>NC_088391.1:35580000-36871250 GCF_037993035.2 Macaca fascicularis | reverse complement strand
AAAGTTCATGATGGTCATCAATTTAGCAAATATGCTATTTTTTATCCATATTAAAAAGAGGCTTAGAAACAGTTTTTATTAATTTGAGTGGATGTGGTATTTATTTACAGTTTTTTCAGGTCTATGTTGACTCTTGTGTTAATATGACACTTCCAAATATTTGGAATTTTGCTATTTTTGTTATATTGATATTTGGCCACATATGTAGATTGTCCAAAAAATAAAAGGTAAAAAATGTCATCCATTGCAGAGATGACATCTTGCTAATGGAACGGAATGAACAAAAGTAGCTAACAAGTTGAAGTCTTTAGTAAGACACATATTCCAGGGAGTGGAAGATAAATTCTATGAATGTTTGGGGACTATGTTACCAGTACAATTTTTAGGGGTCCATTGACCAGAGGTTTTCCAGGATATCCATCCCATCTAAAATAAAAGCATCCTGCATTTCTTTGCAAGCAACCCTGCAACTTGGACCAAAGAACCTGACAATTCTTACATTATTAGGTCTATTAGTGAAGTTTATGACAAGTGTCTGTGGGAAAAATCACAAAGCAATCACTGAGGGATCTAAATCAAGGTCATTTGATTTGTAGCAGAGATATACACCTATTGAAAAACAACTCTGGTGAGCCCAGGAAAGAAGTAGCTGAATATGGAAAAGGTGATATGTGTCTGGAATGGTCCATAATAAGCTGGGTTCTAAAAGATGCTCTAACTGATATAATTGGCCAAGTTCAGCAAAAGTCCCCCATCAGTGTGAAGTGGTATAACCAGAATTAAGTATGACCAGGAAAAAGGATGCAAACAAACTTATTGAATGGGTAGCGCAGAACCCACGCCATCAATAGCACAAGCATCTTTGCCCTTTCCTCAGCACACACCTAAGGCTGTATTTGGAATTTCATACGTTGAGCTGATGAAGCAGAAAAAAGTCTGAGCTGGATTCCTGAATAGTTTCTCTCAGCAAGTTAATGTAAGCTGAAAAATGGTTAGCAGCTACACTAAAAAGCCTAATTCAAGGGTGGCCTTGAAAAACTTTATAAGGGAAGTTCTGCCAATGGGTAGACTTTCAGGCAGTTCATGTGGTCTTCCAATTTGTTTGGAAATGGTTTGGAGTTAAAATATATACTGCCTTGTGAACGTGAATAATCACCTGATCTACTACTCAGGGACCTAGGTTGAGAAAAATTGGAAGACTGGGGACAAAGAAGCTTTACATAGAAGCCTGTGAATGGACACATAGGAGTGAGCAGAAAGTGTAAAGCTTTTTGTATCAGATTAACACCCACCAGAAAGCATTCATTACAAAAGGTGACACTAAACCACCAATTAAGCAAAATTCTGTCACCTGTTTATTTCAGCAAGTCGCTTTCATCAGCGGCCCAGTCCTGGAACTGTAGGTCTGCCACCATGACCACATTAATGGAGTGGTCATGGTATCAGAGATGTCATTTCAATAGCCTGATAATATGGGCTCCCACTTAAAGCTAATCAAGTTATTGCAGTGCTGAGTGCTCAACCTGTCAGCAGTAGAAATGCTAAGTCCGCAATGTGGCACAAACCACTGAGGAGACAAACAAGCCACTTTGGTAAGTTGACAACATAAATCTCCCTCCACCCTTCAGGCTAGGGTTCCCTCAAACAGGAAGAGACACATATTATGGACATGGATTTGGTTTTTCTGCCCACAGGACCTCAACCAACACCACTGCTGGAGAGGGCTTACAGCGTATTTGATCTAATGGCATGGGACGCCAAAAAATATTGCTTCCAATAATGATATCATTTTGTCTGAAAGGATATATGTGAATGAGCCATGACTCTGGGTCAACTTATCAAATCACGTGACCTAGAAGCTGTTGTTCTGATAGAAAATTGGAATGGTATTCTGATGGCAAACCTGAACTCTCAACTCAGAAGTGAGACTTTAAGAGGACTGGAAACCATCTTCCAAGATGCAATATACAACATGAAGTGAAGATATTTATATGAGTCTATGTCATTCTCAGGGAAAATTTATAGAGAAGACATCCACATAGAAAAAGACAAGCCAAAGTGACAACAATTTCCAATAGCCCCTGGAAGAATACAGACAGATATTGCTTAAGGATGTGGATGCATTCTGATAAATGTATCTTAAGGCAATTTTGTCATCATGCAAACATTCTAGAGTATACTCACACAAACTGAGGTGGTATAGTCTCCTACACACCTAGGCTATTTAGTATCGCTTATTACTTCCGAGCTGCAAACTTGTACGGCATGTTACTGTGCTGAATACTGTAGGTAATTGTAACACAATGGTAAGTATTTGCATATCTAAACATATCTAGGTATAGAAAACTTGCATAAACATATAGTATTATAATCTTATGGGACCGCCGTTGTGTTGTATATGCAGTTTGTTGTTGACCAAAACATCATTATGTAGCACATGACTGTGTTTACTTCTTATCCCGGAACATCTAGGTTCTACAGAATTAGAAATTTTAGTTCCCAATGGGAGAAACACTTCAGCAAGGGAAACAGCAAGAGTCATATTGAAATCTAGGAGACTAATCCTGTTCAGTGAAGAATTCAGCTTCAGGCTAAAATCTGGTATGATTTTTCAGACAGGCAATTAAATAGTCTGCCTATCAGGTGTCCTGTGAGAAATCTGTCCCGCCCACTGTAGATGTAGTGCAAGGCCAGAGCCTTCCAGTGTTCTGGAGGGAGTGCTGCCAAGGACCCAGACCCTCTCCCCAGGCTACTCATGCTTATATGCATATCTGCATTCCTACGCCAGGTAAGGGCTCTTTATGAGGCCGCCTGAGCTAAGGCTTTTTTGCTTTACCTTCTCATCAGGAGCTTTTGACAAAGATATTTCTCCACGCTGACTCAATTCCCCTATCTGTGCTGATCCACCTGACTCTCACTGGTCCTGTTCCACAGGGAAAAATGTAACATTGGGAAGCCAGTGCTTATTCTGCCTCTTGCTTACACAGTCAGAGCAAGTAAGTAAATACTTGATGGTTACTTTAGTTTGACTCATTGTTCTAATTGAGCACTTTGACTCTTGGCTCAAGACTTCATATAAGGGACCAGAAGGCAGTAAAAGGAGTCACCAATCTGTCACGGATAACTGACCCAGATCATCAGCAGGATGTGGGCCTACTGGGCACCTAGATAACTCACTGCATGTCTTTTCGTATACCTTTGCCCAATTTGGAAATTGGTAAGTGAATTAATCCTAGCTTAAGAAGATGACCCCTTGGAGATGAAGGTCTCTGTCATGCTACCAGGAAATACTACAAGACTGGCATAGGTGCTAGCTGATGGGGAGCAGATTCTGGAATAGATAAGGGTGAAAGAAGACAAATATCTATTGCCACATCTAGGCATTGGGGACTGTACTTTTCTTACTAACCTCCCACTTCTAAAATTCTCTTAGCTCCCCTGGTGTGAAGGGAAAAAAAAAACAAGATTCTCCATGAAGATAGGCCAATCTGATACCTGGAAGAACTGCCATCAAAATGCATATGAGATGGATCCAACACGACAAAAGGTGAACTGTAGTGGACACTATCATTTACTCTAAATTCCAGTTAAAGGAAGGAGTGAGAGTACTGACGGGATTGCTGTGGAAGGTGGTCATCTACTGTCAGCTTCTTCAGGGAGTGCCTCTCCTATGAAGAGTTGGCTCTTTCAAGTCACGCTGACACCACAACAGCCCATACTCAATGACTGATCTAGAAGCAATATGAGTGTCTGACTGTTTTGGTCCCAAATAGGACAATTCTGATGGATCATTCTAGATCTGAAGATGCCTATAAATTTGCTCTCAAGACTTATTCTTCTGCATAATCCTGTTTCTTTCCCCTACACTCTGCAGTCGTTGATTCCAAGCACACTCACTGAGTCTGCACAGCAAACTCCAACGTGTGTCTGATGCTTGACTACCCACCTATGCCATTACTAATTTTGAAATATGAAAAGCCTGATGACTCATAGGCTGCGAGTACAATCCACCTTAGTCTGGTTATATTTTCTAAATTCACGTAAATGTCAAAGATTGAATTACTTAGATATAAGATTGATAGTGGGATTGCATTTACACTTAATACTGTAACAAATTGTTTCATGTGTTTGCTTCTGAAAAATTTTGAGCTATGACTATACGAGAACATATTTGAACCAATCTGAAAATAGAATTAAATAAATTCTAATTGCCTTGTATTATATGTTTGTATAATACTCAAAGTTTGTAGTTTATGTTTTCATAAATGGCAGGCATACTTGTTTATTGAAATGATGAGTTCCAGAAATTTGCTGCAGAACAAATTAATTGCAAATGAAACATGCTTTTGTATTATTAAAATGTTATTCCACTCGGGACCAAGTTTTGCCTGTGGAAAAAAATAAACTTATACTTTACATTTTTTTGGTAAATCAAATAAATACAAATTTTAGGAGATGTCGGCATGGCAACACACTTGTATTGTGACATACACGAATAACAATGAAAATGAAAACACTTATAACTGCCTTATTTGTGTCTTTTTAATTGTGAAACAGCCTGCAGTTCAGATATTCACAAAATAATTATAATTATATGTAATATATATTTATGTATTAAATATAATTAATATAAATAGAATTAGAAAGTATAATTATAATTATAGTTATGTTATAATTATAATTCACCATAATATGAGTCTTGACTAATACACAAATTCCCAGGTCTCAAATTCGAGACCTACTCGGAATCTGTGTCTGTAATAAGAAGTCAGTGTAATTGTTATGTGGAGAAGAGGTATCTCATTTCCCCATGGCTCCTCACTATGACAGTCTAGAATCCCACTACTTCCATTCTCCCTTAAGATGATGTTAGTCCCAGTGCTCAGGCCTGAGCACAAGGGTGACTCAAGGATAATGCCAAATTGTTCTTTTTTCTGTCCCCGAACTGAATTACCCACCATAGTTCACCAGTGTGTGCTATATGTGCAGTAGCCTTTCCTGAATTTAAAAAGAGAGAATTACAAATTAAAATTAAAAAAGAGAATTAAAAAGAGAATGATAATTTAGGGGGAAACGTCTTCAAAATATGTCCCAAAGAGACTGCTAAAAATTAGTTCCTCACTATTACCCTTTATTCCTCAGGGTATACTTACCAGAGGTGAGGTGAAGGAATGTGTAAATAAAACTTATACATTTGCCTATTAATAATAGTGCCTTATTTAAGAATTTGCTTTCCAAATGCAACAAAAGCAAAGATAAATAGATGTGACTTAACTAAACTAAAAAGCTTCTGCACAGCAAAAGAAACAATCAGCAGAGTTGACAGACAAGCCACAGAGTGGGATCACAATCTAGACATTTGACAAAGGACTAATATCAAGAATCTACAAGGAACTCAAAGAAACTAGAAAGAAAAAAATAAACAATTCCATCAAAAAGTGAGCTAAGGACATAAATAGACAATTCTCAAAAAAAGATATACAAATGGCCAAAAATCATATGGAAAAATGCTCAACATCACTAATTGTCAGGGGCAATTCAAGACCACAGTGCCATGCCACCCCACTCCTGTAAGAATGATCATAATCAAAAAATTTAAAAAAAAAATAGATGTTGGCGTGGATGTGGTGAAAAGGAACACTTTTACATTGTTGGTGGGAATGTAAATTAGTACAACCATCATGGAAAACAGTGTGGAGATTCCTTAAAGAACTAAAAGTAGAACTACCATTTGAACCAGCAATTCCACTACTAGGTATCTACCCAGAGGAAAAGACGTCACTGTATGAAAAGGTACTTGCATATACATGTTTATAGCAACACAATTTGCAATTACAATAGTATGGAACCAGCCCAAATGCCCATTAATCAATGAGTAGACAAAGAAATATATATATATATATCACGTTTATATATATATATGTATATAGGTCTCACAATCGATATCATTGTGATTACAATTAAACAAAATTAGCAGCTTCCAATGCACGTCAAAGACATGAAAATGTTGCTAATAGTCTTTGCTGTACCCCATAGTCTATCATCTGTCTTATAATTAAAGTGAATTAAACTTTTATATTTATATTTATATAATATATATGTAAATATTATATATAATATAGATATATTATATAGTATATTTATATGCAAAAGTATAGGAATGATACGATGGACTTTGGGGACGCGGGGGAAAGGGTGGGAAGGGAGTGAGGGATAAAAGACTGCACATTGTGTACAGTGTACACTGCTTGGGTGATGGGTACACCAAATCTCAGAAATCACTGCTAAGGAACTTATTCATGTAACCAAACACCACCTGTTTCTCCAAAACCTATTGAAATAAAAAATAAATTTGAAAAAGTTCAAAATATTTGATATAAAGGTTATATGTCATAAATATTTCAGAATAAATATATCATTTTAAATAATATAATTATGTTTAGTAAAATTTTTATATATACAAATTTAAAAACAGGTACTCAATGTAAAGCAGCTCTATTAAATTTGAATATTAATTACTTCATTACACATATGTAAACCAGTTTTTAATACACACATGTTAACGAACCCACACGGGCAAGAAATATTTAGGAAATTATAAATACGTATAAAATGAACACTTATTTATTTTTTACCTCTAGCATGGTTTGATATGGCCTTCTCAGATTAAGGAAGTACAGATTTCCAATAACTAGCAAAGGCCTGGGTCCTGGAGGAGAAAGTTGCTTGGAAGCTTCAGTCATAAATTTTTTAATACTTAAAATAAAAATAAGAATCAGGACCCGAATTGGAAGTATAGCAGAAGCATCAAACTCACTCATTATCTTTAAGTTGAAGTAATTATTAAAACAATAGATATCACTGTGATTGCAATTAAACAAAATTAGCAGCTTCCAATGCAAGTCAAAGACATGAAGATGTTGCTAATAGTCTTTGCTGTACTCTATAGCCTATCATTTGTTTTATAATTAAAGTGAATTAAACCTTAAAAAAAATAAATAATTTGCTCTCCCATCTTGTTATTGCTTTCTCTCTCTACTTTTTGGAGAAACTCCCTTCTTCAATCTTCCATATTTTGATATTTTCTCCCTAAGTTTAAAAACTTTAGGAGTTTGTCTGGACATCTACTTCATTCACTTTTGCCTACCAAGATTATTAATATACACTACGGTTTATAATAGTATGTGACTCCATCCATGTGCTATTCATAGCTTGTAGTGAGTAGAGTAGAAAGATACTTATACATAGACAGAGAATGTGTTAACCAATTGACTAATCATTATCTTACATGCAGCTTGTATATTTGAAGTCCTACATAAGGATTGCAAACTAAATTCAGCTTTTTGTTTTGTTTTGTTGTTACGTCCATATAACTAAAACAAACACATGAATGACTACATGAATGCATGGTTGAATGAATAATAGTTGTCAACCTTTTTCGGCAACAAAATGATGGAAAATTTTCTAAGAAAATGGAAATATCTTCACTCTCATTGTATAGACATAGTGTTTGGCGCACTGCTGGGACTGGGCATCTATTAGAATTTGGCTGGTGAAGAAAATAATGCAGACTACATAATAAATAAGATAAATGGAGCAAAGAGATTAGAGAAGTAGAGAACAACTTCAAAAAGTCAAATTGAAGACATAATCAAGAATAGAAAATAAGAAATTTTCCTAGGTGAGGGAATTTATAATGTGCAGACAGAAAGAACACGCTGTTATTATGACAAAGAATCATCAACCTAGAGATGCTTCCAGGCAAAATTCAGAATTAAGAAATAATCTCATGGCCAGTAAGACATAAATTGCAGGTCACCACTAACGGGCATAAATCAAGTAATCTAATTCTTCCACGACAATATTCAAAGGCTTTGTAACATCTACCAATATCTGAGTAGAAATACAAGTGTTACTTTAGAAATTTACACCCATCCAAGTTTAATAAAAACAGAAACACAATGGAAATGCAAAGTATACACAGAAGGACTCTGAAGGTATAACAGCTAAGAGCTCTTCTTGAGGATGGAGGAAATAAAATACTACTTGATAATCAAATATATACATACGACAAAAATTTAAAAAGTAAACAAAGAAGTTGGAATAAAGGAAGATACTGCATGAAAGAATAGTGGGAACCATTTGTTTAGTTAAACATAGATGTAAAGCTAAACATCTGCAGATTGAAAGAGCACACTGTTATTATGACAAAGAATAATCATATTCTCTGTGGTGCCTTATAACTATTAAATTGAATGAAAATGCTGTAAGTTTAGAAGAAAAACTACATTAGGAAAAAAATTGTAGCAAAAACATAATTCACCAGAATAATGTAAGAACATTTTAGTAAAAATAAGGGAGTAGAGAGAGATTTCATGGCAGTAGGAAGGAGAATGCTTTTATCATTTTTATTGGGTGTTAAAAGATATTATTTCATCTTTAAAGAAATAGCTATATCAGTAACAACAGTCGATATATTATCTTATTTTGAATAAAGAATTTTGTTTATCCTAAACATATATAGCTGAATAGTTGAGTATCATACTTAATGATGAACCCCTTGAAATAGCTTGATTACTGTCAGGAAAAATCCAAGCATATTGATGATCTTGAACACTACTTAACATTGTTCTGGAAGTACTGACAAACACAATCAGACATTACTTTTAAGAAATAAAACACAATTTAAAGGAAGAAGAAAATAATTATAATTATAATTATAATTAAAAAGTATTATTATAACTTGAGACACCAATAGACTCGGCTGAGGAACTACTAAAAAGAGGAACAAAATTCAGAAATTTGATAAATTTTTAATATGAACTTACAAAAAATTAACACCAGATAAAATCAAGTAAACTAAAATATAAGAAGACATCATTCAGAATAAAAAATTAAAAAAAATGAAATATAAATATAAAACCTAATAAGAAATATATAGTATCTAAATGAAAAAAAAATCAACTGAGAGGCAAAAAGTGCTTTAATAAATAAAACCATGTCTTTTCCTAAGTGAAAAATAACCAAAATGTTAAGGACTCCAATGGTTGCTAATAGTGTTTCCAGTTCTTCCCAAATTAACAAATAAAAGCAGTAAGTGAACCTAACTGACAAAATATATATTATTCTTATTAAGCACAAAAATCCTAATGTTAATTTAGAAGAATAATTGTGATTTTTAGCCAGTAAAAGTGGAACACAGTACATTAGTTTCCCATTGCTGCTGCAAAAAATTACCACTACATTAGGAGCTAAAACAATACAAACTTATTATCTCACCATTCTGCAGGTCACAAGATCAACATGGATCTCTCTGGAATCGCTATATTCTGAAGTTTGTGTATTTCCCCAATTCATTCGTTGAAAACCCAGTCACTAAGGTGGTGGTAGTAGGAGGTGGGGCCTTAGGGGTGATAATTAGACTGTGAAGACCAAGCTCTCACAAATGGGCTTAGTGCCCTTATAAAATAGGTCCCAAGAGTTGTTAGTCCTTTTTACCAAGTGAAATGCAGTGAGAAGTTATCATCTATGAACTAAGAAACAGGCCCTCACCAGAGACCAAATCTGCTAGTACCTTGATCTTATACTTCCCAACCTCTAGAACTACAGGAGTAAATTTTTACTGTGTGTAAGCAACCCAGTTCATGGTATTTTGTTATTGAAGTATAAATGGATGAAAAACAAGGCTTAAAGTCAAGGTGTCTGCTTGGGTACATTTCTTTCTGAAGGCTCTAGATGGAAATCTGTTTTCTTGCCTTTTCCAGTTTCCAGAGACTCACTGCATTCCTTGGATTATGGTTCCTTCCCTTCATCTTTAAAGTCAGCAATAGCTGGTTGGCTCTTCTAACATCACATTATTCTGAACCTCTCCTCTGTCCCCTTCTTCCACATTTAAGGACATTTGTGCTTACATTGACCCAACTAGAAGGTTCAGGAAAATCTCTAAAATCCAGCTCATTTGCAATATTAATTTTAGATTCAAACACTTTTCCATGTAGCCTAACATGTTTACAAGTTCCACGAATTAAAGCATGCATATCCTTTGGAGGACATTATTCTGTTTTCCACAACTAAGTAATTTCATTCACTGTTTCTTCATGTTTCCCCTCTATTCACTTCCCCACCCCCCGTCCCCAGTTTTCCTTAATAAGGTCAAAAAGATCATGTGTAAAACTTTATAAACTATGAAGCACTAAGATAACATATAATCAATATTCTGATTGTAGAATTGACATATTCATTTATTCCATATCAGTGATAATCACTTCCATTCATATTACTCCTGTAGCATATGCCAACAAGTGTATCCAGCATAGCAGCCAGCAAATAATAAACTAAATATGTTTATTTTGTGGTCAAATAAATAAAAAGAGATGTCCTAATTTGCTAGGACAATACCTCATTAAACTATACTAAACTTCCTTTCAATCAAATCAGTTACAGAAAATAAATTCAAAGTTTATTCAAATGTAATACCCTGCAACTCTACTTCATTAAATAAATACATTGATCTTTGCTATACAACTGATCGATATTAATAAACAGAACTCATATTTCTGAATATATTAAGCATACCTTCTTAAAAATTAACACAGTGCAATTATTTGTAAAATAGTAAGTCAATTGGATAAATAAGTCAACAGAAAAATTAAGATCCAACATATGTTAAAGGTTAAAGTTAAGAAATTTTGCATTTATGCACTTTTTATCAATAGTGTGTGATAAAGAATCTTACCTAACTATATTTCCATATGTCCTGTAGAGATTGGTTTAACGTCTTTAAATTTTAAATAAAATGATTTTGATGGTTTAATTTCACTTCAATGCTGTTGTGTGAAAGTTATCATCTGCACATTACTCTGAAATTGATATCCTTTTCCAAATTTAGAATGCCAGAAATACACAGACTGACTAAAGTCCTTTCTTTCATCCAAAGAATATGTAGAAAGATGTAATCACCCTTGATTGTTCATCTAACCTGCTATGCTTTGACCTGCTGTCAGGTTATTCAATAATATTAATTTACTGACACAAAGTAAGCATTTTGAAAAACAGTATGTCATATTTCTGAATGAACTCATACGATTACATTTCTCAATTCCCCCAGGAGGAAACTGTGAAGATATGTTGTTAACAAAATGAAAAACTGCTTGAAGATCAATTTTGTATTTTAGTCATTGCTCATCAAAATTCTCTTTATAACCATATAGTTTTGAAGATTCTCTTGTTACATATTCCATCATTGAAGTAAAATATTGCAAAAGAGTAAAGTCTTAAAGAAAAATGTGAAGAAAGAATGCAAGGAAATAAAGGAGGAAGAAAGGAAGGACAGAAAGCAGGAAGTGATGAAGGAAAGAGAAAGGGAGGAAGAAAGATGCAAACTTTTTAAATTTCTATTGCCCTAATGCTTAGTGATAAAAGGACAAGTCTCTCAAGTTTTAGAGCAGGCAATATTTCTCAAATCTCTAAAATCAAATTTTAGAAATTATTTCCTTTGGTGTGTTAAATATTATGCAATTCCCTCAAAAAAATCAACAAGTGGAACACATACTTGTGTATCTCTATCTCTGGTTGATTTAAAAGTACTAAAAGAAATAATCCTTGTTTAAAAAACTACTTTATTTATGGTCAGAAAAAATTAACTTAAATAAAACCGTTGAAAAATCAATGCCATTTAAAAAAAATTCCAAGCACTGAATTGTGTGTTTCATGTTGTAAATGCTACCCAATTCAGTAAAGAGAGAAATTTCTTTAGAATGGTTCATTCAAATACATTTTTACACAAAAAAAGTGAAGTTTGTTGACATTTCTAAAAATTTGGTAGCACTTGAGTTGGTAAAGAGGAGACAGAGTGTTTTCCATGTGTATGAAATGAGAACGGCCATGCCCCTCCAGCAAAGTGATAGCACAGTGTTAA
The DNA here is from genome assembly GCF_037993035.2 of Macaca fascicularis. Taxonomy (NCBI): domain Eukaryota; kingdom Metazoa; phylum Chordata; class Mammalia; order Primates; family Cercopithecidae; genus Macaca; species Macaca fascicularis. The sequence goes on along the minus strand of NC_088391.1, from coordinate 36,859,333 downwards.
ACTGATTTCTGTATGATGGAGCCCAATATCTTAAAATTAAAGAACTGATTGAGTTTCTGGTAGGAATTGGAAGCTTCGTGTGTGTGTGTGTGTGTGTGTGTGTGTGTGTGTGTGTGTGTGTGTGTGTGTGTGTGTGATGGAGATCCGCAGCCGTCTTCACCTTTGGTCTGCCTTACGGCATCTTTCATTCATATTCAGGTAGAATTTCATTGCAGTAAATTTCCCTTAAGGGGACAGAGGTTATATAAGACCTATTGTTTGGGTTCTGTATGGAATTTTTTCTGTGGCTTGTTGTAATATTGCTTTTTGATTCTGTGCAATAAATAATAATATATAACAAATATTTTCTTAGCCTTTTTCCATGCCACAATCTCCATAAGGAAAAGGGATCCAACTTATGCTGCTTAGGATGTAATTTTAGGCCGGGCGCGGTGGCTCACGCCTGTAATCCCAGCACTTTGGGAGGCCGAGGCGGGCGGATCACAAGGTCAGGAGATCGAGACCACGGTGAAACCCCGTCTCTACTAAAAATACAAAAAATTAGCCGGGCGCGGTTGTGGGCGCCTGTAGTCCCAGCTACTCGGGAGGCTGAGGCAGGAGAATGGCGTGAACCCGGGAGGCGGAGCTTGCAGTGAGCCGAGATCGCGCCACTGCACTCCAGCCTGGGCGACAGAGCAAGACTCCGTCTCAAAAAAAAAAAAAAAAAAAAAAAAAAAAAAAAAAAAAAAAAGGATGTAATTTTAAAATAATGTATCAGCAACTGCAAATGTATTAAATCAGCAACAATAAGATTAACAAAGATAATGTGAAAATTACTTGGATTTGTGTTCATCCTTGCCCATCTCAAAGGCAAAGCATCTAAGGCAAAAGAAAATTAATTTATTTTAATAATTGCCCCAGGAAGGACAGAATCCTGCCGCCATTTACTGAAGAAAAAGTATGGAAGAGGAAGGCTAAATGGCATCTATTCCCCTTTCTATAGTATAAGAAAGGAAATTTTCAATGACGATGGATCAAATGAAAATAAGCTCTTAAATCTGTCTATTGTCCTTTGTAAATCATTTTTATTCAAGTACCTGCTTAAAAACTTGAAATTACAATAGTATATGACAAGAAGACTTTCTTCTTGGCTGTAAACTTCATTTTGCAGTTTGCTTTTACACTTTTAACAAAATTTCCACAAACAAAATAAACCTCAGCACCACTAATTAGGTAAAATACCATTAGGATGGGTATATACAAAAATAAACTAAGTTAAGTCAAAAAATGGAAATATTTTTGAACTTAGTGAAATTTTACAAAATTGATAGAACTAGTATTAATAGTATTACTCTGGGGCAGTATTATTACTAGAGTATTACTCTAGCTAGTGTTACCCTATCCAAAAACTACATTTACATTAAAATAATTTTCAAGAATCTTGGCCTCAGCTTTAAAACTGGAATTAGGATATACACAATGCATTGTTAGAAAAAAGAAATTGTTTTCTCTCTATTTAACCTGTTCACAAAACAAGTAGTTACCCTTTAAGACACAGTTGTAATTGCCATTTTCTTTAAGTAAAGGGTAAAAAAAAAAAGTCAGTGTAAAAGAAACCTCTTTGCAAAGCTTAATGAAGAAAAATAGCGATTTTTATGGCTGCATAGTGTTCTATGGTGTATCACATTTTCTTTTTCCAGTCTACCAGTGAGGGGCAGTTAGGTTGATTCCATGTCTTTGCTATTGTGAATAGTGCTGCAATGAACATACAGATGCATGTGTCTATGACAGAACCATTTATATTCCTTCCAGGTATATACACAGTAATGGGACTGCTGGGTCACATGGTATTTCTGTTTTTAGGTTTTCAAGGAATCGCCACAACTCTTTATGTTAAAATTCTCAATAAGCTAGGTAGTGAAGAAACATACCTCAAAATAATAAAAGCCATCTAGACAAACCCACAGCCAACATCCTACAGAATGGGGAAAAGCTGGAAGTATTCTCCTTGGAAACTGACACAAGACAAAAATGCCCACTCTCACCACTCTCCTATTCAAAGTAGTATTGGAAGTCCTGGCCAGAGCATTCTGGCAAGAAAAAGAAATAAAGGGCATCCAAATAAGAAGAGAGGAAGTTAAATTATTCCTGTTTGCAGATGACATAACTCTATATCTAGAAAATCCCATAGTCTTGGCCCAAGAGCTTCTTAAGCTGATAAACAACTTCAGCAAAGTCTCAGGAAGAAAAAGAACTTAAAGTATATTTTAAAAAATTTGAATGGTTACCTATGGAAAGACATTTGGTAAGTGGCGAAGCCGGGACTCCAAACCAAGAATTTCCAATATATAGCAGATGTGTATTTACTTACGTATTAATTTTGTGAGAGGTTCAGTTCTGTAACCTGCTAAATAGAGATGAAAGTAAAAATGTTCTAATTTCTGCCAATAAAATATTAAGACTTTTATAATGTGTTATTTGTCTCTAAGGGGTTGTGCATAGAATGTATCTTTATTGTTTACTATTTTAATTTACAAATTAGATGAATTTAAAGTAAGTTTTGATTATCACATTCAAATATACTATTGTTATAAGAAAAATAAGTTAAACCTTAAAATAATTAACACCATTAAATATTCATCAGTTGATAACTGATTTCAATATATTATCTTATTGCTTTACTAAATTTACTTTTCTGACACAGTATCAAACATGTTTAAAATAAAAACTATATTTTCCTGTCTTTTTCCCAAACAGTATTGGGATCAGACAAAAATAACTTAGCTACACATAACAATAAACATATGACTGAAATTCAAGACGATGAACAAACTAAACAGTTTTCTTATCAATACTCTGCTTCAAGACTCAGGCTTTGTTGGAGCCACCAATCCAAAGCTATAAACTCTGTCATAACCTGCCCAATTTCAACCACTTCTCTACCTTATAAGACCCCTGAAAAGATGTTCAACATCATTAGCCTTCAGGTACATGAATATAAAACCCACAATGAGATTTCGAAGCACATTCATTAGAACACTTAAAATATAAAATAGTTATAATATTAATGCTGGGAAGGATGTGGAGAAACTTCAAATCTTTTAAAAATTGCTGATGGAATGATATAGCCATTGCTGAAAATATTTTGAAAGTTTCTTATAAAGCTAACCACACTACCCAAAAATGGCACTCATAGGCATTTATCTCAAAGACTTCTGTTCATATAAATACCTGTACACTGATGTTCATAGCAACTTTATTTTTAATATCAAAATCTGAGAACGATCTTGTTCTTCAACAGGTGAATAATTAAACAAACTGTGTCACACACATGTAACAGGATTCCACTCATCAGTACAAAGAAGTGAGCTTTCACAATTGCAAGAGTCTAATAGTCATGACGACAAGTGTAGGAACTCTCTGTACTACCTTTGCAAATTGTCTCTAAATCTAGAATGATCCCAGAATAACAAAATTATTTGAGTGAACACAAATTAAAATATGTCTAGGGTTCTTATGTATTTTTCAATTGTAATATCATAAATGTTTTAAGCTGAAAAACACAGTGGAAGTTGGCTAAGATTCTGCTTTTTGTAAGTGAGAAAACTGAGATATGAAGTGATGAAACAGAGCTCAAAGCTGCAAAGTCACTGTTAATACTTTAATTCGTGGTAACTACAAATTATAGTATTCTAGGTGATAAATATATTTAAAAATTATTTTAGAACAACTTTTTATCTTTGGAAACCAGAATTTATTTATGATTTTAGTTATTTAGTTTTTTTCTGGTTTCCTACTTACTAATTTGGTCAAAAATATTTACTGAACACCACACTATATGCCAGCTCTTCTCTGGACACTGAGGATACAATATCTGGATTCAGTAAGGGAATGAGGGCTAGAAAACAGTTGTATTAAATACACAAAACATATAATGGTCACATTATTTACATAAGGAAATAACTAATACTTCGTAGAAAACAGTTAAGGTACCAACATTTTTCTCTAATAAAGATGGTTTAAATAAAATGGTAGAAAATCTCATAACTTAATAGAAATGATTTACCTAAGGATTTTAGAACCAAAACTGACAGGTGAAAAATAGCCTTAAACATGTCCATCAATGAAATAATTTAAATATAAATGAACTGTTGGTACACACAACTTGGATGGATCTCAAGGGCATTACACTAGTGAACAAAGTCCATCTGAAAATATTATATATTATTCTATTTATACAATATTCTCAATATGATAAAATTATAAAGATTGAAAGTAAATTAGTCAGACATTAGTTGGTAGGAGGAATGGGTGTGCCTATAAAGGTATAGCACGAGGGATCCTTGTGGTGATGGAACACTTCTGTATCTTGACTGTGCTGGCATTCACATGAATCTATACATGTGATAAAAGTGCATAGAATTATACACACACACACACACACACACACACACACGAGTTTTTGTAAGAACTAGTGGAATCCGAATAACATCTGTAGATAGCACCAATGTCAATTTCTGGTTTTAATATTGCACTACAGTTATCTAGATGCTACCATTAGCATCTAGATGCTAATGGTATGATGAAGGGTGCATATAACCTTTCTGTCTTATTTTTACAAATTCCTGTGAATTTATTTTGTTTCAAAATAAAAAGTAAAACAAACAAAAAAACAAAAAACAAACAAACAAAAATACCCAGTCCAGGCCACACAACCCTATAAACATTCTCCCATTATGTCTATCTGAAGCACCGCTAAGACTTTGTCTTTTTTCTGTTCTTTTTTCTCATATAAATCAAATAAATTTACCATTGCTTATTCTGATGGTCTTCTGAGTAGTTCACAACAGATTTAGGAAACATTTATTGAGTCTCCACTGTGTGCAAGGAACTGCAATGCAAAGATAAAATTTAAAAAAAGACACTTCTACTTTCATGAAGCTTAGAGTCAAGGAGGAAGAGAAAGTGAAAAATGGATAAATCTACACATAAATAAATGAATAATTACAAAATATGTTAAGTGTCATGAGATAAACAAATACATTATTTTGATTTAGAACAAGGGTTGGCAAAGTCCTGTTATCTTAAATAAACTTTTATTAGAACACAGCCACATTCATCAGTTTATATATTGTCTATGGCTACTTTCATGCTATGAAAATAGAATTGAGTAATTGAAACAGGTATGTATGCCGCAGAAAGCCTAAATTTTTTACTAACTGAAGATTAAGTTGTTTGAGTCTCAAGCAAGGCCTCAGTGCTCTTTTTCTTCTCCTTCTTTTAGCCAGATAATCTCCGTGAAAGTCAGATAGTGAAAATTTTTTTTTAATGATTTTTTAAAGATTTTCTTAATTCTCACATAACACATCAAGATTTAGATCTAGTGGTCTATTTTATTGTAGACTTTCTTCTAATTATAGCCAGACTATGAACTTTGCTGCCTTTTGGTAGGTAGTAGGAGTGTGTGAGAGAACAGTACTTTTTAAACCATAGGTAGACAATCATTGGTAGATCTTAAAATCAGTTTTCTGGTCATGACTAACATTTTTAAAAAGTGAAATTGACTAGGCTATAAAAGCAGCGTGCTAAGTACAAAGTAAAAGAAAGATTGCTTATAATCTTTTGTTTGTTTGTTTTCAGTTTGACATGCACACACTTTTCTGGTTTACTGTTTACCGTTTACAAGTTTGAAAAATTTGGAAAGTCTTTGTTTAATGACATATGAAGCCTGCAGCTCAAAGTATTGTGGACCAATGAAAGTGACAAAATTAAGGTTTATAATCAGTGTTCCTATCTCACTCATTCCAACCACAGGTTGGGAGAGGGAAGAGAGGTAGGGAATATTTGATGCAGAAGGACTTGACTCCTCTTCTTTGGATTCTGTAAGGGGATCCCTTTGAAGACTTCCCCATACAAACATCCAAGGTGATATGCCAGGGAAGGCTGAAAGCCTCTACATGTATTCTGAACACATTCACTTCTAAAATGGTGTGAATTATTGTACTGCAGTGTAGGTTGGGTTGGGAGGTGAGTCTAAAGCAACATTCCTGTTTTCTGAAGGCCCACTTGTGACATATGAACTTATATGATGCAGAGAGGGAATGTTTGGGATAATTATGAAACTGATAGGATGACTGAATTAAAAGCAAATAGCCCATCGTGTGCAGCTATTTTGAGACTGAAAATAAATGATCACAATGTAATTATAACATCCCTTTTCCTGTCCTACAAAGCCAGAGGAGAATAGTCATCTCAGAAATGACTAGTGTAAGTTGTAGGCAAGCCATGCCTATGTGAAGACTATTGTGTTTCCAGAGGCTATTAGATGAGTCAAGGACCCTATCTGATTTCTGCTGTAATGAGATTGTGTAATACATACTCTGTGGAGGATCCAGGTTTTGTGGGCTCTAATGCATATAGAATCTTGGAAGAAATCTTTGAGGAAAAGAATTTTAAATTGTCAATCTTTGCAAGGGGTTTATGCAAATAAGGGTCCCAGATGTTTTCTTCATGCTAAAGCCACCTTTGCAATTATTTCTAAAATACACTCTGAGGAATACTTAGAAATAATGAGGCATGGATAGAAATTTAAAATGCTGAGACAGTACCTGAGGCGAGCTAGTAAAAATTACCCAAAAAGAGGGTTTATTTTTCAGGCTAAACTTAACAGAATTGACAGGATCTTACATTTTGTTTCATTTTCCTTGTACTTTATGCAGCAACAGCTTTAAAGATCAGATGTTTTAATAAGAAATACATAACCACATTTTATTTTTACATTTTGGGTATACATAAATTTGGAAACAGCCCATGGTATAATTAGTAAATCATAAATATTCAAGTATGCTTTGTGGAAGATGGTCCAGAGTAAGAACTGTGTATAATTGGTTGCCAATTCTACTCAATCAATATTTCCGTTATCCTGTCTCTCTTTCTTCTTTTTGATATTAATTAATCATTTTGTTTTAACTATTTTGTTTTATCCTATTGATCCGTAGACTTCTACCACTATAGAGTCTGAAGTTGGCAGATACTTTCCAAGCCATCCTAGCAGCTGGGACAAAAGCTTATGACATATGGTCCTACATTGGCAAATGGGCATGGGAAATTTGATAAAGACCTTCTAGGAAAATAAAAAGACCTATTGTCAGATGCCAACTCTCGAGGTAATGCCTAAAATTGTGAAAGTTATCATGCAGTCGTAAAGGAACACATAACTAATTTCCAAGCAAGTATGCTGAGAACTGCAGGACCAAAAAAAAGTGTTAAGAATCTGGGTAATTATCACGATATGTAATGGAATAAATAAACTATTTTATTTTCAACATTTGGATATGTAAATTTTAATTTTTTCATAGTTTTAGTTATTTTCACTTAGATATTCTCTTTCTTATGGTGGTAAGAAACACATAATATGAAATGTGTTTTCAACAACACTTTGTTACCCTCTTAACAAAGTTTTAAATGTACATATGGTGTAGTTGACAGTAAGAACAATGTTGTACAACAGATCTCTGGAACTTTTTCATCTTTCATGACAAACTTTTTTGTAATTGTTATATAATTCCGGTGAATTAACTCTTTTATCAATATATAACATTCTTCCTTATCCTTTGGGACAGACAGTTTTTGACTTAAATTCTATTTTGTCTCAATAAGTTTAGCTTTCCCTGCTGTTTTTTGATTACCACTGCATAGATTATCACTATCAGCCTAGGTGTGTCCTTAAATCTAAAGTGAGTCACTTGTTCAAAACATAGCTGGATCTTTCAAAAAATTCATTCAATCTCTTTTTATATTTCGATAAAAAGGGTGTCATCCACTTAAAGTGATTAATGATAGGGAAGGACTTTGCCATTTTGTTAATGGCAAAAACATCTCTTTTGTAGTTCTGTTCTCTCTTTCTCTGTTAGCATCACATATTCTGGTATATTATAGCATGCATGCTGTTAAGAACTCTTAACTGGAGTTGCACCCTTTAACAAATTATCAAGTGTACAATGCAATATTGACAGCTATGGACATGGTATACAACAGATATTTAGAACTTATTTTGAATGACAAAAACTTTATACTTATGAAATAGCAACTCCTTAGGGGAAACCCTTCCCCTTAGCCTCTGGCAACCAACATTGTACTTTCTTGCTCCTATGAGTTTCACTATTTTAGTTATGTCATATAAGCAGAGCAGTATTTTTCCTTCTGTGACTGGCTTATTCACTTAGCATAATGTCTTTAGGATTAATTCAATTGTATCATATTGTAGATTTTCATGTTTTATAATTACATATGTCACATTATTCAGCCATATATATGTATTGATATATTACATTTTCTTTATCTAATCACTCATTAATGAATGTTTAGTTTCTTTCCACATGTTGGCTAAATATTGCTGCAAAGAAGATGGAAGTGCAAATATTTCTTAGAAATATTGATTTTGTTTTATTTGTATACCCAAGAGTGGAATTACTGGATCATATGATAGTTCAATTTTTAATTCTTTGAGAGATCTCCCTACTCTTTTCCATAGTGGTTGAACCATTTTACATTCCCCTAAACAATGTACAAGAGCTCAAATTTTTCCATATTTGCCAACACTTTTTTTATAGTTAATAGATGTTTTGTTAGGACCATAGGAATGGCGACATCAAATTATGGTTTTATTGTTCATTTCTCTGAGGATGAATGTTCTCATAGACCTATTGACTATTTGTATGCTTGGAGAAATGTCTCTTCAAGTCATTTACTCTTTTTTTTAATAATTTTTATTTCGTCAATTAAAAAAAATTTTTAATGTTTTTGATTTTTGTTGTTGTTGGCTATAAAGTTGAAGTTCTTTTTTTTCTTTTCTTTTTTTTGAAACGGAGTCTCCCTCTGTCGTCTGGGCTGGAGTGCAGTGGCCGGATCTCAGCTCACTGTAAGCTCCGCCTCCCGGGTTTACACCATTCTCCTGCCTCAGCATCCCGAGTAGCTGGGACTACAGGCGCCCGCCACCTCGCCCGGCTAGTTTTTTGTATTTTTTAGTAGAGACGGGGTTTCACCGTGTTAGCCAGGATGGTCTCGATCTCCTGACCTCGTGATCCTCCTGTCTGGGCCTCCCAAGCTGCTGGGATTACAGGCTTGAGCCACCGCACCCGGTCAAAGTTGAAGTTCTTTACATATTTTGAATATTAGTCCCTCATCAGATATATAGGTTTGCAAATATTATTTCCCTTTCTGTGGATTGCCTTTTTATTCTTTTGATTGTTTCCTTTGTTTATTTTTGGTCTCGTGACCTGTGCTTTTGGTGTCATAGCCATGAATTCCCTGCCAAGACCAATTTCATGAAGTTTTCTCCAATGTTCTCTTAGAGGAGTTTTACAGTTTCAGATTATACATTTAAGTTTTTAATCTACTTTAAGTTGATTTTTGTGCCTGGTGTCAGATGAGAGCAATTACAGTCTTTTGCATGTTGATATTCAGTTTTCTCAATGACATTTATTGAAGAGACTGTACTTTCCACATTGTGTATTATTGGCACTTCTGCCAGATTATCAGTTGCCTGTATATGTGTAAGTTTATTTCAAGAATTTTTATTCTGTTCCACTGGTCTGTATGTCTGTCTTTATGCCAGTATAATACCTTTTTGATTAATGTAACTTTGTAATATGTTTTGAAATAAAGAAACGTGAGGTCTCCTGATTTGTTCTTCTTCTTCAAGATTGTTTTGGCTATTCAAGGTCCTTCGTGGTTCTATATACATTTTAGTACTTTTAAATTTGTGTAAAAAATGTCATTGGGATTTTGTTGAAGATTGCATGGAATCTGTAAATTGCTTTGGGTGTTACATACTTTTTAAACAATAACAAGTCTTCCAATCGATGAACAGAGGATGTCTTTCCATTTATTCATGCCTTATGTCATTGATTTTATCAACTTTTATGGTTTATAGTATACAAATCTTTCACCTTCTTAGTTAAGTTTATTCCTAGGCATTTTCTTATTTGGATGCTATTTTAAGTGATATTTTAAAATATTTTTGTCAGATTGTTAGTCTTTAGTGTATTGAAATGCAGTTGACTCTTATATGTTAATTTCCATTCTACAATTTCACCAAATTTTATTAGTTCTAACAAGTTTTTTTGATGGCACCTTTAGAGTTTTCTATATATCATTCATGTTGTCTACAAACAGATACTTATACTTCTTTCTTTCCTATTTGGATGCTGCTTTTTTCCCTCTTTTTCTTACCTAATTGCTCTGCCCAGAACTTCCAGTACTATGTCAAATAGAAGTGGCAGAAGTGAGAATCCTTGAATTGTTCTGGATATTAAAGGAAAAGCTTCAGTATTTCACCATGAGTATGATGTTAGCTATGAGCTTGTGGCATACAATCTTTATTATGTCTAAGTAATTTTTCTTAATTCTAGTCTGTTGAGTGATTTTATCATTAATATGTGTTTAATTTTGTCAAATGTTTTTCAGTATCTATTGAGATGATCATGTGATTTTTATCCTTCCTTCTGTTAATGTGGTCTATCACAATGACTGATTGGTGCATGTTGAATCACTCTTGAATCTCAGGCATAAATCCCACTTTGTCATGGTGTATGATTATATTAATGTACAATTGACTTTGGTTTGTTAGCATTTTGTTGATAATTTTTGCTTATATAAAGAGATATTGGCCTGTATTTTTTTCTTTCTTTTACTGTTTTTGTCTGGCTTTAATGTCAAGATGATGCTGACTTTCTTGGGCCTAAAAAAATGAGTTGGGAAGTGTTCCCTCTTCTTCTGTTTTGTGGAAGAGTTTGAGAAAAAATGCTGTCAACAGTTTTTCTATTCTCTATTTTGTTTACTTCTGTGATTTTCTTCTTTCTGACAACTTTGTGCTCGGTTTGTTTTTTCTTTATTTTAACTAACTCTTTCAGGTATAAAGTTAGGTTGTTTGAGATTTATCTTTAATGTAGGCACTATTGTAAGAACTTTGTTCTTAGTTCTGCTTTTGCTGCATCTCACTAATTTTGACATTTTTATCTCAAGGTGTTTTCTAACGTTCTTTTTTATTTCTCCTTTTACCTAGTGGTTGTTCAAGAGTGATTTATTTAATTTTCACATATTTATAAGTTTATCAGTATTTAAATTTTCTATTGAGTTCTAATTTCATCATGTGGCTGAAATATATGTTTGATATAATTAAATCTTAAATTTGTTAAGACTTGTTTTGTGACCTGTCATGTGATATATACTGGAAAATGTTCTGTGTGCTCTTGAGAAGAATATGCATTCTGCCGTCATTGGTAGAATGTTCTGTGTATTTATGTTAGGTCCCCATGGTCTACGGTGTTTTTCAAGTCTGCTCTTTCTTCACTGATTTTCTGTCTGGGTGTTCTAGCTATTATTGAAACTGCAGTACTGAAGTCTCCTAGTATTATTTTGTCGTTACCCTTTTCTCTCTTTAGTTCTGTCAATGTTTGCTGTATATATTTTGTTGCCCTGATGTTGGGTACATATATACTAGTGGCTTTTACATCTTGACTGATAAATTGACCCTTTTATCATTATGTAGTATAATTATTTACCTCTAGTGACAGTGTTTGACTTAAAGTCTAGTTTACCTGGTATAAAAATAGCCACGTCTGCTCTCTTTAGAATATCATTTGCTTGGAAAGTTTTTTTCTATTAATTCACTTTCAGTCTATGTGCAACTTTAGACCTAATGTTAGTCTCATAAAAAATATTACTGGTTATTTTTTTAAAAAAAAATCTATTTAGCTCTTTTCTGTCTTTAGATGGGGGAGTTAATATTATATTTATCTTTGAAGTATTTATTGATTGAAAGGGCTTTCCATTACCATTATTTTGTTTCCTACCTTTCTTATAGCTTTTTTTTTTTTTTGAGACAGAGTCTTATAGCTTTTTTAAAAAAAATCTCTCACCTTTCTTGATGTCTTTTTTTTATTTAATTGATTTTTTTCTACTAATATGCTTTGATTCCTTTTTCTTTTCTGTATCTTCTATTAGGTATTTTCTTCTTGGTTATCATGGAGTTTACACATAACATCTTATTTTTAAAACAGTCTATCTTCAACTGATAACAACTTACTTTAAGTCACATATAAAAACTTTACACTTTTCTTCCCCCTCCCCACTTTATGTTATTGTTGTCATAATTTAGATTTTTATATTTTTAATTCATTAACGTATTTTTATACAGTTATTTAATATGTTTGTCTTTTAACTTTTATTCAAGAATTAAAAGTGATTTATAATATAATTTATTGCTACAGGGTGAATACTTTAATAGGCATATATTTATTGTAATGAACCTTTAAAAACATAACTAAAACCATCAAACCTGTAATTTAAAGTACACTGTTGTATAGGATGAAGCTAGATTTTAAAATTTAGTTTGTTTAAAGCTTGTTTAAATAAAGTGTTAAAGAAATAATGGTACTTATAGAACTTGGTTTCGATTTTAAAAAATATAAAGGTGGAAAATGAAGTCCTAAATAGTGGTGGTGATGATAATGATAGCAAACTGTTTTGTAACACTTATTTTGTGACAAGCATGTTGCAATATGAAAATATTTATTCTCATAACAAAAAGTAATTTAAATGTTGCCATTGCAATATTACAGTATTCTGTGTTTGTCTATATTTTTGCTTACTAAAAAATTGTATACTTTCATATACTTTTCCATTGCTGTATAATCTTCTTTGTTTTCAACTTGAAGAACTCCCGTTACCTTTTCTTTTGAGACATGTCTAATGGTAAGAAAGTCCTTTCGTGTTTTTTGCTTTATAATAATGTCTCTATCTGTACTTAATTTTCAAAGGATGATTTTGCTGAATATAGCTTTGTGGTTGACAGTTTTTTTGTTTGTTTGTTTTTGTTTTTCACTTTAAATTTATCACCCTACTTCTTACTTCCTTCTAGCATGGAAGGATTCTACGGAGAAATCCTGTGATAATCTTGTGAAGGTTCCCTTGTATAGGACAAGAAACTTTTGCCTTGCTGCTTTCAAAATTCTCTTTACCTTTGACTTTTGATCATTTTGCTATAATGTTTTTGATGTGAATTTTTGGGGTTTCATACTATTTGAACAGCTTTGGGCTTCCTGAATTTAAATATCTAATTTTTTTCTTCAGATTTGCAAAGTTTTTATCTATCGTTCCTCTTTCTCCACATCCTCTCCAGCATCTGTTGTTTCCTGACTTTTTTTTTTTTTTTTTTTTTTTTTTTTGAGGTGGAGTCTCGCTCTGTCGCCCAGGCTGGAGTACAGTGGTGCAGTCTCGGCTCACTGCAAGCTCCACCGTCCGGGTTCACGCCATTCTGCAGCCTCAGAATCCCGAGTAGCTGCGACTACAGGTGCCCACCTCCACGCTTGGCTAATTTTTTGTATTTTTAGTGGAGACAGGGTTTCACCATGCTAGGGAAGATTGTCTCGATCTCCTGACCTCGTGATCTGCCCGCTTCAGCCTCCCAAAGTGCTGGGATTACAGGCATGAGCCACTGTGCCAGACGGTTTCCTGACTTTTTAATGATCTCCATTCTAACTGATGTGAGATAGTATCTCATTGTCGTTTTGATTTGCATTTCTCCAATGACCAGTAATGATGAACCTTTTTTCATGTGTCTGTTGCCTGCATAAATGTCTTCTTTTGAGAAGTATCTGCCCATATACTTTGCCCACTTTTTGATGGGGTTCTTTGTTTGTTTGTTTGTTTTCTTGTAAATTTGTTTGAGTTCTTTGTAGATTCTGGATATTAGCCCTTTGTCAGATGGATAGATTGCAAAAATTTTCTCCCATTCCGTAGGTTGCTTGTTCACTCTGATGATAGTTTCTTTTGCTGTGAGGAAGCTCTTTAGTTTAATTAGATCCTCTTTGTCAATTTTGGCTTTTGTTGACATTGTTTTTGGTATTTTAGACATTAAGTCTTTGCCCATGCCTACGTGCTGAATGGTATTGCCCAGGTTTTCTTCTACGATTTTTATGGTCCTAGGTCTTACGTTTAAGTCTTTGATCCATCTTGAGTTGATTTTTGTATAAGGTGTAAGGAAGGGATCCAGGTTCAGTTTTCTGCATATGGCTAGCCAGTTTTCCCAACAACATTTATTAAATAGGAAATCTTTTTCCCACTGCTTGTTTGTGTCAGTTTTGTCAAATATCATAAGGTTGTACATGTGTGGTGTTATTTCTGAGGCCTCCATTCTGTTCCATCAGTCTATATATCTGTTTTGGTACCAACACCATGCTGTTTTGGTTACTGTAGCCTTGTAGTATAATTTGAAGTCAGGTAGTGTGATGCCTCCAGCTTTGCTCTTTTTTACCAGGATTGTCTTGGCAATGCAGACTCTTTTTTGGTTCCATATGAAGTTTAAAGCAGTTTTTTCTAATTCTGTGAAGAAAGTCAATAGTAACTTGATGGGATAGCATTGAAATCTGTAAATTACTTTGGACAGTATGGCCATTTTCATGATATTGATTCTTCTTATCCATGAGCATGGAATGTTATTCCTTTTGTTTGTGTCCTCTCTTATTTTCTGGAGCAGTGGGTTGTAGTTCTTCTTGAAGAGGTCCTTCTCATTCCTTGTAAGTTGTATCCCTAGGTATTTTATTCTCTTCTTAGCAATTGTGGATGGGAGTTTACTCGTGATTTGGCTCTCTGTTTGTCTGTTATAGGTGTATATAAATGCTTGTGATTTTTGCACATTGATTTTGTCTCCTGAGACTTTTCTGAAGTTTTTTATCAGCTTAAGGAGATTTTTAGCTGAGACAATGGTGTTTTCTAAATATGCAATCATGTCATCTGCAAATAGAGACAATGTGACTTCCTTTCTTCCCATCTGAATACCCTTTATTTCTTTTTTTTGCCTGATTGCCCTGGCCAGAACTTCCAATACTATGTTGACTAGGAGTGGTGAGAGAGGGTATCCTTGTCTTGTGTTGGTTTTCAAAGGGAATGCTTCCAGCTTTTACCCATTCAGTGTGATATTGGCTGTGGGTTTGTCATAAGTAGCTCTTATCATTTTGAGATACGTTCCATCAATACCCAGTTTATTGAGAGTTATTAGTATGAAGGGGAGCTGAATATTGTCGAAGACCTTTTCTGCATCTATTGAGATAATCATGTGATTTTTGTCATTGGTTCTGTTTATGTGATGGATTACATCTACTGATTTGCATATGTTGAATCAGCCTTGCGTCCCAGGTATGAAGCTGACTTGATCGTGGTGGATAAGTTTTTTGATGTGCTGCTGGATTCTGTTTGCCAGTATTTTATTGAGGATTTTCACTTTGATGTTCATCAGGAATATTGGCCCGAAGTTTTCTTTTTTTGTTGTATCTCTGCCAGGTTTTGTTATCAGGATGATGCTATTCTGTTTCTCTTCTTCATCCTGGATTTTCTTATTGTGTGTACTAGCTGACTTAATGGTGGTCCATAGTTTTTTGGTTTCTCCACTCTTTCTTTTCTTTTTCTTATGGCTTTTCTTTGAGTCCATAAATTCTTTCCTCTGTTTGATCAAGTCTTCTGCTGCTGAACCACTTTACATCTTTAATTCAAGTTCTTGAGGCTAAAAATATCTTTATGGTTTTGTGTTTTTGGTTGAAGTTATCATTGTTACATACCTTCTTTTCCTGAGCTCATCAATTGTCTTTATAATCATTATTTCGAACTTGTTGTCAGGTAATTTATATACCTCTGTTTTTAAGGACTGGTTTTGAGAGATTTATTTTTCCCTTGGATTGGGCCACTTTATATATATTTTAAAATGATCCTTATAAGTTTGTTTTGAAATCTGGGAGTGGTGGTTTATGCCTGTAGTCCCAACTTCTCAAGAGACTCAGGCAAGAGGATCACCTGAGCCTAAAAGCTTGGGTCCAGCCTGGGCAACATAGCCCCATCTCTAAAAATGTTGAAATGCACACATTTGAAAAAAAAAATCTCTTCTCACAATCTTTATGGACTGGGTTTGTACAGGAGAAGACCTTTTACTCATTAGCCTAGCTACAAATTCTAAAGTCTCCTTAAAAGTTTTCTGTGGGTATGTCTTCTCTGGTTATGTGCATATATATTTTAGTTAATTTTTTTTCCTAGGAGCATGTAATTTCTTATTCCCTCTGGTGTTAGTCTGCTCTTCCATGTGAACTTGGAAGCAGTAGAATGTCAATCAGGTTTTTAAAATATTTTTTCTCAATGGCCCCTTGGAATCTAGTGTATGCCAGGTTCCCATAAGTGTCTTGGTTTGAACTACATGAAAATTGATCTCTTAGGAAGCCCCTGGAATACTGGCCTTTTGAACATTTCCTACACCCTTCTTTTCCCCCTGAAGGAGATGTTACCACACTGTAAAAGCTTCTGTCTGCTGTACTGAATATTCTTTTTTTTTTAAGAGGCCTCTTTTTTATTTTGTTAATTTTCATGAATCTCTCTCTTTTTTTTTATGGTAAGCATTTTTTATGAGAAAGAACAGCAAGTTGAACAAAATGTTAGGAATTAAATGTTGCCAGTAGGATATGCTTTACATGATTTCAAAGTAAAATCAAATCACCTCAAATCAGAATGTTTGAACACTAATTCATCCTACATTTAAACAAAATTTGTGTATGTCCACTTATCAATATATGTTTACTATTGTTTAGTTTTTATTTTATTTTTTTATAATTTCTTTTTTTTTCTTTTTTTCTTTTTTTATTATACTTTAAGTTCTAGGGTACATGTGGATAATGTGCAGGTTTGTTACATATGTATACTTGTGCCATGTTGGTGTGCTGCACCCATCAACTCATTAGCACCCATCAACTCGTCATTTACATCAGATATAACTCCCAATTCAATCCCTCCCCGTTCCCCATGATAGGCCCCAGTGTATGATGTTCCCCTTCCTGAGTCCAAGTGATCTCATTGTTCAGTTTCCACCTATGAGTGAGAACATGCGGTGTTTGGTTTTCTGTTCTTGCGATAGTTTGCTGAGAATGATGGTTTCCAGCTGCATCCATGTCCCTACAAAGGACACAAACTCATCCTTTTTTATGGCTGCATAGTATTCCATGGTGTATATGTGCCACATTTTCTTAATCCAGTCTGTCACTGATGGACATTTGGGTTGATTCCAAGTCTTTGCTATTGTGAATAGTGCTGCAATAAACATATGTGTGCATGTGTCTTTATAGCAGCAAGATTTATAATCCTTTGGGTATATACCCAGTAATGGGATGGCTGGGTCATATGGTACTTCTAGTTCTAGATCCTTGAGGAATCGCCATACTGTTTTCCATAATGGTTGAACTAGTTTACGATTCCACCAACAGTGTAAAAGTGTTCCTATTTCTCCACATCCTCTCCAGCACCTGTTGTTTCCTGACTTTTTAATGATCGCCATTCTAACTGGTGTGAGATGGTATCTCATTGTGGTTTTGATTTGCATTTCTCTGATGGCCAGTGATGACGAACATTTTTTCATGTGCCTGTTGGCTGTATGAATGTCTTCTTTTGAGAACTGTCTGTTCATATACTTTGCCCACTTTTTGATGGGGTTGTTTGTTTTTTTCTTGTAAATTTGTTTGAGTTCTTTGTAGGGTCTGGATATTAGCCCTTTGTCAGACGAGTAGATTGCAAAAATTTTCTCCCATTCTGTAGGTTGCCTGTTCACTCTGATGGTAGTTTCTTTTGCTGTGCAGAAGCTTTTTAGTTTAATGAGATCCCATTTGTCAATTTTGGCCTTTGTTGCCATTGCTTTTGGTGTTTTAGACATGAAGTCCCTTCCCATGCCTATATCCTGAATGGTATTACCTAGGTTTTCTTCTAGGGTTTTTATGGTATTGGGTCTAACATTTAAGTCTCTAATCCATCTTGAATTAATTTTCATATAAGGAGTAAGGAAAGGATCCAGTTTCAGCTTTCTACTTATGGCTAGCCAATTTTCCCAGCACCATTTATTAAATAGGGAATCCTTTCCCCATTTCTTGTTTCTCTCAGGTTTGTCAAAGATCAGATGGCTGTAGATGTGTGGTATTATTTCTGAGGACTCTGTTCCGTTCCATTGGTCTATATCTCTGTTTTGGTACCAGTACCATGCTGTTTTGGTTACTGTAGCCTTGTAGTATAATTTGAAGTCAGGTAGTGTAATGCCTCCAGCTTTGCTCCTTTGACTTAGGATTGTCTTGGAGATGCGGGCTCTTTTTTGGTTCCATATGAACTTTAAAGCAGTTTTTTCCATTTCTGTGAAGAAACTGGTTGGTAGCTTGATGGGGATGGCATTGAATCTATAAATAACCTTGGGCAGTACGGCCATTTTCATGATATTGATTCTTCCTACCCATGAGCATGGTATGTTCTTCCATTTGTTTGTGTCCTCTTTGATTTCACTGAGCAGTGGTTTGTAGTTCTCCTTGAAGAGGTCCTTTACATCCCTTGTAAGTTGGATTCCTAGGTATTTTATTCTCTTTGAAGCAATTGTGAATGGAAGTTCATTCCTGATTTGGTTCTCTGTTTGTCTGTTACTGGTGTGTAAGAATGCTTGTGATTTTTGCACATTAATTTTGTATCCTGAGACTTTGCTGAAGTTGCTTATCAGCTTAAGGAGATTTTGGGCTGAGACAATGGGGTTTTCTAAATATACAATCATGTCATCTGCAAACAGGGACAATTTGACTTTTTCTTTTTCTAACTGAATACCCTTGGTTTCTTTCTCTTGCCTGATTGCCCTAGCCAGAACTTCCAACACTATGTTGAATAGGAGTGGTGAGAGAGGGCATTCCTGTCTTGTGCCAGTTTTCAAAGGGAATTTTTCCAGTTTTTGCCCATTCAGTATGATATTGGCTGTGGGTTTGTCATAAATAGCTCTTATTATTTTGAGGTACGTTCCATCAATACCAAATTTATTGAGCATTTTTAGCATGAAGGGCTGTTGAATTTTGTCAAAGGCCTTTTCTGCATCTATTGAGATAATCATGTGGTTTTTGTCTTTGGTTCTGTTTATATGCTGGATTACATTTATTGATTTGCATATGTTGAACCAGCCTTGCATCCCAGGGATGAAGCCCACTTGATCATGGTGGATAAGCTTTTTGATGTGCTGCTGGATCCGGTTTGCCAGTATTTTATTGAGGATTTTTGCATCGATGTTCATCAGGGATATTGGTCTAAAATTCCTTTTTTTGTTGTGTCTCTGCCAGGCTTTGGTATCAGGATGATGTTGGCCTCATAAAATGAGTTAGGGAGGATTCCCTCTTTTTCTATTGATTGGAATAGTTTCAGAAGGAATGGTACCAACTCCTCCTTGTACCTCTGGTAGAATTCAGCTGTGAATCCATCTGGTCCTGGACTTTTCTTCGTTGGTAGGCTATTAATTATTGTCTCAATTTCAGAGCCTGCAATTGGTCTATTCAGGAATTCAGCTTCTTCCTGGTTTAGTCTTGGAAGAGTGTAAGTGTCCAGGAAATTATCCATTTCTTCTAGATTTTCTAGTTTATTCGCATAGAGGTGATTATAGTATTCTCTGATGGTAGTTTGTATTTCTGTGGGGTCGGTGGTGATATCCCCTTTATCATTTTTTATTGTGTCTATTTGATTCTTCTCTCTTTTCTTCTTTATTAGTCTTGCTAGCAGTCTATCAATTTTGTTGATCTCTTCAAAAAACCAACTCTTGGATTGATTGATTTTTTGGAGGGTTTTTTGTGTCTCTCTCTCCTTCAGTTCTGCTCTGATCTTAGTTATTTCTTGCCTCCTGCTAGCTTTTGAATGTGTTTGTTCTTGCTTCTCTAGTTCTTTTAATTGTGATGTTAGAGTGTCAATTTTAGATCTTTCCTGCTTTCTCTTGTGGGCATTTAGTGCTATAAATTTCCCTCTACACACTGCTTTAAATGTGTCCCAGAGATTCTGGTATGTTGAATCTTTGTTCTCATTGATTTCAAAGAACATCTTTATTTCTGCCTTCATTTCATTATGTACCCAGTAGTCATTCAGGAGCAGGTTATTCAGTTTCCATGTAGTTGAGCGGTTTTGATTGAGTTTCTTAGTCCTGAGTTCTAGTTTGATTGCACTGTGGTCTGGGAGAGAATTTGTTATAATTTCTGTCCTTGTACATTTGCTGAGGAGTGCTTTACTTCCAATTACGTGGTCAATTTTGGAATAAGTGTGATGAGATGCTGAGTAGAATGTATATTCTGTTGATTTGGGGTGGAGAGTTCTGTAGATGTCTATTAGGTCTGCTTGCTGCAGAGATGAGTTCAATTCCTGGATATCCTTGTTAACTTTCTGTCTCGTTGATCTGTCTAATGTTGACAGGGGGTTGTTGAAGTCTCCCATTATTATTGTATGGGAGTCTAAGTCTCTTTGTAAGTCTTTAAGGACTTGCTTTATGAATCAAGGTGCTCCTGTATTGGATGCATATAAATTTAGGATAGTTAGCTCTTCCTGTTGAATTGATCCCTTTACCATTATGTAATGACCTTCTTTGTCTCTTTTGATCTTTGATGGTTTAAAGTCTATTTTATCAGAGACTAGAATTGCAACCCCTGCCTTTTTTTGTTCTCCATTTGCTTGGTAGATCTTCCTCCATCCCTTTATTTTGAGCCTATGTATGTCTCTGCGTGTGAGATGGGTCTCCTGAATACAGCAAACTGATGGGTCTTGACTCTTTATTCAGTTTGCCAGTCTGTGTCTTTTAATTGGAGCATTTAGTCCATTTACATTTAAGGTTAAGATTGTTATGTGTGAACTTGATCCTGCCATTATGATATTAACTGGTTATTTTGCTCGTTAGTTGATGCAGTTTCTTCCTAGCCTCGATGGTCTTTACATTTTGGCATGTTTTTGCAATGGCTGGTACCAGTTGTTCCTTTCCATGTTTAGTGCTTCCTTCAGGGTCTCTTGTAAGGCAGGCTTGGTGGTGACAAAATCTCTAAGCATTTGCTTATCTGTAAAGGATTTTATTTCTCCTTCACTTATGAAACTTAGTTTGGCTGGATATGAAATTCTGGGTTTAAAATTCTTTTCTTTAAGAATGTTAAATATTGGCCCCCACTCTTCTGGCTTGTAGAGTTTCTGGTGAGAGATCTGCTGTCAGTCTGATGGGCTTCCCTTTTTGGGTAACCCGACCTTTCTCTGTGGCTGCCCTTAAGATTTTTTCCTTCATTTCAACTTTGGTGAATCTGGCAATTATGTGTCTTGGAGTTGCTCTTCTCAAGGAGTATCTTTGTGGTGTTCTCTGTATTTCCTGAATTTGAATGTTGGCCTGCCCTACTAGGTTGGGGAAGTTCTCCTGGATGATATCCTGAAGAGTGTTTTCCAACTTGGTTCCATTTTCCCCCTCACTTTCAGGCACCCCAATCAGATGTAGATTTGGTCTTTTTACATAATCCCATACTTCTTGCAGGCTTTGTTCATTTCTTTTTCTTCTTTTTTCTTTAGGTTCATCTTCTCACCTCATTTCATTCATTTGATCCTCAATCGCTGATACTCTTTCTTCCAGTTGATCGAGTCGGTTACTGAAGCTTGTGCATTTGTCACGTATTTCTCGTGTCATGGTTTTCATCTCTGTCCATTCCTTTATGGCCTTCTCTGCATTAATTATTCTAGTTATCAATTCTTCCACTCTTTTTTCAAGATTTTTAGTTTCTTTGCACTGGGTATGTAATTCCTCCTTTAGCTCTGAGAAGTTTGATGGACTGGAGCCTTCTTCTCTCATCTTGTCAAAGTCATTCTCCGTCCAGCTTTGATCCGTTGCTGGTGATGAGCTGTGTTCCTTTGCAGGGGGGGATGCACTCTTATTTTTTGAATTTCCAGCTTTTCTGCCCTGCTTTCTCCCCATCTTTGTGGTTTTATCTGCCTCTGGTCTTTGATGATGGTGACGTACTGATGGGGTTTTCGTGTGGGTGTCCTTCCTGTTTGATAGTTTTCCTTCTAACAGTCAGGACCCTCAGCTGTAGGTCTGTTGGAGATTGCTTGAGGTCCACTCCAGACCCTCTTTGCCTGAGTATCAGCAGCAGAGGCTGCAGAAGATAGAATATTGCTGAACAGCGAGTGTACCTGTCTGATTCTTGCTTTGGAAGCTTCCTCTCAGGGGTGTACTCCACTGTGTGAGGGTGGGGTGTTGGTCTGCCCCTAGTGGAGGATGTCTCCCAGTTAGGCTACTCAGGGGTCAGGGACCCACTTGAGCAGGCAGTCTGTCCGTTCTCAGATCTCAACCTCCGTGTTGGGAGATCCACTGCTCTCTTCAAAGATGTCAGACAGAGTCGTTTGTGTCTGCAGAGGTTTCAGCTGCTTTTTGTTGTTGTTGTTGTTGTTTAGCTGTGCCCTGTCCCCAGAGGTGGAGTCTACAGAGACAGGCAGGCCTCCTTGAGCTGCTGTGAGCTCCACTCAGTTGGAGCTTCCCAGCCTCTTTGTTTATCTACTTAAGCCTCAGCAATGGTGGGCGCCCCTCCCCCAGCCTCGCTGCTGCCTTGCCGGGAGCTGTGCTAGCAATGAGGGAGGTTCCGTGGGCATGGGACCCTCCCAGCCAGGTGTGGGATATAGTCTCCTGGTGTGCCCGTTTGCTAAGATCCTTGGTAGAGTGCAGTATTGGGGTGGGAGTTACCCGATTTTCCAGGTGTTGTGAGTCTCAGTTCCCCTGGCTAGGAAAAGGGATTCCCTTCCCCCTTGCGCTTCCCAGGTGAGGCGATGCCTCGCCCTCTTCAGCTCTCGCTGCTTGGGCTGCAGCAGCTGACCAGCACTGATTGTCAGGCACTCCCTAGTGAGATAAACCCAGTACCTCAGTTGAAAATGCAGAAATCACCTGTCTTCTGTGTCACTCGCGCTGAGAGTTGGAGACTGGAGCTGTTCCTATTCAGCCATCTTGCTCCACCCCTGTACTGAATATTCTATGGAACAGTAAGTTGCTGAACAACTTTATTTGTTGTTGTTGCTCTCAGTGTTCTCCAGGCATCTGAAGAATGCCAGGTTATGTCCGTGCTTTGCAGCAGGTTGAACAGAAGACAATACCTTGTACAGCGCCCTCAAAAACTCAGAACATTGGATGCATATTCTAACCTTCCACTATTCTTCCCCAGGAAAAAGCCAGGACCTGAGTTCCTCTGAATTATACATCTTTTTTTCCCACGAAAGTGACTTTGGCCAAAGGGTGCCACGAATTTTTCTTCTGTTTTGATACAGCTAGTTAAATGTTGGTTTTGGATGCAGAAGACTCTTATCTGGTTTTTGCATGTCTCACAAAGGAAATTGGTCTATGGAATGTTGCTGAATTTGTGTATTCATGAAAAGAAAGAGGGCCTGGAGCTTCCTGTTTTAACCATCTCGCTGATGTAACTCGAAGTATCTCTTACAGCTGAAATGGTACTATCCAGTACAGAGACTTCAGTAAACTGGAAAAACAAATACCTCCAGAATAGGTTGTAGTTTTATATAAAGACAAGGAATACAACAAAATGTTGAAGCACAAGGTTAAACAAAAAATATTTTGATACTGAGATAGCTTGACTGGAAATTCTTCTTACAATTTTTTTTTTTTTCATTGTGAACTTCCTGATCAATGCAGATAAATCTTCAGAGATTTAGCAACATGAGAAAAAAATGTTTGCCAGCTTCATAATCTCAAAGTAAATAATGTCATAGCATGTTCATTAAAAGTACAAATGCAAATATGTTGTTCAAGTAGATATCTTATTTTCCCCAGATAATGTACTTTGAAAAGATATTTTAGCTCAGCTGTATTTTAAGAATTTGTCTACATGGGGAGATAATGCTCTTTCATAGATGCAACTGGTATGCTATCTGTTTTCATGCATTTTATGAAATATCTTCTACCTTTGTTATCCTTCTTGGTCTTACACTATCCTTTCTTCGATTGTTCTACTATATCAGCACATCATAATCTTTTTATACACTAAGTTAATGGTAAAATTTCTTGCCTGCACCAAATCTATATTATTCTGATGCTCTTTAGAATTCTTTTTTTTGACGGTATCTATCTACATTTTTCCTTTAAACTAGCAATAAAACATTTAACACAGTACCTAAAATATTGTTAAGATGCAATAAATGCTATAAAATTATTATTATTGTTCTTTAAAGCTCTATGTCTCAAACTGAAATATCTGTTTCAGTCAGATAACTCTGATTGTCCCAAAAACAGACCACACTGTCGTTTATGTAATGTCTTTACAGGTTTTCCTCAAGCATATACTTGGTGAATCCTTTAACGTTCACCTCAAACTCCACCTCCTTCATGAAGCTCCGCATTTTTATTCTGTCCATCAATAAACTTTACTTCCTCCGAATTGTATCATTCATAATGTGCTTCATGGATTTGAGGTGTTATATAAAGTACCACATCAGATGTTATTATTTTCATTTCAACTATATTTTCTGATTCTATATTGTAAAGATAATATCTCATGCTTCTGTGACCCTCCCACATAAATCTATTCATAATTTAAAAACCCCTAATCAACTTATATGGACCATGAATTCATTTAATAAATATGCCATTCTTTTGTGTTAGGCAATGAATTGACAAGCTACTACTTCTATAGTACTTAAAATTTTCTAGGGAGTATTTTAAATGTTATTTTTTTGTTTATTAGCTCACTTTACCCTTATAAAAACTTTATCAAATAGGTGCTATTTTTATTTTACCCAAATGTAGAGTTACAGAGAGTAAAACTGAGGTAATGACAGATTATATAACTTCTTTGCATTTTACACACAGAAAATATATTGCAGAGCCAGGGGTTGAGTTCAAGTAGGAGGCCTCTGCTCTTATTTACTATTCTGTACTACATCCTCAGATGCTACAAGATATTCATTTCATAAACTTATCTTTTCCTTCAAGGAGCTAATAATTCTATAAGGAGAGAGCCTTACATAACCAAGTAAGTGCAATACAAGTTCTTAGGTGGTAAGGTAACAGTCTGTTTAAAGAAGAGGAGGGAGTAATCAATTTTACATGAAGTAGTGTGGGTGGAGCAATGCGTCTTGTAGCTAATCTGATAGTTGGGTTGAGACTTGAAAGGTGATTTAGTTATTTGGCAGTTTTATAAAGGCATATAGAAAAAGATGCAGCATGATGCATTTGGGAAAATTTCATGTCATTTGGTATGGGGAGATGGTTGCTAACCAATAATTGTTCTCTATTTCATATTCACTTTACAGCATAGATTTTGTTTGTAAGGGCAATGTGGTCAGCTTCCCTTTTGGCTGCTTTTGTCCATATGATTAATTTCTAGTCAATGAAGTGTAAAATAAAGGGTTGTGTAGGGCTCTGATAATACCTTGGAGCAATCAATGTATACCTTAAAGCTTAAAAAAAAAGACAGATATATTTCTTTTTGGTTTAAGACACCAGTTTGGGGTTCTTCTGTTATATGAAGTGGAACAAAATTCTAATTGATGTAATGTGACTGAAACATATAAGGAAGCAGGAGTCCTTGTTTAGGAGAGAGATAATAACATGTATTGCACCCTATGTTAAAGAATTTGTACCTTGTACATAACCCGAGTTTTCAATCCTGGAAACACTGTAATCATCTATGAAATTAAAACAAAAACATGTACCTTAAAGGTCCCACTCCAAACCAATTAAATTAATCTCTAGGGGAGGAATTTTCAACTCTGGCTACCTATTTACATTGTGATGCTCAGGACACACCCATACTTAGTATGTCAGAATCTCTGGCAGGTAGTGTGGGGATTCAGACATCATTATTTCTAAAATTTTCCACAAGTTATTAAAATATTCAGCCATGGGTGAGACACTGCTGTAAGCAGTAGGTTTAAAGAGTCTCATATGAATTTTAAGTAAGTTGAAGAGATTTAGTTTATGTCTTATCATTCTGGCTGCAGTGTAGAGGATTGATTGATTAAGAAAAAAACATGTTTTAGAATGAAAAGTACTTCTTTTCCCTAAATTGTTCAAAAGAGATTTCCTTAGAGTAATAAAATCTAAAAATTCTATCTTAATATGAGTTGGTGAATTTTCCCAAGCATGATGTGATCTATCTACATATATATATATATATATATATATATTTAAATTTTATTGTAAGTTGGCAAGTTATAATTGTATATATTTATAAAGTGCAAAGTGATAGGATCTAAACTTTGAAAGACACTAGACAAGAAATCAGGGTGTCCTAGGCTTATCTCAACCATATCAGTTGTGGTGCTCATGACTGCAGCTAATGGCAAAACCTATTTAAAAATGACTAACCAATAAAGGTGTTCATTATCTAACCTTACAAATTCCATGGATATGGTGCTTCAAGATTCAGTTTATTCATTCAATTAACATTGCTGTTAAATCCATCCCTCTCGTTCTTCTACCATTCACGGTGTAAGGCTAATGATTTGTTGTGGATCCAGGTGTAGATATAGATGGTGTTATCTGGATGCAGAAAAAGAGAATAGCCTATCTTTTTGTTCTTTATTAAGAGAGTGGACAATTTCTGAGAAAACCTTCAAGTTAATTTTCTCTAATATCTCATTGGTCATAATTACATTACATGACTATTCTTTAAACAATCACACTCAGAAGGATGGATTGACACAATTGCCTGTTCTCGATTTTGTCTGCTGTCTGTGGATCTTATTGAAATTTGAGCTTAGAGTCAAATTATAGAAGACCCTCTAGAAAGGAATCTTGCTATGATTGGGATATGGTTTGTTTGGCCCTACCAAGTTTTGCGTTGAATCTGATCCTCAGTGTTGTAGGTGGGGCTTGGTAAAAGGAGTTTGTATCATGGATGTGGATCTGTCGTGAATGGTTTGCTAAGTTCTCGCCCATTAGAACTAGTTGTTGAGAAGAGCCTGGCACCTCTTACTCTATCATTTCTTTCTCCATGTGACCCACACACACCAGTTCCACTTCACCTTCCACCATGAATGGAAGCAGACTGAGTCCTGCAACAGAAGCAGATGCTGATGCCATGTTTCTTGTACAGCCTGCAGAGCCATGAACCAAATACAACTCTTTTCTTTATAAATTACCCAGCCCCAGGTTCCCCTTTATAACAACACAAACAGACTAAAACAAGTATCTATGATAAAATATACAACCAGAAAAAATCCAAACTACAGGAGATTTAAAACGTAGAAAGACAACCATAACTGAAACTGTGAATGCCTCAAAAGCAACGATTGCATGGCGCCTCTTTATCTAGAGTCAGCCAGATGGAGAGCATGTGGAGATAGAAAGCTGAGTGGCAGGGCTTCCAGTCCTGATGTTGTCAGCACAGTGTGGTAAAAGAGCACATAAGGGAGTCTATAAAGACCTACATTAACTTGGTTATTAATTATAATGTGATCCCGAGCAAGTCACTTAACCTTTCTTGATCTCAGTTTCTTCAGCATTATGATTATAATACTTTCCAGATTTCTTCATGTGATTTATTTAATAACACATGAGGAAATTGGGCACTTACACAGTTTCTCATCTGCAAATTACAACTATTATACAAGATTTTATGCATGTTTTATAGATAGATACCATAATAATAAGTACTTATAAGTAAAGGTTTATAACAACAAAATAGATTCAAACTTTTATCTTGTATGTAAGTTACATTGTTATTTTAACTTGAAAAGGAGGGAAATGACATTTATGGATTGTCTGCTATGTGAGCTCCAGGTACTCCCCTAGAAACTTTGTTTATTTCAATTCTATGAAATGGATCTCTAATTTATGAAGTAATTTATTATCCATCCTTGTTTTAGAGATGATAGGAAAACTGAAGCTCAAGTAAAGTTGCATACTTTGCCTAAATATTACACAGATCATAAGTGGCAAAAGTTGGATTTCAACATAGTACTGACAAATTACATGTTTCATGTTCTTTTCATTTCTTTTTAAAAAATGTGTGTGCTGGGGGAGATATCTTACTACTTTAACTTACTCCTCTTATACTTTTATATGTTTACATTTTTTATACAAGAAACATTTTTTAGAATGCTAAATATGGTGCTTAATATTAATAATAAAAAGTTATCATTTCTTATCCTACTATCTATACTATATCCAGGTCAATATACAGCTGTAACACTCAAGAGAAGGGAAGGGAAGTTTGTAGGAACAGAAGAAGAAAATTTTGAAACCTTAGTTTGCAGAAGACAAGGGCAAGTTCAGCTAATGTGCACACAATATTGGACAACACATATATGGATAGACAGAATCAATCCAGGCAGAGATAGACAATACCAGGACATGAGGAGTAGGAAGTTTACAAGGCAAATTTTACCTTTTTTCTTTTGAGCCCATCTCTTCTTCATCTCATATCCTTCCTACTCTTTGCTCTAATTTGAGTGGTATAGAGATAATAAAGAGGTATAATTCTGTCAAAGCAGGCATGTCTTATG
Source organism: Macaca fascicularis (assembly GCF_037993035.2). Classification (NCBI taxonomy): domain Eukaryota; kingdom Metazoa; phylum Chordata; class Mammalia; order Primates; family Cercopithecidae; genus Macaca; species Macaca fascicularis. The sequence goes on along the minus strand of NC_088391.1, from coordinate 36,831,016 downwards.
TGGACTGTGAAGACCAAAAGATTCTCAATGCATAGAACCATCTGTTATTCATGATGTGATTCCTCATCACCCGGCATTGTATCTAGCCCATAGCAGATGGAGAAGAAATAGTTGTTGAAATAAATCATTATTTCCTAATACTAGTGGTTCACATATGAATAAGCAAGCTGTGTATTAAATATACAAATTGTAGGGTGTGTTGTGACTACTGGAATTGAACAGAAACTAATTAGTGGCCTCATGCTGAATCAGCATTCAGTAAGTACATAATATGATCATTTCTCAGCTCTGGATTTGGACTGGTGCAAGATTGCAATGATGAGTCAGAAACACAAAGTTGAACATCAGTAGAAGGAAGAAAAAGCAATAAATCCAAGATATCCAATGTAGGCAAGTAATTTCCGTGTGTGAGGCAATAATTTTGTAAAGAGAGTCCTAAGATTAGAGCAATAAGTGAGAAATTCCAAAATTTACAACTGTGAAAATTAAATCATTGTAATAACTTTGAATCTGGAAGCAATAAGAGAAAACGGACAAAATTTGATCCGGGTTTAGTTATTGGTATTTTTTTATTTTAGTTATTGGTATGGTATTTTTTCTCGGTGTGATGATGTTTGTATGAGAGCTTCTTGGAAAATACCTTAGAACCCTTTCTGTAAGATACACTTTTATCAACATTAAAGCAGACCTCTTTCATTTGGATTCTTGATATTTTCCATGATTAGGAATTTTTTTTTAATGTTAACATCAATTTAGTTCTTATTTCCTATCATATTTATAGAACATGACATTTAATGTTTTACATTTTCTTAAATGATTTGTATTATTTAAAGAAAACAGTTTGCACTTAGACCCTAGTAAATGTTTGATTAAGCCTTTTGGGCCCAAGTTTTTTCATCTAAAAATTAATGTGTTGACCTCAATTATCTTAGGATTTGAAGCCTCTCTGCAGTTGATAAAAGTAATGCATCATTGGATCATGATGCCCTAAGGTGTTCTGTTAAGTAATCCCTGTTGATTAAGCTAGTTTGTTCTTTAACCCTAAATCCTAATCACACTAGAAATTATGTGAGTCTTGCCGTAGAAAACGTTACAGGGGAACCACTATCCTAAGTTTATATTTGCATAAAAAGCAGCCTTCTGTAAAAGACTGACATTAACAGAGAAGGGAATTCAGATGCCATTTGGTAATTCAAAATTAATAAAAGACTCAGCAAAATGGGTAAAGAGATTGAGCTCTGGCTCTATTTCCATAAGTTCATCTCTGACTTTTAGTTTAAGGTACAGCAAGAAAACAGCAAATACTAAAGTAAATGAATTACTTACATCTTGAAGACAATGCAGCAGTTCTAGCAAGTGTAGATGATTTTGATTATTAGTAACTGGGGCATTTAATCTCTTTGCACTTATAATTACTAATACATTTGGATAAAAATTTACAGATGATTTGACAGTGTTGTGAGACCTCCTGTTGTCTGAGCATCAGCAGGCAGCTCCTGGTGAATACCTGTAACCAGGAGCTATAGATACTTAGGGACATCAAGAGGACAGCTCTAGTTCTGCAGGGTGCATGTAGGTCCAGCTACATAAGTTAGAGTACCTAGAACAAATAAATATGTGGGATCTTGTTTCATAAACAGAAAAAAGTGTTATCCTTTTTCTAGCAGCCTCTGGCTCTTTTGACTTCTCTCTCTCTCTCTCTTTTTAATTTGCAATTTGATGTGGTGTTCCTTTAGGCACATGATACACTCAGTGGGTGAGTGTAGACTCTCACAAGTATCTGAGGCTCCCTGCTGACACTGTGTGGAGGGCCTTTCTGAGACTCATGTGGAACCACATGTAATTTTAAGCTCCTAGCTCCCAGCACATCTCCGATTGTCCCATTACAAAACTGACAAAACACAAATTCAAAGGTAAAAATATTAAGAATCCCAAGACAGTAATCACAGGACATTAAAGCCCAAATATGGGGCCATCTCTCTATTTTGAACCCTGTGTGACTGCACTTGTGGCATGCCCAGTGAGGCCAGTTCCGCACACACACCCATGGTTGGCAAATTCTCAGTGAGACAAAAAAGGACAGGCAGAAATGTCATTTGTAACATGGTCACCTGTAACATTGTCACCTGTAGAACTGCTTCATAAACATGCCTGCAATATTCATCTGGGGAATCCCAAAACATTTTGGAGGATTTTGATATGGCGGGAATGGAACTTCTAAAGATGAATTACTGTGTTTTGGTTACCACTGGGAAATAACTCAAGAACTTCAAAATTGTGGCTGGAAACAGATAAAATATAAATTGAAGCTAAGATCAGAATTTACTTATCTGAAGAAACATGCACTGATATCCAAAAATTTAAAAAATATTATTACTAAATAAAAATATCTGTTTTGTTAGGAAGTATTTGATACCCAAAAATTTCACAAAGTATATTGTGTTTTTTTTTTCTGCTGGATCACTTTTCTCCTTAACAGTGTTGATGTGGTAATTGTAATCCCCAATTACATTGGGGATTGGATTATGCGGGTGGTTTCCCCCATGCTGTTCTCGTGATAGTAACTGAATCTCATGAGATCTGATGATTTTGAAAGTGGCAGTTTTTCCTGTGCTCTCTCTTATTCTCCCCTGAGGCCTTGTGAAGAAGGTTCCTGCTTCCCCTTCATCATGATTGTAAGTTTCCTGAGGCCTCCCCAGTCATATGGAATTGTGAGTCAATTAAACATCTTTCCTGTGTAAATTACCTAGTATCAGGGAAGTTTTTTAGAGCAGTGTGGAAACAAACTATCACAGTGTGAAAATTGGAAATGACATGAGAAATCTTAGAGTGGGGTTTAGAAAGTGATGCTACCATTTTAAATGTCTCCCCTTATCACCAACTAAAATGTTAAATATTTCTAAAGTTATTACTGTTATTTTAATGCAATGAAAGGGGAAGTAAAGAAAAAGTAGTAAGTTTTACATTTTTATATTATTTAAATTTTACTTCATTTAAAATAACACACTCTTTTTACAATTCAAGTACTTTTTCCCATTCTTTAATGTGTGTATTTGTGTGTGCGTACTTACACAGTTGGCCCTCCACACCTACAGGTTCCACATTTGTTGATTCAACCAACCATGGATCAAAAATATTTGGGAAAAAATTGCATCTGTTCTGAACACATACAGACTTTTTTTTTTACTTATCATTCCTTAAGCAATACACTATAACAACTATTTAAATAGTATTTACACTGCCTTAGGTATTATGAGTAATCTATTATAAAGTATACAAGAAGATGTGCACAGGTTATATGCAGATACTATTCCATTTTATATTAGCAACTTGAGCATTCTTGGATTTTGATAACTGCAGAAGTTCCTGGAAACAATTCCCGACAGATACTGAGGGATGACTGTAAATATATGTGTGTATGCATATTTATTTATTTGTTTTATATCTTAATCATTTTCAACAATCTCTTTAGTTCATTCATTTGAGGCACTATTTTCATGTCTTACACTTTCATGTAAGTGTGTATGTGGTAAATATCCTCCCTTTCTGTTTAAATTATAATTGTAAGATTGATTATTTCTGTTATTTGTATTAAAGAGAAAAAAGTTTTCAAATGATATTTACAATTTTTAAAGAATCGACTCATACACCAATCAGAATTTTATTATTCTTTTTTTGCACGTTATCTGGCCAGTGCCCATTTTAATTAAAATGTGCACAATACAAGATCAGATGAGAATATTAAAAAAAAAGTTAGTGTTTGCTTTCTTCTGAAATAGGATGTTAAAAGAGATGGTGAATAACAAATATCTATTATGTTACTGCTGATCAAATCGTTTAATTTAGAAATTGTTTTGTCAGACTACTTAGAACATTTCCATGCTATTAGCCTAATAACTTTTAGTCCATTTAAACTTTCAAAATTTCTTATAGCAAGCAGCTTACTTTGGATGGCTTATTTGTATTTCCAATTAATAATTATTAATTTAATTAATAACTCTTTATAAGAATAATCAAATATTAAATTGCAAATAAATTGTTTTAAAAAATAAAGATACATGACAAACATGTACTAATGCTATGTAATAAGACAAAAAGAGAAAAGTAAAACTGGAGGCAAGGATGCTTTACTATTGGGCTGTATTAGTTTTATATTTCTTCATAACACATTACTACAAATTTAGCTGCTTAAAACAGTACCTATTTATTCTCTGTCAGTTCTGTCATTCAGAAATTCAGACACAGTATGACTAACTGTTCTGCTTAATTTCTTACAAGGCTGAAATTAAGGTGTCAATACTGTGTTCTCATCTGGAGCTCAAAGTCCTCTTTCAAACTCAGGTGAATGTGGCAGACTTAATTTCCTTGCTGTGTAGGCAGAGGTGCCTGTTTCCTTGCTGGATGTTAACTGTGGGCCTTATAAGGTCCTTGAGGCTGTTCCACATTCCTTGCCATGTGACCCCCTTCATCTTCACAGCCAGGAAGAGAGAGCTTCTGTCATGTCAAATCTCTCTTATGCTTCAAATCTAACTTCTAGAAGGTCCCAGTTCCTCTTAAAAATTCACCTAAGTCAAACCCATCCAGGATTTTAAAGTGAATTACCTTGAGATCTTAATCGCCTTGGCAAAAATCCCTTCACAGCAGCGTTTACATTAGTGTATGATTCAATAGCCAGTAGAAGGTAAATTATACTAGGTGCAGGTGATTTGTGGGTTATCTTAGGATCCTATCTATCACAAGGACTCTGAAAAATATGCACAGATTTTATGCATTTTAAGGCCTTTCTTTTCTGTTTCCAACCTTTTCTTCTTTTTTTATATACCACAAATCTCTATGCAAACTAATGCCATCCAAACTAGTGTAATTGCCTGTAAAAAGCCTTATGTTTTTCTACATTTGCCTTTTGCACATTCAATTTAATCTGCCAAAAAGAGCCTGATTTTCTTTTCTTTGTCTTGGTCTTTTCATCTTCTGTTTTTCATAAGGCATAAGTTCAAATTCCGACAAATCTATAATTTATTCCCTTAACATTTTCACCTAAAATAGTTATTTTTCTATTTAATTGATCTATGTGCATCGCTCACTTTTAGATTTTTGCCATTGCAGGTAAAGTATTTTAGAAGTAGCGAACTTTATTTTTCTAAGATAAAGAGAGGATTTGGAGGTCACTCTAGTGCTATATGTTGTACTTAAGAAGAGGAAGGTGTTCAATAGAGCATTAAAGGGATTCGAGTTAGCTTAAGTAAGGCATTAAAATACCTTCTTGTTATGACATTTTTCTTTGTTCTGATTCGAAAATACTTGACTTTTAAATATTAATTAACAACTATTTACCCTTCTGTTTAGTACTTACATCTTAATTATCAAACAAAACAGTAGCAATTATGCACATCATTAAATGCATAGAAGATTAATATTCTAGGTTTAGTACTCTTTTTTTGTCACAATAATGAATTGCTCACATTTAAGCTGCTCTGGTTATTGGACACAGGATATACTGGAGAGGTCTCTTTGGAGTTTGATCTAGGTTTATATCCTGGTTTAACATGTGACCTGGGCAAGTGATACAAAATGTATGAGACTCCATTCATTCGTAAAAGCGAAACAATAAATACATCTTAAAGGATTACTTTGAAGATTTGTGTGATATTTTCAAAGTGTGTGGAACAAGTAAGCAATAATTGTTTCTTACTTTCTTGCCTCCTTTTCACATTCCCAATAACTTGTAAAGATATGCATTTCACATTGACTATTGAAACTTCTATGTGGCAATATGGGAAAATATTACATGTTACCCTAGTCCAAATAATATTGAAATGTAACATAGAAAAGCCTACTCTGAAAGATAGAATATAAAAGTAACAAAGCAGTCTGTTCTAAATCCTCTAAAAGAGATGTACTAGTACACTAAACAAATAACACAGTAGAAGACTAACAAATCAAAAATCCAAACTGAGGTGAGGGATTTGGCTAACAGTAGCATCTCTTTCTTGAAGATTTATGTTTGAAGATATGCTAAAATTTGCAGTTTCTGCTTGAGTAAGAAATAAGGGAGAAAATACTGACTTAGAATAGTTTACACTGTTACATGTTTATTTCCTTTTCAATACTTTAAATATGTTGTAGTAAGATAAACGTGATTGTTCTATGAGTAAAGATACTCTTCTTCACATGATAGTTTATTTTTTTCTTGTGACATTATTCATTTTAATGTGATATAAACAATCAGACTTTGTATGCGTGGTTAATGTGAGTCACCCTCTGAAAGACAGATTTGTTTTTACAGAGTAATGCATTTAGGTATTCGAGATTGCATGACTGAATTCCAAACCCTTTTGTGGACTTCATTTTGACCTAATGATGGAACACAGAAGCGCGCAGGTGAGAATACAGGGACAAGATTTGTTTTCTTATTCTATCCTGTGATCCCTATGTCAAAAAATGACGATATAAGTTTGGTGCTTTCTACAGAGGTGGAGTAAGGCACTTCTTTATACAGTTTAAAACATTTCTTAAAAGTTAGCTACTGTGTTTTAAAACTTAAGTACATTTAAAGTTTTTGTCAAGGTATTTTAAAGTATGATTAATCACTAAAGTGCTAGCAAGATAACTAGAGTTATATACTATTTTGCTTGTAGGAGGAAACCATCATTCTCTTCTGATCTATTTATTCTGTAAGAAGTACTTTATAAGAGCACAGGAAGGGGAGATTGTAGAAAAATCTTGAAAAATTGTAGATATTAATAATAATGTGTACAAAAAAATGATTAATGAATGCTGGGATTCTAAAAAGAGCCCTGGGAACAACACAGGGAACAAGAGGAACAGGACAAAGGACTTAAGTAGGATAAGAAAAATGCCTACAGGGATGTGAAGAGGCTTCAACATCAATGTTGTTCTTAACACAGAGATAGAGACAAACTATGAGCTATACATTTTAAACTAAGTTTAAACTTTTTATTCAAGTCAACAAAGTATGCATGAAATGGATATTATATATTAGAAACTATGCTAATTTATGTCGATTAAAAGATGAATAAAACAGTATCCCAGTATTATAGTGGTTTACAATAGGGATGAAATTTATATGGTAATTAAAAATTACAGTTCAGGGTTATAAGGCATAATAAAATGTGATAATAGTAGCAAAGTCAGAGTACTAGGAGATCATGAAGCAGGAGCTAATACCTACCCTCTGGGGCAGACAAGTAAAGATGCACAAAATATTAAAACCACAGCTTAAATTTGAAAATAACTTGGAGTTCACAAACTAGATAAGGCAAGAAGGACAGATTACCTAGGAGGGTAATCTGGCTTCAACATCTGTTATCCCCTCAGGAGCTGACTCGGGTCCAAATGACCTGGCTGCTACTATCTCTCTGTTTGATCTGACCACTTCGTGTGCATCCATCCTGAACCTGACACATCAATCAAACAGTGTGACCTTTCTTAATTAAGGCATACCATTCTTTGATTACATTGTCTAAATTTTTTAGACTATATTATCCTAAATTTTGGTTTTATGCCTTAGTAGAAATGCTTAGTTTCTTCATAATAGGTAGATTAATTCATGTAGGAATTATTCATTAAATCACATAATCCATAAATAGACAAAATATATTTAAAATGTAAGCTTACCAATTCTCAGTATGCCTATTTTGCAGAACTTAAACTGCTTTGTAGCATATATGGTTTTCATTTCTAAATGACTCTGTGACCACTACAATTATTTTTTTTTTTTATTGTCAGGAGATATTTCTACACATTTACAAATTTAAGTAATGTGGTGCCATTTATCAGGAAAACTATGGAGCCATGATGTGGATCAGTTACTTAAAAATATATTGATTCCAATTTGTAAACAGATTGACAAAACCAAATGCCTTTGTCCTATCAGTAGTTACAATTGCTTATGTGCCACTTGCATTTTATTTACAAAATTGAGATTACATATATTTAGCAGAAATACTTAAGGTAAATTTCTCCTTTCTCCTCTTGGCCTTTCCGTATATAGGTGCATAGTTTTTCTTTGTAGTTTTCTGAAACTATATGAATGATAAACTTGATAAATAGTTCATTTGCATATGTCTATCTCTCATAAATTTTAGGCAGTGTCAATCCTTTTATAACTTTGTTGGTGCCTCTTATTGCTTCACTATTCATTTAAAGGATTTTCTTTTAGAGAAAGAGAGATTACATTTAGAATATAATTGCCCTACTTAAATAAATACATTGAAAATATGTTTTTTTCTGAACCAAGTATAACAGTTATATTGAAGTATTTTGCTACTCTGAAAAGGTGATAAAATCTTAAAATTAAAAGTTATTTGTGCACAATAGATTTCTGATTATTTTCTTTCCAATGAAACTATCAGGGGAACCCATCCCCAATAATTCAATGTTAATTCACATAGGTTCTTATCTATTTCCCTAAGTGTCGGCTGGTTTGAGAAATAAAGGGAAAGAGTACAAAAGAAAGAAATTTTAAAGCTGGGTGTCTGGGGGAGACATCACACGTCGGCAGGTTCTGTGATGCCCCCTAAGCCGCAAAACCATCAAGTTTTTATTAGTGATTTTCAAAGGGGAGGGAGTGTGTGAATAGGGTGTGGGTCACAGAGATTACATGCTTCACAAGGTAATAAAATATTACAAGGTAAATGGAGGCAGGGCAAGATCACAGGACTGGGGCAAAATTAAAATTGTTAATGAAGTTTTGGGCACACATTGTCATTGATAACATCTCATCAGGAGACAGGATTAGAGAGCAGACAACCGATCTGACAAAAATTTATTAGGTGGGAATTTCCTTATCCTAATGAGCCTGGGAGTGCTACGTGAGACCAGGGCTTATTTCACCCCCTATCCACAACAGTAAAAGACAGACATTCCCAGAGTGGCCATTTTAGAGGCCTCCCCCATAGGAATGCATTCTCTTTCTCAGGGCTGTTCCATGCTGAGAAAAATAATTTAGTGATATTTCTCCTATTTGCTTTGGAAAGAAGAGAAATATGGCTCTGTTCTGCCCAGCTCTCAGGAAGCCAGACCTAATGGTTATCTCCCCTGTTCACTGAACATCACTGTTATCCTGTTCTTTTTTCAAGGTGCCCAGTTTTCATATTGTTTAAACACACATGCTTTACGAACAATTTTTGCAATTAACACAATCATCACAGGGTCCTGAGGCAACATACATCCTCAGCTTATGAACATAATGGGATTAAGAGATTAAAGTAAAGACAGGCATAGGGAATCTCAAGAGTATTGACTGGGGAACTAATAAATGTCCATGAAATCTTCACAATTTATGTTCTTCTGCCATGGCTTCATCCGGTCCCTCTGTTCAGGATCCCTAACTTCCCACAACAGAAACCAAAATAACAACTGGAAAAGATAGGTCAATAGTTTTTATTCAGAAAAAAAGAGACTATTATAATTAAGGTTAATAGGTATCAAATAGAGCTCATTTTGTGCCAGGCAATTTTCTAAGAATTTTATATTAAGACACATATGCAATATTTGGATCCACTTTTCACAGAAGAGACACAGAGGCATAGATAGTTAATGAACTCATTGACATTGCACAACTAATAACAATCAGGGGCCCTTGAACTCAGGCAGTCTGCTTCTAGACCCCAAGTTCTTAATCACTGTACTTTCAGACCTCTTAGGTATAATCTGATCTGCTTTTGTGGAAGAAGTACATAAATAATACATTCTACTCTTATCTATAATTTTCAACCATGAATCAGGAAACATCACTGTTCAGAACATGCAAGCAACATTACTAAAGCAACTACCCTTGGCAGAAATTTGTCTCATAGCCTAGAAATGATAAAAAGAGTTATTATATTTACCAAAAAGATCTTGGAAGTCTTTTAGTACAATTCTTGACTTAGACTTTTTGATATGGAAGCAAGTAATACTGAAAATATTTGTAAATATTCTGAAAATATTTGTAAATACATTATAGGTTACCAACATGTTAAATATGACATTTACTAGTACTAATTAGTTCTGTGTTAGTACTTTGTGATGTCATGTTCCCTGAGCCCTGGACTATCTCGAGTGAAAGATGGCTATTTCCATTAGATTTTGCTGGTGAACTGTGTGTGTACATTATTATGTTTTCTATGTGTTGTACTTTAAATAAAATAAACTTTATAAAAAGTATTTATTTTACATTTTTCCTTTGTATTTATTGCAAATGTTTATAAATTTTATCCCCCTGCTAATTTTCTTATTATTTTTTCCAACCTGTACTCTCCAAGCATCTGTCTGAATATTTACTTAAGCCAAGGTAACACTTGCAACTTTTGAGAAGTCTCATTGTGATATAGAATAAACAGTGTTGTGTAATGGAAAGACAGGATTTGGAGATATAATATAATCCTGCTCTATGATTTATTATCTAGTGGTCTTGGACAAGTTATCTTACTTCTTGAAGCCTCAGGTTTTCATCAATAGAAGTGGAATTAACAATTATTTTCAATATTTTTCCCAATAAGAAAAGGTATTTAAAACCTGGCACAGTTTAATCAATTATAGTATCAATTCTCCCCTGCACAGTTCATATTTCTAAGGAATCATTTTCATTTTTATAAATAACTTGCACCTTTTACAAATCTAAATCAGGCTTAAAGAATTTCAGGACTCCAAGGCAAAAGAAAACCTATAAATAATTTATCTTGGCTTATTTCATTTTCAGAGAGTGGTAATTGTTAGAATATTAAGTCAATATCTTCCCGTGTCTCCAATTTTTATCCCTGGATCCAGTATGTGACCTCTGAGGCAAAAACAATACAAATAAAATCATTTCTAATTATATCTAACTTGCCTTTACTGTTAATGTTTCAAATAGAAATGTTAAGAACTCTAAATCTGTATTTTATTTTAATAATAATAGTGTTTTTTACAATACGCAAAAATAACCAAAACTACAATTTATGCATGTTTCTCTGTAAAAGTTCATCACACATATTGTTATTAATGCCATGAATGAATATCATTGATAGTCATTTTTTGAGAACAAGTGCCTTACTAACATGGGTGAAAGAGAGATTTAGTGACTAATAAATCAAGGATTAGTAGTAAACAACCAAAATAGGAAATGAGTTATTTGATTGATCTTGGAATTTTTCCTTTTCCTCCCACTCCATCTTTACACTGATAGTGAACTTGCAGCTTACACTACAAAAGAAAGTGTGGACTTGATAAAGGAATCTTAGCCTTATCAGTCAAAAAAAAAATTGTTATCTTCTTAAAGAAAATACAGGATCTTTGTAGAATTTGTAAGTATTCTTTTCCCATACTTCCATTTGTTTGATTATTTCATTTTCATGACTGACAAGAAGCTGTTTACCTTGTCACTGTTGTTAAGATCTTGTATTACTCAAGACTGTTTTAGGAATGAAGGATCCCACTATGCAGATGTAAGGGAGTAGTACCCTGGAAGGCTCCCATTAGATCAGGCTCATCTGTATCCTGTGGCTGATTTGAGGCCATCAGAACTTGGCTGTCTCAGTTTCTTGGCTCTGTTTTCCCTTGTGCCCCATCATGCAAGTAGGGGGATGTTGCAGTGAGGTATTAACAGCTCCAGGTTTTCACTCTGTCCTCTCAAACAATAAACTAAAAGATGTCTTTTTATTTCAATTGCCAGAGTGCTACCAAAATAGGTCACATGGGATCCTTGGCAGCAATCTCTTGCCCTGATTAAGGGTTAGGGGGATAACAAGTTCTGATTAGGTTTTCAGGTCACATGCCTACTTCCCAAGGTCAAGAGTGGGATCATTTCACACAAACTACCTGACCTGAGAATGAGTTAGAATGTTTCTTTCCTCAAGGAAAATGAGAGTGCTCTTATCAGAATGTGAAGAAATTAAGGTAAGGAGTAGGAAAAATGTCCATTACAACTCCCTTTATTGAGTCATTGATAAGAGCATGATGCTTGGAGCACATATAAAACTTGTTTAAAGTCACACAACCAGCACTTGCTAGAATCCTCTTCCCTCATCCCTTTGCCTTGCTCTTCAGTTCAACGTCGCCTGTACAGCCTGCCCCACCACTTGTGATGAAGTTCTTTTTTTTAAATTAGGTTTTTTTTCAAATGCTCAGATTCTACAAAAATGTGAACATAGCAAAACAATAATCAGACTTCTATTTACAAGTAGAGTTTAGTAGCCAGCAAAAGAAAATCACTTCCAAAGCAACAACTAGGAAAAACCAATGAATTAAAAATTAGCGTGTTTTAAAACACTGGAAGTGAAGAATACCAGATGAATGAAAATAGAGAGAAACATACCCTTTTAAAAGTAAGCTTGAGATTGTCAGACATTTTCTGTCCTTTGAGTCATTGGGTTGCAGCCTGAGCATCAGGCTTTGTCTAGGTAAACATAATTAGTTTGGGGGTAGAGAAATCCTGTAAATTTGTGATGACTATGGAGGCTAATATGCTGGATTATAATCTAGAGGAATTTCAAGTTTATGCTTTTTTTCCCCTTGCTCTTTTCTGAGTGCTGAGATAATGATATGGAAGGCTGGAGGGTTGAGCTGGACAATGAAACTGAGTTCTCCTAGCCTGATGGTGTTTAGGAGACACAATTCCATGAAAGGCAGAACCTGGAACAAAAATAAAAACACATTTTGTCCTGGAGACATTAGAAAAGATAGTGGGGGCCGGCCTCAGTGGCTCAAGCCTGTAATGCCAGTACTTTGGGAGGCCGAGACGGGCGGATCACGAGGTCAGGAGATCGAGACCATCCTGGCTAACACGGTGAAACCCCGTCTCTACTAAAAAAATACAAAAAACTGGCCAGGCGAGGTGGCGGACACCTAATGTAGTCCCAGCTACTCGGGAGGCTGAGGCAGGAGAACGGCGTGAACCCGGGAGGCGGAGCTTGCAGGGAGCTGAGATCTGGCCACTGTACTCCAGACTGGGCGACAGAGCGAGGCTCCGTCTCAAAAAAAAAAAAAGAAAAGAAAGAAAGAAAGAAAGAAAAGAAAAGAAAAGGTAAGTGGGCTAAATGTACCTGAAACTGAAACCTAGACCTGATCTTGATCAATGTCTGATTGGATTGAGGTGATAATTGCTCTCTGTCATCTAACAGGGAAGAAAGGAAACCTGAGGAGGAGAAAATAGCATCAGTTTCGGTTTTCATGTTTCTTTTGTATACAGTGTCCAGCAAAAAATATTGTATTTGAATATCTATAACATTATATATTACAAAAGATTATATTTTATATTATACAATAAATACAATATTATATAATTATATAAGTAATATATAATACAGAACATATGTAATACATACAATTAAAAGAATTAAGACAATGTAGTATTCTTCCTTCTTCATTGACTAACTTTTCTAAGTTTCTTTCCTTGATTTCATCCTCCTGTCTTCTCAACCACTGAATGTTGAAGTGCCAACTCCCAACTTTCACTCTTCTAACCTGTCTGCTTTATTTTCCACACTCACTCTTTTGGTGATCTCATCCATTCCCAAGGCATTAAATATCATCCATAAATTAATCATGTTCAAGTTTATATTTGTATATGTGTGTATACACAGACACATATATATCTGTGAACTCCACACTTGCATAGCAAAGGTTTACTCAAGTTTACCATTTAGATAGCTACAGGCAAATCATCTTAATGCTTTCCTAACTAGACTCCCAATTTCCAGACAAAACTTGGTTTTTCCTACAGTTTTTATTTCAGGAAATGCAATTCCCATTTTTCAGATACCAAGATCAAAAACCTTGGAGTCAGCATTCACAATTTCTTTCTCTTACACCAAACCCTATCTAACATCAAATCGTAGTTTTATATGCTAAAAATATGGTCACTTATCATTTCATCCACCCTGTTCAACCCATAATTATCTCTCATTTGGAGGCTCATTATAGCTGCAACTGGACTGCCAGGTTACAACCCTGTTTTCCAAAAAGCTATTCTTGACATAGGGCCCAGAATGAGAAATTTTCCACAGTGCTGCTTTAAATCCCACAGTAACTTCCCATCTTACTCAAAGGGAAGCTAACATCCTTACTATGATCCACAAAGCCTTATACAATCTGTTTCTCTGTTACCTCTCTGAACTCATTGACTGTGATTGTCTCAACCATTGGCTACAGCCTGTTCCTATGTGCTTTGGCACTTGCTGCTGCCTGTGTCTGAAATACTCATCTCACAAAAACCAGTATGGACATCTCCCCCATGTCTTTTAGGTTTTGAATTAAATGCTATATAAGTGAAGCCTTTTATTATCATCATATATAAAAATGACACTCTCTCCCTATTTTATGCCCTATTATTCCTTTGTGCTCTCTATTTTCTCCATAAAACCAAATGCCACCCCTCTCTCTCTCTCTGTCTCTTCCTTCCTCTCTCTCTCTCTCTCAAATGCACACACACACACACACACACACACATTTTACTTATGTATTTGTCTGTTGTTTTCTATCATTACTAAAATATGACCACAACAAGGGTAGGAAATTTTTGTTTTCCTTTATCTATTGCTGTATGCCAATCACTCAGAACATGGACTGGCCACATAGTCGGTACTAAAAACTAATAGTTGAATAAACAAATATAAATGTGATTAATATTTCCTTAGCAAACTTTGTTTATATAATCTGATTTTCCCTTTATTGAAAAAATGTTCATAATCTTGAGTTATTCAGCAACAACTCGAAGAGTATTGAATTTATTTCGTGATAAAATAAAGACATTATTTAAATCATACTTTTGAATTGTTTGTATAATGTACCTTTGGGAAGAAAACACTTAGTACTTCTCCATGAATGTATAAAATACATGCAGAATTAACTTAGGCAGGTGGTAACAGGAAGCCAGATATGTTTGTATTAAAAATTACTGATCATCTCATTGAATCTTACAAACAGAGTGAGACTAGGAAGAAAATGGAAAGAACATCTGATATCCATTATTAGACACTCATTTAACAATAGCGAGAAATAGCAGTTCTAATTCACATTTATGTTAGTGTCCTGAAAGTGGTCCTGTCTGACAATGCAGCCATGGGGAGATTTGTTTTGATCAAGTTTGTTGCTTTTTCTTTCAAAGTGAACTAGATAATGCACCTGTGTAACTTCACTTCTTAATCGAATCAGCAGGATCCCATTGAAACTGAATGCAATGCTTCTGTAAGTTGAGGTTTCCATGAAATAAGTGTTTTAATCCCTTTTCTTCTTCAAAAGAAGAAATTAGATATACACATTTTATGTCCCCTAAAGTTAGTAAAGCAGAGCAAAACTTTGAACAATATCATTAGCTGTCCTTGTATTAGACCTGGCACACACAATTCTAACCAGTAAAATAATCTTTGGAAAAAAAAATGTGCTACAGTCAACTCCAAGTCACAGAATTTTATAGAAAAATATTTAATCTAAATTCTGTTCTTAAAACCTCACTAATAATCTTAAATTGCAATTGCTTTGAAAATAATATGCTGGCAGTAAGGTTAGCCTCTGGACTAAATGATTAATGAAGCAAAATTTATCCCTTTTTTTTTTTTTTGACTAACTTCTGTTTTTGTACATCTCTTTCTAAAACGTTCATGTTTCTGTTTTCTCTTTCTCCCTGTATTAAAATTAGATGGTTCTAAATCAATAATTTTAAGTTAACCACTTGCACACATTTGGGGTATTTTCATCATTATTGTGTTTTACGGTAGCATAATATGTTTTTTGTTATGCTACATTAACTATGGAGGCCATGGCAGAAAATGACAAAGTATTTTGGGGGTGAGGAAACCCTAAAGCATCTTCCTGATAGAGGAGAAAGTTTCAGAAAACAACAACAACAACAAACTACTATATTCAACCACTTTTATCCTCATGTAGAGTCATAGGTATACATACCCCTTAATTAGGAAATAATTATAGTTTATAATTTCTTACTTACCTTGCATGTTTTTGTTTTTGTTTTTTTGTTTTTTTGAGGCAGAGCCTCACTCTTTCACCCAAGCTGGAGTACAACGACACAATCTCAGCTCACTGCAACCTTCACTTCCTGAGTTCAAGCAATTCTCCTGCCTCAGCCTCCCAAGTAGCTGGGATTACAGGCATGTGCCACCACGCCCAGCTAATTTTTGTATTTTTAGTAGAGACACAGTTTCATCATGCTGTCAAGGCTGATCTCAAACTCCTGACCTCATGATCCACCCAGCTTGGCTTCCCAAAGTGCTGGGATTACAAGCATGAGCCACTGTGCCTGGTCAGATCTTGTTTTATACATTAGTTATCAGGAAAAGTGTTAAGGATTTTGGAAAACTTAGGAAAATTTGAGTGGAAAAGGAAGAAACTCGAACATTCAACTAACATCCAACACCCAAAAGGGGATTAAGATTCTTATTTTGTTTATAAGGGACATATTAATTTAAGTGAAAGATAAGGCTCTTACAGCATATTCTAACTTCCCAAAGCTTTGATTTCCAGAATATTCATTACTCTTTCATCAGTTTTCAACCTTCATTAATGATTAATACAATCATCTTTATTCTTTTGCACATGACCAACTGAATTAACTTAAACATACTTTGGATCTTTCACAAGTCAATCTTCAGCACAAAGTAATTGGCATCCTTCAACATAATTGTTGTAATTTCTAGTTTGTGTATCTCAATTCCTGTAAATGTCATACGTCTGTATCTTTATAGTTACATGTTAAAAACAATGATCAAAAACATTTTAGTATTTTAGTAAGTAAAATTAGCATTTTACAAAGGCAAAGATTCAGCTACAGACATTTGCTGAAACACTTTATTACCAGGATGCATTAAACAACTTATTTCTAATGGGTGTACATTTCCAGGTTGCTTACGTGTGTTTGCACCACACCGAAATACAGATTTCAATAAAAAATAAATCAGTGCATGTCACTGTCAATATTAAGAAATTATTAGCAAGTGTTTATGTAAAATATTTGTTTGCAGCACTTGCCATTGGACATCTACTGCGCACTAGAAACTACGCTATGTATTGAGGCTAACAGGATGACCTGAATAAATATGATAACAGTAGAGCCAGGCTCGTGACTAGGGTAAGTTAGTAAGTGAGGAAAACTTTTACTTGTATTTTTTTTTTCTGTTTTTGTATCTTGCCTTGAATATCATATTTTATGAGAAAAGTAGAGGGGTGAACAGCTAAGAGGTTTACTAATCATATATATTGTGTTAGCAATATGTATTGGATACATAATAAAGCTACAGATCCCTTCTAGAAAATAACTTCAAATCTCCTTGAATCCACATTTTTAACATAAAAATGGGTAAGACACTGAACTACATATAAATATGAGGTTGATCTAGCTTTTGCCTTCAAATAATGTATGGACCAGTAAGTAAAATACCATGATTATATAAACAGTATAAGAATTGATGTGACAAATAGCCTTAGGTGTACAAATCAAGGCTTTAGTTAAAAGCCCTCAATTATTTTAAAGAATCTGAGTTAGAATAAGGATATAGATGTTAAGACATCAGAAATGTCATTAATATTTATACTTGATTACTATTGCATTAGCCTTTAATTTAAAAAAGAAAGATCTATACTTAATCAAAATATGAGAGGAATTTTATCTGAGAGTAAAGTGAACATTCACCCTACTTTAACCTTCTCTTAAACATGAAGCCCAGTTAAGGCAACAATACATCTTTATGGATACTGGAAAACTTTGTCCCTGTTTTGAACAAAATATTACATTTCCTTTAAAATATGTAAATCCATTTTTGGTCACTGAATCTTATTTACTATTGTAAAAAAAAATAAAAAATAAGTTTTAGTTATCTATTGCAAGACATGGTCAACACAGTTAATAACAATGGATTTTAAAAAATTGTTTCAATAGGTTTTAAACATTCTAACCACAAAAAAAAGATGAATTGGTAATATCTCCAAGCTAATGAATATATTAACTTTATTGAATCTTTCTGTTATGTATGCATAGATCCAACATCACATTTTATTTCATAAATATACACGATTATTATTTGTCAATCACAACTTTGAAAAAGTCAGCATCTCTTATACTTGAGATTAGTATCTTCTAATGAGCTTATCTCTTTGGAGGGTTATTTATAATTCAAACTGTAACCAAATCAATATATCTTTAAAAAAGTACATTATCCCTCTGAATCAATAATGACACCCTTTGGATCAATGACCATATATACATTGCACATGAAATTAAGAGAAGAAAGGGGAGGAGGTGGGCGTGAAGGAGGAGGGAGACTCTTCCTGCTATTTATAACATTCTACACCATTACTCTCCTCAAAAACATGTAAGAATAACATTAGAAATGTAATTACATATCATAGCTCTCTTTACTGAGAAATAGTCAAAGACATCTGCATCCTAAGAAACTAGTGGGAAACAATAAATGTCACCAAGAGTGGTAACATGTACATCACACATTGTCAAGACTCCAAAGAAAGTAGTATAGTGTCTAAATTTTAGTCATATTTTGCATTATTAAAAGCCGTGCAAATTACAAAATGGCCAATATACAGAACTTCTTTTTGTTGCTCACTTGACAGACATTTAAAAACAGTTGAAACATTGACTCTTTGAAGAATCCAGACTAGTTGATTTGCAGAATGCCCCAATAGCTGATTTTGCTTGGTGTTACCTCATGATCAATTTCACTTTAAACACCTCAGCCCTGAATACTAAAACAGGTGTTTCTTTGCGCCTGTTGCTACATGACCTTAGATAGCAATGGTGTTAGTTTGTTCTGTGATATCATTAGCTTTTGTGTCCCCATCCAACTTTCATCTTGAATTTTAATTCCCTAATCCCCACAATCCTCAAAGTCAAGGGAGAGACCAGGTGGAGGTAATTGAATCATGGGAGTAATTTCTCCCATATTGTTCTCATGACAGTGAGTGAGTTCTCACAAGATCTGATGGTTTTATAAGGGAATCTTCCCTCCTTATCTGGCACTTCTTCTTCCTGATGCCTTGTGAAGAAGGTATCTTGCTTCCCCTTCATCTTCCACCATGATTGTAAGTTTCCTGAGAACTCCCCAGGCATGTGGAACTGTGAGACAATTAAATCTCTTTCCTTTATAAATTACCCAGTCTCTTGGTCAGTTCTTTATAGCAATATAAAAACAGACTAATACAATTGATATGTTCTGGCTCTGTGAACCCCACCAAATCTCTCATTTTGAATTGTAATCTGAATTTTAATCCCCATGTGTTGGGGCAGGGTCCTTGTGGGAGGTGATTAGATCATGGGGGTGGTTCTCCCATGCCGTTCTCATGATAGTGAGTTCTCATGAGATCTGATGATTTTATAAAGGGCTTTTCCCCACTTTGCTCTGCACTCATTCTCTCCACTGCTGCCCTGTGAAGAGGTGCCTTCTGCCATGATTATAAGTTTCCTGAGGCCTCCGCAGCCATAAGGAACTGTGAGTCAATTAAGCCTCTTTTATTTATAAATTACTCAGTTTTTGGTATTTCTTCATAGCAGCAATGGTTTTGTCTACATACAAAAAAAGGAGGTTTATTTTAGAACTTGTGAAAGTAAAGTATAATGAGGCAAATCAAAGTCACACATAATCTCATTACCCAGATTTTACACATATCTGTTAGAATTCTTTCACTTACAGGTGACAGATATATGATCTGAATCAGCATAAGCACAGAAAAAAAATACGTGAAAATTGTGTTGTGTTTTACATCAAGAAAATCAGAAAATGCAGGAACTCAGCAACAGTTGAAGCCAGACACTCAAATGCAAAGCGGCCTCTCCCTATCTTTCATCCTTCTTTCCTCACGTGGCTTCAGTCTGTGTCCCCTCATGTAATTGGACAAACTCTTCTGTGATTCACAGAGCTCGAAACAATATTTTTTAGGTTCAGTCACAGGAAATAAATGAGGTCATCAAATCCAACAATGCCAAGAATGGGGGCTGAACTGTTTTAGATTTCAAATGCATATAGTTGGAACAACTGTCTGTATCCAAGTAAATGTCATGGTACTGTTCTAACTTGGAGAGGCTGACAATAACAGTGTACTTAGAGGAAAAGAACTTAGAAAAAGGTGCTAAAGGGAAAAACCCATAAGTTTCCTCCACAAACATTCTTAACATCTTGCAGTTTTGCCTTTTCTGCTGTAAGTCATGTTTTTTGTTTGTTTTTGTTTTACAGTTGAAACTCAGAAGTTATCTAGTCAATAAAAGGAAGTAACAGGATAGTATACAGAGGAAGTCTTGTTTGCTCATGCCTCCAAATTTTCTAGCACACTAATGTTTTAAAGATATCAGGAACAAAGTTTCTTGTGTTTTTTTTTTTTGTTTTTTGTTTGTTTGTTTGTTTTTAATAGAGTTTGTCAAAGTTGTCAAAGGCTTAACAATATCAGGACAACTGATTAAAAAGTTGAAAATCATAAAAATTTGCTTTTTTTTTTATAGAAGTAGTGATTGGTATTAAGGTTTCAAAAATACTATACTTTCATATTAAGAAGTCTCTGAAAGCTAAGAATGCTAAGGAAAAAAATTATAAAGATGTATCCCTGTATTAAAAAATGTGAATGTGTTTCAGGATTTTTATTTCAAAGGAGGAAATGAGATTTCAATTTTTAAGACTGCAAGGGATCTACTCACTATAATGCTAGGTAAAATGCCAGGAAACATTTAACTTTTTTTTTTTAATTAGTGTGCTATTGTTTTTTTGGTGTTTTAATTACAGGATTTCATAGAATTTAAGCAGACTGGACCTTTCTCTGATTTTTCCATATATACTGTTACTTTTAGCATATAATTCATATAATTTTGTACAATGATTTATCAGAAACACACATATGGCATATCAGCAGAAATGCCTGTATATGCATTTCTGCTATTCCTTTTCTGTTGATGTGTACACACAAACATGCACCACATATATACATATATGTATGTACATGTATATCCCCACCAATGTTTTTAAAAACTCAGTTAAGTATATATACTCATATTACGTTCTCATTTCCCCTCCAAAATTCATATGTTGAAGTTATCATCCCCAGTATCTCAGGATGTATTTGGAGATAAAGTCTTTACAGAGGAAATGATTTTAAAATAAGTTCTGTAGAGGGGGCTCTAATTCAATATGAGTGGTGTCTTTGTAAGAATAGGAAACCTGAACACAGACACACACAATGGGAAGAAAGTAGGGAGACACAGGGAGAAGATGGCCATCTTTAAACCAAGAGAAGAAGCTGGGAACAAATACTTCCTTTATGATCCTCGGAAGGAATCAACACTGTCAGCACCTTGATCTCTGACTTCTAGCCTCCAGAAGTGTCAGAAAATAAATTACAGTTTTTTAAGCTTCCCAGTCTTTGATACTTTCTATTACGCTAAGATGTAGGCAGCCCTAGAAAACCAATACAAATCACATACCTAATTTATGAATTATTGAATATTTTTATTATATTCTGTATGTTTTTCTTTATCTCTGATCTCACTTTTAATAATTACATAGTATCCCAATTGTTGGATAGCTAGTGGTTCAAATTTTTCTTCTTTACAAAGAATGCTGTAGTAAACTTTTGAATATATCTACACTCACATCTGTGATTTATTTTCTGATAGATTCCTTGAATGAAAAGTTGTTTGGTTTCAGTATATTTTAAATGATATGAATTATTTAGTAGCCTTCAGTAATGTTGTGCCAATTTATATGTCTACTTATTTCTTCATGAGAGTGCCTGCTTCTTCACATTCTTTTCACCCTATACAATTGTATACTTAAGAATTCTATACAAATATTGTTGTATAAAAATGGAAACTTATTATATTCTAATTCAGAGCTATTTTATTATTTGTAAAGCTCAGCGTACCATTTATTTCTTTTTCTTTCTTTCTTTTTTAATTAATTGAACAACGTGTCTGTCAGATGTATTTAACTGAATAGCTTGTTCCTGGATATTTGTACTAAAACACACTAAAATAAAAAGTCAGAACATCATATTAGTTAACCGGAAACTGTTCTGACATATGCAGTAAAAGGGAATTGGAAGCATTATTTCCAAGTCAATCAGATCACACAAATTTGGCCAAATATGAATTCAACATATCATGATACACTCCTTTTAAGGCTTTGCACTGCAGTTTTCATTTCATCCTGTTAACATTCAGTGTTTTGGGTGTGCCATCACTCTCAACAGCATTCAGTATTTTGGGTGTACACACCAAGAGACGACACAAAATGGAAGTCGGTTATTATGGTTGACCTGAACATCTTTGAAACCAAGAGGAGACTGAATGCTATTATACAGGGTGGATGAAATCAGAGTAGGTTTGAAGTATCCACAATAATAGGCTGCAGTGTATCTTGAAATAAATGTCTATTAATCAAAATGAAATAAAAATTGTCTCAAAATTAAACCACTAAAACGATTAAATTTGCATTTGCCCCACAGGGTTTTTTTACAATTGAGAAATCTGATCTGCAAGGACAATTTTTCAATTGAAGAATCAAGAATCAATCAAAGAATTGGACCTGTGAGTACAATTTGTTCAATTGTTCTTTTTTTTTTTTGGTCATATGTCTTTTTACTGTAAATTCTCTATTATTATCAGTTATATTTTGCTTGTCCTAAAAGAGGAATTAAACAATAATACCCCTAATTTTTCCCACCTTTTTGTTATTGACCCTAGAACCTAGAATTATGTGAGTTATGTAGTTAAAAATAACTTAAAATATCTTAGGAAGTTATATTGATCACATGACACCTGAGGAGCAGGCTTGGCTCTATCTCAAATCAGACTCAGAGAAAGACTCCGTCACAGAGAATTTTATAGAGAATTTTCTTTCTTTTGAGATTTCCAATTTCTGTTCCTTCGTATAATTATCATGTCATATGTCTTGTAATAAACAAATAGACTTATCTACTAAAGTGGCAAGATGGAAAGTTTTTCATGATGGCCTTCTCCAGCCCCGTTATGTTAGGACTGCCACTGCCTGACAATCGAGTTTCAGATAAAAATGTGTAAAGCGCTTATGTTAGAATTATCCTAGACTTATTGTGAGTTTTTGCCTAGACTCTGTATCTACCCTTTTTCCTCTTTTTTCAATCTCAAAACCCAACCCCTCCCAGGTCCTCAAGAATTATTCGACCTCTTGGTCAGTATCCTTCCACTGAACTTTCCTTTTGCTTAGAACAGTCATGTTGGTTGTCTGTTGCTAGCAAGTAAGAATGCTGACTTAATCTTAGGTTGTTGCAAAAATAATTGCGGTTTTGCCATTAAAAGTAAAGAAAGGCAACATTGCAATTACTTCTACACCAACCTAATAGTCGACTGCTGAAGCTGCATTTCTGGATGTTAGGGAACTGTTAAATGTGCCAAGTTTTAGACAGTCTGCTGTGGATTAAGACTGCACAGAATATGAATATCTTGGAAACAGGTCATAGAACTAGAGGGTTTCATGGAGATTAAAAGGGGATATGGGAGGATACCAAGGAGAGACATTATCTGCTTCACAATTTTGTCGAAATTGACTTTAAGGACATAAATCAAGCAGAGATATTAAAGCAAATTGAGCACAAGAGGCAGAAAAAGCTGGAAAAAATCAGAAACAGATGGTTCTGTGAAGAAATCCCCCAACTTAGGTCACGTACCTGAGTTCAGTAGACCACTGGGCAAATGACCAAATGCCAGGCAGATCGCACTGTTCTTGATAATTAAGGATAATTAAATTGTCCTTTCATATAAGTCCAATGTTGGAGCATTTAGTATATGTTATAGATAAATCTTATTTTATTGGGAACTTTTATGTAACAAATATTTACTGATCACATACTATGTGAAAATTATAGTATTTTTCCCTTAAGGATTGGTTTATCAATATCTTAGGGTAAATTTGAATTGAAACATTATAGATTTTCTTGACCTCTAAGTATTACTAGAGATTTTTAATTCTAACACATACCTATACAAAGATATTGACCAAAGTAAAAGTTGTCTTTCTTTATAATATTTGCTATTCAGGTGTATTTTTTAAAGGTTTCTGTACATTTACAACTTAGAAACTAAATTATAGACAATTGTGTGTTCTTAAATTAACCATAGCCTCATTTGCCCATAAACATAAAATTAATCTTTTTCTAAAAATTCAATGTTTTCTTGTCTTATATACATCTATATTTACTCCATTACATTGTTTGAGATCGCTTTTGACAGTCTGCATTCAAAATAATGGGATTAAGTTTTATAATTTTTCACCCACAAATGCTTGTTTCCTGTCTTGTATTCATAGATAAATTTCTTGAAATGATTGTTTTTGTATGCAAATTAAGTGGAATGTGTTTGCATCTCAGAAGACTGACTGATTTTCACACATTGTGTTTTATCTTTGTGGGAGATAAAATAAAACTTCATTAAAACGTTTTCATGATGAGCTTTATTACAAATGGATTCCTCATTTCCGGGGCGTATGCATTTCTACTTCATATATGTAGCTCATATAAAAAGCTGATTATAAGAACACACTCTGGATGTGCCGCATTTTTACAGTAAGAACAGGAAGCTATTTTAAGAATTTGCTTATTTTTGTTTTGTTTGAGAAAATAAAAACTGCTCGCATTATTTAAATTATGTGTATCAATTGTATTACATATTAAATATAGATTGATGTTTGCTGGCACGTTCAATAAATATTCAAGGAATGTTTATATATTTACTTTTAAAATAACTACTTAACTATCTTCTCTTTTTGGACCCTTCACATCTTTGTTCTTTTGCAGAGTTGTTTGACACAAGGCGTCTATTATAATAACTCAAATGGAAAACCTGAAAAAAAACCTCACATATATAAAAAACACTTGGGCATATACAAGCTTTGCTTTAACTCATACAAACACACACACATGCACATAAATAGTTGTTTTCAATATAGCCTGTGTGCATTTATGAAATTTTGATACATGCGTTTGCTTAACAAAAGACTACAGTTTTTCAGCCTTTTAATATCTTCATTGTGTTCTTTTAGTAAAAGGTTTCAGATACGTTTGAGCTGTTTCTTAGGTGTGCATTCAGTATCTATCACTCAACTGCTACTTCTGCCCATGTTACACTGAAACTGAATGTCCTTTGGAGAAATGGTTGGCTATTCTACTTGATAGTGGTTTAACATCATCATTAATCAGGCAATGCTTGCTACCCACAGGGCACACAGTACCTGCTGTGATACATTTTTTAAGGTGGTGCTCAGAAAACGTAGAGGTGTGCTTCTAAATTTTAAAGTTATAATTTATAAAGTTATTAATGAGCTCAGATATTCACAAGAAAATATTTATTTTCTTGATGAATAAGGATTTTCATAAATGATTACCTGAATGAATAATTACTCTGATGAATAATTTCTCACAACTAAGCTTTTGGTGGTGACTACTTTCTGTTAACTAATTTATTTCTCAAAAATAACAAGAAAAATATTTTATTATATAATTAAATCCTTCTAGTTCTTTCTTAAGATCGGTAAGTGAATGCAACATTTGTTAATGATTATAATAGTTTTAATGATTTTAAAAGGTAAAATAGTTGATTCAATCATTGAAAAGCAAGGCATAAGTATTTTAGAAGATAATAATCTCTAATAGAAATAACGGAATTAAATACATATTGCTGATTGGATTACATTGTTTATCACCACCCTGCTGTTCCTGAAGAGGAAAGATGAAAGAATTGTGGTAGATTAAGAGCCTTCTTATTTGAATCTTTTACAGCAACTGTATATAAACATACATATTCTCTTCCCCCACCAACACCACAATTACAACCCCACACACAGCCTTAGTTGGCAACTCACTACAAATGAGAACAAAGAAGAATGCACATCTCATATGCAAAATATTCCTCCTTATACAGATGTAAGCTGTTTGCAAAATCAGGCTTTTGTGAGAATAGATATATACACATCCTTTTTCACTCCTTTTTTTGCTCCTGATTTTATACATCAGCAGCAGAGTTACTGCTCCTGAAGTTCACATAGATTCTATAGAATTACAAGTTAAATCTACAGGCAAAATACTTTCTGCTTGGTGCTATTTCTGTGTAATATGATAGGAAAAACCATAAAATGCTATGACATATCCTATTTATTCTCTTCAAACTGGGGAACCAATAAAGGTGAAGAAAAATATTATTTATTATCTAATCTTAAATTTTACCAAAGTATTATGTAAACATCACATAACCTGGTCTCCTAGATCTGGGCAGAGCATTCAAATTTTTTTTAAGATCCCAGAGCAAGCCATTTATTATAACATGACTATTTTAAGAATGGTCAGCTAATTATTTATGTCTTTAGAAAATACAATCTAGGCATTATCAAACAAATCTTAAATGCATGCATAATTGATTTTAAAGAGCAAATTGATTATCCAATGGGCAAGTTAAAATATGCTACATTGTTATTAATTGTGATTGTTTTTGTAACTGCACTGAAACAAGGCCACATAGAAATCTCCATTTTTGTGCCCTTCTGGAGTATTTTTGTTTTTCTGTTTTCTCCTCATACATCCAGATAAAACTTTGATAATAAATAAGAATCTTTTCTCACAAAAGCCAGTTTACTTCTGTATAAGGAGGAATATTTTGCATATGAGATGTATATTTTTCTTTGTTCTCATTTGTAGTGAACTGTCAAGTAAGGCTGTAATACAGTTTTGAGTATTACCTCTGTGATTACGATCAAGTATGTGAAAACATCTTCAAGATAAGATGCCCATGACAATAATTGTTTCAGGTGAAGAACTGAGAAAACTATATAGATAATGTAAGCAAAACCCAGGTATCTCAGTTGCATGTCAATTTCTCTTAGACTCATTTGGTGTCTGAATTATTTGAAAGATTACAATTTTCTAACTAGACATGGACAGGATTGATCTAGACTTGCTTTCATTCCTCTTTATTCATAACATTTTTTACTAAATTATATTTTCTCTTTTTAACAATAAATATGGGGAAAATTATGTTTTTGAAAATAATACATTAATAACACTGTATGTGACTGCTGTTTAGCAACACTATGCAAATCCCAGGCTTTTCTGAGAAAAGGCTAAGAAGTTTGTATTATTACCAGAAATTTATAGTCCAGTGATGTGGACAAATGAACTAAATTGAAGCCATTGAATTCATTAAATTTGAGACCAGAGTCAGATTAAACATAAGCATTAAAAGATGGAAGTCAAACATATTAAATCCAAATATCATGTAGCCTTATGCAATGTGGTTCCAAGCCATTAAAAATCTGTTAAAAACTGAAATATAAGTTATTCACTAAACAAGAAAGTTTAGCTAATAGTCCACAACACATTCAAATTAAAGATCTCTATCTTCTGCACCCTCCAATAGATCCTGTTGCATTGTGCTCATACAAACCTTAGCAAAAATATGTAGATTGCAAGTGTTTTTAAATACAACCATATGCTTAAGATTATTCCAGGATAGTGCACTTTAAAGATTTAAATAATTACTTAACATTAATAATTCCTCTATTTGAGAGGCCAATGCTACTAGAGCAAAATATCCAATTACTAAGTGCTTCTTTTTGACCAGATGGACTAAGAACGACCTCTGCCCCATTGGTCCACTTTATTTTCAAATATATACTTCTGTATCTTATTTAGAGTTGAGAAGAATTAAAAAAGCCTAAATTAGAGCTTGCAGTGAGCTGAGATTGCGCCACTGCACTCCAGCCTGGGTGACGGAGCGAGACTCCATCTAAAACAAACAAACAAACAAACAAGCAAACAAAAAAACTCCTACATCATGAGATGAATATTTTACATATTATCAGAAATAAGGTCATAAATGAAAAAAATAGAGGAACCTGATGATTAAATGGAAGGATATAAATCTAACTCAATGATTATTTTAGGGGGTTTTATCCTTTTTGTTCACTGATATATCTTCTGCATGCTTAAATGCTTCTGTAACATTGTAGAGGTTAAATAAATATTTGCTAAATGAGACTGCTTTGATCTAATAGTAACTAGATAAATAGATCTACTAGGCTTTTCCATATTTTAATCAAACCCTACCTTGTTGTCTGTACACACACATAGTTTCCTTCTCTGACCTCTATTTACCATCAAGAACTACATCATAAACCAAATCACAATAACTTGGCTTGAAAGAGCCATCTATCACCTTTTATATCCTATATAGATAAAAGTGTGCCTATTCCCAGAATTCACAGTGGTAAATATCTTAATAAATGGGTAAAAATACTATTAAGAGTGTCAACATGATTATTGGTAAAGGACTTACCAGCGTCATGGGAAAGTTAATTCTTCGGGAAATCTGAGTTAATTTTTTAAACATGTTACAAGAATTAAAGAAAGTTTAAGAGAAACTTTTGTAAGAAAACAAGACCCATGAAGTCTTATTGCTTCAGATCTCAAACTTGAATCTGATCAAATGTCTATATCCAACCAGCATTTTTTTTTAAATTTAGGAAATTCAAAACAAAAGAACAAGAATACCATCGGCATATCTTAAACAAAATCCAGACTTCAGAATACAATTTTGGGGTTTAAGGAAAAACGTATTGTGTTAAAATTGTCTGTTTCTGTTTCCTGTTTACTAACACTTCTTTAAAGTTGAACCCTAGAATTAAAAAATTTCTAAAAGTAGTTTTGAGTTTATAATCCTAGAAATATAATACTGATTTTAGATTTTTTTTTTTACTCCAAAAAGACTTGAAATACACTAGCACCCAGATATTCTGGGATACATAGCAATATGGATCTCTAGGTTACTTCCAGTTTTCTTGGTTCAGTGTTTAACAAAGATATAAATAATTTCATCTCTGAGAATAAACCCAAAATTTTATTGATAGTTCACTTTTTACTTGTCTGAGCAAACTAGTAAACTACATATATCAAATGTAGGCTGAATTTAAATCTAGCTCACTATAAGTAAAAACTTTAGCATAATTTTGCTAAGAAATAAATATTCCTTTTCTAATTTTCACATCACAACCATGAAAAATTATTATATCTCATGAATGACGGATAACTGACAGGTAGGGTGCCCTTGTTAGATATAAACTACAATGAATCAGATGGCATCTGTCGTATTCATCAAAACGTTATTTCACTCAGATGATGTCTGATTTATTTTCTTTTGTAAGGTGAACAGCCCGAGATGAACAAATTTTGATTTAATATGTGGAATGAGTCAAAAGAGAGCACAATATACAATTTATTAGTGGTATTCCTTTTTATCATGTTTAAACTTGTGTTCCTATTTTAGCACTGTAATAAAAAATAATTGTTTTAGTTCTCATGATTAAAACAGCTGTGCTATGCAAAAATAGTTAATAGAAAATTGTGACAAAAATTCAACAGTAACTCAATTATTGAATTGCTCAAGGCTCATAACTACCAATTTAAGTTGAAATATATTTGTAAACATGAACATAATATATAAAACCCATTCTGGACTATTTTAAAGGTACATTAGAAGATATTATTAGAATTAAGCTAACTAAAATAATATGTGAAATAAAAACAAAGTAGGCTGCATTTGAAATTCAGTACCTTAAATATTTCAAATTCACTAACAATTACAGACAAATTCAACTCAACCTTCAATTTTCCAGAGTTAATTGAAGTTTAGATATGGTTTTTAGGATGGCAACTTTAATTTTCTTTCCTTCTTTGGTATTTCACAAGTTGGCCATTGCAAAGTAAAATTATTATATTAAAATATCACATACTCAACGTTTTCAGCATTTTTCTATTGCAAATATGAATAGAAAACAAGATGGAAGAAATCCAAGGCCACACGAAGATTCTGACTAGACTTTTGTTGTGCTTTTGGCTTTCTTTTTAAGCTGTTATCTTGGATTATACTCATTTTGTTTTTTCTTTTAATTGCTAGGGGGAAAATTGGTATAAGAAAAAAAAAGACCTTTTGTTATTACATATTAGGATATGACATTTATTTCACATAGGCTGGGCGAGGTGGCTCACGCCTGTAATCCCAGCATTTTGGGAGTCCGAGTTGGGCAGATCAGGAGGTCAAGAGATCGAGACCATCTGGTGAAACCCCGTATGTACTAAAAATACAAAAATTAGATGCACGTGGTGGCACATGCCTGTAGTCCCAGCTACTCGGGAGGCTGAGGCAGGAGAATTGCTTGAACCAGGAGGTGGAGGTTGCAGTGAGCCGAGATCACGCCACTGCACTCCAGCCTGGTGACAGAGCGAGACTCCGTCTCAAACAAACAAACAAACAAAAAACTTTCTAATGACATCAACTTTAAAAGCAAATTTATCTTATTTTGATTAAAGATGTACTGAACACTAACAAAAGAAATGTGATGGTAATTGGAATTAAAAGTTCATTTATTAACAACTGATACATTTTTTTCAGACTTATCAGCAGAATCAGTCGTAGTAATTAAAATTCTGTTTTAAAAACTTTTCAGACCTTCATTTTATAGCATTTCCACAGAACTGTAGATACTTGAAAGAGAAAAGCCCATTGGATTCATCTAAAACATGCTGTCCAATGGAAATGTAATGTTAGTCACAAAGGTAAGTCACATATATCCATAAACTTTCTATAGCTACCTTAAAGAGGACATGTGCAATTAATTTTAAGAATATATTTCATGTAACTCAATAGTTAAAAAATAATTTTCATTTCAAAATATAATCAATGCAAAAACACTAAGATATTTTGTAATTTTTTGTTGTGGTTGTTGTTCTACGTCTTTCGAATCCATGGTGTATTTTATAGTACATCTCAATTTGGAATAAATATTTCCCAGTGCTGATAGCTACATGTTTCTATTGTCCACAATATTGGATGGCCAAGATCTACAACATCCATTACCTTGCTATTCAGACGTGAGAATACTTTTTTTGAAGTGAGTCAGATACAAGAAGGCTGTAAATGTCATGTATTTTGATAAACACTGTTGACCCTTCATATCCACCCATTCCACAGCCGTAGATTCAACCAACCATGGATCAGAAATATTTGAAAACTAAAAACAATAAAAACTAACAATACAACAATAAAAATATTTTTTTAAAAATACAGTATAACTTTTATATAGCATTAACATTGTATTAGATATTATAAGTAATCTAGTTTTTTTAATTATACATAAATATTTCAATAGGGTATATGCAGGTACAGTTGTCCTTTGAACAACATGGGTTTGAACTGGGTCAGTCCACATATACACAAATTTTTTAAAATGTAAGTTACATTGAGTATCTTCCTCTCCTGCTTCCCCCTCCCCCTCCACGTCTTTCATCTCTTCCTTCTCTGCCACCCATGAGACAACAAGTCCAACCCCTCTTCTTCCTCCTCCTCATCACTGTGAAGACAATAAGAATGAAGAACTTTATGATGATATATTTTCACTTAATGAATAGCAAATTTATTTTTTCCTATTTATGATTTTCTTAATAACATTTTCTTTTCTCTAACTTACTTTATTTTAAGATGTTTATATTATTGCAAGGCTTCCAGTCAAAAGTAGGCTATTTGTAGTTAAGTTTTGAGGGAGTAAAAAGTTCTGCACAGATTTCTGACTACAAGAAGTGGGTGAAGTCCTGGAATCAATTCTCTGTGGATACCAAGCTACAACTCTACTGGTCTCCACAGAGATCTACAGTGACTGAATCATTAGAGCCTACAGTGGCTGAGTCAATGTATTAGTTAGCATTAACTTTGGCATGTTATCTTTCCTCTTGTTTGCTCAGTTTACCTGACAATAAAATGAGAATAATACTAACACTATTTCACAGACTAGTGAATCCAGGTATGTATATATTTTTAGTACAATGACTGGTACATAGGATAATTATTGTAGATATTCTTGTTTTACTTGACTTGCTATCTTTATGTAAATAATTTAACCTCTATCACCTACTTTTATGGTTAAAAATCAGTTTGGAGTAATTATTCATTGTAGAATGCATTGCTACACAATAAGTGTTTCTTGGATGAATATGTGATGGTCAAGTAAAAGGTGTACATTTTCTTTTGAATATACCCTTTGTAAGTCTGAGTCACTCACCTTCTCAAAACCATTAAAATCCAAAATCACCTACTAAAATTTTGGCTATTTCTTTGATGTATTTAATATTAAATGATATGGTATCACAAGATGCTACATATTTTAATACCAAGTCAGGATTCTCTAGAGGGAACCAATGGGATGTGTGTATATATAAAGGGGACTTTATTAAGGAGTATTGACTCACAGTACCACAAGGTGAGGTCCCACAATAGATCATCTACAAGTTGAGGAGCAGGGAAGCCAGTCCAAGTTCCAAAGCTGAAGAACTTATAGTGTGATGTTCAAGGGCAGGAAGCATCCAGCCCAGGAGAAAGATGTAGGCTGGGAGACTAAGCCAGTCTAGTCCTTCCATGTTCCTCTGCCAACTTTTATTCTGGCCTCGGTAGTGGCTAATGAGATTCTGCTAACCCAGACTGAGGGTGGGTCTGCCTTTCCCAGTCCACTGACTCAAATGTTAATCTCCATTGGCAACACCCTCACAGACACATCCAGCAACAATATTTTGCATCCTTCAGTCCAATCAAGTTGACGCTCAGTGTGAACCATCACACCAAGGTATCCATTTTTTTCCTTCCATAGTATTTAAATTAAGTTTCTGAACATTGTCATGTAATGTTTTGGTTTTCATCGGACAAAGTGCTTCATCCTTGCTTATCCTCCACTCCTTTTTATTTTATTTATGTGTTTATTTAGAGACAGTTTCACTCTCGCCCCCCAGGTTAGAGTGCAAAGGCACAATATTGGCTTACTGCAACCTCTGCCTCCCAGGTTTAAGCAATTCTCCTGTCTCAGCCTCCCTAGTAGCTGGTATTACAGGCGCCCACCACCACACCTAGCTAATTTTTTGTATTTTTAGTAGAGACAGGGTTTCACCATGTTGGCCAGGTTGGTCTCAAACTCCTGACCTCAGGGGATGCACCTGCCTCGGCCTCCCTCTCCATTTATTTTTAATCTTTACTTGTCATGACACTTGATTCCTATAGTCATTCTGGGCTTCTTTTTTTTTTTTTTTTCCCCTGAACTTCTATTCTATCTACATTTCTCTGCCACTGAAGAGGTTCAAACTAAATAGCACTTTGACGCAGTTCAACAGAATTACATAAGGAAGGCTATCACCCATGTATCCCACGGTGTTATGATTCTTTGCCTGAAGATCAAAGTAACAGTCAACATTTATGCATTTGTTGAAGCATCAACCAGATATTTTCAGTGGATGACTAAGGCGATCTTAGAAGAAAAAAGTCAAAATTAGTAATATTCAGGTAGAAGTTCCAAAATGAAATCTACTTGAAAACTTCCTCAGATTTTGTTTCTTTTCTGAGAGATTTTGAGTTTAGAATTGGACTTTGCCAAAATTTATTTTAGAAAGATGATATTTGTCTATTGTAAATAAAAGTGGGGAAGTGAAAATAGGAGAGGAAAATGTGAAAATGGTACATGTAGACATAACAATACAATTTTGCATTCCTAGAGAGTTTATAAATAACTCGTTTCTAAATGTATCAGTATACATAAAATATATTGTCTAAATTCATTCGTTTTTTGGTCTTTTGTGATGGTAAGCCCAGATTTTTCTTGCCTACTATTTTAAAAATGATTTACTATTAAGTTCTTTTTTTGGTAATTGCTTAATTATAGCATTATTGTATTTTTAGTGCTCATAAATGCAATCACATCGTTTTGCATTTGTGTCCCATTTACAAAATTTCCAGAGTACATACAAAGTACATATTAGTGAACTGAACTGCTCAGGCTATACAATTTCAATTAACAGAAATTAGCCACCAAATGGTGGATAAGCTTATTGGAAAAGTACATATGATGCTAAATTTTTGAAATAAAAATGTTTTAAAATGACTTTCCTTCACTTTCAAAAAGTGGTGAATGGCAAAAGAGAGTAAAAATGACTAATGCAATCAGAACTTATTATGAAAAATATAAGGAAACTATCAGAGTTAGGCCACTAGCCTTCCTTGGTATTATTTTTTAACTAATTAAAGAAGAGTATTACTTCAGTGATTCTTTGTGATCCTGTTTTGAGTTTTAAATTTTATTAAATTTATTTATACTTTTACCATCATAATGAAACTTACAAAACCAGAAAGTCTCATTTTTCCTTGATTAAGTCCCCATAACTGGTCCAAAATTAAGCTTTGAAAACAGGTAAATGCTGCTAGAGAGTAAGATAATTCCTTGTGTAACTGATTATTGTTAATGCCTAGTACAGAAATTACTGAATAAGGCAAGAACAAACCAGCAACCCCTAGAGGACCCACAGGCCCTCTGAAGGAAGTGGGCTGCTCCTGCAGGAAGTGGGAGACACCCCAAATACTGTGAGTGCCCCAACTGTGGAACTGGGAAAGGAAGACCCTCCTCTTCCTAACACACACCGGCACTGGCAAAGCTAAAGGTCTGTTTGTGGGAGTTACTGACTTTACCTGAAGCTGAGACAATTTAGAGAGTGGAGTGTAATACAGGGCTTGAGAAACCTGCAGAAAGGCCCTGGGAGCTCACTGGGTTCCCAAGCAGCCCATTCCTGCCTGGCACCACAGGGGTCCATCGGGAGAGTGGCCAGAGAAGCAGGAGGTAAAGCTCCACAGGGAGAAGGAAATCTCTAGCTGAGCTTTATAACAATTTGAACAGGGCAAGAAGCCTTCTGGCCAGAACATCAGGGAGGGTACAAATCTGTTGTGTAGACTCCACAGGCAGGGGAAAAACCAAGCCCTTTTCTTTAGCAGCTGGGAGGCGGGAGGCAGGCAGCCTCAGGCAAGTTTTCAAGCCTGTCTCGCCCTCCATCTAGAAACAGCCTCAGGGCTATTGCAGTGGGGACATGGTGAGAGTGAGACTGGCTCTTTGATAGGCATGGGAGCTGAGTGAGGCCTATGACTGCTGGATTTCCCCCACTTCCCTGGCAACCTGATGACTCAGCAGAGGCAACTATAATTCTCCTAGGTACACAACTCCGGTGACCTGGAAATCTCACACCCATCCACCACAGCAGCCGCAGAAAGACCTTCCCAAGGAGAGTCTGAGCTCAAACACGCCTAGCCCCTGCCCCAATTGATGGTCCTTCCCTATCCACCCTGGTAGCGGAAGACAAAGGACATATAATCTTGGGAGTTCTAGGGCCCCACTCACAGCTGGCCCCTCTCCATTCTACTACAGCTTTCTGGAAAGCACCACCTGGTGGGAGGCCAACCAGCACAAAAATAGAGCATTAAACCACCAAAGCTAAGGACCCTCACAGAGTCCATTGCACCCCCTGCCATCTCCACCAGAACAGGCGCTAGTACCCATGGCTGAGAGACCCATAGATGGTTCATATCACAGGACTCTGTGCAGACAAACCCCAGAACCAGTTCAGAACTGGGTGGACTCACTGGGTGGCTAGACCCAGAAGAGAGACAACAATCACTGCAATTCAGCTCACAAGAAGCTACATCTATAGGAAATGAAGGAGAGTACTACATCAAGGGAACACCCCGTGGGACAAAAGAATCTGAACAACAGCCTTCAGCCCTAGACCTTCCCTCTAACAGGGCCTACCCAAATGAGAAGAACCAGAAAAACAACCCTGGTAATATGACAAAACAAGGCTCTTTAATACTCCCCAAAATCACACTAGTTCACTAGCAATGGATCCAAACCAAGAAGTAATCCCTGATTACCTGAAAAAGAATTCAGGAGATTACTTATTAAGCTAATCAGGGAGGGATCAGAGAAAGGCAAAGCACAATGCAAGGAAATCCATAAAATGATACAGAAGTGAAGGGAGGAAATATTTCAAGGAAATAGATAGCTTAAATAAAAAAAGATCAAAAATTCAGGAAAATTCGGACACAATTTTAGAAATGCAAAATGCTCTTGAAAGTCTCACCAATAGAATTGAACAAGTAGAAGAAAGAACTTCAGAGCTTGAAGACAAGGTCTTCAAATTAACCCATTCCAACAAAGACAAAGAACAAAGAACAAGAAAATATGAACAAAGCCTCTAAGAAGTCTGGGACTATATTAAATTACCAAACCTAAGAATAATTGGTGTTCCTGAGAAAGAAGATAATTCTAAAAACTTGGAAAACATATTTGGGGGAATATTTGAGGAAAACGTTCCTGATCTTGCTAGAGACCCAGACATCCAAATACAAGGAGCACAAGGAACATCTGGGAAATTCATCACAAAAAGATCTTCGTTCAGGCGCATTGTCATCAGGTTATCCAAAGTTAAGATGAAGGAAAAAATATTAAGAGTTGTGAGACAGAAGCACCAGGTAACCTATAAAGGAAAACCTATCAGATTAACATCACATTTCTCAGCAGAAACCCTACAAGCTAGAAGGGATTGGGCCTCCTCAAACAAAACAATTATCAGCCACAAATTTTGTATCCAACAAAACTAAGCATCATATATGAAGGAGAGATACAGTAATTTTCAGACAAACAAATGCTGAGAAAATTCACCATTACCAAGCCACCACTACAAAAACTGCTAAAAGGAGTTCTAAACCTTCAAGTAAATCCTGGAAACACATCAAAACAGAACCTCTTTAAGGCATAAATCACACAAGACCTATAAAACAAAAATACAAGTTAAAAAGCAAAAACAAAAAACAAACAAAAAAAATGTACACAGCATGATGAATGCAACAGTACCTCCCATCTCAATACTAACATTGAATGTAGATGGCCTAAATGCTCCACTTATAAGTTACAGAACCACGGAATGGATAAAAACTCACTTTACGAACTATCTGCTGCTTTCAGGAGACTCATCTAACACATAAGGGCTCACATAAACTTAAGTAAAGGGTGGTAAAAGGCATTTCATGCAAATGGAAACCAAAAGCAAATAGGGGTAGCTACTCTTATATCAGGAAAAAAAAAACAAAAAACTTTAAAGTAATAGCAGTTAAAAGAGACAAAGAAGGACATATATAATGGTAAAAGGCCTTGTTCAACAGGAAAATATCACAATCCTAAACATATTTGCACTTAACACTGGAGCTCCCAAATTTATAAAACAAATACTAATAGACCTAAGAAAGGAGATAGATACCAACACGATAATGGTGGAGGAGTCAGTACTCCACTGAGAAGCACTAGACAGGCAATCAAGACAGAAACTCAACAAATAAACAATGGATGTAACCTATACCTAGGAACAAATGGACTTAACAAATATATACAGAACATTTCATCCAACAACTGCAGAATACACATGCTATTCAATAGCACATGGAACTTTCATCAGGACAGACCATATGATAGGCCATTAAATGAGTCTCAATAAATTTAAGAAAGCTGAAAGTGTATCAAGCACTCTCTCAGAGCACAGTGGAATAAAATTAGAAATCAACTAGAAAAGGAACCGTCAAAACCATGCAAATACATTGAAATTAAATAAGCTGTTTCTGAATGAGCATTGGGTCAAAAATGAAATCAGGATGGAAATTTAAAAAATATTCAAACTGAATGACAATAATGACACAACCTACCAAAGCCTCTGGGATACAGCAAAGGCATAAGAATGATACAATAGACTTTGGGGATTTACGGGGAACAGTGGGAGTGGGGAGAGGGATAAAAGACTGAAAATATGGTGCAGTGTATACTTCTTGGGTGATGGGTGCACCAAAATCTCACAAATCACCACTAAAGAACTTACTCATGTAACCAAAAACCACCTGTACCTCAATAACTTATGGGAAAAAAAAGTAAAAAATAAATTACTGAATAAGTAATTGAATTAAAATCTCAATTTATGACAACTATTACGTTGTTGAAATTTACATGTAACAAGTGAATAACAAGATAATGTATTTTTCAAAGTTTAGGCAATATTGCTGATTTCTGAAACTCCCAGTTTAATCTGCATAAATGTATATTACTGTATTTATTTATTTTTTTGGACACAAGGTCTCACTCTGTCACCTGGGGTAGAGTGCATGCAGTGGCATGATTTCAGGTCACTGCAGCATCTACCTCCTGGGTTCAAGCAATTCTCCCACCTCACCCTCCTGGGTAGCTGGGACTAACAGGTTTCCATTTCCATGTCTGGCAAATTTTTGTATTATTTTTGTAGAGATGAAGTTTCACCATGTTGCCCAGGCCAGTCTCTGACTCTTGAGCTCAAGCAATCTGGCCATCTCAGCCTCCCAAAATACTAGGATCACAGGCATGAGCCACCATACCAGGCCAGCAATTTTTGGAGTAATTTGCACTTGAAAAATATCAAATATACCAAAATACATAAAATAATTTTAAGGATTATGTCAATAATTGTAATCATCAAGATCAAACAAATTATTATATTACTAAATTATAACTTATAAATTCAGTTAATATTTAATATATTACTGGTTGAATATTCCTTATTCACAATGCTTGAGATGAGAAGTGTTTCAGGTTTTGGATGTTTTCGGAATTTTTTGATATTTGTGTGTAAATGATGAGATATCTTGGTGCTGGAACTCAAGTGTAAACATAAAATTTATGTTTTATGTTTTATGTTTTATGCTCCAAAAATTTGTATTTTGTATTTTTGGATTAGGATGCTCAACCTGAGTCTATCTAATGCTTTTTGTTATCGATATTATACCTATAGAGGGAGATCACGTTTTCTAACAAAACAAACATGCCAGCTAGTCATCTAATTACATAATTTTAGGACTGCATCAGGTGCGTGATGAATCCTTACTAATTTCAGTTTAAAGTTTCACTTACCATTTCACATTATATTCCAAGCTGAAATATGCTACCAATGTTATTTTTGAAATATTTATTTATTTTTTCACCATTTACTTTAGATTCAGGGGGTACATGTGCAGGTGTGTTACCTGGGTATATTATATGATCCAGGTAAATGAGCGTAGTACCAATCAGTTAATCTTTAAAGCCTTGCCTTATCCCTGTCTGACTTCTCTAGCAGTTCCCAGTGTCTATAGTTTCCATCTTAATGGGGTTGTTTGGTGCTTGTTCAATGTTTAAGATTCTTAATGATCCTGGATATTAAGCCATTGTCAAATGCACAGTTTGCAAATAGTTTCTCCCATTCTATAGGTTGTCTGTTTACTCTGTTAATAGTTTGTTTTTCTGTGGAGAACCTGTTTATTTTTATTAGGTCTCACTTATCATTTTTGTTTTTGTTGCAACTGCTTTTGAGGACTTAGCCAAAAATTCTTCTCCAAGTCTGATGTCTAGAACGGCATTTCCTAGGTTTTCTTTTAGAATTCTTAGAGTTTGAGGTCTTACATTTTAATATTTAAATCACCCTGAATTCAGTTTTGTATGTGTAGGGCTCCAGTTTCATTTTCTGTGTATAGCTATTCAGTTATTCCAGCACCATTTATTAATCCCCATTGATTATTTTTGTAAATTTTGTTAAATATTAGATAACTGTAGGTATGTGGCTTTACTTCTGGTTTCTCTATGCTGTTCCAATGATCTAGGTGTCTATTTTGTACAGAAGCATGCTGTTTTGGTTACTGTGACTAGTATTACAGTTTGAAGTTGGATAGTATGATACCTCTGGCTTTGTTCTTTTAATTAGGATTGCTTTGGCTACTTTTGATTCCACATAATTTTTGATTCCATATAATTTTTTTTGATTCCATATAATTTTTGATTATATGGAGCTCTTTTGATTCCATATAATTTTTAGCATAGCTTTTTTCCAATTGTGTGAAAAATGGCATTAGAAGTTTGATGTGAATAGAATTGAATCTGTAAATTGCTGAATAGTATAACCATTTTAATAATACTCTTCCAACCCATGATCAAGGAACGTTTTTCCATCTATGTCGTCTACAATTTATTTTAACAGTGTTTTGCAGCTTGTCTTATACAGATTTTTCACCTCTTCAGTCACATGTCCTCCTAGATATTCTATTTTTTTGTATGCCTATTGTAAATGGAACTGCATTCTTTATTTTGCTCTCAGCTTGAAAGTTATTGGTGTATAGAAATGCTACTGATTTCTGTACATTTATTTTGTATCCTGAAACCTTGCTAAAATTACCAATTTTAATAGCTTTCTGGCATAGTTCTTAAGGCTTTCTAAGTATTGAATCATATTGCCATTGAAGAGAGATAGTTTGATTTCTTATTTTCCTCTCAAGATGCCTTTTAATTCTTTCTCTTGCCTTATTACTCTGACTAGCACTTCCAGTGCTATTTTGAATAGATGTAGTGAGAATGGGTATCCTTGCCTTGTTCCAGATCTCAAGGGGAATGCTTCTAGTTGTTGCTCATTCAGTATGATGTTGGCTGTGGGTTTGACATATATGATTCTTTTTATCTTACGGTATGTCCCTTCAGTGCCTGGTTTGTTGAGAGTTTCTATCATACAGGAATGTTGGATCTTATTGAAAGCTTTTTCTGCTTCTATTGAGATGAACATACGATATTTGCTTTTGATTCTGTTCACGTGGTGAATCACATTTATTGATTTGCATATGTTGAACCAAACTTGCATTCCAAGAATGAAGCAAATGTGATCATGGTGATTTAACTTTTTGATGTTTTGTTATATTCAGTTTGCTCTAATTTTGTTGAAGACTTGCATCTATGCTTATCAGGGATCAGGGATATTGGCCTGTAGTTTTCTTTTTCTTTTTTTTTTTTTTTTTCTTTGCCAAGTTTTGGTATCAGGGTGATGCTGGCTTCATAGAATGAGTTAATGAGTAATCCCTCCTCCTCAATTTTTTGGAATAATTTCAGTAGAATTGGTAGTAGGTCTCTATTTTACATCTGGTAGAATTCAGCAGTGAATCCATCATATTTGGGCATTTTTTTGGTTGGTAGATATTTTAATTATGGATTCTAATTTGAAATTTAGTATTGAACTGTTTGGTGTTTCATTTTCTTCTAGAGTCAATCTTGGGAGATTATATGTTTCTAAAAATTTATCATTTTCCACTAGATTTTCTAGTTTTTATGCATAGTGGTGTACATAATAGTCTCTGAGAATCATTTGTATTTCTGTGGAATCAGTTGCGATGTGACCTTTGTCATTTCTGATTATGCTACTTGAATCTTCTCTTTTTTCTTTGCAAATCCAGTTAATGTTCTATTGATCTTATTTATCCTTTCGAAGACTCAAAATTTGGTTTTGTTGATTCTTTGTATAAATTTCTGGATCTCACTTTTCTTCAATTCCACTTTGAGTTTACATTATTATTATTTTTTTTTCGCTGCTTACTTTACGCTTAGTTTGTTCTTGTTTTTCTAGTTCCTCTGGCTGTGATATTAGAATATTAATTTGAGAACTTCCTAACTTTACGAGGAAGGCATTTAGTGCTGTACACTTTCCCCTGACACTGCTTTTGCTGCATCCCAGAAATTTTGGCCTGTTGTGTCTCTGTTTTCATTTATTTCAAAGAATTTTTTAAAAAAATTTCTGCCTTGATTTTGTTGTTTACTCCAAAGTCATTCAGGAGCAAGTTGTTTAATTTCTATGTAATTCTGTGGTTTGGAGAGATCTTGTTGGTATTGATTTCTATTTTTATTCCATTGTGGTCTAGGAGTGTGGTTGGCATGCTTTTGATTTTTTTGAATGTACTGAGACTTGCTTTATGGCCAAGCATGTGGTTAACCATTTTTAAAAAAATAATTATTTTATTGTTTTGTTTGTTTATTTGTTTTTAAGATCCAGGATACATGTGCAGGATGTGCATGTTTGTTACACAAACTTGTGCCATGGTGGTTTGTTGCACTGGTCAACCCATCATCTAGGTATTTAGTCCAGCATGCATTAAGTCTTTTCCCTAATGCTCTCACTCACAGCCCTCCCCTGACTGGCACCAGTAAGTGTTGCTCCCCTCCCTGTGTCCATGTGTTCTCATTGTTCAGCTCCCACTTATAAGTGAGAACATGTGGTGTTTGGCTTTCTGTTCCTGTGTTAGTTTGCTGAGAATAATGGCTTCCAGCTTCATCCATGTCCCTTCAAAGGACATTATCTCTTTCCTTTTTATGGCTGTATGGTATTCTACAGTTCCTTTATCCAATCTATCATCGATGGGCATTTCGGTTGATTCCACATCTTTGCTATTGTGAATAGTGCTGCAATAAACATATGCATGCATGTGTCTTTATAATAGAATTATTTTTATTACTTT
Source organism: Macaca fascicularis (assembly GCF_037993035.2). Taxonomy (NCBI): domain Eukaryota; kingdom Metazoa; phylum Chordata; class Mammalia; order Primates; family Cercopithecidae; genus Macaca; species Macaca fascicularis. Next base: position 36,788,838 of record NC_088391.1, on the reverse strand, counting down.
AGGTATATACCCAGTAATAGGATTTTTGGGTCAAATGGTATTTCCGGTTCTAAGTCTTTGAGGAATTGACACACTGTCTTCCACAATGGTTGAACTAATTTACATCCCCACCAACAATGTAAAAGCGTTCCTATTTCTCTGCAACCCCGCCAGCAACTGTTGATTCTTGACTTTTTAATGGTTGCCCTTCTGACTGGCATGGGATGGTATCTCATTATGGTTTTGGTTTGCATTTCTCTGATGATCAGACATGTTGAGCTTTTTTTCATAAGTTTATTGGCTGCATGTATGTCTTTTTTTTTTTTTTTTTTTTTTAGAAGTATCTGTTCATATCCTTTGTCCATTTTTTGATGGGGTTGTTTGTTTGGTCTTTGTAAATTTGCTTAAGTGCTTTGTACATTCTGGGTATGAGATCTTTTTCAAACAGATAGATGGCAAAAATTTTCTCCCATTCTGTAGGTTGTCTGCTTGCTCTGATGATAGTTTCATTTGTTGTGTACAAGATCTTTAGTTTAATTAGACTACATTTGTCAATTTTTGCTTTTGTTGCAATTGCTTTTAGAGATTTAATCATAAAGTCTTTGCCTATGCTTATGTCCTGAATGGTATTGTCTAGATTTTCTTCTAGGGTTTTTATAGTTTTAGGTTTTACATATAAGTCTTTAATCCATCCTGAGGTAATTTTTGTGTAAGGTATAAGGAAGGGTCCAGGTTTTATTTTCTGCATATGGTAATTGTAAATGGGAGTTCATTCATGATTTGGCTTTCTATTTGTCTGTTGTTGATGTTTAAGAATGCTTGTGATTTCAGCACATTGAGTTTGGATCCTGAGACTTTGCTAAAGTTGCTTATCAGCATAGGAAGCTCTTGGGCTGAGTCAAAGGGGTTTTCTAGATACAGTATCATGTCATCTGCAAAGATAATTTGACTTCTTCTCTTCCGATTTGAATACCTTTTCTTTCTTTCTCTTGGCATCTGGCTAATCTTGAAGTATGCTCTGTGAACAAGTAAGAAGAATGTCTATCATTTGCTTGATGCATGGAGTATTCTTTATATGTCTAGTAGGTCCAGCTGGTCAAGTGTTGAGTTTATTTTCAAATTTCTTTCATAGTTTTATGTCTTGGTGATCTGTCTAGTGCTCTCAGTGGGGTATTGAAGTCCCTACTGTTATTGTGTGACTAAGTATTCTCTTACCTCTAAAAGTACTTGTTTTATGAATCCGGGTGCTCCAAGGTCAGGTGTGGATATAATTAGAATACTTAAGTCCTCTTGTTGAATACTTTATTATTATTCAATGCCCTTCTTCATCTTTTTTACTGTTGTTGGTATTAACTTTGTTTAATCTGATATAAGAATGATGACCTTACTCTTTTTTGTTTTCTACTTGCATGGTAGATTTTTCTCTATTCCTTTGCTTTGAGTCTATATGTGCTGTTATGGGTGAGATGGATCTCTTGAAGGTAGCAGATGAATGAGTCTTTTTTTTTTTTTTTAATACAACTTGTCACTCTGTGCCTTTTAAATTTAGGCCATTTACATTCAAGGTTAATATTGATATGTGAGGTTTTGATGATATCATAAAGTTGTAAGTTGTTAGCTACTTGTTTTGTAGTTTCTATTGTGTGATTGCTTTATAGGGTATGCAAGCTATGTACTTATGTATGTTTCTGTGATGTTAGGTATCATTCTTTTGTTTTCACGTATGAAACTCCTTTTAGTATCTCTTTTAAGACTATTCTTGTGATAATAAACTCCCTAAGCATTTGTTCATCTGGGAAATATTTTATTTTTCTTTCATTTGTGAAGCTTTAGGGGGAAATGAAATACTTGTTTGAAATTTATTTTCTTTAAGAATGCTGAAAATATGCCCCCAATTCTTCCTGGGTTCTAAGTTTTCCGCTGAGAAATCTGTCGATGGGTCTCCTTTGTATGTGATCTGACTTTCTCTAGCTCCCTTTAAGATATTTTTGGCATTGACCTTGGACAGTCTTTTGACTGTATGCCTTAGTGATGTTCACATTATAGTGTCTCAAAGAGATACTCTGGATTTCTAGTATTTGAATGTCTAACTTTCAAGTAAGATTAGGGAATTTTTCTGAAATTAGTCCCTAAAACATGATTTCCAGGTTGTTTGCTTTTTATCCTTCTCTTTCAGGCATGCCAATAATTTGTAGGTTTGGTCTCTTTATGTAATTCCATATTTCTTGCAGATTATTCAGTTTTTTCAAATTCTTTTTTCTTTATTTTTGACTGGGTTGATTCAAAAGACGAGTCTTCAATCTCCGAATTTTTTTCTTATGCATGGTCCAATCTGTTGATAAGACTTTCAGTTAGATTTTGAAATTTCTAAGACGAGTTTTTCAATTCCAGAAGCTCTGATTGATTTCTTTGTAAGATACTCATCTCTTTCTTAATTTCCTGGAGTTCTTTAAAAACGTATGTGTGTTTATTTTCAACTTTGTCTTGGATCTCATTGAGCTTGCTTGCAAACCATGCTTTAAATTCTTTACATTTCATTTCTGAGTTTCTATTTTTGTTAGAGATCATTGCTGGACAGCTTGTGCAATTCTTTAATGTTATCACTGCACTCAGATTTTTCATGGTGGAAAAATTCTTGCCACTGGTTCCTTCTCATCTGAAAACATTGGCATTTCTAATTTTTGTAATTATTTTCATGCAGGTAGAGTTTTTAAAATTTCTTTCTTTCTCTGTGATAGTTTCATTTTTTTCCTTTTCCATTTTTCCCCATCCCTAGGAGGTGCAACTCTAGAGAATGCTGGGTAAAGTCTTTTAGCTTTGCTTCTATAGCTCTATGCACTTCTTTTGACAGGTTTTATATTGGGCTGTGCAGTTTGGCCTAGAAGCCCACTGATGGCCTTATAAGTAAGAGACAGCTGAGGCCAGTGTAACTGGGTATATAGCATGAACCTTGTTTACTGGCAGATGCCTCAGATAATGGGCTGATTTGTGGAATATATAATAGTCTCAGTGCCCTACCTAGGTCCGAGGGGCCAGGCTAGTCCAGTTCGCCTACAGGTCACTTGATGGCAGGCACAAGCAGCAGTGCCAAGGGAGAACCCAGTCGGCAGCCACCAAATGCCAAAAGGTGTGCCTACATATAGAGCTGAAAAACCACCTCAACTCCAAGTTCTCTGCACAGGAATGGGGAATGGCCCAAACTTCTAATTCAAAGACAGGATACTCCAGATGCCTGAAGATCTGACTGGTAGTGGAGCAGAGAAGAAATTGCTGCACCAGGATCTATGGTCAGGAAGAATGTGGCAGCTCAGTCTGCTGAACCAGATGAGAGGGTATTCCAAATACCTGGGGATCTGCCTAGGTATGAAGCAGAAATGACTAATCTGCACCAAGATCTTTTTATCAACCAACGTCATCACAGGGGCTATTTGCTAACATTCTCTTCTCTGAGATATGTGATGTCTTTCATGATTCACAATTTTCTTCTGGAATTAAAGTCCACAGGGTTAATCTTTATGTACTATCTTGCTGTTTCCAAGTAGTTGAAACATGTTGAAAGCCTTTAATCCACCATTTATCCAATTTATCCAAGATTATTAAAAACAAAACAAAACAAAAGATTATTAAAAACAAAACAAAATTCTACTTCTGATGTTCTAGGGAAAAAGGAATGTCTAGTATTCTGCCTTGTAGGAAATGCAATTAGTAATCCACAGCGATTAAAAATACAATTATTATATAGGAGGACAATCCAAGTTTTGTTATTCTTTTTTTTTTTTTGCTTGTTTGTTTTTGAGATGGAGTCCTCAGCCTCCTGAGTAGCTGGGACTACAGGCGCCCACCACCACGCCCGGCCATTTTTTTGGTATTTTTAGTAGAGATGGGGTTTCACCATGTTAACCAGGATAGTCTGGATCTCCTGACCTCGTGATCTGCCTGGCTCGGCCTCCCAAAGTGCTGGGATTACAGGCATGAGCTACCGTGCCCAACCCAAGTTTTGTTATTTTTATATGGCACCTTTAAGCATGAATAAATATGATTTCTGTTTTAAAATTATCAATTACCAATTAATGTTTCCTCATAGCGTGTGTCTTCTTGTTTTTTCTTTAAAAATTCCCTTTACAATTAGTAAGTGGACCTGTAGTTGGCTATACACATTTCTACAATGTTAGCAAAGATAGTTTCCTAGTGAGCACACTGAGGAGATAGTTTTGCCCTTTGTACTTTATTTCTATTAAACATTTATTTTAGGCTGGATGTGGAGCAATTCCAGTTACGTGAGAGGCTGAGCCAGGAGGATTGTTTGAACCCTGGAGTTTGAAGTTAGTCTGGGCAACACAGTGAAACCCTGTATCAGAACAAAAAAACAAAAACAGTTTTTAAAAGTATTTTCCCTTAATATTTTAACTAAACTCCTTTAGTTAATACAATGAAATAAATACATGCCCCCCCTTTTTTTTCTCCAAGTATCCATGATAATTTGTCCAAAATATGTTGAAGCATATAGTTAGCCTTAACAGATAATCCCACAAAATATTTTTGTAGACTATTTTCTCAAAATGATGTATTCTATTGTATTAAGGGGAGTGTTATTAGCAAACATTTGTTTGGAGAACTATATGGTAGGCAGTTTCATGCCAATGTTGTATGGATCTTAAATATACCAAAAGTAACTATAGACTCCAACCAAAATAAGTTGAGTAAGATACAAGTTTAACTGAAAACTGCAGATGACTTCTAAGCATAGACTGAATATCATTTTTCCTTTGAAGTGGCTACTGATTTGCTTGCTTGCAATAATCTATGCAGTTATATTTGAGACTTAAATTGAGAGTTGAGGGACTGCCTCCTCACAAGTAATTCAACTTGTTTCAAAATGTCTCTTCATTTTACATTTTACATTTACTTGATATTTCTTTGGCCACCTATATGGGTTAGCCAAAAGAGCAAAATATTAACAACCAAGTCTCTTCTTCGTGCCATTTACACAAAATCTATGTATTTTGTTAAGGCTTATCGTTTTATACTTGAGCTATATTTTTTGTTTACCATTTTTCCCCTTAAATATGAGCCCATTGAGGACAGCAAAGTTTTATTCAGCTTTGTAGATTTAACACCCAAGATAGAGTCTTCCATCTAATATTTGCGTGATCAGGAATTAAAAAATGACTAATTATGTCTCATGCCTGTAATCCCAGCTCTTTGGGAGGCCGAGGCAGGTGGATCACAAGGTCAGGAGATCGAGACCATCCTAACATGGTGAAACCCCGTTTCTACTAAAAATACAAAAAAAATTAGCCAGGCATGGTGGCGGGCGCCTGTAGTCCCAGCTACTCAGGAGGCTGAGGCAGGAGAATGGCGTGAACTCAGGAGAGGGAGCTTGCAGTGAGCCGAGATCGCACCACTGCACTCCAGCCTGGGCAACAGAGCGAGACTCTGTCTCAACAACAACAAAAAAAGACTCGTTAAATTTAGAAATATGGTCATTATATATACACAAGTCAAAATAAGTATTTTCAAAGCAAGGCTATTTATTTTAAAAAATTAGCTATTATTTTAGAACAAACAGCATAGTTGATTTTTAATGAAAACTTTTCTAGAAATAAATTTACAATTCATTTATACAGATTACTGACTTCAATCACTCTCTTTTTATACTACTGTGATCACTGGAAGAATTTGAAAACATGTCACTGTGGAAAGTTATCGTTCTTTATACATGAAAAGCTATCACAAGTACTTTTAGCCAATTAAAGATTTGCTTCAGGAGGAAGTGAATTATAAGAATTTTTATCTATCCCTAAGACTAGCTGTAACAGCTATTTCTTTATTACCCACATGGTCAGACAAAAGAGAACATTTCTTCTCAGTTATATTTAGCATTGTTCAAGTTGCGTGGAAATGAAAATATTTTGCAATTCTGTTTGAAATAGTAACTGAAAAGTAACTTTAAAAATATGGCATTTACAAATTTTCAACCAGGACTACTACAAACTTGGTGCATTCATAGAATTTTCTGCAACACAGTACATGGCTTTGCCTTATGGATACTCAAGGTGTTCCTTCAAAACCTCATACTTGCATCCACTTTTCTTTGCAAGGAAATAAACTTCATTGTTATAAAAAAAAAATCCGAGTAAGCATTTAATACAAAATGGAAGTCTGCAAAGAGTCCAGAATTGCTGATTTCCTCTGGAAATTCAACAACTCATGTTCCTTGTCTAACTTTAAAATTGGGTTTTAGACATCTGAATATGAGGAGAAAATGGGGAAACTTGCATTATTAAAATAGTGAATTTTGAAAAATTTAATTAAAATGAATTTCAAATTAAATGATCTTTTGCATACATGTATGCATATACACACAGAATACACTGCTGACAACAGATGTCAATGCTGACCAGTATAGGTGACTCTGCCTCTACATATACATATAGGCCCTGGCACACAAAAAAATAAGATATATTCTTTGGACACATACTCAATACAATTAAAACGATTATATTGATTTGTACCTGCTTTAAGCAGTTTGTGGTTTTCAGTATTCTTTTTTATCATAAATTAGAAAAAATGTTATTTATTCACTTTAATAATTAAATGTTAAAATTAATAAGAATTTAACTTTTTGTTCTCATTTACAGTATATTTTAGCCATTTATTATTTATGACAAGTTTAGCATCTTCATATTATAAACCCAGACAGATAAAACAGATTTTCTTTCTAAATCCACCCCCTGCATCCATTGCCAAATAAATTATAATCACAGATGTATCACACCTCATTTAGGTTTCAACCCACTTTCACTTGATTAGGAACTTGACTACAATTTTCATTCATTCTGGAATTTCTCAAAAATAGCCTTTTAAAGTTTGAATGATTTTTGAACTTCTCTTTCTTTATCCACACATTCCTGCTGCATAATAAGGTGTTTTGAAGATTACCTAACAATTAGTATAAAACACAAGGCACACCATATGACATTAGTAAATGGTAGCTATTATTATTATTGTTGCTGTTGTTATTTAGCTCATCACAATATGCCAGGTAATGCCAGCACATCAGCAGTAAAGCTCTAATTCTCTTATCTCTAAATGTCTTATCTAGATTCAAACCAGTGGTTACAGTCTTTGCAAGTTCTGTATTTGTTTTCTTAGCTTCAAAACTTTTACTGCCTTTCTCACAGAACTGGAACTTAAATAACAATTGTATCAAGAGTAAAGCATTAACATTGGTAGGCATTGTGTTCAGTACTTTTTATGTACTTCATCTCATTTAATCTCCACAACTTTGTGCTAAGGTATTATTAGCTCTGTTTTACAGAGAAAACATAAAGGCTCAGAGTAGTTCAATAACTTGCCTAAGCCAGTATAGCTTGTCAACTGTTGATTCAGAATTCAATCCCAGCTATGTTTCACTTCCAAGGCAAAAACCTTAAATACCCTGTGGCATAATTGTTGGGGGGCGGGGGAAGAGTTTCAGGTAGACCAATTCCTGTGCAGCAACACCTAATTAATATTTTCTAGAAAATTACAATCTCTTAAATGGTAATATCTACATAATTCAGGTATAATCTTTTACCCAGTGCAGAGAATTAAAACACCTTATAAGCGTGTCAGTCAGCATTGTATGAACTATTGAGCATATAGAGTCTAAAAATTGAAGGTAAAAATTCAGATTTCTTGGTGATAATTTCTTGATATTTCTAATAAGTCTGAGTTTTGGAAGAACTCTCAATTTAATTGGACCCTTTTTTAGGTGGAGATATTTAAAGTTAAATGTTGAGCTTCTGAATAGAAAATGCTTTTAAAGCAAAATGGCCTTTATTCTTTCTTTGCTATGACAGAAACCATCTTCTTAAGAGACTGAACACAAACATAATGTGATATTTGTACATCATGGTAGGAGAAATCTAAAGTTTTATAATTACTTAAGTTCTATGTATCATTGGACAACATGACATCATGTTATTAGTAGAAATGATGTGTTCCTAGTGGTATAATTGAGGGATTTCATTTTTGTAGGAGAATGCAACAGCCTCAATGACCTATTTCATTATAACCTGACAATTTGAAGTGTTAAAAATTTGAAAATTTTGCCTAAGTCATAATGGATATAGCATATATGATGTCTTACAATATTTAAAAGGACCATGCTCTTAGCAATATTTACCAAGAGGGAGGATAGATGGGCAAAACCAAAGTGCAAGCTAAATAATAAGTCACTGAATACACAATTGCTCAAATAAGTGAATAATAAAAGTAGTCATAATTTTATATGGTACTATAGCTTATAATGTGCTTTCAAAAATATTCAGACACTTATTTTTTTAACAAATAATTATGGAGCAACTATATTTTGTAAGCGTGAGGTTATTAAAATTAACATGATAAGCTCCTTTTATTCAAAAATGTTATGGTCTAATAGAAAATACAGATAAGTAGGTGATTTTAACATATTTCCTAGCACAGTATCTAACACATAATAAAAAATAATGCTTCTGCATTGAAGAAAGAGTAAATAATGAGCATAGCATAACTGAGTGATACTGACTAAAGTAGTATGATTAATAATGCTAACAACAACAATAACTAAATATAGTTATAAGGCTGGCAGCTGACATTTATTGAAGGATTACTATCTACAGGACACTGTACTGACACTTTACTTGTGCTGTTTCTTTTAGTTCTTACAGCAGCCATATGATGTAAGAACAGAAGTAGTTACATAATTTGCAAGACCCAGTGCAAAGCAAAATTGTGGGGCCTTTTATTCAAAACCTACCAGTGTAAAAATGGCAAAAGGTAAGCATTAAGCCAAAGGCAAGAGGCTCCTAAATATGGGGTCCTATGCAACTATTTATGTCACATGCACATGAAGCCACTAAAATCATAACTATCCTCCATGTAATACTTCAGGAAATAAAGTACACATTTATTGGAAATGCTTGCTCATATATTTTTCTAAATGTTTGTAAACCACTGCTTTATGACAATATTCTTGCTATAGCATGTAGGATAACTTAAAACGGATAAGATTGGATTCAAAGGCCAATTCAGAGGCTGTTGAATTAATCCATGCTGGTGATGATTATCTACTTGGCTCATACGGAAAATTAGAGTTATAACACTAATATTGATGCCCTAGTATATTCCTTTTCAATAATGGGATTATAAAGTCCTGGCCGGGCACAGTGGGTCACTCCTGTAATCCCAGCACTTTGGGAGGCTGAAGTCGGTGGATCATTAGAGGTCAGGAGTTTGAGAACAGCTCAGCCAATGTAGTGAAACTCTGTCTTTACTAAAAATACAAAAATTAGCTGGGCGTGGTGGTGCCTGCCTGAAATCCCAGCTACTTGGGAGGCTGAGGCAGGAGAATTGCTCAAACATGGAGGCACAGGTTGCAGTGAGCTGAGGTTGCACCACTGTACACCAGCCTGGGCAACAAGAGCAAAACTCTGTCAAAAAAAAAAACAACAACAAAAACAAACAAACAAAAATCTCAGTACTACCTTTTCAAGGCTATTCTAGGACATTTTATTTGTAATGTCCTAAGCCTAAGTATTCTTGTAACCATTTCTCTCGGGGGAGAGTTATTATAAAAAATATTTTACATTGTTCTAAGTAGTGTAATATTTGAATATTGCTCAAAGATTGAAATCTGCCAAAATTATCAAGCTTTTGGTGTTCGAACTTCGGCCTGAATGAACTGTACTTGTAAGCCCAGTTAGTGAAGTAATACTTATCTAGGACACCAGTAGTATCATAAGCCCCTCAACTGTCCATACTCATGCCACCATCACAATCCTGTTTGTGTTACAAGATCCTACCCCAGGTGATTTCTTCCATTGCTGAATTCCTTCACACCCTTTATATTTTAGTTCATTGAAATTGTGTTCCATTTAAAATACAGCACCTGGACTTTTGGCTAAACACAGAAGATGAAGATGATATCAGCTTCCTACCAAAAACAAAGCACACTAAAACACTAAAATGCCTTAGCTAGATATTAGAAAGAAATATATCCAAAAGAATAAAGAAGAGAAGAGACAACTGGATGTCAAAATTTTAAAGCATAAATGTCAATAAATGTTGCCAAAAGAAAAACTGAGAGATAAGTGGTCACTGACAGAGCAGGTGAAACTGAAACCTAAGTGTTGGCAGAGGGGAAGCCCATGAGGACCAAGTCAATCTCTCACGCAGAACCTGCACGTGTGTGTGGAGTAGAGGCACTAGGAACTCAGAGTATGGAAGTGGGGGGAGTTCTGAAAGAGAAAGGATCTGTTAAAAAAGCAACCCCACCGAAATCCACCTTGTAGGAGAGAAGACTTTTATGCTCTTGAGGTATAAAATCATAGACTGTAGATCAGTAACTTCAGAACCTACTGAAAGGGTGGTAGGTTGTGAAAGTGTGATAGGTTCTGAAGTTACTGATCTATAGAGTCTCGATTTTATGCCACAAGAACATAAAAGTCCTCTCTTCTACAAGGGTAGGACCAAAAAAGTCTTCTCGTGTTGCACTAAAGGTGGCGAGATTAAGTCAAATTCTCCGTATTAAGTAACAGTGGCAGCCCCTTGTCACACACTGACTCCTAGTGCATGCATATATGTATACACAGACACACACACACATATTCATATATATACACATACGTACATATATATACACATATATACATATATACAAATATATACACATATATACACACACACACATATATACACACACATAGAAGCTTAGAAGACTAGGGCAAGAGCAAGCTGAATTCCCCTCTGGAGCCAATAAAAGACCAATGACAGATTAAGAGAAAGATTTGCAAGTATTGATATTTGGAGGCCATTCCCTAATCTTCTACATTGAATTTCATTCATTCACAATTCCCACCAGGCTCACAGAACTTCCAGAGAGTACACTAACACCTCATAGTTTATTATGAAAGTACAACTAAGAATTGTGACACATTTGAAGGCAATATCAAATAAAAGTGGACATGAATAAAACAGATATAAAGTAGAAGGCAGAAGAAATTTAATTCTTACAGCAAGAATAACAATAAACAATCAGATAATAGAAAAGGTGTTTTTAATTGAAATTTGCTAGAATATAAAAATATATAAACATAAATGGTGAAAAGACATTTTGGAAAATCTCCAAGAAAGTAAAATGAAATAGAGAGTTATATAAATTCATAAAATCATAAATCATTGCAAAACTTGAAGATCAATTGTGGGAAAGCCTGGGGGGAGGAAATTGTGAAATAAATGATGTAAGAATACTTTTCAAAGTTGAGAGACATGAAATTTTCAATTCAAAGAGCACACTGGGTACCTGGATAAAGAATTTTAAAATACCCATGTTAACACATCAATAATGACTATATTGATATGTCAAAGCCCCTGAGAAAAAATTAACAATCTTAAAAACTTCCAGAGAGAAAGAAAGCATACACAGACAAAATCATGTTAAATAATGGTGTTACTTTATTAAAGCAACCCTGGAAATTAGAAGTCATTGAAGAAACCCTTCAAAATCCAAAGGACATTTATTTCCAATATATAATAATCTTCTCATATGATGTATCAAGTGTCAGCATAGAATAAAGGCATTTCTACAAATGCCACTCTCAACAATGTTGCCTCTCATGCTTCCTTTCTCTAAAAGCTACTTGGGTAATGTTACTTTAACAAATAAATTAACAAAATCTAGCAAATAAAACAAGAAGAAGAAATACATACGGGGAACGGCAAGAACTCTCCAGCATAATGGGCTTGGACATCCGTCTGAAAAATCACTGCAGATTGCTAGAGAATGGGTGCTTAGGAGGAGATAGAGTTCCCTACTATCACAAACACCCAAAAGAAAGAAAAAATCTATTACTTCATATGCGTCCAACAAGGGGTTTTACTATTACTCTGAATAACTTTGAAGAAAAGTAACAATTAGTGTCTAGAGAATCAAGCAAATGAAAAATAATAGCACACATTACATTCAAAAAATGTTGAACAATGTAGGTAACATTACTATTGAGGCTCACTGTCTTACTGTCTTTGTTCTTACCCTCTCACCATCATTGCTTTAGTTTATCTCTTCCCTACTATGACATTTGTATTGTGAATAGTTTTCTTACTGTCATTATTACTTCTCTCTAATCTATTCTTCAGCTTGCAATTAGAATGATTTTAAAAATAAAATTTAAAAATCGGTTGGATTACTCAGAGAGGAAACAGTTTCACATAACATATGGTAATTACCAAATGTGAATGTTTTAGCTTAAGTAAAGGGGACAACTTGAAAAATAAGTTTAGAGATATGGCAATACAACTATAAATTATTGTTCATGAGTTTTGATTCAATCAGTGAGAAGTTAGCTGATTAAATAAGGTCTTGGAACAGAGACGAGGTAGGAAAGCAGAGTTTTAAAAGCCCAAACTGTTTGCAATATAAAGGTACACGTGAGTTACAGATATTTGTTTGGTGATGCTTACAATTCTTTAGAAGCAAAATGGGAAGATCATTGGTTAACTCAAGACGGGTGGAAATATGAAAACATAGGGAAAGAATGCATTTAAGAATGAAAAATGAACTTGGATGTTGTGATAAATTTGACATACAGTGTTATAAAGAGGAAGGAGTCAGTTATTCTGTTGTGTGGTGTTAAAAGTTTTTCTCCATTAAAAAAAAATATATTTTTCTTTACAAAAGAAAAAAAGACATAAAATTGAAGATATCCCACTGTGAAATTCAAATGTTGTTAACTTCTTGTACAGGCTGCATCGTCAGGTTCTATTGTTAATGAGGAAAGAGAATGAAAAAAAAAAATAGAGCTAGCTGAGTACTTGTTATTCATTCATTTACTCAGTTATTCACTAAATAATTAATTGGAGATTTTGATAAGACAACAGAAGGATTATTTGAAAAATAAAGGAAATAAGAGCTTATACATTTATGGAAGGATATATCTAACAATCAATACAAATTTACAGGTAGGGTTCTATTTGCGACTGTTAATAGCTCATCACTAGAAATTGATCTGACTGTAGTCAAATTTATCCAAGGAAATTGTTATAATTTTGGTCTAGATAACAATTCTTATCAGCTGATACTCTAGTCTGAGGTCCATGCTATATGGGGTCACTTCTTTTTTCACGGAACCTCTTGCAAAGATTGTCTTGATGCTGCGTATCACACCAATTTGTTTCCCACCAATGTCAGTTTTTAAAAATCTGTATATAGTTACTAAAAATTTATTTCTAAAAGTAGTTTTTACTTTTTACTCTCTCTGAGAACCCTGATTTCTGCCTCCATGTTGTGCTCCTGTGTTCAAGTATGGGTTTTAAACAGTGGTTTTCTTTGGATACAAGTTAAAAATAATCCTTCCCTCACAAAGAAGCCAGTAATGACATTATAGTTTTTAAACATCGTTATTAAACACACAGTTTGTTTTTAATGATGATCACTTTTCAGCTAATAGCTCACAGGCTACATAGTATGAGTTATGTCAACTCTACCCAAGTAACTGACAGAGAAAGTTCTTCTTATCTTCTAATTAAATTGCTTTAACCACTGATTATGTTTCTTCACATGAATACCTTTTAGACTGCTTTCTGGTCTTACGCAAGATTTAAAGTGCCTCAGAAACTTAATATTTTTCCTTTGTTCTCCTTACCTGTCTCCTGGGAAACTTTGTGAAAACTTTAGCCTGAATGGGAAGAGTTTAAATGTTTATATTAGTACACGCTAGTCCTCACAGCAGAAAACTTTGCTTGCTTTTGTTAATTGAATTCTTTTTTTGGTTATGATTTATAATATTCCAGTGTTTCTAAGAATTATAGAATATACACAAAGACTTACAACTGACAACTTTCTGATATCCTCTTTTTAATTTTTTATGGGTACATAGTGTATAGTGTATACATGAGGTACATGTCATATTTTAATGTTTTAATGTGTACATAGTATATATATTTGTGGGATACAGGAGTTATCACTTGAATATAATTTCTTTCTTTTGGGCATATACTCAGCAATGGGATTACTGGATCATATGATGGTTTAAGTTTTAGGTTTTTGAGAAACCTTTATATAAGTCTCCATAGTGGTTGTACTATTTACTTTCCCACCAACAGTATACAAAAATTTTCTTTTATCTACATCATTGCCAGCTTGTGTTGCTGCCTGTTTTTTGAATAAAAGCCATTTTAACTGGGGTGAGATGATATCTCATTGTAGTCTCGCTTCATATTTCTCTGATGATCAATGATGATCATGTTTTCATACAACGGTTTGTCATTTGTATGTCTTCTTTTGAGAAATGTCTATTCAGAAATTTTATCTATTTTTAAATTGGATTATTAGAATTTTTTCTTATTGCATTGTTTGGGCTTCTTATATATTCTGGTTATTAATCCCTTGTCAGATGGGTAGTTTGCAAATATTTTCTTCCATTCTGTGGGTTATATCTTCAGTTTATTGATTGTTTACATTACTATGCAGAGCCTTTTTAACATGATGTGATCCATTTTGTCCATTTTTGCTCTGGGTGTCTGTGCTTGTAGGATATACTCAAGAAATCTTTGCCCATACCAATGTCCTGGAGAGATTCTCCTATGTTTTCTTATAGTAGTTTTATAGTTTGAGGTATTATATTTAAGTTTTTAATTTTTTTTTAAATAAGTGAAGAGATAGTGGTCTAGTTTCATTCTTCTGCATGTGAATATCCAGGTTTTTTTTTTGTTGTTGTTGTTTTGTTTTGTTTTTTAGTGCCATTTAATTAAGAGACTCTCCTTTTCACAATTATGTTCTTGGCTCCTTTTTTCTAAAATGAATTCACTGTAGATATATGAGTTTAGGTCTAGGTTTTCTATTCTGTTACATTGGTTTATGTGTCTGTTTTTATGCCAGTACCATGCTGTTTTGATTAAAATAGTTCTGCAGTATAATTTGAAGTCAGGTAATGTGATTCCTCTGGTTTGTACATTTTGCTCAGGATGGCTTTGACTACTCTGGGATTTTTGTGGTGCCACATGAATTTTAGGATTTTCTTTCTGTTTCTGTGAAGAATGTTGTTGTTATTATTATTATTATTATTATTATTATTGGTCAGGGATTTCATTGAATCTATAGATTGCTTTGGGTAGTATGGACATTTTAACAATATTGATGATTCCAATCCATGAACATGGAATATCTTTCCATTTTTTTGTGTGGGTCATTTTCAATTTCTTTCATCAATGTTTTATAGTTTTTATTGTAGACATCTTTTACTTCTTTGATAAAATTTACCACTAGGTGTTTTATTTTATTCATAGCTATTGTCCAAGGGATTATTTTCTTGATTCCTTTTTCACATTGTTCACTGTGGTCATAAAGAAATGCTACTGATTTTTGTACATTGATTTTGTATCCAGCAACTTTACAGAATTTGTCCTAATATCTTTTTGGTAGGGTCTAGGTTTTTCCAAATGTAAGTTACATCATCTGCAAACAAAGATAATTTGACTTCTTCTTTTCCAATTTGGATGCCCTTTCTCCCTCTTTTCTGATTGTTCTACCTAGAAACTTCAGTACTATGTTAAATAACACAAATGAAAGTGGTGATCCTTGTCTTATTCCAGATCTTAGAGGAAAGGGTTTCAGTTTTTCCTCATTGAGTATGATACTAGCTGTAGATCTGTCATATAGGGCTTTTATTGTGTTGAGGTAAGTTCTTTCTATACTGAGAATTTTGACAATTTTTGCAATAAAGTGATGTTGAAATGTATCCAATGAATTTTCAGCATCAATTGATATTATCATATGGTTTCACCCTTTATTCCATTGATAGGATGTATCACATCATTGGAGTAAGTATGATGAACCACCCTTGCATCCCTGGGATAAACACCATTTGATAATAATGAATCTTCTTTTTAATCAGTTATTGAATTTTATTTGCAGGTATTATTTTGAACAGTTTTGCATCAATGTTTATAAGAAATATTGACCTGGAGCTTTCTTTTTTAAATTTGTCTTTGATTGATTTTGTTATCAGAGTAATCTTTTCATGATTTATGGTCATATTCTGTTTCTTTTTTTTAGGTTTTGTCTTGAAATTTATTTTCTCTGATGTAAGTATAGCTCTCTTGCTCTTTTTTTAGTTTCCATTTTCATGGAATATCCTTTTTCATTCTTTTGTTTTCTGTTTATGTTTGTGTTTATAGGCGAAGTGTGTTTCTTGAAGGCAACTGATCATTAAGGACTTTTTTTTTTTGTAATCTATTCAGCCAGTCTATGTGTTTTGATTGGAGACTTTAGTCCTTTTACAGTCAATGTTATTATTGATAAGTAAGGACTTATTCCTGTCATTTTGCTATCAGTTTTCTTGTGATTTTGTGGTATCATCTTCCTTCGTTCCTTTCATCCCATCTTCCTTATACTGAAGGTAATTTTTTGTTGTATTATAATTTCTTGCTTTCTGCTTTTTTGTGTACTTGTATATTTTTTATTTGCGGTTACCAGGAGGCTTGCTAATAACATCTTATAACCTGTTATTTTGAATTTATGACAACTTAACAGTTAATAATAAACTAGCAAAGAGCCACTCAAAAAACTATACACTTTAACTTTATCCCTTTTGCTTTTTAAGTTTTCATTGTTTTTATTTATATCTAATTGCACGGTTTATGTCTTTAAAAGTTGCTGTAGTTATTGTTTTTGACAGGTTTATCTTTTAGTTGTTTCAGTCAAGATATAAGTAGTTTACACACCAGAATTACAATATTGTAATATTTTGTGCTTTTCTATATACCTACTAATGCCCATGAGTTTTGTACATTCACATGATTTCCTACTGCTCATTAAAGTCCTTTTTTTTTTTCCACAATAAACTTTCTTTAGCATTTCTTGTAGGACAGCTCTAATGTAAATAAAATTCCTCAGCTTTTGATTGTCTGGGAAAGTTTTTATTTCTCATTTATGTTTGAATAATATTTTATTATTGTATTGTATTATGCTCTCCTGGCTGTAAGGTTTCCACTGAGAACTCGACTGCCAGATGTGTTGGTGCTCTTTTGTATGTTTTTTTGTTGTTGTTGTTGTTGTTTTCTCTTTGTGTTTTAAGGATATATTCTTTGTCTTTGACTTCTGGGAATTCGCTGATTTACTATCTGGAGATAGTGTCTTTTGGGTTAAATCCACTTGGCATTGTATGATCATTTTCTGTTTGGATATTGAGATCTTTCTCCAGGTTTGGAAAGTTCTCCATTATTATCCCTTTGAATAAAATTTCCACTTCAATCGCTCTCTCTATTTCCTCCTTAAGGCCATAACCCTTAGGTTTAATCTCTTGAGGGTATTTCCAAATCTTGTAGGAATGCTTCATTTTTTAAGTTTTTTCTTTTGTATCCTCTGAATGTGTATGTTCAAATAGTATTCTTTAAGCTCTCTAAATCTGTCTTCCGCTTGGTCATTTCTGGTGTTAAGGCACTCTGATACAATCTTCAGTATGACAATTGAATTTTTCAGTTCCAGAATTTCTGCTTTATTTTTAAATATTATTTTAATCTTTTTGTTAAATTTATCCAATAGGATTCTAAGTTCCTTCTTTGGGCTATTTTGGATTTCACTGAGTTTTTTAAAAACAGCTATTTTGAATTATCTGTATGAAAGGTCATATATCTGTCTATCTTGGATCAGTAACTGGTGCCTTATTTATTTCCTTTGGTAAAGTCATATTTTCCTGCATGGTATTGATCCCTGTGTATGTTCATCAATGTTTGGGCATTAAGGAGTTAAAGTATTTATTGTAATCTTCACAGTCTGGGCTTGTTTATGCCTCTCTTTTTGGGATGGCTTTCCAAATATTCATAGAATTTTGAGTGCTGTGATTTATCTCCTTGGTCACTGCAGTCATATCTGCATTAGGGTGTACTCCAAGGCCAGTAACACTGTTACAGACTCATGGAGACTCATGGAGGTACTGCTTTTGTGATCTTGGTTAAGATCATAGAAAATTTCCTTGATTTCCCAGAAAGGGCTCTTGATCTCTTCCCTTACTTTTCCCCAAATGATCAGAGTCTCTCTCTCCTTGCTGAGCTGCCTGGAGCTGGCAGAGGGAAGACACAAGCACCCCTCTGGCCACCACCACTGGGACTGCAGTGGATCAGAACTGAAGCCAGGACAGCACTGAGTCTCACCCAAGAGGTGTGGCGCCAACTGCCTGGCTACTGTTGATGTTCACTCAAAGCCCAAGCGCTCAACAGTCAGCAAGTGGTGAATCCAGCCAGGCTTGTGTTCTTCCCTTCAGTGTGTCAAGCTCCCCTCTGGCCCAAGGCAGGTCCAGAAATGCCATGTAGCAGATGTGGCCTGGCGTTAGGAGCCTAAGGAATCTACCTAGTGCTCTATTCTACCGTAACTGAGCTTCACCCAAGCAGAAAAGTCCTTCCCACTTGTCCCTCTCATTTTCTCACACAGAAGGAGTCTCTCCCCATGTCCACCACTGCTGTAAGTCCATAGGGAGCACTGCCTGGCTATCTCTGACGTTCATTTAAGGCCCAAAGGTTTTCCAATCAACTGTGTTTCATGTTACCAGGCCTGGGTCTTTGTGGCCTAGATTTCCATACAAGTTTATTTAGGCCCCCAGAGTGCTTTAACCTGTGGTGATGGGGTCAGGCGGAATTCAGGCTCTGATCGCTAGGATGGTTGATTCTTCCCCAGATAGGACTGCCAAAATGCTCCCTCTGTGTGTACTGGCTGAATTCTCCCTCTGTTGCTTTCCACCGTGACAGGACAGCACTGAATTCCAATGCAAAATCTCACAATCACTGCGCTGTCCCTCCCCCAAGCACACTGATTCTCTCTCTGTCACAGAGCTGCTGCTAGGATATAGGGGAAGAGTGATGTCAGCAATTCAAAACCATCTTTTGTACTTTATTTAGTGTCTCTTTCCTTGACATAATTTTAAAACCAGGTACTCATATTGCTCACCTGAGTTTTGTTTTTTCCTGAAGGTGCATTTTTGTGGTTGTTCAATTTGGTGTTTCTGCAGAGGGTTCCTTTTGCCTATCTTGCTCCATCTCCTTTCACATTCCTTCTGTTAATGTGTGGTTTCAGTTGTAAAATTCACACTTTGCAGAGAACTATTTTTTTTTTTTTTTTCCAGTGACTGAGATATCCATTATCATGATAGCACAGAGATGTTACTGCTAATGTTACGGACATTATGACTTTCTGATATATTATTTAAAATACGGCTTGTGTCTAAAGTACACATCTTGGTTTATTTGTTCCTCTCCTCAATTTTTTAAATACCTATTGCTTAGATTGTCTTAATCTTAACAATACAATTTGCCAGGCAGTTGCGAGAAAACCGAGAAACTGAATTTTCCTTGTTACTTGTTTTCTTCAATTCTAATGCCCCAGGGCATAAACCACCCAAAAGGAGCTTCAGAGAAGGCTTTGAGCTAGAGTAGAAAAGGCTAAATTGCCCCTCAGGGTTAGAATATGCTTCCAGACAATATGTTTTCTTGACATCTGTAGATCTCACTGATGAGCTAAGGAAGAAGATCTCCCAAGAGATACCAGGCAGAAAAACCACTCTGAGAGGATCAACTTCCATCATCTTGATTGACAGAGTGGGGCAGCTCTTCCCTGAAGTCTGTAATGCTACAATTTAGATCTTAGCAAACAATTGATAAAGAATTTTTTCCCTATTTTAGATTTTTGTCTTCTCCTCATTGTTCATTTGGGTGCAACTGTAACAGAATTTGCTAAACTCTGCATTTTATTTCTGAAGTGGATTTTAATTATTCTGTCATAAACTTGCAGTGGAATATCAGGCAGGTGACATATCTCAGTTCATTGCCTTGGTTTCCTGGGCAATTGACTGAAATGACAAATTACGAAAAATGGCTACACTAAGCTGAAACAGTACATTAACAGTCATTTCTACAAGAACAGTAAAATTGATGTTATAAAAATGTGCTATAACACAAACAATTGCTTTATAGCAGGACTCTATAACTTTCTATTTTGTCTAAAATAATCTAAACAAAATAACAATTGTATGGATAAAAGGTGAAATAGGACATCAGTAAGAAAACTTGTTTTGCTAGTGTATGGATGGTTTTAGGATAAAAAACTGAGAAATAAAAGAAGAGATACAAATTTAATGAATTTGCATTCATGGGTGTGTTCTAAAAATTTTTATATAGACCATCTATATTAGTCAGGTTCTCTAGAGAGACAGAACTATAGGATAGATGTATATATAAAGGGGACTTTATTAAGCAGTATTTACTCACACTAGGGTGAGTCCCACTATAGGCCGTCTGCAAGTTGAGGAGCAAGGGAGTCAGTCTGAGTCTTAAAACCTCAAAAAGTAAGGAAGCTGACAGTGCAGTCTTCAGTCTATGGCTGAGGGCCCAAGAGCCCCTGGCAAACAACTGGTGTAATCCCCAGAGTCCAAAAGCTGAAGAATTTGGAGTCTGATGTTCGAGGGTGGGAAGTATCCAGCATGGGAGAAAGGTGAAGGCCAGAAGACTCAGCAAGTCTGCTCATTCCACCTTCTGCCTGCTTTTTCTAGCTGTGCTGGCAGCCAAGGGGATGGTGCCCACCCAGATTGAGGGTGGGTCTGCCTCTCCCAGTCCACTGATTCAAATGTTAGTCTCCTCTAGCAACAACCTCAAGATAACCCAGGGAAATTACTTTGCATTCTTCAAGCCAGTCAAGTTGACATTTAATATTAACCATCATACCATCTTAATCAATCTTCAAAAACACAAATTATGCAATTGATATAAATTTTAAAGGAGAAGGGCACATCACAGCCCAGGTGAGGTTTCTAAGGAAAGGAGAAATGCACAACAGTTTTTAGAAAATGATGTTGTTGCTGCATATGAATTATGTTTTCATTTTCTATTGTCTTGAATAGGGCAAAGAGGAAAATCAGGTGACAAATTGCTAGTTAGTGAGCAACTGAGTCATTCAATTTAATGTGGGAACTGTGAAGGTGAACGAATGATTATATCAAAACTGTTCTAAATTATCATAAACAAGGGAGGGGGCCAACTCACAAGTTTTGAAGACAGTTTATTAAATTGATTTAAATTGATAATAGGTAAACATCAAGTAGTAATACATAGCTTTAAAATGAGACCATTAGCAAATTGAGATCACTTTATTTAACACATAAAAATTCTTCTGTGGGGAAGAATAATATATATGTGTAATTTGGCTTATATTTCAGACAATAATTTTATTTGTGTTTATGTGGGCCATGTGAAAGAAGCAGTTGTAGAGCCTATATAATAATCACATCTTCAATAGCACCTCCACACTACATGCATTCAATTCTGAGTTTCTTCTTGAGGAATCTTCATTTTGTCTCTACAAATAAAAATTGAATGCATTTTTGCCAAACATGAATTGGGAGAGTTATTTTCATGGCTACATATTAAAAATAGTTTGAACTTTTTAGATCTTATTTTTACATGAAGGTTTGGGCAGGTGTGCATAACTTAAATCTGTAGACAATACTGCCAAAAACATATATGTCTTTTTGTCTTAAAAAATGTACTTTTAATAGTCTGGATTGGGAACCCAGAAAACGGGTTCAAAACAATGATGTTCTTGCACTCTATAGATAGAGAATTTTGTGGAAGAAATTTTGTTTCTAAAATCCAACATTAATAATCTTTTTAAAAGATTGTAGGTTGAAATGCTGCAATAAATTTATTACAACATTCTTTTCTTTCTTCTACCTGTTTGCTTACTTGAAGCTATAAGCTACTAAAAAAATATATTACAAAATATCTGCTGTATTATAAGGATTACACTGCTTTTTATTTTTTAGCAATAAAATATATATATCTATATATTTAAAGCTAAAAAATTGGCTATGATGACTTTCAATATTTCCATTTATTTAAATACCACCAACAAATCCAAGGAAGATATTTACACATAGAAAATATCATTATCACACACATTCATGTGAAGATACCACCAAATGGGCTTTGTGTGAGCAATAAAGCTTTTTAATCACCTGGGTGCAGGCGGGCTGAGTCCGATAAGAGAGTCAGCAAAGGGTGGTGGGATTATCATTATCATTAGTTCTTATCAGTTTGGGATAGGCAGTGGAGTTAAGAGCAATTTTTTGCAGGCAGGGGATGGCTCTCACAAAGCGCATTCTCAAGGGTGGGGAGAATATTACAAAGTACCTTCTTAAGGGCAGGGGAGGATATTACAAAGTACGTTTTCAAGGGTGGGGAGGGTGTATCTACAAAGTACATTCACAAGGGTGGGGGAATAACACAAAGTACATTATCGCAAGGGTGGGGAGGGTTTATTGTCACAAAGTCAATTGATCAGTTAGGGTGGGGCAGGAACAGATCACAATGGTGGAATGTCATCTTTTGTGGATCTTCAGTTGCTCCAGGCCATCTGGATGTATACCTGCAGGTCACAGGGTTTATGAGGGCTTAGCTTGGGCTCAGAGGCCTGACAATCCTTTATTTATTCTGCTTTTGTGATGATTTTGGGGGGCCTTCAATAATCTGAGCTTCTAAATATCCACAGGATATAATCATATTTAGAAATTCATAAAAATTGACAATGGGAATGGACTCTCTATTGTATGGAATTCTCTGCACTCTCTACTGCTTGGCTGAAACCACCTAACAATTAGCACAGTGAGGGAATCAAGTACTTGGGGAAATGTTTTTTTTTTTTTTTTTTTTAATGTATAAACTAGGGCCAGATGCGGTGGCTTACGCCTATAATCCCAGCACATTGGGGGGCAGAGGCAGGAGGATCACAAGGTCAGGAGATCGAGACCATCCTGGTAACACAGTGAAACCCCGTCTCTACTAAAAATACAAAAAATTAGCCGGGCATGGTGGTGGGCACCTGTAGTTATAGGTACTCGGGAGACTGAGGCAGGAGAATGGCGTGAACCCAGGAGGCGGAACTTGCAGTGAGCCAAGATCCTGCCACTGTACTCCTGCCTGGGCGACAGAATGAGATTCTATCTCAAAAAAAAAGAAAAAAAAAGTATAAACTACATTAATACTAGATTACCTTTTGTCTCATTAATGTGATGATATGAAATATGTTTTATAAGAAGTCATCTCACCATTACACACCCACACACCCACACCCACACACACACAACTTACTAATTTCAACAAAAATATGCATTCACCCTAGGCTCATGTAATTTAAATATGGGCATAAAATAACAAGACGTAAAGTCCAAAGGAAGTCAAACTTTTTTAGCATATAGATGGCTGCTATAGAGTAGGCATGTTATAGGGGTAAAAACAAAGAAATTGAGAAAGACATATTGAAAGATTTATATCTCAAGACATCAATATATACCTCCCAAATCAAAAATAATTATATTCCTGTAGAAAGCGTAACGTTTCACCATTCAAAATCAGTTACATAATCTGTCTTGGTAATTAATCAATGAAAAAAATATATTGGTCTTCTAGTGAAACACTATTTGAAACACTGACGACTTCACAATTGAGAAAATCATTTAGACAAAGACATATTAATGCCTTTAAAAACAATACAGGTATTGTATAGGACATTTAGCCTTTAAGATTTTAAAAACGGTAAATTTTAAAGGTTTATCAAGAATACCATCATAGTTTTTTCATGATAAAAAATTACATCAAATATTTTTTTCTTATTTTTAATATACTAGTAATTATAGCTAAGAAGTAAAATTTATATTCTGTTGTTGATTATCAAGATATTTAAAAAATGTATTTCTTCCTTGGAAATTTACTTTACCTAATTTGTATTCATTTTATTTATTCTAAATGATTTTACATTTGTTTTAGAAACTAAATCAGATACAGAAAAACATATTCATTAATTTTGATAATTTTTCTGTTAAATGTGTAGAGGAAAACCTGCATGAAACTGAGTAAGTAGAGGTTGTGTCTTCTTTAATTTTGTACTAAGTCTCTAGAGGCATTTACTAAAAAAAATACTTTTATTTGGTTTTGCAGGAACAGAATTTTATTTGTTAAAATGTGGCCAATCATAAGAATAATGTGTCTATTACTTTCTTAATTAAAAAATGGTTTTATTCCTGTTAGGAATATTTAAATGCTTCTTGTCTAGGAATTTGGGGAGAAATTATAAGTATTTATTTTCTAGAAATGTCTATTGCAAACGTGAAAACAACTTTTATATGAATTATATTATTAGGTATATTTTTATTTTAGCTTTTTTCCCATAATCAATAACATTGAAATAATTTTAATAGTAAGCTCTTTAATTGTAAAGCATCCTATTTTTTTACAGATGGTGTTTTGCTGTCTTGCTCAGGCTAGACTTGAATTATTTGGCTCTAGTGATAATCCTTTGGCTTCAGCCTCCCAAGTAACTCAGACTATAGGTGCTTGCCACCACGCCCAGCTAAAGCACCCTTTTGAATTAAACATTGGGGTAAACTATGAACCTTATGTGCCTGGAATTTTTTTTTTGGACAAGGAGAATATTTTAATTCATTCTCTTTTTTTGAAATTACATATTTTGGAATATTTTTCCTTCCTCCTTCTGAAAAATGCTTGTGTGTGCCATGAAGTAAATATTTTGTTGACGCAGTTTTGTACCTGGAACACAAAGCCCTCATAAGAACATGTTTAAACAAGGTGAAACATGTACCAACACTAAGAAAATTAAACATGTACCAGCACTAAGAAAATTTTATGACTGGAAGAAAATATATAGAAAAACTTTACTTCTTAATGTCAATATAATATTCATAAAAGAAAATGATTAATAAAAATGTACATGGGGGTTAATACAACCATTACAAAATTATATTCAGTATATTTACACCTTCATTCATTTTAGAAGTGGATAAAAAGAATCACATTATCTTATTTTCACATAATTTTAACTTTAAATATTTTTAGTAACAAGTATAGAGAAAAATGAACATTGCCTTTTAAAAGACAAATGAATCAGTTTTTTTTTGTGTGTAAAAATGTGGGTCCTTAATGTAAAGATAGAGGTATTTGTGTTAATCTTTAGTATATCTTTTAAAACTCTATGACATTTAGTAAATACATGTTTTAAATTCATTCTTCAGATTGAGTTATGGCAGTAGAGAAAAGATGTGCACCATTAGCTTTTGTGATATTTTTATGAGAAGTACTAAGTTAAAATAGTATAATTTAGAACTGAAGAACTTTGAGATGTGTATTACAGAAAATACTAAATATTCTTAACATTTTATTTAATCATCTCAGTTAATTTTTATCATGTTGAATAACCTAAAATCATAAGCTTAAAAAAGTCAATTATATTTTCAAATAATTTTTGAAAGTATTTTTTAAAATGTGAGGATAAAAAATATCAAAATTCTTATTAAAATTTTAAGATTAACTTAAGGGACATTTGGGAAGAAAGACATTAAAAGATATAATTTATATCCCATACTGTGCTTTGTTTGGAAATATTTAGGCCATTGATCATAGCTACTTCAATCTTACCTAATTACTAATTTAAGAAATAAAAGAATACTGAGTTGAAATGTATAAGTTTCTTGTATAGATAAATATATATTTTATTATTTTATTTTATTTTATTTTATTTTATTTTATTTTATTTATTTATTTATTTTTTGCGACGGAGTTTCGCTCTGTTGCCCAGGCTGGAGTGCAGTGGCACAATCTCGGCTCACTGCAACCTCCACCTCCTGGGTTCAAAGGATTCCCCCTGCCTCAGCCTCCCAAGTAGCTGGGACTACAGGCATGTGCCGCCATGCCTGGCAAATGTTTGGATTTTTAGTAGAGATGGGGTTTCTCTATGTTGGCCAGGTTGATATTGAACTTCTGACCTTAAGTGATTTGCCCACCTCAGCCTCCCAAAGTGTTGGAATTACAGGCGTGAGCCACTGCGCCCGGCCCTTTTATTACTTTTTTTTTTTTTTTTTTTTTTTTTTACTTTCTTACAGAGTATTACTGTGTGTGGGGTGGAAAAAGGAAAATAAAAAGAAATAAAAATAAAATAAATATAAGATACAGAAAAATACATTTATTAATTTTGATAAATTTTCTGTTTTCCGTGTAGGGAAATACCTGCATAAATTTGAATAAATAGTGGTTGTGTCTTCTGCTATTTTTTGCCAAGTCTCTAGAGGATGCAATATAAATTCCCATCAGAATCCCAAAGGCTTTATTAAGCAGTGGTGACATAAAATGAAAGGGAGAAAATACCAGAAAGTACACAAATATAAACTAATATTATCAAGCTGATAAATGCAAACATGCTATTCAGTACAAAGTGAAGCAAATGGGATAGAGAATAAAAAACTTTGTACAAAGAGATTTCCTTGAGTAAATGACAGCATATATTTCTTTAAAGAAAAAATACAAAGTAATTGGGTAAACAATTTTCAAAAAGCCAGTTCTGGACAGAGGGGAAAGAAGAATACAGCTTCTTTATTTTACATATACATAGTGCAAAGGTAGATAGGGTCACCACTAGAAAGAGTATGAATTCCAGACTGAACAGCTTAAACAGCATCTTTTAGGTTATAGAAAAAAAATAGTTAATAGTTTAAAAATGTGGAAAGAGAAGGTTCAATTTGCATTTGCTAATGTGTCACTTGAAGGTGTATCAGTAGAATGAGACTGGAAAAAAGAAGTCCAGTTCTTTAATAATGGTTGAGCTCACAATAATGAGGGCCTGAATTAAGTTATAATACTAGGGTCAGAAATTAGAATTGACAAGTCTTGATGATTGATTAGATGAAGTAGCAATGAGAAAAGTAATCTATGTAGAAAGATCACCAAGTGAAAAAGAAAAAAAATATTTAATGGCATAAATTGAGAATGAAGGGTTGAAAGACTGAAGAAGAATCCAGAGAAAAAGTGATCTTTCAGAAATGATGGAACTAGAAGAAAAATTTCACAGAGAATAATGGCAACCATCACACAAAGATTCAGGAAATTTATAAAAGAGCATTTTTAATAAATATAGCATATAATTATTGATGATTTATTCAGTTTAACTATATTTAAATGGTCTGATTGCAATGACATGAATAGGGGCTAAAAAGCTTTTGAAGAAATAATGCTTAAAAGATTCTAAAATTTGGCCGGGCGCGGTGGCTCACGCCTGTAATCCCAGCACTTTGGAAGGCCGAGGCGGGCGGATCACAAGGTCAGGAGATCGAGACCATGGTGAAACCCCGTCTCTACTAAAAATAGAAAAAATTAGCCGGGTGCAGTGGCGGGCGCCTGTAGTCCCAGCTACTCGGGAGGCTGAGGCCAGAGAATGGCGTGAACCCGGGAGGCGGAGCTTGCAGTGAGCCGAGATTGCGCCACTGCACTCCAGCCTGGGCGACAGAGCGAGACTCTGTCTCAAAAAAAAAAAAAAAAAAAAAAAAAAAGATTCTAAAATTTATTGGAAACATTAGCATACAGATCCAAGGAGTTCTACATAAGTCAAGCAGAGTAAATATAAAGAGAATCACATCTAGACTGGCCACGGTGGCTCACGTCTATAATTCCAGCACTTTGGCAGGCCTAGGCGGATGGATCACCTGAGGTCAGGGGTTTGAGACCAGACTGACCTATATGGCGAAACCCCCCATCTCTACTAAAAATACAAAAAGTTGCTGGACTTGGTGGTGCATGCCTGTAATCTCAGTTACTTGGGAGGCTGAGGCAGGGGAATTGTTTGAACCCAGGAGGCAGAGGTTGCAGTGAGTCAAAATCATGCCGCTACACTCCAGCCTGGGGGACAGTCAAGACTCCATGCCTCTCCCACCCAAAAAAAGAAAATCCACATCTGATATATTACAGTTAAAATACTAAAATCAAGTAGAAAAATTATTTTGAAAGCAGCCAGAGGAGAAAATAAGAGCATTACATACAGGGGAACCATGATATGAAAACATGACTTCTCAGCAAGACAATGGAGACTTAAAGAAAACGAAAAACTATTCTAAAACTGCTTTTTAAAAAAGTCTGTCCAAAATTCTTTATGTAGTAAAGGTAGCTTTTAAATCATAAGGCAAAGCAAAAACATGCAAACATACATAAAAATTGAATGAATTTCTAGCCGTTATACCTACAGTATGGAAAATATTAAAGAGGTCTTTGGTATGATGGGGAATAACATAAAATAGAACCCCAGTTCCATAATAAGAAGTGAATATCACCAAAAGTAGTAAACATTGGAGTATGTAAAAATATTTTTCACTCTTCTCATATTTATTATAAGACAATGACTATTTAATGTAAAAATTGTTAGACAAATATAACAGGAATAAAAGAGAACTTTCTCCGTCTCATAAATAGCATCAGGAGCTCCTAAAGTTATCCTTATACTTAATTGTGAAACAGTAAATGCTTTTATTCTAAGATTGAGGTAAAAGCTTTGTTGGTAATTGTTGCACGCTATATTAAACATTACACGAGGTAGACTGTGTAACAGAGAAAGAAAATAATTGGCATAAATATCAGAAAAAAATAAGTAATTATTTAATCCATTTGAGGAGATTTTTGTTTATGATATAACGTGGGAGTCTAATTTCATTTTTTGCATGTGGATATTCAGTTTTTTCAACATCGTTTGTTGAAGAGACTATCCTTACCTCATTGTGTGTTCTTGTCATCCTTGCTGAACATCAGCTAACTGTACATGTTTGAATAATACTGTTTGTTTCATACTGTTTTAATTGCTGTAGATTTGTAATATACTTGAGGCTATAAAACTCCTTAAAAAATAATAGGTGAACATGTTCTTGACATTGGTTTTGGCAATGATTTCTTGGGTGCGACACCAAAAGTACAGGCAACAAAGCCAAAAATAAACAAATGGGATTTTATCGAACTGAAAAGCTTCTGCACAGCAAAGAAGAAAAAAAAAAAAAAACAAGCAAAGTGAAGAGGAAACCTACAGAATAAAAAAAGATATTTGCAAAACATCTATCTGTTAAGGGATTAGTATCTAAAATATAGAAGTGTCTCTTACAACTTAATAGCAAGAAAACAAATACCCCAATTAAAAAATTGAGCGAATGACCAGCATAGACTTCCCCTCAACCAAAGAGCACATGTAAATGGCCACCAAATATATGAAAAGGTGTTCAACATCATTACTAATCAGTAAAATGCAGATCAAAGCCACAGTGAAATATCACCTCATGCTTGTTATGATGGTTATGATAAAAAAGATGAGAGAAGTGATGGTGAGGTTGTGAAAAAATGGGAACCTTTATACACTGTTGGGTGGGAATGAGGAATGGTGTAGCCAATATTAAATATAGAATGAAAGTTCCTCAGAAAATAACAAAAACAACAAAAAAATACTAGCACCACCATATGATTTAGCAATACCGCTTCTAGTTATATATTAAAAAGAATTGAAATCAGGATCTTGAAGAGATATCTGCATTCTCTCATTAACTGCAGCATTACTCAAAAAAGTCAAGATATGGAAATACCCTAAATGTCTATTGTCGGATGGACAGAGAAAATGTGCCATATAAACACAATGAAATATTATTCAGTCTTAAAAATTAAGGAAATCATTCAATTTACAACAACATGGGTTAAATTAGAGGTCATCAAGTTAAATAAGCCAGTAACAGAAGAACAAATGCTGCATGATTTCACTTATATGAGGTATCTAAAATAATCAAACTGTTTTACAAGAGACACAGAAAATAGTGATTGCCAGGAGCTGGTTAGAACAGGGAATTGGGAATTGTTACTCAATGGGTATAAAGTTCCAGTTATGCAATCTTAATAAATTCTAGAGATCTGTACAATGTAGTATTATAGTTAATAATACAGTATTGTGCACTTTAAAATATACTAAGGGGATGGAACTCATGTAAAATGTTGCTACCACTAAAACAACAACAAAAACAAAAACACGTGTACACACATAGAAGAACACAAAGATATATTTGAAAGTTTTGGATATGTTTAGTATCTTGGTTGTGGTGATAGCAACATGGGTACGTGCACATGCCTAAACTCATCAAAATGAATATGTTAAATATGTGCAATTTTTATGTATCAATTATACTTCAAAAAATCAAAAAAGAAAGGAATAAGTAATGTTGCTATTAGCAATGATATGCATAGTTGTGTACATCATACGTAAAATCTTAAGTAATTTAGCACAAAAATATTAAGACAAGAAGTGAACTTAGTGTTCTTGCTGAACACAGGGTCGATATACCGCTTTCAATCTTTATTCTAGTAGCAAGGAAATAAAAAGAAAGTTGTAAAAGTTGTACCATTTCCAATAATATCAAAAAGTAAAATACTTAGGAACAAATTTAAGAAATGATATTTTACAATACTACACTGAAAATATTAAATGTTGCTGAGAGAAATTAAAGAGAATCCATATAAATGAAGAAATACATCATGTCAATATATTCAAAAACCTCATTTTAGTTAGTTTTTAATTCTCCTAATATTAATTCATAGATTCAATGTGATGCAATCAAACCCCAAAAAAGCTTTAGTGTTTTAATTGAAAAATTAATTTTTTATATGGAAAAGGATAAGACCAACAATAAATAAAATGGTCTTAATGAATTGTGTTAAAGACTTAACTACTAAATATTGATACTTATTTGTATTTTAAGTTTAGTAATAGAAACAGTGCAGTATTGTTGTGAAAACACATAAATAGATCAATGAAACAGAGCAGAAAGTCAAAAAGTAGACTGACATATACATAATATGTTATGCAGGATAATTGTTCCCCAAAGATTTCCACATCATAATCTCCCAAATCTAGGAAAATGTTATCAGTAAGGAAAAGAGAATTCAGGTTGCAGACTAAATTAAAATTCTGAATCAGCTGACTTTAAAATAGGGAGATTATCCCAGATCATTTAGGTGGGCCCAATATAATCACAATGCTTCTTAAAAGTGGATGAAGAAAACAGAAGACAGAAATGTGACTATCGAAGGTAAAAGCATTGGCCTGCCCCTGCTGGCTTTGAAGGTGGAGAATGTGATCATGACACAAAAACGTTAAGCCAAAAAAGCAAGAAGCAGTTTTTCCTCTACAGCCTCCAAAAAGAATCACAACTCTGACAACAGTTGATTTTGCCTAGGAAGACCCAGGTTGGATCCTATCTACACAATTCTATGATATCAATTTGTGTTGTTTTCAGCCATTAAGTTTATGGCATTTTGTTATAGGACCAAGAGAAAATTAATACAAATGTTCCCTTAATTTTCTACAAAGGTTCAAAGTTAACTGCATGAGGAAATGAAAGTTTGTCAACAAATGGTCTTACAATAACTGGGCAAAAAAAAGGCTGACAAACAAACAAACAAAAACCAAAGATTTATGAACCCAACCTCATATCTCACAAAAAATTAAATGAGCACAGTAATTACATTATCACAGCTGTAAAGCCAACGCCAAGTCATACTGACTTTGCTTTTGCTTTCTCTTACTGCATCTATTCTAAAATCTAAAACCATATAGATTTCAGAATAAAGGATAGCAGCATATTTTTGCTACCATCAGATGAGCAAAGGTCTTAGGTTCTATGTGCAAAGAACCATCTGATAGAAGTCTGATATATTAACAACAAAAGATAAATAGTCCAATGAAACAATAGGCCAGAGCTTAAAGAGACATTTAACAAAAGGAGATTTTCAGAAGACCAAAAGCACACAGAAGCTGTTAAGCACCATTAGTCATCAGGGAAAGGAATCTTAAAACAATGATGGGACGTCACTTAACATTCTTCAGTTTGACTAAATTAAATCAATATTGGTGAGAATTTGGGACAACTCAAAATCTCAGAGATTTCTGTTGGGATTGTTAAGTGATACATTATTTAAAATGGTAGGTGCAGCAAACCACTATGGCACATGTATACCTATGTAACAAACCTGCACGTTCTGCACATGTATCCCAGAACTTAAAGTAAAAGAAAAAACAAACAACAACAACAACAACAAAATGGTTTTTCTGTTTTTTGAATTTGAGCATATACATATCCTAAGAGTCAGTTATTTCAATCTTAGATATTTATCAAAGGGAAATAAAAACATATTTCTGCAAAAAGACTTGTACATGAGTGATCATAGCAACTTTATTCATTTATACCCTCAAACTTAAACAATCTGAATACTCATAAACAAGAAAATGCATACATAAATAATCCTACATTCAGAGAATACTAGCCAGCAGTGAAAAATAATGAACTACTAATTTATAAAAACAGTAGGAATAAATATCTAAAACATTGTGTGAAGCAAAAGAAGCTAGACAAAAGTTTCACATTGCATATTAATTCATTTATGTTATAAAGTTCAAAATTAGATAAAACCAAGAAAATACAACACAGAAAAGTCTGAAAGTCTGTGCCTGGGGAGCGCAGATTGCCTAGAAAAAGGAACATTATGGGATGCTATAACTACTCTCTATTTTCCATGAGGTAGTGCTCATTTAAGTGTATACATTTAACAAAATTCATGACTTATACAATTAAGGTTTGTGTGATTTATTCATGTAAATTTTATGAGACCAAAAATAATTCTGGAATGTATGGAATAGATTGAAAGAGACAGAGTAAAAGCAACTGTAGGGGGTATAAGGCTATTACAGTGATTCGGGCGATAGATGATAAGCAGTTGCTCAAATCAGGTATATAATTCCATAGCTGACAAAATTATTTGGCCTTTGCTTAAATTTTTAGATAAAACCAACATTATCACCCAAGAGACTGGTTATAGAAAGTGGTGAGAAGATGTCATTATCACTCAAAGGTTTTTGCCTTAGTGACCGAAAAACTGAAGTTGCTATGAACTGAAATTTGTAAGTTCATAAAAATGACAAATTTGGATGAAAGAATGTTTAATTTTTAAAATGTGTTTAGTTTGATTCACTAGACATTTAAGAGAAGATGTCAAGTAGGTAGTTGGGTATATGGATCAGAGGCTCAAGACAGAGAACTAGGAGGGGAGCAGTACATAGCTAGTATGTAACACCACAAGACTGGTTGTATTAATAGAGTGGTAAACAGAAAATAAGACAAGACCTGAGCCCTGGGGTTTTCAAGTTCTTAGGAGTGAGGGATACCAGGAGGAACTTACCAACAACAACAACGAAAAAGAAAGACAGTGAGTAGTAACACAGGAAATACAAAAAAAAATATGGTAGGAAGGAAAGGTGATCAATTATGTCAAAACTAATGATGGGTCAAGTAAGATGAGGAAAATAACACATTGGATTTAACGATATGTTAATTTTTTTGTCTTGAAAATAGTTTCAAAGATATTTTCTAAATAGAAGTCTGTTGTACTGGTTTTAAGAAATAATGAAGAAAAGAACTTTGATACCATAAATATGGACAACTTACTTAAGAATTTCCCCTGTGTGGGAGAGCGTTGTCCCACGGTTAGATGAAGGGGAAGGGTAGGTGTTCGGTCAATTTAAAAATTAATGTGAGAAATAAAATCTTTCTTCCAGTCTGTGTAGAATAATTCAGTAGAATTTTAAAAAATTATAACATAAGAGGGAAAAAAGATGGTGGAGTGATTTCCTTTAATACATAAAAGGAGACAGGATTTAATGCATGTATAGGGGTATAGCTTTAGGTGAGAGCATGGATGTGTCATGTGTGTTAAGAGTCAGGTAATCAAAATGTGTACTGTTGCTGCTGGCAAAAGGGTATATATGAAGTCTGGAATTCTTAGATGTTCCTTTCTATTTATTTATTTTTTGTCTCCAGTAAGGTTAGGTGAGTATTTTATGATCTTATTGAAATAAGAAGGAAAATCATCTGAGTGGAGTAAATTTAGGCAAGGATGTGCTGGAGTCTGGGGAGGAAAGAGGTATGAAATAGTGTTCTAGGATCCTGGGAAAATAAAAGGGCTATGGATATGGAATTAGAAATGCTCACTGGGCAACATCAAGAGCTCACTTAAAGTCTGTTGTCAGGAATTAAAAGTGAAGCTTAGTGTAATCCTTCACATGTATGGACACAGAACTGGGTGTGGAAAGTTGGATAGATGCAAGATGATGCTTTTTGTTTTTATTTTAAGAGTATAATAAAAGTGCCACTGAGCATACAATGTAAGCAAGGGAGTAATTAGAAGAATTAGGTATTTACTTATTTAACAATTATTTATCAGTTGCCTTTTGTGTGCCAAACACTATCCGAGGACACTGAGATACATAGGAGAGTCAAAATGTAGACACCTAACCTTATTGGAAATAGAAAGTAAAATGAAATAAATAAATTACACAATATGCTAGAAGATAGTATGCTAGAAGATGAAATGCACTATTAAATAAAAGATAAATAACAATTAGGCTATAGTAAGGAGGAATTAAAATGCAGGATGAGAAGATTTGTTAAATAGATTGGTCAAGTAGGACTAATTGAGAAGATGAGGCCTGGGGAAAAAAAAATAAAACAAAACAAAAGACGAGAACAGGTGAGCCACTTAGTTAAGTGAATATTTGAGGAACAGGTGAGAAAAAGGCAGTTACATGTTAAAGGCCTTCCAGGAGGACTATGCCTTCATGTTTGGAAAATAGCATGGCAGTCATCGAGACTGAAAAGTGTGAGCAGAAGATAGTGTAATTGGAGAGAAGTGAATCATTTAGCTTACATTTTAGAGGGATTTCTATTGCAAGGTGAGAAATAGAAGAAACCACGAGTGAAAAACAATGAAAAGTTTATTGGATCATGGATTGGAGGTCTTGAGGGACCTGAGAATTGTTGGAAATACTGGGAAGAGTAAACTTGAAAATTAGGAAGAGGTAGTCAGAGAGTAGTATGCAGGCAATTTAATTTACGCAAATTCATACAAGGTCATACAAGGTCTTTAGTGTATGATCTGGGGAACAAGTGGTTGAAATCTATTTTCTATTATCATTGGTGGTGACAAGTGAATGTAATGCAAAGGCCAGATTATTTCTCTTTCTTTTTAAATTATTTTTTTCTTTTAAAAATATGTAAATTGGTATAATCATGCCATGAATGAAATGAATTGGTCAGAGTTAAGGAGTTAATAGGGTTTGTTAAATGGCAATCAGTATCCTAAGTTATATACATAAATGAGCATCAAAATTGGAATTTTTAAAGGGAGACTGTCTTAAAGCAACAATGAGAAGCCAGTGAGGAGAAGAAGCATTTGAACAAGAACATTTGTAGTGCCTCAAGATGAGCTATACCCAGTGTTATATAAACATACATCAGAGGTATCTATGGTGCAATGTGTGGGGTAGAAATGTAGGGCTCCCTGGAAGGACTGATGCTTAAGCTGAGACATTAGGCGTAATTCAGATCTAGAGAAGTAAAGAGAAACCATAATACAGTCAAAGGTATAGAAAGAAGTAAACAAAAAGGTTTTAAAGAGAAATAAAGTAATGAAGTAAAGTCAATGGTAAAGGATTAATTTGCAAGTTTGATGGAGTTTATGTCACAAGGGGATTTTTGAATCCTAAAGATATTTTTGGGACATATAAGATTCTAGATTTTTTGCTAAAAGTAATATAAAGACATTGGTGAGTTGGAAGTAGGAAAGAAATGTGATAAGATTTGCATTTCACAGTAAATTACTCTAAATATGGAGAGGGGTCTGAATTGGAAGAGCAGTTTTTAAGCAGAACATCCTTAGCAGACAATTGACTGATGGTGGAATTCAGTCTGGTAGAGGGTCTGCAGTTGAATAGCATACATAGATAGCAGGTAAGAGATTTGGGACTACTGACTGGAAAATGTTTAAATTATGAGCCACAGGGAGAGAAGTGAAGGGGTGGTTGAGAGATAGGAAGACGTAGAGAGGTTCATGAGAAGGAGAGTTTAATATTAATGTCAAAATGTAGGAATGATAAAAGCACTTGAGTGATTAAAGTGGAAGAGACCGGATTACCTAAGTGACTTCAGAGAAAGAAAATCTTGGGGTGATAGCAAAGTACATAGAAAAAGATGATGAACAAAGTGCACAGGAAAAGGAAAGAAGATATAGGGGTTACAAAGCAGGCAGGCCATAATATTGAAGAGACTATATTAACTTTCTTGATGTGTTGTGGAAGATGCAGAGCCAAGTGGCAAATCTTCAGTAAAAGAAATAGGTTAGCTTGTCAGTTGGAAATCAGCAGGAACTAATGGAGATAGAAGGTGGGCCCTCACAAAATATCTAAAATCATAAAGAATTTTTTGATATGTATTTTTGAATAAAAATGTAAAGTAGTAGTGTCATTTAGGAGCATAGAGGTCCAATCCTAACTCTTCACACTTAAGTATGTTGAACAATGAAGGAAAAACAGATTTCATTAAGTGTTATTTTTCAACAAAGTTCAAAGTGTAAAAGTAAGGTTTCATAAAATAAAATAAAAATAAGGTTTAAGAGTGCTTGGTAGAGTCTTTTCTAGTATGGGCCAGGCAAAATGGCTCCAGCAAACAAGGGTGAGGATAAAAAGAAGAGTTCTTCTGCCATCAACAAGAGAATGATCAGAGGATACTCATAAATGCACTTATGGAGTGGGGTTCAAGAAGCATGTTCCTTGACAACTCAGAGAGATCCAGAAATTTTCCATGAAGAAGATGGAAATACCAGATGTACTATTGACACCAGGCTCAACAAAGCTGTTTGAGCCAAAGAAATAAGGAATGTTCCATACTATATTCATAAGTGATTGTCCAAAATACAACAAATAAATAATTTATTAAACAAACTTTATACATTGGTTAACTATGCACACTGAAAAATCTACAGATAGTCAACATGAACAAGGAATAGCTGCTCACTGTCACACAATGTTAGGAAACCATACACACACAATGAGTACAAGGGAGAGTGCTGTCATGGAAATGAGGTTTTAGAAGTTACAGTAGAATGTCTAGAAAGGGAGGAGAATCCGTGAAGACTGAATTTGGAATTCGTTTGGATAAGGCACTATGGAAATAACTTTGAAGAAAAATAACAAAATGATTCTATATAGTGCATGGTGAAAAGGAAAATTAGGAAATATGGTATATATTTTGCTCTCACAAGTTTGTAAGATAATTAATTTTTGCTGGAAATATTTCATTTATTTAATTAAGTCACTTTAACATCCGGCTTTAAGATATGTTGAATGGAGATCTTTAATTAACATTGTTTACGATCCTGAAATTTTCTTATTAGGATTTCTTTTGGGTAATATATTCAGCATAACTCAAAGAGTTTTTAAATTCATGTTTACTGAATCCATTATATTTAATGAAAATCTACTTGTTATTTTAATGTATAAGATAGCAATACCTCCTTATAACTTCTGTTCAAGGTTAGATCTGAACTAACCTGGTCATAGATTTTTTAAACAGAGAATAGCAAGATAAATGTGTCTTATAAATCTATGTGAAGGGGTTTTGCCAAGTGCTTTCATTTATTAATCTTGCTCTAGTGATGAAAAGGTTGGTGTTTTTATAAATTACAGTGAGCATGCCATTTTTAAATTCATGCTTTAAATTTTGACTATATTTTGCTAGTGAGCTTGTCTTTATTGAGACACTACTACATGTGTAACGATGTGCTAAGGGCTTTTGGAGACTAATAAGCACATACACTCTCTAAAAGCTTAAAGCTTTATTAGAGATGCATGGCCCATACAATGTGTCAGGTAAAAAACAATATGAATTATGAAATGTTAGTCATGTGCTACAGATTATAGGCCACTATTACAAAACAGTATACTATGGTTTGAATGTCCTCTCCAAAACTCATGTTGAAACTTAATCTCAACTGTGACAATATTAAAAGTTGAACCCATTCATTGATTCATGTATTAAAGGATTAATGAGTTAATGGGTTATCATGGGAACGGCATTAGCAGCTTTGTAGAAGGACGAGATACCTGAGCTAGCATGCTCAGCCTCCTCACCGTGGGATGCCCTGTGCCATCTCAGAGCTCTGCCGAGAACCAAGCAGCAAGAAGGCTCTCATCAGATGCAGCCCTTCCCTCTAATGAGAATTTCATTTCTCATTAGTCACCCAGTTTCAGGTATTTTGTTGTCAACAGAAAACTGACTAAAACACAGTGAAAACAAAATAATAATCAAGTAAGGTATTAGGAAGAACTAATTGGGAATGATTTTTATTACTGTGATTTGCAACCCTTTTGAAAATTAGTATCTCATATTTATAATGAATGTTTTTTGTCTTCACAATAGTTGTAATACAATTCTTTAGCTATTAACACAAGTCCTGTGATGAAATCCGATGAATAAACTTTCTTAAAAAGTGCCAGTAAAAAAGATTTGAGCTTACACCTAAGTTCTATTTTATCAGCTTTTTTGCTTTTGGGAATTTCATTTTGTGTGAAAATGGAAATAATAATTAACTAGTGTAAATATGAGGATTAATAATATGCACTGTTATTAAATGTATGTTAACTAAACAATTGCTGAGAATACAAAGATGTGATTCTCATCTCCAGAGTTTGATTAGATAGAAATACTTTGCGTCGTTATTTGTCTTCCATGTGTTTGCACTGCTTAATAGCTGTAGGGAACAAACTACGTAGCTTCTTAGAGAACTCAACAGTGGGAATTATGCTACTGCATACTCTGAGCTGTTACCTTTTTATTTGGTTTTATTCATGAACACCTGTTGTAAGTATATGTTACCTGCACTGTTGCTACTAAAAATATGGAGCACCATATGTGAAATATATGGGAAAGAATAAAAGAATGGTGAACAAATGGGAACACTAAAATGGTGGTATTATTTCTGCAGTTTCTTCCAAGTTTCCAAGCCTAGGAGAGAAAAGAACGATAATTCAATATTGATTATATACACCAAAGCATGTTGTGTCCCCAAACAATACTGTTAACAAACGTAGGAACAATAGAAATAATTATACATCTGATGTGAATTTATACCAGAAAAAAGTCACACACCAATAAAGTACTTTTCTTAAATAAGTTTTGTATTTTCTTACAAAAAGTTATTAAGTTGTTGCTTTACATTTATTTTGATGCGTAACTTCTAGTAAGCTCAAGGTGGGCTTTTCCACAAAGGCAGATTGTCTCCTTTTCTGAACTAAAATCCAAATTTTGATGTCTTTATGGAATGTTTTCGTACCTCATAGTAAATTTCAGTAACAACCTGTACCTGGTCTACTAGGTTAGGGTTCAGTAAGCCTAAGGAACAGATGAGCTGATTGCTAGTCGGCCAGTGGTAGCTCTTTGTTTCAGCAGGAATTTGCTTTATAGTGGCCCACATGTACAACCAGCTTCATTCGGTGATGAGGAGACCTCTAAAACCATACTTCCACTTGCTAAGGCACACGCTTTTTTTTTCTTCTTTATCCAGGACTGTATAATAGAAGTGCAACACAATAGATGGGAGAAATGTCTTTCTTGTGTGGTCCTTAATGACCTCAGAAACTACTTAGCCTGACCACATTTTGGTAGATGCTTGAGATCTTTCTGACCCAGCAACACACTGTCTGGGTTTATCCTGAAAGGGTAATTTAAAACCTTCCACAAAAGTGGAAGGTATATCTCTGGAAATACAGGAACAAGCTGTAAGTGCTCTTCTTATTCCTATCTACATTGTGTAATTTTGTGCAATAACCCTTTGCCAAATTTGACCTTAACAGTTCTCCTTTCAACCACTGCCATTATATTCATTGAAGCAATACTGTATTTAGTATACAATCATCTCCATAGAATAACCTTTCCCAATATTGTGTTTTAATGTATTTTTATGTTCTTACCTTTTTTTTCTTGTAATGAAAACCATCTTGTGTTTATTTGAGTTACAAATAGGACAATCTCAGTCAAATGTCAATATCTAACCTAAAACTACATCTTAAATACTCTTCTTTGTATTCTTTCTTTGTTCCTTTACTCTGCCATAACACAATTAGAAATATCTTACTTTCTTAAGAAAAATACTGCAGTTTTTATACAGAAAAAGATTCAGTTATATCACAATATTATGTCTAGCTCCTTTTAAAGCCATATTGTATCATATAATTTTGTTTACATTGGTGAAATTATGTGATTGCTATATATTTTATGTATAATTAAAATCTTATTTTATTTCTTAGATTTTGTGCTTTAAAATCAGGTTGTATGTCTGTAATAATCACTTTCAATGGAACCAAATGCAGTTGTGTGTACAAAAATACAATATTTAAATATAGAATTCATTTGTCCATATTGTGTTCTTTATATATTCTTGTAAAGTATATAATTTAATTTATATTTTATTTTTATATAAAGAACTGTACAAAAAGGAAGTATAAAGAAAAATAATAAAAATGTTGAAGTATGTGGTTTCTGAATCTCAGTGACTGAGTTATTATTTTGTCTCAGCCTTTATACCCTCTGAAGTTAAAAGTGGATTATTTTTAAGAGAAAAACAATTATTCATAGTTGGGCTCAGTACTTTTATGGCACCCCCTTGGTTGCAGTGTTCTGAAAATAAATGTAATTGAAGAGAGAGAAAATAAATTCATGCCACAAGACCTGTGATCTTTTACAGTCAGTATTTTTTTGTGTGTGCCAATATTATTATAGTGTAGGAAAAGACTGATAAAATATACCCATATAATTTCAGTGTGGCAATTCAATTTCAATATAAGAAATGAATCTAATAAAAAGAAAGGTCAAGAAAGCATCTTATCTCAATAATTAACAATATATTTGAAAGAGCTAGCTCAGACAAAATTCATAAAATTAGTGAAGTTTGGCTTAGGAGCTTTTCAAAATCTCGGTTCTTCTCACCATATCTTCCCTGCTGTCCACTGACATCTTCAGGTCCTTCTGTCCAGGACCATTCTTGTGGGCTTGACCAGACAGTTTGACTTGACATCCACTATGGAAGAGTCTGGTGGGTGGGTCCCAGGAGACTCCAGACAATACTTCTAGGATATACATCAATTCAAAACTATTCTTACAATACTCCGATTGTTTGGTGTTTTTTGAAGTCGCATGATGTGATAACAGTATAAAAGGTTGAAATCAGAGCTTATATGACAATTTATTTGTCTTCTTTAATCCAGACATAATTTACAAAAATGTTAAGCAGTGACACTCTTCTCATATTTTTTTGAAAAAACATTTTTTCATTAAAAATATGGTATTTATGTTTATATATGGGCTTGTTATTGCCATTTTAAAATTAGCACATAAATATTTACAACCTTATTAGTTTTAATATCGAATACTAAATATAAATAGCTATATACTATATGAGCAAAAGCTTGTGTTGGGAACCTTAATTAGTTTTAAGGGTCCAAACAACTCGTAAACAAATTTAAGAATTGACATGCTAGTCTAAAATACTGAGTGGTGTCAAGTAGGACACTGAGTGAATATTTCAGATAATAAATTTGTATTTTATAGGAGCCTCCTGGATATTGATACTTTATTCCAAAGTAATAAAGATAAGAATGATTAAGTAATTTGTGGCAAGCTATTAAGGCAGATTTTATTGTGGAGATGGGAGAGTAGTATGGCCAGGGAAGACAATACATGGTCTACAGAGGATTCTACCTACTTGTTCCAGAGCTGGCAGATGTGGGTTTGTCTCAGATTCCAAATGCATCTTGCAGAATGCTACCATGAGATGGGCTGTGCACTTTAAAAGTGGAGCAGGTAGCAGATGGAACCCCGTGTGTTTAAAACCATTTTCTGAAATTGTGAATTTTTTTTTCTGTTCTGAAAGGATTATTATAATTACATGTACTATTTTGGTTAGTTCTATGGAGGAAAATGTTCCAAGTATGTCAAAGAAACTTGATCTAATTTTATTTATTTAGTTATTAAAACACGATAGCATTCCCAAGATACCTGAATAATTTAATTTTATTAAGCAATTACAATGTTTATGTCTGATTAATTTTCTGTTGAACTAAAATAGTGTGTCAATAAACTGTAAAAACATCAATATCCAGCTTACTTATGTGGAGTCCGTGTTGAAAATCAAACTGATTATTTTTTGGAAGCTTAATAAAAATGGCCTTTGAACTGCCCAGATGGAAAAAATCTAAATACAATATAAACAGCAAAAATGTTAGATGGAAATACTAAAAAAAATCTGTTAACTGGCCTGTTTATAAAAATACTGTAACTGTTGAAATTTTATTTTAAATTTGGCTAAAATTTTTTGCTCAATATTTTTATTTATTTTAGTATATTTTGCAAATATTGCACATGGACTGCTGATATATTTTGCTTGGTTAATTTGGTCCAAATTTTTAAACTAAAAAAGTTAAGATAGTTTATAAATTTTATGAGTATATGCATATATATATATATATCCATAAAAATTATAAAAAATATAAATAGGCTGGGCGCAGTGGCTCATCCTTGTAATCCTAGCACTTTGGGAGACCAAGATGGGTGAATCAACTGAAGTCGGGAGTTCAAGACCAGCCTGACCAACATGGAGAAACTCCATCTCTACTAAAAATACAAAAAAAAAAAAAAAAAAAAATAGCCAGGCATGGTGGCACATGCCTGTAATCCCAGCTACTCAGGAGGCTGAAACAGGAGAATCGCTTTAACTCGGGAGGCAGAGGTTGCAGTGAACTGAGATCGCACCATTGTACTCCAGCCTGGGCAACAAGAGTGAAACTTTGTCTCAAATATAAATATACATACACACACACACATATATGTGTATATATGTGTATACATATATGTGGATATATGTATATATGTGTGTATATGTATATGTATATATATAAATAAATAATGTATTCTAAATTCTTTAAAGGAAAAAAGAAAATATTCTAGGCAATTTTTTCAAACATTTGTTAAGATAAACAGTGTTCCCATGGAATTTCATAAGGATTTAGTCAAAAAACATTTTTGTAAAATAAGCCTGGGAAATATTGCATACTTTTCTTTTGTAGATTTAAGATACATGTGATTATTATACATTGTGTTCTTATATCAACATATCTCATATATCCCATAAATACATTAACTTACTATGTACACACAAACATTAAAAAGTAAAATTAGCAAAATTCATTTTAGCTTTTTAAATGCACAGACATATTCCAATAAAAGAAAATGGGTACTTTCTCTCTCTATATGTCATTTAAACATAAAGTCACTTGTTTTGGAACACTAATAAATAATTGCAAATTAGTGCTTTGAAAAAAACTGATCTGAAAGTGTTCTTTGAGAGTATTTCAGTTGGTTATAAGTTGCGTGAAAGTTGAATTTACCATTTTTGAATATCTTCTTGTCTGATGTAGAACAATATATTTTTATCTCATTTAAGTAAAAATTAATTCTATAAATGTTTTGTGAATAAATTTTATCTAGACAAATATAAAATATTTTGTATATCAAAAATATAGTAACTGCATTATTAAAATATTAAGCTATAGTCTTCAGGACTTTTCATGCTTTCTACATATGTTTTGTCCCTATTGGTTGAGATATAGAATCCATTTACTCTGATAAATATACTCTATATATAGTTCTTTTTAAAATCTGAAATATTACTACTTTTTTGGTATATTATCTCTTAGAGAATGTTCTATTGAGTAGTTTTAAAAGATTCTAAATGATTTATGATTTTGTGTGGATAACTAGTGGAGAAAGTTGACATGAGACTGCTTTATATTGAGTACTATTATCCCACTCAGTATCTTGGTTAAGTGTTAATCTGTTAGCCACTAACATGTAACATAGAGTCAGAGGAAGCAGAGGAAGCTAGTAAATCCCTCATCTTATTGGCCCAAAATAAAATACATTTCAAAGAAAGAAAGAAACACATTTTGACAAACTATAACATTAAAGAAACTGATATTACACACTTGCAATTCTCCAAGTTGGAATTCAAGAGAAAGCTTGCTTAATTAAATGAATTTGCAGTCCAACAAATGTCTTGTTCACTTTGTATGCAGTGAGCTTACCAAATTTAATTATTAGTTTATATAGTTGTTTTTCAAACTTGTTAGAATTTTCAAACACTGAATTGCACAATACTGCAGTCATTCAACCACATGTGGCTGCTGACCAATTGT
Source organism: Macaca fascicularis (assembly GCF_037993035.2). Taxonomy (NCBI): domain Eukaryota; kingdom Metazoa; phylum Chordata; class Mammalia; order Primates; family Cercopithecidae; genus Macaca; species Macaca fascicularis. Next base: position 36,744,866 of record NC_088391.1, on the reverse strand, counting down.
AACAGGGCTAGTCCAAATTGAGATGCAACTCTAAGTATAAAATATACATTAGATTTTAAAGACAGTAAGATAAAATGATTAAAATATTTTAAGATGAGATGTATTTTGGATATATTGCATTAAGTAAAGTATCTTATCAAGTTAATTTCACCTGCTTCATTTTATTTTTTAATGTCACTACTAGACATTTAATGTGCTTCTCATTATATTCCTATTACATAATTTTGCTGTAATAGATAATTGTATACTCTGTGCATAAGGAAAGTTTTACCACTTCTTTTCCAATCTGTATGCCTTTTTAAAAAAAACTTTCCTTATTACACTTCTAAGAGCTCAAATAGACAGTTAAACGAAAATAAAGAAACAGGAAATATTCTTAATTTGCTTATTTATCTCAGAAAAGAAAAAAAGAAAGAAAACCTTTTGGTATTTCACTATTGTATAAGAGAAGATACACCAGAGAACCATTAGGAAATGCACACACACACACACAAATATACACACACACACACACACACACACACACATATATATATGTAGAGAGAGGGGGAGTGACATTGATATTTTAAGGAATTTTCTCATGTGATTATGCATCTGGGAAGTCTGAAATTCCAGGGCAAGCCAGCAGGCTGGAAATTCAGGTAAAATTTAATATTGAAACCTTGAGGCCCATTCCTTGCTTTGGGAAACCTCTGGCATTGTTCCTAAGAACTTCAAATAATTGAATGAGACCCACCCATATTATGGAGTGCAAGTAATCTGCCTCACTCAAAGTCTACTGATTTAAATATTAATTATATGTGATAAATATCTTCACACTTATATCTGGAATGGTAGTGAACAAACAACTGTAAACTATAGTCTAGACAAGTTGACATATAAAATTGACCATTAGAGTATTTAAATATGATGTTAGATGCTGTTTATATTTTGTTATCATACTGAACAAGATTCTTCTATATTTACCTAGTTTTCTAAGATATCAAAAATGTTTCATATCTTCTTCACATGATTTTACTGCCTCTGTTAGAATAAACTTATTTTTGGCATTTTATTCTGCAAATATAGGAAATTTGATTGATTCGTATTTGAATCATAAACCAGCCTTGAGTTCCTGGGCTAAGCCCTGTCATAGTCAGCTTGGGCTTCTGTAACAAAGTGCTACAGACTAAGTAACTTAAACAGCAGACATTTACTTCTCACATATTTGGGGCCTCAGAAGTCAAAGACGAATGTGTTGGTAGATTTGACTTCCGGTAAGAGCCTTCCTCCTGGCTCATAGACAGCCTTCTTGCTTTCTGTCCATTCTGACAATTTTTGCCAGTTGATGGAAATATAGATGACTTAGAATATATAGGTATATTTCTTATACATTCTTATACTATTTATTTTTACTTATGTAAGTACATTAAATAAAATACATCTTTGCCACTTGATTTAAATATATATTACTTAGAAAATATATTTATATACTCTATAAATTATTCTATATTAAATGTGATACAGTAGATTATAATTTAAATTACAATTATATAAGTTTATATCATCTACTATATAACATATAAGTAATCAATATTTCAATTAAGTGGCAAAGATATATTTTATTTAATTATTTAAATTTAATGTAATTATTGTTATAGTTGAGTTAGTTATATTATTTTGCAAGTTAATCTCTATGGGTCACTTTTTTTATACGTCTCTTCTTTCCTGTTAACAACTTGGTTAATGTATTATTTTAATTATTACATTCTAATTATTCTATAGTGTTGCTATAATTCCTGGCAATCTTTTTTATTTTATTTTATTATTTTATTTGTTGCTTTCAATTATTTATATATGCATTCTTAATTTATCATCAACAGATAGAATGGCTGTATAAATACTAGACAGAGTATACTTCAACATAAGAAATTTATAAGATCTTTTAAAATAATAAGAGGGCCAATTCATCAAACAGGTCTAACAATTCCAAAAAAAAAAAAAAAAAAAATTGCACTTAAGAATAGGGCCAATACATGAAATAAAAACTGGCAAAATAAAAGGAAGATATGACCATTATGACCATTAAACAATAATAGTTGGACTCTTAACTACTCCATTTTCAATAATGGATGCAATACCTTGGCAGCAAATCAACAAGGAATTAGAAGACCTGGATGACACGCTAAACCAAATCTCCTAACAGACATCTATGGACCACTTTTTGAACAAGAGAAGATGACACATTTTTTTTCTCAAGCACAAGTGGACATTTGCCAGAATAGACTACAAAACAAGCCTCCACAAGGTTAGGTTAAGGAATTCCACTCTTACAGAGAATCTTCTCTGAAAACAGTGGGATTAAATTAGAAATCAAGGCAGAAGAAAATCTGGAAAATTTATAATTGTATGGAAATTCATCAGAATACTTCTTAAAAAAACCCATGGGTCAGAAAATAACTCACAGGAAAACACTTAGAAAATATAGTGTGATGAGAGAAAACAAGGGCATAACATACCAAGACTCGTTGGACACAGTTAAAGTAGTGCTCAGAGTGTAATTTACTCTCTGAGCTGTAAATACCTGTATTTAAGAAGAAAAAGAATGACCTCAAATTCTTTAGAAAAGAAAACAGAGAGGAAACTAAAGCCAACACAAACAGAATAAAGTAATAAATAGAAGAATAGAGATAAATGAAAGAGAGAACATAGAAACAGAGAATAGAAATCAAACCAAAAGAAACTTTTTTGATAAGATCAATCACTTTGACAAATTTTTAGCTAGACTGACTAAGAAAAAAATGAGAGAAAATGAAAATAAAGTCAAGAATAAAAAGGGGGCCATTACTGGCAACTTTACAGAAATTAAGAAGATTATGAGAGAAAAATATTCGCAATTGCAAACCAAACAAATTAGATAATTTACATAAAATGGACTTATTTCTAGAAAGCAAAAAATTGCCAAATTGAACTCAAAAAGACATAGAAAATCTTAACAGACCTATAATAAATAAAGTGATTTAACTGGTCATCAACAACGTCTTAGAAATAAAAGGATAAGATGGCTTCATTCTTGAATTTTAGCAAATCTTTAGAGAATAATTAACATCCATCATATTCGTACTCTTTCAAAAGTATATGAGGAATAAAATTCCAAGCTCTTCTGTGAGGCCAACATTACTCTGATACCAAAGTCAGAAAAAAATACCAGAAACTAAGAAAACTACAGATTAATATGTTTTTTAATGAATGCAAGCACAAAATACTTAACAACAGCCACAGCAACACCACCACCACCAACACTGACAACAAACTTAGCAAGATGAATTCAACAGTACATTAAAAATGCTATACACTATGACCTTAAGAATTTACCTTAACAATGTGGATTTACCTTAAGAATGTAAGATTGGTTGAACATAAGAAAACGAATCAATGTACTATACCACATTAAGAGAATAAATAAGACAGGAGACCCATGATTATTTTAATAAATGCTGAAAAAGTATTTGAAAAAAATCACCATCTTTTTATCATTAAAACACTAATCAAACTAGAAATAGAAGGAAACTTTCTTAATGTAATAAAGGGCTTATAGTATATAAGTCAAATCTTAAAATAGCATTACTTATAATGTAACTAGAGCACTAATTTTCTTGCCAAATTCAATATATTTTATGTGACATACATCTTACTCAAACTCATTGGAGTCAGTGCTTAAAATAATAACAGAATGTTTCATACATGATAAAATGAACGTAGAATAGGTAATAAAAACTAGATGTGGGCTTATTTATTGTATAGTTTAGTATAAATTATAATAAAATTCTAAAAAATATTGATGGTATTGTCTGTGCTTTGGAGTTCAGCAAACTAGAGTTTAACAGAGATATATATTAAGCATTCTATAGTTATGCATTATTTTTCAAGATTCTCTTTTATTCATTATTTGGAAGATTTAGAAACTAATGATGCACTGTACTAAAACTGCCTTTCTCTTTTTGTCATAAAAAGACACACTAAAACCAGTAATTATAATTTACTTTGAGTTTGTATTTCAACTTGAGTGACATTTATTTTTATTCTTGAATTGTACATAAAGTCATTGGGGGAGAAAATAGGTTAATGCATTTAGTATGCCTGTGTTATAGGAATGAAATACTATTGCTTCAGTCATGGTGTTTGTCTACAACATAATCAGTGATATCCTTAATGGGGTTATGATGCATATTGTGGATTCATTCTTCTGTTTTATGATATATTTCTGGCAAGAGTGAGCTAAAAGTAGAGTTAGTTTCACTGTGTCAGTCATATATGATAAAGAATAGATACCTAACTTAAAGTACTTTTAAGAAATATATATATATGTATGTGTGTATGTATATTATATGTGTGTGTACATATATACATACATATATACACACACACACATATATATGTGTATATATAGCCTCACATATGTATAACCTCATGCCACCAAAAAGTTCAAGGATTGTTTTGGGTTTAGAAATATTTGGATCCATGGGCTGAGATAATTCACTGGGAATCAACCTATCAATCAGTCAAGTCAATCCATGGCTTAGCATGTCACGCTTGGAGGACGTGATTCCCAGGTGAGTCCTGAGCAAATAACCATCAAAGGCTTCAGGATTCTACCCAATTATTTTGGCAACTTCAGTGGAAAAAGTAAACCTTTTCTCAGTATTTCAATAACAGTTCCTGTAAGGTTCTTCTTGGTTTGGCTTGCTTCTCTTACGGTCCTTGGCTATCCCTAAATAACGGTGGTCAATCACTTGATATTCTAATGAGCCACGCCTGCATCATGTGCTCTAGGAATCTAGATGTGAGTCAGTCCTATCAGCACCACAGAAACTGAATGAAAAAGGAACATTTACCAGAGAAAAATCAAGGGACTTCACCAAACCAAAGGTGTATAGATATTAGACAGGCTAAAAAATTTATGTCCATATCATTTAATAATAACTGTTATGATGTTTATGCAGCTGAAAAACTGCCTTCCTCATATACATCAAATTGTTGACATTATAACTTAATTTGTACCCATGCATATTAAAAAGAAAATTCTGTAAGGAATGTGCATTTCTACAGAAACACATCTCAAATTCTACATGTGCTACATTTACACCTTGGAAAATAAAGCCTGCTGTAAACAGATCAGCAATTCTGATTCAATCAATGTTGAAAGAAGAATAAAGGTTGCTCATTTTGAAGATATGTATAATACTTTGATTTCTATAATAATTAGAAACAAAGATCAACCAGCAGCCACTCTAGGATGAAGAGTGTATCAAATAATGAGAAAGTCAGCATATTGCTTATGAATACTCACAAGCATATATTTTTAAGAAATCAATTTGTTACCCATCAAAAAAAGTTATGACTACTATAGCCTCAAAGCGGCATGAGGAATGTTGTCAATAAGCTTGAATATAAAGCAATGATACAACCTAAAACATACTCTTATTTCTCTATTTGAAATATCTTTAATTCTATTTAATTTCTTTAAAATAGTTCTTAATTTTCCAAAAATGTGGATGCCCGATCTCAGTTCTAGGAAGGATTTACCATTAGAATTCAGTAGTTTATTTTTAATCAGTATGTGCTGAATATCTGAGTATTAACTTAAAGTAAAACTGAGTAATATACAAAAACTTGGCTATCAAATTGCTCACAGTCCACTAATATTTATCACCACAAAACAGCACTGAAAAATATGTATTGAGAAAACATATGTGAGAAGGTAAAGGATTCTATATTTGGACGGGCCAAAGAAACAATATAAACAAGTATTACTTAAAAAGTGTTTTCTTTTTGTAATACACATAGAAGTGTATCTATTAAAGGAGAAAGCATTACATGAAAGAGGAATACTGTAAAAAAATGCACATTTAAAGTATAAGGCATTTGTGTAAAGAAAAGGCATTTCAATGAAATTGATTTATTTATTGTCTACGGAGTCACTCAGAATTTCTGGGAAGCGAATCTATTGCCAGGCTTTTAGAACTCTACTTAATTATCCAATAGACTTGTATTTTATCCCATTAACTAGCAATCTTCAAATATTTCTATCTCAGGAAGTTTTCACATTCTTGTAAAGACTGACAAGTCCAAAGAGCTTTAGTTGGGTTGGATAATTTAGGTGGATAGTCTCTATAGTAGAAATTAAAATGGAGAAACTGTTAAAATATTTATTTAATGTTTTTAACTGAGTTATACAAATATTCCACATATCGACACATTTCAATATAGAACAAAATTAACATTTATTAATATAATTACTAATCTTTTCTGTGAAGTCTTTTAAGTATTGAGAAGTTGTGACAGAAGAAAATTTTTCAAGATTTTAATTCTCACTTTAAACTGTACATTTTAGTATTGTTATTAGGCACCGTTGTTTGTTTTCATTGTAGTGACTGACTTTCTTGGTTCATCTTCCAGAAAATATCTGTCAAATACCCAAGTATGAAAAGTCTAGCTGTCTGTGAGTCTTTAGAATAAAAACAGTGATCAATGAAAAAATAGCAAATTCAATGCAGAAAGCAAATAATCACTCATGTGTTTTCCCAAAAACAACTGTCATATGGTATGCAGCAGCAATTCTTTATGCTTTCTTCCATTTTGTTCCTCAAAGAATAATGTAAAAATACATATTTGAGGGTATAGATTTAATAAAATTAATGTTTTGTACTGTTTTAATCAAGGACATTCTAAATGAAGAATAAAACAGTAATTTAAAAAATAATTATCAGTGTGCAGCAGTAAATATTAAAATGATTTTCAGAACGGTTTGGTGCTACTGGCTTAATTTGTGCCAAGGGGCAAGAAATTTTACCCAATGTCACTTTTGCACCATTAGGTAAAATTTCCACATAGTGACAAAGGAAAAAAAAAACTTAATGTAATTATGAATATATTTTGATCCCACAGACTCCTGAAAATGTCTTGCAAATTCCCAGGGACTATGGGTCACATTTTGAGAACTGTTGTCTTAGGTAATTAGAAGAAACAGAAAATTCAAAGCTGACATATATGAATTCCAGATATCTGCCAGGGATGGTAGTTATAGGTTTTAAAATTTTACTGCATATGATGACTTTCTTATATTTGGATTCTAGAGATTTAGTTAATTTGACCCCAAATTGAACATGATTGGAGGGAGGCAAGGTCCACGTTCTCAGTTAAGTGGCTTACGCCTGTAATCCCAGCACCTTGAGAAGCCGAGACAGAATGATCACTTGAGCTCAGGGGTTTCAGACCAGCCTGAGCAACATTGTGAGACTCCCATTTCTACTGAAAATAAAATAAAAAAAATAGCTGAGTGCAGTGGCATATGCCTGCAGTCTCCGTTACAGGTAGGAAATTGAGGCAGGAGGATCCCTTGAGCTCAGGAGTTTGCGGTTGCAATGAGCTCAGGAGTTTGAGGTTGCAATGAGCTATAATCGCACCACTGCACCCCAGTGTGGGTGAAAAAAAAAACAAAAAACAAATTATTGTTTGATATTGCAGGTTAAGAGGCAACAGGAGGCTGAAATGGATCATAATGACAATTATAAAAAGCAAGGAAAATGATTAGTTTAGAAATCAACAAAAACTGATAATTGATTTAATGGAGGGATTGAGTCAAAGTACAGTGTTCATTCATCCCTCAGGTATCACATTTTTTGACCAAGTTAGTAATGATGTTTTTACTTGAGGCGAAGTTGGCTGCCCAAAGGTGTATTGAGTTAATTCAAGACAATGTGTGACTATACATTTCACATGCTTTTTAAAAACATGTTGATGTGATGGTACTTATACAGAATAATGGTCAAGTAGAGATATATAATGAAATAGAATGAATAGTAAGAAACATTCTTGGGAAAGCAAGGGAGCTATAGAACCAATTCAGGCATCAGCCATACAGATGAACCAATTGGAGACTATGAGGATTCCTCCTCTAGCTGTGTGTATTATAGTCCTAGTATCTGAAGCTTTCATCTCTGTTCCCCACTATCCAACACACTGTGTGATATGGAGTAAATAAGTAAACAAATAAAAAGCATCTAAGGACAAAGCAAAGAACAAAATTCCAGAGAAGATAATATTTTTGAAGATGGCAGAGCAAGTACATAATGAATGGTGAAGGTAACATCACAGGAATAATATGAAATAGTCTCGTAATAACTTGATTCTAGAAATAATTTTAAAAATTATACAGGCAGTATTATAAATGAATGATGAAGAGATACTTTATATGCTACTGTTAGGAAAATTAATGAGTAATTAAAATAACTTAGTTTCACACACTGTAAAACAATACATAACAGTCAAAATAAAGTGTTAATGTTAACAACACAAACAATCCAACAGAAAAAACATAGAGGTAAATATTTATCCACTGCTATGCAAGGATTTTCTAAGCATAAAAAAAAATGAAAAAAATAGAGAAATAATTCATGCGACAAAATTAAAATTAAAATATGCAAAAAATTAGAAAAGAAAAAAGAAAGAAGACAGGAAAAATGCTAGCAACAAAGATAAAATATCAGCACTCTTATGGAGATATAATTTTTAAGACATAAACATGTAATTCTTTGCTTTTGTGTACTCCTACTTTTATGCCTTCCACCATGAAAAAGTATGAAAGAGAACACATAAGAACGTGCTACAAGAAAAACTTCTCTTCCTAGTTGCCACAATGGAAAGAAAAGTTGTGTTTATTGTAAGACGGATTAGAGCCACATCCTGTCTTAAACTCTTTATATTCACGTTCTCATTAAATTACTATTTTCAAAAATTAAAAAATGGAGAAATAAAGATAGTAATATCTGACATAAAACGTTTGTTAATAAACATGTTTGAATTAAAGCTCAAGAGAATTTTTCTTCCAACTGTCAAATGTTGAAAATTGACACCACTCAGTGTGAGTGGGTGAAAGAAACATTCCAATACATTTATCTTGTAAGAGTAAATTAGTGTCATTTTTATTTTTAATTATTTATGTTTATACTAAATGCCTAATAAATATTGGCACTTTATATTTATTATAAAAACATAAATAATATTGATCAGAGACCGAGATGATGAATAGCTAAAATTAGCACTTCGGAAGAAAAGGAAAAATAAATGTTCAAAAAGCCCATGTAATCAGTCAACATTGTCAAATGCTATGCATGTGTGGAGATGGTAGAGTTTCAAGTACTGAGTTTGTGGTTATTAGTGACATTTCACATTTCCAGATTACCAGTTTTCTATGATATATATACAATATCATCGTGAGAGAATGAGCAAGAGAAAGAGAAACTCAAGCAATAAAGAGTAAGAACTTTCCTCACTTAAAATTCCTTACCATCTTCTGCTATAGAAAATTGGAGGATATTTCTCTGTAATATTCAAGGTGATGCTTAACCCTCTCTCTGTTCATAACTTATCCTCTTCAATAGTTTGCTATATTAATTTTCCTCCTGAGTAATTTTGATATCATTATACTTCTGCTTATTTCACATGTCAGTGTTTATAATTGAATGCTTAATACTATCTCTGAGTATGAATTTGTTAAAATAATAGGCACCATATACCTGATGAATATTAATTGAAGTAATGATAAATATTTCTCCAATAGACATAAAAATGTCAACTTTGAATATCTCTGATGCTTTTCTTGTAATATATTAAACTATAATAATGTGAATAAGAGACCTATGTACAATAATGTTAAATTTTCTCACACTTCCTACTTTTTCTCATCTTTCCTCTCCTGCTTTTCTCTTTCTCTCTTACTATCTTTACAAAACATAAGTCACAAATTTAACATATTTGTTATCAGTAAGGATATTAACAGGGAAGCAATTCTAGAAAAGGATAATAAAATAACTAGAGTTCCAGTAATTCATCAAGTGAAATAAATAGTTCTCTATAGGTAATTAAGAATGATCAGCTGGATCCTCCATCTGCTCGGGGAGCATGAATTCCCTGCTCTCCAAGAAAATAGTTGTTTTTCTTTTACCCCTCCAGGAACCTACATTTTATCAAATGAAAGGTAAAATTAACACAGTAATTTGACAAGCCCTGATAAATTTTACATATTCATCTTCCATCATTCATATTCTATGATCATAACTAATTAAATATCTGCTTATATTGACACTTAATTACCTTGTGTAACATACAGATACACAATAACAGTTTGTTAGAAAATGAATATATGTTACATATGAGCATTTTTCCATTTTTCAAAATCAAAAAACGATTCCAAGATATCATCATATTTCTCCTACCTGAAATATCCAATTTCCCCTCATGTTATCTTCTGGCCATGGTATCTAACTATTGCAATACCACAGCTAGAAGATAAAATGGGGAAAATCTATGTAACCATTGGTTTGTTAATGAGTGTTTGGATAAATAACAAAAGCTCAATCATGAAAGACATCAATAAAATGGATTTCCTTTATTTTGACAAATTTACTATCCTAATACAACGTGTTCATAATAGAGAAACCTGGGTGTGAGATATCCTAGATCTCTATTATTAATATATTGAATTTTTGATAAATCTAGAACTGTAATGAAATGATACATTTATTTTAAAGAAACTTGGAGGAATATTTTAAAATGTAAAAAAATTGAGAAAATCATTTATTAAAATTCTGTAGTACACTATGTTTAAAATATAAAGCCCAATAATATGACTTGTAGGATCTTTTAATATGGTTAACAACATCCTGAATGATATATTCTTCATCAATCACTGTCTCAGCCTCATCTTGAACCACCCTTTCCCTTAATGCACATCATGATCCTACTTCCCTGTTCTTTCAGTACCACAGTTTGTAGCTGGATTGTTCATTCATTGGGATCTCCCGGAAGTGATATGTGCCACTTCTAGGCCTGGCCCATAACCCTTCCAAATGTCTCTTCTTTTCATTTCTGCCTTCTAGCTAAATAGAATGGAAATAATAATGACAACTTTGGAATCCACCAGTTGACAATGATACAGATCGAGTTCCTGAATAACTGTGTGTGAAGTAGGCCTTGATTGACCTGAAATGTTATTTGAAAAACAAGTTAATTTATTATACTCTAATCACTAAATGTTAGAAATTAATTTGTTATTTTAGCTTAGGCTTTCAAAACTGTCACAGAATTGTAGTGAGGATTAAATTACAGTAATACATAGTGAAGTTCATGGAACAAAGATTGGCACATACTAAGCACTCACTCATAGATTCTCATTCATATTATTCTTAACTGATAAATTATAGTAGTGTACATTTATGGGGTACAGTGTTATCTTTTGATATATGTACACAACATGAAATGATTAAATTAAGCTAATTAATATCTATTATCTCACATCACTTTTTTGTAGTGGCACATTTGAAATTTACATGCTTATTTTGAAATATACAATACATCATTATTGACTACAGTAATCTTGCTATGCAATAGATCTCAAAATTTTTTTCCTCCTGTTTAACTGGAACTTTGTAGCCTTTGAAAAACATCCCCTATTCTCATCCTTCCCACTCCCCCAGGCTCTGGTAATCACTATTATTTCTACTACTATGAGTTTGACATTTTTAGATTTCAGAAATAAGTTACATCATGTGGTACTTGTTTTTCTGTATCTGGCTTGTGTCACTTATTATAATGTCTTCCAGGTTCATCCATGTTGTCATGGATTTTATTCTTTATAATGGTTGAATAGAATTCCATTATATACACAATGCCAGGTTCCATTGTATACGCAATGATGTCCCAGATAGGACTCCAAAAGCACAAGGAAACACAAATTAAAATAAGTGGGATTACATCAAACTAAAAACTTCTGCACAGCAAAGGAAACAATTAACAAAATCAAGAGACAACTCTTAGAGTGGTCAAAAGTGTTTCAAATTATCTGATAAGGAATAAGTAAAAGATTCAAACAGCCTAATAACCAGAAAATAAATAATCTAATTATAAAATAAGAGAAAGACATAAGGAGTATGTACAAATGACCAATGTGTTCATGAATGAATGCTTGACATCACTAAATATCAGGGAATTGCAAATTAAAATCAGAATGAGATATAATTCATAACTCTTCTTGTTATCTGATTTTTAAATGTGCACTTATTTTAGTTATCGTTATCTGCACTGTAAATGTTTATATTTTAAGTCTAAAGTATAAAATATGATATATTTTAAAGTCTAGGCTGCAGAATTTTTATCTAATTTATCCTCTAATTTTCTACAATACCATTCTCATGCCTTTTATGGTTAAGGTCCTTAACATATGACAGGAGCTAAGATGGCTTGTACTCATGTTCTTAAATTTGAAATGTGCCATGAACTATGTATTATTTATAAGAATTATTTTCTTAAACTTTGACTTCCTTATTCATGCATAATTTAAAATAACAATATTAATAATTTGTGAACATTTTATTTGATTCCAGGACATTTTTCTTTATATTTTTAGACTACGAAGCTTTTAGGGCAGACTAGGATATTGTATATATTGAGGTATTAAGTTTTCCAAACGTATGAAACTAACACACAGAAATATAGTCTGAAATACTTTTATTCCTTTTGCTGTTGTTACCTGATCTAAATAAATGTCTTTTTTATAAACTTATTTTTTGTTACGTTGCCAAAGGATAGGCATGGTGTTAAGGATGAAGGCAAGTTATGAGCCTAACCTCAACTCTGAGGCTTAAAAAAATTCCATGCAGAATTAGGAAATATTGTGTAGCTACATTATTTAAGGAGTAGAAACAATTCTTCTTGTTGTAACCTAATGATCATGCCAATGCGAACTGTTTAAAGTGTTTCCCTAAACATCTGTTAATTGTTATGTATACAAGTCTATAGAGAGAAAAATAGAGAAATGCTGCTGCTGTAATGAGGTTAGCATCACAATCAGTAAAAGAAATCATTGCATCATCAAGAACGATCTTAATTAGACTTTTCTTTAGGTTGCATCCAGGTGTAAGAATGCCAGTAAAACATTATTAATTCTTTGTTTGAGAAATATGGACATGTACTTCCAATTTTCTGCTTGCTACTACCTATGGAAAAAAAAATAGCTTAGAAAGCAGTTTCACAACATGAAAATGGGGCTGTCTTTTTAATAAGATTTAAGTTCTATTTTGCTCATAGTAGAAGGTTTAAATTCTAGAAATAGCACAATAGTATATTTCTTATCATATCAATAAAGTAAAAAGAAATGTTTTATTGATAGCCATGCTCATACATTTTGCTCAATTTTATTGTTTTAATTAAAATATGTTTATACTATTAATAAATATTTTAATAAAATAATGAATAAATGTCTGAATATTCAGAAATTCATGAAATGAGATAAATATCACTTTTATTTGTAAATCTTTCTTGTATGAACATAATGTATTATGCTTTCTATATATATTTGATTATTTCCTTCTAAAGCTAAGTATTAAGTTGCTTTCTTTTTTAATATAATCCCATATAAAATAATTGTATCTAATATTTATATAATGCGTACTACATGTCTTGTGATATTCTGAAATCATTTAATCCTCATAGAAACTCTATGAGATGTTACTCTTATTCCATTTAAGTGAGAAAACTGAGAGGGAGAATTTAGATAACTGGCTCCAAATTATTGAGCTAGTAAGTGTCACAGTAGGAAATTGAATCATGTCTACATTTAAATTCTAAAGTTTATTTGATTGACCACTATATTCCAATTTTAAACGAATACTAGCTCTGAAAATTATTTTCATTTCCCAGAAGACTGACCTTCCTAGAGGGGCTTATCTTACTTACAGTGAATTTTTTAAATATAAATCTTCTAAGTAATATTTACATACTTGTCTTTTATCATCAACTACTTAATGAGTATGCTGTTATATAAATATAAAAGTTACATTGATTGTAAGTATATCAATCTGTGGGGTAATAATTATATACACAAAATATTACTTTTGGTAATATTAAGCATTACTTTAAAAACATATTTTAAAATATGCTCTTTAAATCAGCCATTTAATTTTATCATTCTGAAGTTGACCATAATGAATAAAATTAGAAATACATTAACAGAACTAGATGAAGAAATATGTTTTTCTGTAATAAAATCCTTTTTATTATATATTTTAAAATTATTATTTTTTAATTTCTCAAAATTTGATCACCAATTATTGCCATATTTCATGTTTGAAAATATATTGAAGGATACACAGTAAAGCTGGTAGAGGTCACTGAAAATGAGAAATGATAAAGTTTAAAAGGTTACAGGTAGAAAGTAGAAATATCAGGAATCAGAATGGTGACATGATGAGAACTGAGCAAAGCAAGAATAATGACTCAAATCTTATAGGGCCATTTCTCAATCTCTGTAAGTCACTTAAGGTATCACCATTGCTATTATCACTATTTTTGCCATCAGGAGCAGTACTCTCATCATCATCACCACTACCACCAACACTAAAAATAAAGGACAGAATAGTTTAGACAGAAATATTACATAAAATGAGAGAAAGATAAATTTGAATGGCAAAATTCCAACTTTTTAAACAGAGATCCTCAATTTGAGTAAATCTTTTCCAAAAGTTGAATGTAATAAGTCATCTTCCTCTTAACTGAGTAATGGGAATAAACCCAAGAGTATGAACTTGGTTTTGAGATTAAGGAATATGTGTTAAATATTAGCATAGTAATTATTCACAAAATTGAAAATCCATAAAAGAAAATGATTGTGCCAAGAGAAGAACGAATAAGAAAGGTGGTCGCATTCATGAAAAAAATTAGAAAGGTATTTTTCAAGCAGGAAAAGGTAGATGATAGTGCAGAATTTCAGCCATTTTAGAGTGTAACAGAGTTAAAATGTATTTGCCTTTATTTGACTTTAGTCTTGGCTATAGAGCTCTACTATGTAAATAACATATATCTTATAGTAAAGTCTAGCATGATTTGGGGTAATCTCTAAAGGGTAGGAGCAAACTCATCAAGAGGGACTATTAAAGCAATTTGAACCTATTCATAAAATATGTTTTATAGGCAGAAAACACTAAGGTTATTTCCCTTTTGCTATCTTTGTGGAGCTGGTTCTGTGCAGAGTGTGGAAACTGTGAAATGAAGAAACCATCTATGCTAGTTGTGGGGGATGGGCATCTTGGCTCATGTAATCCGGGGTATGTTATATTTTGTGATCCATTAAAGATATGAAGGGAAGAGAAATATGCATTCAACTATGGCTAGTATTTTATATTCAAACATCATCAAATATTTCACTATTTTAATGAAATAACGGTCACAACACTCATCTAA
Organism: Macaca fascicularis; assembly: GCF_037993035.2. Classification (NCBI taxonomy): domain Eukaryota; kingdom Metazoa; phylum Chordata; class Mammalia; order Primates; family Cercopithecidae; genus Macaca; species Macaca fascicularis. Next base: position 36,729,590 of record NC_088391.1, on the reverse strand, counting down.
GGCAAGTTATATTTTTGGCGATGTTTTTTATTTGATTCTTAGACCTGTAGGTAAGATGCAGAACTCTATCTTGTCCATGGTCTGCAGATTTGTAATGAAACCAGACTCTGACTTCCTTATGATAGGAGTGGGAGGTGGACAGTTTCTTCTCTGGGATAGCAAATTCCAGAAGCATTCTTGGAGAATTTCTGGATTTTTCTTATTTTAGCACTAAACAGTCCAAAGGAAACTTAGCTTTTTCCTACATGATATCTATGAATTTGACTCTTTTTCTTATAAAACACTGTATATCTTTGGCCAAATAATTTTTTACCTTTACAAATAGGTGAGAAAAGAAATTGTTGCCCTGCCTCAGTTACTTTGAATTTCAGTTTAAACTCAATTGAAAACTTAATTAACTTTTTTGATGAATGCTGATGTCCGTGAAAATTCTGAACCTACTTAGATTCTCTTAATATTATTATTGTTCTTTAGAATTTACCAGAAACTTAGAAACTATCACTTTTCCTCAAGTTGATTTCTACAGAACAAGCAAAGAGGAGACTTAGTATTTTTACCCTAGCCCTGAGAAAGAAAATATTACTTGAGTTACTAGTGTTATCTTATACAAATTTAGAGAAAGATATTCTGGTTAGTAGAATTTCGATGATAATAGATTCACAAGTCACTACAAACCATTCACATATGATTCATGAGAGGATTTGACGGTGGCTACTGAGAGTTATTGCAAGGACCTAGATATTGTGACGAAATGGTAGCAGGTTGTGGATTGAGAGGTATATGCTATTTTCTTTTAAGTTTATTTTATTTTGCAGAAGCAGATATTCAAAAGAAAAAAAAATGACAAGTTTTAAGAGATTCAAGAAAGCAGTGATCTAGCTAGGCATGTAGTTACAAAAAAATAGATTCCAGGAAAGAGTATAGGTTATACTCTTTAAGTAATCTTCAAATAGCTAATACAATTGTATTTTTCTTGATTTGTAACATTGTTTATATTTATTATATTACAGTTTTCAGGTAACTGAAATAACATATGTGATTTTTATTTAGCGATGAATATTTTATTCAAGTGAGAAAATGTTCTCTATGTTTTATGCCAAAATGTTGACTGCATTTTCAATAATAAAATAGAGCATTTTCTATAATGTTTTAACTCCATTTTCAAATTCATGTATTAGTTTTTAAGAGAATACAATAATGTGAATTTTTTAAATTAAAAGTTTCATCATCATAGAAGTTATAAAGGACTTTATATGCACATTTTCTGCTAGTAAATAATATTTATCTGATAGCAATCGAGTCTTATAGGAAGATATGATGTTGCAACATGCAAATTCTACCCTTTCGAAAAAGTTGAAGACATACTCAGATTTTATAAAGTTGTTACTGTATTATAATAAACAAATGGGAAGATTAACTGGGAAAATGGAATTTAAATGACTTTTTAAAAATTGACCAGCTTTGTGGTTAGAGTCTTCAGATAATTATTGCATTTCCTGAGATAATAACTGCAAGGCTGCTTTGTAAGGTAAAAGTTCAACATTTTAATAATTACAAGTGACTATAAGGTTATGATAGACATACAAAAATCAAAATTCATCATGGCCATATTGTAGTATCTCCTGAACAGTAATAGACAAATGGAACATTGACTTTTGGTTTCTTATTCGATTTTAGAGTAATAATGATGATGATGATAATAATAATATAAAAACATATTATTGAAAAATACAATTTGGGGGATGTGAATAAGTAACATCACATTTTTATTGTGAAAATAAATATATTTTAAGAATATGTTCAGAGAATACATATGACAGATAACTAAAAATTCATAATAGATTTAAAATGTTATATTGGAAAAACATACTGCATATGGAGATGTGGGGCTAGGTGTTTGAAATCAGCAATAATACAATAAATTCTTATCAGGTCAAAGGTCAAAGCTCTTTGTAAAAAGGGTTGTTATTTTCTACCCCAAGTTCTCAATATGTTTTAAATAACCATAGAAAACAAACAATTGCCATTAATTTTATGTGTATCTGGTTGTATTTATATAATGAAGCATTTGAAGTAGCAAAACTCGTTTACTTATACTCGAATGAATCTTATAAGTTCCAAGCAAAATATCACTTTTAAAAACCTTCTCCTAAGAAAAGGATAGGATAATATATCTAGAAATTTCATGTCTACCAATAATTATACAACTTATTAAGAAGTTTCTACAGTCCAGGTTCGAATGCAGCAATATTTAATGACATGATGAAAATGTAAAATATTTGCAGTGTTATTGTTTATAAATTATTATCAATGAGATTTAGACATGCATTTTTTAATGCATTATTCTTATATTGGCACAAAAAAGCCATTACTCTATGGGTTTTAATCTAACCTCACAGTTATTTATTGAAGTTATTAATTTTATAACTAAAGGTTAGTGGAAATCAATAAACAAGTCTTCATTATATAACTCTTATAAAACACAAAATTATTTAAATGTTTACCTTAATACATTTTTAGAGTTCTTTCTAAGCTTACTATAATTTTTTTCTAAAAATGGGTTGAAATGCAGGAGAATATGTTTAAAACAACTATCACTTAAATATAGTATGCTTCAAATTGACCTGTTCTATGTAATTATTACCAAATAGGTCTTTGATATATTTCAGAGGAATGTTAATTCTTAAGTTACTTGATTTTATTAATTATCCATTGTTTTGATCTTTTTTTAAATTGATTGTCTTCTATATTGGACATCAGAGATAATGCTTTGAATTATTACCACAATATTACAAAGCAATGCTTCACAAAGTGTGGCTAAACATAAAAAGAAAGCAGAGGATAATGAAGTATCTAAAATATTCAGAATAGTGTATACTGAACTGACAAATTGTTAAACATTCGTGGTTCTGAAACACCAATCCCTTATCTGCTAAATTTCTAAAAATTCTTAATTACTGATTTTCTCTCATATTTTCAGTGCTAAAATTAGCTCTCAGAACTTGTCAGACACTGGAATTGGCTTAGTCTTTCATCTGATTGGACAATTTAGTATAGTGCTGAACAGTGGGAAATTTTCTTAATTATTTTCAACAAATATTTGCTATGCACCTTACATTGTGTACGTTTCACTAGAAAACAATGATTCAAAGATGAGGAAGAAAGCAGTCATATCCCCCAGCAATTCACTTTCACTCATACACACAGACTATCCAATAGAAATGATATAAAACATACCACTAACACAAAGGATTGGGTAAGACATTAAGGGAAATCAGAATCTTCATGGAGTACACAATGATTACTTTATATTTTATAGGATGAATGTGCAGGAGTGTATGCCAGGTAGAGAAGAAGATTAATGCCTTTCCAGAGAAGAGTAAAGAAGTGTCCAAAAATATGAGACAGTAAGCTGCTCTGGGAACTTCAGTTAGTTGGTAGCTCTAGAGTATGAATTGCAATGATGCAGAACATCTGGGAAGGAAGTAATCAGAAGTCAGAGTACAAATATTTCATTAGATGAAAAGAAATAAATTAGTATTTACTTCAGAAAATATGTGGTTGTGCATATGTCTGTGTGGGCCTTCATGCTTGTGTGTATCAGTTTTGTATAAAAGAGCTATTGTAGTTATTTTAATATTCAAAAGGGATTACTTAATCTTTAATATTGAGGGAGTCTGGACCTTTTATTGGAAGACACCAATCATTATGTACAGCGATCTACAGATCCATGGCCTCTGTTCCCTACAATCCGTTACACATTTAGTTTTCATTTTTATGTGTTAGATATTATTTTATTTTCATTTTAGTAGTTTTGGGGAAACAGATGGTGTTTTGTTGCATAGAAAAGTTCTTAAGTGGTGATTTCTGGGAATTGGTGCACCCATCACCCAAGCAGTGTGCACTATACCCACTGTGTAGTCTTTTATCCCTCATCCTCCTCCCACTTTTTCCTCTGAGTCTCCAAAGTCCATTATATTATCCTTATGCCTTCGTGTCCTTATAGCTTAGCTCCCACTTATAAGTGAGAACATATGATATTTGGTTTTCCATTCCTGAGTTACTTCACTTAGAATAATGGTCTCCAACCCCATCCAGGTTGCTGCAAATGTAAATGCCATTATTTCCTTCCTTTGTATGGTTGAGTAGTATTCCATGGTGTGTGTGTTTGTGTGTGTGTGTGTGTTTATTTATATAATCTCACATTTTCTTTTCCCACTTATTGGTTGGTTTACCAGTTTCTTGCTAGTGATTCTCAGTTGAGAGACATAATTGATTTCTTCTTGCAGAAAAATTCTCTTCTGCTGTTCGTTTTTTCATTTGTTGATCCTTCACTTGGCCAGGCTCAGTGTTTTTTGAAGCAAAATGCTTATTGTAAATAATGAACAAATTTAGATCCCTGGGGGAAGAAGTGAAAGTCACCACAGTGTAATCGTATTATCAAATTCTATCCTTTACCACTCACAACTGTTTTGTTCCTTGGTCATGTTGTTTCTATATAGAGATTTAATATTGTTTTTTTTAATTTTAAAAGATAACAACATGTATAAAGTGTGGGTATATTTAACGAGACCTTAGTTATCAACCAAACCAGATAACAAACAAATTAATATTACTAAAATATTATGAGCAAAAGTTACTAAAGACACCATAGCTTGTATAAGTTTTGAAAAAACTACTTGAAAAAAAAAATTCTATAATAAAATATACTAACAAGTGGAAAAGCATTTAACTCTCTCATTTTTAATGTTACTGGCTGATTTTATAATAAAGATTCTGAAACCATTTAGAGAAAGCACTCATAAAATTATGTAGGTTTTTTAAAGTTGAAATCCTTAAACTTTTGACTTCTTGTCACACTTGAAAAGTTATTTCTTTTTCCTGTTTCTTTCTCTTTCTCTCCTTCTTGTATTCCCTTCCTTTTCCTTTTCTTTGTCTTAAAAAAAAAAAAGCAAGTTCTGGCACATGGTAGACATTTAGTGTATGTTTTTGAATGAATGAATGACAATATGTCATTATCCTGTTGCTGTAGAATTATTTTTATTAGCATGTATTTTTAGTAATGCAAAACAGAATAAGAAAAGAAAAAGGAGATTGTTGCATCACGAAGAGCCCTGTGTTTGCATAGAATGGATGTTCAAAAAATGTAGAACTCAAAAAATATAATATTGTCATGTCATTATACATAATTGTAAAAACTTTTAGTTGCTCAAAATATTAAACAGGCATTTGTTGATGGAAAACAAATATTTACATGTCTTAGTGAATATATCTTCAATAAGTTGTTTTAAATAGTTTAGTAAAATAGATAATGGGTCCTTGCTCCTTTTGATATTTAGCTTTTGTAAGTTTGTTTTTTAATACAGAACATTTTAATACAATCTCCCAGATAGGGAAATGTATCTATATATACTATTTTATTATATTGCAGTGGGTACTCACCATCAATTTTTTGACACTATATTTAGGCATTAATGACTCTTCAAATATAAATCTAATAGACTCTCTTCAGTAATTTTCATTAAAAATCTAGAGCACTTCTCTTTATATCTTTATAGTTGTCAATATTTTATGACAGCATTTTATATTATTTACTAATTTTTAAACAGTATTACTTTTACAGGAAAATTGATAGGAAGGTACAGGGAATTCCCTCATATTATTCTCCTTTCCTCCCCCTCCCCTTGATTTCTCCTACTATTTAAATGTTGTATTAGAATGATACATGTGTTATGATTGACGAACCAAGATTGATACATTATGATTGACTACTGTTATCAACGTTACGCTTCACTCTTTGTGGTGTACATTCAATAGGTTTTTACAAACATCTTGTAACTTGTGTTCATCATTACACAATCATACAGGATCGTTTTACTGCCCTAAATACCCCGTGCTCCAACTATTTATCCTTTCCTTCCCTATTATGAACCTCTGGCTACCAGTGATCATTTTATTGTCTCCACAGTTTTGCCTTTCTCAGAAAGCTGTATGATTGAATTTATACAGTATAAAATTTTTCAGATTGACATTGTTCACTTAGCAATATATTTTTAAGGTTCTTCATCTCTTTTCCTAGCTTGATAGCTTATTTCTTTTTACAGCTGAATAATCTTCCACTGTATGGATGTGCCACAATTTATTTATCCATCTTGGCTGCTTCTAGGTTTTGACAGTTATGAGCAAAATTACTGTAAACACTCATGTGTAGGTTTTTCACATCATTTGTATAAATGACTATGATTATGATTGTTAGATTGTGTGGTTTAGCTTTGAAAGAAACTCAGTCTTCCAAACTGGCTTTGTCAATTTTCATTCCCACCAGCAATGGATAAGAATTCCTGTTGCTTCACATTCTCGTCTGCAGTATCTATTGTCAGTTCCTTCCTTCCTTCCTTCCTTCCTTCCTTCCTTCCTTCCTTCCTTCCTTCCTTCCTTCCTTCCTTCCTTCCTTCCTTCCTTCTTTCCTTCCGTTGTTTGGCTTTTCTCTCTATATATATTCAATTGACCATTCTCTCTGTAAAACTGTCCCTTGTTTGTAATCCATAACAACACTTCATTTTGCCCTACAGAGACTACTTCTAGTTCTCTTTAAAGCAATGCCTGACCGGGCGCGGTGGCTCAAGCCTGTAATCCCAGCACTTTGGGAGGCCGAGACGGGCGGATCACGAGGTCAGGAGATCGAGACCATCCTAGCTAACACGGTGAAACACTAAAAAATACAAAAAACTAGCAGGGCGAGGTGGCGGGCACCTGTAGTCCTGGCTACTCGGGAGGCTGAGGCAAGAGAATGGCATAAACCTGGGAGGCGGAGCTTGCAGTGAGCTGAGATCCGGCCACTGCACTCCAGCCTGGGCGACAGAGTGAGACTCTGTCTCAAAAAAAAAAAAAAAAAAAAAAAAAAAAAATGCAATGCCTTCCCTCTGAGATCTCATAAATATATATATTCCTCAATATGTCATCATAGATACTCTTCTTCACTCCTCATAAACCATTCCTGAGAAAGTGCATATACAAAAATGACTTCACCTAATGCTAACGCAGACTCATAAATAATCTGTAGTGGATGTCTACCTGACACTTTTCCTCAAACTTTACATGTAATTATCAAATTCATCATATTAGATTCTCCATCAAACTTATGTCTTGATTATGGCACTGCTTCCTTCTGTCAGAAACAAGCCAGAAACACACTTGCAAACTGTCAGTAATTCTAATGTGTTTTTCTTCATCTCTTGAATCCGACCACGAAATAAGACATGCGGGTGCAACCTTTTAATTATCTTTTTTGTGTGTGTGTATACTATTCTCTCCATTGTCGCTTGTATCATTCCAATAACATTTTAGGTCATATTTATTCTTTGTTCCATTAGTTCCTCATGATCTTCAAAATAAAATCACATCTCAGCATGCCCTATGTTGTCATATTTAATATATTCTTTATAATCTTTATTTCCTAGCATTGCATCTTATATTTCAGAGACATGGATAAATGTGTAACTTTTCAAAATGGACTCTTAAAGTACTTTTTTTTTTTTTTTTTTTTTGCATATTGTTCCTATGTCCTAGAAGAACCTCCCTTGTTTGTTCATTTGGCTGCTCTAACAAAGCACTATAAACTAGGTGGCTTATAAACACAGAAATGTGTTTCTCACAGTTCAGGATGCTGGAAAGTTCCGTACCAAGGCAAGATTCTGTGTCTAGTTGGGGCCTGCTTTCTGGTTCATAGATGATAACGTCTATCTGTGTCCTCATGTGGTGAAGAGTCAAGGCAGCTTCCCAAGGCCTCTTTTACATGGACAATAATCCCATTCGACGAGGGCTCAACCCACACCTCCTAATTATATTTCAGAAGACCTACTTTCTAATACCATCACTTTGGCAATTAAGTTTCAATGTATGACTTTTTGTGGGGACACAAACAATCAGACTCTAACATCTTCTGTATTTACTGCAAAAGTACCAAAATCTTTATTTCTGTAACAATTTACGCAAGCATTGTTTCTTTTATCAAGTCTACCCTAACTCTTAAAATAGTTATCTAGCGTTTACACTGTATTTTTCTGACCTTGTATTGTTGCATAAGAATTTATGACATGTTGTTTGTCTACCTGGCTCTTTACCATGTTGTAAACACTTGAAGGCAAATATCATGTTTTCTCAACTATGTAGATACCAAACAGCCTAATTTTTTGTTGAATGAGTGAAAGTAAATGACATAATACCAAGTGGCTTGAAAGATTTGATTTGGTCAATGTCACAAAATAATTTTAGCTTTAGGGCAGTTTAGCTTATTGCATTTTTGTCTTGTAAAGAAAAATAAAGAAAAATGCATGCAATTAGAAAGAAATACTTTGAAAGGTTTTGCCCTTTTCTTGTTTGAAAGGGCAAAGATGATATGTACTTCATACAACTTGTGAAAGAGAAAATATTTCTTTCATGGACAGAGAAAAATGTGACTGGTTTGTTTTCTTACAAAAAAGAAAAAGCAAAGTGAAGAAAAAAATAGATTGTTGGACTAGTATGAGTAAATAGAAGTGTTAGAGGAGAAAACTTGAGGCAAAATAATCATATATTATTTTAAACAAACTAAATAGACAACAGTTAAATACAGTGATTCAGAATAAGTGTATAATTTCAAAAATTATTTATATGAGTTATATTTTTCAGTGAGTGATGCTCTGGCACAAATATATAAAACTATACACTAAAATGAAACACAGATTGTGAAATTTTTGCTTTAGTTTTGTTTATGGTTTTGTATCAACTTTGAAACATTTAAATTATTTTACCTAGGCGATTAACACATCATAATAAATTAAAAGCTACTGTTAAATTAGCAGCCTTATACTGAAATTTTGATTCTATATGGATGGCAATTCTATTTAAAGTTTGCTAAATATGCGTTTTATTGCATTATGTTGTGATAAATTAATTCTGAATGTGCTAATAAATAAAACAGATATTGCCCTTGCAGTGTAGAAGGCACATAAAGAGGAACAAAAGTACAATTTTATATGTTAGAACTGCAGTGAAAAATGATCTGCCAAATACTACTAAGTTCTATTGCCCCTGGGACTAAGTTCAACTACCCCAAGGGAAAACATAAGTATTTTATCTAGTGTTAAGAAGACATAAGTTTTTCTAAATAATATACAGAACTGGAAGAAAAAAAGATTGTGTTAGTTTGTTTTAGAGTTATAGCTTCCTTAATTGTCCTGAAAAAAAAAATGGTTGAAAATGTTTTAAATTTGATCATAAATTGAAATTAGAATGTTTTAATATTCTAGGGAAGTTGGTTGCTTATACGAAATGTATGTCAATTTGAAAAGTCAGTTAATCAATCTGGTTAATTTTGGTGACGTACATGTACATACATACATACCTAATACAACAGTCTATGTATAGGATATCTTCTTACGTGTTGGTGATAAGTTCTAATTATCTTCTAGAGATTGGCAAACTGTTTTGGTAAAGGGTCAAATAATAAATCTCTTAGACTTTGTGGGCCATTTGATCTGTGTGACAATCACTAAACCCTGCTGGGACAGCATGAGAGCAGCCATAAATAGTATATAACAAATGAGTGTGACTGCCTTCTAATAAAATTTTATTTACAGTAACAGGTGGTGGAAGGTATAGTTTGCTGACCCTTGGTACGTATTGCCAAGTCTCTCTTGGAGTGGGAAAATTCTCACTCTCAGTTGAGAACTACTGTTAAAAAGTGACCAGGGCCACTATAGTCATGAAAACTTACTACATTACATTCTGTGTATTTAAAATAGTCTATGTTTAACACAGTGTATATTTTAAAGGTACATCCTCTGACTAAAGGTGCACAGAGTTTATGGAACCAAAACCTCAGGACATAAGCCCTATGAAGACAAGAAATCTTTAATTAGTATTCATCATTCTACCCTCAGTACTTAGCATTGTACCTTGCTTGAGTGAGATCCCATATCAATGATCACTGGTTGAATAAGTGAGTAGAGAAAAGCTTCTAAAAATAGCTACACTATCATATAGAGGTATACGCCAGTTATTGTCTGTGTCTTTTAAACACACTTTTATACACCCTTAGACCTTACAAACCATATTTGCCTTGGTTCAATATCTCCCTGTTAAGTTTATGCCAATAGAGGCTGATACACAGAGACCAGAAGATGGAAGGAGAAAGAAGAGATATGCCATATCTTTTTTTTTTTTTTCCTGTTCCTGTGAACATTGCCTTAGCAAAGCTTTTTCATCTTGGCAGTGTCACTTTGTTTCATTATTAGAAGTTTCCATGATATCCCTGAAAGTGGACCACAGACTCCACTACAGAGGCATCGTGTCAGACATCTGAGTTCCAGCTTGAAGGCCTCCTCCTCCAAGCTTCATAAGATTTAAACATGACAACCGCTGTCATTTGTTCCTTCATCCTTCAATTCCTGGTGTCAGGCATGTTGTAGGTACTTAGTAAATATTTATTAAAGAACAAATGTAGCCGCTTCCCTACCTAAGGAAATGTCTTCTTGTACTTTTTTTTTTTTTTTGTATTTTCAATTATTTTAGTAACTAGTTAATGCAGGGCCTTTGAAAACAGTATGCTGAGAATAGATAGGGCTCAAGGACAGTATCTCCAATTGAACTTTTAATGAACTCCCGTAGGCGCCAAGAAGGCGGGCAGATAAGGAAGAGCATAGAAACAAAGAACTGAGTAGAAGGTTACATCTGGGAAAAGAAAGTTTGTTTTGCATTGCATTCTTTCTGCTGACGTGGGGTTTATGTAGTATAAATAAAGTGAGGCGGAGGCTCTGGGCGCGGCCGCCATGTTCTCTGTGTGTCTTTGTCTTTTGTGTGTTCTTTCATTCTCCACCACCCCCGGCACGGACCCCAACAAATTAACAAATTTTTAAGTTAAATTATCTTTGCTAAAGTAATTGCTGTGATTTCTACACCCAGACTGAACTATGAATGATGGAAGTGACAGCACAAATATGCTCAGGGAAACAAAAACATGAATGCCAGGAGAGTTCACATGATTTAATTAAAAATATGATTTTTAATTTTTTCTTGAAAAATTTACAGGTATTTGTCAGACTAACCATGTAAGCCATAAAAGCATCTGAGGTAAAGGAGAATGAGACTCCTGAGCAAAAACACACAAGGAAGAAATAATCTGGCAAATTTAGATAATATGACAATGGTATGGTAGTTGGATGGGAGAAGTTAGTGTGAGCACAAGAGTGTTGGGAGTACATAACACTAGATTGTCTGAAGTAGCGATCATTCGTTCAGTCAGTGTGCTAGTTTTTATGGAGTAAGCAAATAGAAAATGTCCCTAAAGACACAGCATTTTCAGTCTGCTGTGAAAGACTGACATTAAATAATTGATTTTACTAATATGTGTAAGATGAAAAATCCTTAAAAAGGAATAAAAAATCAGAAAAATGGGATGAAGAATTCATAAGAAAACTAATTTAAAGAGTGGAAAGGAAGTCATTTTTGACAATGTGACATTTAAACTAAGACCCAAATAAGAAAGAATTGGCCAGAATTAGCTAAGGAAGGGAGTTTACTCTCTAACTTTGGGCTATATCCTGTGGCTTGGTTGAAAGATGGAGTAGGGAGGTTGCACAGTCATAGTTGTGTTTTGAAAAGGTTATCTTGGGAGTAGAAAGGAAAAATTCAAATAAACCAGCTTGTGCTCAAAAACCATGCTGTAGGCAATTGATGATGAGAGATTTTGCAACACAGGCAGGTAAGATGGGAAGCCTATGAGTGCAGTTCTGGAGATTCTGGAGTAATGACGAGAATGTGGGAGATGAGGAAGGAGAAAAATAGTTGTAACAACTAAATTTCTGAATTTGGTGGTGACATTATATAATGTTATTCACCAACATTAGAAGTATAAGTGAATAAAGGATAAAGTGCCTATTTTCAAAGTTAGAGATATGTCCATTACATGAAATTAGACATTTATTTATATTCAATTTGATATCTTTGCTGTGTTCTGTCAGCTAGAGTTTTAATGGCAGAGGGAGGTGTTTTAAAATCTCTAAATGTGGTTATGGATTGTATATTTTTATTTGGAATTCTGATAATAGAAGTTTTATGCACTTTCATTCTTTGCTTTTAGTTACATATGAACTTAGAATCATTGCATCCAATTAATCCAAAATCCATTCACCAACTAATCTCACTAATTTTATTTTCTGTTATTTAAAAAATCCCTCTCTATTAGTCTACTTGAGCCACTGTCTCTTTGTTGTTCGTGGGATACGTCTAGCTCCTTGTTTAGACCCATTCTCTCCCGTCTTTCTAAACACTGTTTATTATCCACGACTTTCTGGAAGTGTCTTTTCAAATGTCAACTTATTGCAGAAATCTTTTCTCTGAAAACCTCATAGAAAACAGCATTTCACTACATCAAAATCCATTCACTTGGCATGTTTTACTTTATTATCTAGCTGTTATCAATGATTTATTTGTTTATTGTTTGTTGATCCTCATTACAGTGTGAGCTTTATGACAACCAGAACTTAGTCTGCTTATTTTCTGTTGTATTCCTGGTGTCTGGCATGTTGTAAGTACTTAGTAAATATTTATTAAAGAACAAATCTGAATTAAATATTTTAACACTATCCGATAGCTCTCTTTAAGTGCATTTATAGGTTTTGTTTGAAATATATTTTGTACCGTATTAAAGTAACCCAGTGGTTCTCAACTAGGTGCATTTTGTAATCCAAGAGTCATTTTGTGATGCCTGGTGACATTTTTGCTTGCCAACACTTGGAGTAGGGGTGGTGCTATAGGTATCCAGTGCATAGAGATCTGGGATAATGCTAAACAAGCTACAAGAACACCACTAAAAAACAAATAATTATTCAGTCCAGAGTATCAATAGTACCACTGTTGACAACCCCGATATAGTTAATACCACTTTCATTTTGATTAGAATTTTTGTATAATTTTACATTATTTTACTTTCACCCCTTTGCTATTTTATGATTTAATTGTAACTTTAAAAATAATTCCTAGATTTTTATTTCTATATTATAATTGAAAATTATTCCTTTTACATTCATTTGATATATTTGGACTATGTTTTATGTATTAATTACTTCTTTTTTGTTTTCTTATTTTCTGCATTTTTAAATAAAGAGTTTTTTAGTGATTTGAATTACTTTGTATCAAATTACAACATACAGACAAAAATGCACATAAGTGTACAACTCATTAAATTTCCACAAATTGAATGCACGCATATGCCCAGTCCTCAGATAAAGAAAAAATATCAAAGGGCCACGGGAAAACTTATTTCTTGCCCTCTAAAAGTTCACTGAAACATCAACTGAAAAAAAAAAAAAAGATTAATAAGAGAAAAGACACACGAATTTCTTAAGATGTATGAGAGTCATATGAAATATCAGAACTCCAAGAAATGGCCAGATAGTTGACATTTTTATACCATCTTGAAGTTACAGAAAGAATTGGGGCTGGGAGCAGAGCCAAATACAGGTTATGATAGTAAATCCCGTTGTGGGGGCAGGATACGATATGGGAGGAAGAGAAGAGGCGGCTTGGCTAGGAAACGTGGTCCTGTTATGTAGATAACGTGTTACAGGTAGCAACCGTCAGAGAAAATGGATGGTAAATGTTTTTGTCAGACCTTTAAAGATTATAGACTCAGATATTTTCTAGATCTAGACAGGGAAGGGCCTCAGAGAAAGCCCAGCTATTTCAATGCAGGTTCCCTACAGATGCAAATCTCTCCCACAAAAGACAACTTTGCAGGGCTACTTCTGTTTGCAGACCCTCGGAACAGGCATCGTATCAAAGAAGTATATTCTGGGATGAAATATTTTGGCTTCCTTCATCGCTATCATTCCAGAAGCCCCATCATGCTTCCTTCCAGTCTTTAGACACAAAAGGAACTACTTTTCAGGTTTCTAGCAGCACAGATGAGATTTATCATTGTTTGTACTTTAGATGAACAGATTTATAAGGCATGTATCCTTCAAAGTCTGTTTTCTCTTAAATATTATGATTGTAACAGTCATCTTTATTCTTCCATGTGGTCATAAGTTGTCTATTCTTGTTGCTATATTGTATTTTACTTGTGAATATACTCCTGTTTACTTATTCAGTCTATGATTGCTGGGTGTGATGGCTAGTTTTAGGTGTTGACTGGATAAAGAAATCTCTAGAGAGCTAGTAAACCGTTATTTACCTGTGAAAGTGTTCCTGGAAGAGACAGGCCTGTGAGTCAGTGGACTGAGTGGGTAAGATCCACTTTGACTGCAACTCCAGAATGAAATAAAAGGCAGAGACGGGAAGAATTCTTGTTCTCTCTCATCCAGAGATGGGAAGGCCTTCTTCTCCTGCCTTTGGGTATCAGAACTCCAGGTTCTCTGGCTTTCAGACTCTGGGACTCACACCAAAGCACCACTCTTCCACTCCCCTCATTCCTCCAACATCTACCCTGCTTTATGGCCTTTCACCTTGGACTTAGAGTGATACCATAAACCTCTGGTTCTGAGGCTTTTGAACTTGAACTGAGCCATGCTACAAGTTTCCCTGGTTCTCCAGCTTTTAGAAGCATATTGTGGGACTACTCAGCTTCCATAACCATGTAAGCCAATTTCGTTAATAAATCTCCTGTCTTCTATCTATCTATCTATCTATCTATCTATCTATCTATCTATCTATCATCCACCCATCCATCCATCCATCCATCCACCCACCCATCCATCTGTCCTAGGTTCTTTGGAGAACCCTGAATAATATGGTAGGCATTAGAGTAGTTAACACTTTGAGATCATTATGACCAGTACTACTATGAACATGAGTATGTATTATTTGATAAACCTATGTCCACATTTAATTTAAGGATAGACCTTGGGATGAAACACAGGTCACCCCTTGTCTGTGAGGGATATGTTAGATGCCTCCAGTGGATGTCTGAAAGTAGGGATAGTACTTAACCCTATATATATTATTTTTCTCCTGTATCTAACTACTTGTGATAAAATTTAATTTATCAAGTAGGTACAGTACTTTTGCATTTGGGGGTCATTATTAAATAAAATAAGAGGTAATTTAATACAAACACTTTGATATGGTGAAAGCTAGTCTGACAATGAGACATCTACTAAGTGACTCAAGATTCACCAGTGGGTAACATGGACATGTGGATATGCTGAACAAATGAATGATTCACGTCTCAGCTGGCAAACAGCAGAGCATCGTGAGATGTCATCATGATACTCAGAATGGGGTGTAACTTACCACACAAATTATTTACTTCTGGAATTTTCCATTGAATATATTTGGACTGTGGTTGACCGCAGGTCACTAAAACCTTGGAAAGTAAAACTGTAGATAAAGGAAGATCACTATACTGTCAAGTAACTTTCCAAAGTGGTATAAATGTCTAAAGGCATACATACACAGTAAGCAAATGGATTGTACAAATGACAAACAGTATACAGAATTCTAGGTGCTCTGCATCCTGACTAACATTTGGCATTTTTCATCATTTTTTACATTGTATACATTCTGGTGCTTAGATTCATGTTACAATTGGCATTGTTGATGCCTAATGAAGTCAATACCTGTAGATATATTGTCTATTTTAATAATATTTCTTTTATCCAGATTACTATAACAATTAAATTTAATTTTTAAATTTTATTTATTTAAATTTCAACTTTTTATAGATACAGAGGGTACATCTGCAGACTTGTTGCTTGGGAATATTGCATAATGCTGAGCTTTGGGGTATGTATCCTGTCACCTAGGTAGTGAACATAGTACCTGATAGGTAGCTTTTTAACCCACACCCTCCCTCCTTTCACCTTGTAAATAGTCCAGAGGGTCTATTGTTCCCATTTTTATGCCCATGTGTAGTCAGTGTTCAACTCTCTCTTATGAGTGAGAACATCATGTGTTTGGTTTTCTATTCCTTTGTTAATTTGCTTAGAGTAATAGCCTTCAATTCCATCCAAGTTGCTGCAAAGAATGTGATTTCATTCTTTTTTTATGGCTGCATAGTGTTTTGTAATATTTCATGTGAAATGTTTATCTTCCTTCTATTGGGATGTGTAATTTTTTCTAATCAGTTTATTGGCATTCTTTATATGTTCTTGTAACCACCCAGTGGATTTATCTTGTCCACTGCTCGGAAAAGCCAATGCACTGAGAACTGCAGGTTTTTGAAATAGAGAAAATGTTTAATAAATGTAGAGGCTGCTAAATGGGAGAATAGAGATTATTACTCAAATCAGCCTCCCTGAAATTTCAGGGACTAGGGTGTTTAAGGATAATTTGACATGCAGTGAGCTAAGGAATGTGAAATGCTGATTGGTTGTGTGAGGGATGAAATCATAGGGGCATCAAAACTGTCTTCTTCCTGTTTCCTGTTCCTGGGTGGGATTGCAGAAGTAGCTGAGCCAGTTTTCTGGTCTGGGTGATGTCAGCTGGCCCATAAGAATGCAGTGTCTGGAAAATATCTTGAACATCAGTCTTGGGTTTTACAATAGTAATGTTAACTGTAAGAGCAAGTGGGGAGGTTGGAAAACTTGTGACATCTGGCTACATGACTCCTAACCCATAATTTCTAATCTTATGGCTAATTTGCTAGCTTTACAAAGTGTTCTGGTCCCCAGGCAAGGAGGGGTGTTGTTTAGAGAAGGGGCTGTTGTCTTTGTTTCAAAGGTAAACTGTAAACTAAATTCTTCCTTTGGTTAGCTCAGACTACACCTTGGAATGTACAAGGGCAGCTTGGAAGTTAAAGACAAGATGGAGTCAGTTAGGTCAGATCTCTTTCACTCTCATAATTTTTCTATGTCATGCTTTCTCACTGTCATAATTTTTGCAAAGGTAACTTCATTCTGAATTTATCAAATATGTGTATTGTGAATGTCTTCTTTCTGTCCTTGAGTTGCCAATGAATTGGTTTTTAACTATTTTATTTATCCTATTTTTTTGATTTAGAGTATATGCATTCTATTTAAATTACTTTAATGATTACCCATAAAAATTTAATATACACAAAATTCTATAGTCAGTAATTTTCTCTACACTGTTTTCAAAGGATATATGTTGTATATCTGTTCACTCACCTCATGAGAGATATGCTATTTTTCCTAGTATTTTATTTATATCTTTGGTGTTTTAGCTCTACAAATTAGACATTAATATATCATTACTTTATATTTTCAGTGTTACCTAAAATTCACTCACATATTGAATATTTTCTTGTTTCAATTCTTCTATGTTAAATTTGCTTTTTTCTAAACTATCTTTTATAGAACATTTAATCTCAAATTTACCTTATATAAGAATAAAATGGAGGATTTAATAAAATACAGATTGTTGGGCACCAGCCTACAGTTCTGATTCAGTAGATCTGGAGTGAAGTCTGTTAATTTGCATTTCTAACGAGTTCCCAGGAGATGCAGATCCTGTTGATTTGGAGACCATATTTTGAGAACCACTGCTTTAGAAATTCTTTCAGTGAGATTCTGTTGATGTTAAATGTTCTAAGATGTTGTTACTTGCTTTTTTCTTTTACTTATAATTGTCTTCTGTGTCTAGTACAGTTTCCAAGACAATGTAGGCACTCAAATTTAAATATTAATTAAATGCTGAAACTGAGGTATGATGTAAAATTGATTTTTAAGTATAAAGTCCTCACAAAATAAGTGATTGGGGTTTTTAAATTCCTTGTGAGTTTATAACACTAAACTTAAGCCACAAAATATATGTTCAATATTTTGAAAACAGTTCTTTATGAATTTGCCTTAAAGAGAGAATGCATTCTAAGGAAACATATAGATACTTTCTCATTCTGCATAGAATTACTTAAATATTTCATTTTTTCTTATGTTTATCTTAAAATCTCTTCTTGGTAATATTTTACATCAGTTATATTATAGAATTCAGAATGGTTAAAAGGTGGGAACAGATGCAGGGTGAATTTCTGGAGGCAGTGATAAATGGTGGAGACAGAACATGATCAACATCAGAGTAGAATATAGTAGATATTCTTATGGATTGTTTTCATTAAAAACTAATTTAATTTTATATTAAGAACTACAGAGTTTATTTTATAAGTAGGATTTGCAGAACAATTTCTAAAAATGTTTTATATACATTATAAAAAAGTATGCTTGCAGGGATTTTTTTTTTTTTTTTTTTTTGGTGTGTAAATATTCCCTGAACTTTAAACTTTTAAAAATCCAAGTATAATAGGACCAAGGATAGAAATAAATTTGAAAAGAGAAATAATGATACAATGAGAGTTTCTTTTTAAAGGCACATATTAGAGTTACAGGTCAGGACTTTATGGATTTTAAGAATCTTCTGGAGGGACACAGGGGCTCATATCTCTAATTCCAGCACTTTGGGAGGCTGAAACAGGAGGATCACTGAGGCCAGGAGTTCAAAATCAGTCTGGGCAAGACCCAGTATTTACAAAGAATTAAAAAATTAGCCAGGCACAGTGGTGTGCACCTGTAGTCCAAGCTAGTAGGGAAGCTGAGGAAGGACAATCACCTGAGCCTAGGAGGTCAAGGTCACAAGTGAGCCAACATCATGCTACTTCACTCCAGCCTGGGAGACAGAGCAAGACCCTGTCTCTTCTTCTAAAAAAAAGAAAAGAATCTTCTATTAGGTTATTAATAAGCTACCTGATTCAGAAACTATTGAGGAGAGGATAATTTTAACAAAGACAACCTCTTATGCTATCATAGTTTAGATATGTTCATGTAGTTATAGGCCAATTATTTATGTAGACTTTCTTTATTGCTATCACATGATAATTACTTTACTATCTACTGAAATTTCTGCATATTACATTGTTGTTATTCTTAATCAAATTAATTTTAAGCTCAGTGCATTTGAATATAGTCATAATTAATTATGAAAATTGCTATACATCACTTACAATTTACTAACTTGTTATGAAATTTTGTATAGTTATAGAGTAACTCTTTTGTACTTTAGAAGAAAGAATTTCAAAATAACATAGCAATTTTTTTCTCATCTGTCATGGAAAACTATTTAGCAGTTAGTTAACATTATGTAATGAACAGTAAAGATGAAGTCATTCCAAATATTGTTGGAGTATTTAAACAGAATTTATAAGAACACAGATAATTAGAGTAGGATGAAGAAACTAATATAATGTGAGATTCAATAATTCAGTGGCAAAAAGAAATGGTAGAGAAAAGTATGTGCCTTGTGTTTCTAACTGAACAGAATTAAAGATTTAACCCTGTTAGAAAGTCAGATATAACCAGGATCATAATAAGTATAAAATGGATCATTTAATGAATTTTACTCAATAGTTAATTCTTATTTTATCAGCATTTGTTTTGTACTGATACATTAACGAGAATTATTAGAAGAATTTATGGAGTTCTTAAATTTACAAAGGCTTTAGCTCTTTTATTATTTTCACCTATAGTATTTTATTTCAGTTGGAAAGTACATCTTATTATGGAATCATTAACTGTTGCAATTTTTTCCTTTTTCTTTTTTTGAATGTTTTAAGACTACTCTCACCAAAATATGTACTAACCCTAAAGCAATCAATAAAATTTTGAATGTAACTATTGAAAAACTTTAGATTATAGCTGTGGATTTTTATATTTAAAAATATTATTTTATTTCATTAATGTTTTCTATGTGTCTCTAACAGAGGCAGTGGTTATCAGCCTACATAATAGTTGTTTTTGCTTTGTATTATACCCTTAGAATAGTCATTCAGATAAAGGCTTTAATAATATATTGTCTTCTTCCTTCACCTCCTCCTTGTCTTCCTTTTCTTTCTCTCTCCTTCCTTCTCTTTCTCCTTTTCCTTCTGTTTGATTAATACTTCAGTTTGGATTTTTCTATTGACTTGACATATAGAGGCCATGTATGCAATCACCTCATATATAAAATAATCTTCACCCAAATTTCTATAGGTAAGAGGAGTATAGGAGAATCTATAGCAAATTAAAAAGTGAAGATCTCTTTGTTGGTATATATTAAAAATCACCTTCTATAATTTAGTTTGTCAGGTAAAATTTGGTAGTACCAAAACAAAAAACATATTTATGAAAGAAACCTACTGTGGTTAAAATATACTGTGATAATTTACTTTTAAAAATTGTTCTCTTTTTTGAGTTGGTACATAATTGTACATATTTATAGGGCAGAGTGTGATGTTTCAATACATTTATATGATATGTAATGTTCAAATTAGGGTAATTTGCATATCTATTACCTCAAACATTTATCATTTCTTTATAGTAAGAATATTCAAAATTTTCTCTTCTAGCTATTTTGAAATATCCAATATATCATTATTAACTGTAGTCACTCTACTGTACAATGAAACAATGAAACACTAGAACTTATTCCTCCCAAGTGTGACTTTGTACTCAATGACAAAGCTTTCCACATTCCTCCTCTCCCTCATTTCCTCACCAGCACATGGTAACCACTGTACTATTCTCTGTTTCTAGATCAACCTTCTTAGATTCCACGCATGAATAAGATCATGCAGTATTTATCTTTCTGTCCTTGGCTTATTCCACTTAACATAAAGTCATCCAGGCTCATCCATGTTGCCACAAATAACAGGATTTTGTCCTTTGTTAAAATGCTGAATGATATTTCAATGTGTACTTATACCACATTATCTTTATACATCCATATGTTGATGGACATTCAGGTTGACTATCCTAGCCATTGTGAATAATACTGCAATGAACATGGTAGAGAATATATTTCCTTGAAATATTGATTTCATATGCCTTGATTATATACCCAGTAACAGGATTGCTGGATCTTATGGTTGTTCTATGTTTAAGTGTTTTAGAAACTTCCATGATATTTTCCATAATGGTTGCACTAATTTACATCCCTCCCAACAGTGTATGATTTTCTCTTTCTTCACATTCTCACCAGCATTGCATTTGTTATTTCTTGTCAGTTTGAAAATAGCCATTCTAACTGGGGTGAGACAGTAGTTCATCGTGGTTTTGATTTGCATTTTCCTGGTATTAGAGATATAGAACATTTTCTCATATATCTGTTGGCTGGTTGTATGTCTTTTTTCTGAGATACATCTATTCAGATCTTTTACCCATTTCTAAGACAGATAATGATGATGATGATGATGATGATAATTTACTACTGGGTTTCTTGAATTTCTTATATATTCTGGGTATTAACATCTTGTCAGATGCATAGTTTGTCAATATTTTCTCCCATTCTGTAGTTTGTCTCTTTGCTATGCTGATTGCTTCCTTTGCTATGCGGAAGCTTTTTAGTCTGATGTAATCCCATTTGTTTGCTTTTGTTGCTTATGCTTTTGATGTTTTATCCAAAAAATCCTTGCTCAGACCAATGTCATGAAGATATTCCCCTATATTTTCTTATAGTGGTTTTATAGTTCCAAATTTTACATTTAAGCCTAATGCATTTTGAGTCGTTTTTAGTTGATTTTTGCAACTGGAGAGAGATCAAGGTCTAGTTTCATTCTTCTGTATGTAGATATCGAGTTTCCCATAGCCATTTATTAAAGAGACTCTTTCTTCATTCCCAATGTGTGTTTTTGGCACCTTTGTTGAAGATCAGTTGGCTGTAAGCATGGACTTATTTCTGTAATAATGTACTCTTTAAAATATCATTTATATTTCTTAATAGACATTGATGATTAATACAGTTCTATTAAGTACACCTTTCCTGAATCCTTACTGTCTAATTGGCATTTTGGTAGGCAGAGAAGATATAAAAATTAAATAAGACATATTACTTCAAGAAGTTTATATTTCAGTGAGGGAGAGTCAAAGATATAAGCAAAATGTCCTATTCAGTCCATGAATATGTTCCAAGGGCTTCCCTCTCCAAAGTCCTTTTCTTGATCATAGATCAATCTATGTGGTCTATTTCTATCCAACCTAATTTAAGTGTCTTGAAGGAGCTAAGCTTAACTTCACTTTACACTTTGTTATCTCTCAATAACCCCTTTAATCAATGACATTACGTTTTTCCCCTACATTGTTCTTAAAGTGGTAAAAATAAAATCACTAATAACATAGTAATTGCCAAAGTCAATAGCCATGTTTTGACCTTTATCTTCATGGACATTTTGCAGTGTTCCGTCACAGTTAATGATTACCTTCTTTCAGACACCCTTTCCTTTGTTACCGTTCTTGTTATTGTACCTGCCTAGCTCTCTTTTCATGTGTATGAAAATTCCCATTCAGTCTCCTTCATAGGGCACCTTTTCTCTGCCTTTTTCTCACATTTTGGTGTTCTGAGTTTCATCCTGATTTCACAGTTCTTAGTAATTCTGTATGCCATAACTATGTGAATTTGCCTACTCAAATGGATGCAAGTTCCACACAAATAATAAAAAATTCAAAATTTTTACCTCTGACCAGACTTCTTTTTGAGATTTTATTCTTAAGTACGATTTTATTTAAATGTCTACCTGTATCCCTAATAGCAATCTCCATCTAGCTCAACATATTCCAAATTCTTTCCTTCTTAATCGTATCCTATTTCCCTATTATTTATCTCAGTGGCATCGAGTTTTTAATCTAATCATTGAAGCTGGAAATCAAGAACCATCTCTAAGCTACAATATCCTTTTTAAAAAATCATCAAGCTATGCCTTGTTACTCACTGAATGTTTCCACACGTTTCAAGTCACTCCCGACAGAACCATTAATAACCATCTTGACCACTAAACCTCTTCAATATAAACATATTCTTGTTTCTTCATATTTATCCTCTGTGCTCTTGTCTATTTAAAATGCAAACTTGACAATATACCTGATAAAACCTTTTTTGCATAAAAGTCTTTTTCTATGTAGATTTAACACTATAGAATTCACATTCCTAACTATAAAGTTAACAATTATATGAATGTCCCTTTACTCTTCAGCCTCATATTTTGCCATTTCCAACCACACAGTGTTTAAGGGGAAAAACTCTATGCAAACTGTGTCTTTCCTTTGTTCCCACAGCACAACAACAATCAACACAGAAGAAGACTACTGTGACTGAACGTGTGTAGATTTTTCCCCATATGCCAAGCAACAGGCATCAGCTGGATGTCCTCCCATCCATCTCCAACACTATCTTTCTGGAGAAAGAGCTGGAGTTCCCACTTCAGACACTGCTCCACTTCAGACACCAGCGGCAAGTCCAGCCCTCCGGAACTTCTGACCAACTGGTTTCCAGTTGAAGTTTCTATGGCCCCCTCTTTGGGCTTAATTAATCTGCTTGACCAGCTCACAAAACTCAGGGAGACATGTTTGCCTTTTTATTATAAAGGATATTACAAAGGAGACAGATGAAACAGTGCTTAGGGCAAGGTATGGGGGAAGAGGTGCAAAGCTTCCACGCCCTACCTAGAGAAGTCAGTCTCCAGTAACCTGCACTGTTCAGCTACCTGGAAGCTCTCTGAACCCAGTCTTCTTGGGTTTTTATGGAAGCTTCAAGACATCAGCTTCAAGACATCCTTCCTCCAGGGTATAGGGAGGACTTTTTCTGGGGAGGGTCTTAGAACCCACAATCACGAAGATGGGGAAATTAGAGTCCTGCCTTAAGGCAGGTGAATGGACTGCAGGAGAGATTCTGATTCCTGAGGCCTGTCCCTGAAGCCTAAAACATCCCCCATTCTAAGTAAAGACTGTAAGATGCTGTAAGATGGGCTATTGCAGTTAAGAACTAGGAAATGTGCACAAAACCACTGCATATTGTAATACCACACAGAGACTCTGTCCTGTGTGGACAGGACATAAGCAAAACTAAATAGCTTATGGTTATACACCAAATATCCTTTTGACCCCTGGCTTTAATCCTGATGTTTTGTTTGCCAGGAGTTTGGTTTATTTCCACTTATCCATTTAGCTTCAGCAGAAGCAACAATGCAGTTCTACAGAATTTATTATCTAAGTCTTTCATGGTAGGTTCAGAGATACCTTTTCATCCATCTGTTAAATCATATTTGTACAGTGATCATTGTATTTAACCCATTAAGTGTTGAAACAATATTATTTAAAAATGGAAAAGTTTGGAATAGCAGAAATAGGAAATTACAGAGCTTAATTCATATTTTCAGCACAAAGTGCAGATCTTCTGATAGATGTAACAGTCGTTAAATGAAAACAAACAAACAAATAAATAAATAAGGAGCAGGGAGGCATGTAACACAGGTGAAATAGAGCCTGGCATAGAATTAGGTCTGGGAAGACAGATTAGAGATTCACTATGCAGGATGAGGGAGCAGGAACAAAGACAGATTCAAATAAGAGAAAGACCATGGCCAATTTTGGTACCTGGAGATACTCAATAGAATTGAGGTTTAGAATATAACTTAGGAGCTAAAATTAAAGGAGATGAAGCAGCAAATAAAAGCAGAAGCAATGTCATGTAAGGCCTAGCATAACATTTTGAAATGTTACCCTTTACATATTGAAATATTACAAACAAAGAAACAACACAAAAGAGACGACAAATTGAAATTGGACAGGGGTCTCTCCAGTCACTTTCTAAGTCTGTATTTGAGTATATCTCAATTTAAAATAAGTCATTTTGTTAAATGTTAATAAGTCACATGATTAAAAAAAAGTAGACATGGTAAGAAGAGGGATGATTTACTAATACTGAAGGAGTGTAATTGACCTGAAGAGGAGAATGGCAAAGAATTCTTGCTAGGTTAGAGGATTAAATATGCTTTTCGTGTTGCTAAATATTAACAGTGCATTAAATAGTTTTTGGAGAATATATTCTATTTTGGACATACTGAGTTTGACTTGCTTGGAACATGCAGATTGGTGACAAAGATGAGAGTCAGCAAAATAATCTGGGTTGGAAATGGAAATTTGAGGCGTCAAAGCAGACAGATGGATGGATGAATAGAGAGAGAGAGAGAGAGAGAGAGAGAGAGAGAGAGAGAGAGAGATAGTAAATTCACGAGAGTAAATGAAAGTACCAAAGGAGTATCTATCAGTGGGAATGAAAGAGCTAAGAATGGATTTCCTGATAACACCAATATTTAAAGGCCAAAAGATTAAATGTAGAAAATAGGTCAAACATGCAGAAAATAACAAAGAAATTGTGTTCAAGGTCCTCTCGGTGATGAGTGGTGTTTATATTTTCTGCTCATTGAGCACTCACCTCTTGAATGCAATAGTCAGTGGAGGTCATGATTTTAAAAATATAATTGTTATAACCCAATTCAGATGGGTTATAAAATCTGAATTATAACATAATTCAGATGTTATAAATATTATATAACATGTATTATATATAATATAATGTTTATATTATATATAATATAAATTATTATGATTTAAATAATAGAATATAACATTGATATTATTTATTATATAATATAAATATTATAATTTAAGTATAATATTTATATTTACTCCATTTATTTATAATATAAATAAAATATAAAATGACATAAATATAATTATATTATGTACTATATAATATAAATTTTATAATTTAAATAATATAAATATATTTATATTATATGTAATATAAATTATATAACATAATCTAGATGTTATAAATATAAATATTTTATATAATTTTAAAACATTATAAAAACACTAAAGAGTTTTTTTTTTAACTTAGAAATGCAGAAAGAAGAGTGTTAGCTACACCAACCAACCTCTCCACTGAGAACTATAAAAGCTAGATAAAATATATTTAAATCATTCTAAGTGATGACATTGAAAGACACCAAGGCAGGGAGAAATTGTGGATTCAATCATCAAGAAAAAGGAAAGCCCAGTGGAGTAATTCATTAATTTGACTTCATCCTCAAAGTAAAGTGAAATTTCTAAAAGCTGCAGCCAAAAGTTCAAAAAGATAAACAGAACTTTTGGAAAATAAAGCTGGAGTAGACGATAAATAAATAACTAAGAATTTTAGTCTCACCAAGAAAGAATTTTACTAAACACAGTAGGCTAACCAACCGATAGCATAAGAATAGCTACAACTTAGGAATAGGAGTATACCTCTTAGAAATGCATAACACATGGCCAAAAGGACACATAGAAGAATACCCATAGCAGCATTACTTTCGATAGTTCCGAACTGGAACAAGCTGAGTGGCCATTAAATTTGATATATTCACACAATACAAAATTTTGATATATTCTCACAATAAAATTCTGCACAAAACACAGCTACATGCAAACACCAAGATTCACTTTATTTGTATATATTGGAGAAGTAACACATATCATAAGTCATGTCTTAATTTTTATAAAGTTTAAAAACTAGAAAAACTAATCCAGAGTGTTAGATGACGAGATAGATATTACCTTTGTGTTAACTTGATCCAGATAGTGATTACATGAGTATATTTACTTTGTATATTTTTTTTGTGTGGGTTATTCTTTAATAATACAAAGTATATTAAAATTATACATTTTAGGCTCATTCTCTGTAAACTATTGGTGTTACTACTTGATGTCATATGTATCCTTAACTTTATATATATATTGCTCAAAAATTTCTTGAGCAAGACTCCACAAGCACAGACAACCAAAGCAAAAATGAACAAATGGGATCACATCAAGTTAAAAAGCTTCTAAACAGAAAAGGATAAAATCAACAAAGTGAAGAGACAAGCCACAGAATGGGAGAAAATATTTGCAAACTATTTGCTGACAAGCGATTAATTACCAGAATATATAAGGAGGCCAAACAACTCTATAGGAAAACAATAATTCAATCAAAAAATACCAGAAGATTTGAATAGACATTACTCAATAGAAGACATACAAATAGCAAACAGGCATGTGAAAAGGTGCTCAATAGCACTGATCATCAGAAAAATGCAAAGCAAAACTACAATGAGATATCATCTCTCCCCAGTTATAATGACTTATATCCAAAGGACAAGTCATAGCAAATGCTGGCAAGGATGTGGAGAAAAGGGAACCCTTGTACACTGTTGGTGGGAATGTAAATTAGTACAATAGCTATGGAGAACAGTTTGGAGGTTCCTCAAAAAAAAAAACTAAAAATAGAACTACCATATGATCTAGCAAACACACTGCTGGGTACATACCCCAAAGGAGAGGAAAGCATTGTATCAAAGAGGTCTGTACTCCTATGTTTGTTGCAGCACTGTTTGCAATAGCTAAGATTTGGAAGCAATCTAAGTGTCCATCAACAGATAAACAGATAAAGAAAATGTTGTATATATATACAAGGAGTACTATTCAGCCATAAAGAATAATGAGATCCTGTCATTTGAAACAACATAGATGGAACTGCAGATAATTATGTTAAGTGAAATAAGCCAGGCACAGAATGACAAACATTTGCATGTTCTCACTTATTTGTGGTATCTAAATTCAAAATAACTGAACTCATAGACATGGTAAGTTGAAGCATAGTTATCAGATGCGGGGAATTTTAGATGGAACTTGGGGGGGAAGGTGGGGAAAGTTAATAGGTACAAAAAATTAGAATGAATAATATATGCGATTTCATTGCACGACAGGGTGACTCTAATCAATAATTGAATTGTACATTTTAAAATAACTAAAAGTGTGTAATTTGATTGTTCATAAGACGAAAGATAAATGCTTGGGGGAATGGATAAAACGCAAAAATCAAATTTAATATCCAAGCCTAAATGTAAAAGTGATTTCATAGCTCCAAAGCTTATCCCCCTTACCAAATATTAGGATTAAGCAAGTCACTATGTACTGGAGTGACCAGGTCCTTTTCATAACTGCCAGGGATTCCTAGCCAGTCTTATTACAATGCTGGGTACTCAGAACCCACTGTTGGAAGGATGAACTGAGGACAGACCATTGACCTCAAATCTCTTGCATCGATGCACTGGGCCTCCACAACACCTACACGTAATCCAGTAGCATCGCAGCAGGGGGCCCAGGTCAAGGCCCACAGGCCATGTCCTTTTCCTGCTTTCTCATTGCAATCTCACTGCAAATTTCAGAGTTTTTGCTGCTTCTAATGTTTTCTGTCCCCTTACCCCCCAGAAAGAACTGCATGTTGAACAGGTGGCAGAAACCTAACATGTCCAAACTCAATTGCGAATCTTCTCAGTAATCCTTTCCATGTTATAATCTTTCTCATTCTAATAAATCAAATCTCATTGTGTCAGGTACTTAGATTTAAAAAACATTATTTTTTCTTGTATATTCTCTTATGACTCTTCCCTTAGTATAATTTCAAGCTACACTGACTTTCTCGCTGTTTCCAAAACAGACCAATGACCCCCTGTCTTCAGGATCTTTGTATTTCCTATTTCCTCTTCTCTTATCCTAGATATCTTCATGACTTACTCCCTTGCCTCCTTCCGGTCTCCATTTCAAATGACACTTAATCTGTTAGACTGTTCCTGGACACAAGTTTGAACTACAGCTAATTCTCCCACACCTCCTAACCCCTTCTCCTGTTTCAGTTGTTTTCTCAACAGGTACCACTATTTAACATTCTATGCACTGTGTTTGTTTATTGTCTGCCTTTTTATTGGAATTGGAATGTAGACTACACGAAAGGAAAGGTTTTTTTCTTATAATCCATAATATATGTCTATTGTTTACAACAGTGCATGGCACATGAAATATGGTTAATAAATATTTACTGAATAAAATATACTGAACTTAATGATTCTATTCTATCATTTTCCTTTTTCCCCAATCCCATTTTGTATTCTAATTTTTTTTTCATTGTTCATCTATATGATTTTTCTTTTTTGCCTTCTTGATTAGAGGAAAGCATTAACAACTTCTTAGTGGTGGTACTATATTGTACTCAAATTATCTCCTTTTTAAAACTAGGTTTAAGGTGCCTGGTTCAAGGAGATTATTGTTTGCTCATGTGTCAATTTTTGCAATAAGATATTTTTAATCGTATGAATCCATTCTACAGAACTAATAATTTATTCAATACAATGCCTGTACATGCTTAATAAATGCTGTTTTATGAGTAAACAATAGAACATTTTAGTAATATTTTCATTTATCCCAAATTTATAACAGAAAATAGAATAATTACTCTTCTCCTTTATTATAAATACTGCTCAAATATTTGGGGTTACTTGTATCTTATTTTTCCCATATTTAATTTCTTATACCTTTGAACATAAATTAAACCTTAAAACTTAAATCGTGTTTGCTATTGTCTTTATTCCTTCTTTTTGAATAGTTCTGATGGTGAGGTTTTTACAAACTGCTCATAGTATATGGAGTCTCAATAGTTACTTAATGCACTGATAATAGGAAGTTCTCCTTAATATCCAGCATGTGTTTATTTATAATATTAATATTTACAAGAAAATCACAGCAGCAACATGTAGAATATATTTGGTTCCAGTTCAGAGTTACACATACAAATGCTCCAAAATGCACCATAAATGGAAGACTGAGTTCCTTTTTAAAAAGCTTAATGGTGAAAGACTTGGAATTGAAGGAAGCATGAGAGGCATAAATGGGATGCTTCAATGGGGCAGAGCAGGGATGAATTAATTGGACATTCACATTCATAATGGAGAATTAACACAGGTCAAAAATTATTATGTTTCAGAGAAGGAAGAGTAAAATCTAGACAGTTATTACTGCTTTATGGACACCAATTCTTGACCTGTGGGCTAGAGCACATGCTATTATTTCTTTCTGAATTACAGTGAGGTTAGAATGTATGTATAATGAATCATGAGGAATCTTTTTAACGATTTTTAAATACATCTAAATAACAAGTAGTACAAATTTACTAAAGAATGTGTTCCATCATTAAAGACTCTTGCAGAACAATCCTATGTGGATTATATTTAAGACAACTGTAATTTGTTGAAATTAATCCTCTCATTCAGGGGAGATGAGAGATGTTATAAAGGTCCTTTTTTCTGTTTAATTAGTCCTCGTTCCAAATCCTCCACATAGCCCTGAAAAATCTATTTGTACATTAGTAAAATCCAATAAAATTAAGGGGTGGAGATGAGGGATTGGAGGAACTAAAACCTGTAAAGAATAGGCATTAGGAGAGTAGATAATAGAGTCATGGATCTTTCTAAAAGTCACTGTGTTTGGGCGGAGAGGATGTTTTGGAGAGGAAGTGGCATACAGCCAGTCCTGACTTTCAGGTTAAGTGTGGTAGATATGTGCTTATACAGCTATCTATTAAGCCTTTAAAAAGTATAATGTTAATAAGTTTTGTTAACTCTTTCCTTATCTTTCACCTTTTAAAACATGCAGCTAAATTACCAACTCCTTGGACATAAGGGTGACAATGCATGCTAACTTTTTTTCTTTTGTTATTCACAATGGAGCATATATCATCAATAGCAGAAACTAGGCGGCGGAGCAAGATGGCCGAATAGGAACAGCTCCAGTCTCCAACTCCCAGCGCGAGCGACACAGAAGACCCGTGATTTCTGCATTTTCAACTGAGGTAGTGGGTTCATCTCACTGGGGAGTGCCAGACAATCGGTGCTGGTCAGCTGCTGCAGCCCAATCATCGAGAGCTGAAGCAGGGCGAGGCATTGCCTCACCTGGGAAGCGCAAGGGGGAAGGGAATCCCTTTTCCTAGCCAGGGGAACTCAGACACACAACACCTGGAAAATCAGGTAACTCCCACCCCAATACTGTGCTTTAAGCAAACAGGCACACCAGGAGATCATATCTCACACCTGGCCGGGAGGGTCCCACGCCCACGGAGCCTCCCTCATTGCTAGCACAGCAGTCTGTGATCTACCGGCAAGGCAGCAGCGAGGCTGGGGGAGGGGCGCCTGCCATTGCTGAGGCTTAAGTAGGTAAACAAAGCTGCTGGGACGCTCGAACTGGGTGGAGCTCACAGCAGCTCAAGGAAACCTGCCTGTCTCTGTAGACTCCACCTCTGGGGACAGGGCACAGTAAACAATAACAAACACAGCAGAAGCCTCTGCAGACGCAAACGACTCTGTCTGACAGCTTTGAAGAGAGCAGTGGATCTCCCAACACGGAGGTTGAGATCTGAGAAGGGACAGACTCCCTGCTCAAGTGGGTCCCTGACCCTGAGTAGCCTAACTGGGAGACATCCCCCACTAGGGGCAGTCTGACATCCCACACCTCACAGGGTGGAGTACACCCCTGAGAGGAAGCTTCCAAAGCAAGAATCAGTCAGGTACACTCGCTGTTCAGAAATATTCTATCTTCTGCAGCCTCTGCTGCTGATACCCAGGCAAACAGGGTCTGGAGTGGACCTCAAGCAATCTCCAACAGACCTACAGCTGAGGGTCCTGACTGTTAGAAGGAAAACTATCAAACATGAAGGACACCTACACCAAAACCCCATCAGTACATCACAATCATCAAAGACCAGAGGCAGATAAAACCACAAAGATGGGGAAAAAGCAGGGCAGAAAAGCTGAAAATTCAAAAAATAAGAGCGCATCTCCCCCGGCAAAGGAGCGCAGCTCATTGCCAGCAATGGATCAAAGCTGGACGGAGAATGACTTTGACGAGATGAGAGAAGAAGGCTTCAGTCCATCAAATTTCCCAGAGCTAAAGGAGGAATTACGTACCCAGCGCAAAGAAACTAAAAATCTTGAAAAAAAAGTGGAAGGATTGATGGCTAGAGTAATTAATGCAGAGAAGGTCATAAACGAAATGAAAGAGATGAAAACCATGACACGAGAAATACATGACAAATGCACAAGCTTCAGTAACCAACTCGATCAACTGGAAGAAAGAGTATCTGCGATTGAGGATCAAATGAATGAAATGAAGCGAGAAGAGAAACCAAAAGAAAAAAGAAGAAAAAGAAATGAACAAAGCCTGCAAGAATATGGGATTATGTAAAAAGACCAAATCTACGTCTGATTGGGGTGCATGAAAGTGAGGGGGAAAATGGAACCAAGTTGGAAAACACTCTTCAGGATATCATCCAGGAGAACTTCCCCAACCTAGTAGGGTAGGCCAACATTCAAATCCAGGAAATACAGAGAACGCCACAAAGATACTCCTCGAGAAGAGCAACTCCAAGACACATGATTGCCAGATTCACCAAAGTTGAAATGAAGGAAAAAATCTTAAGGGCAGCCAGAGAGAAAGGTCGGGTTACCCACAAAGGGAAGCCCATCAGACTAACAGCAGATCTCTCGGCAGAAACTCTCCAAGCCAGAAGAGAGTGGGGGCCAATATTCAACATTCTTAAAGAAAAGAATTTTAAACCCAAAATTTCATATCCAGCCAAACTAAGTTTCATAAGTGAAGGAGAAATAAAATCCTTTACAGATAAGCAAATGCTTAGAGATTTTGTCACCACTAGGCCTGCCTTACAAGAGACCCTGAAGGAAGCACTAAACATGGAAAGGAACAATAGGTACCAGCCATTGCAAAAACATGCCAAAATGTAAAGACCATCGAGGCTAGGAAGAAACTGCATCAACTAACGAGCAAAATAACCAGTTAATATCATAATGACAGGATCAAGTTCACACATAACAATCTTAACGTTAAATGTAAATGGACTAAATGCTCCAATTAAAAGACACAGACTGGCAAACTGGATAAAGAGTCAAGACCCATCAGTCTGCTGTATTCAGGAGACCCATCTCACACGCAGAGACATACATAGGCTCAAAATAAAGGGATGGAGGAAGATTTACCAAGCAAATGGAGAACAAAAAAAAGCGGGGGTTGCAATACTAGTCTCTGATAAAACAGACTTTAAACCATCAAAGATCAAAAGAGACAAAGAAGGCCATTACATAATGGTAAAGGGATCAATTCAACAGGAAGAGCTAACTATCCTAAATATATATGCACCCAATACAGGAGCACCCAGATTCATAAAGCAAGTCCTTAGAGACTTACAAAGAGACTTAGACTCCCATACAATAATAATGGGAGACTTCAACACTCCACTGTCAACATTAGACAGATCAACGAGACAGAAAGTTAACAAGGATATCCAGGAATTGAACTCATCTCTGCAGCAAGCAGACCTAATAGACATCTATAGAACTCTCCACCCCAAATCAACAGAATATACATTCTTCTCAGCACCACATCGTACTTAATCCAAAATTGACCACGTAATTGGAAGTAAATCACTCCTCAGCAAATGTACAAGAACAGAAATTATAACAAACTGTCTCTCAGACCACAGTGCAATCAAACTAGAACTCAGGACTAAGAAACTCAATCAAAACCACTCAACTACATGGAAACTGAACAACCTGCTCCTGAATGACTACTGGGTACATAACAAAATGAAGGCAGAAATAAAGATGTTCTTTGAAACCAATGAGAACAAAGATACAACATACCAGAATCTCTGGGACACATTTAAAGCAGTGTGTAGAGGGAAATTTATAGCACTAAATGCCCACAAGAGAAAGCAGGAATGATCTAAAATTGACACTCTAACATCGCAATTAAAAGAACTAGAGAAGCAAGAGCAAACACATTCAAAAGCTAGCAGAAGGCAAGAAATAACCAAGATCAGAGCAGAACTGAAGGAGATAGAGACACAAAAAACCCTCCAAAAAATCAATGAATCCAGGAGTTGGTTTTTTGAAAAGATCAACAAAATTGACAGACCACTAGCAAGACTGATAAAGAAGAAAACAGAGAAGAATCAAATCGACGCAATTAAAAATGATAAAGGGGATATCACCACCGACCCCACAGAAATACAAACTACCATCAGAGAATACTATAAACACCTCTATGCAAATAAACTGGAAAATCTAGAAGAAATGGATAATTTCCTGGACACTTACACTCTTCCAAGACTAAACCAGGAAGAAGTTGAATCCCTGAATAGACCAATAGCAGGCTCTGAAATTGAGGCAATAATTAATAGTCTACCAACCAAAAAAAGTCCAGGACCAGATGGATTCACAGCTGAATTCTACCAGAGGTACAAGGAGGAGTTGGTACCATTCCTTCTGAAACTATTCCAATCAATAGAAAAAGAGGGAATCTTCCCTAACTCATTTTATGAGGCCAACATCATCCTGATACCAAAGCCTGGCAGAGACACAACTAAAAAAGAGAATTTTAGGCCAATATACCTGATGAACATCGGTGCAAAAATCCTCAATAAAATACTGGCAAACCGGATTCAGCAACACATCAAAAAGCTTATCCACCATGATCAAGTGGGCTTCATCCCTGGGATGCAAGGCTGGTTCAACATTCACAAATCAATAAACATAATCCAGCATATAAACAGAACCAAAGACAAGAACCACATGATTATCTCAATAGATGCAGAAAAGGCTTTTGACAAAATTCAACAGCCCTTCATGGTAAAAACGCTCAATAAATTCGGTATTGATGGAATGTACCTCAAAATAATAAGAGCTATTTATGACAAACCCACAGCCAATATCATACTGAATGGGCAAAAACTGGAAATATTCCCTTTGAAAACTGGCACAAGACAGGGATGCCCTCTCTCACCACTCCTATTCAACATAGTGTTGGAAGTTCTGGCTAGGGCAATTAGGCAAGAGAAAGAAATCAAGGGTATTCAGTTAGGAAAAGAAAAAGTCAAACTGTCCCTGTTTGCAGATGACATGATTGTATATTTAGAAAACCCCATTGTCTCAGCCCAAAATCTCCTTAAGCTGATAAGCAACTTCAGCAAAGTCTCAGGATACAAAATTAATGTGCAAAAATCACAAGCATTCTTATACACCAGTAACAGACAAACAGAGAGCCAAATCATGAATGAACTTCCATTCACAATTGCTTCAAAGAGAATAAAATACCTAGGAATCCAACTGACAAGGGATGTAAAGGACCTCTTCAAGGAGAACTACAAACCACTGCTCAGTGAAATAAAAGAGGACACAAACAAATGGAAGAACATACCATGCTCATGGATAGGAAGAATCAATATCGTGAAAATGGCCATACTGCCCAAGGAAATTTATAGATTCAATGCCATCGCCATCAAGCTACCAATGAGTTTCTTCACAGAATTGGAAAAAACTGCTTTAAAGTTCATATGGAACCAAAAAAGAGCCCGCATCTCCAAGACAATCCTAAGTCAAAAGAACAAAGCTGGAGGCATCACGCTACCTGACTTCAAACTATACTACAAGGCTACAGTAACCAAAACAGCATGGTACTGGTACCAAAACAGAGATATAGACCAATGGAACAGAACAGAGTCCTCAGAAATAATACCACACATCTACAGCCATCTGATCTTTGACAAACCTGAGAGAAACAAGAAATGGGGAAAGGATTCCCTATTTAATAAATGGTGCTGGGAAAATTGGCTAGCCATAAGTAGAAAGCTGAAACTGGATCCTTTCCTTACTCCTTATACGAAAATTAATTCAAGATGGATTAGAGACTTAAATGTTAGACCTAATACCATAAAAATCCTAGAGGAAAACCTAGGTAGTACCATTCAGGACATAGGCATGGGCAAAGACTTCATGTCTAAAACACCAAAAGCAACGGCAGCAAAAGCCAAAATTGACAAATGGGATCTCATTAAACTAAAGAGCTTCTGCACAGCAAAAGAAACTACCATCAGAGTGAACAGGCAACCTACAGAATGGGAGAAAATTCTTGCAATCTACTCATCTGACAAAGGGCTAATATCCAGAACCTACAAAGAACTCAAACAAATTTACAAGAAAAAAACAAACAGCCACAGCAAAAAGTGGGCAAAGGATATGAACAGACATTTCTCAAAAGAAGACATTCATACAGCCAACAGACACATGAAAAAATGCTCGTCATCACTGGCCATCAGAGAAATGCAAATCAAAACCACAATGAGATACCATCTCACACCAGTTAGAATGGCGATCATTAAAAAGTCAGTAAACAACAGGTGCTGGAGAGGATGTGGAGAAAAAGGAACGCTTTTACACTGTTGGTGGGATTGTAAACTAGTTCAACCATTATGGAAAACAGTATGGCGATTCCTCAAGGATCTAGAACTAGATGTACCATATGATGCAGCCATTCCATTACTGGGGATATACCCAAAGGATTATAAATTATGCTGCTATAAAGACACATGCACACGTATGTTTATTGCAGCACTATTCACAATAGCAAAGACTTGGAATCAACCCAAATGTCCATCAGTGACAGATTGGATTAAGAAAATGTGGCACATATACACCATGGAATACTATGCAGCCATCAAAAAGGATGAGTTTGTGTCCTTTGTAGGGACATGGATGCAGCTGGAAACCATCATTCTTAGCAAACTATCACAAGAACAGAAAACCAAACACCGCATGTTCTCACTCATAGGTGGGAACTGAACAATGAGATCACTTGGACTCAGGAAGGGGAACATCACACACCGGGGCCTATCATGGGGAGGGGGGAGGTGGGAGGGATTGCATTGGGAGTTATACCTGATGTAAATGACGAGTTGATGGGTGCAGCACACCAACATGGCACAAGTATACATATGTAACAAACCTGCACGTTATGCACATGTACCCTACAACTTAAAGTATAATAATAATAAATAAATTAAAAAAAAATAGCAGAAACTAAATATCTCATGAATCATGAATGCTACACTAGATGGCCCTGAATCTTAATTTAAAGCAGATACTAAGCATTTTTCCTTTCATCTTACATAATTAATATTTGTAAAGAAGAACAGTATTTGGAAATCATTCTTGTATTTTACATTTCTTACATTATCAGATCTTGCAGGTTAGTTTCCCAGGAACCAGAAGCCATCCTCTAGAGAACTGGCTGCAGCCGATTTTATAAATTTTACTTATCCTGGGGAAGTAGAATATAATGCAATGCATTACTCTACAAGATTTGTTGTAAAGAACATTTAGAATATTCAGCATAAGTTTTTATTCCAGACACATCTTCATAAGTCCTTCCATTTTTCCAAGGGCAAAGAGTGCCTCGTATTTATGATGTTTTTCATGCTTTAGAACTCAGCTGTAAGAAATCTATTTCTTTTCAAGGAAAAAGCAAAAGAAGAGAGTGATTAGGAGATACTCTGAATAAATGCAGCGGCAAAATATTCCACCAAAGACTGCATATCCTATAAAGAGGAAATGAGAGAGGAGGCAGAGAGAGAGAGAGTCACAGAGACACACACACACACAGAGAGAGAGAGAGAGAGAGAGAGAAATAAAGAATAAAATAGATATTTGTGCTGAAAATACTGAAGATTAGTTAATCTTGTATACATGAAATTTTCTAAGAGAATAGGTCGTAAGTACTCTCATTACAAAAGAAGTGGTAACTGTGAGAGGTGATGGATATGTTATTCAGTTTGACTGTGTTAATCATTTACAATGCATGTCAAAGCATTACCTTGTTTACTTTAAATAAATACAATTTGTATATGTCAATTATACCTTATAAAGCTGGGAGAAAATTTAAAAAGAAGATACCTCTCTCCCAAGACAGAGTAAGAACTGTACCTTTTGGATAAAAGCATAGACTTTATAGGATTAAATATGTATTCAGGTTTCACAAAAGCAAAATATTTCTCTATGTCTCGATTGAAACAATTTCTAAATTTCGAATATAGAAAGCATTTGTCTCTGTGCCATCACCACTGAATATTGATTTTTTGGTAATGTTTGACAAAAATCAACTAGAAGAACAAAAGCTATCTACATCTACACCTTGACCACAATTATGATCTCATAATTCTAATACAATTTCTTTAAATTTTGTGTATACAAAAATCAGAACGAAAATGTAAAATTCATTTGGAAATATTTGTTATCTATAAATACAACCAGTTATTTTTTAAGTAAAATAACATGTAATTTTTAAAGTGTCTTAAAGCTTCTCCAATCTAGTTTGCCTTCCACTTGGTTCAAATATAACAACAAAAAAAAATTGTATCATACCCTAAATGAATATTTACGAAACATCAGTGGTGAGTCAAGTTAAAGTATGAGTGAAGAATCCTGGGAATGGTACAGTCTGCATGACGGAATGAACAGATTACAGAGCTAAACTGTATTAGAAGGCAATTTTGTCCAGTAGGAGGCTTGGGCTGAAAAACCTGCTTATTTGTTTATGAAGTCGTCTCCAATGTCACTGAAATTTGCCATAAGTATTTCCAAGCCTCTTTAGGCTTCTAGTTGCTCTTGAGAGCAACATCTGTGGTCTTGAGAACATGGAGAAGTTCAATTGTCACAGAAGGGAAAAATCACTGAATTATTCTACAAATGGAATCAGTTTATTAGGACTTCAACTATTGGAAAGAAAGTGATTGAGGGCTAACACAACAGGTTTTAAGCTGTTAGTTAAAAATATTAAATTTAGAACTTCCTAGTCTGATTCTGATCCTAACCAAATTTATGTTTAAGAAGTTAAAGGAATTGTTGCAGTATTTTCTTAGCACCCAAAGATAGAGTCAAAAAAGTGTAGGCAAGATGTTACAAGCATTGATAATCACTGTCTTTTGGGAGGTGATGGATAATAGAAAGTTGAGCAGAATTAACATAATGATGAAATTAAAGTTCATTACTTGATGTAAAAAAAATGTATAAAACTCTGATTACTACA
Source organism: Macaca fascicularis (assembly GCF_037993035.2). Classification (NCBI taxonomy): domain Eukaryota; kingdom Metazoa; phylum Chordata; class Mammalia; order Primates; family Cercopithecidae; genus Macaca; species Macaca fascicularis. The sequence continues at coordinate 36,691,068 of NC_088391.1, read as the reverse complement.
TATATTTATTAAGCACTTTTTAATATTTGCATATGCACTCTCAAATACTCATAGCTCTGGTATAGGTTCCATCTTGGAATTTTTAAATCAAGTATTTGCACAAACAATGATAATGAAAATGACCATTTAGAGGATACCAATCACATGCAAATCACTGCATTAGAAGCTTTTCTTATTTTGAATTCTCACAATTATCTGAGTGGAGCATCTGAATCTCCACTTAATACACGATGAAGCCAAGTCTCAGACTGCTTAACTTACTCAATTTTATAAAACCAAAGAGTGACTAAGAAGCTCTCTAAACTTATGTTGATATGAGTCCAAAACCTATTCTTTGTATACAAAAGAGCATTGTTTTATAAATAAACAAACAAGTACATCTGTCTTTATTTGCTTTTTACTTTATGGCAAGGATAGGCATGGGAAGCTATTTATACTATGTTTCCTCCTGGTTAGATAACAAAATATTTACTTTTATTTACATTCTAGCAACCTCTCATTTGCTGCCCTCTCATATTGGTCTACGCTTCTGTGAGGAAAATAACTGTTAAGTTGCTATTTACTTAAGTGTTTGCTAGCACAGAAATATTATCATGCCTATTTGAGGCTGTAGCAACATGCTGGTAAGATGTATTGATAAGAAATAAAGCCAGAATATCATTAAAAAAACTTAGTAGTCTATTTGTGTTGTCATATTTCTATACTTTACATTTTAACAGTGCAATACACAGTGCAACAATTCCTTTAATTTCTTAAACATAAATTTGGTTAGTATCGGAATCAGACTAGGAAATTCTAACTTTAATATTTTGAACTGTGTAGTATCTTTTCTTTATAGTTCCTACGTGAACTATTATCTACATGTTATTGCAGCATGTGGAAGTCAAAATACACCCATATTAGGTGACCACCTAACATCATGAGAGGATTTGGGGAATTTAGAGCTCAAGGCACATGTATTTTACTAAGTAGAGGATATTCAAGGTGATTTTTTAAAGGTAGACTTAAAACTTGAAAGAAAATGCACTGCAAGATATGGGGTTATGTTCTTAATATAACTATAGGACATAGCTGATACCTAGTGATGTAATTTCACACTATCAGTAGAACAGGACAAAATGATATTGACATATGAAAAATACTTAAGGTCAAAAAATTTTTAAAAAGATATCTGAGATGTAGCCGTTATTTTAGAGACAATCGTTAATATTTGGTAGCAAGACCATGCAAATTGAATTATCTTTAAACACCTGAACACTGCAATACCTACAAACAAAATCTAAAATAATAAGTTTATAATTGAATACCATAATTAAAAAGCAGTATAAAAAGAAGTATAAAATATGACATGGTTTTAGATAAAATTACCTTCTAAATAATATAACAAACGAACTTAAAATGTCTAAAGACAATAGCTAAACCAAATGATAGCCTGGTGGCATAAAGTAACAGCAATTAAAACATAGCTTTAATATAAAATTTTAATATGATTTTATTTCTATTATTTAAAATGAATTGAAAACATGTCAGAAATATCTATTTTATTTTTGAAAATTTACTTTTGCATTTTTATTTCAGGCAATGCTGTTTATACAACAAATAAAAATAAAGTATTTGTTGCTGTAGGCAATTCATTCTGTGGTGGATAACATCCGTGCTACCTGATGTGGGGCCTGAGGCCCCGCATGATCTTACCCCTCTTGGTAGTTCTAGTTTCATTTTCTATTACGTATCAGGTTATATGTTTAAATAGCAAGCATTCTGTTAGACTATATCAAACAATTATACTTTTATCTACCTGTTTTTCCTCCCTGTTACACCATATTAATAGTAATTCAATAAATTCCTACCCTGTCTTGCAATTGGTGTCTTCTGGCTTGTGAGGGCAAAGCATTCCTTATTTATGTCTTTTTTTTTTTTTTTTTCCCAAGTGTAAACCGTAGTTTCTGCTTCAGTGTGAGTGCATCATAAAATTTTTGTAATATTCACATTCTGTGATGCTGCATGATGTTCTGGAATATTCTGAAATGCCATAGTTTGGGAGAAAAATAATGTTTAAATGACCACTACAAAGTATCTTTTTTTTTTCTTTTTTTTTTTTACCGTGAGCAATTTCACTAAAAAAGTTCCAGGAAAGTGCCTCTATATTTGCATTACAGGAACCTGCTAAACTCCTGAAGTTGAATCAAAACTATGTGCATATGTGTAACTGATTTAAAAAGATATTTAATAGTTTTTATCAGATTCTAAAAAGAATTATTATACAAAAGAGTTCTAAAAGCCATGGACACATTTCCCTGACGATTTATCATGTCTGCTGAATTACCTGATGTCACATATATTATAATTCTCACCTCTCCAATCCTTCTACCTATAAACCGCTTAGAGTCTTACATCCCTACAACAAATGATTAGCAAATTCTTAAGTTAGATAATAAGTAAATAAGGCAGAAAAGAGTAAAAATATTAAAAGTAAAATATGAACATATTGTTAACGATATGAAAGGGTTGTTCTTGTAAATAATGGGTATGGTTTTCTCTGTTTACTGAACTCTGTTTTATAAAATTAATCCCACTAAATGAGAATTTTATAAGATGAAAGAGTAATGCTACAAATTTATAAAATTTCTTTGGCAATTAGTGAATTTAATGAATACATTTGTTTTCTCTTACCTGTGCTAAATGGAATAAGAAAGTTTAGAACGTATCCCATTAAAACATTAAAATTTTTTGAAGCACCATGTTTGTTAAAAAGTGGACTTCAGAGATAAAGAAAACAGCAGTCATAAGTGGTCCCATAACTACTGTGTTCATATACTTTTGTTAATCTATGTGATCATCAATATTAATTTGTTTGCAAATTAGTTTATACTATTTCTGTTATTGAAAGGATATAATTTATTTAAATCTTATTTTCAAAATGAAGTTTGAGAATAACATAATTGTTACTTCTACAAAACTGTCAACTTATTTTAAAAGACTTAGTAAAAATATATTTCTAAAATTATTTGTATTTACCTTGATGAGAAAAAATCAAGTGTAAATATTAAGGGGAATTATAAAAACCTAGAATTACTTTTCTTTCCATTCTACCAAGAGTTAACCAAGATGTTGTATATGCCTTAACAATTCTCAAACATATTTTGTTGCCACTAATACATATTTTGATGCCACTAATATATGTCTACTGCAAAAATATACTATTTTTTATAACTCTCCAATTTTGAACAAGTGTCTGATATACCATGTTTAAGTTTTTACCTTAGATTTTTATAACTATCATCATGTTTATAGGCTTATAAATAAATATTGAAACCATAATTTTGGTTTATTTATTTTGGCTACTTTTGGTAACCAAAAGTGAATTGGTGTTTACTTTTAAAAATATGCCACGCCAGGTGCGGTGGCTCAAGCCTGTAATCCCAGCACTTTGGGAGGCCGAGACGGGCGGATCACGAGGTCAGGAGATGGAGACCATCCTGACTAACACGGTGAAACCCCGTCTCTACTAAAAAAATACAAAAACTAGCCGGGTGAGGTGGCGGGCGCCTGTAGACCCAGCTACTTGGGAGGCTGAGGCAGGAGAATGGCGTGAACCCGGGAGGCGGAGCTTGCAGTGAGCTGCGATCCGGCCACTGCACTCCAGCCTGGGCGACAGAGCAAGACTCCGTCTCAAAAAAAAAAAATAAATAAATAAATAAATAAATAATAAAAATAAAAATAAATATATGTCAATCAGCATTAACCATCTTTCTATCAGAATCATATTTCTCCATTAATTTCCATTTCTTTCAAGTATTATTGTTTTATAATAATCTACATAAAATTTCTGAAAACATTTTGCTAGATTCATTCAAGCCTCTTCTCTTCAAAGCAATACAAGCACACTGTTACATTTAAATATTCCAGATCTACTTTGTTGGTTGTAGGTATGTAACTTTGTTTCTGAGATCTCTATTCTGTTCCATTGATCTATACTTTTTTTTTTTTTTTTTTTTTGAAACAGAGTATCACTCTATGGCCCAGGATCTCAGCTTACTGCAACCTCCTCTCATGCGTTCAGGCAATTCTCCTGCCTCAGCCTCCTGAGTAGCTAGGATTAAAGTTGCACACCACCACACTTGGCTAATTTTTGTATTTTCCTTAGAGATAGGGTTTTACCATGTTGGCCTGGCTGGTCTCAAACTCTTGACCTTAAGTGATCCACCCACCTCAGCCCCACAAAGCATATGTTTATTTTTATACCAGTACCACGTTGCTTTGTTTACTGCAGCAGTGTAGTATAATTTGAAGTCAGGCAATGTAATGCCTCTGGTTTTGTTCTTTTGCTCAGAATTGCTTTGACTATTTGAGCTCTTTTTTGATTTAGGTGAATTTTAGGATTTTTTTTTTTTCCAATTCTGTAAAGAATGATGTTGGTAGTTTGACAGGACATAGCACTGAATCTGTAGGTTGCTTTGAGCAGTATGGTCACTTTAAGGATATTGATTCTGCTGATCCATGAGCATAGATGTTTTCTATTTGTTTATGTCAGCTATGATTTCTTCCATCAGAGTTCAGAGGTCTCATATCTCCTTGGTTAAATATATTTCTAGGTGGTGTTGTTGCCAATATAAATACATATATGTATATATAGGTCTATACACACACACACACACACACACACACACACACACACACATACACCATGGGATACTACTCAGCCATAAAGAATGAAATCATGTCTTTTGCATGTCTTTTGCAGTAACGCAAATAGAACTGGAGACCATTATCTTTAGTGAAATGACTCAGAAACAGAAAATCTAAAACAGCATGTTCTCAATTATAAGTGGGAACTAAATAATGAGTACACATGGACATACAGAGTAGAAAATAGACATTGGAAACTCCAGAAAGTGGAAGGGTGGGAGGCAGGTTAGGGATGAAATACTAGCTTTCGGATACAATGTACAGTATTCTGGTGATGGGTACACTAAAATCCCAGAGTTTACCACTATGCAAAAAGTCTGTGTAATGTAGCTGCACTTGTACTCCTAAATCCATAGAAATAAAAAAATTAACTAAAAGTAAATATTACACATTTATAACAAAGTGTCACAATTTTCTGTCTACCCCTTTTTAATAATAATTTCTCTTCCATTAAGGAAAACATTTTTACATTTAAAATTTACTCTTTCAGTATGTATTCGATGTTAATGAATTTAAAATTCTACTAGTTTGTGCTTTTCTCTTACATTTTAAATATAACTTACTGTATTTCTCCTTACTCTATTGTGCAAACCCATGCCTAAATTCTAACAAAAAATTTAACACAATTTTTGGATAATACTCAATATCAATATATTTATGTATATATTGTGTACAGCTGAACCGTTATAATATGTGACTTTCTGTCAAAATTTTTAATCTTTCTGAATTATCTGAGGCTTGCTTTGTATGCTGTCTCTCTAACTGATCTTCGTATCTCCTGACAAACTTTAAACAGTTAATTGCATCATGTAATCTATTAATTTAATGTTTGATTGTTTTTTGTTGTTGTTTTTTCCCTAGAAACCTCACTCTCGAAGCCTCTGAATTCTTGTTCTAACTTAGGCTCAGTGTTAAGTATTCCTACTACACATATCTTATTGTGGGACTTTGCTTAACTCTCCATTGTAAGGGTTTATTTCACTTCTCTCCTGTGTTGGGTGCCCTGTTTTCTGCATTTCCATGTCCTTCATTGACTTTACATCCTCATTTCAATAGTCCACGTCATCCTGTTTCTGGAAAAATTTTTGGAAAATGTTATATGTAATGTATAAACTTTATATGATGTAGTATAATATACAATAATATATTTTACTCTCCTACTTTTGAATAAAGTTTGTTTAGAATTCTAAATTAGAAACATTCTTTTCCCTCAGAATAGCTCCATTGTCTCATTTTCCTTAGATATGGAAGCTTGTTTACTTAGAGAATTTTTTTCTCCAATAGTTATTTTAAAATAGCTTTTATTTTTCATAATTTTAAATAATTCTTTTTGAATAATTCAGGGATTCAAAAAGTTATAAAATAGTATAGCAAATAAACATTAACTTAAGATATTATGCAAAAATATTGTAGCTGTACTGCTATGCCACAATGAGATTGCTGATCAAAGAGTACATCTCCCATTGATGAAATTAGACATTGCTAAACTGCTCTTATTTTCCTAATTTGGTATACGAGAGTTGCTTTCATTCTACATTCCTCCAAACACTTAATTTTGCTAGATATGAAAATTCTCCCAATATCAAGAGCAGAGATCATGTTCCATTGCTGTCTTCATTTGCATTTTTCTGATCGAGTTAGAACATCCTTTATTATGTTTCATGCACTTTCCTCTTTTCTGTGCAGCACTTTCAGTGTCCTCATATTAATAGAGCCAAACTCAGCTTCTAGATGTGAGGCATAGATGACGTTGATGTCTGTCCCATTGACATTTAGAATATTTTCTTCATTTCTACTATGCACAGATTCATTTTGTTTCTTTAGCTCAATTATGTGTTTGGGGCACAGAAAAATACACATACATACACATGAACAAATATAAATACATTTATACACACATACATATACTCATATTACATATACAATATTTCTGTCATTTGTCAGTTTTCTAAACCACGTTGAATCAAGTATATGTTTTTTCAATAGTCAAAAACAGATTTAAATATTTATTTTTATTTGATTAAAAATCAAATTGTAAGTATTTGAATTTATAAAAGTTGAAGCTATCTAGTATAATTTATGAATGTTTTAAATCACCTAAAATTATTTTGATTTTGTCACTTGTAACACCTATTAATTCATAAAATTAGAGTTGCTATGTTTAGCTAATGAAAACACAGGATACCAGTTAAAATGGAATTTCAGATAAACAATTTTTATTTACTGTAAACATTTTCTAACTGTGTCCAGATTTAACTGGGCATATTTATCCTGTATATTTCATGGCAAAGTTAACTAAATCTTATTCATAGTAAATTTTTTGGCAAATATTATAAACATGTTTTTAACAGTTTCTTGAATGTTGCTTCTCTGGTGGATTTTTCTTCTCTCCTGTTATTTTCTAGTTTAGCAAAATCAGCAATTCAAAGGGAAATGTATGCTTTTGAGTGCCAGTAGCCATCCCAGATGATTACAACATGTGACTGCAATGAGGGTAGTATCATATGATGCCTAAGAGATTGCTGGGTTGAATTTTGTCCTCAATATTTAATAACTCTGTGAATGTAGGCATACTACATAACCTCTCTGTGCCTTGGGTTCTTCTTGTGGAAATGAATTTGTATGTGTATTACATATAAAATACATGGCTCAAAAAAAGTGTCCCAGCAGGCTGAGGTGAGAGGATTGCTCGAGTCAAAGGGTTAAGTCCACGGTAGGCCACATAGCAAAACTCCAGCTTTAAAAAAAAGTATATAAATAGTATTTAGTGCATAAATATTACCCTACTATTAGCTATTTTTACATTCTTTTGAAATTATTTTTTTAAATCTACAAATATGTATATATCTTTAAAATTATTAGAATGAGAATAGGAATCACTTAGTGATTCTTGGCTTGCCAGCTTAAATATAATACATGAGAGGGCACTGAGACAAGCCATCAGATTGTCGATTTTAGACATAAGTAGAATAAGAAAGTTTGCAAGCAGCGTGTTATTGGAGAGAGACTTATTATGAACCTAATTGATATTCATCTGTGATAGGATGACTTTGTATCTGGATAGAGAAACACCAAAATATAACCAATAAAATCTTCCATTTTATATTGAGATTTTATCTTATATTTTCATAACTGGTTAAGAGCATACAGTTGAAATTGAAATATTATTCTGTCAGATTCACTGCCTAGAGAACACCATTCAGAGGTTCTTTGCCAGTAGCTCCCTGACAAGTCAAAAGACTGGTATCATTTAATTACTGTACTCCCTTCTGGATTCATTTTTACAATATCACTTAAGCCCACATAATACCTTAACTGGTGAAACTTACGACTACTTAGGCGCAAAGTTTGGGAAACACCAGTCTCCAATAAATTTTGTTGGAAAAAAATCTGAGTTTTAATTGAACCACACAATGAGTATTGATGAGATATGCAGAGTTATCATTTGGAAAGCTAGTTAGAGTAGACCCTGTGCAATTTTCCTACAGGTATGAAACAGAGAACATAGACAAAAACTCACAATGTTGTTGAAAACCAGGACAGACTGTCAATGTATGTTCAAAATGTAACAAAAATTTTTACTGTGAAACAAATTCAGCTAGATAAACAAAATGGGTAATGACATTTCCAACCTGTATTTTCTCTCTGGTTCTGTCTTTTTGTTTTGTTTTGGTTTGGTTTGGTTGCATTTTGTTTGGGTTTGATTTCCCAAATCTAGAGACAGGATATCCCTGAAAACAAAAGGAGAAAATGCCAATTTATGCTGATGAAAAGGGCTTATGTTTTTCTGGGCAAAAATTAACCTTAAAAAAGCTGAGCTGCTGTTATTTGGTGCAGGCTGCTGGGTGAAGGTGGTGTCTCCTCTTCCCTTTTTGTATTTTCTGAATGATACAGAAAAATTTATTGGATGAGCTACTAGACTAGCCGTTGCCCTAATCCAATATCCACAGACACTATCACAGTACATTTACAATCACTACCCCTGTTTGAGCTGCTTTTCTGTAGGCAGACTTTCTCCCTATTTCTCAGCACGTATTGTGATAACATTTAAAGGTTGATATTCTATCTTAATTAAAATAAAAGGAAATATATTTGAGGGAAAGTTCCAGCTAGGCAGAATCTGCTTATAACTGGCTCAGAAGAGAAATAAACAAACACATAAAATTCAGTAGGATCCTGAAATTAAGTGTAGACAGTGAGAATAGAATACATATTTTCATATTTGTTTCCCCAAAGCTCTTTCTTTTCTAGTACAGAAAGTAAAATATGTGATTTATGATCGAAATATGTAGTATAAAATATGAAACTAATAATGCAATAATCAATTACTCTTCTGTATTTTATATTCTACTCTCTCCTTTCTATTTATTTATAATATTGGTGCCTGCTCATCCAATCTCATTTTCTCACTATTGTTCTTGTCCCCATTGTTCTTGCTTTTGATCTCAATGAGTATTTTTTTTTAATTTTATGTTTTAATTGTAAATTGAAAAATTATAGTAAATATTTATTGTAAATATTTAAGGGGTACAAAACAATGTTTTGACTTATTAACACAATCTCGAATCATTAAATGAAGCTGATTGACATATCCATCACCTTAAATACTTATGACTTTTTGTTGTGACAAAATATGAAATGTACTCTCTTAGCAAATTTGAAATGTACAATATGTTATCATCTACCACATTCTCCATGTGGTCCAATAGATCTCATGGGAAAAAGTCCTTATTTCTTCAGTCTAATTGAGGATTTGGGCCTTTTGACCCTTATCTTCCCTTTCCCCTATACCCCTCCAGCCTCTGGTAAACACTTAGAAAATGTAACATATCAAGTACATGTATTTGCAATTCACATTAATTTTTCAGACTCCTATTGATAAATATTGGCCTGTTTGTGGTCTAGGATTATACAGTTTTTTGGGGAAATAAGCAATGGATCGACCTTTTCGCCTAAGTAACAAAATTCTCCCATTCATAAACTTTCAATTTCAGATTAATTTTATTTTTCTATTTTTTAAAAAAACACATAACATATGAACACATATTTATGAGATTTGTACATTTTATATTTTACCTTTTTGTAAAACAAAACCATATGTATGTAGTTACAAGGGTGAGTTTTGGAAATTTCTATTTTTTTCTAATAATATTTTTGCCTTTTTTGTAATATATAATAGAAAAAAGTATGTTTTTCTGGGCAAAATTGTAAAGTGAATTATATAAAATAATATCTGATAATACTTATTTTATACAGTACAGGACTTTTATACAGTATCTTTTTTCAGCAAACTCTTTTATACGGAATGGGACTTAAGATGATCAAATATTATCTGTGAATGTGAATATTCAGGCTCTTCTATAACGAAAGTAAGATATGAAACAAATATGTGTGTGCATGTGTGTAAATACACATGCACTTAGAATGCTTGCTTAATTTTAGATCACCCTTTCACAAATTCATTAGGTTCTCTGAGAGATATTTTTTATATCTATTCAAGGCAATTTAACATAAATAACTTTGACATGAACAAATTGTTTGTTCTTCAAATATGTCATTGAAAAGCTTTTTTTTGCAACACCATCTAAAAACAAGTGTAGCCACTGAAGACTAAAAATGTAATGACAAAGTAATATCTATCTATGGCTCCTCTCTTCTTCTGAAATAAAGTAATGATTATGTATTTGGCAAACATGTGCCGAAGTGTTTCAAAAAGGACATTTGAAAATAACAAAAGGTCTACACAAAATTTATAATGGAGAAAAATATTTGTGGAAATGCTATATAATTCACTTTGCAATATAAAAATTTTTCAAACTTTCTAATTGTTAGCTCTCCATCTTTCCAGTTGTGTGATAGTTGGTGGGTTACTGATTGACCCTTTCAAATCTTAGTTTCTGCTTGTGAATGATGAAAAGTAATAATGAAAATTACTTCATAAATGTGATTTAAAGTGAACTGAGAAAAAGAACTGAGCAAATTTCTGACTTGTAAATTATCCAGTATATGTTCATGTTTATTTTATTTTTAGTTTTTTATTCTTTTATTTATTTATTTATTTTAAATAAACTTTTATTTTAAGTTCTGGGGTATATGTGCAGTCTTGTTACATAGGTAAACATATACCATGTTGGTTTGTAGCACAAATCAACTCATCATGCATGTTTTAAGCCCAGCACCTATTAGCTGTTCTTCCTGATGCACCCGCTCCCCTTCCCCTGACAGACCCCAGTGTGTGTTGTTCCCCAGCCATGCGTCCATGTGTTCTCATCGTTCAGCTCCCACTTGTAAGTGAGAACATGCTGTGTTTCGTTTTCTGTTCCTGCATTAGTTTGCTAAGAATAATGGCTTCCAGCTCCATCCATGACCCGGCAAAGACATGATCTTGTTCCTTCTTATGGTTGCATAGTATTCCATGGTGTATATGTACCACATTTTCTTTATCCAGTCTATCACTGATGGCCATTTAGGTTGATTGCATGTCTTTGTTATTGTGAATAGTGGAGCAATGAACTTACACATAGATGTATCTTTAAAACAGAATGATTTATATTCCTTTGGGTGTATAGCCAGTAATGGGATTGCTGGGTCAAATGGTATTTCTGCTTCTAGATCTCTGAGTAATTCTCATACTGTCTTCCACAATGGTTGAACTAATTTACATTCCCACCAACAATGCAGAAGCATACCTTTTTCTCTGCAACCTCACCAGCACCTATTGTTTCCTGACTTTTTAATAATCACCATTCTGACTGGCATGTGATGGTATCTCATTGTGGTTTTGACTTGGATTTCTCTAATGATCAGTGATTTTGAGATTTTTTTTCATATGTTTCTTAGCCACATGAATGTCTTCTTTTGAAAAGTGTCTGTGAATATCCTTTGCCCACATTTTAATGGGGTTGCTTGTCTTTTCCTTGTAAATTTGTTTAAGTTGCCTGTAGACTCTGGATATTAGACCTTTGTCAGATAGATTGCAAAAATTTTCCCCCATTCTGTAGGTTTTCTGTTCACTCTGATAATGGTTCATTTTGCTGTGCAGAAGCTTTTTAGTTTGTTTAGACCCAATTTGTTAAATTTTGCTTTTGTTACAATACCTTTTGGCATTTTAGTAATGAAATCTCTGCCAATGCCTATGTCTTAAATGGTATGGCCTAGATTTTCATCTAGGGTTTTTATAGTTTTGGGTTTTACATTTAAGTCTATAATCTATCTTGAGTTAATTTTTGTATAAGGTATAAAGAAGGGGTCCAGGTTTTATTTTCTGCATATGGCTAACCAGTTCTCCCAGCACCATTTATTAAATAGGAAGTCTTTTCCTCATTGCTTGTTTTTGTCAGGTTTGCCAAAGATCAGTTGGTGGTAGGTGCAGTCTTATTTCTGAGTTCACTATTCTCTTCCATTGGGCTATGTGTACCAGTATCATGCTGTTTTGGTTACTTTAGTCTTGTAGTACAGATTGAAGTCAGGGAGCATGACTCCTCCAGTGTGGTTCTTTTTGCTTAGGATTGTCCTGGCTATTCAGGCTCTGTTTTGGTTCCATATGAATTTGAAAGTCGTTTTTTTTTTTCTAATTCTGTGAAGAATATCATTGGTAGTTTAGTGGGAATAGCATTGAATCTATAAATTACTTTGGGCAGTATGGCCATTTTCACAATATTGATTCTTCCCATCCATGAAATAAAAAATATAATTGAGTCCCATCATCATATCATGAAAATGGTTTTAAGAGAAAACTAGTAGCCGGGCGCAGTGGCTCATGCCTGTAATCTCATCATTTTGGGAGGCTAAGATGGGCAGATCACATAAGGTCTGGAGTTCAAGACCAGCCTGGCCAACATATAGACACCCTGTCTCTACTAACAATACAAAAAAAAAAAAAAATAGCTTGGCATGGTGGTGACCACCTATAGTCCCAGCTGTCAGGAGGCTGAGACAGGATAATTGCTTGAACCTGGGAGGTAGAGGTTTCAGTGAGCTGAGATCTCACCACTGCACTCCAGCCTGGGTGACACAGTGAGACCTCGTCTCAAACAAACAAACAAACAACAAACAAAGAAGAGAAAACTAGCTAGATGAATATTATTGCTTCCTATTTTCAACCAGTAAGTAGTTGCCACTGATAAATTGACAGCCATGAGTCTGTCAAGAATGCTTATGAAATATTATATAATACCACATGCCTGTTCACAGAGGGAAAAATTCTAGGAAGCAACCTATGGGTACTTCTTGATTTCATGATGCAAGACAAGCACAAAAGCATCACGCATGACACTGAGAACACTGGACAATGCACCCTTGAAAAATCTTTGCTTCCTTCATCAAGCGCCATCTTTCTTCAGCTGTCAAAAATGCCTGTGTCCTCAAGACCAGCCTGGCCAACATGGTGAAACCCCATCTCTACGAAAAACACAAAATTAGCTGGACTTGGTGACTCACGCCTGTAATCCCAGCTACTCAGGAGGCTGAGGCAGGAGAATCACTTGAACCCGGGAGTTGGAGGTTGCAGCGAGCCTAGATCATGCCACTGTACTCCAGCCTGGGCGACCGAGACTCCATCTAAAAAAAAAAAAAAAAAAAAAAAAACCCTGTGTACATGATGTCAGTTCCTTTATGCCCTGACTGTATCACCATTCAGCAGTGAACAGTGTCAAATGGATAGGAAATCAACCCTGCAACGACAATGACAGGCTATGCAATCATCCAGCTGATGATGATGTGAGTACTCTTGGAATCCGGAAGCAATCCCTTGGCAGTGTCACAGATACTGAAGTAGGCAGCTGGGTAGATGATCATACCCTGCACAGACATGGTAAAGCCTTGGCACAGGCCTTTAATCCTATTAGATTTGTAGATATTAACCAGACAGTCACCAAGGCTTCTGAATTCCCTTTCAGCCCCAGCTTTACCCACATCCGCTGGTAGATGGGTACAGGCAAAATCCAAAGGGTACACAAAACGCGAGAATGTGGCTCCAGCACACTGCCTGATGCCAGGTTCCTTGCAACATAGTGCCAAAAGTGCATCCTCTGGTCCACACTACCCAGGAAGATCTGCTGGTATTTATCTTTGAAGGCAAAGTTGAGAGCCTGGGTGGGGAAGTATCTGATCACGTTGGCCAGGTTACAACGCCAGAAGGACAGGACTCTCTTCTCCTTGGGAATATGGACCATGCAGTCTATAATGCACTTGTATTGCTTATGTGTGGTAATTTCCTTGCTGGCATGCTGCACCTGCAGCAGCAGCTTGCACCACTTGATGGGTGCGACTGCTGCCTTAGAGATGGCTTCTACCACCCCACCTTCCAGGAAGTCGCTGTTGAAGGAGGACACAGCATCATCTGTCATGTTGAAAGGAAAGGGCAGGCAGGCTGCTGTGAGATTGGATGGGCCAGGACCTCTTTAATTTCAGGGCTTTGGGGCCTCATGTTATTTCAGAAAGTAAGCTTGCTACTTATGGGGCACATCTACGAGTTTCCAGAAAAATTATGGAACTGCAATTCTCCTGAAATATTAAGATTTGTAGTGTTAGTATATTATCTTTTTCCCTTTTAAGTTGTGGTAATAAAATATGGTCCTTAAAAGCCTGCCTTTTTGATATCTGTTGTGACATGTTTGATTGCCTAACATGCGACCAATTTTATTTAAGGATTCTTTTGTATTTAAACAGTATGTGTATTCTGAAGTTGCGGCATGCTATTCTAAATATATTGATTAGATCAAGCTTGTGAATTTTTCTATTCAAGGCTTTTGAATGTTTTCGACTTTTCTCTGTTATTAAAAATTTGAAAGATTCGGTTAAATTTTTCTGTTTATTTGGAAATCTTTACTTATGGTTCTGTCAGCTTTTATTTTCCTTTTAGTAAAAAAAAAAAAAAATCAAAACTGTGTTTTTACATGTACACAAGTTTAAAATCATGGTATTTCTCTTTTTTTCACTTGAAGTGACGTACTTATACATGGTAATAATTTTTCATGTTAAATATCTATTTTCCTAATATTAATATGACCACTTCAGTTTTCTTTTTGTTTATATTTATCTAAAACTTTACTTCTAATCCTTCCATGTGTGAGCTTAATATGAATCTCATGTAAATAACTATATTTCTTATAGCTAATCTTGCAGACTTTATTTTGTTGGTTTTATTTTATCCCTTTCTATTTATTGTAACTAGTTATAAAATTGGATTATTTCCACAACATTATTTTGTGATTTCTATAAGTCTTGATATTTTGCTTCTTTTTCTTGCCTTTCTTGCCTTATTTCATACTGATTGAGATATATTGTTTTCTTCATTTTATTTTTTTTTTCACTCTACTCTTTTGGAGATAACATCCTGAATTTCTGTTGTCTTAGTTCTTTGGAGATTTTAAGATGAATATTAAATTTGTCAAAGTCTAAAATTAATCTGGGCCAGGCGCGGTGGCACACGCCTGTAATCCCAGCACTTTGGGAGGCCGAGACCGGTGGATTGCTTGAGCTCGAGAGTTCGCGACGAGTGAAACCCTATCTCTACTAAAAATACAAAAAATTAGCCGGGCGTGGTGGCATGCACCTGTAGTCCCAGCTACTCAGGAGGCTGAGGCAGGACAATCGCTTGAACCCTGGAGACGGAGGTTGCAGTGAGCTGAGATCGCGCCACTGCACTCCAGCCTCACGACAGCACGAGACTCCGTCTCAAAAATAAAAATAAGAAATTAAAAAAATACTTATTTTAGAATACTTATATATTTATGTCACAGAGAGAAAGGTTGCCAGACTGAGTGCTCCAAGCAAGAAACATGGAAAATCTAGTGGAGAATTACAGGGCTGGCAGCACTCAAAGAGCTACCACATAATTTATGCAGTAGGTCCTCTTACAACATTATTTATTATAACACTGATGAAATAAAAATTAATTTCCAGCTGGGCCACTCTCTGTGTGGGGTCTGCACATTCTTCTCGTGTCCGGGTGGGTTTTTTTCCAGTTATTCCAGTTTCCTTCCACATCCCCCAGCTGTGCACATCAACTTAGCTGTCTTGTCTAAGTGGTCTTAGTCTCAGTGACTGTTGGTGTGTGTGAGTGTGCCCTGTGATGGGATAATGGCATGTTCAGGACTGGCTCCTTCTTTCTGCCCTGAGCTGCCAGGAGATGCTCTGGCCACCTGGGATGCTGAACTGAAATATGCAATAATAATTATCTTGTTTCTATTAATCTTTCTTAAATTTATGCATAGCCCCAATTTATTTCAGCATTTAATATTAGAAGTGTTTTGGCGTTTATTTAGAAGTCCGATGATGTTTTTGTGACCAGAAATATATTGTAGGAACTTAAAACTTGCTGATATCAATTAGCCTATGCTAAATCGGTTTCATTATACGTTGCTCCATTTAAAGTTTCAGTTTCTAAGACCTATGGACTACATAAGTAAGAATTTATTCTCTTTTTTCCCCAGCAAATTTACTTGCCTAGACAAAGAGGTTAGTCTCAAGATTGTTTCTTATGTTCAAAAAATATACACTTAAAATCTGCAAGTGGTGTAATGCATAAAGTACTGAAGAAAATACAGACTTGTTACATATATTCCAGTGTAGGGGATAATGAAATATAAATACATAATGATATAATAAATTTTAACTAAAAGTCATACAATAAATAAGTGAGATATGAGTGATTGTGGAAGTATTTTAGATAAAATGGGAAAAGATCTTTTTGAAAAGGTTAACATTTTAGCAACAACCTTAATGTATTAGAAACAATAAGCAGTAGAAACAAAAGTTGACCAACAATAACAGCAAAACGACTCACAAAAAATACAAGTAAATAAATAAATACATAATGTAAAACAATTCTAGATTATCAATATTTGCTCTTTAAAAACATGATTTTAGAAATCACTAGCTTAATAAAGCAAAGCAAAATAAAACGAAGCATAAACACGTTAAAGCTTAAATTAAATAAAAATGTAAACCACACATAGCAGAAAGTAAAAATAACTTAAGAAAGTATATTACATAGCACTCTGTAGTTTAATACATTTGAATATTTGATGAAATAAAACATTTTATAAGACTAATTGAATTATTAAGCAATATCTTAATAAACTTAATAAATAATAGGTTAATAAATAATTTTCTTCAACATACAATTGATGCAGGATATTTTCTTTACCCCTTCTTGGGACTTGTGACAGAAGTGTCTCCTTTACTCAGCCTACCCCTGTCTATCCCTTGCAGGAGGAAGCCTGCCAGCAAATGAGTGCAGTAACCTGAGCGAATGCTTTGGGGTTTTGGCAGGAACAAACCCCATTTACTCAGCTCACCAAGCTCAACCCCTTGTTGGAGGGAGCACATAGGTGAGGGAGTGTACAATCTTACTGACCATTTTTGTGTGTGGGCAGGAGCAAACTCGGTGTGGGCCACACGGCAATGACCTTGTGGGGGTCCCTGCAACCCCTGAAGCCACAGAAATCATGTTACAATGTTCTTTCTGCTCTGCTCTCCACAGATGGCTTAAGTGTTAATAGCTCATGGGAGGGCAAAGAGCCAGTGTGAAAGCCTTTTTTTGGGTATCAGCACTTATGGCTCCCTAGCTCTTGTCCTGTGTCTAGGAAAAGGGAGTTTGCACAAACAAATAGAAGACTGGTGAATGTGGAGGATTTTATTGAACAATGAAAGTGGCTCTCAGTGGGAAGGAGAGCTAGAAAGGGGATGAGACAGGCAGGTAGTCTTCCCAAGTCTAGCAGTCTCTGGCTGGACACTTCTTCATCAAGCCATCCCTCTGAAGTCAAGTCATTTCTCTCTAATGTCCAGCTGCTTCTCTGCTTCTCTCCGACTGAGTCTGGGGTCTTTATAGGGACTGGATGAGGGATGGGGCAGGCTGTGTGTAGTTTAGGAAAAGACAATATTTGAGCAGGAAAACAGGGGTAGAAGTTCTCACTTTAGACCATGGGTTTCAGGCTTTTTGGTTTGAAGGCGGGGTTTTGCCAGAGATCCGACCCTGTCTGCCTAGAATTTCTCTGCCTCCTGTCACTATCGCAATAACCAATTAGGTAATATAAAAAATTGATTAATAAAAATAAATAAATATATATATCAGTATGAGAATATTAGGAAGAAAACTTCACTGCCTATGTAAAAAAAATTTACAACTGTGATTGAAGAACTTTTAAAATGAAAATGGAGAGATGTGTCTCCCCAAAGAGCAGTTACTTCTTTAGTTCACCATCTCTGTTGTATTTTTGCATGTCACTCATCAAAGTGTGAGTAATAATCTGTGGGTGCTATGGTTTATCATGATTCTTTCTTATCTTTTTCTATATTCTGAATGTTTATCTTGGGTATTCCTTTCACATTAAAAATATTTCCAACTAAACAATCAAGCAACTGTCACTTACTAACGGAGCTAATACCTAAATAATTTAGAAAATTGTTTTAAATATTTTTTCTTAATATCTAAGGGAGGAAGCATAATTTTTTCTATATTAATATGGTTTTTAGTTTGCTTTTCTTTTTATTTTGATTCATAAATTCTCATAACAATGTCTCTTATTAATGTACTTTCTCCTTTCATTGCAAATATAATGAACAATTATTTACATTTGCTTGAGTCTTTCTTTTTTTCTACTCCGTAGGTCACTTTATTTGAGCTACTGTTGAATACCACTATTTTCCCTCCATAGAGTTCCTATAACATGGGAGCCAGGCCACACACATGCCTTCCTCTTGAAAACAAACTAATTTAGAAAGGGTGTGTAAATTACCTTAAAAAATGTGTAACGGTATTCTAAATTTCTAAGGTGCATTTCTATTTTCATTTGCCTTCATTGATTTCTTAAAAAAAAAAACTGAATTATTTGGTAATGCAAATATAAAATTCTTACATTTAAGTTTGTAGTTTAATTTTTGACTTCTCACAATTGAGAATAACCTATATTCTTGTAACAAAAATGATTTTTAAACGAAAGTGTAAGGACCATTTTTTAACCCTGAAAAACATTTAAAAATAATACAATGGAGATATTTGTTAATATTTATTTACACAATAACCCAATATTTTTCTAAGTTAAAAAATAAATCTATGTGCATTGAGTCTTTTGAAACAGTAGAAATAATATAGAGAAAATAATTACTCATGATGCTCTCTCTACTTGAAATAGTTTGTAAGCATAGTTACACATTTTCCCAGTCAATTCTTTTCTATACTTTTGTGTACATTTTTCCTAAACTTGTAAAACAATTTAAAAAGGTTTTATACTTTTTGTTTTTTCTATACTTTTTTGTATATTTTTACTTTTAGAACAGTGAGCTAATTATATTTAAAAGGCTTTCCAAACTCTCCTTTTTCCTTTGGCAGATATCATATTATTCTTTTTTATTTATTTTTAAAATTCTTTTGTCTTATTCTTTTTTCTTTCCTCCACTGTCCACAAAGGGAATCTAGATTTGTCCCGTCCTCCATACTTTTGATATTGCTAAACAACAAAAACAGCTAAGGGATTTGGAAACCACTCTGATTGGAGGTTAGAGGTTAGAGAGATTAAATGAGAGGGAGAGACAGCGAGTGAGGAGAGGAGAAAAAAAGAAAAGGAGAGAGAGGGAGAAAGAGGAGAAAGAAGTGGGGGAAAGAGGAAGAAGAGGAAGAGAAATTAGGTTGAAAATTGGCTTCTTGAGGATTATAATCAGGATCAGAGAAACAATAGTTTAATTGAAATGTTTGCAGAAAGTAACTCAAATTAATCAACATGACTTTAAAGATAAAATGTTAAGAGTTAGAAGTGCTGAAAATCTTCAATGATCCATTTGCTTGTGAAAACATACAAATTGAACTGTAGCTTTCATTGTTCGCTGTAAATAAATTTTCTTGACTATTTTAATGTGATGCATGGCAAACTTTGTGTGACTTTTCTTTGAATCCCCACATCTTCTTTTTTTTGTTTGTTTTTGTTTGTTTGTTTTGTTTTGTTTTTAACCTATGTTTTAGAGTTAAGAAAGCACACACAAATGACTTTTGTATTTGGAGCCCTTTATAGGTCTTCACCCGTTCAGTGCAAAACTTCGACATCCACAGCACCATGCTTTGCAATTCTTAACCACGCACATAGTGATCTCCTGGTTCTTATATTGGGTAATTAATAAATAATTAATAAATACACCCACAGTTTTTAGTGACATGCTTAAAATATAATTGGTGTTGAAGGAGCAAATACTAGCGTGTCTTAGAAGACATGTAGTTTTATGATTTATGTATTTAAAATTCAGTCCTTGGAACTTTTCTATTTTGGGGGGTACTTTTTTATTTTTATCACTATTAAAATAACTTCAGTCATTTTTATTTTATTTTATTTTTTTGAGACGGAGTGGAGCCTGTTGCCAGGCTGGAGTACAGTGGCGCGACCTCGGCTCACTGCAACCTCTACCTCCCAGGTTCAAGCCATTCTCCTGCCTCAGCCTCCCTAGTAGCTGTGACTACAGGTGCCTGCCACCATGCCTGGCTAATTTTTGTATTTTTAGTAGAGACAGGGTTTCATCATATTGGCCAGGATGGTCTTGATCTCTTGACCTCGTGATCGGCCTGCCTTAGTCTCTCAAAGTGCTGGGATTACAGGCATAAGCCACTTCGCCCAGATAACTTCAGTCATATTTTTAAAAATTGATTATTTTTATTAATATCATTAAAATTTTTAGAATTTTTTTGAAATAATTATTTCTTATTTTAAAAATAAATATAAAGATACTATTAAAATATTTCACTACTCAAATATTTACTTCAAAACACGAGCATCATATGCTAGGAAAACGTGAAAGAAAAAGCTGGGAAATATATTGTAATGATGAGTTTTAGTACTGAGTTGTGCAAGACTCCAGCATCTACTTTAACTAAGTGCTTTTTTTTGTAATCATATAATCTTCCATATCATTATATTAATGCATTATTACTAAATATGTTTTTATTGTTTTAAAAATCTCCAGAAATTAAATATTTATAACTCGTATGTCAGCATAAATTTCAATGCAGCATAAATCACAGAAGTAAATCAAACTATGATTTAACACTATACATCTATGTGCTGGTAGTATAATTTTAGAAATACACAAATATATCTACAAAATAAATAGCATTATAAGCAAATAATTTTCAAAACATTTTAATCTACAAATAATTAAATCATTGTATGGAAGAATTTTTAAAACATCTTTTCTCAATCTTCTTCTTCAAAAAATTAGTTTCTACCTGTAGTCATAAGTGTACTGTGTCATCCAAGACAGAAATCGCCTCTCTAATTTTACATATATCTCATTTTAAGTTATACTTAGACTTGTAATTTCCATATCTTAAACATCGATCTATAGTTTAAATATTTTAGATTTGTGTTCCTAATCTAGAAATTGAATTGATTGAAACCTTAAGATGTTATGTTATATTATATTATATTATATCATATTATATTATATCATATTATACTATAGTTAGCACCACATCTTCACACTAATTCTGATTCTTTGCATATATTTTTCTAATATATAAAACATTTTTCATTACTTATAATGTATATCAATTAAAAATTTATATAAATGTTTCATTACTGATAATTTACATAAACGTACTTACATGTATTTATGTTCTTGAAAAAACTAACCAATTGGTTGTTTAAAGATATTTTTTATCTTCCCTAAAAAAAAAGAAAATTCTGTTTATTATGTAACACTGTGGTAATGGTAATTGTTTCTCCACTAACAACAGATGAAATGACAAGAGACATTTCATTCTCTGCCACAGAAGAGCGATTTCAGAAAACTGTATGTTTGACAGTTCCTCATCTTATTCTTATTATAGCCTCACAAGTACCAAGTAGGTGTTACACATATAGTAGGTGCACAAATGCTTTAAAATAAAATAAATTGATATTGACCCTGTGTTTTGAGAGACATAGTCATGGAATAAGGGAAAATAGCATGTAGTTTCCTTCTGTATTCACTTTTTCATTATTGATAGATAACTAAGATAGAAAACAAATTTAAATATATTCGATATATCAAGTGGTAAAGGGTGATGTTTAGAAAAGTGAATCAGGACAAAGGGAGAAAGTTTGATAAAAGGCTTTTATACATGTGCCTTATGAATGTGTATGTGTTTGTATATGTATAGATGATATATTATTTAACATTACTGTGATGTCTCTATTATAAAAATAGCTTCTCTGTTTTTATACTATCCTCTTATCCTTTCTAATTCCCATCTGGGAAGAGGTCAAGCATTCGTTTGAGAAATAGCCAATGGTTCTAAATTTCTAACCTGCTAAGAAACATTCAGATTCTGAAAACTTGAAATCTCACCCAAAGGTGTAGTTTAAGGGCAATAGTTAGATTTATATGCTTTTGGATTTCTTTTGAATGTATCACCAAGGCATAATACACTTTACTAAGGTCTGTAATGCTTCCAAATACTGGTGTTATGTGTAGCTTCAGGTCATATTTTCTATTACAGGAGATATGAGAGTACAAAAATTGCATTGCATAGTGCATCAATAAAAGAACACTGTGAGCTTTATCTTATCTTACAGAAATTTCCAATTTGAAATGTGCGTTTTGTTGTGAAAATGCTTTAAAAGTTCACAGTACTTTCTGGCTCTACTGTCTGAGTTATACCAAAGCCATTTGAGCATAAGCTTTTGTTCTGGTTGAAGAGTTATGAACCAAAGTGGTGCTCTGCTAAAGGGGACACAGAGGGGTGTTGGGCTAAGAGCACACTGCTGCCGATAAACCAAAAGCAACTCTTGAAAGCATTCTGGTAAGAGATGCAATGAAAAAGTATACCAATTTTCACTGTAATACTGTTTTTCCAAGAAGAAAACAATAAAATAATTTATTATAAAATCTCCTAGCTTACTTCCTCAGATGCCATCTTTTAAAGAAAATTTCTATCAGTATTGTCAAAACAGCATATTTTATGGGGCTATTTACTTCACACTGAGAAGAACACTAAAAAGAATGCAACACATCTGTTTTATTTTTTTCTTACCTCTTATCAGTACCAGCTTGGAAATAATTTTATCTATTCTTTACTTTCTTGCTGTTGCCTCTATATAGCCTATTGGAATAATATTAATTCTAGTTGACAGCATATTGTTTTTCCTAGGTCATGCAAAGGTCTCCACTAGTAAGACAGATGTTTGTTGAAATATTAATGAAAATAACCCTAGAGATTATTTCATTTTACCTAATAAGATAAATTGAATTATAAAATGAATCCAAAAATAATTAGTGAAATGTAGTATTATTAGGAGGAAATAAAAATAAGCTAATAGGAAACAAGAGGAATGTTTCAGTGTTGTCTTTATGTGAATCAGTGTTACAGCCCCAAAGCAAGGACATGTTGGATATATTCATTAAATAAACTAATCCCATGTCATAACCAGGAATTTGTAGGATTTATTTACTCTTACAATGCCTGGAGTATCAGTCACAGGCAATTAAATATACAAGTAAATGTGCAAACAAATTAATTTATTAATATCTTCAGACATGCACATAGCTTTACTATGTTAGTGACCTAGAATTTGAAAAAGTGAATAAATCTCTTCAAGATTCTAATTTTTATACTTCATATATAATTTTAATTCAATTCTATAACTTATGTGTATTTTTTTTAGATTATATTTTACCCAAATGCCCAAAACCATATAACTCTGGAAATTTTTCCTACATGCTTGCTATTTGCTGTTTAGAATCTATATGGTTTACACTAAACATTTGCTCTGCTTCTTGTCAGAATATTCTAGTCCTGGGTTCTTTTTAGCCTTTATCACAGAAAATATGTATGTTTATAAAAAAAGACAATTAAAATTAAGTAAAATAGTATACATGGGAAACATTTGGATTTAATACCACTGAAATAATTAAACACCATGCTATTTTCAATTGCTTGTTTGCATTAGTTCCTACTTCTGTAGGCACATCCCCATCTTTAAATCTCTAGCAACAAGTATACAAAAGTATAAAAGTAATATGAACCATCACTGCCTGAAAGTCAACAGTAAATAGATCAGCATTTAATTGAAGAATGTGCATTCTAATTCTGTCACCCAGTGACCATGGGAAAATAATAGCACTAGTTTTTGTTTTATTTTCTTAAGTATTTTCTTTACATATTTTCTTACATTTCTTAAAACAATAATAAAATATAATCAAGGATTAAATTTAAACTCAGCACAGGAAAAGTGTTCAGAAAAGGTGAATTAGTTATCATCACTCCTTCATTACAAAAGTAACAGCTATATATTGAATTGTGCCCCTTTCAAAAAAAAAAAAAAATATATATATATATATATGTGTGTGTGTGTGTGTGTGTGTGTATAAGCCCTAACCTCCAAGGGAATGCTATTTGTCTATATATCCTATAAGGAGGTAATTAAGGTTAAATGAGGTCAGAGTGGTGGGGTCCTGAATATTGATAATAGAACTGGTGTCCTTATAATAATAGATACCAGAGAGCATGTTCCTTCTCTCTTCGCGTGTCCACAATGTAGGTCATGTGTGCACATGGCAAAATGGCAGCTGTCTACCAGCAACTCACTGAAAACTGACTGTGCTGGGATCCTGATCTCAGAATTCCAGCATTGAAAAGTATGAGAGAATAAATGTCTGTTGTTGATATCATCCAATCTATGGTGTTTGTTAGGGCAACCTGAGCAGCCTAAGACAGTAATACAAAAAACACACAAGCAATACTGTGTGCTCACAGTTATTTTTCAATGAAGAGAGATTTGCATTATTTGTTACTTTTTTGACCTATCAAAGAAAACAAGCTATAAGTATGTATTCATTAAGACTTTACAACTACTATTACATGTGTAGTTCTTGGCCCTGACGCTGGACAAGTGATGCTACCATGTCCTGGGGTGAATTTAAACTAAGTTCTAGGATTCTGAATTCATCAGCAAAATTAAACTATGTATTTAAACAACCACCTAAGAGAATATACTGGAACTGATAGTTGAAGTTTTAATGAATCTCTAAATAACAGCCCTCTTTACTGTCCATGCTTGGAATAAATTGAGAATTAAACACAGAAGTCAGACAGATGGAGACCAAATTGTCAGCTTTCGTGCTGATAAAAAAATAGATCAACGGGGTAAAGGACATGGCTTAGATACACAGCCAAATGGACTTGAGAATCCTCCCTAGAACTAGGCCAACTTGTTTACCCAGTTATTAGGAAAACAGGAAAACCGCAGGCTGCTCCACCAGAGCATGACCAACAAGCTCACCACAGGTTGAGAAAACAGGCCAGCACCCATCTGTTTGTAAGGCAGACTTCCTCCAAAGGGGAGTGTTCTTCCAAACTCATGAGTCAGATAGCTCATTACTTCTACCATGGGAAAATACAAGTGAAGAGCCTAGAAAGGGAGGGCGCAAGGAGTACTCCTCCAGATAAAAAATCCTCCCATAGAGAAACCTGAGTGGGGATGATTATTTTTCTTAAGGACAGTGTCGTGTGGTGAGGAGGATGCACTTAAACTTGGAGAGATTGCGTCAGCCTGGCTCACTCTACAAGTGCTCTGCATATTTGAAGCTTCACCTGCTTTTAGAAGTTCCTTAATTCTGCTTCTATTTCCCTCTTCCTAACTGTGGTTAAGCGACTCCTTGAAATAAGTATTTGTCTTCATCATCCAGGCTGACGGTGTTTTACTTGACTATTCCATCCTTGTATTGGAACTCTTTGTGGACAGAGATTGTGACAATCTCTTTTATTGACTAGTGCAGTGCCTAGTGCATAGGCACTAAATAAATGTCTGTTGAATTTAATTTGGTGTTTTATTAAAACTACCTTTCTTTAAAAAGTACTAAGCAGAGATTAAGAACATGTGGAATTGGGACCACATTCAATAAAACATTCACTACCTAATTTTTTTTGTAGTGCAATGTGGATTTCATGACTGCCATTGCCTCTGCCTCAGCTTAAGGTTTGACTGTTTAATTCTGTCATAAACATTATCCTGTGTGCTGCATGAGTCACACAGTCTTAGACATTTCAAGTACTTTTTTTTTTCTTCTTTCTGACAAATCTATGAAAGCAAATACAGCAGGTGAAGAATGAAGTATGCTGAGTTAACGCTTCGGTAATAAACTGGCCCATCAGCGTCTTTAGTCCAAGAGGCAAACAGTATTTTTAACCCTCTTGAGAATTGTTAGTGATATTTGAAATCGGTTATGTAAAATTTTGTATGTTACCTTATAAATAAATCTGAATTCAATATACAATTTGGGAAGAAATGGTAATGTTGTCAAGGTCAGAAATAGCAGCTGAAATTACAAAATTCTTTAGAATAATGCTTTTCTTTTACATTATCTTGAGCGTAGGACACTTTACACTTTAACAGTCTCACCTGAAGTGGTTTAATATAATTTACTAGTCCCTACAACCATAAAGAGGCATAGCTAACATTAAAGGTATCCGTTTCAGGCTAATTATTCACTGTTGTTTTTTAAATATTGCTTCTCATCTTAATGTATAATTATGATAATTTTACTCAGAGTGGTGCCAGTCTCTATACAAATTCAGATTTTGAGCAGGGTCAACAGTTACATTTCCTTTTCTCAGTTTAGTTTGTTCTATTAGTTCCTGAAGAAAACATATGAATGTTGTTTTAAAATTTAATCTCTTTTTGGAGAAAATAATAAGGATAACGCAATTTAGCTAATTCCCATTTCTACATTTTTTAGTCATTTTCTCCAAGAAAAATAAAATGTCACTACCTATTAGGATAATAAAGCATAAGCATAAATAATTTATTATATTTTCAGGGTGAATTTTAATATTTACAACCACTTATATGTTAGAAATTGATAAATATATATCACATAAGGAAAAATAATATTGATTTTGTGATGTTTTCAGACTAAGATTTTCCATTTTTCCACATTGAAACATGCTAATACACTGCTTTCCTCAGTCTTCAATTTCTTTAGAGTCACATGAGAATGAGATCGTAAAGGTAAATTGGGTTGTCCAAGATCAGTATGCTTGTATATTAAGTACCTAAAATATAGGATATAAATGCCATAAAATTATGGAGAGTTCTACAAAATAAAGTAACCCACAATTGAACAGAGATACACACTTTTTCAGAGCTGGAGTTTTCCATTAATTTATGGTAAATGCTTATGCTGAATAGAAGTTTTGGCAGTTAAAATGTGCTCAACAAATATCTGTTTGGTTAAATCTCACTAATTTTAAGCATATAATACTGAAAATCTGTGTACAATGTACAAGTTGTATGTTGATTAGTATTTTCTATGTAATTTTCAGTGAATTACTCCAATGGAAAAAAAAATTATCCCAAAATACAGTCAAATCATATATAAGAACACTAGGCTTGCTTCAAAGAGCATACCCCATACAAAAACTACAGAATAAAAATCACATATGTGTATGGGTATATATGCAGTCTTTACTCACTGGGTCTAAGAATATTTTGATATGAAAGGTGAAGAGCAGAAACAAAATTATCTCTGACTAAAACAAATCAACCATGGAAAGTATCACTTTTAAGACAACTGGATGTAGAAAACTAGAAAATCACAGAATCTTGGACTCGTAAAGTAACTGAGAATGCAGTCTCTTTGTCATCATTCATTGTGTGATGTGTGAGAACTGAAGCCTCTGGGTCCATTGACAACCAATTTAAGCGGCGTCTGGAGTCTGTCAGTGTCTGTCTAAGGTCAACTTTACCGAGAGAAGTGGCATGCTATAACCATTGGATAAATTAAGATGGCAAAACCTAAAACCCCTAGTCAATCTTAACAGTACTGAGAGAGACAGAGACATTCTGTGACTCCTGATGTAGTGCAAGAGGAAGTACACATCATTGCCCATTAAATGAGCCGAGCCAATAAATCAAAACTGATCTCACCAAGCCTCCAGCTCTAAAAGTTTAAAAGGAATACGAGGAAAAGGGGGCCGCATTAAGTCACATCATAGAGAAACAACTAACCAAATCTAGCATGTGGAGGATTCATCAGAACAGATATCCTGAATTCTTTATTAAATATAATTCCAGGAAAAATAAATAGTAAGTGGAACCTATATATTTAAAAAAGGGAATGAGAGGCAAACATATATGAGCATTGTTTGTTAGGGATTCCAGCAAACCAACAGTAAAAACACACTTAGGAGACAAGTGGAGAAATTTGAATTCTGGTTGGATATTTAATGATATCAATAAACTATTGTTATATTTCTTAAGAGTGATAAATTAATTATTCTTCATATCCTTTGCCCACTTTTTGATGGGGTTGAGAAGACATGCATACAGCCAACACACACATGAAAAAATGCTCGTCATCACTGGCCATCAGAGAAATGCAAATCAAAACCACAATGAGATTCCATCTCACACCAGTTAGAATGGCAATCATTAAAAAGTCAGGAAACAACAGGTGCTGGAGAGGATGTGGAGAAATAGGAACACTTTTACACTGTTGGTGGGATTGTAAACTAGTTCAACCATTATGGAAAACAGTGTGGCGATTCCTCAAGGATCTAGAGAAGTACCATATGACCCAGCCATCCCATTACTGAGTATATACCCAAAGGATTATAAATCATGCTGCTATAAAGACACATGCACACGTGTGTTCATTGTGGCACTATTCACAATAGCAAGACTTGGAATCAACCCAAATGTCCATCAGTGACAGACTGGATTAAGAAAATGTGGCACATATACACCATGGAATGCTATGCAGCCATCAAAAAGGATGAGTTTGGGTCCTTTGTAGGGACATGGATGCAGCTGGAAACCATCATTCTCAGCAAACTATCGCAAGAACAGAAAACCAAACACCGCATGTTCTCACTCATAGGTGGGAACTGAACAATGAGATCACTTGGACTCAGGAAGGGGAACATCACACACCAGGGCCTATTATGGAGAGGGGGGAGGGGGGAGGGATTTCCCTGATGTAAATGATGAGTTGATGGGTGCTGACGAGTTGATGGGTGCAGCACACCAACGTGGCACAAGTATACATACGTAACAAACCTGCACATTGTGCGCATGTACCCTAGAACTTAAATTATAGTAATAAAAAAAAATTAGGAAAAAAATAGATTAACTATTCTTACATTTTAAAATTAGGAACATTCTTGAGAGTACATAGTCAAATATTTATAGGCATGATTCTCTACCCTTATAACCCTAAAAATTATTCAATATTTTATTTGCTTCAGAGATTTTTATTTATCATTGTTGCAAATCTTTTCATATCCAAATGTTCACTAAGGCTGGTAGGTAATCTTAACCACATTTAGAAGTTGGCTATGGTGTTGCTAATGGGCATCCTAAGATGAATTTGACTAAAGCCAATGATTCAAAGATTTTAAATATTTTTTAAGTTATTGCCAGATTAGTGGTATTCTATTGATTTTTAAATTCTATTTATTTTTAAATTCTATTTATTTTAAA
This sequence comes from Macaca fascicularis, assembly GCF_037993035.2. Taxonomy (NCBI): domain Eukaryota; kingdom Metazoa; phylum Chordata; class Mammalia; order Primates; family Cercopithecidae; genus Macaca; species Macaca fascicularis. The sequence goes on along the minus strand of NC_088391.1, from coordinate 36,661,930 downwards.
ATTGAATAAATACATTCTGTTTATTTTTAAATTGAAGAAACAATTTGATAGTCGTTTTTCCAACAGGAGTTGAGGAAGGAATCTCTGTGAGAGTTTTCAGCTCGGAACTCTCGTCAAAATCCTTAGCAATGTTTAGCACTTCCTTTGTATAGGTTGAAATGTGACCTCCATTAATTATCAGACAATAAAATTCATGCAGTGAAATAATGCAGCTACATTTATCAAGGATAAATTAACATATTTGTGAATTTTATATCCTGTGTGGGTGGTAAGCAAAAATTTGAGGAATAATAGCAAGTGCTCATGATTTAAAGTCTCAAATCAGAGATCACATGCTAAATATACTATCTAGAGGTAAAAATGCCCTTCAAACCCAGGTATTTATGTAATTGTGGGTGCTTTTCTAACTCAGTATATATTTAACAGGATAAAATTAATATCAATTTCAAGTTGGTCATAGTTCATGGAAGGGCAAATCTTTATCACTTTGTATTTAATTATCATTTCTGACTTATTCAAGCCCTTTGTCCTCCTGCTTCTTTTTTGGTGGCAATATGTCCCTAATAATTATCATGTCTGTCTGATGATTTTCTTAAAAATGAAAAAGAGCTAAGGCACAAAGTAAACTTGATTATTGTTCTAGTAAAAGTTGTATGAGGTCAAAAATAAAAGAATTAGATGAAATTAGGATTTAATGACTTCAACAATCCTTTCAATTTTTTTCATTTTTTTTAGGTATCACAATTACTATAGTTTTTAGAGAGAGCAATTCTCTTTATGGGAGTGTAGCACAGGGTAATAGGGGCCATTACAGTCAGGGTAGACGGGTGCTTGCTCTGCAATTCACTGTGTTCAATTTACAGTGTTATTAAATTTTCTGAAGTCTCAGTTGCCTTATTTGTTACATAAGTGCAAAAATGATTATTTCACAATACTTTTGTAAGAAAGTAAATAACTTCTTGTTTGTAGCATACCTGGTTTCTGTCATGTGTTATAACAGGTAAGAGACAGTACCTGCATTTGAGTCCTCATTCTGACATAGATTTTTCATAGCCTTGCAACAGTTGCAAAATATGCCTCTGCCTCAGTTTCCTTACATATAAAATTAGGTTTATAATTGTATATACTTTCTGGAGTTGTGATAACATTAGCTGAGTTAATACAAGTAAAATTCTTAAAATAATGTCCAAAACATAGTCATAATCAGGAAACACAAATTATTATAATTATAGGTATTGGCAATCAATAAATATTTATTTTCATCTAATTCCCCTTGTCTTAAAAACTAAAAGTTTTGAAAACAAGAATGGTCACTAGTGGTTCATCCTCTACTCTTCTAGTTTAGTGCCAGCAAATACCACTAATAAGTCAAAAAAAAAGAGAGAGAGAGAGAAAAGAAAAAAAAAAAAGCTATATTCCTGAGCAACATGATTGAATGTATAGGGTTTTCCTAGAATAAATTATTTTCACTTTAAATATAAGTAGTTCTGCTATTTTTGCATTTTTCAATATTGAGGGTTAGGCATATCAACATAGTTTTCGAAAAATTTTGGTAAGATTATAATAATCTCTAATTGTAATGTAAGTGAATGATTGTCTCAGGTGGACTTATCAATTACGTTCTATGCTTTGTCAAAGACAACTTGGATCTGGATGAAAGTATTGTACCAAGAAGTGCATTTATCATAAAGAGAATTGGCAGTAGCATAAACAGCTTTAAACGGCCCTATGCTATGGAAACCCTCGAAAATCCCCCATAAAGCAGCTGGTTCAACTTGGGAAGAGGCTGGCTGTATCAGCAACTGGCTGTAATTCTACTGGGAAGACCTATCCATTTAGAGAGACTTCCTAACCACCTGTGAAGTCTCGTAGAATTACATTTCCAATAGTTGATGAAATATTCATAAGATACTGCTGGGAACAATGGCTATTTCTTGAAATTACCATTCTAGATATGGTCACACATAATTACTAAAATAAATACAATCATTGCTATTCTATTCCATCAAATATGTAGTTTTCTTTATAAGTGCATTTCTTTTGAAATATGATTATTTAATTCAGAAATAAATAACTGTAATCAGTGCAGGATGGTCTTATCCATTTACCTTTTAAAACTATGTAAAAATAATGTAGAAAAACGAAAGAAATGATAGAGAAAAAGTAGACAAATTTTCTGACCAAAAAAAGACATGCTTAACACATTGAAAACAGAAGCAAACATATTGGGAAAGTATATGAAGTTATTATAACATTTAAAATATAAACATGATAAAAACAGCCAAGGCATCCCTGAAGTATGCTTTAGCTTAAAATGCACAGCCTTCACCTTATGTTTCCTGCCCACCTCTCCATACTCATCCTTCCTCACATCCTTCTTCTCAAGCTCTGTGTTAGCCATGCGTGATTCCTTCTGGAGCTGAACGCATTACTTTCGAAATTGAGTGCAAAAACAATCCTACCTCACCACTAAGTCCCATCCCTTCACCAAGCAGTTTTGAAATCACTTTATCCAGGCCTCTGAGAAATGAGATATTTATCTCTCTCTCTTTGCTCTTACCATACACAGCACTCAATCACAGTACTCTGTGACTGCTTTTAATTACCTGTTGACTTCCCCTCCACGGTTAGAGACAATGCTTATGTATTAACAGCGACCAATGCAGAGTAAATACTCAGTGATTGTGAAAAAAATCAAAATCTCAATCTAAAAAATGGGCTAAGAATGTTGACAGTTTCCAGAAAAAGAATACAGATTGAAAAAATAGCAAACAGAAACCTGGATACACATTCCAGCTCACCAAAGTAACATAAATGAAACAATGTATAAATATATTAATATTATAAACATATAACATTTTGCCAATTAAAATAACATTTTAGACTATATTTAAAATGTGCCAATTAAAATAGCAAACATTAAAAAATATATAATATCAAAAATCAAATATTCAAAGAAATGGGCCTTGTCATACCATGTGAAAGAGAGTACAAATTATTACAATCCCTTTTCACAAAAAATGGGGCAAATGTGACACAATACTTTTTATTTAAACCTAGGTTTAGAAAATAACTTGGAATTCAGGAATAGCATTTTTAAAAAGAAAGATATTAAATCTAAAATAATATGAAGTAGATATTTAGAATCATTTTTATTGTCGCCTTACAGTAAAACAGTTATTAAAACTAAGGTTTATCTACAGAATAAATATCTTTTTTTAAAAAAGTAAGTTTTGTGGAGATAATAGATAATTTTAATGCTGTAATAACAGAAAAAATATGACATATTTATATTACGTAATCAGACATGTACACGTAGTGAAAGGAGCCAAAAATCTGTGGAAATGAATTTCAAATATATACTAAAATTTGTAAAATGTTGCATCAACTGACATGTTCTTCTCCCATTCCAATCAGTTCACAACTGACATCCCTCTGATTGGAGAAAATTCTCACTGAATAAGAAGGCTAGGAACATGGGCTCCAGAGAAAGAGAGCTTGGGCTTGAGACCTAGCTATGACATTTAATTGTCACAGGATCTTCAGCGACTGACTTAACTTAAATATTTCTTGGTCTCCTTATCAGTAAAATCATGATGCGATCAATTCCTGCCTTAGCTGCCTTTTTTTTTTTTTCAATTTTTATTTTAATTTCAAGGGTACATTTGCAGGTTTATTACATAGGTAAACTTGTGTCATGGAGGATTGTGGTACAGATTATTTCATCACCCAGGTATTAAACCTAGTACCCATCAGTTATTTTTCCTTATCCTCTCCCTCCTCCCAACCTCCACCCTCCCAAACTCCCCAGTGTGTCTTGTTCCCCTCTATGTCCATGTGTTCTCATCATTTAGCTCCCACTTATAAGTGAGAATACGCAGTATTTGGTTTTCTGTTCCTGTGTTAGTTTGCTATGAATAATGGCCTTCAGCCCCAACCATGTCCTGCAAAGGACACGATCTTAGCTGCCTTAAAATGTTAGGAGGTTTAAATATCTTGATACCTTCAAAGCACATACAAAAATATCTCATACAGAGCATGTGCTTAAGTGATGTTATTACTATTATTATGGTTTTATATTGTTATAACCATTTCTTAAAAGTTTTTGTTACTGGCCGGGTGTGGTGGCTCACGCCTGTAATCTCAGCACTTTGGGAGGCTGAGGCAGGCAGATCACGAGGTCCGGAGTTCGAGACCATCCTGGCTAACACAGTGAAACCTCGTCTCCACTAAAAATACAGAAAAATTAGCCAGGCGTGGTGGCGGGCACCTGTAGTCCCAGCTACTTGGGAGGCTGAGGCAGGAGAATGACGTGAACCCAGGAGGTGGAGCTTTCAGTGAGCCGAGATCACACCACTGCACTCCAGCCTGGGCAACAGAGCGAGACTCCGTTCAAAAAAAAAAAAAAAATTGTTACTGTCTGGCTTGGGAAATGTCCTTGCTTAGCTGATTTTAATAGTGCCTTTTACTTCTCCTATCACTGCATTTACAACAGCTTAGTACCCTAAATTCAGTAAGGGCATAGTCTTTGTCTATCTTGTTCATTATTACATTTCCAGTGTGAAGAAAATTTCCTCATACGTGGAAGACTTAATAAATATTTGCTGAGTTAAATAATTAATGTTTGAACCTAACATAAAACCTTTATCCTTTTTTATTAGCATTCCCTTAATCCCAGGAGATTTTCCTCATCCTCATATCAAACTTGACTCAGTATTTCTTGATGTGGTTGACTTTCTGTAAAATGACAATTTGTTTTTCAGAGGGCCTGTTATCAAAACAAATGTAGCTAAATAACTTTTTCTATATCCAGGAAGTAAAACCTCATTGAAATTATAAGCTACATGAGAGCAGGGGATTTGTCTTCTGTTTTCTTTGTATTGTCTCATAAATCCTCTATGAATAGTTTACATCTAATAAATTTTTAAAATATTAAATATTAAAACAGCATCTCATAAGAAAAGTGTCTACCTTTAAACTAGAACCTATTTGCAATTGTATCTTCTCATATCTAAAGGGATACATTTATAAAAATGATGTCTGTGGCTGTAATCTCTCTTCTTGTTCAATTAAACATAGGAAATCTTTAATAATAACACACACATTTGACTTGAGATAGAATATGAGTGGTTTTGTAACCTGGTAGTTTTTATTTATTTATTTATTTTTTTTGAGACGGAGTCTCGCTCTGTTACCCAGGCTGGACTGCAGTGGCCGGATCTCAGCTCACTGCAACCTCCGCCTCCCGGGTTTACACCATTCTCCTGCCTCAGCCTCCCGAGTAGCTGGGACTACAGGCGCTCGCCACCTTGCCCGGCTAGATTTTTGTATTTTTTAGTAGAGACGGGGTTTCACCGTGTTAGCCAGGATGGTCTCGATCTCCTGACCTCGTGATCCGCCCGTCTCGGCCTCCCAAAGTGCTGGGATTACAGGCTTGAGCCACCGCGCCCGGCTGTAACCTGGTAGTTTTTATGAAAATAGTTACTGAAAACACTGTAACTATCCAACTAGCCATCTTTTTTTTTTTTTTTTTTTTTTTTTTTTTTTTAATGGAGACCATTAGGTTAAACAAATTCACAAAGTATTTGGTCAAAAGTGTATTATGAGTCATGTGATTAATTGGTGATGTGCTTTATCTGCTGTCATTTTATATGTTGATGTTCATTACAACTCAGAGTTTATAGCATATTTTTATATTTAAATTATTCCAATTCTAGGCTATTCCCTTTAAAGAAATTTTAATCACTTGGTGGTACTTTTCATAAAGTATCACATAAAATAATATAAAAATATATATTTGGAAGATTTCAATAACATTTGCAGTTTAAACTATGTGTTCAGCAGACATCTTAAAGAGATACTATTTCAAATCATATTAACATAGTGACTATTATACAATATGTTAGCATAAGGAATGGGCACATGTAAAGCTGGAGAGTGTGTGTAAATTTTTAACATTTGAACATGTGGCCAACTTACAAAAATAACTTAAACCTTTTTGACATCTTATCATTCTGAAACAGTTCCTGGTCTTTTACAAGGACATTAAAATTAAAATTTATTTATTTTTTCCTGCAGAGTTAATAATTAGCCAATGTCAGGGAACAAAAATAGTGAGAAGTCATCAATTTTTATTGCTGTTTTGAAAAAAGGAAGGGGAAATACTCATTCTGTCATGAGCCACTGAATATTGCCATTTGATGGTGCTAAAATAGCTGCGAATGTAGAAGTAAGTATCTCTCCATACCACTGCTGGTCCTATTTTAGGAATTTAGGAAAATATATTAGATCTTTCTTCATAAAATGAGAAGTTATGGAATCTGTATACATCCAGATGTTAACTCAGTATCCAAACTTCTCTTCATTCTAGCATCAAAATTTTAAATATTAAATACCACAATAAATAATCAAATTTATCATATTCAAATGTGTACTACTTGATAAATTGGTGTACTTAGCATACAGATCTCTAGGATGATTTGAATGAATAGATTAATTATTTCTAGTAACATATTTCGCTTGTTGAATGACATCCAATGAGAGTATGTGTCCTCAATATTATAAAATAATGGGGAAGTTGAGCTCAGACTTCCTTATTTGCTGATTGTGCTGGCCCTCTACATATTGAAGTACCATTTAAAGACTCTTAGGAATAATAAAGTCAGTTCCCAACTTTCTCCTAGCTCATTTCTCTACTTTATTATTCTTGTGACCAATTTGTTGCTCCCTGAAACATTCATCTCTCCACAATCTTTAAGACTTGCTCCATACTCCTGTTTCTAATATCTTTCTCTAGCAGCCCCCTCCCCCTTTTTTTCCTTTTTGTTCTCTGCAGGCTTAATTACTAATGTATCTACCACAGATTTTCTGTTAACTGGAACATTTGCATATCCCCTTTGATTTTATAATTCTTGAAGCTTTATATGCTGCTAAACTAAGTTCCTCAGAATACTCATCATTGAATACTCTTCTCTCGTTAACATGTCTTAAAACAACTAAAATGAATTTAATACAAATTAACTTTTCATAAAATTATTATATATAGATACCTTATACATTGCCAAAACAGCGTTTATGGCATTTATTTATCATGCAACTTTAATTCGATCAGGGACAAATTTTCCTCAAGGTTTTCTCTCTCTTAGATGATATGGTACGCTGAAAGATGACTCATGGAAAAATACCCATATCCTAATTCAGGAGCCTGTTACTATGTTACTTTGCATGGCAAAGGGACTTTACAAATGTGATTTAATTATGGGCTTTCAGTTAAGCAGACTACCTTGATTTATACAGGTATACCACAGTTATCAGTTTCCCAGCTGAGCCTGCCTGAAACCCTAACCTTGACCAAAACAATGATCATAACTGATGAGAGAGCCTGAAGCAGGACACCTACCCATCTAAACAATCTCAGGATTCCTGACCACAGAAACTATATGATAGTAAATGTCCTTTATTTTAAGCTGTTAAGTTTGTGGTTATACTTTAAATAGCAATTAATAACTAATAAATGTAGGGATACAATAACTCAATGAAGGAAATAATTTGTTATTTTCCCATAACTTTCAGGTTCCTTTCAAATTTTTTGGCTTAACAGTCAGGAATGAATGTTCCTCCACTTCTGTTTCCAAATTTGCTATATTAATTTTGAAGTATTTTCAATTATCAGAAAGCACAGTTATTTCATGCCTCTGTGCTTTCATGTATTTTGTTTTAGAAAAGCTTTTAGAAAAATGCTATGCCTTTATCAAAATGGTTAACTTCTATTTAGTGTCCAATATGTATCACAAGCCTTCTATTTCTGAGAATACTTCTCTGACTACCCAGACCTACTGAAAAATCCATGTTCTGCGTTGACAGCACAGGCGAATTCTTTGTTATAGCACTAATTCTACTGTATACAAATGGTTTACACATCTTTCTCCTACATCCATCTCTAAGATGTAGGATAGTAGCCACATCTTAACCGACTTCATCCCCTGTGAATGTCCTAACAACAAATTAAAGATTAAACATTATTTTTATATAGAGACAAGCAACAGTGTTTAGTAGTAAGACTCCAATAATTTAGTTTTAAAGAAACACTTCCAAAAAAGAACATTTCTTCTCAAATGTATTTGCCACTCTTTGTCAATTCCTTTTTTGGGAACGCTGTCCTTTCTGAATGAAATTCATTAGATATTTTTTTTCTGATAAATTATTGTAAACATTATCAAACACAAGGAAAGGTTGAAAGTATTTTATAGTGCATACTCATACAACCAACACCTAGATCCTACTATTAATTTTTCAAATCTATACATGTATCCTCACCTGCCATTTACCCCTGAATCCATATTATTTTTTGATACATTGTAAGTAAATTACAGGCATTGGGATAGTTTCTGCTGAATATGTCAGCGTGCATATAATTAATTTGTGTTGCCACTCTTTGTTTAGTCAGTACTTTCGAGGAAAAATTTATATACAATAAAATGTGTATCAAAATATTCACTTAAATGCATATTAAAATGCTATTAAAATATAAAATACTGCCAACACACTAGAATGTTTTTCTATGTCTTTTTGCAGTGAGTTCCCTCCCCTTACCCTGGAAACAAACACTGCTTTTTAATTTTTTCTAACATACACTAGTTTTGCTTGTGTTACCCTTTTATATAAATATAACACAATATGTACTCTTTTCTGTTAGACTTCTTTTACTTAGCATAACAACTTTGAAATTCATCTAAGTTATTGTGTACATAAGCAATTTATTTCTTTTCATCTCTGAGTGATATATCATTTTATGTATATACTAGTTTACCAATTATCCAATTTATCAATTACACTTTTCTTGAATTGAGTTTTGCATATTATGAATATATCTCCTATGAAAACTCATGTGAAAGCATTTTTGTGGATATTTCATTTTTTCTTGGGTAAATACACAGGTATGATCCTGCTAGGTCATAGAGTAGGTATATATTTAGTTTATTAGAAAGGCTACATCTTTTCCTACGGTTGTCCCATTTTAGAGTCTCCAGATGAAATTATCAATGTTACAGTTGCTTCACATCCTTCTATTTTTGCAAACATTTTATATTGCCAGTTTTTTTTTTTTTTTTTTTAAGTTATTCTGTTGGGGAGGGTATCTCATGGTGGTTTTAATACGTATTTCTCTAAGATTAATATAGTTGTTTGTTTTAATATGTTTATTGGATGTTCATATATTTTACTATGTGAAACATCTGTTTAAAACTTCTGCCCTTCTATTTCTTTTAAATTCAGTTGCAGAAGTACATTATACAGCCTTTATATAGTTCTCTGTCAGATGCATGTTCTGTAAATGCCTTCTTTCAGGGTTTACTTTATATTCTTTTAATGGTGTTTTCTGATGTAGAGATATTTTTAGTTTTAATGAAAACAAATTTGGCTTTTTTTATGTGTATTTTTTTTCTGTGTCTGAAGAAAACATTGCCTTCTCCCAAGTCACAACATATTTTCCTATGTGTTTTTTAATAGTTTTGCCGGGCGCGGTGGCTCACTCCTGTAATCCCAGCACTTTGGGAGGCTGAGGCGGGCGGATCACGAGGTCAGGAGATCGAGACCATCCTGGCTAACACAGTGAAACCCCGTCTCTACTAAAAATATAAAAAATTAGCCGGGCGAGGTGGCAGGCGCCTGTAGTCCCAGCTACTCCGGAGGCTGAAGCAGGAGAATGGCGTGAACCCGGGAGGCGGAGCTTGCAGCGAGCTGAGATCGCACCACTGCACTCCAGCCTGGGCTACAGAGCCAGACTCTGTCTCAAACAAACAAACAAACAAACAAACAACAACAACAAAAAAACCTTTATAGTGTTAGTTAATGTGTTTAAGATCCATCTTGAGCTAATTTTTATGTTTAGAATGAGGTAGGGGTCAAGTTTCATGTTTTTCCTTAATAATATATGTACATTCCAGCTAAATTGTTTGAAAATAATTTTCCCAGTAGGTTACATTTTTTTTGTTAAAGAAAATCATATGTATCCATTCATTTTTAATATATACTTAAGATATCATTTTGCGGGATGTATTATATAGCATTCCCAAAATATCTTAGCTGTGGACTTCTGTGTTTTCATAGGTGTTGCTCATCTCTAGTATATCTCTGATTAGTATCCATTACATTATTTTTAACATAACTATTTCATTCACTATTAAATCATCTCCATGCAGGGAGAAAAAAATTCGTGTTAATTTTGTTGTAGCCATAATATATAATTCTAATTATGCTCAACACAGACATGCATTTTATTTTGAATAAATGAATGGAGAAATGGTAAGTTAAAGTACTGTTTTATCCATTGGGATTTAAATATACTCATCGTTTACAAAAGAGAATTTTTATATCTTCATTCTTAAAAATAAGGAATATGTGTATATACCTATTAGGTGGAAGTCAATTGTATCATAACAAAATAAGTATGTACAACCTTGCATGTTCTTTACAGCTTCTTTTGGAAATTAAATAAAAATGAATTAGACCAGCTGCGGTGGCTCACCCTGTAATCCCAGCACTTTGGGAGGCCCAGGCGGGCGGATCACGAGGTCGGGAGATGGAGACCATCCTGGCTAACACAGTGAAACCCTGTCTCTATTAAAAATACAAAAAATTAGCTGGCGTGGTGGCGGGCACCTGTAGTCCCAGATACTCGGGAGGCTGAGGCAGGAGAATCCCGTGAACCTGGGAGGCGGAGCTTGCAGTGAGCCGAGATTGCGCCAGTACACTCCAGCCTGGGCGACAGAGCAAGACTTTGTCTCAAATAAAAAAAAAAAAAAAAAAAAAAAAAATGATAATAAATAAATAAAGATAAATGAAGAATGTTCAATAATAGCATATGTTCAAAACTTGCTAATTTGACAGACATAGAGTTATGTACTGATAATACAGATATACCGTCCTTGCAAAAGGTCGTGATCTAGTGAACTATATGTTATTATTGGGGTTTATTATTGTTATTTAATTAACCATAAGTTTCAAATAAGTCATTAGCTTTTTGAGAAAGTGTTTGTCACCACTTGCTTAGTTATTCAGAGTATATATATTTTTTTCTTTTTACATAATATCGTTTGCTCTTTATGGAGGCTGAAAGTGTGATATATAATAAAGTGATAAGTACAAAAATGGTGAGTCTTCAATACGGGGCAAAATGTTAATACAAAGAAAATGAAACCACATCATTTTTCTCCTTTTACTATGTTCCTGATGGCTTGTAAATAGCAATTTCATCATTTTGGCTATTTAACATTCACATTTTTATCAAGTGGCATTTGTTTCTTTCATATATGAGGAGTAATTACTTGTTATGTAACTGACAAATTTGAAAGAAAGGACCTGAACATATATGATTTAATTCTTTCAGCCTGTTTCGAATGTCTACCTAAAAAACAAAATCAATGCTTTTGAAGGTTTTGTTGTTATTATTATTATTTTTGTGCTTACTAAGACAGACTCTGTAGGTAGAGTCAGACTTCATTACCTTGGGGAGATCAGTGATAAGTTCAATTTAGAATGTGATGAAGAGATTAGTTATCCTCTTAAAAACCACATTCTACAAACTACCTTTGCTACTCATTAAATGGACATATTTATTGACCTTTATCTCATTTTGATGCATGTTTCTAATATGATTTCTAATTCAGAAGAAAGGGCCAACACAGTACTTTCAACAAGTCCTGCAAGATAAGCAATATAATTAATAAGATTTTTAAGGAAGCATTAAAAAATACTAATACTAATGTGCCCCATACTGAGGGCTCACCATTTTTGTGCTTATTGCTTTATTATATATCACATTTCAGCTCCCAGAAAGATCAAACAATATTATGTAAAAAGAAAATAAAAGATTATACTCTGAATAACTTAAATATGTTGAAGATCTAACCAGGTAACTTAGGATATAGTTAGTAAGTAACATTAGATTTATTTTTAATTTTAATCAATACCTAGATTATATTATACACATATCAGAGTCTGAGAGTTCTTGTTGAAATTCACAACAGAAGTATATAAATGTTCTCCTCATGTTGTTCTTTATCGTTTTCTCAATCTGTTTCACAAGTTAAGTGAGCGTCTACACACAGGTTTTCTATGTATGCCACTTGGATGGAAATGTTTCAATTGACTTTGTATTATAATTACAAGTAAATATGAACATATTCTAGATCAACGGGGAAGAATTTAATGATGGACATGATATACAATTTTAAATACATCTATTGGAAGCTTGTTTACATCCCTTTGATGTCATTCAATTAACTGATATAATATTGAATTTTATTTATTTGGTTTTGTTTCTTTGCTTGATCTTTAATAGTATTTAAATACATTATTTTAATAGAAAAATAATAGTTGTATATAATTATGATGTATTGATATACGTATACATTGCAGCAAGAGCAAATCAAGCTAATTAACATATCCATCACCTCACCTACATATTATGTTTTGTGGTGAGTATGGTAGACATCTACGTGTAGCAATTTTGAAATATAAATATATTATTAACTATGGTAATCATGCTGTGCTCTAAAATGTATTTTCTATCTAGGAGAACTTTGAGCCTTTTGACCAGCATCTCCTCTTTCCCTATTCCCTGCCCACCTAGTCTCTGGTCACCATATTCTATTTTCTGCTTTTATGAGTTCAACATTTTGAGTAAAATCATGCAGGATTTATCTTTCTGCGCCTGGCTTATTTCACATACCAGAATGTCTTTCGGGTTCACCCATGTTGTTGAAATGACAGACTTTATTTTTTAGAAGTTGTGTGTATATACATTTTCTTCATCTGTTCACTCACTGATGGTTATTTTGATTTCCATATCTTGGCTATTGTGAAAAATGCTGAAATAAACATAGCAGTGTTTTCTTGAATTGTACTGCAACATTTTTAAGATCTATAGATCTGTAAGAGGGTTCTTAAAAATACTTTAAAATAAATCTGTACATTATTCAAGTTTGAAAAACACTGTTCTAGAAATTATAATCTACTCCTTCCAATCATCAAATTTTATTAATATAATTGTTTTTATTTTTTTAGAGGTAACTAATGTCTAATCTTTGTATCTCAATTGGAGTATGTTAGGATATAGCATCATTATAATTTCTCTAGATGCTTTTACATAGAAGACATACTTATATAATGTTCAGTTGTTGGTTTGAATGACAACTTCTGCAAAACTCTCACCCTTTCTCCACACAGCCACTGATGAAATAGAAGAAAAACAATCCACAATGTTTTTTATATGATTTTACTGTGTTAAAAGGGATTCGTTTTACAAATGCAATATATAAATTATAAAGAATCTTCCCACAATTGTCTCTGATGGTGAAAGCTTTTTGTATATGTGTGTAAAGAAGGAATGGTAGGATTTTAAAATACATAAAATATTACTATATAGTTTTACAACAGATATTTAATACTCTCAATCTCCTATCAAATTCAAAATGACCTAGCATTAATAGCAAATACCTTTGAAATATATCTTAATCACTATGATTTTACTTTTACACTCTATATTTTTATACTGCCTAAAATCGACTTTTTATTTCACTGCTTGAATATCTTTAAGCCAAACTGATTTTATTTGCTAAGAAAAATGTTTAGACGAAGTTATCAAAGAACATTGATATTTTTCCACTGACTGACAATCCATGTAACAGTTGCTCAGAGAGCTTTTCTTACTCCCAATTTTACAGCTGCCAATCAATGAGGAAATCAACCTAAATAGGTTAATTTATCAGTGCTGTTTTCGATAGAAGTTAGATATCCTCCATTTGTTGAGCTTACATTGCCTTCTGAAACAAGGATTTTAGGACTGTTCTCATATAGTGACTTAGAAAAAAGCCTGAATAATAAATAAGAAAATGAAAGTTTATTCCATATAGCAAATAAACTACAAAATAAGTTTAAAACACACACAAAAAATGCTGAAAATCTTATCAACAAAGAAGATTATTTAAGAACCAGATATTTCTTACCTGTTTACATAATGGACATCTGTAAGCTTTGGTCTTGCTATCAGTAAATATAAGGTGTTTAAAATCACTTATATTTTAAAAACAAGAAGAGTTTACTTAGATGAAACTTTTTATATTAAAAAGGAGTTTTTGCTTGAACTATGCTTAGAAATGTTGTACCTCTAAATAAATTTCTACTTACATGAAACATATGATATAAACTGTTTTTAAAAACAGTTTTCATTTTAATATGAGAAAGACTTATTTTTCCTTAAGAAAGATTTCTGGTCCCGGCACGGTGGCTCGTGCCTAATCCCAGCACTTTGGGAGGATGAAGTGGGTGGATCCCCTGAGGTCGGGGGTTCGAGATCAGCCTGACCAACTTGGAGAAACTCCGTCTCTACTAAAAAATACAAAAATAGCTGGCACATGCCTGTAATCCCAGCTACTTGGGAGGCTGAGGCAGGAGAATCCCTTGAACCTGGGAAGCGGAGGTTGTGGTGAGCTGAGATCACTCCATTGCACTACAACCTGGGCAAGAAGAACAAAACTCCATCTCAAAAAAAAAAAAAAAAAAAAAGAAAGAAAGAAAAAGAAAAAGAAAGATTTCCTTTTGCTTATTAGCATTTGACTTAAAGAAAATAATAAAATTGAATATTCATAAAGTTTAGAATATTACATTCTACGTATTTATCTTCAAGTATCCCATCTAAACACAATATAATATTTGAATATCTTTATTATATCCACAAATAATCATTCATAATTTGATTAGATCTACAGGGACAAGAATCTAACCTATATTCTCATGAAGTTTACTGATGTTTGAGCAATTCTGTTGGAAAAAAGATTAGTTTTGAGTCTCTTGTAGCTTTCCTCCATTAATTCTTGTTCTATCCTCTGAATCCTTACCAAAAAAAAAATTAATAAAGTGGCCTTCCATATGATAGCCTTCAGTATAAATGTAGACTACTATCAAGAATTCTTAGTTTTACCATCTCTGTGTCTTTGAACCATGCTATATAGCTCTTAGTTTCCATCTTATTTTTGTTTTATTTCCCTTTGTAATTTTATAGTTTTTTAGAATTGCATACTAGAACTGAATTCAGTTTTCTAGGATAAGGAAACATACAGTGGTGTGATTTGTGTTCCTTAATTCTCCATGAACTACCCGAAATTACGAGCTAGTATAGTCATGAAGATTTCTTCTGGGGATAAAGTAGATAACTTGAACTAGGCTCCAAAACCTCATAAGCTCCCCAAGTCTGCCCAATTATCAAGAAAGTAATCACTAACTTTCAGATACTCAAATAGTAAAAAAGAAAGATAACTATGAACATGTTTTCTTTCATAAATCCTACATTATCAATGTAACATTTTTAAAGGAAATTAGACTTTAAAAATTATTTGTACAAACACAGCTAATCCTAATTATTGAGAAATTCCATATTTGCTATTGAAAGATATTTGTGCTCCCCAAATCAATACTCATGGTGCTTTCACTTCACGTTATTTATGGACATGAGTAGAGCAGTGAAAATTTGCATCATCCAATATTCAGGTTTGCAATTGAGGCTGAATAAGGTGATGTCCTCTCTTTTTGTTTCAGCTCTCTTCCCTAGAATAAACTATTTTACATATATACATACACACACACACACACACACACACACGCGCGCGCGCATGCGCACATATGCACACATATATGATATAACACTCTTAAACAATTATCACACATTATTTTACCTCCTTTTTTTCAGTGATTGCTGTTTAGGAACAAAGCATAATACCTTGGCATTATTTCTATGACATCTTAGCCCATTGTTTCAGTGTATCAAAAACTTTTTAGAACAAAAACTTATATCTCCTATTGTATGTTTATTCAATTGATTAAAAGCCCATGTAAATATTGTGGCCATATATTCTAGTCATGTTTTAAAAATGTCATGACAAATATTATCAGTTTGTCTGAAATATACACCATTTATTTCAAAACTGTTTATTGACATTCTATTTGAAAGCATTTTGCCATCGATTTTGAGGATATAAAGAAAAATAATGCCAGGGAGTTTGTTTTTTGTTTTTTTGTTTGTTTAGTTGGTTTTTAATCAGAGTATTTTGCAGAGAAGTTGAATGAACTAGGTAGGAAGAGATGCATCAATGTATAATGAAAAAAAAGGAGTACACATTTTATAGTCAGAAGACCAAATTCAAGTGCCAGTTATGTAACTTACTAGCTGTATGATTTTGGTCAAATTAATTTAATGTTTGTGAGCTTCAGGTTTTTCAGTTATATAATGAGAAAAATAAAATCTGCCTAACACAGCTGTAATCATGATCAAATGAACTCATATTAGGAGAAAGTGTCTAAAGTACTAGCAAAATATAACTGTTGTATTTTGTATTTTCATACAATATTAAGATTTTTGTTTTATTATATATTTAAAGAGTAAAACATGTTTTTAAATATGCATACACATAGTGAAATAAAATGTTTTTTAAATATGCATCTACATTGTGAAATGATTCCTATAGTCATGAAAATTAATGTGGTCATTATGTCATATAGTTACCTCACTTCTTTTTGTGTCAAGAGCACAAAATATCTACTCTTTTAGCAAAAATTTGGACTATAATCATTATTATTAACTATAGCACTCACATTGTACATTAGATACGTAAGGTTATTTATCCTACATATCTACAACTTTTTACCCTTGTGCAAAATATCCTCATTTCATCTTTCATTTTCCCACCCCTAATAACCACCATTTTTTTTCTATCTCTGTGAATTTCCCTTTATGTTTTTCTTTTTAAAAAAAAAATTCCACTTATAAGTGAGATCATGCATTGTTTTTCTCTCTGTGCCTCTTTTAACATGTCTTGCAGATTCACCTGTAGTTTTTCAAATGGCAAGATATCCTTTTTTTAGGCAGAGTAATATTCCTTTGTATATATATACCACATTTTCTTTGTGCTTTCATCCATCAACAAACACTTGTAGTCAGTTGTTTCCATAGCTTGGCTAATGCAAATAATGCTGCAATAAACAGGAGACTGCAAATATCTTCAGGAGGTGGTAATTTCATTTCCTTTGGGTATATACCCAGAAGTGGACTGCTGAATCATATGGCAGTTGGATTTGTACTTTTTAGAGGAAACTTAATACTGTTTCTGTAATAATGGCACCATTTAACATTTCCACCAACATTGTAGAGTTCCAATTTCTCCATATGCTTGCCAACACTTATTTTGTGTTTTTGATAATAGCTTTACTTAACAGGTATGAGGCGATATGTCATTGTGGTTATGACTTGCATTTCCCTGGTGATTAGTGATATTGAACATCTTTTTATATACCTGTGAGTCAATTATATGTCTTTGGAGAAATGTCCATTCAAATTATTTGCACATCTTAAAAATTAGTTTACTGTGTTTTTTCCTTACTGAGTCATAAGAGTTCCTTAAAATATTAACTCTTTATCAAATATATGATTTGCAATAATTTTCTCGCAATCTGTAAGTTGTCTTTTCATTCTGGTG
Organism: Macaca fascicularis; assembly: GCF_037993035.2. Taxonomy (NCBI): domain Eukaryota; kingdom Metazoa; phylum Chordata; class Mammalia; order Primates; family Cercopithecidae; genus Macaca; species Macaca fascicularis. Next base: position 36,644,402 of record NC_088391.1, on the reverse strand, counting down.
ATTGTTTTCTTTGTTGTCCAGAACCCTCCTTAGTTTGATGAATTCTCATTCATTTATTTTTGGCTTTGTAGTATGAGCTCTTGGTGCAATATCTAAAAAGTCTACCAAGGTGAATGTCAAAGAGCTTTTCTCCTGTATTTTCTCCTAAGAGTTGTGTAGCTTCAGTTTTTACAGTTAGGTCTTTTATTAAGTTTGATTTGATTTTTGTGTATGATCTAAGACATGGGTCCAATTTAATTGTTTTGCATATAATCTATTTTTCTCAGTATCATTTATTCAAGAGAGACTCTCCTTTCCTCATTGTGTCGTCTTGGTGCACTGGTCAATCATTAGTTGTTTGTATGTGCCTCAGTTTATGTCTGGGCTATGTATTCTATTCCATTGGTCTTTGTGCCTGTTTTTATGCCTGTAAAATACCCTTTTGATTACAACAGCTTTGTAATATAATTTGAAATCAGAAAGTGCGATGGCTACAATTTTGTTTTATTTTTTTCAGTATCACTCTGTCTATCAGGGTCATTTGTGGTTCCACAGAAATTTTAGATTTTCTTTACTATTTTTATGAAGAATGCTGTTGTAATTTTGGTAAAAATTGAATTGAATTTTGTTATTGCTTTGAGTAGTATAAACCATTTAACATAATTTTTTTCAATTTGTAAATGTGGGAAATTTTATTTATTTGTGTCTTCAATTATTTTCATTCAAACTGTATAGTTTTCAGTGTATAGATTTTTCATCTCATTTAAATTATTTGTAAGTATTTTTCATGCTATTGTAAATGCGATTACTTTATTTTGTTTTATTTTTATTTTTTGAATAAGTCCTTATTTACACAAAAAATGCAACTAATTTTTGTAGGTTGATCCTGCAACTTTATTGAATTTATGTATTGGTTCTAACAGTTTTATTATTTACTCTTGGGAGTTTTCTTTTTTTTCTTTGTTTTTGCTTTTGTTTTTGAGATGGAGTCTCCCCCTGTTACCATGCTGGAGTGCAGTGGTGCCATCTTGGCTCACTGCAATCTCCACCTCCTGGGTTCAAGCAATTCTCCTGCCCTAGTCTCCCAAATAGCTGGGACTACAGGTGCTCACCACCATGCCCAGCTAATTTTTCTATTTTTAGTAGAGATAGGGTTTCACCGTGTTGGCCAGGATGATCTCCATCACTTGACCTCATAATCCACCCACCTTGGCCTCCAAAAGTACTTGGATTACAGGCATGAGTCACGATGCCTGGTCTGGAGTTTTCTATATATGAAATTGTATCATCAGCAAGTAAAGATAATTTTATATTTGTTCGCCTTTTTTTGTTTGTTTATTTGTTTGATGGCTCTTGCTATTACTTCCAGTACTGTGTTGAATAAAAGTGATGAAAGTGGGCATCCTTGCATTGTACTGGATTGTAGAAGAAAAGCTTTTAGTTTTTTCTCATTGATTTTGATGTTAGTTGTAAGATTTTCATAAATGGTCTTTATTATGTTGGGAACATTTCTTTCTCTACCTAAATATTTATAGTTTTTGTAAAGAAACATTGCTGGACTTTATCAAATGTCTTCTTTGCATTTAGATTATCATGTAATTTTTCTCTTTCATTTTGTTAATGTGATGTACCACGTTGTTTATTTGCATATGTTAAATCAGTTCTGCATGCCTGGGATAAATTCCACTTGATCATGGTGTAGAATTATTTTGATATATTGTTGAATTTGGTTTGCTAGTACTTTATTGAGGATATCTGCACCTATGTTCATCAGAAATACTGGCTTATAATTTTCATATCTTGCAATGTCTTTTTCTGGCTTTGGTGTTGTATTAATGCAACGCTGGCCTCATCAGATGTGGTTGGAATTATTTTCTCTAGCTCTATATTTTAGAAGCGTTTAAAAAGGAATAGTATCAATTCTTTTCTGAATGTTTGGTGAAATTTAGAGGGAAAAGCATCTGGTCATGGGCTTTTTTATGTTGAGAGGTTTCTAATGACCAGTGCAATCTCTGTTTGTTGTTGGTCTCGTCAGGCTTTCTATTTCTCCCTGAGGCAATCTCAATGAGTTTGTATTTTTCTAAGAATTTATTAATTTTATCTAGTTTATTCAATTTGTTGTATTTTAATTGTTTGTGATAGTCGCTTATGATCATTTTTATTTCTTAGGCATCCATTACAATGTCTCCACTTACATTTTATATTTTATTTGTTTTAGTCTTCTCTCAGTTTTACTTAGTCTGGCTTATAATTTGTCATTTTGTTTAGAAAAACAATGTCAGTTTTATTGATTTTTTTTTCCTACAGTTTTTCTACTTTTTATTTGTTTCTGATCTGATCTTTGTTATTTCCCTCCTTCTGCTAACTTTGGCTTTACTTTGTTTCACTTTGTTAAGTTCTTGAATGTGTGATATTGGGCTACTTGAGATCTTTCTTCCTTTTTAAGTTTTTAAAGGGTATTGCTGTAAATTTCCCTCTTAAAATTGCTTTTTCTATATCTTACAGGTACTGGCATATTTTGTTTTCATTGTCATTTGTCTCAAAATATATTTTATTTCTCTTTTGATTTCTTCTTTGACCCGTTAGTAGTTTGGATAGTACTGTTTAATTTCCACATAGTTGTTAATTTTCCAAATTTTCTCCTGTTATTAATATCTAGTTTGATAACATTGTGGTTGAAAACAATGTGTGATATGATTCCAGTCTTCTTAAATATGTTAAGACTTGTTTTGTAGCCTAATATATGGACTATGTTGGAGAATATTTCATGTGCATTACAGAAGAATGTGTATTCTACTGCTATTAGATTAAATATTCTAATATATGTGTTAAGTCTATTTAGTCTAAAGTGTGGTTCAAGTTCAATATTTTCTGCCTGGTTGATCAATCCACTGTTGAAAGTCAAATATTACTACTTATTTTAAAAAGGCAAGGTTACACATATCTTGAATATTTTAAAATCATATATTTTTAAAGATAGAGATATAATTTTGTTTTAGTATCAGAAAAGTTATGTCGACTTAGATAATTACATATGGTTAAAAATAGTGATGTATCCATTACTAGAGACTGCATAGGAGATACAACCTTGATTGGAAAAACAAATTTCCAAGTTTTATTTTGGACACAGAGTTTAGTTTTTCCATAAAGGAAAGTAAAACAATATAATAGTAAGTTGGAATATTTAGGGTTTCATTTATAATATTATGGGTATTATGTTCATCTTTGTTAATAATTTTGTAGGCCATAGAGTGAATATAAATTTTTAAATTGAGTTATATAAAGACAAATCTAGGAAGTCTGTAGGGTGGACTAAAATGATATGATACTGAAGGATAGAAAATAAAATATATTAGTTCAAGGATGAGGGAAATCTATACTGAATTAAAATGGTAGTAACAAATGAAAACAAGACTTTAAAAAATTCAAAAGATTGTATCTTTAAATTTTCTTCATTTGATTTTAAAATTATAAAACGAATTCATGCATATTTTAACAATTAGAATTTAACATGGAATGTAGAGTTGCAAAGTAAATTTTCTTCCTGGTTTCTTCCTCAAACACTCACATACACACAGATATACACTCGACAGTCTCATATCCTCAAGGTAATCAATTTTTGACAACCTAGTGTATAACTTTATATTCTATTATTTCTATATAAGTAAAGATATAAAGACACTTGTGTCCATATATTGAGGATTATTTGACTTGTCTTTTTTCAAAAGAGAATTATACTATATATATTGATGTTTTAGATGACTTTATTAGAGCTTGGTAATGGATTTGATAATAGATGACTTGAGAGAGGAAAGTAGATCAAGGACAATAGGAATTTTCAGCCTAAGTAGGTAAAAATAGATCCTTGCAAAGAGAAGAAAAAATGTGAGAAAGAAGTACTTTTTGGCAGGAAGGGGTAGTTTAACAATACATAGTCATTTTAGTACGTGTTCCTAAAATACATGATTCGAATTAATATAATGGGTATATTAAGAATATATCTTCATATGTTTGTCTTCAGAAAAACCAATACCAGGTTTTAAGCCTCATTTATTTTATTTACTAAGCATTTATTTAACAACCTCTGTGTCAAAGATACGCTTGTTGCCAGCATGATGCTTACTTTCTCTTGGTGAGAAACAAAATGTACAAACAAAAAAGAGAAACAAATAAATAGAATAAGTGATATTCAAAGGTGATAACTGACATGTGTATTAGTAAACCAGGAAATATAAAGAGGGTGAAAGGATGCAGATAGGAGAGGTTGCAACTGAGTTGAAGTCTAAACAATTCAGTGGAAGCCAATCTTTTCTTGTACATGCCTCTGAGTATCGGTGACTATTGTGTTTGTGCGTGTGTAACCATATATATGTATATAATTATTACACACCTGAGGCTGCGTAAACAAATTACCACAAACTCGCTGACTTAAAATAGTAGAAGGTTATCTTACAGTTCTAGAGGCCAAAATCTGGCAGGACCATTCTCTATCAGAGGTTTCTGTGGGAGAACTCATTCTTTGCCTCTCACCTTCTGATGGCACAAAACGTTTCTTGACATGTAGCTGCATCACTTCAATCTCTACCTCTGTTGTTCCATTACCTTGTGTTCTCTTCTGTAAAATTTCCCTCTGCCTCACTGTTGTAAAGTTGTTGGTCCTTGGATTTAGGGTTTACTTGGATGATCCAGTGTAAGCACTTCCTTCCAAAATTCTTGATGGATCACATACCTTTGCCATTACGCTAAAATCACCCTTTACCACAGAAATTAATATTCATAGGTTCCAGGAATTAGGATACGGGCATATCTTTTTTTGGGGGGGCCCACATAGCTTAATAGAATTTATGTACTGTATTAATGTGCCATAATTTTACATACATTCCTGTTATCCAATAGTTTATGAGAAATTTTACTCCTTTTTTTCCTAATTATACAATGGCTGTCACAAAAATAAGTGAGCCACAGATAGGCATTTGATTTATCAAGTATTCTGTTAAAAAATCAATGGTATGGTTGAGAAAGTTATTATTGAAAAAATATAAATGTTTTATTTGAGAAGAGAAGAAAAAAATAGAAAAGGAGATCAAGTACTAGGTTTGAGCATGTTAGCCAGTGAACATTATCTTGTTTATTTGTGAAAAGTGTCATATATTTTTTCTCTTGAATATTTTAGTTTTGTTATTTCTATATCCTAAAATTCATAAAATACTTTATGTAGTAGTTTTTACTTCATATTTACTTTAAAATTATTTAAAAACGGTTAACAGGAGAGGCTTCTAGGATGCATCAAGGACTTCAGTCAGTGTTATGAGCCTTCATTTTCCGTGATTAAAAAAAATGGTTTAACAAAACTCAGTGTCTGCTACCTAACAAATGTTTCATATGTGCTGTAGATAAATAAATGGATGAATTAGTGAATTAAAGTAGCTAACTGATAATTCATGGCCAGTATAGCAATAGAGGAAGAAGAGCCCCAGTTTAAGGAAAGGAAGGCACCCAACGTAACAGCAATTATTTTTTTGCCTAAACAAATTTACTAAAAATTACATTTGGTAAAACTACAGCAACAGTAGAGAACATTCTGGCATGTGTTGCCTATTAAGAAGCAATGAACTATATAACAAATGAGAAGATCGTTTAAAATATTTTAACTCATTTTAAATCAAAATGTCTTTGATCTAAATTACACTATAGTTATCTTCAACTCAAATTTGTATTCAATATTGATATAGATTTTTAAGCAGCTTTTTGTTTTATAAAATAAACTGATTTTCATGTATCATATTATATCTGTGGTCGTATAATCATTCAGCTACACTGACTGGGGAAGTATGTGAAGTTTATAATAAGGAAGCACTAGCTTCTGGGAGTATATAAAAGTGACAGGAATGACTAAGAAAGGTGAAGAAACCTTAAAAATTCTGCCTTTAAATTTATTTCCTGGAATTTGTAGTCCATAGGGTGTCAAAACATCCTACTTTCTAAAGATTTAAGACACAGCTTTATTTGATTTTTAGGCATCAATGTTAATTGGACCGTTTTGTTAATTAATAATGTGTGTTGTTATTTATAGGAATTTGAGGACTGCTACAGGTTTAAATTGAATTCTTTTGGCTCTAGGCATTATTACATTAGAGTGGTGTTATTTAATTTAAAAAGAAGGGAAAGGGCAACTTATACATTTTTAACATTTTCATGAGTATCATCCTGAACTGTATAGCACATATGTCAGAATCACGAAGAAGGAAATTAACATTCCTGATAGGGATATGAATCATATGATACAAAAGCTTCATTTTAAATACTTATAATTAGGATAACACTAGAAGGAAGTAGATATGACAGATAGTTCCAAAATATCTGCCTTAAAATTTATGAATCTCATTTGCATATAGATATCTAATCAATTATATCTGGGGTTTTTCAGCTCTTACTAACATAGGTAAGGCAACTATGTATCACATTTTATGCATTCAGTACAATACAAAGGTTGCATATGCCATGATATAAGTTGTATTTTAAAATATCGCCCAATATATTAAAAAGTTTACTGTATTGTGGTCAGTCTGTTAATATATACATCATTTATATAATAAAAATATACAGTCTATAATGTAATTAGTTATCAAAAGAAGTACAACAAAGAGATTGAAATGAAGAAAATAAACTAGAAATCTGTTGAAAACTATGTCCACATGAAAATGTATGTAGTAGCATCAGTCATAATAGCTTAAAGACAGAAACAACAGAAATGGTCATCAACTGATGAATGAATAAATAAAATGTGACATAACCATACAGTAGAATATTTTTGTACCATAAAAAGATGAACTACTATTATAAGCCACAATATGAGTGAAACTTTAAACTTGTATTCTGGGTTAAATCATTGTACATGGCCCACACTTAATGAAGAGAAGTTATGAGCCCCTCCTTAAAGGTGAAATATCGACATGTATTATCTGTGTTTTTATGAGAGATTTATTTATTTAACCATTTATTTGCATCAGTATGGATTCATTGTTTTTTAATACTTTGCATTATGATTCCATAATACCTTATTCATTTTGTTGCTAAATTATTGCAGCTTGGTCAAATGGGAGCAATTTCAGTTGCTTTCTATATTCCTTAGATATATTTCTACTATCCTGGATTTTCTTTTTCTTTTTCTGCTTTTTAATCAGTGTTTTCATCCTATCTGGCAATACAAGATGTTTTGTGCTCATTTTGTATATTCGCAACCCCCCTGAATCTTAGTCGTTTCTCCAACAAGCCATGGATTCTTTTATTGGCAAGATATGTTAGAAACCAAGAATTGCGATCTAGGTGTGCTTGTTGCTTCTGGGATGCAAGTAGGTTCTGCTAGCTGACATAGCAACAAGAAATGTGTATGAGTACACATATTTCTAAACATTTCCATGTGTAAGCAACTGTATCTAAAGTAAATGGAACAAAAACTCATACTGATGTCTCAAACTTGAATCCATTACCCCATGGATTTTTCTAGCTTCCTCCCCTTGTTTATTCATAAATTCCCAGTCTAACAATGAGAAACCTGGTTCTAAAAATATGCTGTCAGTTTATGTAAATTTTCAGGGAAAGTACACATGTATAATAGTTTCAGAATGGTTAACATGTACCCTCATACCATCATGGGAATGACTTAATACTGCAGTACAGTATTAAGTATAGTTTCTTTTGCCTTTACTCTTATAGACCTCACCTATTTACAAAATTACTCATTATTCCCTTATTCCTCCACCTTTCAGTGAGGTTGTTTTATATATTTGTAATGTATTTAGATTCTGTGTCACATTTGTATTCCACTCAGGAAATCTCTGTCCTCCTACATATCTTTTTAAAATTATATATAATGAGGTTTAATTTCTGTTCTATAAAGTTCCATAGGTTTTGACAAATACTTCACCTCTTATATTCACCATTACAGTGTAATATAGAATAGCATCAGTGCCCTAAAATATCTCCTGTGCTTCGTCTATCAATTCTTACCACCCAGGTTCCTGGCAATCACTGATTTGTTTACCGTCTCTGTAGGTTTCCATAATGACACATAATTGGAATCATAGAGTATTCATCTTTATTAGTCTAGCTTTTCTTTTACATGAGCAATAAAAATCTAAGATTTATCTATGTATTTTCATCATTTGATATTTTATTTTATCACTGAATAACATTTCATTGTACAGAAATACCGCAGTTTGTTTGCTCCCCAGTTGAAGCATATTTTCATAAATAAATGGCATAAGTCATTTATTGACAACTGTTAATAAAGCTACTAAAACCATTCACATGCAAGTTTTTTTGTTGTTGCTATGAATTTTTAAATCAGTGTACAAATTCAGAAATTAGTAGATCATATGGTAAGATTGTTTCATTTTTGTAGTAAACTGCCAAACTGCCTTCCCAAGTGGATTTACCAGTTTTCATTCCTACCAGCAACTGATGAGACTTCCTGAGGCTCTCCATTCTCAGTATGCATCGTTTGTATTTGTTATGATTTGTTTTCCATTTTAGCCATTGCAAAATGTGTGTAGTTGTAACTCATTGCTGTTTTAGTATTTAATTCCTTAAAGCCAAATAATTTGAATATTTTTACATAGGCTAATTGGTCATCTATATGTAATTTTTGGTGAGGTGCCCGTTCAAATAGTTGTTTTTTTTTAAAAAAAAATCTGTTTTGCTTTTATTATTGAGTTTTAAGGGTATTTGTATAGTTTGGATACTAGTCTTATATCAGATACATATTTTGCAAATATTTTCTCCCAGTCTGTGATTAATATTTTTATTCCATTCACAATGACTTTCAGTGAGAAAGTCATTCATTTAATTAAGTTAGACTTAATTTTGATAGTCTTTTTTTTTTCTTTAATGAACATTATTTTGGTGTTGTATATAAAAATTCATTACCAAATCCAAGTTCATGTAACTTTTTTTTGTTATCTTCAGCAATTTCATAGCATTATGGTTAGCATTTAGGTCTATGATTACTTTTGAGTAATGTTTTGTGTAATATGTAATGTCTCTGTTAAATTAAATGTATGTTAAATTTTTTGCACAATTGGTATGGTTCTAGCACTTTGGATTGAAAAGGTTATCTTTTATTGTTTTCTCTTTGATATATTGTCAAATATCAGTTGACTATCTTTGTAGTCAACATTTTTTGGTAGTCAGTCTGTTTGTCGTAGTCAAAATGCATGAGTATTTTGGTTTGGGGGTGTGACTATAAATATTTTAAATTAAAAATTCTGGTGGTTTACTGCTACTTTGTAGGCGAACGAGTAACATCCATGTATCACCCTTGTATCTTGTAACTTTGAATAACTTATTCGTTCTAGGACTTTCTAATTGTGCTGGTTAGGAATTTGATTATGATATGATATTTAATAGGACTTGTGAGAGAAGACATTCTTATCTTTTCAGTAGTATGAAGAATGTAATCAGTGTCTTTAAGTTTACTGGCAGCTGAAGGGCTTCTTTATAGATTTCTTTTTAAATCAAACTGAGAAAGATCTCTTTGATGCCTGGGTTTCTGAGAAGTGTTTTCATGAATGATTTTTGAATTTTGTCAAATACTTTCCTACATCAATTCTTATGAACACATATATTTTCTTCTTAGTCTGTTGATGTGGTGGATTAGTTTGATTATTCTTCAAATGTTGAACCACTTTTTGTATTTGAGAGACTATTCCAGTATTATACAACACAGGAATAAATCTCACTTGGCCAAGGTTTATAATTAATTTATTGCTGTGTTTGACTAAAATTTTGTTGAGGATGTTTGTGTCTGTGTTCATGAAAGATATTAGTCAACAGTTTTCCTTTTTAGTGACGTCTTTATATGATTTTGGTATAGAGATAAAGGTGCCTTTATCGAAGTGTTTCATATGTTTCTGTTTTTGTTTGGAGACAAGGTCTCCCTCTGTCTCCCAGACTGGAGTGCAGTGGTGTGGTCACAGCTCACTGCAGACTTAATCCTAGGTTAATCGATCTTCTCACCTGAGTCTCCTGAGTAGCTGGGATCACAGTCACATGCCACCAAGCCCAGCTAATTTTTCTATACTTTGTGGAGTAAAGGTCTCCCTACAATGTCTAGGCTGCTCTCATACTCCTGGGCTCAAGCGATTCTCCCACCATGGCCTTCCAAAGTGCTGGGATAACAAGCGTGAACTACCATGCCCATAGTCCATCTATTTTTACTTGTTGAATGAGATTGTGGAGATTTGGAATCATCTCCTCCTGAAAAGATTGGTAAAATTAACCTGTGAAAATATAACAAACTAATGTTTAATTGTTTTGGAAAGGTATTAATTACTGATTAAATTTCTTTAATAGATATCACACTATTTAAATTATCTTTATCTCCTTGTGTGAGTTTGGTAATTTTTGTCTTGTGATTTGTTGTTTATTTTCATTTAATTTACCAAATACATACAGAGTTGCTTGTAATATTAATTCTTATCCTTTTAATTTCTGTAAGTAGTGTCTCATTTCTGAAGTTCATCCTTTGTGTATTTTCTCTTTGCATATTTGCTATCCTGGGTAGAAACTTACCCATTTGGAAAGAAATCGCTTTTGGTTTGGTTGAAATTCCCTACTGCTTTTCCGTTTTTAATTTTATTTATTTATTCTATAGTGTTTATTATTTATGTTCTTCTGCTTACTTAAGACTTAACTTGGTCTCCTTTCTCTAGTTTCCTAATGAAAGATTGTGTTATGAATTTTAGATTTGTCTTTTTTTCTAATATAGACATTATATCTTAAATTTTGTCTAAGCACTCTTTTCACTACACCCTACACTTTTAAAAAGTTGTATTTTCACCTTCATTTTGTTCATAATATTTAAAAATTTCTCTAGAGATTTTTATGTTTACATCTTCCATTATTTGGAAATATTTTGTTTCATTTCCAAGTATTTAAGAATTTGTCTTAGATGTGCTGCTGGATTTGGTTTGCTAATATTTGGTTGAAGATTTTTGTGTCTACATTGATGAGAAATATCAGTCTGAGGATTTTTCTTTTCCATTGCTTCTCTGTCAGATTTTGGAATCAGTCTGATGGTAGTTTCATAGAATGAGTTAGGAAGGAGTTCCTCCTCCTCAATTTTTCAGAATAGTTTCAGGAGGATTTGTATCAGTTTTTGTACATCTGGTAAAATTTGACTGTTAATCCATCTGGGTCAGGCCATTTTAAATTGGTAGGTTCTTTATCACTGATTCAATTTCAGAAGTTTAAATTGTTCCATTCAGCACTTCAATCTATTCTTGATTAGATCTAGGGAGATTGTGTCTTTCCAGGAATTTATCCATTTTCTCTAGATTTTTCTGATTTGTGTGCATAGAGTTGTTCATAGTAGTCTCTGAGGATCTTTTGTATTTCTGTGGGTCAGTGGTAATATCAACTTTGTGGCTGCTGATTGTGCTTATTTGGATCTTCTCTTTATTTTTCTTTGTTAATCTAGTTAGCAGTCTGTTAATCTCATCTATTTTTTCAAAAAACAAACTCCTGCTTTCATTGATCTTTTGTATGCATTTTTGCATCTCAATTTTATTAATTGCTTCTCTAATTTTAGTTATTTCTTTACTTCTGCTAGCTTTGGGGTTGGTTTGTTCTTTCTTTTCTATGTCATTTAGGTGCAAAGTTAGATTGTTAATTTGAGACCTTTCTGACTTATCGATGAAGACACTTAGGGCTATAAACTTTCCTCTTAAGACTACTTTGGCTACATCTCAGAGATTTGGTAAGTTTTGTTCCTATTTTCATTAATTTTCAATAATTTTAAATTTCTGCCTAAATTTCAATGTTCACCCAACAAAGGTCTAATATCCAGAATCCATAGGGAGCATATCAGCATATCAACAAGCTAAAAACAACCCCATTAAAATATGAACACAGGACTTGAACAGATATTTCTTAAAAGGAGACATATAAGCAGCCAATAAACATGAAATAATGGCCAGCATCAGTAATCAACAGGTAAATATAAATCAAAACCACAATGAGATACATTCTAGCACCAGTCAGAATGGCTATTATTTAAAAATGTGAAAAGAAGTTTGGGGATTTTTCTAAGAACTTAAAACAGGTACCATTTGGCCTATCAACTCATCCCTGGGTATATACCCTAAGGAAAGTGAATCATTCTACCAAAAAGACACATGCACATGGGTGTTTATTGCTGTGGTATTCACAATAGCAAAGACATGGAATCAACCCAGGTGCTCATCAATTGGATAAAGAAAAACTATTGCATATACACCATGGAATACTGTGTAGTCATAAAAAGGAATGAAATCACGTTCTTTGCAGCAACATGGAGGGAGCTGGAGACCATAATCCTAAGCTACTTAGTATAGGAAAGAACAGAAAACAAATGCCAAATGTTCTCACTTATAAGTAGGAGCTAAACGTTGAGCATACACGCTGCTTAGTATAGGAACGAACAGAAAACAAAATCCCACATGTTCTCACTTACAAGTAGGAGCTAAACACTGAGTACACATGGACATAAATATGGGAACAATAGAAACTGTGGACTACTAGAAGGTAGAGGAGGGAAGTGGGTTGAAAAGCTACCTATCTGATACTATGCTTACTAACTTTGTAGTAGGATATATACCCTAAACCTCAGGCAAAAATCCCATGTAAGAAGAATATAAGTTGAAATTAAAATAAAAAATAGTTGATTAAAAAAAGAAATTTTCAACTGTTTTTCATTATATACTTCTAATTTAATTCAAAAGGAGTCTAATAACAAACTTTACATAATTTCTATTCTTTTAAAATTGTTAATATACGTTTTATGAGCCAGAATGTGGTTTATTTTGGAGAAAGTTCTATGCAAGCAAGAAAACAATAAGATCTTCCTGAGGCTGGATGAAATTTTCCATGAATCTCAATTTGATCAAGCTGATTTACAGTGCTGTTTAGATAAATTATATTCTTATTGATTTTCTGCCCTCTTGATCTATCAATAACTGATGGGGAATGTTGCTGAGGTTTCCAACACTCATAGCGGTTTTATTTACTCCTCTGCTCAGTTTTACTTGTTTTTGCTTCATATATTTTGACATTTTGCTGTTAGATACATACAGGCTTAGGATTGTCATGTAGTATTGGAGATTTGATTCTCTAATCATAATGTAATGACTCTCCTTACTGTGATAAATTTTTTATGTGAAGTGTGCTTTTTATGAAATTAATATGACTCTTCCAGCTTTGTTTTGATTAGCACTAAAATGGTACATCTTTTTATGTTAGATTATTTATATTTAAAGTGGGTTTCTTTTAGACAATGTATCACTGGGGCTTCTTTCTTTTTTACTTTTTTCTTTTGTGTGATAGGGTCTCGCTCTGTTGCCCAGGCTGGTGTACAGTAGTACAGTCATAACTCACTGCAGCCTTCAGTTCCTGGGCTCAAGGAGTCCTCATACTTCAGCCTCCTGAGTACCTAGGACTACATGCATACAACATCATATCTGGCTAATTACTTAAAATTATTTTTTGTAGAGATGGGTCTCTCTATGTTGCCCAGGGTGGTCTCAAAATCTTGGCTTCAAACTATTCTCTTACCTTGGCTCTAATGTGCTGGGGCTACAGGAATGAGCTGCCAGGCCTGGCCTAGTTAAGCCTTTTTATAATCCACTCTGTCCGTCCTTATCTTTTAATTGGTGAATGTAGACTATTCATATTTAAAGTTATTATTAATACAGATAGTTGGATTGAAATCTATCATGTTAGGAACTGTTTTTATTTATTGCCAGAGTCTTCTTTTTCTATCCTCTCTGGTATGATTAAAATATAAATATATATATATATATATATATATGTGTGTGTGTATATATATTTATATATAATGTCTTATCTCATCTTTTAATGTATAAGCTATGGTTACATCTTTAACTTTTGTTACTAGAATTAAAAGTATTTATGTCTGACTGATTTTAGTTCATTTTTAGTTGAAACCAGTTTAGCTGTAAGTTTAGTGCAGATTCCTTTTAACCCAGTATTTTCAATTCTTCCTTCCATTTTGTGTGACATTACTTTGATTTATTTCACTTAACTATGTGCTATAATAACCTAACATTGCTACCATTATTATTTTGGACAGTTATCTTTTAGATAAATTAAAAGTGAAAAAAATAAAATATTTATTTAGTTTCTTTTTGCTCTTCTGATAGTCTTCATTTATGTAGATTCAAGTCTCTGCCCAGTATTATTTTTCTTCTGTCTGATGAAAATCTTATTAATTTCCTCAGATATTTTTTACTAAGAATGTCTTCATTTCTCCTTTAATTTAATTTTGTTTTGTTTCTTTTTCTTTTCTTTAAATTTATTTTATTTTATTTTTATTTTTTTATTTTATTTAGATATGGAGTTTCGTCATGTTGCCCAGGCTGCTCTCAAACTCCTGAGGTCAAGTGATCCAACTGTCTCGGCCTCTCAAATTCTGTGATTACAGGCATTAGCCACCACACCCAGCCCTCTTCTCTACTTTTGAAAGGTAAATTTGCTATATATGGAAATCTAGTTTAATAGTGATTTGTTTTTCCCTTTCAAGACTTTGTAGCTCTACTATTTTCTTGCTTGCACAGATTCTTATGAGACACCCTTTATAATACTTACCCTTGTTTTTCAGTAGGTAAGGTGTTTCTCCCTACCATACACTGGCTTCTTTGATTTTTTTTAAGTTATCTTAAGATATTCTAAAGTAACAGTATGATGTGACAATATATGATTCTTAAGGTATTAATTGTGCTTTTTGTTAGCTGCATTTGTGTTGTGGTGTCTGTCACTAATTTTGTGAAGTTGTTGGTCATTATTATATCAAATATTTCTTCTCCATTAACTCTTTCTTCTGTGGGTATTACTATTCAATGTAAGTTACATTTTGTAAATTTATCACCGTTTTGTATTATACTATAACAATAATGTCTTATATCCAATATGATAATAGAAAACAACCTGGAATAGTTATTTTATAAAAGGCGACTTACAAATGGTGAATAAGCACAAAAATATGTTTAGTATTATTAGTCATGAGGAAAACTAAAATTAATCCACAATTATATTTTACTTTCAACCCATTAAAAAATGACTGAAGTTATAAAGTCCCACAATATAAAGGTTTTCCAAGGAGTTTGAACAACTGGATCTCTCATATGTCATTGGTGAGATTAAAAAATGGTCCACCCATTTTGGAAAATAGTATAGAACCATTTTCTAAATTTAAACTGTGCCTCAAGACCCAACAATTGCACTCCTAAGTCATCACCCAGTAGGAATTAACACATAGGTCCATACAAATGTGCATACACACAAACACACTCTCAATTAGCAGCATTATTTATTAAAAAGTGGAAGCAAAATATTCCCTAATTGTGAAATTGGTAACCTGATGGTATTACCATAATATGTTCTACCACTGAGAAGTAACAAAACACATAATATCAATGTGCAATATATGGCTAGATCACACAACAAAATAATTAAAATCATGTATAATTTTATTCCTGTTAAATTGTACTAATGAAAAATTCTAGTTACATAAAGCAGAGTAGTAGCTGCCCTGGCTTTCAGGCGAAAGGTGGAGGGGGTTGCAAAGTGGTAGAAAATATTTTGGAGGTGGGGACTGTCCTAGGTCCTGATTTTTGTACTGTTCCTGCAATTGTATGCAATTACCAACTTTAAGGAAATGTAGAACCAAATGAAGAAACAGACACAAAATAAAGTTTTAAAAAGTTCACTTAAGTCATGATAAGAATGGTTGTCTGGAAGACTCAGACCTAAGTAACCTTAGATATGAGCTCCATTTAGCCTTTTTTACACATAAGTTTTTAAAGACAAAAAGTCAGACGAGTGGCTTGATGCAAAATTGTTTGTTAGAAATTCTCGTTGGTTTATAGAAATAACATTGATTAGTGCTTGGCTATACATGAGTGAGCTATAAGCTATGGGCAATGGTGTGTGGCAAGTAGCATTGTTCGGTTAATCTGCATCTACTTGCAGCAATAGTAAGCAGTTTCAAGGATGATTACTTAGCTCAAAAGGGAAAATGAGACGTGATGACTGTCTCATTCCTACATGTCTCCAGGCCTGATAATTTACAGGATGTTTGTATTCCTCAGATAAAAGTTTGTTTTCTTTCTCATTTTCCCCTCATGAACAAAATCTTTCTTTTTAAAAGTATTGATAATCAAAGTCTGAGTGTTCCCTATTGCCAGGAAGGCTCATTCCCAGATGGTCCTGTTCCACATTGGAGGAAAAGAGGAGACATTTCAATGACAAAGTTTAAGAGTGCTCAAAAGCCAAACTGGAATGACATCACAAAGTGCTAAAAATGGGATTATGGTCAAGTCATTGATTTACGCAGCTATTATCATTTGTTGAATCATCTCTATTCTTCAGAATACCAGGTTTTTAGTTTTCTTGGAAGGTGTAAAACAACAAGGGATGAACAGCATTAATAATTTGAAGAGTAGAAATATAATGCATATGAGGATAATCAAAAAGAGCCTCTCTGCCAGAATTTAAAAGGGAATCTATTCCAGGTGCCAATTTAAAATATTATGAAGAAAAGTAAATCCAGATTCTTCTTTAGAGACTTGTTATAACCAAAAGGCTTCTTTTCTAATTTGTCTTAGATGAGTTTCTACTTCATGAGAAGTTTTATGTATACACAACAGGAGGTATTTACCACCATACGTACACCCTTTTGCCCAGCTAATATACAATCTAAAGTGATGTGATTGCCTGCTACAACCTTAACCAGTGAATCAATGGCTTTTTCTGAGCTGTGATGGAGGCAGTAGTTTTATTATCAATATTTTCTAAGGTTACAGAAAGTTTTCTGATCGTGTGTTCATGGGAAGTGACATCTCACCAAAGCAAAAGTGCTCTCCTAATAAAGTGCATGGAGTTATTTTCTTGATGGCTGCATAGATAATTGGCAGGTTTTCCCAATCAAAATCTTTGGGTTAACTAAACCAGCAATCACCAATAGAGCAATAGATCTATTGACCAATAGATATAGAGAGCAATAGGCTGGCCTAGAGAAAAGTTTGAAGGAACTAGTCCAGTTTGGGATTTCTTTGAAGCTATATATAGACAGAGGGATGATCAAATATCTTGAGACATTGCTCTTCCCCATTCCATGCTCTTAGATATTTATAGGCTTTTGGATGGCAAACTTCTTTACAGACAAAAATAAATCCATTAGAGCATAGGTAAAGGTACTATAATTTGAGTTCATCCATTTTGGGACACTATTAATCAATGGCTCAGACACACTAAAGCAAGAGGGCTGGTTGGATTCTAATGACAGGAGACACTATTTTCCTTTTAACTTCTAACAGCATCATGCATTTTAGCATGATCATTTCTATATAAGGCTGCAATCATTTTGACAATAGGACTCTGATGAGGAAAACTGAAAGATGGTGCAAGAAGATTAGGATGGGTCAGGCAGATCCCATAAACAGGTTTCATTTTATGTGACCCCTAAGTTGTGCTGAGAGTACAATTAAGAATACCTGTGAAATTTAAACCAGGATGTATCAACGCATCACTGTTGTGGAAAGTGTCTGTCAGGTTAGGGTGGCAAGCCAACATCTTGTCAAATTTCTGGCAGTGGCAATGGTCTGTGAGATTATGATCAGAGAATTATCCCTCCATGTTATAGTCAAATGTATCAAGGAGAGCAAACACAGAAACCTGACTACAGGCATTTTGTTAAATTGCGTATGGATATGTACTTTAACATATATGAATAAGACTAATATCATGCAAGAGAGTATATTATATATGAAACAATTTTACCAAAACAGCCAAGAGAGGATCCTCACAGTGTGAAGGAGGGCTAAAGGCATAAATACTCCAGTGAAGAAGGAAAAAAGGACCAAATATTTCAGATGCAGTAATCATTAGAGTCATTTAGAACTGAGCTTACATGCCTGGTCCTATGTCTTGGGTGAAATTAGAGTAAAACAGATTTCGCCTACTTGATATCGTGGTCAAGAAGACTGAGGGTCAGTTTCAAGTGAAGGTCTCAGTGATGCAAGATTTCCACATTTTTGGGGATGCCTTTTTTAAATGAGAAACATGAATCCATGAATAAATGTCCTTAAGTTTGCAGCACAGAGATTGATCAGCAATACCTGATGTTGTCCCTTTTAAGGAAGTCGGAGTTAATCTTTTATTTGATGTTTTTCCCAGTAAACACAGTCTTCATATTGTAGGCCATAATCTTTGATGTTTTCATCTCCTGGGAGCTTGCTATGAAAGGAATCCTTTATCCATTTGGAGTTCCTAGAGAGATGTTTTGTGAGGCTTTGGCAACAATGAAGAATATACCTTTAACAAGTGCAGCTTCAGAAGCTCCTTCATCTAGTCACACGGGCATTTCTGTTATCATTTCAAAAGGATAAAACTGGTATTTTCCAAATTCAGTAGAGCACAGGTTGGCCAGAACCAAAGAGAGAACTTTGAGCAGAGAAAGTTTAAAAACTTCAGTTACTTTTGCCAATTGAGTTTTGTTTTTTTTAAACCACTGGTGCATTCTGCCAGTCCAGAGAATTGGGGGTGATAGGCACAATGGAAATGTTGGAAATTAGGCCAAATGTTGCAAATGGATCAACTCAATAGACAAGTAAGATGTGCTCCTCAGTTGCTATGGAGATCAGATGGAACTCCCCATGAAGGAATTATCTTTTCTAATAACAATTTATGTAACATTTGGACTATAGATCCTCAGCATGAAAATGCTTCAACCCAATGAAAGAGCATACAAATTAGCACCAGAACATATCTGTAACTCTGAGCTGGAGGCAGCTGGATAAAATCCGATTGCCATATCTCACAAGGTCCTGAAAGTAAAGGAAAATGTCCATATGAACTATAAAGGGATTATTGAGAATTGTGTTTGGAACATAGAGTGCAGTGAGAATAAAAACTTGTGCACAATAGAGAATTATTGTCAATAATATTGCTTTCTTCATACTATCATTTTGTCTGAATTCCAGTGAGTCAGCTCATGAACATATTGCAAAAACTGTAACTGAAGCCATAGGAAAGATCAATCCATTGTTTCAAAACATAAGCCTGTTTCTGGAGAAAACTTGCCTCCTTTATCTTTCTAGAGGTCTATTTTCTTCTTGGGAACTACTGTTTATGCCTCGTTTAATGAAGTTCTAAATGAGCAATAAGTCTGTAAGGACATTTCAAGACATTTATTCTATGATGTAACCTTCTGGGATATATTCTATGCTATGACACCAGTGAAATAGTCTTTACTCTCTGAAATATCTAGTTTTGAGTGACCACAGATTTTGACGATAGCAATAAATTTGGGTTTGGAAATTGCTTCCAAGTGATCACAGAGTTTTTGACATTTTTGGTGGGTTAACCTGCTGAGGTCCAAAACTGTGTTGCTTCCAAAGCATGCCAATATCATGGAATACTCTAAATGCATATCTATTATTATTATGAATGTTAGCCATGTTTTCCTTTTCTAGTTGACAAGCTCAAGTTACAGCAACAAATTCTGCCTGCTTAACTTATTTTACATCTGGAAAAGTATTGTTCTTTATTATCATTTAGAAGCACTATGGCATAACCAGTCTGATAACTCACAAACAGATCTTTCAAATAAAAACCATTAGTGAATCAAATTACATCAGCATTATCTGTAGATTTCTCTTGTAGGTCCTATGTAGCTGTGAGAAGTTGGCTGGTCTGAGTGATGCCATCATGTGACATCTCATCAGTATACAAAAGCAAAGGAATGGGTGGGTAAGATTATTACAGCAAGAAATAATAACACAGTGTGAGGGCAGAAGGAGAACTTCATAGGAAATAAGTCAATTAACAAAGTAATGTTGGGTATGATGTGAGTTCAGAAGGATTTTCACCAAGTGGGAAAAATAGATAGTAAGAGGGGATCCCATAACTATGTTTTCAATAGTTTTAAAGAACAAGGTGGTGCCAGAGGTTGCTCTTTTAAGCACAGTAGCATCCTTCTATCGACTGCATCAAGTTTCTGGCTGTAATATCATTTTTTCTGAGTTAGGACTCCCAAGCCATTTCCCTGGTCTTCATGAATGAACAGGGAAAACAGAGGCTATAATTGGGATGCCCCAAGGCAGGGGCAATTGTAAAATTTTTCTTGATAACATAGGGATTTGAGTCCCTCTAGAGTCCAAAAAATAAGATCAGACTGTCCACATTCAGTAGGGTATATAAAAGCTGAGTTATTAAAGAAAAATTAAGTATCCAATTCTGTCAGTATCCAGCCATTTCCAGAAATCCTTAAAATTGCTTCTTTGTCAAGGGCTTGGGGAATACTAGAATGCCTTTAAAACTTTCTGTATTTATAAACGATCCTTTCTTAGAAGTTAAATGTCTTAAGCATTTTACCTGCATCTGGCAAATATGGAGTTTCTCTCTAGAAACTTTATATCCCTGAAATGGCAATTGTTTTCAGAGTTTCATGCTGTCATCCTTTGAGATTTGCATAGTCAGGCGACAAAGGAGCTCATCCACATATTAGATGAGCAGAGGTCCCTCTGAGAAATGTATTATCAGCCAAGTCTTATTTCAATATATGATAAAAATACATAGGACTCTCAGTGTTACCTTGGGGTATGATGGTCCAGGCACTTGGAGGGTCACCCAAGTTAAGGCAAATAAGTATTTACTCACTGGATATACTAGAATATTTAAAAAGCACTGCATACATTAACCACAGTAAATATCTTACTTTAAGTGGTGACTGCTGTCAAGAGTAAGGAGGTTTGATAACACCAGATGTCTTGGGGCCAAAATGTTGATAGCTCTCAAATCTTGTAAGAAATGTCAGTCATACTCATTTGTTTTCCTTATGGAAATTATTAGAGTACCATATGGGCTAGAGAAATAAATAATTAGACCCATTTAAATAGAGTCTTTTATTGTGGGTCTGATTCCTTCAATTTCTTTAGGCATTAGGGAATATTATTGATATTAGATAAAGGTTTAATCAGGTTTATTTCCACTTAAATGGGGTGACTGAATGTATTTTACCAATGTCAGTGGAAAATTGAGACCCTAAGTGAGACAAAGCCATCAATACCACTCATTAAAACCAGTTTAGAAAAAAAAAAATGTTGAGTCTGTATTTTCATAGTTTTAATAGTTTTGTTCTTGTTCTGTAGCTGTTCTGTTTGCTCCTTTTGTTACAAATTTAACACATTTCTCCACTTAGAAAGAAGAAAATGTGTACATTGAGCCTAAGAAATGTATGGGAACTGAGGGAACCACAAGAAAAGAATGATGGCCACTGAGTGAGCTTACCTGGAATTCTAAGGGTTTGAACTTGTATATAGTCATAGGTCAATTAGATACTCCGTCCATTTGTACAAATTCACTACTCTGAGGAAGGGTACGAGTTAAATTGGTAGGGTTTAGGACAGAAAGAGCAGCCCCAGTGTCTCTTAGGGAATATATCTGTTTCACACTTATGGAAATTTCCATTTCTCGTAAGGCACTTGTCAGGAGAAAGGGGAAAGCCTCCTTTGGATCCTATGAGCAATCCTGTTCATCTCATGGCATCCTGTCTTTGTACTGGTCCTGCTGTCTTTTATGTTTTCTACAGTCCTTTTTGAAATGGCCAGGCTTTTTACAATAAAGGCAAACATCCATTTAATAGTTAAAATGAGGCACCTGTCTTTTCTTAAAAGGTTTGATTTTACTAGTCAGTTGTAGTTGTCCATTTATAACCTTTGAGGCCTTAGTTTTGACTTCTTTCTGAACAGTTCTATAAAGTCAATCTGCCATGGTTACTAATTTGTGGGTTTATATATTTGCCCAATTAAGTTGGTGTCTTTTAACTAGGTAATTAAGTCCTCATTTAAGCCACTGGGGCATGTAGAATTTATAATGGAATCACTCTGATGATCATGCAAGTCTTAGCCATTCTAGAATATCATTTAAAGATTTGTTTCAAATCATTCAAAATAATCAAGCACAGATTTGTCTGGCATTTGAGTATATTGTTGAATTATCTTCCAATCTACATTTTTTAGAAGAGACCTACAGAATAGCATCATAAAAGCCTTGGCTAAAGTGCAGACCATTTCATGGTTGGCTTCTCTGTTTTTGAAAATCTACCAACAGATTATACCAGCTTTCCTTTTTGAACCATTTGGTGGCCCTGCCTTCTCACATCGGCATATGAACTAACTGATAAGCATCATAATATCCAGGCTCGTAAGTACAGACAATTAAATTAAGTTATTTTGCAAACCTTATGGGATTTTGGAGCAGATGTAGGAAGTCTTTTATGATATTCTTAGGTTCATTCTTTGTCTAAGGGGTATACACAATAGCAGCCTCACCTCTTTTTGTGAGTTTTAGCCTGAAAGGAGCTGCCAAAATAGGAATTTCAGGGAGGAGTGTCAGAAATCTATGAAGTTTTCTTAGGTGATGGTGGTAGTTATAGAAGGGAAGGCAAATCAGAGCAGGATAAGAGAGGACATACATGTGTAGTGTAGGAGAAGGAGGAGTAGTTGGAAAAGGAAGGATGAAGGCTTCTGAAGCCTTTGAAATTTGAATATAGTTTCAGATATATTTTTGTTTACTTCTTGAAAGAAGGCAATTTTCTCAGAATTTCTTTAAGAGACTTCTAGGTGGTAGTAAGAATCCTACTCAATTTGTCTGTTTCTAAAACCAGAAAATTTCCAGTTGTGCACACAAATAATTTTAGCCATTTTAAAGGACTCTCATTTCAACCATTGCTGCTATGACCATCCTGGGGTATGTGAGTACATTTTCATAAGTATTTACAAGAGGATGCTCCTTATGTGTTGTACATAAAACCAGCTGATGTTTCTAAAGGAGGTTGTCCCTTAGAAGAATGTTTGGATTCTGAAACTTGATTTCCCCTAATTTAGGAACTTTTTGATAGTGACCAAGGCTGGAAATATGTTTTGGGTCAAAGTGTGCTGCCTATGAGTGTCACCTGACACGGTGTCATTTGAGTCATGAATCACTCCTTATATGTCTTAGAATCTCTAGTTACCTCGCAGCAGCAGAATGCTCAAGGTGCCAACCCTGACATGCACCTTCAAGCTGAGCTAAAATTCTTTGCAGGTGTTCTTGTGGAGAGGCTCTATGAAACTTACACCTGTCGTGGATAAACATCCTGGTACCTCCATAAAGTATCTTGCCACCTTGAATACTCAATCAAATTTGGAAAGGATAAGTGTCTCAACTTCTGGGAAGAGAGCATCCCCTCCTGCACCTTTAGTTTGAAACAGGAATTGGTTACAAGTGCAAAAACAAGTATGAATTATAAGCAATAGGAAGCTGACCTCAGGTGATCTGCCCACCTCAGCCTCCCAATGTGCTGGGATTGTAGGTGTGAGCCACCGCACCCGACCTATTCTTGAGGAACTTAAAACCAAATGGCAGGTTTACAATGTTTCATTTAGATCATCTGTGGACAGATGCTTTATTGAATATCAGGTAAACTAACTTTCAGAGGTTTTTTTTTTTTTTTTCCATACTGTTAAATTATAAATTCCATTGTAAATTTATCATTAAAATTTCCTTCTTTGAAAAATGTTAATTTTGGTCTCAAAATTTTTTTTTTTTTGCTTGACTTCTTATGTTATGGCTCTCAAGTTGCTCCTTATTATGTTTCTAGTATGTTACATTACAAATTTTTAAATGTTTTGTAATTTTCTTTTAGAAAATCTGTATCATTCCGTTATCTGGTACATTGATAGTTAATGTAGTTACAATTATCTGCATAGTACCCTGTTTCAAATGTCTAGCTATATCTTATAAAAAAGAGTTAATTATTTGGTGTTTAAGACATTAGAACAAATAACAGTTGTAATGTTAATTTTAAAGTTTTATTGTTCTACCTAGTAAACATAAAGTTTATATCAAAAAACTACTTGATTAACAATATGTCATTTTAACATTAAATGTTATTTTATCTAGCTTTGTTATTACAACATAAAATATTTTTGAGTTTGGGAAATAATATATTCTGCAAAACATAATTAAATTATCATACTACAGTACTATATTAATCAAACTTCAGAGACATGTTAGAGCTAAAACTTAGGTGTGCTTTCCTGGTAAATAAGAAAAAAAAGGTAAAACTTGGTGAGAAATCTGTATGATGATTAAATATACTAGAACTTTTTGAGATCACCATCAATAAAAAATTTGTAAGAACCCAATGAATTAGCTATGATGTCAAATCCCATAATAATGTCTGTCTTTTCTTCTCACTTCTGCTTTACAACATTTTATGAGGATAAGATGACCCACTGTAGTATAATTTAATGATGGAAATGAATGGCTCTCTGGGAGGCCCAGCAAAAGAATCTTACGGCTTTAGGAAAATAAAGTATAGCTTTCATTTTATTAATATAAACAGCATAGTAGATAGTGTCCAGCATTCTCAAAAAGACACAAGGATAAGCTTGGAAATTTGACCAACGTTTAAAAGGATAATTTTATCTGGGTTCCAGATTAACCACCAGAAAAAAACCACATTTCCTGTCCTTTCTCCAATCAGACCTGCAGCATTGGAATAGTTATGATCACTTCTCCTTTTTTATTTTTCTAGGCAGCAATTTAGAATAATTAGGGTAATTCATACATAAGACTCTGGCCCAGATCTTATATAATAGATCTTGGAAATGACCATTATCTTAAAGGTGACATTTAAATTAAAAACAGTGGTTGTGGGCATGAAGTTTAAAAGCACAGGCTGTGCAGTCATGCATATTGGCTCTGTTAGGAATTTGTGTCTCCCACGACATGTTTTGTAGCTTTAGAAAAGTTATTAATGCCCCTAAGCCTCCATTTGCAAAACTGGAATGAACATGAAAGATTGTTGAGAGAAATAAAAATTTAATCCATAAAAAACTCTTTGTATGATATCTGAAATAGAATAAGAAGTTAAATATTTCTATTATTAAGCTGCCTCTGAAATAATTGCCTCCAATGACACTGAGCCTGCGGTCTGAATTTAGGTTTGCTGTATACATGGCTTAGAGGCAACTCTAAAGTGAAAATTAAAAATAAGTAAATCTGCAACATCAAATCTTTGAGCATTTCTATTGATTTCGGTTTGATATGCCTATGAAACTTTAGCTTACTAGCCACTTGCAGTGAATGCTACTCTCAATTAATGATGTCATCATCACATTTCTTTATCCTCTCACACCTGCAAGTTTTGCTTTCAAGCTAAACACCCACACTATCTGCTGCTTGATTACATTTTTCTTAATTAAATGGTGTGTACAGTTTGCATTTTCAGTTAACATAGCAAAAGGAGCCTGCATTCTCATAAGTCATTTTTATGAGTTGGGCCCCTATCATTTTAATGTGACAATTAATTAAGTGCTTAATAAAACTGTGCTTTATTATAGCAAAGCCTGGTTGCAGGAGCCTAGTTACAGATGTGTCAGCATTTTTTGTTACTAACTCTTTTATATCCTTTCGATAATTGTACTGTAAAAATTTGCTTTGGGTACAGATCTTGAAATGGTGTGAATTGCAACAACAAGCGGTTCTTCAGATATAAAAAATAATCAATTTTAGATGTGACCCTAAGTATGAAGAGATGGTTAACTGAATTATTTTCCTTCTCCCCTGGAGTATTGTTTACATTACATCAAATTATATATTCTAGCTGACTATACATTAATGACATTTGGTCATGTCGATAGATTCTTTTAATTCTTTTGATTAAATTGTTACATCTCTAATGAGGATATGCTCCTAAATGTGATTTTTCAATATGGGATAAAGTTAGGATTATAATTTAGTTATATTTCAATTAGGAAAATACTTATACACTCCTATGATTGCATGAATCTTCCTGAAATATAAAGAAATGTCCTTATGGCAATGTTTTTTCAGTTAAAAACATCCAAATACAATAATTAATTTTGTTACATTTTAAGAATTATATCATGAGCAATGGTTCAGAAAATTGAGCCTTCAGGAATGCCCAATGAAATATTTACTATGTAATGATATAAAGTGACTCAAAATATGAAAAATTAACTCTCAAATATAAACATTTATGAAGACGTATTTCTATCTAGTTTGTCAGCATGGGCATTTCAGTAAAATGATGGGATTTTTTCGGAATTTTTAACTATTGGTTAAGTAAAGAAAAGTAAAGAGCACATTTAAATGACAAGGGAGTTAAATATAAAATTCTTGTTACTCTTCAGAAATAACTGAAACAAAGTGTTACTTTTTTTTTCAGAGTGGTCTGTGTTGGAAAAAGTTGAAACATAACAATACAGCAGAATTCTTCAGTGCATTTTAGAATGTCTGTTTATTTTTCCTCTGCCTCTCTGTAAGGCACTCAACTGTGATTAGATAAGCATGAAAACATAAAATTTGTTGATTAAGCACTGATGAGACACAGAACAATTTACGTGATGTTGGTAATATCTAACAGAAGAATATGTACGAATGCAGGTGAGTTTAAGGGATACTTCTACCCTCTGAGCTCAAGGACTATGCAATCATACCCATAATAGAAAAGCTGGAAAAAAAATACATGGATGGAGACGATATGTATAGCAAATAAACAGTTTTAAAAAAATTACCCCAAATTTCAATCTCTGGGCCATATTTACAAACCAAGTTTTAAAATATGTAATTCAAGTCAATAAATTCAGGTGCAAAAATTTTACCTGAGTGCAATCGACCAATATTCTTATGTCTATTTATGAGTGATTTTGTCCAAAATGCTTTTAATTTAGAACAACTAGTAGGTGCTTATAACTTTAGGCTAACGGGACATGACGTGCAATTTAAGAGTCTAACTTATTACCACTATACTAACTAGTAATTTTGACATTTTAATAATTATTTTTCAATGTAATTTGTAATAAACTGTTATCAGGTGTGTAAATAGATAAGAAGAAAGCATGTATGTATCTGTACTCAGATATTGAAAGTTTATGTTAAAAGCATAAGACAAATGTATATATTTTGCAACAAAATTTCATATCACTCAATTGTACTGTGATCCTCCAACAATCATCAAATACCTGAATGACTATAAATTTAATGAAAACAAACAAAAAGAAATGTATGTAAAATATATATGTAAATATCAGAAATTATCAAACATTATCAAAATTATTTGATTAAAAATTATACAATTTTAAGGTGTCAGTGTAAAGAATATGTGTTCATTCCTTTATTTGAAAATCATTAAAAACAAAAAAATTGAGAAAAAAAATTATATTTCATGAGACTATACAAGAATAATAACTTTAAGGCATAATAGTTGGAAGTGGAGAGAGTTGGCATTGACTTTACTGCATATAGTTAAGTGATAATACAGTGAAATGGTAGTAACCTGCAGAGAGGGAGCTAATTAGAAACAAGACAGTTTTCCCTGAAGAACTCCTGAAATATGTAGAAAGCAGTGACATGAGGTACTGTGGAGTAGAGGGATAAAAACGGGTACAAAGGCAGGAGGCTGTTCTAAAGACTAGATACAAAGAACAGTTAAACTGCCAGAGAGCTAAAACAATTCTAAAACCAAGATATCTTCTCTACCCAGTTCATTCTAGGATAGGGAAGTAGACAAATTGGAAAAATTGAAGCAAACTTATCTGAACTGAGAGGCAAAGTAAAGGGCAGAACTAAACTATGAGAGAGAAAGCAAGCTAGTAAATAAAGATTAGCTAAATAGCGAGGACCCGACAGGATTGATTTCCTGTAGTCTGTCAGTTAGATGATTGTTAACGTGGAAAAATTAGTCTCAGAGAGTAAACCTATGGATACAGCCATTTAGGAGAACTCCACAAAACTTTCTGACTTCCTGAAAATCCTGCACTTAATTTCATCAGATAAGGAAACCTTCCCTTGCCAGTCATCTTTTTTAGCACTTAACTCTTCTTACATGTTAAATGGCAAAAAGAATCAGTAGAATTTGTTGAAAGACTCCATCAGGAAAGACAAAGTCGAAACTACACTGAAACAAAAACATTAATATAGAGCAGAAAAGACAGTAAAAACTGTAAAATAAAGTGTCAAAAATTAAACTATGATTACTGTCTTCAGAGAGAAAAGTTATTGGATCTATGATCCCCCAAAAAACAGATTGGAAAAAAAAAAAAACACATTGAATGTGAGAAAAAACTATTATGGCCAAGGTAAATAATTTACTAGACATATGAGAACATCGAATGATGACATCACTGAAAATAGGAAATTTGAGACATAGAAAAGAGAAAAAATAGATAAAATTCAAGAGATTTGACATCAAACTAACAATGTATTCTGAAAAAGAATATATAAAACAAAAGAGAAAATAGTCAAAGAGTGATACAAGAAAATATTTTCAGACAATAAGTAATAAATCCCAAGAGTGAAAGGACCCAGGAAAAACCCTGGAAGTAAACAAAAGAAAAAGCCAGTTGGAAGCATGTAGCAATGTGAATTTTCAAAACACCTGGAATAAAATAAAGATTTTAAATCCTTCCAGCATGAAAGAAATAGTACACAAGAAAAATAAAACATCTAATTCAAACACGAAAAGGGAGAAGAAAAAGGAGCCACAGCTTCAAAATTCTTAGTGAAAACAATGTATAGTGTATATTTCTTTTTTTTCTTTTTAAAATTTGTATTTGTTTAAATTTGGAGTACAAGTGTAATTTTGTTACATGGATGTATTACATAGTGTTGCAGTCAGGGCTTTTAGTGTATCCATGACCTGAAAAAATGTACATTTTACTCATTAAGTAATTTCTCATCATTAATCCTCCTCCCACCTGTACCAATTCAAATCTCCATTGTCTATCATTTTACCCTCTACGTCCATGTGTGCACATTATTTAGTTCCCACTTACAAGTGAGAATATGTGGTAGTTGTGAGAATATTTGGTATATTTCTTTCTGTGTCTTAGTTGTTTTATTTAGGATAATGGCCTCCAGTTCCATCCATGTTACTGGAAAAAACACAATTTTATTCTTTTCCATGGATAAATAGTATCCTATTGTGTGTATATACCACATTTAAAAATCAAAATTTCCACAGGTTGACTCTTAGATTGATTTCTTATCTTTGCTAATGTAAATAGTGCTGCAATAAACATATGGGCGCAGTTCATATATTTTGGGTATAATAATTTCTTTTCTATTGGATAGATACCCAGTAGTGGGATTGCTGGATCAAATGTTAGTTCTATTTGTAATTGTTTGAGAAATTTCTGTACTTTTTTTCCATAGAGGTTGTACTGGTATGTTCCCACCAACAGCGTATGAGTGTGTTCTCTTTTTTCTACATCTTCCCAAATATCTTTTTTTTTCTTTTTATCTTTTTATTAATAGCCATTTTGACTGGTGCAAGATGATATCTCATTGTGGTTTTGATTTGCATTTCTCTTATTATTAGTGGCACTGAGCATTTTTCCATATGCTTTTGGGTTATTTGTATATCTTCTTTTGAAAAATGTCTACCCATGTCATTTGCACAGTTTTCAGTAAAATTATTTGGGGTTATTTTGGTTGTTTTTGTTGAGTTGTTTTTGTTCCTTGGAAATGCTGGATATTAGTTCCCTGTTGGATGTATAGTTTGCAAATATTGTGTCTCATTCTGCCAGTTGTCTGTTCATCCTGTTGATCATTATTTTTGCTGTGCAGAAACATTTTAGTTTAACTAAGTCCCGTTTATCTATTTTTGGTTTTGTTGCCAGTGCTTTTGAGGTCTTAGTCAAGACCTTTTGAGGTCTTGTCTAGACCATTGTCCAGGAGAGTTTCCCTAGGTTTTCTTCTAGCATTTTTTAGTTTGGGGTTTTGAATTTGAGTCTTTAATCCACCTTGAGTTGAATTTATATATGATGAGGCGTAGGGGTCCAGTTTCATTATTTTGCATATGGCAATCCAATTTTTCCAACAACATTTATTGAAAAGGGTATCCTTTCCCCAGTACATGTTCTTGTTGACTTTCTATTTTAATCATGTGAGATTATAGAATAAATTAATTTTCTGATGGACAGCAACTTCAAAGAAATACTGCCCATGGATCCACTTTTATGAATTAGCTGGGGAATATTATTCCCCCGAACAAGTATAAACCAAGGAAAGAGGGAAAATCCTGCTCTATGAATGAGAAAGCAATGGGAAAGAGGAGGAGAAAAATGTGGAAAGAAAAAAAGAGAGGGACGAGGATAGAAATGCTACTGATGATAGCTAATATTTCTTTAACACCTGTTGTGAACTATAACAATATATAAATAAAAATATATAATTAATATTTAAAATTATTATCTGCAACATGGATAAATCCCACATGTATAGTATTAAGTAGGAAAAGCTCACTAAAGAGAGTACAAACTGTTATTTAATTTTCTATAAAATTAAAAATCAGGTCAACCAAGACGGCAATCTTTATTCCAGTAAAGACTGTAAATTACGATAATACAAATTAGATAATAAAACAATTAAAAGCCTATGTTTTTAATCCATAACTAGAGGACCGTAATTTTGTAAACACAGGGAAATATTCATTTGTTTGTTTTCAGAGGAAAATTTTTAGGTCAAAATGAGGATTTTGGGTGCACAAAATTGCATATGCAAAGAAACAGGATAATTTTACGAAGTACACATAAATTGCTTGCTCTTACTGGAAATCATTGCAAGTTTTTGGGTACCACTCCATGAAACTAAATGATTACTCCTAATTTCATGAACCATTTTCCAAACATTAAGAAAAATAATACTTTGTATGCTCACATTTTTGTGGACTAATTCTTGCTGTCATTAACATACGCACCCCTTCCAATTTTTACCCTCACTTGAAAGCTGTACAGTTTTTAACAATTCCCTATTCTTTTAATTCAAATACCGACCTTTGTATTTCAAAAGAAAATTCAATGTAGAGAAAGCTTTTTATTTCCTCACAAAGCAGAAGGCAAGTGATTGTTTAACATAAACTTTGAACGTTTTTCTCTCTTAGTTCACATTTACTCTACTCACAGAAACTTGTTTTTTCTGTGAGTAAGACGCTCTGATGAAGATGCTCCTCACAATTTAGAATAACCCTTTAACTGACTAATTTAGTTGTAGAGACAATTTCTTTTATTCTGCCTTATTATACATATAAATTGTATTTTTTAAGTATTATTTTATTTAAAATTGATGCATAATGTGCATATTTATGAGGCTCAGTGTGATGTTTTGATACATATATACAATGTACAATGATCAAATTAAGGTAATTAGTATCAACATCACCTAAAATATTTATCCATTTATCATTTATTTGTAGTGAGAACATTAAAAATCTCTCATTTAGTTATTTTAAAATACGTGATATTATTAACTATAGTCACCTTTCTATGTCATGGAACACTAGAACATATTCCTCCTACCTAACTATAACTTTGAATCTGCTGACCAACCTCTGCCTATCGCCTTCTCCCCCTTATACTTCCTGGCCCTTGGTAACTACTATTCTATGCTATACTTCTGTGAGACCATCTTTTTTAAGATTCCACATATGAGTGAGATCATAAGAGACATACCTTATAGGTTTTCATCGTAGCTCATGTTATTTCTCATTTTATGAGTATCATGGGCTACTAGTGAGGTAAAAATGTCATTGCAAGGATGACTCAATACTGTATTTACTTGCATTAGACATAGTAATGATGCTGTTTTATTTTTGACGTATACTTTTTATTGAAAACAGAATTCATGCACCTTAACTTTATTTTAATTTGCAAGAGATAAGCATATGCTTTGTCAGCCATGTATATATAGTCTTTATTTCTGCAATGTTTAGTTGTCTCTTTAATGCACTTTTTGTGATTGTAGTTACCTTTTTTAATCTGTAAACACCGTAATGCCAATGTCGTTTTGATAATAATAGTAATAATTCTCCAAAGTTAACAATATCTCTTCAAAATATGATTGTAGAAATGGAGAACAATGCATTAAAACTGTGTACTCTTCATAATTAATATTTTCTTAACCATTCACATCTATCACCTCAGTTAAAGAACAATCTGTCCTTATAACTCTGTTGGAAATGTGCTTATAAGTTTAGACAGATGGGCATGCCCTGAGGTTCATTTTCTAGCTTAAATGCACAATTGGCTTTATGCTTTTAAGAAGCAGCTGATGGAAAAGAATTGTATACACAAGAGCTTGTTTGGAATGTACAACAACAGAAACTCAATGTGACAAATCATTCAATAGTCTTGACTCCTAAAAATAGTTTTTGTATTAAGAGTGCATTGTTTATAATTCAATTGCAATAATTAGACTAAACTTTTCAAAACTTACGAATGCAAATAACTAAAATGTTGACACTCAAAATGTCTCTCAAAAGAAAAAAATGCACAGCATCATTCAAAACTGAGTAATAATACTTGTGACTACTCAAATTATAGTAGTTTCTTAACAGCAAAATTGAATTGTCTCATGCTAAGAAAAAAAAATAGCTTTTTTGCTATTTATACACCTTTCCAGTGATTTTATATGGTAATACTTGTGAGACCAAATTTTTCTTCTTACGTGTACAAAAAATCAATAATGACAGAAGTTATATAACATCCTTCAGTGAATAACACCTAAAATTTAAAGAAAAGAGGTCTGTGTTTTACACTTTTTTTTCTCTCTCTGACTCACTTTGAAGGGAGGCCCCATAACTTCTCCATTTTCTTGTTTCTTCCCTTGGCTTACAGAGAAAAATGGTACGTACATATAAGGACAATTTGAAAAATGTTACATTAAATTCTGGAAATACAAAACCCAACCTTTAAAAAATGAATAGTTGAGCTATTCAGAATTTGTGTTTCCAACTATGAAAACTACCCTAAACCTATTCTCTGGAATGTTGAGACAACACTACTGCTGAGATATCGAAAAAGCACATTTCAAAAATATTGCAATAGAGCGATAGACATTATTTCTTGCCCACGATTTTCCAAGATTTATTGTAAATTCTAAAGGTTAGTTATTTAAGACTTCTCCTTTTCTAGGTTAATGCGTATTTTTATATTTTAAGGTATTGTTCAAATACTTGACTGTCCACTTGTCTTCATTGCTGTAATAGCAATTTTTAAGGCACAGGCCTGGAGCTCTTAATCATTATAAATTTTACTTTGATTTCAACAGATTCTTGAACTACATTTTCATGTGGTTAAGTGAAAAGGATAAATGCATCAAATACAAGACTGATTTCTGCTTCCCTTTAATCTGAAAATGTATTTGGAGGTGGCAGAGGATACAAAATCCAAGTTATTTGCAATTCTTGCAATGTATAAAAATGATACATTGTATAGTTAAATTAGGCTATTATTCTAACCATCAGCATCATCATTGTCACCATGTTGGTTAGAATTTGGTATTGAAAATAAGTTTAAAGAATACAGAATACATTGTGCTAATCATTACAAACTGCCTAAGGCACACAGATTTTTGTTGTTGTTGTTTAAGCTTCTGATGACGCTAAAGAAAATTTGTATTTATTTTTATCATAATTTTAGAGAAAACTCTTTCATATGGTATTTCTCAGAAAAAAATGAATATTCTTGGTTTTATTTTATAACATTATTCAAATTTCATACCCATGTGTCAACGACTTACAGCACAGAATGCCAAGACCATATCATTTCTGACAATGAGCCAGTGTCAGTTCAGTTAAGTTTAGAAAACGTAAGCAATATAATTTTCTAAGCTGTCACCATCATTACAGTCCATGGTTTTCTTATTGTTACTGTTTTTTGTTGTCTTTCAAAAAATGCTTAGATGTACTGAAGTAATTTCTTAAGAGGAAATAGCCAAAAATTTGGTTATCTTTGGTTTTCTTTGCCCAAGGTGTCACTCTGTGTCTAAAATGAGTGGTGCCAAGTCACAGTGAATATATTGACACTCACTCCAATTTTACCCATCCAGACTCATTTGATCATTTACAACTCAGACAAGGAGTATACTCTCCTATGCACACAAACCACATTTCACTAAATTGACAGAGGTCATGTTTATTAACATAGAGCACTATGTATTCATTTGCTGGACCCATATCATGTCAGTTCATTTTTCATTACACTTACATTTACAGAATATACAATACAGAGAAAACTCTAGAATTAAAGTTAGCGAACTAAAGCCCACAAGTACAACTCAGCCTATGGCCTGTTTTGTACAGCACATGAACTACAAATGGTTTTAACATTTTTAAAGAGTTGTAAAAAGCAAGCAAGGACAAAACAAAGCACAGTGAATAATACACACAAGAGACTTTAGGTGACTTGCAAAGCCAAAATTATGTACTCTATGGCCCTTTAGGGAAAAAAAAATGCTGACTTCTGCTTTAAACAGTAGTATATTTTTCACTCATAAACTCATTTGTAAAAACATTATCTGTTTAGAACAATCTTAGATCCAGAGAAAAAAATTGAGGCAAGGTACACAAATTTTCCGTATCGCCTAATGCCCATTGTAGTTTACATTAGGGTTCACTCTTGGTGTTGTACATTCTATAGGTTTGGACAAAGGTGTAATGACATGCATCCATTGTTATAGCATTATAGTGTATTTTCACTGTTCTAAAAATTCTTCTGTACTCTACATTTTCATCTCTCTCTTATTCCTAATTCCTGGCAACCACTGTTCTTTTTACTGTTTCCATAGTTTGGCCATTTCCAAACAGTATGTAGCTTTTTCAGATTGGCTGATTTCACTTAGTAATATGCATTTAATTTCCTTCTTGTATTTTCATGATTTCATAGTTCAGTTTTAGCACTAATATTCCATTGTTTGGATGTAAGCTTTGACAATTATGAATAAAACAGCTATAAACATTTTTGTGCAGGTTTTTATGTGAACATAAGTTTTCAGTTCATTTTAGTAAATACCAAGGAGTATGATTATCAGATCCTGTGTTAAAAGTACTTTAAGTTTTGTAAGAAACTATCAAACTGCACAAACTGTTTTTTTCTGTGTGGTTTTGTTGTTTTGTTTTGTTTTTAATTATTCTCAAGTTTTTTGATGGTTACTAACTGGTTTGGAAAGAAAGAATACAACAAAAAGTCCTTCCACTGAAAAGATGAGTGAATAAAATTTGCAGTACCTAGTTATTTGTATTTTTTTGGAATATATTTTTCTTGGTCCTATTCTGTCTACCCTTAGGTTTCCGTAAGCAAGGTGGACCCAAATCCACTATCTATCCATCATCTGTCTGTCTATCTATCTATCTATCTATCTATCTATCTATCTATCTATCTATCTATCTATCTATCTATCTTATTATCATCTATCAATGTATCAATAATCTCTCTAGCAATCATGTCCCTACCTGTCATCTACCCATCTTTCTACCCATCTATCATCTGTCTATGTATCTCTCTATTTATGTAATCTATCTATTATCTATCTATTTATGTATCATGTCTCTGTCAACCATCTATGTGACTATCTGTCATCTACCTGTTTATCTACCCATCTATCATCTGTCCATCTAGATAGCTATTTATCTAGTCTACCTATCAGGGTGTGTGTGTGTGTGTGTGTGTGTGTGTGTGCATTTGTGTATCTTGGGAAGCAAAAAATGTATATCTTCTCTCACTCAAATTGTTTACTCTCTATAAATATTTTGATTACATGGGAATAAGGCAAAGAAAATCTTCCTTTTTCAAAAGAGAGTTATTTTTATCAACCTTTTTCTTGATTTTTTTGGAGATACTAGTACCACAGAATAGGCTTAACAGCTCTACAATAAATGTTTTGCTGAGTTACTGGTACTATACCATAGAAGGTCTCATGTGCCAAGGACATGAACATCCTTATATTGAACTACAGAAAAGAGGAGCTACAGAATAACAATGATATCTCTGAGTTGTGCTCTTAAAAACGATTTGCATGTATTGTTTTATTTATTCCTCACAACACTCTTGCAAGTACAATTCTGCTTATTTAACGCATAAAGAAATCAAGATAAAGTGTTGTAATTGCCATAAGTATTAACTCTTCAAAACAAGCAAACAAAAACCTGGGAATAAACGATAAAGAAATACAAAATATGAATTAATAAATGAAGAAATCCTGATCACTTGGAAGGAAGGGAATTTCAGAAGC
Organism: Macaca fascicularis; assembly: GCF_037993035.2. Lineage (NCBI taxonomy): Eukaryota > Metazoa > Chordata > Mammalia > Primates > Cercopithecidae > Macaca > Macaca fascicularis. The sequence goes on along the minus strand of NC_088391.1, from coordinate 36,608,288 downwards.
TTTCCGCTGAACTGTGCTGGCATAACATTTCCTGCTGATATAATTCAAGGCTCATTAGGACTAAAAAGTAAATGAAGCAGAAAATCTATTCAAGACACTGAAATCATATATAGACCAGAAAAATTGTACTTTGCCTACTAGTACAGCATCTTAGGCCAATTTCCCTAGGAAATGAACTGTGAGGCAGAGATTTGCAAGTCAGTCAGTTATGTAGAGTACTCTGAAAAACAATGCACGTAAGAGGATAAGTGGAAAAGATTTGGAGAGAAGGAGACATTGATTTGTGACTCAGTAGTACCAGAGGCCTCAGCCAATTTCACCAGGAACTCTGGAGCTGAGATGATGCCTCAAAATTGCTGAGAATTTAAATAAGAAGCTTAGGCCTCTCTATTAGTTCGTTTTCATGCTGCTGATAAAGACATACCCAAGACTGGGAAATTTACAAAAGAAAGAGGTTTAATGGACTCACAGTTCCATGTCGCTGGAAAGACTTCACAATCATGGTGGAAAATGAAAGGCACAGATCACATGGCAGCAGACAATAGAAGATAACTTGTATGGGGAAACTCACCTTTATAAAACCATGACATCTCATGAGATTTATTCACTATCATGAGAATAGCATGGGAAAGAACCGCCCCCATGATTGAATTATCTCCCACTGGGTCCCTCCCACAACACATGGGAATTATGGGAGCTACATTTCAAGACGAGATTTGGGTGGGGACACAGTCCCCACCCATATCAGCTACTGTACCCTGCATCAACCAATCAATAGGTAAACTTCTGCTTAGCCGTGATATAATTTGACTTGTTTGTCCCTTCCAAATCTCATGTTGAAATGTGATCCCTATTGTTGGAGATAGAGCTTGGTGTGAGACGTTTGGGTTATTGAGGTGGATCCCTCATGAATGGCTTTGTTCCCTCCCCTCAATAAATGAGTGACTTCTCACTCTATGGGTTACTGTGAAATCTGATGGTTTAAACAAAAAATGGGCACCTCTTCCTCTCTCTGTCTCTTGCTGTGTGTCATGCCTTCTCCTCTTTTCACCTTCAACCATGAGTAAAAGCTGCCTGAGGCCTCTCGAGAAGCCAAACAGATGTTGGTGACATACTTGTACAGCCTGCAGAACCATAAGCCAAATAAACCTCTTTTCTAAGCCTCAGATATTCCTTTATAGCAATGCAAAATGAACTAATATGAGCTGGTTAAGGGCTATAACCTTATCCCCACTGAAGGTCAAATTCCACAGAAGGGCTCAACTAATTGTTATCGGTAAACTGTGGCTGGGAATGATTAAAGGGGAGACTAGGTTGTCAAATCACAGCATACACTACAGTCTACTCTTTGCTCTGTTCAAATATTCTGTCTTCACACAGTAATTCTATCCCATCTGGAAACAGTTTCTTGAGGTTCTGGAGTTTTGTCATTGTAGATTTTTATTTCCCCTCTAGGGAGTCATACACTAGAAAACTTTGTGACAAAAATACAACACTGGTGATAAGGCTGCCACTTTTGTTTACCATTTATTTCCTCCTCACCTCTACTAACCATTCTAAATTTCCCTTACATTTGACCTGTGCCTCTGCAGATTTAGGCTGCTCACTTGTTGGGGTGATCAAGACCCTCATGCCTGAGGGGTTTGAGTCATCGGATAACATGAATGATCAAGAAGCTGAGGGAAGTAGTAGCAATAAAAGGTCATGATCCTTTGTCCAGTCCAGATCTGGGCCAGTTTTTAGACATAGAAACCTTTGAGGAGAGGCTTGATCCACAGCAGAAAAGAAAAAAAGAAGCTCTGGAACAACAAAAGTTTTTTGGTAATGAATCTCATGGTTTTTTTCCTAAGGAGAACTAGATCCCTGATTTAAGTAACCATACACTGGGGAAAGAATATCTAGATGTATTGAGAAAGTCACAACACAAAACTATGTATCAAAGATGCTCAGAAAATTAATAGCAATATGTTTTGTGTTAATAGCATATGTAAGAAATATATGACAGCACTAAACCAAAATATGGGAGAGAGATATTAGGAATACACAATTGTAAGGTCCATATTTCATATGAATTGTGTCCTTCAATTTATTTTCTATTACTTTCCCTTTTGCTTGAGTTATGGGAATGGTAAGTAAGTAGAGAGATGTAAAAGAGAACAATTAAAATGAAACAAAGGCAAATCAAGATAGAAAAATGTAGGAAATTATTAGTTACTTTGGGATATCATTTCTGTCATGATTGTAAAAAGTAAAAATAGCTGTCAATTTCTGAACATTTATTCTCATTTATACTGTATAACAATCAAGTCATACCTAGGTGATTAATTATACTTCACTACAATAATTCAGCACAGCCATCAACTTTTGTCTACTCCATATCCTATGTTATTGTACTATGCTATGCCATTTTCCTTTAATATTTAATTTCTTAGTGAAGTCCTTTCAATGCATTATTCTCTTTATGTTGCTTGAAACAAAAATTATTCTGGAAAATGTTCTTAAGATGAACATAATTTTAAGAGTTACTATGCTAGCCTTATGCAATCAAACACACGAAAATATACATTCTTCCAGATGTACTGATGTGCATTCTAAATCATAATTTAACCAAATGCTTTAGTCTCCTTTGGAAAGAGATGAAATATAAAGTCAACAAAATGATAAGTATCTATAATCTATGATACTCTATTAAAATATTTATTGGAACACTATCAAAATTCCATACCAAAATGTCTATAACACAAAGCATGCTTTAGAAGATGTGAACATTTATGAACTAAGAAAATGTAGTGCCTTATTTAACAAAAAACAACATACGCTGGAGCTTATAAAAATGTATGTCCTTTAACCCTTAACAAGGCAAATGATTCATACATAATAGATAAAATATATTTAAGAGCAAAATTTATTCCTCAATTAAACTAATTGTCAGTATGAAAAAGAATAACAGTTGTTTCAATTTGTTGACATTTTACAAGGTATTGTAGGATCTTTAAAAATATAAATACTTATGCTTGAATTCATAAAAATAATTTCATGCGCACTATAAACCCATATCAGCATTCTAGTAATGGATTGTCAACCAATAGTACTTAGGAAAACATTACTGATAAATATCAATATAAGTACCAACTTCCCAATGCTAGGTCCAGAGTTAGATAACATTTTATGAATGATCTGAAACAAAGAAGAGCTTTTTCATAAGATCTTAATACATTTATAAAATAGGAATATAGAGTAGAAGTTTATGTAATATATTACAAAGTAAAAAGATCAAAGAAATACACTTTACAGTGATAAAGGTATAATCAGTTGAAGTGGAACATATGGAATTACAAAGTAAAGCTTCTGTGAAAAAATAATCAAAAGCATGCTACCAGTGAGACGGGTTGTTTGGAAAATTTTAATTTATTAAAATCTATAAAGGCTGCTGCTGAACTGTAAATTAAATGAGAGAACATTGTGCTGTGGCACCAGAAAACATCAGTATATGTGTGACTCAATATTCAGAGTTTGTCTCTCATTATAGAAAGCATTTCTATTTCTTTTAAAGTGTTCCTGGTGAGAACTAAATTATGTATTTTTTAAAAAGGAAGCTGTTATGATCATGAAATATAAACAGCGTTAAACAGCTTTACATTAAGCTTGATCTCATAGAAGCAGACAGTAGAATGGTGGTTACCAGAGCCTGGGATGGTTGTTGGGGGAATGGAGATATTGGTGAAAGAATATATAATTATGTTTAGATAGGAGGAAGATTCAGGAGCTCTGTGGCATAACATTGTGACTCTAGTTAATGACAATGTATTGTTTTCTTGAAAAATACAGAGTGAATGTTAAATATTTTCACTAGAAAAATGATAACTATGTGAGTTAATACATTTCTAATTAGTTGAATTTAACTGTTCCACAATGTACATATATAGTTAGAACCAATATGTTTTACATAATACATGCATACAGTTCTGCCAATTAAAAAATTTAAAAAGACAAATAGCATATAAACATGAAATAAATCATGTATCAAATAATTTTTAAAGATTGATAATAAAAAATAATTTTAAAAAAGATTGTTAGTTTTTCCTGAGCAAAATCTTCACAGTAACAATATTAGATATTAAAAAATAATATGCATTTCAGTATTTTATTTGTGTACTTTTACCATTACAAAATAAGTACATATTGTCTCCTCATTTATTATTTACTTGAACATTAAAAATAATTTTGAGGTGACTCAAACATTCACTTTTATGGGTTTATTTGGAAACAATTTAAAAGGTGGACTAAAATAATCCTGCTAGTTGACACAACTTGATCAAATATAAATGAACTATTAGGAATCTTAAGTGATGTGTCTTTCTTAAACTCTCCATCTGTTTCTTCATTGGAGTACCTTCTTACCAGAAGGAATAAATATATATTTTCCCTGGTTTAAGCTGTTACCCGCAATTTACTGATTCAAAATACTAGCTAATTTTTAGTATGCCTTTAGATTATCTTTTTCACGATTAGTTTATTCGTAGTTGTAAGCACAATAGAGCAGAATCAATGGCTCAAAGAAACAGCTAATCCTGATGTAGTATACTTCTTGTTAGAACATTAAGGAATAACTGGCTCTTTTCTCCATAGAAGCACAAGGAAGCTAGTGTAAATTTTATATAATTTCATTTCAGTCTTTAGCGATTTTTTAATCCAATGATATTATCTAATCAATTGGAAATGTCTGACTATGCATATAATTACTCCATTTCCAGATCTATGACCTTATTCTCTGTATATTACGTTTGCTAGAAATACCCATAATTGTTTTGCATGGAGCATTTCAATTCATAGCCCAAGAATAAATTTGAATTAATAGTCTAATTAAAGATTATAAAATTAAAACCATTTTTGACACGTATGGAGCTTATCAAAATTTATGTCAATGAAAATTTGGCACAAACCATTTAGAGTATTTTTTCAAGTTCTGAAAATAAAATTTGAAAGTTTAATAGTAAGTTTTGATTAAATTACCATAGCTACACTTTGATTTCTGCGTGAATAAAATATATTACAAAGACTCTTCTTTCCCTTCTGACTATGAAACATTTTTCCAAGTTCTATTTATTAGAAAATGTAATCAAGATGAAAGTAAGGGAACTTCAGTTTGGTCACAAATGCAGGACATCTCATTTTCGGAGCTAAATAAGAGTGAACTCTCCTAAGTGTGAAAAGCTATTTTTCAACTAAAATAGGAAAGGATCAGATCAGACCACCTGTGACCATTATCCATATCTAGCACAAATAGCCCTGGTGAGAGAACAAAATCAGTTCATTTTCTTCTTGAAAACAAGGTATATTTGCCAGAGAAGTTTTGTGGTTTCTCTGCCTCTCACAGACAAATAGAAATAATAACCAGATTCTCCCTAGTGCCTAAGTCACTCACATAGTAAGGTTAGACACTAAAGGAGAATATACCTCCTTCTGATCCATAAACTTACAGTCAATACATTGTTACAAAAAGGGAACCTTTAAAACAAATAGTGTAGCTATGAAATATGTTTGTTTTCCAATTGTTTCTGTGTTTATATATATGTACACACATATCAAAAGATGCTAGAAAATTAATAAAATTGTACGTAGTTTTTTTTTTGTTTGTTTGTTTTTGCCTAACCTCTATCTCTCTTATACCCCTTACCCTTCACAGGCCCTGCTAACCACCATTCGACTCTGCTCCTATGAGTTCAAGTTTTTTTTACATTCCACATATAAGTGAGATCATACAGTGTTGGTCTTTCTATGCCTCACTTATTTCGCTTAATATAATATGATCTAGGTTCATTAAATTATAATATGGTCTAGGTTCATTAAATTATACATAGTTCTTTGTGAAAAATTAATTCTCCCATATTTCTTATGATTTTTGTTTTATTTTTAAAGAGTTTATTTTATTTTATTTTGATAAGACATACATTGTATACTCACTTAACAATATATACTCAATAGAAGTTTAAAAAACTGAAAAAGTTAAAAATAATACAGTATCACGGTAGTATTTTGTTGCATTTGCATATCTTTTAACTATGTACTTTATATATTATTTTAGACTTTACTTAGCATTATATTATAAGTAGTTTCCAAGTTCAGTTTTTGAAAGTTGTAATTTAAATGCTTTCATCATATACCATATTAAGACACAATAAAATATTTTGCATACTGAATTTAATAATTTAATTCCTATTTCATGTTAGTAGAAGACTAGAAATAAATATCTTTATTCATGTAATATTCACATGTAATTCAAGTATTTGTATTGCCATATATTTTTTCTTACACTTTTAGTTATCAAAAAATGTGATAACAATATTCATAACAAATTATATTTTCTAATTACTCATTATATCCTATCAATACATTTCATTTAGTAAGAGTCTCCAATTTGTGTCAAACTACCTCCTGAAAGCTTCAAATGTCTGCCTATAAAATTTGCAATTTCCTTTTAAGCTCATGTGACTACCAATTTCTCCAATATACCCTTGTAACTGAAGAAAAATCAAATTACTTTACAAAAGCACAATATGTTATTTACCTATATTTTTTCAAATATCTTCAGTGGTTCTTTATCTATTAGAGTAGGAAATATGACCCTTCTGACTGACATTCAAAATGCTCTTATAGGTTGCCTAGATTATCTTTCCTACCCGTTCACGGATTTCTCTGACAAGAAAATTATATTACCTCTACAGAGGCCAAAGAATCACAATTTTTAAATTATACGTTAAGTTCTGGGATACATGTGCAGAACGTGCATGTTTGTTACATAAGTATACAGGTGCCATGGTGGTTTGCTGCATCCATCAACCTGTCATCTATATTAAGTATTTCTCCTAATGCTATCCCTCCCCTAGCCCCCCCACTCCCGGACAGGCCTGGGTGTATGACGTTCGCCTCCCTGTGTCCATCTGGTCTCATTGTTCAACTCCCACTTATGAGTGAGAGCATGAAGTGTTTGGTTTACTGTTCCTCGGTAAATTGCTGAGATTGATGGTTTCTAGCTTCATCCATGTCCCTGGAAAGGACATGAACTCATCGTTTTTTATGGGTGCATAGTATTCTATGGTGTATATGTGCCACATTTTCTTTATTCAGTCTATAATTGATGGGCATTTGGGTTGCTTCCAAGTTTTTGCTATTGTGAACAGTGCTGCAATAAATATATGTGTGCATGTGCCTTTATGGTAGGATGATTTATAATCCTTACATATGTTGAACCAGCCTTGCATCCCAGGGACAAAGCCGACTTGATCATGGTGGTAAACTTTTGATGTGCTGCTGGATTCAGTTTGCCAGTATTTTACTGAGGATTTTTGCATCCATGTTCATCAGGGATATTGGTCTGAAATTTTCCTTTTTTGTTGTTGTGTCTCTGTCAAGTTTTGGAATCAGGATGATGCTGACCTCATAAAATGAGTTAGGGAGGAATCCCTCCTTTTCTATTGTTTGAAATAGTTTCAGAAGGAATGGTACCAGCTCCTCTTTGTACCTCTGGTAATTTTCGGCTGTGAATCCATCGGGTCTTGGACTTCTTTTGGTTGGTAGGCTATTAATTACTGCCTCTATTTCAGAACTTGTTATTGGTCTATTCAGGGATTCGACTTCTTCCTGGTTTAGTCTTGGGAAGGTGCACGTGTCCGGGAATTTATCCGTTTCTTCTAGATTTTCTAGTTTATTTGCATAGAGGTGTTTATAGTATTCTCTGAGGGTAGTTTGTATTTTTGTGGGATCAGTGGCGATATTCCCTTTATCATTTTTATTGTATCTATTTGATTCTTCTCTCTTTTCTTCCCTGTTAGTCTGGCTAGCAGTCTAGCTATTTTGTTAATCTTTTAAAAAAAACAGTTTCTGGATTCATTGATATTTTTGAAGGGTTTTTCGTGTCTCTGTCTCTTTCAATTCTGCTCTGATCTTAGTTATTTCTTGTCTTCTGGTGGCTTTTGACGTTTTTTGCTCTTGCTTCTTTAGTTCTTTGTATTGTGATGTTATGGTGTCGATTTTAGATCTTTCCGGCTTTCTCCTGTGGATATTAAGTGCTATAAATTTCCCTTCGAACACTGCTTTAGCTGTGTCCCAGAGATTTTGGAATGTTGTGTCTTTGTTCTTATTGGTTTCAAAGAACTTATTTATTTCAGCCTTAATTTCGTTATTTACCCAGGAGTCACTCAGGGGCAGGTTGTTCGTTTCCATGTAGTTGTGCAGTTTTGAGTGAGTTTATTAATCCTGAGTTCTAATTTGATTGCACTGTGGTCTGAGGGACTGTTTGTTATGATTTCCGTTCTTTTGGATTTGCTGAGGAGTGTTTTACTTCCAATTATGAGGTCAATTTTAGAACAAGTGCAATGTGGTGCTGAGAAGAATGCATATTCTGTTGATTTGGGGTGGAGAGTTCTTTAGATGTCTATTAAGTCTGCTTGGTCCAGAGCTGAGTTCAAGTCCTGAACATCCTTGTTAATTTTCTGTCTCATTGATCTGTCCAGTATTGACAGTGGGGTGTTAAAGTTTTCCACTATTATTGTGTGGGAGTGCAAGTCTCTTTGTGGGTCTGTAAGAACTTGCTTTTAGAATTTGTATGCTCCTGTATTGGGTGCCTATATATTTAGGATGCTTTGCTCTTCTTGTTACATTGACCCCTTTACCATTATGTAATGCCATTTTTTGTCTTTTTTGATCTTTGTTGGTTTAAAGTCAGTTTTATCAGAGACTAGGATTGCAACCCTGTTTTGTTTTGTTTTCTTTCCATTTGCTTGGTAAATATTTCTCCATCCCTTTATTTTGAGCCTAGGTGTGTCTTTGCACATAAGATGTGTCTCCTTAATACAAAACACTGATAGTTCTTGACTTTTTATCCAATTTGCCACCCTCTATTTTTTAGCTGGGGTATTTAGCCCATTTAAATTTAAGGTTAATATTTTTATGTGTGAATTTGATACTATCATGCTGATGCTAGCTGGTTATTTTGCCCCTTAGTTGATGCAATTTCTTCATAGTGTCGATGGTCTTTACAATTTGGTATGTTTTGCAGTGGCTGGTACTGGTTTTTCCTTTCCATATTTAGTGCTTCCTTCAGGAGCTCTTGTAAGGCAGAATTGGTGGTGAAAATATATCTCAGTATTTGCTTGTCTGTAAAGGATTTTATTTCTCCTTTGCTTATGAAGTTTAGTTTGGCTGAATACGAAATTCTGGGTTGAAAATTCTTTTCGTTAAGAATATTGAATATTGGCTCCCACTCTCTTCTGGCTTCTAAGGTTTCTGCCAAGAGATCTGTTGTTAGTGTAATGGGCTTCCATTTGTGGGTAACCAAACCTTTTTCTCTGGCTGCCCTTAGCATTTTTTTCTTTTCTTCATTTCAACCTTGGTGAATCTGATTGTGTGTCTGTGGGTTGCTCTTCTCGAGGAGTATCTTTGTGATGTTCTTTGCATTTCCTGAATTTGAATGTTGGTCTGTCATGCTAGGCTGGAGAAATTCTCCTGGATAATATCCTAAAGAGTGTTTTTCAGCTTGGTTTCATTCTCCCTGTAACTTTCAGGTACACCAATCAAACGTAGGTTTGGTCTTTTCACATTGTCCCATGTTTTTTGCAGGCTTTGTTTTCCCTTTTCATTCTTTTTTTTTTTTTCTCTAATTCTGTCTCCACGCTTTATTTCATTAAATTGATCATCAATCTCTGATATCCTTTCTTTCACTTGATCGATTTGGCTATTGATACTTGTATATGATCCATGAAGGTCTCTTGCTGTGTTTTTCAGCTTCATCAGGTCATTTATGTTCTTCTCTAAATTGATTATTCCAGTTAGCTTCCTCCAACCTTTTTTCAAGTTTCTTAGCTTCCTTGCATTTCGATAGAACATGCTTCCTTAGCCTGGAGGAGTTTGTTACTACACACCTTCTGAAGCCTACTTCTGTCAATTTGTCAAACTCATTCTCCATCCAGTTTTCTTCCCTTGCTGGTGGAGAGTTGTGATCCTTTGGAGGAGAAGATGCATTCTGATTTTTGGAATTTTCAGCCTTTTGGTGCTGTTTTTTTCTCATCTCTGTGGATTTATCTACCTTTGGTATTTGATGGTGGTGACCTTTGGATGGGGTTTTTGTATGTCCTTTTTGTTGAAGTTGATGCTATTCCTTTCCATTTGTTAGTTTTCCTTCTAACACTCTGGACCCTCTGCTGGAGATCTGCTGGAGTTTGCTGGAGGTCCACTCTAGATCCTATTTGCCTGGTTATCACCAGAAGAGACTGCAGAACAGCAAAGATTGCTGCCTGTTCCTTCCCCTGGAAACTTCATCCCAGAAGGGCACCTACCAGATGCCAGTGGAGCTCTCCTGTGTGAGGCGTCTCCTAATCAAAAGGCATGGGGGACAGGGACACACTTGAAGTCAGTCTGTCCCTTAGCAGAGCTAGAGCACTGTGCTGGGAGATCCATCACTCTCTGCAGAGCCAGCAGGAAGGAAGCTTTCAGTTTGCTGAAGCTGCCCCCACAGCCACCCCTTCCCCCAGGTGCACTGTCCCAGGGAAATGGGAGTTTTATCTATAAGGCCTTTACTGGGGCTGTTGCTTTTCTTTCGGAGATGCCCTGCCCAGAGAGGCAGAATTTAGAGAGACAGTGTGAATAGAGTGGCTTTGCCTAGCTGCAATAGGCTCCACTGAGTTTGAACTTCCTGTCTGCTTTGTTTACACTGTGAGGGGAAAATCGCCTACTGAAGCCTCAGTAAAGGTGGATACCCGGCTCCTCACCAAGCTCTAGCATTCCAGGTTGGTTTCAGACTGCTGCGCTGGCAGCAAGAATTTCAAGCAAGTGGATCTTAGCTTGCTGGGCTCCGTGGGGGTGGGTTCCACTGAGCAAGACCACTTGGCTCACTGGCTTTATACCCCTTTCCAGTGGAGTAAACCGTTCTGTCTTGCTGGGATTCCAGGTGCCACTGAGATATGAAAATAAACTCCTGCAGCTAACTCAATGTCTGCCCAAAAGGCCACCCAGTTTTATGCTTGAAACCCAGGGCCCTGGTGGTATAGACACCGGAGGGAATCTCCTGGTCTGCGGGTTGTGAAGACTGTGGGAAAAGTGTGGTATCTGGGCCAGAATGCACTCTTTCTCATGGCATAGTCCCTTATAGCTTGCCTTGGCTAGGGGAGGGAGTTCCCCAAACCCTTGCACTTCCAAGGTGAGCCAACGCCCCACCCTGCTTGACTCGCCCTCCATGGGTTTCACCCACTGTCTAACCAGTCCCAATGAGATGAGATGGGTACCTCAGTTGGAAATGCAGAAATGACCCACTTTCTGTGTTGATCTCGTTGGGAGCTGCAGACCGGAGCTGTTCCTATTCAGTCATCTGGTCAGCAACTACATTATTTTTGATACTTACATATCTATGCTCTTGATACTGTCCTACAAATTTGAATTTCCACATCTTCCCAAACCCAGCAGCAAAAGTGACCTTTTCTCATTAGAGTTCCTGTGGCATTCACTGACACAACTATGCATTTAATAGCTACTTATACCAAAATTCCTTTTAGTTTTTAGGCAAAATTTTAGTTTTACTCTTTATATACTAGCTCATATGAAGCTCTTTGGAAATGAGTGCATTTTGTGGCCCTATTTCTTTGTCACAATAGCTGTGGATGTGCATAACATGCAGCAGAGTCTTGATAAAACAATTGTTTTCGTACTCACTAATTGTTTGATTCACCTACACAAAAGCTTGTGGTTATATAGAATGATGCATAAGAGAAAGGATATTTGTCAACTCTATGAACAAATACACTTTTAACTTTGCTCCAAATTATTTGTCACAGATATTTCTCATAATCTTTATTAACCAGGTGAATAGATCCATGTGAAATAAATTGAAGGCATACTTAGACATTTTTACTTATATAGCAATGTAGAATAAATTTACATATTCTATTTTATACATAATATTAGAAAAAACTCTGAAATTGCTGTAAAAAGCCCCTTTTCTAGATTAACCTCTGCTAGGGATTCAACTCACCTCACTGAGACTACTTTGTTATCCTTAGAAAAAAAAAGGCTGTATGTCCTGCCCATTTCTCATGGTTATTCTGAGAACAAATTAAATAATGAGTATTATAGCACTTTGAAAATTGTCAAACATCTCTTAAATATCAACCAATATTTTTCCTTATATTTGCTCTTCTACCGTGTTCAATATTATTCTACATGTTCCTAATAATACACTTAAAAATTAGTTACATTTGTGTTCATAATATAGACAAATTATCAGAGAAGATGACATAACAAATCTACAATATTTGTGCATTTTTTAATTTATTTTTTATTTTTTTGAGATGAGGTCTAGCTCTGTCTCCTAGGCTGGAGTGTAGTGGCGGAATCTAAGCTCACTGCAAGCTCCGCCTCCCGGGTTCACGCCATTCTCCTGCCTCAGCCTCTCCAGTAGCTGGGACTACAGGCACCCACCACCACGCCGGTTAAATTTTTGAATTTTTAGTAGAGACAGGGTTTCACCATCTTAACCAGGATGGCCTCAATCTCCTGGCCTCATGATCCATCCGCCTCGGCCTCCCAAAGTGCTGGGATTACAGGCGTGAGCCACCTCGCCCAGCCGCATCTCATATCTTTGACTATCCTATTGGTTCCAGTTGCTGGAAAAAGTGGTGTCATGAATTTCAAAACTTCCCTACAAAAAACACAATTTCAAAAGATAATAAATGAATCACTTCCAGGATTTTTCTCTGTGTTCAAAATTCTAAAAGGAGTCATAGGTGCTAGTAATTGTTTAAAAAATAAATAATCACCCAGAAAGTGAAATTAAGTACTTGCTATTCCGTAGAAATTGTTTTGTAGAAATGTTGCCAACAATTTAACAGATCTTCCAACTCTCTGATTAGCTACTAATAACTAAATTGCTGTTTGCTAATAAAATAATTGTGTTTTCTATATTTGAAAAAGAGAAAAAATATAATCATACTTTCTACAAAGTAAAGAATTTCAGAATGCAACAAAAACAGTAACTTTTTAATTCTCCCTTTAAAAATGTTAACATTAGAAGGGATGGTATCTTGTAATGGAGAGTCCAGTCTGTAATTTCCAAACAGCTATGGCTTCCTGAAAACTGAGTTTAAAAAATTAGGTTATTAAATTGATCCAATTCTATCGGGGATGGGGGTGGGGGGGGAGGCGGGAAAAAAAGCCCTAGCTAGCTCATATCTGGATTAGCACTTGCGTGTCTTCTAATCTGTAGTGGGATGACCTTAGGACAGGCATCTGTTTGGACGTCTTGGATGAGTTCACATACAACCATCTGTTCATGGAAGAGTAGCCTCCTCAAAATTGGTCAGAACCTTTGATAAACAGAGACTGACGGCACACATTTTTTTCACTATTGATGTACTCTCCTATTATTTTACACCGAAAAAAAAAATACGAAAAATGCTGTGTTCTAAGGTATATCAATTTATTTTAAAATAGCCGAAACAGTCTGAATCCTACTACAGTTTATCCCCAATATAAATGAAAGCCCCAAAAAGCAAACAATTTAAAGCTGATGATTCAAGTTTGAATAAATATTATTTAGAAATATATAAAAATAACAAATATATTATGAACGAGCAAACTACTGATAATAAAATGGCATTAATTGTTACATGTTAAAGAGAATGGGGTAAAAACTAAAATAACAAGTATAGCATGATAACTCTAGTATATAATACTGTATTGTATACTTGAAATTACTAAAGTGGATTTTAAATGTTCTCGTCACAAAAAATAGGTATGTAAATTGGCATATATGTTAATTAGCTTGCTTTAATCTTTCACTAGTATACATATCATCGAAACATCACATTGTATACCATAATATATAAATTTTCCTTAGTCAATTAGAAATATTAATTTAAATAAATATATATAAATTTTAAATAAGTTGAATTTGCTGTGATTGAGAAACAAAAACAACATAAGACCTACCATTTTTTCAACAGGTAATAATAAATACGAAGAATACAAATGACCCGCAACGTGATCAGAATCATGAATATTTTAAATTTTCCATAAACTAATACAACTATAATACACAGTATTTATTTTTTAAAAAGCACACATTTTGTTAGAAATATGTCATTTTTGAACTACTTGAAACAGCACTTGCCTACTGTTAAGCTGTGTCCCTAGTGTATTATTTTAGGGGCTTTCAATATGCTTAATGAAAGAAACACTTGTGATAATCATTATATAAGTCACTGTAGGTCATTTGTTTTGTATAAACACAAAACCTCAGTAGTTAACACAATAAATGTCATTTTTCTATGGTGAAGTTTTATCTATTTGCTTTTATTGTTTTTGCACATTTTCTTTGCTCCTACAACCTCACTGCATGTCTAGGTAATTCGGTAAGTGAGCCAACTTCCATATTGTGACTTCATCTCAACCCATCCTTGCATGATAACCACATATATATGTGAGTATATATATGCATACACACATACAGATATATAAAATCTCATTTACATATACGTATGTACATATATATGCTCACATATATATGTGCTGACTTATATATGCTATGTGTATGTATGTATGTGTGTCTATATATTTGGAAGAAGGTTAGGCATTAACCAATGTGCCAGCTTTTGGATGAGCTTGAAAAATTTTTTTAATTTTAGCGTCTCATATCTTCTGTCAATACCTTTTTTATTAGTCGTAGTTAAGAAAGTAAAAAATAGATTAAGTTCTAATTTACTTTTCTGAGAACATTTTTCTCATACTATAGATGACTTTCACCTTCTTGGAAAACATATAATTTGGGCTCTATGCCTTTTTAAATTATTAAGATATTTAAGCTCATATAACTTTTATCTTATAACTATGGCGATTGAAGTGTGGTGTTTGAAAGAAACAAAAAAGATTACTTTAAATTTGGTGATCAGGTTATCAGATTTGTGAGTTCTTGAATACATCTTTTATATGCCAGGCACCGTACTAAGCATGAAGCTCTTGTTTCATTATGTGTCTTTCTAAATTATTTCTACAAAGAAAAAATTGTGATTTGTTTAATTTTACTTCTTTTCAGGAAACTGATCTCCTAAAATAATGAGGTTTTTTCTACACCCATATTATGTAGGGCCAGGTATTTTAGAAAAAAAGATACACAGAAAAAAATAAAGGAAACTAAGATTTAGATAATATCTAATGAATATAATCTTAACTATATAACTTTCATAATGGTTATATTACAGATAAGGAGATCAAAAACAAATGATAGCGATCTATCGCATTCTTCATTTTATTTATAATAATAGGTACACCTTTACTTTTTGGTGGCTATTTGGATCTAATCTTCTTATGTAAGAAATGAACATAAAGAGAAAACATTCTAAATTAACTAGTTTTGTTTTTCTTGAGATTGCTAATCCAAAATAAAACTTTGCCAAAATTTTACTATGGTGTTCTCATGTATCCATATAAAATACTAATCTAAATAATTTTAGCAGAATTTATCTTTGCAAATATCTGTCAAATGGCAATTATTGTTAATTTGTCCATGTTTTTTTCTATTAAAAATGATCATTAAATTTGAAATAATAAAAAATTTCCACTTTTTACCTCATCGTTTATACTTCTGGGTTTTATGAAGTAGATATTCTTAACACTTGAGGGACAGCAATAGTTTTTCTTTGTCCTAACTCGGTTTCCTTAACTCTCCATCTTCTAAACTTTTCATACTTTTCTCATTAAATTTGAAGAAGCGAGATAGATTGAGGAATAAATAGATATGTCGATTTTTTTGCCCCTTTATATTCAATTCCAATGTAACTTTTTTTTTTTTTTTTTTCAGTTCTTACATTACATCAGTCCCAAGCTAATAAATATCTGTAGATTTTTACTACTTGGTAGGGGAAACTCTCCTCACTGTTTTACCTGTTATTTTGTTTCATTTTTTGTTTTTAATAAGCACACTTAGTTATTAGAGATCTGTTAACTTTCCATACAGTTTTTTACATAAGTTTACCAAACTCTTTAAAAATCTAGATGGAAATTTGATTAATATCTCATGGAGTTTATTAGCATAATTTGTCATTTAGCCACACTATTGTAAATATTCAGACCTTATTTCATGTTCCTTAATATTATATATATATAATATATGAAACAATATATTTTTAATTTTTTTATATATGTATATGTATATATATGCAGTGTGGAGTGTGCAGTGGCACGATCTTGGCTCTTGGCTTACTTCAACCTCTGCCTCCAGGGTTCAAGTGATTATCTTGCCTCAGCCTCCTCCCAAGTAGCTGGGATTACAGGCGCATGCCACTAGGTCTGGCTAATTTTTGTATGTTTTAGTAGATACTGGGATTCCTAATGTTGGCCAAGCTGGTCTCAAACTCCTGACCTCAAGTGATCTGCCGGTTTAGGCCTCCCAAAATGTTGGGATTATAGGGGTGAGTCATCGCTCCCGGCAGAGGATATAAATATTTTAAGTAAGTTTTAAATTCTTTATATTTTCTGCTGTCACTATAAATGGTATCTTCATTTTTGCATGACTGTTTCTGCATTGAAACATAGCGAAATGCGTATGTCCTAAGTGTATATTTGTTTCTACTTTGAAAAACATAAACCTATGTAATCCACACATGTATCAATATATAGACTTTCTCTACCCGAGAAATCCTTCTCTTGCCTCATGCCAATCAATTTCCATTTTCGCTGATGCAAGTATTTTTCTGATCCCTGTCAATATAGATTGTTTCCCTATTCTAGTACTTCGTAAAAGGAAATTAAGCCGTATGTACTCTTATGTGCCTGACATCTTCCATTCAGTTTAATATTCTTGAGATTATCCATATTATCATATCAATAGTCCATTCATGTTATTACTGAGTAGTATCTCATTGTATGACGAGGTCAGTTTGCTTATCTTCTTGTTGAAAGAAATATGGACTGTTTCCAGTTTTGAAAAATATAATTGAAGTAACTGAACATCTTAGTATAAGACTGTGTGGACTCCTCCATTTTCTTCCTCTCTTCTTTTCTTCCTTCCTTCTCTCCCTCCCTTACTCCCTCTCTCCCTTCCTTCCTCCCTTCATCCTTCCTTCTTTTTTTCTTTCTTATTTTCTTCCTTCCTCTTCACTTCCTCTTTTTGTCTTTCTATATTTCTTCCTCCTCTCCTTTCTTCTTTCTTCCTTCCTCACTTCCTCTCTTCCACCCTTCTTTGTTCCCTTTCTTTTTTTGATAAATATTTAGAAGCAAAATTGCTGTTATTGCATAAGTGAATTTTTAACTTCAAAATATTTTTTTTCAACAGTTAAAAAATAAGTTTGTGCCATTTTCTTCCATCATCAGTAAGGAAATTCAGATGGCTTCACATTCTTATCAAGTTTTGTGACTGCCAGATTTTTGTTTTAAATTTGTTTCTTTACTATTTTAGAAATTAAAGTATGTAGTTACCTTTAAGAATTGCCATTGCTATACCCACAAATATTGCATTTTGTGTTGTTATTATTATTAAGTTAAAATGCATTTAAAATTTTTTATTTTGATTGTTTTCTTTGCCTCTTGGATTACAAACGTGTTTTGTCTAATTTTTAGTTTTTTGAAGATTTTCTAAAATCTTAACATTTGATTAATAGTTGATTTATAATAATATACTTTTGGTGAACATGATCTGTATATTTTGATTCTTTGAAATTTATAGACTCTTAAAAAATTATAGATTCAGGGGCTACATGTACCAGTTTGTTACATGGATATATTCCATAATGGTGAGGTTTGGGCTTCTAATGTCTCCATCACCCAAATAGCGAACATTGTACTCAATAGATAATTTTTCATCCCTCACCCCTCACGCTTTTTGGATCACCAGTGTCTACTATTTCTACCTTTATGTCCACGTGTACCCATTGTTTAACTTTTACTTATAAGTGAGAGCATGTGGTATTTGATTTTCCATTTCTGAGTTATTTCACTTAGGATAATGGCCTCTAGTTCCATTCATGTTGCTGCAAAAGACCTGATTTCATTCATTTTTTTGGCTACAGAGTATTTCATGAGGTATATATGCCACATTTTCTTTATCCAATCATTCATTCATAGACACTTAAGTTGATTCCATGACTTTGCTATTGTTCATAGTGCTGTAATAAACATATGAGTGCAGGCTTAATTTTTATATAATAATTTTTCCCTTTGGGTAGGTATCCATTAGTGGGACTGCTGGGTCAAATAATAGTTTTATTGTTAGTCCTTGAAAAATCTCCATAATGACTTCCATAGAGGTCGTACAAATTTACGTTCCCATCAGCAGTGTATAGACATTCCCTTTTCCCCACAGCCTCACAAACATCTGTTGTTTTTTCACCTTTTAATAATAGCCATTCTGACTGTTGTAAGATGACATCACATTGTAGTTTTAATTTTTATTTATCTGATGATTGGTGATGTTGACCCTTTTTTATATGTTTGTTGGCTGCTTGTATGTCTTTTTCTGAGAAATGTCTGCTTATGTCCTTTGTGTACTTTTTAAGGTTGTTTTGTTTTTCTTGTTGAGTCATATGACTTCCTTGCAGATTCTGGATATTAGTCCTTTGTATAAAGTTTTGTTTTGGTCCTCCTTGGTGAATTTTTTTTATAACAATTAGTATTTGCCTACAAAGAAACCTCCAAAGCATTATTGCCAGGTAGGCAAATCTTGTGTGTTTTTTCTTAAATAAAAGTTTTATATTGTTAAGATTAGATTTAGCTTAGATTTAGACTAGATTAGATTTAGATTAGATTTAGACTGGCAATAATTTCCTATGTTTTTTTAGCTTCTCTGAAAGAGGCAACCTTTTCTCTGTGCTGTATGATTTTTGAAGACATACTTAGGTGTTTATCATGATTTTTGCTATATTATAAATTAAAACTGGACTCGATCATTTTACATGTTTAATTCAAGATATATTTTATTTTCATATAAGATTTTTATAACCACAATTAGTCTAGTTTCCATTACTCTTCAGATGTCTAAATTTCTTTCTCCCATTATTTTCTCTTTTCAAGACAAGTTTAAAATGTTAGTTCAGTATCTTGACTGCTAAAAACTCATCATTAATTTTGTTTCCCTACTAATTTATAGGAAGCTATTAACCTTTCTGTCTCATTCCCTTCAGCTGTATTTGTTGCCTGTACCTTTTATTTACGTTCTTCCTTATTTTCCTTTGCTTTACAAGCTTTAACCAAATAAATGTGTGTGAACATGTATGTGTATGTATATCGCATCTTATTACTTTTATTTGGTGCCAATTAATGATTTTTGAGATTTTATATTTTTCTGACTTCATGTTGTCTTTTTATTTTAAATATTATTATATTTTATGATGTGGAATACAGCCATAAGTTAAAAATTCCATCCTAACAGTGGCATAAAAGGCATTCCCTCTGAAGGATAATACATTCTCCCTTTCTGTTTTCTTTCTCATCAAACACTATAACAGAATTATGAAGCCACGTGTTAGAAGATAAATCCTGGAAGTGAACTCTGGATAGACTGTTAGGGCAGTGATAACATAGTACCAAGAAAGTTGGCAGGTTGTTGGACAGGTAAACCAAAGTATCTACATAAGTAACCTATGTAGAGGTGAAAAGCGAAGATAGTGGCTTATAGCTTTGGCGTGATGTGTACTTGTAAATAACAATCACATACCATGAACTATTAATGTGCTTTTGTTTTGTTTTGTTTTGTTTTTTTCTGAGACAGTCTGCCTCTGTCGCCCAGCCTAGAGAGCAGTGGCAAGATCTCAGCTCACTGTAAGCTCTGTTCCTGGGTTCAAGTGATTCTCCCCCCTCAGCCCCTGGAGTAGCTGAGATTACAGGTGTGGGCCATCATGCCTGGCTAATTTTTGTATTTTTAGTAGAGACTGGGGTTTCACCATGTTGGCCAGACTGGTCTTGAACTCCTAATCTCAAGTGATCCACCCACTTCAGCCTTTCAAAATGCTAGGATTACAGTCATAAGCCACGGTGCCCAGCCTGTGAATATGCTTTTCAATGACTGCTTATGATTTGCTTTATTATTTTGGCCAAACTGAAAAGCAATTTTTATTCACATCTTGCTTCAACATCACGGCATTTTTTTTCAGTTTTCTGGCTGATTGACAAGTAACACAAAGAATTTCTGAATGACAGGCAGTGATTACTAAGAAATCATATATACAAAATATTAACATTCATTTTCCAACTTTGCTTGAAAGCACACTAATCTATTAGATATCTTTTAGGAACCATTATTTGCTAATTCAATAGGAGGTAGTGGATAAGAAATTATATTTTATGAATTAGTTACTCAATTTGAATATAATAGGAATTTGAATTTGAATATATTATATTCAAATATAATATAAAAAATATAATATATTTGAATATAATATATTTGAATATAATAGGATTGCGTTAGTGGATAAGGAAAGACCAATGCATACCCTACATTCCTCTTAACTTTACTGAAAAACAGATTCCATTTTCTATTAATTCTATGTAATTATTATACGAATGAGGAAATTACATCCTTCAAAATGTTTGCAAACCAGAAAAGATCCCATATATATTCAAGTTAGAGGAAAAAGTGGAGAGAATAAGGGAATTTCTAGAAAAACAAAGACACTGTGGGAGTGCAGTCGTGAATTGGATTTGCCATCCTAAACAGCAGTATTTATGACTAAAAACTGTTTAAACACTTAAAAACTTTTAGAAGATATTTTATTTAATCTAGAAAATAAGACTGCAGTTTAGCAGGATTTCTGCAGATTTTACTAGAATTCTATTTGTGTGATATTTTCATTGCCTTCTGTAGAAAAGAAAAACAAAAAAAAACTCTTCCGTAAGAATTTTACAATTGAAAACTGGCAACTGAATACTCAAACAGAGCAAATACAAACCCTGTGGAATTGGGTGGTGGATATTTGGAAGGAATGTTTCTTTTAGCCAAGACCAAGTTTTGGAAACAAACTGCCAACACTAACCACGTTTTAATAAAAGTCATTTCACTGCCTCAATATGCGTGGGAAATGGCTGCGAGTGTCAGGTTCAGATAAGCTGAAAGCAAGATGGCTGAAAGGTACATTTTCTAATCAGCTTCCTGAATTATCTTTGACTCCTGGTATGGCCTCACATGTGACCTAATTATGAAGCATAACATGCCAATATTTTCATAACAAAAAATGAAAATTGGTCTTTTAATTCTTTGGAAATGGTTCATGATGTTATCCTTGCCC
This sequence comes from Macaca fascicularis, assembly GCF_037993035.2. Classification (NCBI taxonomy): domain Eukaryota; kingdom Metazoa; phylum Chordata; class Mammalia; order Primates; family Cercopithecidae; genus Macaca; species Macaca fascicularis. The sequence goes on along the minus strand of NC_088391.1, from coordinate 36,587,028 downwards.
TGTTACTTCAATGAATTTCAGATATATTCTTCCCCTTAAACTTTGTCCTCTGACTAAAAAGTAGCAGACACCAATTTTTGGTGACATCACTTTATTCTGTGTCCATTATGCACATTTTGCAATTTTTCAAAATTATGTACTTCAGTAGCTAACATATTTTTTTTTCCTGAGGCCATAGTTCAGTAAAGTTTTTTAAATGCATTTTATCTGGTGCATGGCCAAAGTGGTTTACTTTTTTAAAAAATGGAGAGTAAAGACATAGAACTTCAAAATAACATGCAGAGGTGTGTTTATTAAGAGTATGATGGAAAAATATGGTTTAGATTATGTTCCTTTCCTGCTCTATGTGGTAAAAATTGTAGAGGCTTCACATTTATTCTAATCTTCTTTTGCCCTTATTTGTTCCATTTCATTCTATTCCTCCTTCTTTGGATCTTTCTTTCTCTTTCTGAAAGACATATTTAGACCAAGAAAAGACATAATATAGAATCTGTATTTCCAGAGCTGGACCTAGTACTGAGAAATTTATGCATAGAAAGATGACTAATAGCATTTTAGGAAATAGGTATGAGTTCAGAATTTAAAAAGCTTGGCTAGTTCAAGAAACTAAAAGAAGGCCAGTATAAATAAGAGTTTTTACTGATAAAAATTTAGCCATTAGATTTTGATGTAACTGTAAATGATAATATATGGAGAGGAGAAAAAGAAGTTTTGCTCTGATGGTTTCTGTGGTTGCTTGTGTTCATGTCTTTTAGGACACTAATGATCCAGACGTGGCAACTGTGGTATACCACTTTACCCTCCAAATACTGGTATATGAAACAGCAGAAATAGTTTCAGACTGATGGGGTTATAGGAGAAGTATTGCCCAATTGACAGCTGTTTTCCATAAAAGCAAAGAAAGAAGATGTAATTTAAAATACTATAGATCTAGACATATAGAAAAGTTTGCTCTAATAATAATAAAATAGTGAAAGGTATGAAAAAAGCAGTAAGAGATGGAGCATTGGATTGGATTGAGAAATGTTTAGAAAATATTTTAGGTTGGATTGAAGGGATAGTTCTTCTGTCAAGAACCAGGGTTGGCATAACTTTGAGGAAAAATGAACTAATTTTGACAGTCTGAGATGATAAAGGATAAACAGGCCAATAGCTATGTCCCTAATAAATTCCCTCAGCTATAGAGGCATCTATATAAAGGCTCTTAAAGCTTCCTGACACTCGTACACAGAAAATAACTTCTTAATGTTTTTTGTTTCCAAACTGTTTATTTCAGTGAAGGTTAAATGCTGATAAGTGTTATTTATAACAAGAAGTAAATCATAGAAATCAAAAGGCTCAAAGCAGTGGGTTACTCATGATGTATATTAACAGTTTAAACAGGCAGTGTATTGATTTTCTAGGGCTGACATGACAAAATACTGAAGATTATGTGGATTAAACAACGCGTTTATCATAATTCTGGAGTCTGAAAATCTGAGATTCAGGTGTTGGCAGGGTTGTTGGTGTTTTCTGTTTTTCCTTACTTGGCTTGCAGATGGCTATGGTCTCACTGTCTCTTCACATGGTCATCTCGGTTTCTGCACGTGTGTCTACTGTCTCTCTGTGTGTTCAAATTTCCTGTTTCTACAAGGACACCAGAGGCATTGGACTGGGACCCACCCTAAAGACTTCATTGTAACTTAAGCACCCCTTCAAAGACACCGTCTCCAAATATGGCCACACTCTGAGGCACTGGAGGTTAGGACCTCAGTATATGAATTTTGGGGAGATGCAATTCAGCCTCAAACAGAAGAGTAAGGTTAATACGATTTTATTTAAGTGGCATTCCATATGGGTGCCTTTATATCAGTAGTTTTGTTTGTTTGTTTGTTTGTTTGTTTGTTTTCTTTGAGGGAGCCTCACTGTGTCGCCAGACTGGAGTGCAGTGCTGTGATCTCGGCTCACTCCGCCTCCCGGGTTCAAGCCATTCTCCTGCCATAGCCTCCCGAGTAGTTGGGACTACCAGCGCCCGCCGCCACCCGCCACACTCGGCTAATTTTTTTTTTTTTTTTTTTTTTTTTTTTTTTTTTTTTTTTTTTTTTTTTGTAGAGATGGCGTTTCACCATGTTAGCTAGGATGGTGTCAATCTCTTGACGTCGTGATCCGCCTACCTGCGCCTCCCAAAGAGCTGGAATGACAAGCCTGAGTCACCGTGCCTGGCCGTACAGTTTGTATTCTAACACCGACTCATAAGGTCGGTGATGTGCAAAGATTGCAATATATATAAGGAGGGTGCCATTATCGCAGTTTATATTTTGCTCTCTTAGCACTTCCTGAAAATGCAGCAGCTTGAATATAGGTAACTTGAATATAGGCAACTTGAATTATAGGCAACTTGCATAGACATAATATGTGGTGTTTCATTTATTATAGACAAGCTAAACTGTAAACAACTTCAAAAGTGTGTGCATATATAAATATACTAAATTTGCACATGTAATTCAACCTGTCACAGTGTTAAAGAAAAATAGAACATAAAAATCAAGTAAAATTTGAAGAAATGTAATATATATATAACAGAAATATTGTCTTCACTGTATAATCTAAAATTATTTTTGTTTTCTCATAATACAATTTTGTGCTTACACGTAGTAGGGGGTAACATTTGGGCATAATTTCAACTCTGTGTAAAAATTCTAATACCACCTCACATCTCACGTTTAAATTTCCTAAATAACATCATTTTTATTACTTGGTACTTTAAAAACAATATCCATACTGTTAGGTAAAACTTAAAATAAAGGTAAAACATGCAATGAAATTAGAACAATAATAAAAAATAATCCTACCTGATCTCGTTATCTATGTAAAACACTTTTCACCCAAAAGTTATTTTCTCTAAACTTTAAGTGATTTCATCAGACTCTTGGTTACCTACTTACTATTCCTTTGAAGTTCACATATAAATCCATTTACTTTGAATATAATAATCAAAATGAATGACCTGAGTTGAGAACATAGAACTGCTGTAGCTCAGCATAGGCAGTCAAAGTTGAATACCTTCAGTACTAAAACAAACAAAAATAAGACTATAGGAAGTAAATCCTTTCTTATTTTTCACTAATTCATTTGTTCAAACCATGCTTGCCTTTCTTCTGCGTGTTCCTTGTACTACTTCTCTCTTGCATATTCTACCATATTGGACTTTTGCAACTTTGAACCTCTTGTCTACCCACTCCACCTTGCACCGCACCAGAATATAAAATCTGAATACCTTTTAAAAAATTCTTTCTATATGCTCAACTAGAACATATTATCTCATTTTAGTTACAAAAGACTTCACATTTGTTGTATATACGCCAAAAAAAAAAAAGAAAAAAAAAAAAACCTTTTTAAGTTTTCCTGATTCTCATCACTCACAATCTAGGTAACAAATCAGCTCTTCCTGACCAAAGATGGATATGTTGGCAGATATATGAATTATTTCCACTAGTTTTTCTGTAGTATTTACTTCTCACGCAGGTATCAGTTGTGTGTCATATTATTTTCCTTTTGTTCTGTCTTTGACAGCTCTTAAAATTCATATTATATCTACCAAAGTATTTTTCATGTTTTGCTTTCCCTCCTTTTCTTTAACTTTTATTTTCTAATTCCTTTGGTGTTCTGCATGTAATTTTTATCTGCTATCTTTTCACTAGAATCTTTTCAGTTTTAGCACATATTTACCTTAAGAATTAAAATATACCACAATCACAAATGGTAATTTAAGAGAAGCTTAAGATAAATTAATGATCAATTAATATGTGATTTAAGTCATTGGTATTGCTGTGAAATGATTACTGGTAAAAACCAATGCAATCGATGTTCATCAAAGACACTGATATTTTACAAATTTAATTCAGATTACACTTAAAATTGTGTGTTTTTGTTCCAGGGTTCATAATAATATTTATATATGTTTCTCAAATCAGCATTTGAGATTCATAAACACTTATAATTCAGTGCAATTTTTAATTAGGATTTTCAGGACCTTTCCTGTATTTTTCATTGCCAATAAACAGTATATCATTTAAGTCTATTAGCCATTAAACATTATGGAGAGCTAACCAGTTTATTAAATCAGAATCTATTACAATTCCATACCAAATCCTAACAAACTCATCTACAATTGAGGGTGAGGACTGGCTTAATTAAGATATCGACATGGGTGTTAAAATATAGCTATATCTTTATCTACATGTGTTGTTTTAGATTGTTTTATTAGTCAAAATATATTTTTTTCTTTCTCTTCTGGGTTCTCTCCTGTCCCACTGATATAAGGCTTTACTGTGCAACTTGCTTTAATGGAATGTGTGTGCTATTGGTCATTTGGAGTGTGAGCCATTTGCAAATACTGCATTTTATGTCATGTGACCAGGTTTTTATTTATTCATTTTTCCTTTTCTTGTATACAAGATTCATATTTCACCAAATAAAGGAGCTACTCTAAGTTGCAGACTATTTAGGTTTCCTTCAATGATTATTTTTCTCTATTTTAGCTTTATTTTTAACTGATAAATAATGATTGTATATATTTAATGGATATGATATAATGGCTTCAATACATTTATACATTGTGGAATAATCAAATCAGACCAATTAATATATCCATCACTGCAGATATTTATCATTTCTTTGCGATGAGAAGATTCAAAATTCTTCCTTTTAGCTATTTTGAAATATAAAGTAGATTATCATCAACTCTCATGACCATGCTGTGCAACAGAACCCCAGAAATTACTCCTTCAGTCTCACTGAAATTTTCCACCCGTTGACCAGTTTCTCCCCTTTCCCTGTCCACATTCTGCCCACAGCCTCTGGTAACCATCATTCTACTCTCCACTTCTATGACTTTGACTTTTTTCACTTACACATATAAGGAAATCATATAGTATTTGTCTCTCTTATTATTTAATTATCTTAAATAATCCATATAGTTCACAATTCATATAGCTCATATAAATGCCAACATTAACAGTTGTAAGCAATTTCACTTAACATAATATCCTATAGGTTGACCTATGTTGTTTCAAATGACAGAATTTTCTGTTTTTTAAGGCTGAATATTGTGTATATATACACCACGGTTTCATATACATTGGAATATGTATATATACACATTAGGTTTTTTCCATATTTTGGCTATTGTGACTAATTCTGCAGTGAACATAGGCGTGCACACATCTATTCAACAAGCTGATTTCAATTCCTTCATGTTTATACCTCATTCATCAATAATTGATGAATGTAAAATGTCATAGTAAATGGAAACATGGCAGAAGGTGACTTTGAATATGTAGTTTGGTTGATTATTTTCCTACAAATTGCTTAAAACTGTTAATGTTGGCATTTATATGAACTATATGAATTGTGAACGGTATGGATTATTTAAGATAATTATATTTGAATATTTGAAAATATTTATAAAAATATTAAAAACAACATTTTGTTGGTGTTGATTAAATTCAAACTCAGTTACCTTTTCATTGGACTTTCTTATAATATATAATTAAAATTTGAGTTATATCATAATTAATTCATCTTCTTAAATTAAAACTATTGCTTATTATATTGTTTTTTATAGTACTTACTCTTAATTTTAATGCCAGATCATCTCTTATAAGGAAACATGAGGCCGGGCGCGGTGGCTCAAGCCTGTAATCCCAGCACTTTGGGAGGCCGAGACGGGCGGATCACGAGGTCAGGAGATGGAGACCATCCTGGCTAACACAATGAAACCCCGTCTCCACTAAAAATACAAAAAGATTAGCCGGGCGTGGTGGCGGCGCCTGTAGTCCCAGCTACTCGGGAGGCTGAGGCAGGAGAATGGCGGGAACCCGGGAGGTGGAGCTTGCAGTGAGCCGAGATCGCGCCACTGCACTCCAGCCTGGGCGACAGAGCTAGACTCCGGCTCAAAAAAAAAAAAAAAAAAAAAAAGGAAACATGAATGAATAATGTTCTTGTGCTTTCTTGACTCTAGGGAATAGAGCAGGGTTACAAGTGTTGCTGCCTCACCATGGACATCCCACAGGACAATCCACTGAACAAATAGCCCTTTTGTGCGGATCCAGGATACTTTTCACTTCCTAAACATAAATCCCACCACATCTGTTTGACCAACTCTGTCCAGGTTAAAAAAAAAAAAATGTATTGATGAATTTCCAGCCTTGTTTCATATTCTGTTTTTCCTGGCAGCAAATTTATTTTTTATAGTTGTAAATCACAACGTCATTTTTTAGTGCTATGGCTTTTGTTTTTATAAAATCTTCCCTGTAAAGACAAACTACAGAGTATTATCAAGATTTTATGTTAAATTGTAAAGTTTTTTACACTTAAATTTAAATTAAGATATATTCTTTAAGTATAAATGATATTTTTAAATTTATCTAAGGACCTGGTGGAATATGAAGACAAAAAGAAAGAAAACTCGTACAGAGTGTCACCTTCACTGATCTTGGTAAATCCTTGTGTTTCCTGTCCGAAAGACGATTCATGAATGTTTTGAGGTCACTTTCCTTTAGAGAAAGAGTACATTCTTAAAGCACAAACAATACCTATTACAAAGCAACTTCAGTTTTTTTAGTACATTCAAATACATGTATGATATTTATATATAATATTCTAAATCCCTTGCTCATTCTGAAAAAGTTTTTTTCTGACTTGTTTACAATGACTCTCTTTGTCTTTTTACTGAAATCAAGTTAGTACTATCTGCCAAATGACTAGTTTAGAAGTTGTTTAACATTTAATATTATGTAGAATTTTTCACCTAAATACGATGTTTTTATTTAATCTCCAATGGCATCAATATAACATCTGAATTGAAAAATATGGCGTATGCATCACCTCTTATATAATAAAGCCATCAGTGGGTATTAAATGTCGCTGGACTAATAATGGCTAATTACTTAAAAAACTATTTCCTAATATTGGTTATCTAGCATATACTTAAATACCTTTAAGAGACACCTCCAAATTATTATATGCACCTTTGGCCTATTTTGATGAATTAGAAGTTGTTTCTTTCATGACTGAAAATATATCTTAGTAACTTCTTGATATTGACTCTAATTATTTTTATCCATCAATATCATATCCAAAATGTATAAATTTTCCACTTGAAAATTCTTAAAATGTTTTTGAATATCTAGTACATATCCCCTAGGCTTTTCTTTCTGAAGATTAAACACTTTTTCATCTTTCAAACAAATACAATTTCTCCCCCAAAAAAACTTTAATAGGTTTATTTATAGTTGTTATAAAGTTGAAGTGCCAAAGCTTATTCAATGAAACATTTTGACTTACGTTAATGTTTTAGGTCCTTTAATGTATATTAAGTATATTAAGTAAGTATATTAAGTAAGTATATTAAGAATTCAAACACAGAGCCAGGAGTGGTGACTAGTGCCTGTAGTTCTAGCCACACTCAGGATGTTGAAGTAGGCAGATCGTTTGAGCCCAGAAGTTCCAATCCAGAGGGGGGCAATATAGGGAAACCGCTGTCTCAAAATAAAATAAAATAAAGAAAACAAGAAAACGGTCAATGTCTTATTTCTGTCCTCTGTTTATCCACTCACAATCAGACGCTCAGGTACCTTTGACCCCGTTAGTAGGTACACTTTTGGCCCTATTTTAAATTCATTAACAGGAAGAATTTTTTTTTTTTTTTTTTTTTTTTTTGAGAATGAAACGTTTCCCATCATAGTGGATTCTTAAGCATACTCTCGAGGTATGCGGCATGCTAGCCGGATGTCTTTTGGCATAATCGTTACACATTCAGCATGGATGTTATGCAGCTTGATGTCTTCAAAAAGGTCAAGCAGATGGCCTTCCTTGCCCCGCCTGCAAAGCAGCTGTTCTCTGGGAGCGCAGATCCATTTTGAAGTCCTGAGCAATTTCTGTCATTGTAGGATGGAAAGGAAAATTGCTAACCAGAAATCCAGTGGACACCTAATAATGTCTAATTCCATAGAATTCCAAAGTATCAGGCGTGTAAGCTATTGATACAGAAAAAAATACTTTATTTTAATACTAAGTCAAAATTATTTGGAGACAAGCTACATATTACATACTACAATTAAGTGTCCTATAGCATCACTCCAAGAAAGAAAATAATCACCTTTAATAGGTCTTATTTTAAAAAAAAATTTCTTCAAGGAATCAGCATTATGTTCAAATATATTACTGTTGTGATTTCTGGAATTGTGGTCTCAAAAGAAAACCTTTGGTTGTTAGCAAATAATAAAACAATAATTTTAAGTACAATTTTTCATATTATATTTCACACTTAAAAAGTTATAAATTTTTTAAAAATAAAAAGGTGTCAAGTATATTCTAATAATTTCAGAATGCTCCCTTTTTAAAGGATTATAAAGCCAGCTTCTACCTAGATTATAAACTAGCTTCTCTTAATAAAGAATTGGTGTTGATATAACTAGTAGAGCTTTCTAACAGGCAACTGCACTTGGCACCTAAACCCACAGGTATTGATTTTATACTTATTGGGTGAACTTAGAACAGGTGTGTTTTAAAACTTCTACAAGTAAGTCCTTCTGCAGGCCAGGATTGAAAATTGAACCTGTAAATAAACTCTGAAGAGCTGTCTTGATCACTTTGAAGTTGACAGATGTGCCCTCAAATAAGAGAGACTCTCCTCCTTTACATCTTGTTTTGTTTCTGTCCTCCCCAATTTATCCTTCTACAATTATTTCCTCCTAATTCTTTCTGAGAATGCAGAAGTAGCTGGGAGGATCTTACTAAAATCCGAAATGTATAATGTGTTATTCTTTTTAAAGCAAGAGATTTTTGGCGAAACACAGGCCTCATTGAAGCTTTCCACACACAGAAAAATAAAATAAAATAATAAAAACAATAAAGCAGGTGAATGTAGTCACTACTAAAGCATTCAAAGAGTATCACAATTCTAGGTTCTTCCAGAAAATTAATTGTCTACCCCACCTAATTATAATTTAGCATCTCAAGCTTTTCCTTAAGTCCCCAATATTATCTCACTTTTTACTTTAAGAGCAGTTGTGAAACAATTTTTTAGGCCAAAGTGATCTGTCCCTTTGTATGGCATGGATCAGCATCACAGAAAAATTATAGAAGGAAATACATTACAATTTTCAGAAGACTGAGACATTCCTCCACATTCTTAAAAGTATTATGAAAATTGTAGAACATTATAGCTTGTTGTTCATTGGTCATTTCTGTTTGTCTCCCAAGCACATCAACATTCATGGCCAAAATTTAATGCATTATATTTCATTCTAAACTGAAGTCCTCCTCTCACAATAAATAATTATATTTTCAAAACTCTTTCCAAAACTAATAACCTGGAAAGCACTTGTGATTTCTCTTTTGCCTTTGGTGACACTATTAAGACACTAAGTACTGACAATTTATTTCTGAAACATCTCACAAATTCATCTATAGTCATCTTTCTGATAAAGACAATGATCAGATTATCTACTGCCTGAACTAGTACAACAAAATATTAAATGGCTTATCAAATTTGCACAGTGTAGTAGAATTTTCCCTTAAACCATGCCTACTCTGCTTTAATTCATTCATTAGATTCTCAAGCCCTAAGAATAAAGATGCCTGATGTATGCAGCCCTGAATTATGGAGGTCTGCCTTCTTTCCAGCATTGTCTCTTGCATTCACACATTCAGTGCCCATAAACTTTGAACCTCAGATGTACCGACCTATTTTGCCCAACAAAGTCACCAGCTATCATTTGTTTATAAGCTTTTGCACATGCAGGATTGTGTCCAAAAGCCAGCCTCTCAACATTCATTCCCCCCCACTACATGTTGTTGTCCATATTTTCCTTTTATTCTGAGCAATGCTTATTTATCTTCGAGGTTTCTCCTTTAAATAGCGCTTCTTCTGAGACATTTCTGACCCCGAGAGTAAGTTAGTTCTTTTTCATGATTATTTTTATTTTTTGCTTCTGCTGAATCCACTATTTCCCCTATACTAATACCTGTAACAACTTACTACAAATACTTATTTTAGTTATCTTTTCATTGCCCCCAAATTCTATGAGAACATAGTTGTGCCTACCTGTCACCTACTAAAGAAAATGGGTACCAAATGAATAATAACTTTTTAAAATGTAATGAAATCCCACAGTTGACAATATCCTAATAGAAATGCCATTTGAAAGATTCTTTATCTTCAGTAAAGATGGGGCATTTTCTAAAATGAAATAACATAGGAAGAGGGATGTGTATTTGTAAGCGTATCAATGTTTTAACGTGCTTGCAGGCAACCGGGATCATGCTGCATCTTAAAATCCTTTCTTAAAAAAAAAACAGATATGGGAGGACTTTGAGTGATACTTTCTATGTAATTCCTGTGACTAACAGCTTTTTATTAACATAATCACATTACTCTGAGACAAATAGTTCTGGAACCCTGTGGAGCATAGAGGTCAAGGGCCAGTCATTCAATGTTTAAATTGGTAGCACCTTAGAAAACTGTAGGAATGTGTTTTCATAATTAACAAAGAAATGAAAGAGTATAATAATGCCATGCATCAATTTTATTAGGACTAGATTCCAAGCTCAAGAGCATAAAGTGAGTGCTAGGACAAGGAGTCCTTACCTTCTTTCAATTTTATGGGTTAACTGCTCAAATAATCTAGGACGTCATTTTTTCTTAATACGATTCCATCAGCCTTATAATAGCTAGTAGATTTAGGTGCAAGATTCTAGCAAGATTATGGTTTCCTTCTTACACTATGAAACCTGCACTTTTTTTTTTTTTTTTTTTTTTTTTTTTTTTTGGCATTTGCTGGTTGGAACAATTCTCTGCCTGCCTTTTGGTATCACTTAGTCATCATTCAGGAATCAGTTTAAAAAGTTACTTCCTAGCAAGTAACTTTTTAGGTTGTGTAGAAATTAGTTGATTATAAATCAGGAGACTAAGCGACGGGAAGAAAATGTTTGGGAAGAAAATGTATTCTAAGGTAATTAGAATAACTATGGGTAGTTCTATTATTGTTGGGATAATGAAAGAGATGAATAGATCTTCATTTTAATTCTCAAGGAGTCTCCTGTTTCTGTGATTCAAAGGTTTTTAGCATTGGATTTGCCTGGTGAGTATATTTTAAGTTCTTCTTTTACTGGAAGTAGGATGAACAGTGATATAATTACAGATAAAACAGTAATATGCAGATGAGTAGAGGTGTTCAGTTAAGGCATTTCACTGGGGAGAGATTTTTGGCTCTCAGTTTTTAAATGAAAAGGTTAATGCTAGTTAGCTTCACATTGATATTATAATATGAATGCTGACAAGTTTTTGAAGTGTTTTAGGGATACTAGTTCAAGAACAATGGGTATGAAGCTATGGTTAGACCCGCAGATTTCTGTGCATTAGCTGTAGTAAAGGCCTGGTCATGTAAATGTTAAGTTTGTTTTGTTTAAACGTCCTGGAATTGTGTCTGTGTTCAGACCTAGTTATGACACGGCTCATGAATGTAAAACATTTGATGAAATTACTATATGAATTGATATTTCTATAGGGAGGACAATTCAATTGCCTACTTCAAGTAATCATAGCTCTGCTGGCTCTACATCTATTGTAGGAATTATGTATAGTCAAAATTTAGACTTCATAGTCTTGTATATTCACAGCTTCAGTATCATTGGTGGCATACAGTTTTGACAGTAAGGGAGGAGTTCATAATTTCATCTGTTATATGTAGAATACATAATGATGGGAGGGGCTTTCTTGACAGCCTCTTCCCTAAAATGAATAGTCTCCCTGTCTCATAGAAATTTATTTTATGTATTTAAAGCACTTATTGCAATGTGTTACTAAACATTTACTGATTTTTCTGTCTTCCCTACTCTTCTATATGGGTCCATTATCAGAGGAATTATGACTTTATTCATTTTTTTCAATAGTATGTCCTCAGTATTTAATCTTATGTTTGAAACATAGTACGTACTTAATACATATTTGTTTAATTATTTCACAAAAAAATTCACTAATATGCACAAAGACATAGCTGGAAGGAATGATGTTATTTTGGTAGTATTGAATTATACTTTTCCTTTTATATATGTAAAATGTATGACACACATGAGAAATTTTGTTACATGTGTATTATGTGTAGCCATCAAGTTAGGGTATTTAGGATGTCCACCACCCGAATACAATCTATTTTTGTTAAGTATGGTCACCGTACTCTGCTATGTAATGCTGAATTTATACTTTTCTTTTTAATGTATTTTTCATTGTTGATGTTTTAAAAATTATTATATATTTCTATTGTGATTAAAACATTTTGATATTTTTATAAACTTTTACAGTTTTAATGTGACAGTAAATATAAACTGGGCCTTGTTATGTATGAGACATTGTTAAGAAAGCTCAAAACATAGTAATGTTTGTGCTTCATTTTACTGATTCATGAGAAGTATTTTTAAATAGTGCTTTAATGAAATTTTATATGATATCTGTAAGTTGTATTAGGAAAGCTTGTCTTTATAGTTTGATTTTTGTACAGTATGAATATAACAGAAATCTAAAGTTTTACATGATGACAGAAGTAAATCAAGCTAGTGAATTGTGTATATTTACCATGCTGATCACAACATTGTTATAAAATGCAATTTTGAAAAGTCTGTGGCTAAGTTACTCACCATCTTCTGCCAATTTTTTTAATTAACTAGTTTTTTTTTAGCTTTAAAACCACATCACATATTGTTGAAATTGAATCAATTATAATATGTATTAGCCATTATTTAACTGACGTCAGCACCATGACAGTAACAAAATATCGATAAAACTTTTCTTTGCCCTACAATCAATCATTATGATTGACCTACTACATTTAAATGACATTATGTATATTAATGTTGTAGTAGCCATGACATTTACATCACCAGTGAGATAATAGTAAAGACTTTATTAAAAGATTTTACTTCATTAATTCGTTTACACTAATTATTTTGCTCAAAGTGGGTAAAAGGAGTGGATAGATATAGCTTATAATGATGAAACAGGATGATTTTCTGTCTCCAAAGAAGATGTCAATATCTTGTGAATATTTTTCAAAGGCACATTTAAAATGAATTCCAAATTATTTATCTGTTTTGGTAATCTATTGCTGCATAAAAATTATGTCAAAATTTTGTGGTTTAAAATAGTACGACTTGTTATCTCACAGTTTCTGTAAGTCAGCTATCAGGTGATGGCTTAAGTGCGTCCTCTACTTTGGATATTTCATAAGATACAATCAAGAAACCAGCTAGATTTGCAGTTTTATATGAAGACTTGACCTGGAAACTGTCAGTTTCCAAGCTCTCTCACATGACTGGTGGCTGGATTCACTTTCTCCAGGGTTGTTGGACATAGGTTCTTGCTAAATGAAGCATTCATTCTGTAGGGCAGCTTACAACCTAGTAACTTGCTTTATCAAAAAAAAAGTAAGCTGAAAAATCCAAAGGAAGTGTGTACCAGCCAAAGCTATATCACAGTATTTTACAACCTAATACTGGTAATGATATCCCAGCATTCTAAGAACGTTGCTCCAAGCCTTTCTTAAGACAGAAGTTAGTAGCCCTATTTAATACACAGATGGAGGGTATCACGCATTCATATGAATGCAAGGGAGTGGGGATTATTGGGAGCCGTTTCAGAAGTTGCCTATTACAACATTGGTGCAAGCACATAGCTCCTGTGATCTGTATGCTCTGCCAAACTACTTAAATTTGCCTGGGTTCAAGTTCCAGCTCAATTATTTATTTTCCAGGTAACCTTGGAAAGTTGTTAACACTATGATTTCCTCATTAAAAGAAAAAGAATCACTAAACTCGTAGTAATAGCTACTTATCTCACAGGGTTTGTAAAATGAATACAGTTTCTCACACTATTGACATTTTGAATCATATATATATATGTGTGTGTGTGTGTGTATATATATATAATTTTTTTTTGCAAGAGTTAGTCCTTTCTATTCATTGCAAGATGCTTAGTAGCATTCTTGGTTTCTACCCGTTTTATCAGTAGCCAACTCCAATACTGACAAACAAAAAGTGTTTCCATCACAAACGTCCCCTGGGAGGTAACATCACTTCTAGTTGAGAACAACTGTATTAAATGACTTACTGCACATGAAGTTATTAAGACAGTTTAAGTAAAAGTTGTATAATATTAACTATTTTATAATATTATATATGATTTTCAATTATTTTTTATTCCCTTAAGCACTTAAAGAAAGGGTAAAGGAGCCAGCAACAAAATTAAAACATCTGAGCTAGAAGTCAAATCAGATAGTTAAATGGAACATAGTATGACATGCCCCAGGCAGCGTGGTTTATTGAGAAACCCTCATGGGGATGTCTACCCAATTAGTTTCCATAATGCTTAAAATTTGCATGATTTCTGTTATTTACTTTATTTCTATTTATACTTTTGCTTTATAGACACTCAGGGCATCTTCTTCCAAAATACAAATAACTTTAAGAATAGGAATTCTTGAGTGACCTTTAAATATTGTTTTATAACAATCTTCTCAAGTTTGACTACGAAATACTTTGTTCATCTGTTCAAAGAATTTGAATAGTGTACTGAGGAACCATGAGAATTAGATAAAGTCTTACTTGAAGTTTGAAGTTTTAACTCATTAATTGTGTGGGACAGAGAGACAAAGAGAGGGGCAATGAAAACTTCTGAAACATTGTTATAAGAAATAGTTTATGTCGTCTTGAGGAAAAAGTGCTAGATGTAATTATAGACTTGTTTTATATTGCTTTTGAAGATAAATCCAACTTTATAAAATATTTTAATAAGGAAAGTTTTTTTTAAGTTACTCAATTCAATCAAATGTCATAATGTTTGTGAAATCTTTTCTTTTCAAAATTGGAATATATGCCTATGTAAGAGTTCATGTTAATGCAAATAGTGAAAATGTCACAGCTAAAGCAGTTTTTACTAGTAATTTATTGTGTAGGTATAAGAATACGGTTATTAAGATTTACCAAATATTTGTTGCATCTGATATCTGTAATAAAATTGCCTTGCTTATTGAGATAGCCTAATTCTGAAGCAGTAATACTTCTCTTCACGTCTAAAGTCAATAAAAGGGGAAAGAATATAAACAAATGCCTTTTGCTGGGGGCAGGTAATAAAACTGGTTAAAAAATAATAAGCTTCCCAGACCCATCATCATGAAAATCACTACCAGACCTTGGCCATCTCTGCATAGATATGAGAGCTATTAAGAGGATGTCTATTTTACTTTGTGCCTTGCTTACTCCAGAAAACACATGCTTTTGCTATAGTCAGTTATATGGGTCATTTTTTTATTTCTTATATTTTTAAACAAGCTCTTAGCCTTCTTTTTTTAGTGGTCTTTCTCAGTATTTTCAGATTGCCGTAAATTCTTGGTTTCATTTTTATTTGGTACTATCCCAGAAAAGTAGACTCTATCTCAGAGCCCTTTTTAAATAATAATAATAATAACAATAATAATACTTTCCCTGCACCATAAAATTTTACTTGTTTGTTCATGCATTTAATTGATTACAAATTATATTCAAAATGCTATGGTCGGTGCAATGGAGAATATGAAGATTGGCGAGACACAGTTACTGCTCTCAAAAATTATGGAAGAAAGTATTTGTATACATCCACCATGTTATAAAGCAGAGTATAACTGTTTGCCTGTTGTTTTTAAAAGTTGAAACAAGGTAGCACATCCATAGTACATCCGATTGGAGTGGGTACAGGAGGGAGGATTTTGTCTTTGAAATGGGCTGTACATAATAGTTATTATTTAATCAGATAGAAATGAGAGAATTGTAATTTCCAGCAAAATTGTAAACACAAAGAAAGGTGTGCATGTGTTCAGGTAAGTTGAGGAAGTATAGTTATAATACATGAAAGATTGGAAATGGCAAATTACAAGACTATCCTGAAAGACCATGAACATCAATGAAGAACAGTCTAAAGAGGAGGGAGAGGAGTAAGATGGCCAATGGTTCCCCTTGCAGGAAAACCAAATTGAATAAGTAGCCACACAAGAAAGCAGCTTAACAAGAAACAAAAATCAGGAAAAATCAGGTGAGCAATCACATTGCTTTGTTTAACATTATAACAAGGAAAAAAACACTAAAAAAGGTAGGGAAGACAGTCTGGAATATCTGACACCACCCTTCCCCCAACCTCCAGCAGTAGCCACATGATATGGAATGAGAATCTGTGCTTGAGGGAGGGAGACAGTGAAGCCACTGGGGTACTTTGGGTTGGAACTCAGTGGTTCCCTGTCACAGTGGAAAACAATACAAGACGGAAGTCAGCTAATGCCTACAGAGGGAGCATGTAGATAAGCTCTAGCCAGAGAGGAATGTCCATCCCAGGATCAGAACCTGAGCTCTGGCTACACATCGAACACAGGTTAAAACACTCTGGTGCCCTAAATTAACTTGAAGGGCAGGCTAGGCCATAAGAACTACTTTCTGAGCAAATCCCGGTGCTTTGCTGGGCTCAGAGTGAGTGGATTTGGGGTGCATGTTGCCTAGTGAGACACCTTCTGGGTTGGCCAAAAGAGTGCATTTGTAACCTCCACCCAACCCCAGGCAGAACAGCTAGCAGCTCCAGGAGGGACTCTTTCCTTCTGCTTGAGGAGAGAAAACAGGTAAAGTGGACTTTTGTCTTGCAACTTTGATACCAACTCAGCCACAGAAGAATAGAGTGCTAGGGAGAGTTCTGAGGTCCCCATTCCAGATCCTAGCTCCCAGACAATATTTCTAGACACATTCTGGGACAGAAGGAAACCTGCTATCTTGAAGGCAAGGACTTCATTTTGGCAAGATTCATCACCTGCTAACTAAACAGCCCTTGAGCCTTGAATAAACATCAACAGTAACCAGGCAGTACTCATTGCAGGCCTTGGGTGAGACCCAGTGTCGTACTGACTGCAGGTGTGACACAACACATTCTCAGGTGTCACTCCAGACAATGAGGGCATTTCAATAACACAAAGAATTCAGAATACCATCGAATAAATTTAATAGATATTGAAATGCTTTTTAAAATATCAAGCAGAGCTTCTGTAACTAAAAAATTCAATTGACATACTGAAGAAGACATCAGTCTCTCAACAAAAGAATTCATCAAGTAAAAGAGAGAATTGGTGAGCTTGAAGACAGGCTATTTGAAAATACACAGGAAGAGGATACAACAGAAAAATAATGGAAAAGAGTGAAGTACACCTTCAAGGACTGAAAAATAGCTTCAAAAGAGAAAATCTAAGAGTTAACCTTAAAGAGGAGGTAGAGAGATCAAGTTAGAAAGTCTATTCAAAGAGATAAATACAGAGAATTGTCCAAACCTATAGAAAAATATGAATTTTTAAGTATAAGAAGTTTATAGAACATGAGGCAGATTTAACCCAAATAAGGTTACCTCAAGGCATTTAATAATCAAAGGCACAAAGATTAAGGCACAAAGAAAGATTCCTCAAATAAGCAAGAGAAAAGAAGCAAATGACATACAAAGGAGCTCTAATACAGCTAGGAGCAGATTGCTCAGTGGAAATCTTTTAGGCTAGGAAAGAATGGCATGACATATTTAACGTGCTGAAGGAAATAGCCTTTTTCAAAGAATAGTATATCCAGTGAAAATATCCTTCAACTATGAAGGTGAAATAAAGGCTTTCCCAGACAAACAATAACTAAGGATTACATCGACACCAGACATATACAATAAGGAAAGCTAAAATAAGTTCTTCAAAGACAAAGAACTTTTCAAGACAAAGACAATATAATAAAATTTAAAAGAAACAACAAAAAGTTAAAAAGTGGGGAGATGAAGTTAAAGTACAACGTTTGTATTAATTTGCTCTTTGCTTCCTTGTCTGCTTGTTGGCTTTTGCAACCACTGTTAGATTGTCATTAATTTAAAATAATGGATATAGGATGCTATTTGCAAGTCTCATAGTAACTGAAATGAATAAAAAAAAAAAACCTACAAAAGATACACAGAAAACAAAGAACAAGAAATTAAAACATACCACCACAGAAAATCACTTTAACAAAAAGGGAGAGACGAAGAAAAGAAGAAAGGAAAAAAAACACAAAACAACCAGAAAACAACAAAATGGTGGAAGTCTTTAGCCATTAATAATAACATCAAATGTAAACTGACTAAATTCTCCAATCAAAAACCATAGAGTGGCTGAATGGATAAAGAAAAAACGCTCAGCAATTTATTGCCTACTAGAAGTATATATCACCTAGAAAGACACACAGAGACTGAAAATAAATGGATGAAAAAAGATATTCCCTGCAAATATAAACCAAAAATAGCAAGAGTATCTACAATCGTATCAGGTGAAATATGCTTCAAGTTAAAAACTATTAAAAGAGACAAAGCAGGTCTATAATGATTAAAGAGTTAATTCAGCAAGAGGATAGAACAATTTTAAATATACATGCACCCAACACTGGGGCACCCAGATATATAAAGCAAATAGTATTAGAGCTAAAGAGAGATATAGACCCCAATACAGTAATAGCAGGAGACTTCAACTCCCTACTTTCGCATCAGACAACTCATCTAGATACACAATCAAAAAATAAATATTAGACTTAATCTGCACTATAGACCATATTGACCTAATAGATATTTACAGAATATTTCATCGAATGGCTGCAGAATACACATCCTTCTCCTCAGCACATGTATTATTCCTAAGAATAGATCATATCCTTTTAATGCTACAAAATAAGTCTTTAAACTTCTAAAAAATTGAAACAAATATCAAGCATCTTCTATGACCACAATGGAAAAATCTTGAAATCAATTATAACAGGAATTTTGGAAACTATACTAATACTTGGAAATTAAACTTCATGTTCCTGAATGACTGGTAGATCAGTAAGGAGATGAAGAAGGAAATTAAAAATATCTTGAAACAAATGAAAGTGGAAACATGACATACCAAAACCTACAGGATACACCGAAAGCAGTAGTAAGAGGAAAGTTTATAGCAATGAGCACATACATCAAAAAAGTAGAAAAACTGCAAATAAACAACCCAATGATGCATCTTAAAAACTGACAAGTAAAAAAAAATTCAAATGTAAAATTAGTAGAAGAAAATAAATAATAAAAATCAGAACAGAAATAAATGAAATTGAAACGCAAAACAAAAAAAATACAAAAAAATTAAAATGAGAACTTTGTTTTTTGAAAAGATAGGCAAAATTCACCAACATTTAGCTGGGCTAAGTAAGAAAAAAAAAGCAGACTCAAATAAATAAAATTAGAGATGGAAAAGGAGACATTACAACTGATACCAAAGAAATTCAAAGGATAATTAGAGGTAACTATAGGCAATTAAATGCCAATAAATTTGAAAACCTAGATGATATGAATAAATTTTCAGACACATACAACCTAGCAACATTGCTGCATGAAGAAATCCAAAACCTGAATGGACCAGTAACAAGTAATGAGATCAAAGCTGTAATAAAAATTCTCCCAGCAAAGGAGAGCTTTACTGCTCGATGGGACTCGATGGCTTTACTGCTAAATTTTGACAAATATTTAAAGAAGAACCAAAGAAAATCTTACTCAAAGTGTTCCAAATATATAGGAGAAGGAAATGCTTCCATACTCATTCTATAAAATTAGTATTACCCTGATACCAAAACCAGAGAAAGGGACATCAAGAAAAGAGAACAAACTGTAGGCCAATATTCCTGATGAACATTGATCCAAAACACTCAACATGTTACTAGTAAACCAAATTTAACAACACATTAAAAAGATTATTTATCATGACCAGGTGGAGTTTTCCCAGGGATGCAAGGATGGTTCAACATACACATATCATTCAATGTGATACATCATATCAACAGAATCAAGAACAAAAAGCATATGTTCATTTCAACTGATGCCGAAAAAACATTTGAGAAAATTAAACATTTTTAAATAATTAAAACACCCAAAAAACTTGGTATAAAAGGAACATTACTCAACACAATAAAAGCCATATATATAGTATCATATTAAATGGAGAAAAACTGATAGCCTTTCCTCTAAGATTTGGAACAAGATAATAATGCCTACTTCCACCATTATTATTCCATATAATACTGGATGTTCTCACTAGAGCAATTGGAAAAGAGAAAGAAATAAAGGGCATCCCAACTGGAAAGGGAAATTTCACATTATCTTTGTTTGCCGATGATATAATCTTATATCTGGAAAAACTTAAAGAGTCTGCAAGAAAATGATTAAAACTGATAAATTCAATAAAGTTGCATGATATAAAATCAACATACACAAATATGTAACATTTCTATATGCCAACAGTGAACCATCTGAAAAAGAAATCAAGAAGGTAATCATTGCAAATGAAATAAAATACCTAGGAATTAACCAAAAAGTGAAAGATCTGTATTATGAAATATTTATGCAAAAAATTAAAGAGGACACAAAAAATGAAAGATATCCCATGTTCATGGATTGGAAAAATCAGTATTGTTAAGATGTCTATACTACTCACAAAAATCTATAGATTGAAAGTAATCCCTAACAAAATGCCAATAATGTTGTTCATAGAAATAGAAAACAGAATCCTAAAATTAGTATGTAACCACAAAATACCCAGAATAGCCAAAGCCATACTAAATAAACAGTACAAAACTAGAGGAATCACAGTACCTAACTTCAAATTATAATATACAGATATTGTAACCAAAACAGCATGATACTGGCATAAAAACAGAAACATAGACCAATGGGACAGAATACAGAACCCAGAAGCAAAGCCACACATCTACAGCAAACTCATTTTTTACAAAAGTGCCAAGAATATACATTTAGGAAGCTACAGTTTCTTCAATAAATGGTGCTAGGAAAACTGGATACCTGTGTATAGAAGAATGAAATTAGACCCTTGTCTCTTGCCATATGAAAAAGTTAAAAGGGATTAAAGACTGATACCCAAGACCTCTAATATGAAATTACCACAAGAAAACAGTTGGAAACTCTCCAAGATATTGGTCTGGGCAAAGATTCATTAAGTAATACCTCAGTGGCACAGGCAATCAAAGCAAAAATGGACGAATGGGATCACATTAAGTTAAAAAACATCTTCACAGCAAATGAAAAAATCAGTAAAGTGGAGAGACAACCGATAGAATGGGATGGGAGAAAATATTGGCAAATTATTCATCTGAAAAGGGAAAGTACCATATTGTTATATAAGGAGCTCAAAAAAACTCAATAGGAAGAAATGTGATAATTTAATTAAAAATGGGCAAAATATCTGAATAGACATTTTTCAAAAGAATATATACAAATGGGCCGGGCGCGGTGGCTCAAGCCTGTAATCCCAGCACTTTGGGAGGCCGAGACGGGCGGATCACGAGGTCAGGAGATCGAGACCATCCTGGCTAATATGGTGAAACCCCGTCTCTACTAAAAATACAAAAAACTAGCCGGGCGAGGTGGTGGGCGCCTGTAGTCCCAGCTACTCGGGAGGCTGAGGCAGGAGAATGGTGTAAACCCGGGAGGCGGAGCTTGCAGTGAGCTGAGATCAGCCACTGCACTCCAGCCTGGGCGACAAAGCGAGACTCCGTCTCAAAAAAAAAAAAAAAAAAAAAAAAAAAAAAAAAAAAAAAGAATACATACAAATGGCATCCGGTATATGAAAAGGCATGCAGAATCACTGATCATCAGAAAATGCAAATCAAAACTATATGGAGATTTTAACTCACCCCAGTTAAAATGGTATGTATCAAAAAACAGGGAATAAAAAATGCTGGTGAGTGTGGAGAAGAGGAAATCCTTGCACTCTGTTGGTGGGAATGTAAATTAGTACTGCCCCTATGGAACATAGTAGGAGGGTTCCTAAAAAATGTAAAAATAGAACTATGATATGATCAGGCATTACCATTGTTAGGTATATACCCCCATAAAGAAAATCAGAATATCGAAGAGGTATCTGAACTTTCATATTTGTTGCAGCTCTGTTCACAATTACTAAGATTTGGAAGCAACCTAAGTGTCCCTCAACAGATGAATGAATAAAGAAAATTTTAGATGTAAACCCAATAGAGTGCTATTTGGCCATAAAAAGAAAGATATCCTGTTGTTTGCAACAATATTGATGAAACTACAGGTCATTATATTGAATGAAATAAGCCAGGCACAGAAAGATGAACATTGCATGTTCTCACTCATGTGTTAGAGCTAAAAATAAAAACAATGGAACTTATAGACATAAAGTTATGGGTTTATTTATGGGATAAATATACACAACTGCTAGGTATTTATAAAAATAAAAAATAAAAATAAACAGACCCTAAAAATCTGTTAGTTTTAATTGCTGTTAAGCCAATATTTACTATTTTATTTTAAACATACTTTGAAATACCTCTTACTCTTTGTGTTAGTTTCCTAGAGTTGCCACAATAACATACCACAAACTGGGTGGCTTAAAACAAGAAAACTTTATTCTCTTCTGATTCTTAAGGCTAGAAGTCTAGGTATTTGCAAGATCATGTTTTCTCTGAAGTTTTACCAAATATTCCTTTCCTTCTTTATCCTATCTTTAGAAGGTCACTGGTACTCACTGGGGTTTGTGGCGGCATACTTTCAATTCCTATCTATGTCTTCACATGGCCTTCTTTCCTGGGTATCAGGGTATCTTTCTGCCTCGGTATCTGAATTTCTCTTTCCTTTCCTTTTATGACATAAGTTATTGGATTTAGTTTGCACTCTTATTTAGTATGACTTATTCCTAACTTGATTACGTCTAGGAAACATTCACAGGTACTAGGGATGGGAACTTCAACATATCTTTTGAGGAAACACAATGCAACTTACAACCCTCTTTTGAAATGAATTTAAAGATGACACAACCTATCTACACACATGATTTTTAACATAAATATAATTCCCTAATTATACAAACTACTAAATATACTTTATGAGAAAATAAATATGAATTTTAATGTGTTGCAGCATGACCAAGCTAAATGATATAATGAATACTTGCACTCCCAGATGGAATCACAAGTGAGGACAGTTTATTTTTTAATATTAGTGATCCAGTATCATAAAAACCATTACAATCAGAGGCTTGATTTGTACAGAGAATCACTTTTGATAGAATGCTGAATACAATTAAACACAATTTTTTCCCTAATTCACAACATTCTTGGATTTTGAAATTACATTTATAAGAAAATGTACAAAATTCATGTTGATATAATTATATATTTATAAAGCACATTTTTTTAAATTCAGATGACAAATTTTTTGTTATATGAATAGAAGTTGAACATACAAAACTCATGGAAAATGCAAAATAATTATGTAATATATGTGGCATTTCCTTGCCTAACAGGACACCATACACTCTTGTCCCTATCCACTAAAAGCCTAGAATGTCTCCACATACACATTTTGTGAAAATATAAACAGTCTCACTCTTCCAGTTTATAAAAACATAGTTGAGGAGGTGGTATGCTTCCTGAGGCTACCCACAGTCATAATTTTAAAGTTACCCCTAACTAATTGGTGAGACCACAGAATTTGACCTCTTTGGTATGATAAAGGGTAAAAGCAAATGTAAACAAATAATTCAACAATAATAAAACATATAGAGAAATAAGTTATATAATTTACTCAAGAAATATTTACTGAATTATGTGATAGACACTAAGTGATTCCCTATGGATGAAATGGTTAACAAACAAGCTAAAAACTGTTTGCTTACATTAATCATAAATCCATCATCAGACATATACACACACAGAATTGAGACTAGATATAAGAATACCAAAAGGTTAACTGTAGTTACATGTCAGTTTTGCTGTCATGAATGTTATTGCTTATTTGTCATTTTATAGATTTTTTTATGTAAGTATAATAAAAACCACAATATCTCCATATATTTTATACTCATTATGATAGTTAACTTATATTTTACTCTTTCCATCATTTGAATTAGATATTTTTTGCCTCAATTTACAGTTGGGAAAACTGAAGTGTATAGAGATAAAAAGTGCATTTCTGCTGTACTGGTAGTCATTTCAGGCACCATTTTGAATTAATGGAGCATATTTGAGGATATGCTAGCTTACAAACAAATTCCAGATCACACCATATAGGAAGCCACCTAGTCAGGTTATGTGTAAAGTCAACTGATATCTCTGGTTCTATTCTCCATCCTTTCTTCATCCTAACTTTACAAAGAATGAGGATTCACGTGAGTGCAGTACAAACTGCAAATATAAAACTTCTACACAGGGGCGTGCCCAGGATGGCCAAATAGGAACAGCTCCAGCCTCCAGTTCCCAGAGTGAGTGACCCAGAAGACAGGTGATTTTTGCATTTTCAACTGAGATACGAGGTTCATCTCACTGGGGCATGTCAGACAGTTGGTGCTGGTCCATGGGTACAGCCCAACAAGTGAGAGCTGAAGCAGGGTGAGGCATCACCTCACCTGGGAAGTGCAAGGGGGAAGGGAATTCCCTTTCCTAGCCAAAGAAAATTGAGACACACCACACCTGGAAATTGGGTAACTCCCACCCTAATTCTGTGCTTTACCAAGAGTCTTAGCAAACGGCACACCAGGAGATTAGATCCCACACCTGGCCCAGAGGGTCTCATGCCCATGGAGCCTCCCTTATTGCTAGCACAGCAGTCTGAGATCTAACTGCAAGGTGACAGCAAGGCTGAGGGAGGGGCGCCTGCCCTGCTGAGGTGTAAGTAGGTAAACAAAGCTGCTGGGAAGCTCCAATTGGGTGGAGCCCACCACAGCTCAAGGAGGCCGGCCTGCCTCTATAGACTCCTTCTCTGGGGACAGGGTATAGCTAAAAAAAAGCAGCAGAAACCTCGGCAGAGGTAAATGCCCCTGTCTGACAGCTTTGAAGAGAGCAGTGGATCTCCTAGCATGGAGGCTGAGATCTCAGAGCAGACAGACTGCCTGCTCAAGTGGGTCCCTGACCCCTGAGTAGGCTAACTGGGAGACATCCCCTACTAGGTGCAGACAAACACCTCACACCTCACATGATGGGGTACACCCTTGAGATGAAGCTTCCAGAGAAAGAATCAGACAGCCACACTTGCTGTTCAGCAATATTCTATCTTCTGCAGCCTCCACTGCTGATACCCAGGCAAACAGCGTCTGGAGTGGACCTCAAGTAAACTCCAACACCCTACAACTGAGGATGCTGACTGTTAGAAGGAAAACTAACAAACAGAAAGGACACACACCAAAACTCCATCAGTATGTCACCATCATCAAAGACCAAAGGCGATAAAACCACAAAGATGGGGAAAAAGCAGTGCAGAAAAGCCGGAAATTCAAAAAATCAGAGCGCATCTCCCTGTCCAAAGGAATGCAGCTCATCACCAGCAATGGAACAAAGCTGGATGGAGAATTACTTTGACGAGTTGAGAGGAGAAGGCTTCAGTCAATCAAACTTCTCAGAGCTAAAGGAGGAACTATGTACCCAGTGCAAAGAAACTAAAAACCTTGAGAAAAGAATGGATGAATGGATAACTAAAATGATCAATGCAGAGAAGACCTTAAAAGAACTGATAGAGAAGAAAACCATATCATGAGACCTATGTGATGAACGCACAAGCTACAGTAACCGACTCAATCAACTGTAAGAAAGAATATCAGTGATTGAAGACCAAATGAATGAAATGAAGCAAGAAGTGTAGAGAAAAAAGAGTAAAAACAAATGAACAAAGCCTCCAAGAAATATGGGATTATATGAAAAGACCAAATCTATGTCTGATTGGTGTGCCTGAAAGTGATGGGGAAAATGGAACCACGTTGGAAAACACTCTGCAGGATATCATCCAGGAGAACTTCCCCAACCTAGTAAGCAGGCCAACATTCAAATTCAGGAAATACAGAGAAGGCCACAAAGATACTCCTCGAGAAGAGCAACTCCAAGACATAATTGTCAGATTCACCAAAGTTGAAAGGAAGGAAAAAATGTTAAGGGCAGTCAGAGAGAAAGTTTGGGTTACACACAAAGGGAAGCCCATCAGACTAGCAGCAGACCTCTTGGCAGAAACTCTCCAAGCCGGAAGAGAGTGGGGGCCAATATTCATCATTCTTAAAGAAAAGAATTTTCAACCCAGAATTTCATATCCAGCCAAACTATGTTTCATAAGTGAAGGAGAAATAAAATCCTTTACAGACAAGCAAATGCTTAGAGATTTTGTCACCATGAGGCCTGCCCTACAAGAGATCCTGAAGGAAACACTAAACATGGAAAGGAACAATAGGTACCAGCCATTGCAAAAACATGTCAAAATGTAAAGTCCATCGATGCTAGGAAGAAACTGCATCAACTAGGGAGCAAAATAACCAGCTAATATCATAATGATAGGATCAAGTTCACACATAACAATATTAACCTTAAATGTAAATGAACTAAATGGTCCGATTAAAAGACAAAGACTGGCAAATTGGATAAAGAGTCAAGATCCATCAGTTTGCTGTATTCAGGAGACCCATCTCACATTCAGAGACACACATAGGCTCAAAATAAAGGGATGGAGGAAGATCTGTCAAGCAAATGGAAAACAAAAAAAGGCAGAGATTTAAATCCTAGTCTTTGATAAAACAGACTTTAAACCAACAAAGATCAGAAGAGACAAAGAAGGCCAGTACATAATGGTAAAGGGATCAATTCATCAGGAAGAGCTAACTATCCTAAATATATATGCACCCAATACAGGAGCACCCAGATTCATAAAGCAAGTCCTTAGAGACTTACGAAGACACTTAGACTCCCATACAATACTAATAGGAGACTTTAACACTCCACTGTCAACATTAGACAGATCAATGAGACAGAAAGTTAACAAGGATATCCAGGAATTGAACTCAACTCTGCACCAAGCAGACCTAATAGACATCTACAGAACTCTCCACCCCAAAGCAACAGAGTATACATTCTTCTCAGCACCACATTGCACTTATTCCAAAATTGACCACACAGTTGGAAGTAAAGCACTCCTCAGCAAATGTAAAAGAATATAAATTATAACAAACTGTCTCTCAGACCACAGTGCAATCAAACTGGAACTCAGAACTAAGAAACTCAATCAAAACTGCTCAGCTACATGGAAACTGAACAACCTGCTCCTGGATGACTACTGGGTACATAGCAAAATGAAGGCAGAAATAAAGATGTTCTTTGAAACCAATGAGAACAAAGATACAACATACCAGAATCTCTGGGACACATTTAAAGCAGTGTGTAGAGGGAAATTTATAGCACTAAATGCCCACAAGAGAAAGCAGGAAAGATCTAAAATTGACACCCTAACATTAGTGAATAACTCCTGAATACATTCAGAAGTTAGCAGAAGGCAGGAAATAACTGAGATCAGAGCAGAACTGCAGGAGACAGAGACATAAAAAAACCTTCCAAAAAATCAATCAATCCAGGAGCTGTTTTTTGGAATGATCAACAAAATTGATAGACTGCTAGCAAGACTAATAAAGAAGAAAAAAGAAAAGAATCAAATAGATGCAATAAAAAATGATACAGGGGATATCACCACCGACCCGACAGAAATACAAAGTACCATCAGAGAATACTATAAACACCTCTATGCAAATAAACTAGAAAATCTAGAAGAAATGGATAATTTCCTGGACACTTACACTCTCCCAAGACTAAACCAGGAAGAAGTTGAATCCCTGAATAGACCAATAACAGACTTAGAAATTGAGACAATAATTAATAGCCTACCAACCAAAAAAAGTCCAGGACCAGACAGATTCACAGCCGAATTCTACCAGAGGTACAAGGAGAAGTTGGTACCATTCCTTCTGAAACTATGCCAATCAATAGAAAAAGAGGGAATCCTCCCTGACTCACTTTACGAGGCCAACATCATCCTGATACCAAAGCCTGACAGAGATACAACAAAAAAAAGAGAATTTTAGACCAATATCCCTGAAGAACATCAATGCAAAAATCTTCAATAAAATACTGGCAAACCGAATCCAGCAACACATCAAAAAGCTTATCCACTATGATCAAGTGGGCTTCATCCCTGGGATGCAAGGCTGGTTCAACAAACACAAATCAATAAATGTAATCCAGCATATAAACAGAACCAAAGACAAAAACCACATGATTATCTGAATAGATGCAGAAAAGGCCTCTGATAAAATTCAACAGAATTTTATTTTAAAAACTTCATGCTAAAAACTCTCAATAAATTCGGTATTGATGGAATGTATCTCAAAATAATAAGAGCTATTTCTGACAAACCCACAGCCAATATCATACTGAATGAGCAAAATCTGGAAGCATTCCCTTTGAAAACTGGCACAAGACAGGGATGCCCTCTCTCACCCCTCCTATTCAACATAGTATTGGCAGTTCTGGCTAGGACAATCAGGCAAGAGAAAGAAATAAAGTGTATTCAGTTAAGAAAAGAAGAATTCAAATTGTCCCTGTTTGCAGATGACATGATTATATATTTAGAAAACCCCATTGTCTCAGCCCAAAATCTCCTTAAGTTGATAAGCAACTTCAGCAAAGTCTCAGGATACAAAATAAATGTGCAAAAATCACAAGCATTCTTATACATCAGTAACAGACAGAGAGCCAAATCATGATGAATTCCCATTCACAATTGCTTCAAAGAGAATAAAATACCTAGGAATCTAACTTACAAGGGATGTAAAGGACATCTTCAAGGAGAACTACAAACCACTGCTCAGTGAAATAAAAGAGGACACAAACAAATGGAAGAACATACCATGCTCATGGATAGGAATAATCAACATCGTGGAAATGGTCATACTGCCCAAGGTAATTTATAGATTCAATGCCATTCCCTTCAAGCTATTAATGAGTTTCTTCACAGAATTGGAAAAAACTGCTTTAAAGTTCATATGGAACCAAAATGAGCCTGCATTGCCAAGACAATCCTAAGCCAAAAGAACAAAGCTGGAGGCATCACACTACCTGACTTCAAACTATACTACAAGGCTACAGTAACCAAAACAGCATGGTACTGGTACCAAAACAGAGATATAGACCAATGGAATAGAACAGAGTCCTCAGAAATAATACCAAACATCTACAGTCATCTGAGCTTTGATAAACCTGACAAAAACAAGAAATGGGGAAAGGATTCACTATTTAATAAACAGTGCTGGGAAAACTGGCTAGCCATAAGTAGAAAGCTGAAACTGGATCCTTTCCTTACTCCTTACATGAAAATTAATTCAAGATGGATTAGAGACTTAAATGTTAGACCTAAAACCATAAAAACCCTAGAAGAAAACCTAGGTAATACCATTCAGGACATAGGCATGGGCAAGGACTTCATATCTAAAACACCAAAAGCAATGGCAACAAAAGCCAAAATTGACAAATGGGATCTAATAAAACTAAAGAGCTTCCGCACAGCAAAAGAAACTACCATCAGAGTGAACAGGCAACCTACAGAATGGGAGAAAATTTTTGCAATCTACTTATCTGACAAAGGGCTAATATCCAGAACCTACAAAGAACTCAAACAAATTTACAAGAAAAAAACAAACAACCCCATCAAAAAGTGGGCAAAGGATATGAACAGACACTTTTCAAAAGAAGACATTCATACAGCCAACAGACACATGAAAAAATGCTCATCACCACTCACCATCAGAGAAATGCAAATCAAAACCACAAAGAGATACCATCTCACACCAGTTAGAATGGCAATCATTAAAAAATCAGGAAACAACAGGTGCTGGAGAGCATGTGGAGGAATAGGAACATTTTAAACTGTTGGTGGGATTGTAAACTAGTTCAACCATTGTGGAAAACAGTGTGGCAATTCCTCAAGGATCTGGAACTAGAAATACCATTCGACCCAGCCATCCCATTACTAGGGATATACCCAAAGGATTATAAGTCATGCTGCTATAAAGACACATGCACATGGATGTTTACTGTGGCACTATTCACAATAGCAAAGACTTGTAATCAACCTAAATGTCCATCAGTGACAGACTGGATTAAGAAAATGTGGCACATATACACCATGGAACACTATGCAGCCATAAAGAAGGATGAGTTTGTGTCCTTTGTAGGGACATGGATGCAGCTGGAAACCATCATTCTCAGCAAACTATCACAAGAACAGAAAACGAAATACCGCATGTTCTCACTTATAGGTGGGAATTGAACAATGAGATCACTTGGACACAGGAAGGGGATCATCACACACCGGGTTCTATTGTTGGGAGGGGAGGGGGGAAGGGATAGCATTAGGAGATATACCTAATGTAAATGACGAGTTAATGGGTGCAGCACACCAACATGGCACATGCATACATATGTAACAAACCTGCACATTGTTCTCATGTACCCTAGAACTTAAAGTATAATAAAAATAAATAAATAAATAAATAAAAAACTTCTACACATGTGCTTGATTAATAACACAAAACAGAGAAAAGCCAGCGGTTGGAGCTCTGCTGTTGCAGAACAGGTGGCACTATGCACACGGCAGCTATATGAGAATTGAATTAATAGTATTTGTAATGTAGAGACAGAAGTTTATTGTGATTAAAAAGTGTAATAGATGTATATTACTGAAAAAATAACTTTAAAGAAAACTGAAAGGACCAGTCTTCAATCACTACATTCTCTTTCTCAACTTCATCTTATTATAAAATTACTTCAGATTTTATATTCCAACATGGAGAAGTAAAGAAATCTGTGACATTGAAGTCACTGAAAACACTTCTTATAATGCCTCAGAAGCCTATTACTTTATAGCCTGAAAATACAGTAATAGAAATTTATTTTTGAGAAATTTTAATTTATTAATTTTTATATGAAAAAGTATGGCTTTGTTTAAGGATCTACAAGATTTCTGCCACAAATGAAAAGACAACGCAATAAGAGCAAGAATAAAAAAGACTGATGCACACACATGTACATTACTTTCACATTTTTAAGTTTGATGGCAGATTTGTTTGTTTGTTTGTTTTTCTTTTCTGGTTACTATTAGTTAGAATTTCCTCTTAAGATAAAATAGAAATAGGACAGAAAAATAAATCCAAACATACACTTTGGGAGTTTTTTGGTGTTGACATACAAGAAATTGTCCTTTTAGACTTTTGATCCTTAGTTACCAGTAACACTTCCTACTGTAAAAATTTGCCTTAGATATTCTTATTTATGGAAGCTTTAGTTCATTCAGAAAATCATTTTGAATTTATAGTGTGAAGTAATTTGTTTACTGCGTAAATGAGGTTAAACTAATTAAACAGAAAGCTATTAATTTTTTTTAAATAAAAACAAAACTTCAGCAAATGTTTAACTTATTCCATACCACCATCAAATATTTAAAAGACCTTTAAATAACCTTAAACATGATATTTATTAGCTCAGGGATCTGGTTAAACAAAATCTCTTTAAATTGTACCTAGAAATGTTTTATCTGATTAAGAAAGAATCTGTAAAGCAAACCACTCATACTAACAAAGAGGTAATTAAGAACTACACTAGTGTTAATGGAGTTCTCTGAGTGACACGTGTAGAATAGAAAGTGATAGAAGACCATAAGCAAATGAATATGTCAGAGAGGACTGCAGAAACTAAGTAGGCTGCATAGAACTTGCAAAAGGCGCCATAAATCAGAAGCCCTACACCTATTATCCCCACTTAATAAATTTGTGACCTTAGATTGATTCAGAATTAATGAGCCATTTTCTCTCAGCTGGAAAAGGAAAAAAAAAAAGCACAAAGGAATACA
Source organism: Macaca fascicularis (assembly GCF_037993035.2). Classification (NCBI taxonomy): domain Eukaryota; kingdom Metazoa; phylum Chordata; class Mammalia; order Primates; family Cercopithecidae; genus Macaca; species Macaca fascicularis. The sequence continues at coordinate 36,555,221 of NC_088391.1, read as the reverse complement.
GTTAAACATGTTTAAAAACTGAAAAAAAAAAAAAATGATGGCAAGCAGGTATTTTAAAACTTCAATATGCCAATATTTTATATTAGGCAGTCCAGAAACACAAAAGTAAAATTATTGACTACACACATTTTTATATGTTTTATAGATAGCATGACTTTTTCCCCACTTTGGGGTAGATCTTTTATAGAGAATGTGTGAAAACATATGAGAACAACACCTTTCAAACAACCTGCCAAATCAGAAAAACTGTCTTTAAGAAAATATTTATACCATCTTGGAATTATATTCTGTGCACAGTTTTCCAATCAGGCAAAGAAAGTGTTTGGCCTAATGCAGTTTAAGATACAGTTAGATGTGCTCTGATTTATAGGTCTATGTAATCTAAAACTTAGATATAAAATGATACTTTTTCAGAGACTGAATGCTATGTGTGAATTTAAATACATGCCCTTAAGATCTGGAATTTGATATGTATCATATCTCCCTAGATCCAACTTCAATTCCTTCATAAAACAAGCTCTCAAAGAACAAAAGACATGGGGAACTTAAGATTAATCATGGATATTATCAATATGCAAGTCACCTAATTTCAAAATTGGGAATACAATAATATAGTCAAGGAGTCCTAGAAAAAAAAAAAAAATGCTTCTCTGTGTATAGCAGATGTCAAAATCCTAGTTCCAGAGTTTTCTTTTGAGTGGTGACAGGATTAGCACCAGCTGAGGCATAATACAAGTGGAGATAAACTCTTAGAATTAGCATCCACTCCAGGGGTGTGGCCTTGGAGTTCAGAGCTGAAGACTACTTCCATGTGGAAAATGAACAGAAAAACCAAGACTCAGATGTAAATCCAATAAGAAACATAGATTATATTCTGTGTCAATCAGAGGTTGTACTATATTTGTAATTATATATCCATGATGGTATTCAGGGGTGCATTTCATTTCCAAGAACCAGGGCAGTAGGGTTGAGGCCAGCCAATTAAATCTCTCTGGTAGCTACAGTCTGGATATCAGGGATTCACAGAATCCATGTTCTTCCCTTGACATTAACTTTTTCATATGTGTCGTGCTACTGCCCGTAAAGTTAATCAATCACATGGGTACCTCAAGTGGGAAATATATGCTATGAAAAAAAAAAGACAGACAAGACCTCAAAAATAATATAATTTATCACGAATTCTCCTGACAGGGACATTGGCACAAATAGACAATGAGTCAATTAATAAAGAGGAAGTTTTGGGTTTCATTCATAAAGGAGAAAATAAGGGACATCTTATTTAGAATTATTACCTTAGAAATTCTGCAAATTGCTGTTTTGGGTTACTGAGTAGGAAAATATAAAGAACAGAATAGGTGACGCTTTCAACAAAATTTCCTATATTTTAATACATTTCATGTTTTGATACATAGTCATTGTAAGTAAATTTTAAAAATATGAACTTAAAAATAAGCATAGTTTCAGAATCTATAGCTATATACTGTTGTCATGTTGTTGTAAATATGTATTTATATATTAGATAAAATATTTAAATGAGATATTGATGCAATTTAATTTGGCCTTATCTCCACTGAATAAATTACTAATTCATGTTAGTGCTACTACCTGCTAAACTTCTTTTGAGTCCTTTTTATGCTATACTTTTCATTGCCATCCTTTATCACATACACCTATTGTTGAATACCTAGAAAACTACATTTTTAAACTGCTTTGTCTGTATTTATGTGGTTTTTGTTGTTTTTTCTTCTCAAGATAGTCTTTCTCTACATGTAGTCAGAGTCCTTCTGAAAAACAAAGTTTATTTATTTAAAAACATAAATCAGTCCATGTCACTGTCCTGCTGAAGCACTTCAATCCTAGCTTTCAAGTGTATCTGGAAAGACCCCTGAGGAGGTGAACTGCTCTTTACTTCTGTTCAGCCACATTACAGGCACTACTTATGACTCTCCCCATTTCTCCTGACCAACTCAATCCGTAATTTGTTTTAGTATGTCAATCCGCTGAAGATTCTTCCATGTTGAAGCACACAGATTAGGTGAGCTATAGCACCCATACTTGTCTGCCATGTTTGCTTTTGACCTTCCCGGCCAAGTGTAACGTTTCTTGAATAATAGAATGAAATGCATCTGGGAAGAATGTCAATTTTAAAAATAGCAATAATAGCAATAAAAATAAAATAATTTTAATAGTATGTATCTGCTCCCTGTGCACATATTATATCTTCTTCTTGGCATATTCTTTTCCTCTAGTATACTTGACTGACCCTTTATCCTCAAGTCTTCAACTTAAATGCCATTTCTTCAGAGCCCTTCCCTGGATCAGAAACCTAAAATCCATTACACGGTATTTTAAGAGAGTATCACAGAGCATAGAGCATATCGTTTGTAATATACATTTGTTGCTTTGAATATTTGTTTCTTTCTATTTCTCCCACTATAGAGTCCCTAAGAGCAGGAAGGTGATGATTCCATTTATTTTCTCTCTGCTCTTCCTAGCAAAGTGCTGCACAGCATGAAACGGGTGCTCGGCAAACATCTGTGTAGTGAACGGCAGATACTGAGTTTGTTTGTTTTTATTTTGTTTTATTTGGCACTTGTTTTCATTTTCTGTCTTGTTTTAGCAATAATAAATTTTTCTAACAATCTGACAATTCACAATTGTTTATACTGTTTCTGGCTTATGAAAGCAACAACCTGACAAACATTGCTGGGGAAATATGTTTTGATGTCAATAGGATAAATGCAAAAAATTTGACGTCTATTTAACTGGACATTGAAATCAAAGAAGTAACTTTTAAATTTGCATTTTATAAGTAGAATGCTGTTTGAGAATGAAATATATTTCTTATTTTTGGGACTGTGATATGACAGAACTCATATGTCACTCAGGGTCATTTTATCCTAATATCATAGACAAACTGATTCTGGGTTATTCCTTTGTTGTCACTGTGATTGTGAATTAAAAAGCGGAGTGGACATTGAAGATTTAAATTGCCTGACCACTATTAGAAAACTGTAAATGTTCCTGCTTATTTATGTAAAATAAAGATTACCTCAGCCCTGTAGGCTAAATTTATTAGCATTTCAGTGAAAACCAGTATGCAAGGTGAGTAATGTCTCCTTCTAAGAGATTAGCAGATAGTACACATTCCTTGGATAATGATAAGTATATCATTTCTAAGGCCACCTTCAAGGAGAACAGTGCAAGAAAAAGTAGTTATGTCTGGCAGTTAACAAATGAATAATTTACTTATAATAATTTGGGAATTGTAGTCACACAGAAATTTTTTTTAAAGAACAGTAACTCTTATACATATGTGTCATGAGAAATAAGTTTTATAAAATCAGTTTTAACATTGTTCCTACAGAAGTACAAATAGGATTCAACAGTAGAAATGAATTAAAAATGTTCATCTATTATTAATACCGAATGTATAAACCCTATTAAGAAAAGAGCAGAAATAGTTTAATAAGACACTATTGTACAGATATAGATGTGTCAATAACTCTCAAATGATTGGTATATTAATCCATGCTTTATTAAAAATGCATGGCTATTTAATTCCTGAGAAACTTAAACATGAACTCTGCGTTCCAGAAAAGGAGGCAAGTCATTTAATAATAGATTTTAGTTTATTTATTTAAATATAATTTGTCAGTGACACTTTTGTAGCAAATTCTTTGTCACTGAAACTGGAAATCTGGCTAAGAATTTATTAAAAATGTATTCCTATTTCTTCTTAGAGGAGTGTTTACATGATATGCATTTTAAAATACTAGAGACTAACAGAAAGCAAAAGCAGAGATATGGCCTGTGAAGTGCTATTGTGTAAATAGACTCAGACTTTCCTTTTGCACCATAGCAGCTTTCATTTGTAAAGGATCACTTTTCACATTTATTCAATTTTAAGGGATTTTAACCCTAAAAATGTTGAGTTAATGTCCAGTAATGCTCATTGAATTATAAATTAGTCAATAGAGGATGGAAATTAAGGGGTGGGATTCTAGTGATCTAACTTCACACAAAATTTGATATATAGAAACAGCAATAGCAAAACAAGAGAAATTGTTAAGTAAAATAATAAGCAAACACTGGGAAAGAGGTGAAGCAATAGGAAAAAATTAGAATTTTTTGTGGTGAAATCACACCATGTCTTTATCAGATTTTCCTTCATTTAAAAGATAATTTGGGCAGATTCTTTTTCCCCATTACACGGAGATTTGTGTAGTAATTTATTGCAATTGCACAGAATATTTGGCCACCTATTTGGTGTTTTTTTTCTTTATGTTCCTTAAATTTATTATATAAGAATAAAATAATTTTAGTTGGCCGGGCGTGGTGGCTCAAGCCTGTAATCCCAGCCCTTTGGGAGGCCGAGACGGGCGGATCACGAGGTCAGGAGATCGAGACCATCCTGGCTAACACGGTGAAACTCCGTCTCTACTAAAAAATACAAAAAAAAAACTAGCCGGGCGCGGTGGCGGGCGCCTGTAGTCCCAGCTACTAGGAAGGCTGAGGCAGGAGAATGGCGTGAACCCCAGAGGCGGAGCTTGCAGTGAGCCAAGATCCGGCCACTGCTCTCCAGCCTGGACAACAGAGCGAGACTCCATCTCAAAAAAAAAAAAAAATTAGTTATTTAAAGCCACATATTATAAATTACTAAGCTATTTTCCTATCTTGGATTATTGCTTAAATATCAATTATTATCATTATTTTTATTTTTGAGGTAGGGTCTTGCTCTGTCACCCAGGCTGGAGTATAGTGTCATGATCAGGGCTCACTGCAGCCTCAACCTGGTAGGCTCAAGTGATCCTCCCACTTTAGCCCTCGGAGTAGCTAGGACTACAGGTGTGCACCACCACACCTGGTTAATGTTTAAATTATTTGTACAGACAAATATTTTTTAAATACTATTAAAAACCTATTATATTTTACACTTTTTAAAGCACTTGGCATACAATGATGATAGACATAAAAATGAGAATTATTTTGCTACAGCTTACACTGTAAGAAGAGAAAGAAATTAAACACATATCAAATGAAAAATAATAACAAACTTGCAATTTATCTAAGGAAAATATAAACAATATGAAAATTACAACAGGGATACGAACTTTGGATTGAGGCTCTTGGAATGCATGATTGAGAAATCTGTATATAATGTGAGATCTGAAGGATAAATAGAAAGTTATCAGAAAAGATCAGTGAAGGATATTGCAGTTTGAAGAAGCATCATATGTTTTCATCTCAGAAGTAAGAAAAAAAGTTTAATGGATTACATCACCTGAAAGTAAGCTAGTAAGATAACCCGGATGTGAATTATTGAGTGGCATAAGACTGACACAGGAAGAGACTACAAAATTTCCAGATCATGACAGAACTTGTAGGTGACAGGTGGAAATTTGTTTGTATTTTGTACTAAGATCAAATAATTTTAAGAAGGAAGATGATTTGAATTTACTTCCTTCCTCTTTGTGAGTATAACTTAACTTCAGGAGAATAGAATAATAGGTAGTGTATTAAGACTGAAGAGACAAATAGGAGGCATTACAGGCAAGATATAATTGTAGATTAAATTAGAGAAATCACAATTACAATGGAGAAAATTGGACGAATTTGAGATACATTTTAATGTTAAATTAATATACCTTAGTAATTCAGAGGTGCTTCATGAAGAGAGAAGAGCCAAAGGAGCCTGTACTTTATTTTCAATAACAGCTGGATGGTATCACCACATATTTATATTGGGAAGTTGAAAGAAGAGAAAATTGATAAAAAAAAAAATCATACATTGCAGTTGTGATATATTTTGTCTGAGGTCCATTGATACATCCGTGTGGAAAAATACCAAATGTTTGATTGGAAACAGGACTAGAGCTCAGAAGAGTTTTGGACTCAATGTATATTGTTAAGTGGTGGTCAGAGTTCATATGTATTTTAACATATGGGAAAGATATCATAACTTACAAATGAGAGAGAAAGAGAGAGGAGAAAGAGAGAGAGAAAGAGAGAGCCTAAAATGGGGATTGGCAAACTACAACTTGCTGGCCAAATCTGGGTGCTGTCTGTTTTTGTAAATGCAGTTTTATTGGAACACAGCCATGCCATTAATTTCTATAATATATACCGCTATTTTTGTTATAAAGACTAAATTGAGTAGTTTCCTCAGAAACCATATGGCCAGCAAAGCCTAAAATAATTACTATCTGGATTGTTTAATTTTACTGAGCCTAAAATAAATACTTGAAGAATTTTGATACTGAATGTTTAGGTAGAGGAATATTAGATTAAAAGATAGAATAGAAGAGGAGAGGGAGAAACAGAAAGAGGAAAAGAGGAAGAGAGGGAGCAGCTGCCTGATTTAAGATACACAGGACAGGCTTGCTGGGGAGGACAATGGCAAACCCCCATCACTCTTGGATGTTGGGAATGTTGGCTTTGTTCCAACCCAGTTTCCCTTCATGAAGGTCTAGCTGTCACATGGGGCCAGAAGAAGGTCCGGGGGAAACTGAGGGTATCTGGCCGAGGCTACACCTCAAAGTTTTCCAAAGGTCCCTGGACAAACTTTAGTCCCTGACTGCCCATTAGGGTGTCAGTACTAGGACCTCCAGTCTTTCCTATTGTTCTTTCTTTCTTATTTTCATGTCTATCATGGTTCCTATCTCTTATTTATATACAATGTTAAATGTATATAATGTTGTAAACTACAGAAATATTATTGGGTAGAATGATCATTTGGCTTAGTCATCAGGAGTGCAAATGAGAACAATGTGGTGTCTGTCTACTCTTAGAATCAAGGAGAATATAACAATTGAGTTTTCCTTCCCCTGTTAGAGGAACCCACATGCATAGGGAAAGAGGCCTTTTTCCCTAAGCACCTTCCCCTCCCCTGCACTTAAGTTGTCCTTTTGGGAGGCACATTGTTAGGCCAGATCCCCAATTCCAGGAACTCCCTTTCTCTCCCTTGGTTGAGGAGGACCTGGTCCCACAGCTTTGCCTGCTTGTGAAAGGGAAGCAACGGAAGGGCTGCCCTGCTCGTTCCTGGCTGCAATTTGATGAGGGCCACCTGGGACTAATTCAATAGGTTCATACGCCTTCCTCAGACACCTTTTTTCCCAAGCTTCAGTTTGAGGCCCTAGAAAGGAAAACTAGATCTGAGGGATACAAAGGCAAAAGACAGCATAAGTCTAGGAGGACAGCACAGGTGAGCACAACTAATTCCTGCTGATTAGGCTCTTCTGCTTCATGGAGGGAGGTCATGCTCACATTCATGGCTTAGATACCGTCTAGATAACTTAAAGGTTATTGACAGTGGAAGGCTTAGGCACAGCTCAGGTGAGTGTGAATATTCCTGCCAGCTATGGCTTCCTGCTTCATGGGTGAAGGCCACGCTTGCACCCATGGTTGGCACCAGCACAGATCACCGGGACTCAGGAATATAAGGTTGGCAGAAAAAAAGGATGCCATTTTTTTATCTTCCTTATGTACCCCAGGTATTCACTGGAAAGATAAAATAACAAAATGATGCCTTTTTCCTTCTTTCCAGGTGGGTAACCAACCATCTTCAACCTGACTCCTCTTGAGTGCATCCTGAATCACTGGGACCCCTTTGACCCTCAGACTAGAAAGAGAGAGGAAGAAAACTTTTTCCTCCTCTGTCCTCTTTTCCAGATGGGTAACCAACATTCTTCAGCCTGCATTCCTCTAGAGTATATCCTGAATCACTGTGACTACTTTGACCCTCAGACTCTGAAGAAAAAGTACCTCATATTCCTTTGCACAAAGGTGTGGCCAAATTGTGTTATGCAGGAAGGAGAAGCTTAACCTCAGGAAGGAAGCATTTTTTTTAATACCATTCTGTAGCTGTACCTTTTCTGGAAATGGGAGGGCAAGTGGCCTAAGGCCTCATTTGTGCAACCCTTCTTTGTCTTGCAGGGTAGTCCAGAGTTTTGCCAACATTGTAGAATTGATTCAGTCCTCCTAATATCCACCTCAGGAGAGGCTGCAAGGGGCAATCTCAGGGAATTAGGGAAGCAAACCCCAGAGGTACCTCCAGTTAAGGAATCAACTGCCTCTAACTCCTCTCTATCAGGTTTTCTTCCAAGTTTGCCTCATCCTAAAAACCCATATTTTAGGCAGGTCTAAGTGTCACTCCTGCCCCTCCAACAGATGTCTGGTAATATGGTCCCATTAAGGTCCAAGTCCCCTTTTCTCTACAGGTCTTAAGGAAAATTAAGGGGGATCTTGGCAAGTTTGCAGATAATCCTGACAGGTGTATATAGAGGCTTTCCTGAATTTAACTCAAGTCTTTGAACTCTCCTGAAATGATGTCATGTTGCTTGTGAATCAAACCCGAAACCTGCTGAAAGGCCACTCTAAAAACAGCAGATAATTTTGGGGATGACTTTTTGCATCTCATAAAGGGCAAGGGAAGGGGATGAAACTTATCTGACTGGAAGAATAGCAGTATCATTGGTGGACCCTAAATGAGACCCCAATGATGAAATGGGAGAATGGAGGAAGAAACACTTTCAGGTATGTATACTGGAGATCTTATGGAGGACCAGGATTAAGTCTTTCAATTACTTCAAGCCATCCATAAAAGGCCAGGGATTAGATGAGAATCCCATTGTTTTCCTTGAGAGGCTAAGAGGGGCCTTGGTAAAGCATAGCTCTCTATCTGCTGATTCAGTCAAGGGACAGCTAATCCTAAAAGATAAGTTTATCACACAGGTAGCCCCTGATATCAGGGGAAGCTACAGAAACAGGTTATAGAACCAAATAGTACTTTGGAGAACTTCCTGAAAGTAGCCACCTTGGTCTTTAATATAGGAACTAGGAGGAAGTTCAAAAAAAAGAAAGAAGATACAAGCAAAAGGCAGAGGCTCTAATAACCCCTGCAGGGGTTAGCTACTACAAATGTAGCAAGCCAGAGCACTTTATGAAGGACTGTCTGAACAGCAGGAGAAAGCCACTTTGACCCTGTCCAATTTATAATGGGGACCACTGGAGGGTGTACTGTACCCAGAAACAGAGATCCCTGGGTCTAGAGCCAGTCTCTCAAATGGTCCAGCAGGACTGATGGGTCCTGGGGCTCCTCTCCCCAGCTCCAGTGGTCCAGACTACCGTTACCATCCAGAAGCCCCAGGTGATTCTGGAAGTCAAAGGGAGGAAAGTAGACCTCCTCCTGGACATTGGATTATGCCATACAGCTCTCCTCTGATCCAGGCTTTCCCTCCTCTCTTAGCATGACCATGAGGAAAGTCTCAGGAAAAACTTTAACCCCAACCTCTTAGTCGTAGTTGGGGAGACCTCTTGTTTACTCATGCCTTTACCAAGTCCTCCATGCCCATGCCACTATCTGGAAAGAGAAGGACTTCTTCACAGTCAGTGGGTCTCCCATTAATATCATTGGGAAATCAACAAATTATTATCCTCAGTTTTCCTTCCATGGGAAGTGTCATTAACATGTTGTTAAGGCCACATACAATAGCTGAGGAAAATATGTTGGCAGACCAAACAGCTAAGTCTGTAATGAGAGGGCCCCAGACTTCTGAACCAGTAGAGCCACCTCAGATCTCAGAGGGCTTAAAAGAAATAAAACCTCAGTATTCTTCTGTGGAGATAAATAGACTACCTCTTGGGGATATACCCTTCAGTCCTCAGCATGACTGCAATCACAGGATGGCAAACTTCATTTACCAGCTTCCAGCCAATGGAAAGTTCTTAAAATCCTCCACCATGCCTTCCAACTAGGTAAGTATAAAACCTATTATATGGCTCAAAGGTTGTTCTCAGGCAAAAATTTGCTAAAAATGGTCAAACAGGCCATTAATTCTTGTAAGACTTGCCTTAAAAATAATCCCTCAATCGACGGCTTCTTTTCCCCTGAAACACACATACAAAAAATGAGGGGTTAATGGGGAAGAACGGCAAATGGATATCACTCATATTCCAAAACAAGGGGCATCCAGTACCTCCTAGTATGGGTAGATACCTTCACTAACTGGGTAGAAGCAATTTCATGCTGGACAGAGAAAGCCTCTGAGGTGACAAAAGTACTAATTATTGAGATAATTCCTAACTTTGGACTTCCTAAGTACCCCCATAGTGATCGTAGTGATAATGGCCCCTTGTTCAAGGCAACTGTCACCCAGGGTTTCTCAAGGGCACTAGGCATACAATACCAACTTCATTGTGCTTGGAGACCACAATCCTCAGGGAAAGTAAAAAAAAATTTTAAAAAGACAAATGTTATCATAAAAAGGCACCTTAGAAAACTGTCTCAGGACACTAATCTCTCCTGGATTACTCTTCTCCTCATAGCCTTACATGTGTTAGCAACAACCCTATGAAACTGGGTTTAAGTCCCTTTGAAATGATGTATGGATGGCCTTTTCTCACCAGTGATTTCTTGCTATACCAAGATACTTTTGATTTAATTAAACATATCATTTCTTTGGTCTGTTTCCAACAAGAACTGAAACAAATGTTGGACTCTCAATCCCATGAACTTCATCACTATTCAATCCAGCAGACTTAGTACTGGTAATGACACTTCCTTCACTTTCTCTTTCTCTAGGCCAGGAATAGGAGAGACTTTACACCGTACTTCTTCCTACTCCTACGGTAGTGAAGATCACTGGAATAAATTCTTGGATTCATTATACCCTAGTTAAGGCCTGGGGAACTGAACAAATTGGTTCCATTAGCCCATGAGAGCACCTGAAGTATAGGCATGAAAAAATCAGTGACACCAAGCTAAAATTTTAAAAAGATAAATACTAATAATTAACACTCCATTGATATCCTATGCTTCTTATTCTCACCTTTGTTCTCTTCCTCATCATAAAGCATCTTTGTCAAAGACCCCTTCCCAAGGTATTAAATACTCGCCTAAACATCTATCTCTCTCTTAAAGTTTAATTGCCCGCATCCAAGATTCAATTTCTTCCACCAGAGTGAAAGAGCTGTAGCCCATTGCAAACTTTAACCTCCTTGTAAAATGTGTTTCTTCTTGCCTAGAAACCATGAAACTTCAAACAATCATGCAACACTGGAGCCTTGAATTATTGGCTCCCTTTTTACCTGGGACCCTTGGATATGCCTCTGAGAGAGATCTAACTGTCATTTTCCCCCAAACAATACCCCCTGTCAACATGAAGCAGTAAAGAGTGTTCATCAGCCCTATCCTAACAGCAGTTAGATGTACCACCGCAGAGGTGGGGGTTGGCAGCAGACACTCCAGATGACCTGCCATTGCTATCATGCTGGCTGTAGCAGGAAGGTGTGGCTGGGGTTGCATGCTCCATGCAGTTGGTGGGGGCTGGGGACAAGTGGAAGCCCCATCTCTCTGAGTTGGGGCAGGAGCTCCCTGGGTGCCACAGCAGCCACCCAAATTCAGATGCAGATCTGTGCCTCCAACTCTATTGTGTGGGCAGGATCACTGCCCTCCTGGGCAGGGCTGTAGTCACCCAAGTTATGGCTGCAGATCCCAGCCTCCCTGTGCTCTTGGGAGGCCAGAAGCAGACAGAAGCCCCACCCTCCTGGGCAGAGCTGCAGCTACCCAAACTATAGCTGCAAACCCAGGTCTCCCACTCTGTGGAGTAGGCAGGAGCCTCAACCCACCCCCGGTACAGTTGCAGCTGCCCAAACCTTGGCTTCAGACTCAGGCATTCCTGCACTCTTAGGTGCCTGGAAAGGCGCCCCCTGCCCTCACAAGCTCAGAAGTGCCTTCTCCTGCTGACTGGCTTCTCCCTGCTATTGGCATCTACTTCGATCTCAGAGCAAAGTCAGGGCTGAGTCTGGGAGCCATGAATGGCAGCAGGAGGCAGAGAGATTTCTGGATGGAAGAGAGAGGGTTCCCAGTGAGGCCCCACCTTCAATCCAGGGAGAGACTGAAGGCTGGGGTCCAGGCTGCCAGTCCTATGGACCAGAGGGGGAATGTGTGGTGCTTTTTCCAGGCCCACCCATGGCCGCCCATGGAACAATTGGCACACACTTTCTTCTCTCTAAGGCTCATAAAATCCCTGGGCTCAGCCAGAGCTGAGCAGATGATGATATGGCCAGGGACAGAGAGGAGCTACCCTCTCCAGATCCTCCTCTCTGCTGAATGCTGAAGACATTTGAACAACTTGCCTGGAGAGAGGAACCACCTTCTCCAGGGCCTCCTCTCTGCTGAGAGCAGCAGACATTGGGATAAGCAGTTGCTGAGAGAAACTATCCTCTCCAGGTCCTCCCTCTGCTGAGAGCTGAACACTCACTGGGATGACCTGCCAGCAGAGAGGAGTTACCCACTCCAGACCTCCTCTCTTCTGGACCTTAACACTCAATGGAATGGCCTGCCTATAGAGAGGATCTACCCACTGTAGATCTCCTCTGAGCTGTTCTAACATGCAGAAAAGCTCCTCTTCATCTTGCTCACCCTCCACTTGTCTGTATACCTTATTCTTCCTGCACACAGGACAAGAATTTGCCATCAGCCACAGAGGCAGTGGAGGATGGATAGCAGGATGGGATGTGACAAGGGATGAGACCGGCAAGTGGTGGGGACAGAGGTGATTCAGATCCCGAAGCAAGGGGAAGTGGTGAAGAATTTTAGCAGCAAATGGGGTGACCAACTCTAGTTGGAAGGTAAAAATGTGGACCGCAAGTGGCAAAGGCTGGGAGTGGTCATTGGTAAGCAGAAACACCTCCTTAAGAAGGGGAGTTGACAGTGGCCTTTTGGGGGAGCCGCTATAAGGCCAAGAAAACAGGTGTGCACTTGTTGGGAATCTAGAGGGTAAAAGTGTGAGAACCTAGAGATTGACTGTTGGGCTTGGAAGATAGGGAGAAGAGGAGAATCCAGGTTTTTCCCTGGGCTTCTGGGTGAACCATGTAACTGTTCACTGCTGTGGATGACAGGGGAGGCGATACAGACCAGACAGAAAGATAAAGACCCAGAAGTTCACCGTGGTTGAGGTGCCTGTGGAAGGCCAAGGGTAGGTGAAGTTTGCAGCATGTGCAAGGGTGTGATATTTTGAGTGCAGTTATAAATGAGAGTGATCTGTGAGATGTCACTGCAGAGACAGTGCTTGGTTCCATCTATAGGGAGTGAGGGAAGCTAGTGTGTCGATGTGGCTACCAAGAGATGGTGTGAGTAATTACAAGGGAAGGAAGGGGCCCAAGATGGAATCCCAACACACACCAATATTTAAGGGAAAACTCCAAGGTAGATGTGAAAGAGCAGCTTCAAAAATAAAAGGGAAACAGAGGAGGGTGAACTGCAGACTCCATGGGAGGAAAAACTCAAGACGGCAGAAATGGACAGTGTGTTCAAGGTTGCTGAGAAGTCAAGTCACATGAGGTCTTATAGGGACCCGTTGAACTTTCCTCAAGTAAGTTCATCCCTCCATCATTGTCAGGAGGCTTGAATGGAACAATGGAGGCAGAGTTTTCTATGTGCTGGATTGAGTGATCTGGGTCTGGCAGAGACCAGGTGGAGATAACAGGTCACCCAATGTGGTGGCAAGATGTGGAGTGAGGAGGAAGATGGTGAGAAAAACACAGAACAAATTGGTAATGACAGGGCAGAGGGACATGAGTCTTGAAGAATTTTTTTTTTTTCTAAACCAAAACATGTTTATCGATTTATAATTTAAAACATAATCATCGGCCAGGCCCAGTGGCTCATGCCTGTAATCCCAGCACTTGGGAGGCCGAGGTAGGCAGATTATGAGGTCAGGAGATCGAGACCTTCCTGGCTAACATGGGGAAACCCCGTCTCTACTAAAAATACAAAAAAAAAATAGCCAGGCATGGTGGTGGGTGCCTGTAGTCCTAGCTATTTGGGAGGTTGAGGCTGGGGCATGGCATGAACCCAGGAGGCAGAGCTTGCAGTGAGCCGAGATTGTGCCACTGGACTCCAGTCTGGGTGACAGAGCAAGACTCTGTCTCAAAAAAAAAAAAAAAAAAAAAAAAAAAAAACCACAACTATCAAGCACATTAGATGTTTATGTCAGTGGACATCTCTTTCTGAAAGAAAGCTGTAAGAAGTAGTAGTCAAGGTTAAAGATGGTCATAGCAGGGTGAGGATTGATAGCGTCATGGTCTTTTATTCCAATGAACCCAGCTCTGTCACAATGATTATTGCTCCTCGGGGGCAGGGGTGGGGCAAAAAAGTGTCCTAGGGCCCAGGGCATCCATTCCCTGGATTTGAGGAGCATGAACTGACACATTCTGCTTCCCTGGTCCCCAGCTGCCTGTGTTTCTATGACGGGACTTCTTTCTCTTGGTAGAGGAGTGGAGTTTTGAAACCAGAGCTGCGATTGTCAACCTTGGTCATCAGTGCAAGTCATCTGGAGAGATTTTGAACACCTTGCTACCCAGGCCACACCCTAAACTGATAAAATCCACCCCACTGAAGTGGTTTGAAATAGATTGGCCATTCTCCACCTCTGAGCTTCCCAGCTGATTCCCATGGATATGCAAATTTGAGATCTACTCAACAAGATGGCAGAGGGGTAGCAGCCTGGAAGCAGCATTGGGGACAGAATTGACTCAGGAATAAACATACATCCAAACAGACTCATAGTAATGTGCTCAATTCCAATAAAACTGAGAAAGTCATTGAGGAACTAACCGTCTCCCCAAAATGGATATGCCCCTCCTTTCTCCACAAATGAATAAATGGAGACATGTTTCTTTGGATACCTTAGTTTTGTGTAAGCATTGTAAAAATATATTTTCCTTAAATTAAATGTTCAACAAACCCACTTCTATTCAAAATATCACTAACAGTTGGGTGCCTGACAAAAATGATTTGTGGTGGAATATTTGTTTAAAGTATTAACAGATGTTTATTTTCCCTGTAATCTAATTTGCTGTCATATAGGGGCTTGCTGTTTGCTACCTTGTATCCACTCTGCACTTCTTCCTTAAGACAGACCCTTATAATACTTGGAACAACAATGGGGCAGCTAGTAGTTTTTGTTTCGTTTTCTCCCTTGCAGCAGGTATGACTGAAAGCAACATCGTTGTCTGGTGTAAATACCCAGGATTTGTCATCTCACGCCAAGAAGATTAAGGACACGGACACACACACAAGGAGTGAGTTTAAGAGTGAAGTTACAATCGACAAAAGAAAGAGAAAGGGGAACAGCTCTCTGTCTTGCAAGAGAGAGGGACATCTGAAAGGGAAAAGCTGGCCTGCGGCAGACTGCACCAGATTTTATATGCAGGCTTGAGGAGGAACTGTCTGATTTACGTAGGGCCCACAGATTATTTGGACCAGGTGTGACATTTATATAGTGTGAGGGGAAGACTGGCCACCCCACCCTAATCTTATTATGTAAATGGGTTTTCCACTTGGCCAAATCCATGTTTTCTGCTTCTTACTGTACACATGGTTGGCAAAGAGAAGAGAAGATAGAGCTGCATTTTTGAACGTGCCTAGTCCCAGGTAGCCTTTTCCTATTGGCACAACTGCCGGCATTCCCCTGTGCAAGCTTCCAGCTTGCCATGTCTGCAGCTCGATTTTACAGGCTGCTCTTTGTTAGAAAACACAATTTGGGGCCTGCTTTTCATTAAAAGGAAACCTTACTGAGGAAACCATTCATTAAAAGGAAAACTTACCCTCAATTCCGCCTAAATAATGTTTTAATTTTTTCTTAACTCTTATATCATGACCATGTAACAGTTTGGGCCACTAAGCTAGAAGGGAAAGAGTATAAAAGCTAGACTTCCAGGAGGGCTGTTCTAAGGGTGATGACTCAGAGGTTACTGCTATGTTTTTTGTTTTTTCTTCCTCTACTTCCTGCTTCTCAGAACTAGGGCATGATGTCTGCAGCTCCAACAGCTATTTTGGACTGTGAGGTGACTATGAGTCTGGAAGCCACATCTTAAAATGTAGTACCAAGATGAAAGACCCTAAAGCTGCATATAAGACCTAGACTACAAACCAGAGAGCTTCTTCCATGTGAGAGAGAAATAAACTTAGGTTTGTTTCAGCCAGTTTTACCTTTGTTTTCTGTCATGAGCCACAAAATGTGATCCCACTTGCTACCCCCCATTCATTCTCCCAGTGCTCTGGACCCATTAATAGCATTCTACACTCGCAGTCCAACAGTGGGGCAAGGCTATGACACCACTTTAAATTCAAAAATAATGAAATAATTCTGTGCTGCTTGGGTATGTAGTTTTTAAAACCACTTTCAAAATATATTCTTGAAATCAAATAGTTGAAAAAAAATTGAGTCTTAAAATCCTAGTTTTTGATTATCAGAATCCAAAGTCCCAAAGCACATTCTGGGGAGAAAGTTTTGCTACAGAGAATAGGCATAAAAAGATCTTTGACCATCTGGGCTGTAGTCCCCCACTTGCAGGACATGGTGAGATCCTGTGAGCTAGAGGGAGGAAGGGAGTCAGGGAAAGAGTTGGAGTGTTGGATGTGGACAGAGGCTCTTGAGAGGGGCGTGGGACTTTCCCCTCCAGCCCAGAGTGGGTGGAACTGGGAGGGAAATGACAGAGCAAAGAAAAGCAGAACAATGGATCGTGAGCTAGAATCCTGCCATCTGTGAGTAAAGAGTGGAGGTAAATGGATTTGGGGGGCATGTTGGAAAAGGGGCCTGAAGCAGACAGGGGGTCCCCATGCACCTGATGGCAGGAGGGTCATCTAAGTACTTCTGGAAAGACTCGAGTCATCTGGAAGAAGATCAGAGGACACAGTGTGACATGAATAGAAGCAGAAAGATCTCTCAGCAGTGGATCTAGACGGCCAATGTCTTCCTAGGACAGGAAGAGCCTCCTGATGCATGCATCTTGGCAAGCCCTTCTAAGAATGTGGATGACCCCCCACCCCCCAAAGAAAAAGGAGCACAGGAGCACTGAGCTAGCAGTGAAGTTGTGAATTGGCCAAGTGTATCATAAACTATGATCAAATCATGAAATGACTGAGGGTGATCTTGAAATGACTAGAAAATCATTTTCCACACTGCTGTGCAAGGTGGGCCACCTGTATGGCAGACGTGGCCCTCTGGCTGTCACGTGGAAGGAGCAGAGCCCAGGCCAGGAATCCGAAAACCAACCTAGAGGGCAGGGCCAAAGGAAGGAGTCTGGTATGAACTGAGGCTGGGCACACAGGCAGGCCACACACAGCCCACGCCAAGCCAAAAGAGAAAGGCTGGAATGAGGAAAACACCTGCAGAACTTACGCACTTTTCACATGAGTTCCTACAAATTGATAAGCAGAAGATATGCATTCCAACAGAAAAACTGTGCAAAAATGATATATTAACAATTAACAGGAAAAGATTATAATAGTGTCCAATAAATCCACAAAAAGATACTGAACTTCATTAGTAGGAGAAAACTCAAATTAGAGCAACAATGAGATAACATTTTTATCCAAGAGACTGGAAAAAAATTACAGCATCCCAACATTTATTGCTGGGGAGACAGTGGGGAAAAGAGGTGCCCTTATCACTGCTTGTTGGAATTGGTGTTGATGCCACCTAATCTGAATACAATTTCTTAGTATCTATTAAAATAAAATATGGCTCCACCCAACAATCCCATGATTGGGTATATACCCAAAGGGATATAAATCAATTATAAAGACACATGCATGAGTATGTTCATTGCAGCACTGTTCACAATGGCAAAGACATGAAATCAACTGAAATACCCATCAATGTATACAGTGTGAAATACTACATAGACATGACAAGAACAAGATCATGTGCTTTGCAGGAACACAGATGGAGCTGGAGGCCCCTATCCTTAACAAACTAACATGGAAACAGAAAACCAAATACCACAATGCTGTCACTGACAAGTGGGTGTTAAACAGTGAACACACATGGACACATAGAGGGGAACAACACACGCTGGATCCTAATTTAACTTAAATATTAAATTAAGAGTAAATAAATAAAATAAAATATGGCCATACCAATTGGTGTAGGAATCTCACTTTGAGAATTTATTTCACAAAGTTTTCTTACAAAAAAGGCCAGGTGTGGTGGTTCACACCTATAATCCCAGCACTTCAGGAGGCCAATGTGGGCAGATGGCTTGAGCTCACGAGTTCAAGACCAGCCTGCACAACATAACAAAACCTCAATTGACTGGGCATGTTGACTCATGCCTGTAATTCCAGCACTTTAGGAGGCTGAGGTGGGCAGATCAGTTGAGGTCAGGAGTTTGAGACCAGTTGGCCAACATGGTGAAACTCCATCTCTACTAAAAATACAAAATTAGTCAGGCATGGTGGCACAGGACTCTGGTCCCAGCTACTTGAGAGGCTGAGGAACAAGAATCACTTCAACCTGGGGAGCAGAGGTTTCAGTGAGCTGAAGCCACTGCACTCCAGCCTGGGTGAAAGATTGAAACTCTGTTTCAAAATAAATACATACATATATAAACCAAGAGAAATTACCAAGGGGTCTTGGTGTCTGCCTGTAGTCCCAGCTACTTAGCAGGATGATGTGGGAAGACCGCCTGAGCTCAGGAGGTACAGGCTGCAGTGACCTATGATTGCACCACTGCACTCCAGCCTGGGTAACTGAATGAGACCCTGTCTTACTCCATGTACAAATGTTTAATGAAGCATTTTGGTGGTAGAAACATCCTGGAAGCAGTCTGTCAGCAGACCATCACCTGCACAACCTAAAGCCTGTCCCTCTTTCAGACAGATATACAGCAAGAATAGTGGCACATGTGTGTAGGATGCATGTGAGGGTCTTTTCTGGCTTATGGATGACAGACACCAAGAAGCAGCTCCCACTGCACAGTGTTCATTGTGATCCATGCCATGCTTCAATTCGGAGTCGCCTATGCTTTTTTTGGAGAGGCATGGGCTCCACAGAGGTGCTGGTCCTGACCACACCTGCATTACCTGCCTGGACCCTTCAGTCACTTCAGCATGACCCCTGGCAGATGGCATGCCAAGTGTTTGTAAAATCAAGGCACACATGATGCTCTTAATGTACACTTTTGTTTGTATAGACCTGTGTGATTCTGGGGAAGATACAATAGGAATGCAGAACAGAGACAGTAGACATTATATTTCCACCTTTTTTGTAGTTTTAGTAAACACATTTTATATTTGTAATTTGCGAACTTTTAGTAAAAGAACTATAGTATAAAATAAGTCTAACAGAAGGGTCTATTTAAAAGGATAGAATACACAAGAAAAAGATCTTTGATGTAAAAAGTTATCTTTATTTTACTTGGATATTTACAAATGAGTGAAAATCAGCTAATAAAAGCATACTTAATAAAATACAAAATCCAATTCATAATACACCATTTATCAAACTCTGAAAAGATGGGAACTACCTCAGCTTAAACATCTATGAGAAACTTACGGCAAACATCTTGGTTAATGGTGAAACATTTAAAATATTCCCATTAAGGCAAGGAGGAAGCCAAGGACACTGCCATCAAATTACTGATTCGTTATTTCAGTGAGTCATGCATTCTCCTTGTTTCTATCAACCCCCCTCCCCCCCACACACACCTCTGTTTGATTCATCAAATGTTCTTTGATCCTGTTTTTCCTCAATCTGTTTGGAATTTTAGATTCTATTCCAATTCATGTAGTGGTTCCCAGTGGTTACCCACATTGAGACTCAAAAATGTGTCAGAGTCTAGAATTTCATTGCTCTTATATTCAGCCACTATATCATTTCCAGGCTCTAGATGAGAACTTCAGTAACTTCTAGCTACTTCTGAATTTTCTCATGCCCCACATGTCTATGTCAAAGTCTTCTGGAATTTTACTTCCAGGTCATCCCTGTTTCTTCCAGAATCATAGTTATCTAGACTTAATAATACAGTTTCCTAATTTCCTTGCTTACTGACTCTTGTTGCATCCCACTTCTTCCAGGATGTCTGGTTTGGCTTTTTCCTGGCTAAAACACATGACGTGTACTTTCACTGTACATAACAGGTCCATGCAAATCACCTATTACAGAAAGGGGGTTTAGCAGCTTGTACATTATAAGTTGTGTACTCTCAGTTCAGGGGAGGCTCAGACTTCAGGTCCAGTCTGAGTAGGATTCTGCCTTATTCTGTATGCCATTTCTCCCTTCAAGTGGCCTTGCCCTTGAGCTGACACCGCCTGGCACCTTCTCTCCCTAACCATTTCTTTGATTGCTCATAGAACACTAGATTCAGAGTCATTTCCCTCTCAAAGCTGTGAGGATATTGCACCATTGCTTTCCACAGTCATCCATGCTGCCAGGCAAAGTCTATCGTCACCCTAAATTCTGCTTTTCTTGTAGGTCTCAGCTCTCAGGCAGCTTTTGCAATGTTCTCTTCACCATACCTCATACTCTCAATGGGTGTTCTTCTTGTATCCTGCTCAGGATTCATATATTTCTTCCAGTGGGAGAAATCATTAGCCATGATTTCCTTGTATTTTGTTGTCATTCAAATGTTCTGGCTCTCCCGGGAGAGCTCCATGTTAGATGACCTCTGGTCCTCAGAATGACTGTTCTGTCTCACTGTCCATCTCTCTCTTGCCTAAACATCCAGTTTTTACAGATTTGTTCCTCAGTCCTATCTATTCTGTGATTCAAACCATCAACATAACTTTGGATTCCGACAACCTTGTTTTTCATCCCAAGTATCTCTAATTGGCATTTAATATAAGCACAGTAAGATTAGGGGAGCTGCTGGCCTGTTTTACCAAGCATTGAGGAACTCCATGCATGTGTAACTTTGACAGAAGGTACAAAGCAGGGACAAGAGGGGCATTGGAAGCAGGTGGACTATTGTCAGGACCCTGGGAGGAGGGCGTGGAGGCTCCATCCTGACAACACAAGGTGAGGGCTTCGATTGGGATGGGAGGGGAGGAGTGGAGCAGAAATGGGGTTGGATTTGGGGCTGGGGGGAAAGTCCAGGTGGAAGAAAGGGAGGCTGGGAACAATGTGAGTGACAGATAGACGTCAGCATGCAATGTTGGCGACGAACACTGGGATCCCTTGAACATAGGTCCCATTGGGGGTTTGAATGACCTGTAAAACAGCTGAGCCACCCAGAGCCCTAAACCCGATGCAGGGATAGATCGTCAACATGGGCTCCCGGGCATTAGCTTCAGGGCCAGAGGCAGGGAGTGGCTCCTGATGCCCCACCTCAGGATGGGCCACATCAGGGCCAGGGCCTTCCTGCACAGTTCCAGGGACAGGAGCTGTTTCAGGAAAAGAGAAGGCCGAGGTCTGCCTAATTTCCGGTTCCCCCTGGTGGCCTGGCTCTCCATGGTGGTGCAGTTGGATGTGCATGTCTGGTCCCAGCAAGTGTTCTGCCCCCTGTCTCTGGCCAGCATTCCTGCGGGCCCCACGCCCTCTACCACGGCCTCCCCCAGCCAGCCGGCTTCCTCCCCTCCGCCGGCCTCTCTCTGCAGGAGGAGCCGACTCTGTGCGAGCTGGGGGCTCCCGTCTCAAGGGTTTCACGTAAGCAATGGGTTTGGAGGGTTGGACTGGCTCTGCGTGGCTCTCCGTGGACTGGACTTCCACGGAGTCTTCGGGGTCCACAACAGAGCAGAATGGCTCTGTAGGACGCCCACCTGAGGCAAAAAAAGAAGCAGAGTGTGAGGAGACTGATCATGGGCTGCTCAGGAAGCCTTTGGGGAAGGGAGATGAGGTGAGGGGTTCAGGGAGGGCCCATAGGAACCCCGGCGAACAGAATGAGGGTCAGCAGAGGCCTGCAAGGTGAGCCCTCAGGAGTTCTGTCTGCCCAGGGGCCTACAGTGCTTTCCATGAGCTTTCCATTGCAAGTCCTTGCAACAACCTTGTCAGTCGAATATTATGATCTCCATTTTGCTAATGAATAAACGAGTCTACAGTTCCCTAGAGAGATTGAATTGGAATAAAAATGGCATGCTTCCTGCCCTCACTGAGGTTCAACTTCAGTAGGACAGACCAACAGAACACCAAAAAATGAATGATGCTAATGAGCGACCAGTTAGGAGTTGAAGGGTGTCACAAGGGAGGTGGGTCTGGATCCAGAATGCCTGGGCTGTATTCCCAGGCAGCTTAATTTACCTGGGCATCAGTTCCCCTTTTCATAAACTGGTATAATAACATGCCGACTTCTAGGTCCTTACAAGAACTGAGTTACTATAAGTGAAATGCTTACATTAGTATCTAGTTCAAGCAAGCATCTTAACATGTATTGAGAAGGAGATGATCAAAAAGTCTTGCTGGAGGAGATGACATAAGCTGGGTGATCAAGGATGATGGATGGGATTTGCAAGGCAAAGGCAGGAGAGGATTAGCAGGGATAGCAGGGAGGGAGAGGATTACAGGGGACAGAGGGGCATGGGGTAGTTGCATGGCTCCCAGGAGGAAAAAAGCCTATGGTGGCTATAGGATAGCTTAGCCGGGAGGGGAGGTGTTCAGACAGATACAGCATTGAGCAATGGAACAGAATGGGAAGCCTGGGACTAGACAAATTTCTATAGAAATTTTATCAGTGAAAGAGTAGGCATTTACGATCATGTAAAGATTCTTCCCTGGGAAACCTGCTTAGGAAGAGTCCCACGAAACTCACATCTGGTGTTGCCCTTTTTTTTTTTTTTTTTCCTTTTTTGAGATGGAGTCTCACTCTGTTGCCCAGGCTGGAGTGCAGTGGCCCCATCTCGGCTCACTGCAACCTCTGTCACCTGGGTTCAGGTGATTCTTCTGCCTCAGCCTCCCAAATAGCTGGGATTACAGGCACCCACCACCATGCCTGGCTTTTTTTGTTTGTTTGTTTGTTTTTTAGTAGAGACAGCATTTCGCCATGTTGGACAGGCTGGTTTTGAACTCCTAACTTCAAGTGATCTGCCCCCCTCGGCCTCCCAAAGTGCTGGGATTACAGGCATGAGCCACCATACCCACCCTCTTATTGCCCAATTTGAAAGCCCAAACATATGAATGCTGTGGAACTCAATCAGCTAGCCCTACCCATGGGCTTGGAGCTGGCATCAGCTTCTTCCTGGGTCCGATTTTATTTAAAACATAAGCAACAATCAGCGATCACCAAACATCAGAGGTAAGGCTCTAACACTAGAGACAGAACAATAACACAGGAAAAGCCAACTGGGAGAAAATAGTTTATGCCACAAATGAGACTTTCTAAAAATATCTATAATTAATATCCCTAGAGAGATAGAAGGAATTTTACCCATAAATTAATTATAGGATAATTAAAAAAATAAATACTCAGAGAAAATAGGGCTTTTGAAATTACAATTATGAGAGAAGAAACAAAAATTCCCACGGAAATTTGAGAATGAAGTTGAGAAGATCTGCCAGAAAAGAAAGCAAAAATCTAAAATGATGGAAAGAAGGATAAAATATAAGAAAATTAGAGACATATTGTCACTGAGACATATCACCATAAAATTTCAGAGTGCTGATGACAAAGAGAAGATTCTAAAAGATTCCAGAGAGAGGGAGAAAGAGCAAGAAAGGAAAGGTCACATGGAAAGGGCTAGGATTCAACAAGTCTCAAAAATCAGACGTCTCAAAAGCAGCAGTTAAATCTAGAAAATAACAGAAAATGTCCTCGAAATTTCAAGGGAAATGGATTTCCCACCTAAAATTTCATATCCAACCAAAGTTTCACTTAAGAATCAGGGAGGATAGAATGAACATGTTTCAGACAAGCAAGATCTTAAATAATTTCCTTTCAATGGATGCTTTATTGTTTTGCATCTATCAAACTAGACAAGATTAAAAGATTTAGGACACTCAGTGTATGACGGAGAAGAATGTGGCAATAGCCATAAAATTCCAATTCCTACAGAAAAGAACAAGGTGGAAGTACAGATCTATCATAGATGAAGATGTAGTGTGAGGACTTGCTCCACTACAGAGAAACAGTACAACAAGAAAAAAAAAAAAAAAAAAGACACCAGATTTGGGAAATGGGATACAATTATAAAAAGGGAACGTAATTTCCCAGATGATGTGGAAGCTGGGAGCTGACTTACAACGAACAGCCCATGTTGAAACAGGCTGTGAGAAGGTGAAAACAGAGAACACTTGATTGAGTTTGAATTTAAACCATTGGGTAAGAATTGGAGAATGAACTAGTGATAAGTAAGCCCATAGTAACACAAGGTAAGTATTAAGTTCTGGAAAATTCAAGTTATGCAAGAAGTGGAAAGTAATCCTCCCAATATTCTCTCCCCTTCTGGGCTGTGGGGGAGGGACAGAGGGTGTATGTCCTGGGGTACGTGTGGCATGACACTTGGGTAATTAGTGGTGGTGGTGGTAATGTGTAAACTACAGCTAAATATCTCTCTACCCTAGAGGGAAGACCATAATTAAACTCTAAATGAAAAAAGAAATAGCAGTAGTGTAGGCATGTTATTTAAAGAATGAGAAAGAATGCTGAAAGAATTGGCTACACAGATGGAGGTGGTGTTCCCAAAGATGTGGGAGACTGAGAAGGAGCAGGAGCTGCTACGTTTCATAGCATGCCACATTTGCCTCTCTAAGTTCTGTAAGTCAGTAAAAACCCAGAAAAAAATTAAAAAGAGGGTGGCAGACGTTTGATGTACCTTGATTAGGGGCCATGAGGCGCAGTCGCTTTGAATGCCTTGGTTCCATGAGGAATCTGCGGGAGGGGGTGGGGAGAAAAACACATCAGTACAGTTAAACCACAGCCTCATTCCCTGAGTGCCAGGCAGCGATGCAGACCCCCACCACACAACCTCCTCCAGGGCCTCCAATGCCCACAGGCCTCCGAGCGCTTGGCTACTTGGGTACCGACCAAGCCCAGGGTGCCACCCAAGAGGACCGTGTGAAGGTGGGGATTGGGGTCGGGGGCTGTGGTTGTGGGAGACTTCCTTCCATACCTTAAATGTGTTTCCGAGGGGACGCTAGTAGCCAGCAGGGATTGGCCTACAGGAGGTTCAATTTATCCCCGTTCCTACAGGCAAAGCTAGGAGATGGGAGACTAAAGTAGGCCTTTTGGAGGAATGATTCCTCCTCAGGGGAAGAAGGAAGGAAGGTGGGGACAGAGAACGGATTTAGGAAGACAGGGGTAAGAAGGCAGGGTGTGGCCATGGCCTTTCTAGGGGAATGAGGATTCTGTCCCCAACTGCACCCATCCAAGCCCTATTCACCCCTCAGGGACACCCACACACACACCTGATCTTCCTAGAGCTCGCCCCGGAGATCTTAAAATTAGGAGACTTCGAAGGAGAGAGGCCAAAGGAGCTGGAGGTGTCAACAGGTTCACGGCTATAGCTCTGAACTCGTCCTACCCTAGGCAGGCAGGCAGGCGGGCGGGCAGGCGGGCAGGCGGGCGCAGCAGGTTCTGTCTCGGAGCCCAGCAGAAAGCCGACTGCTCGAGGCCCAGCGCGGTCGCTCTTATGTGGCAGCAAGGCAATCACGTAAGAGACAGGCGTGGTCAGAGCGGGGCCGGCTGGGGCGGGCCTGGCTGAGCTTGGAATTTACATTGGGCCAGTCCCCTGCCTGTCAAATGGGGCACTGCTGACATGCCGCCATTTACAGAGTCAATGGTTGATTGATTAATCTAATCATTGAGGAAAAATGCGTAATTACATTTAAGTGCCACCAAAAGGGAGGTGTGGTGCCCTGAAACTGGCTAATAGGAAGATCTGATTAGATTAGATCTGAGCATGGTCAAGGAAAGCATCCAAAGGGGGGAAATTTGGGCTGAAATCTGGAATATAAAATTTGAAATTAGTCAACCTGAACCGGGTTGGGAGAAGCAGGGAGAGAGGCAGTGGAGTGAAGAAAGTGTGCTGAGACCCGGACTGGAAGGGAGCCCGGCCCATTCTGGAAATGGAGAGGAGGTCAGGGCCAGACCCAGAGGTGGTGTCAGGTGGAGGCAGGGGCCACGCAGGAGCTGGTCTTGTTCCAAGCCAGCAGAAAACCATGGAACGGTGTCCTGCAGTGAGTTAACATTTCCAAATGACCAGCCTGGCTGTGAAGGAGAGCCAACCCCGGGTGCAAAGAATAACCCAGGAGAGGCACAAAGGCTATTGCAGCCCTCGGGGTTGGGCCCAAGGTTCTATTAGACTAGGACTGTGGGAGGCATAGGAGGAGAAACTTCCTTGGTGGGAGAGAAATTTACAAGAAAATGCGAGACCGAGTGTGGACAGCCCTTGGAGAAGAGATTGCAGTCTTGGCAGCTCGTTCATTCAGACAGAGGTGGACGAAGAACCTGCTCTGAATGGGAAGATATGGAGCTTGGCTTGTGCACATTGGGCTGAAGGAGCTTTTGAGCTGCCAAGTGAGTACGTCAAGTGGCCTTTTGTAAAAAGAGTCGAGCTCAGAGAGATGGCGATGGGACTGGAGATGGGTGTGAGACACACACCACTGGCATTTATTGCTGTGGGTGCACACACGGGCGGAGGAAGACAGCAGGAAACACACCTGCACGCTGGAGGGGAAACCACAGTGGATTAGTTGGTTGGTTTGCATGCTTGTTTTTTAGAGAGACGGGTCCTTGCTCTGTAGCCCAGCCTGGAGTGCAGTGGCGTGATATCGGCTCACTGCGGCTACTTGGGAGGTGGAAACAGCAGAATCGGTTCAAGTGATTCTCCCGTCTCAGCCTCCGGAGTAGCTGGAATACAGATGCGCGCCACCACACCACGATAATTTTTGTATTTTTTGTAGAGATTAGGTTTAGGTATGTGCCCAGGCTTATCTGGAACTCCTGAGCTCAAGCGATCCTTCCCGCTCAACCTCACGAGTAACTGGGACCACAGGCATAAGCCACCATGCCCGCCTAATTATCATTATTTTTGTTTTTATTTTTTGTAGAGTTTAGGTTTTACTATGTTGCTTGAGCTAATCTCAAACTCCTGGCTTCAAGAAATCCTCCCGCCTCGGCCTCCCAAATCACTGGGATTACAGGCATAAGCCACCACACCCTGCTCCCATAGTGCTGTTTAAAAAATTCTGGCCAGGCATGGTGGCTCATGTCTGTAATCCCAGAACTTTGGGAGATGAAGGTGAGACGATCACTTCAGCACAGGAGTTTGAGACCAGCCCGGGCTACATAACAAGACCCCATCTCTACAAAAAAAAAAAAAAAAAAAAGAAAAGAAAAAAGAAAAATCTTTCTGATTCTTTTTCTCTAAGCCACTCTAGTGCCTGTGGAGTGGTGTTTCATTGAGGTTCTAACTTGCCTTTCCTTGAAGAGTAATGATGTGTTTAATAGATTTTTTAAACTGTTTTTCTTTTTTTTAGAATAGTTTCAGACTCACAGAAAAGTTGGAGAAAACACAAAAATCTGGTCCTCATCTGCCCTAAATTTACCCTGTTCCTAGAATCTTAAGGTGTGGTACATCTGTCATAATTATTATGGCAATAATAATTGTTGATACAGTAATCAATATAATACATCATTAGGGACTAAAGTTTATGTTTGGTCCTGATTTCCTTGAGTTTGACTTAACGTACCTGTTCTGTCCCACGACCCCATCCAGGGTACCAATTTACAATTAGTGATGGCTCCTCTTGGCTGCAACAGTTTCTCACACTTGCCTTGTTTTTGATGACCTTGACACTTTGAATACTGGTCAGATACATTGTAGGATGTCCTCTCCTGAAATTTGTCTGATGTATTCCTTATGATCTTACTGGAATTCTACGTTTTTGTAAGGAAGATTGCAGAGGGAAAGTGCCATTCCCATCCCATCATGTCTAGAACACACACCATCAACATGGGTTATCACTGCTGGTATTAGTCCCTGTCACCTGGTTGAGGTAGTGTTGATTAGGTTTCTCCACCATAAAGTGATTTTCCCACCTCCTTCTCTACTGTGCTTTTTGGAAGTCACTACCAATAGTCTATACTTTTAAAAAGGAAAGGTATGCTTTATCTCATTGCAGGGGAATAGCTACCTAAATTATTTGGAGTTCTCCTGTTTGTGAAAGATTTTCCTAATCTTCCCCATGTGTTAATTTATTTAATCATTTATTTATATCAGTATGGACTTATGGACATCTATTGTATACTTTGGTTTATAATCCAATACTTCAGGGGATGAATTACTTAATAATTTAACTAATTATTTTGCTAAATATTTTACTTAAATATTTAATTATTAAATATTTAGTTAATTATTTTGTTACTCAAAGTTTCCAGCTTTGGCCATTGGGAGCTCCTTTAGTTGACTTCTGTGTCCTTTTGTCACCCCCCATCACTGTGGCTTTTGGTTGGGTTTCCTTTCGGGCTGCTCCTTGCTCCCTGGCACCACAGGATGCTCCATATTTATTTGCATATTGTCATCTTTATTGGAGTTTCATGTGCCCACTCACCACACCCATAGATACTTTTGAGAAGTTTCTGTTCTAAACTTTTACTTTTTTTATTGAGTTCACCTTTTTTTTTTGAGTCAAAGTTTTGCTCTTGTCACCCAGGCTGGAGTTCAATAGCACTATCTCGGGTCACTGCAATGGTGCAATCTTGGCTCACTGCAACCTCTGCCTCCTGGGTTCAAACAATTCTCCTGCCTCAGCCTCCTGAGTAGCTGAGACTACAGGAGCCCACCACCACGCCTGGCTAACTTTTATATTTTTATTAGAGACAGGATTTTGCCATGTTGGTCAGGCACGTCTCAAACTCCTGACCTCAGGCGATCTGCCCACCTTGGCCTCCCAAAATGCTGAGATTATAGACGTGAGCCACTGTGTCTGGCCCTTATTGGGTTGACTTTCGATTATTGAGTTGTAAGAGTTCTTTGTGCATTATAGATACAGCTCTTTGATTAATATATGTATTGTGAATGTATTTTACCTGTTTATGGCTTGCCTTTTCATTTTCTTCAAAGAACAGATTTTAATTTTAATAAGCCCAGTGTCTCAAGCTGGAATTCCCAGGAAACCAACACTGAGATGGAAATTAGAGTATGAGGTGTGCCTTTTAGGGATGTGGGAGGGAAAGAAACAGGACCACACATTCTCAATACTGTGCCTCCCCGGACCCCATGGGATGTTCTGACGGTAAAGTGACCTACTAGAACGGTTCTGAGTTGTGGCAACAGGGCCAGGCTTTAATGTCCCCAATGAACATCGTTGGATGCAAGCTTCCTGGTGAATGGATGTGCCTGTGGGTAAGGACGGGTAGTGTCTCCAGCCAAGACAGTCTCTTAGCAACCATCTGCAAGATCTGAGGACTGTCGAGTGGTGGCAATTCTCACAGCTAGAGATCACAAATCTTTTATTTCTGAAGAAGGGTCTGGTGGCAAATCACAGTGCCCATTGCATAAAATGCATCAATGCTTTATTGTACAATTCATGTTTTTTGTGTCTCATCTAAGAAATCTTTGCCTACTCCAAAGTCATGAAGAATCTTGCAATATTTTCTTCTAGAAGTTTTATAGTTTTTGCTTTTACCTATAGGTTAACAAATCATTTTTGTTAATTTTTGTGTAGATTGCGAAGTAAAGGTTGACATTTATATTTTTAGTTATGGGTATCCAATTTGTTTTGACATCATTTGTTAAAATGAAAGCTGCTTTTTTTTTTCCTTTCTTGAAAGTGGTTTGTTTTAAATTTTATATGGAGAATTAATTTTTAGGGGAAAAAAAGCCATAAAAAAGAATAGTGATTTAAGCCTTTTCCAGCTATCAAAATGGTATGGTATTGGCAAAAGAATAGGTGAATTAGTTGATGAAAATAGATCAGAAACATATATCAGCTAACAATAGCTGACATCTCTTGGACACTGCCCTGTGCTAAGCAT
This sequence comes from Macaca fascicularis, assembly GCF_037993035.2. Lineage (NCBI taxonomy): Eukaryota > Metazoa > Chordata > Mammalia > Primates > Cercopithecidae > Macaca > Macaca fascicularis. The sequence goes on along the minus strand of NC_088391.1, from coordinate 36,525,524 downwards.
TGTTTTCAGTACTTTTCACATCTTCATGCATTCAATCCTCCCAACATTAGTATGTAAGATAATTGTCTAAAGCAAATACAGTAAGTAATATATAGTGGGTTTTAGAACATATGAAAAATAAAATCTATAACAACCAAAGCCGCAAGGAGAGAGGAACTGAAAGCATATCCTTGTAGTCCTTACACTATACATGAAGTAATATAGTATTATGCAATCTTCCAAAAGAGAACGCTGCCACAGGCATGGCTTTATTGGTTAATTCTACCAAATATTCATTGAAGAAATAATACCAATTCTACGGAAATTCTGGTGGAACAACTATTCTGAAAGAAGAGGTTTGTCTGAGGCTGCATTGTATGAAAAGAAGAATTAGAGGAAAAAGGTACAACCTAAATGGCTTTAAACGGGTTGGGCATTAGTAGTCTCCACTAAAAATACAGAATAAGCCAGGCGTGGTGGCACAAGACTGTGGTCTCAGCTACTTGGGAGGCTGAGGCATGAGAATCACTGCAACCCGGGGAGCAGAGGTTTCAGTAAGCTGAAGCCGCTGCACTCCAGCCTGGGTGAAAGAATGAGACACTGTTTCTAAATAAATAAATACATAAGTAAATAAATAAACCATGAGAAATGACCAAAGGGTCTTAGTCCCTGCCTGTAGTACCAGCTACTTAGCAGGCTGATGTGGGAAGACCGCCTGAGCTCAGGAGGTACAGGCTGCAGTGAGCTGCACCATTGCACTCCAGCCTGGGTGACTGAATGAGACCGTCTTACTCCATGTACAAATGTTCAATGAAGTATTCTGGTGGTAGAAACATCCTGGAAGCAGCCTATCAGCAGACCATCACCTGCACAACCTAAAGCCTGTCCCTCTTTCAGACAGATATACAGCAAGAAGATAGTGGCACATGTGTTTAGGATGACTGCAAGAGTTCTTTGGCTTTGGGGTGACAGACCCCAGTTGCAAGCCAAGAAGCAGCTCCCACTGCACAGTGTTCATTGTGATCCATGCCATGGTTCAATACGAAGTCGCCTGTGCCTTTTTTGGAGAGGCATGGTCTCCACAGAGGTGCTGGTCCTGACCACACCTTCATTACCTGCCTGGACCCTATAGCCACTTCAACATGACCCCTGGCAGATGGCATGCCAAGTGTTTGTAAAATCAAGGCACAAATGATGCTCTTAATGTACACTTTTGTTTGTATAGATTGTGTGATTCTGGGGAAAGATACAAAAGGAATGGAGAACCGAGACGGTAGACATTATTTTTCTACCTTTTTTTTCTGGTTTCGGTAAACACATTTTATATTTGGAATTTGTGAAATTTTAGTAAAAGGACTGTAGTATAAAATAAGCCCAACAGAAGGGTTTATTTAAAAGGATTGAATACACAAGAAAAAAATTATTGATGTAACAGGTTGTCTTTATTTTACTTAGACATTTTACAAATGAGTGAAAAGCAGCTAATAAAACCCTACTTAATAAAATACAAAATCCAATTCACAATACGCCTTTTATCAAACTTGAAAAGATAGGAACTACCTCAACTTAAACATCTATGAGAAACTTGCAGCAAACATCTTGGTTAATGGTGAAACATTTAAAATATTCCCATTAAAGCCAGGAAGAAGCCAAGAGCACTGCCATCAATTTACTGATTCCTTATTTAGCATTTTCAGTGAGTCATGCACTCTCCTTGTTTCTGTTTAACCCAACCCCCCCACACACACCTTTTCTTTGATTCATCAAATGTTCTTTGATCCCCTTTTTCCTCAATCTGTTTGAAATTTTACATTCTATTCCAATTCATTTAGTGGTTCCCAATGGATACCTACATTGAGACTTAAAAATGTGTCAGAGACTAGAGTTTCATTGCTCTTATATTCAGCGACTATATCATTTCCAGGCTCTAGACAAGAACTTCAGTAACTTCTAGCTCCTTCTGAATTTTCTCATGCCCCACATGTCTATGTTAAAGTCTTCTGGGATTTTAATTCTAGGCCATCCATGTTTCTTCCAGAATCATAGTTATCTAGACTTAATAATACAGTTTCCTAATTCCCTTGCTTACTGACTCTTGTTGCATCCCACTTCTTCCAGGTTGTCTGGTTTGGCTTTTTCCTGGCTGAAAAACATGACTTATACTTTCACTGTGCATAACACATCCTTTCAAATCACCTTGTACAATAAGGGAGTTTAGCAGCTTGCACATTATAAGTTGTGTACTCTAAGTTCAGGGGAAGCACAGGCTTCAGGTCCAGTCTGAGTAGGATTCTGCCTTTTTCTCCTTTTTCTGTATGCCATTTCTCCCTTCATGTGGCCTTGCCCTTTAGCTGACACTGCCTGCCTCCTTCTCTCTCCAACAATTTCTTTTTTTTTGAGATGGAGTCTCGCTCTGTAGCCCAGGCTGGAGTGCAGTGGCCGGATCTCAGCTCACTGCAAGCTCCGCCTCCCGGGTTTACGCCATTCTCCTGCCTCAGCCTCCCGAGTAGCTGGGACCACAGGCGCGGCCACCTCGCCCGGCTAGTTTTTTGTATTTTTTAGTAGAGAGGAGGTTTCACCGTGTTAGCCAGGATGGTCTCCAACAATTTCTTTGATTGCTCATAGAACAGTAGATTCAGAGTGATTTTCCTCTCGAAGCTGTGAGGATATTGCACCATTGCTTTCCACAGTCATCCATGCTGCCAGGCAAAGTCTAACATCACCCTGGTTCTGCTTTCCTTGTAGGTCTCAGCTCTCAGGCAGCTTTTGCAATGTTCTCTTCACCATACCTCATACTCTCAATGGGTGTTCTTCTTGTATCCTGCTCAGGATTCATATATTTCTTCCATTGGGAGAAATCATTAGCCACGATTTCCTTGTATTTTGCTGTCATACAAATGTTCTGGCTCTCCCGGGAGAGCTCCATGTTAGATGACCTCTGGTCCTCAGAATGATTGTTCTGTCTCACTGTCCATCTCTCTCTTGCCTAAACATCTAGTTTTTACTGATATTTTCCTCAGTCCTATCTATTCTGTGATTCAAACCATCAACATAACTTTGGATTCCGACAACCTTGTTTTTCATCCCAAGTATCTCTATTGGCTTTTAATATAAGCACAGTAAGATTAGGGGAACTGCTGGCTTATTTTAAAAAGCATTGAGGAACTCCATGCATGTGCAACTTTGACAGAAAGTACAAAGCAAGGACCAGAGGGGCATTGGAAGCAGATGGACTACTGTCAAGGTCCTGGGAGGAGTGCATAGAGGCTCCATCCTGACAACACAAAGTGAGGGTTCCCGAGGGGAGGAGTGGAGCCGAAATGGGGCTGGAGTTTGGGGGTGGGGGAAAGTCCAGGTGGAAGAAAGGGAGGCTGGGAACAATGTGGGTGACAGATAAACGTCAGTATGCAATGTCGGTGATGAACACGGGGACCCCTTGCACATAGGTGCCACTGGGGGTTTGAATGACCTGTAAAACATCTGAGCCATTCAGAGTCCTAAACCTGATGCAGGGATAGAGGATCAACATGGGTTCCCAGGCAACAGCCTCAGGGCCAAAGACAGGGGGCGGCTCCTGATGCCCCATCTCAGGCTGGGCTACTTCGGGTCCTGGGCCTTCCACAGTTCTAGGCACAGGAGCTGTTCCAGGAAAAGAGAAGGCTGAGGTCTGCCTGATTTCCGGTTCCCCCTGGTGGCCTGGCTCTCCATGTTGGCGCAATTGGATGTGCATGTCTGGTCCCAGCAAGCGTTCTGCCCCCTGTCTCTGGCCAGCTTCCCTGCGGGGCCCATGCCCTCTACCACGGCCTCGCCCTGCCCGCGGGCTTCCTCCCAGCCACCGGCCTCTCTCTGCAGGAGGAGCCGACTCTGTGCCAGCTGGGGCCTCCGGTCTCAAGGGTTTCACGTAAGCAATGGGTTTTGAGGGTTGGGCTGGCTCTGCGGGTGTATCTACTTCTAAGGAGTCTTCAGGGTCCACAACAGAGCAGCTTGGCTCTGTAGGATGCCCACTTGAGGCAAAAAGAGAAGCAGAGTGTGAGGATAGTGGGCATGGGCTGCCCAGGAAGCCTTAGGGGAAGGAAGATGAGGGGAGGGGTTCAGGGAGCGCTCCGGGGAGCCCCTGGGAACACAGTGAGGGTCAGGAGAGGCCTGCAAGGTGAGCCCTCAGGAGTTCTGTCTGCCCAAGGGCCTACAGCACTTTCCATGAGCTTTCCATTGCAAGTCCTTGCAACAACCTCGTCAGTCGGATATTATGATCTCGATTTTGCTAATGAATAAATGAATCTACAGTTCCCTAGAGAAATTGAATTGAAATAAAAATGGCATACTTCCTGCCCTCACTGAGGTTCAGCTTCAGTAGGAGAGACAAAGAGAACACCAAAAAATGAAAGATGCTAATGAGCGACCAGTTGGGTGTTGAAGTGTGTCACAAGAGAGATGGGTCTGGATCCAGAATGCCTGGGCTGTATTCCCAGGCAGCTTAGTGTACCTCGGCATCGGTTCCCCTTTTCATAAACTGGTATAATACCATGCCGACCCCTAGATCCTTACAAGAACTGAGTTACTAAAGGTGAAAAGTTTACATTAGTATCTATTTCAACCAAGCACCTTAACATGTGTTGGAAAGGAGATGATCAAAAAGTCTTGCTGGAGGAGTTAACATAAGCCAACTTGGAGAAAATAGTTTATGCCACAAATGAGACTTTCCAAAAATATCTATCAATATCCCTAGAGAGATAGAAGGAATTTTACCCATACATTAATTATAGGATACTTTTAAAAATGAATACTCAGAGACAACAGGGTTTTTTGAAATTAAAATCATGAGAGAAGAAACAAAAATCTCCATGGACATTTGAGAATGGAGTTGAGAAGATCTCCCAGAAAAGAAAGCAATAATCTAAAAGATGGAAAGAAGGATAAAACATAAGAAAATTAGAGGCATGTTGTCAGTGAGACGTATCACCATAAAATTTCAGAGTGCTGGTGATAAAGAGAAGATTCTAAAAGATTCCAGAGAGAGAGAGAAAGAGAAAGAAAGGAAAAGTCACATGCAAAGGGCTAGGATTCAACATGTCTCAAAAATCAGACGTCTCAAAAGCAGCAGTTAAATCTAGAAAATAACAGAAAATGTCTTCAAAATTTCAAAGGAAATGGATTTCCCACCTAAAATTTCATATCCAACCAAAGTTTCACTGAAGAATCAGGGAGGGGCCGGGCGCGGTGGCTCAAGCCTGTAATCCCAGCACTCTGGGAGGCCGAGATGGGCGGATCACGAGGTCAGGAGATCGAGACCATCCTGGCTAACACGGTGAAACCCCGTTTCTACTAAAAATACACACACAAAAAAACTAGCCGGGCGAGGTGGCGGGCGCCTGTAGTCCCAGCTACTCGGGAGACTGAGGCAGGAGAATGTCGTAAACCCGGGAGGCGGAACTTGCAGTGAGCTGAGATCCAGCCACTGCACTCCAGCCTGCGCGACAGAGCGAGACTCCATCTCCAAAAAAAAAAAAAAAAAGAAGAAGAAGAAGAATCAGGGAGGGTAGAATCAATCAAGATGTTTCAGACAAGCAAGATCTTACATAACCTGCTCTGAATGGGAAGATACAGAGTTTGGCTTGTGCACACTGGGTTGAAGGAGCTTTTGAGCTGCCAAGTGAAGATGTCAAGTGGCCTTTTGTAAAAAGAGTCGAGCTCAGAGAGATGGCGATGGGGCTGGAGATGCATGTGAGACACACACCACTGGCGTTTATTGCTGTGAGTGCACACACAGGAGGAGGAAGACAGCAGGAAACCCACCAGGACACCGGAGGGGAACCCACAGTGGGTTAGTTCGTTGGTTTGCATGCTTGTTCTTTAGACAGAGGGATTCTCGCTCTGTAGCCCAGGCTGGAGTGCAGTGGTGCAATCATGGCTCACTGCAACTACTCGGTTCAAGCGATTCTCCTGTCTCAACCTCCCAAGTAGCTGTAGTACAGATGCGTGCCACCACACTGGGCTAATTTTTGTATTTTTTGTAGAGATGAGGTTTCATTATGTGCCCAGGCTTGTCTGTAACTCCTGAGCTCAATCGATCCTTCCCGCTCAACCTTACGAGTAGCTGGGACCACAGGCTCAAGCCACCATGCCCAGCTAGTTATCATTATTTTTGCTTTTATTTTTTTGTGGAGTTTAGGTTTCGCTATGTTGCTGGGGCTAATCTCAAACTCCTGGCCTCAAGCAATTCTCCCGCCTTGTCCTCCCAAATCATTGGGATTACAGGCATAAGCCACCACACTCTACTCCCATCGTGTTGTTTAAAAAATTCTGGCCAGGCATGGTGGCTCATGTCTGTAATCCCAGTACTTTGGGAGATGGAGGTGAGAGGATCACTTCAGTTTGAGACCAGTCCGGGCTACATAGCAAGACCCCATCTCTACAAAAACAAACAACAAAAAAATTACCCTTGTGGGGTGGTGCCTGCCTGTGGTCCCGGTCGCTAGGAAAGCTGAGATGGGAGACTTGCTTGAGCCTGGTTGATCAAGACTGCAGTGAACTGAGATTGTATGGCTGCATTCCAGTCTGGGACAGAGTGACACCTTGTCTCAAAAAACAAACAAACAAAACAAAACAAAAAAACAAAAACAACAAAAAATGGTGTATAAATAATACAATTCCAGTTAGATTCTCAATATTTTTTATTTTTGTTGTTGCTTTTGTTCTTTAAAAAATTCAACTTTATTAAGGTACAATTTACACATAGTAAAATGCATCCATTTGAAGCACACAATATGGTGAGTTTGATAAACATGTAGACATGCAGACATGGGTAACCGTCTCCTCAATAAACATAAGAATAATTTCATCACTGGGACAGTTCCCTTGTGTCCCTTTGCCATCAGCCCCATTCTCCCATTCTCTGCCCTAGGAAACCACTGATCCGCTTCTTATCTCTATAGATTATTTTTGCCTGTTCTAGAATTTCACATAAATGGAAGCATACAGTATGTCCTCTTTTCTGCTGGGTTTCTCTTGCTTGATAAAATGTTGTTGAGGTCTATCTATGTTACAGAATGCGTGAGTCATTCATTCATTTTCATTGCTGAGTAGTGTTCCATTCCACAAATAAACCACCATTTGTTTATCCAGTCACTACCAGCTGACAGACACAGATTGGGTTGTTTCCAGTTTGCAGCTATTGTGAATGAAACTGCTAAGAACACTCATGTACAAGACTTTGCATACACATATGCTTTCATTTTACTTGGGTAAATATCTACAAGTGAATTTTTTGGGTCAAATATCAAGAGCTTTTTTTAGATTTTTAAAAAATTATCAAATTGCTTTCCAAATTGATTGTGGGATTTTGCATTCCTTCCTGAAATGTATGAGGGTTTTAGGTGCTCCACATTACCTGTCAACTCTTGGTGTTGTTGATTCATTTTCTCTAAGGCACTCTGGTGTCTATGGAGTGGTGTCTCATTGAGGCTCTAACTTGCCTTTGCTTGATGACTAATGATGTGCTTAATAGATTTTTAAAAATCAGTGTTTTTATTTTAGAGTAGTTCCAGACTCACAGAAAAGTTGGAGAAAACACAGAAAGCTCTCATCTGCCCTAAATTTACCCTGTTCCTAGAATCTTACAGTATGGTACATTTGTCATAATTATTATGGCAATAATAATTGTTGATACATTTATTATCAACAATAATAAATCAATATAATACATCACTATTAATTAAAGTCTATGTTTGGTCCTGATTTCCTTGGTTTTGCCCTAACATGTATTTTCTGTCCCAAGACCCCATCCAGGGTACCACATTACAATTACAATTAGCCATGGCTCCCCTTGGCTGTGACAGTTTCTCACACTTGCCTTGTTTTTGATGACCTTGACACTTTCAATACAGGTCAGATATATTGTAGGATGTCCTCTCCTAAAATTCTTCTGATGTATTTCTTATGATCTGACTGGAATTATATGTTTTTGTAAGGAAGATTACAGAGGGAAAGTGCCATTCCCATCCCATCCTGTCTAGAGCACACACCATCAACATGGCTTATCACTGCTGGTATTAATCCTGGTCACCTGGCTGGGGCAGTGTTGATTAGGTTTCTCCACCATAAAGTGATTTTCCCACCTCCTTCTCTACTGTGCTTTTTGCAAGTCACTACCTATAGTCTATACTTTAAAAAAGGGAAGTTATGCTTTATCTCCTTGCAGGGGAATAGCTACCTCAATTATTTGGAGTTCTCCTGTGTGGAGGATTTGCCTGTTCTTCCCCATGTGTTTATTTATTAAATCATTTATTTATATCAGTATGGACTTATGGACATCTATTGTATACTTTGGTTTATAATCCAATACTTCAGGGGATGAACTATTTAATAATTTAGCTAATTATTTCATTACCTATTTTACTTAAATATTTAATTATTAATTATTTAGTTAATTACTTTGTTACTCAAAGTTTCCAGCTTTGACCACTTGGAGCTCCTTTAGTTAGCCTCTGTGTCCTTTTGTCACCCCCCATCACTGTGGCTTTTCGTTTGGTTTGGTTTGCAGCTGCTCCTTGCTCCCTGGCACCGCAGGATGCTCTATGTTTATTTGCATATTCTCATCCTTATTGGGGTTTCATAAGCTCCAAAGCCATGAAGAGTTTTGCAACATTTTCTTCTAGAAGTTTTATAGTTTTTGCTTTTACTGATAGGTTAACAAACCATTTTTGTTAATTTTTGTGTAAATTATGAAGTAAAGTTTGAGATTAATATTTTTAATTATGGATGTCCAATTTGTCCCAATATCATTTGTTAAAATAAATGCTGCTTTTTTTTCCCTTTCTTGAAAGTGGTGAAATGTTTTAAATTTTATATGGAGAAGTAAGTTTTGGAGGACAAAAGCCATAAAAAAGAATAGTGAGTTGAGCCTTTCCTAGCTATCAAAATGGTATGGTATTGGCAAAGGAATAGGTGAATTAGTTGATGAGAATAGATCAGAAACATATAACAGCTAACAATAACTAACATCTATTGGACACTGCCATGTGCCAGACATTGTTCCCAGTACTTTTCACATATTCATGCATTCAATCCACCCAACATTAATGTGTAAGATAATTGATTGTCAAAAGCAAAAATAATAGGTAATATATAGTGGGTTTTAGAACATGTGAAAAATGAAATCTATAACAACCAAAGTCCCAAGGAGACAGGAATTGAAAGCATATCATTGCAGTCCTAACTCTACACATGAAGTAGTATAATATTATGCAAACTTCCAAAAGAGAACCCTGTCACAGGCATGGCTTTACTGGTTAATTCTACCAGACATTCATTGAAGAAATAATACCAATTCTACAGAAGTTCTGGTGGGACAACAATTTTGAAGGAAGGATTTTGGTTGAGACTGCATTGTATGGAATGGTGAATTAGAGGAAAATGGTACAACCTAAATGGGTTTAAACTGGTTGGGCATTACTAGGACTGCTTGGAAAGTTTGAATATTAATTCCATACTGGAAAATAATATTGTGTAAAGAAATGTGTTAAACATCCTGAGTGTGAAAATTGAATTGCAATTTTTATAGAAAAACTCCTTAAAGTTTTAATTTAAATAAATTCAAGCCATCTACTAAGGTGGTGGCATGGAAAAGGATGAAGACAGGTAGAAGGGGGAAAGTCAAAATGCAGTTATTTTATTTGGGAAGATAATGAGTTCAATTGTTAATGTTTTGTTAGAAGCCATTTATAAGGAAATCCAGTTAGAAATTTATGGTAGAATAGTATCATCTAATACGGTTAAGAAAATAATATAGTTTCTTCACATATAATTGGTTTGCTTTTAGTGCTGAACTTAATTATTGATTGAATTTACCCATTCTCTTTCCCAAAACAGTTTTCTTGTATAGATTCCCAATATTGAGCTTAAATAATAATGTCTGGTTTTAGTAACTCCAGAATATATTTTCTCAAATTGATCTTCTAATTGCATCTATAATAAAGCTTTATTATCTGTTTAAAACTTCTCAATATCTCTCTTTTGTCCTAAATATTTAATATATAGCCAGAACTTACAAATATTTATAATCTTATCTTCATGAGACGTCTAAGCCACATTTCCAGTTAAACTTACCCTAACACTCAATACTCTACACTCAGCTATTTCAAGTTTCAGAAACATAACATATTCTCTTGCAGCGTCTGAACTTGTGCATATGGTTTCTCTTTTCTAAAACCCCCATCCACACCCAAGTAAATTTGACATTAACTCATCTATCAAGAGACTTAGAGTCTTCCCTGGTTTCCAGGCTATGTTAGTAGTCATTCTACTAATATGCTCCCATGCTACTACCAACTTACTTTTACTATGGTACGTATAATAATCTGTTACAAATGTTTGCTTATACAAGTTTTTGCAAGTAGGTAGTAAATATTCTAAATTTGGAAATGCATTATCTTTTTATATATTTGTCTTCCTGACTCAATGGCCAGATCATGGAAGTTGTTTGGTAAATGTTCACCTAATTAATAAATGACTAATTTGGTAATGTAAAAATAGTTTGAGTAATGGCATTAATGATAACAAAGAAAGCATAACCAGGCAGCTGTAGGCTTTAGTGTAGTATTTATGAGTATTTAAGTGTTTATAATTAGTATCTTTTAATGTTCAATACACTTTTATTCTTCTAGATCAGCACATTTGTAAAGATTCATAACTTGCCAAAATCTAAATCTAAGCATCAAAAGTTAAGAATATAAAAAAGCAATTTTACAGTTTAGAAGTCTATAAAAACATCAGTAAGCAGATATCGTAAATCACTAATAGATACAAACTTTCTCAGAACACAACATAACCATGCTGAAAAGTGCTGTAGATATAACTTGTAGCAAACCTTTCAAGGAAAACTCTATTAATCTTAATTTTTACTGTTGCGTTTATCAAAATTAATGCATGGAAGATTATATATGTGAGCTATTTATATGATAATGAAATTGTGTAAAATCTGTGGTATGCACAAATCAAACATTTATATTTGCTTCCTTTCTTGCTTGCTTATTTTGTTATATTTGTGACTTGTAGTTTATTTTCATATGTCACATTTATGAACAGGAAATTGTAATCTATATAAACTATATTCACAGAAGATATTGTATTATAATGACTTTTTTGGTGTTTTCTGATGCATTTTCTCATTCTCTAATATATTATAAACATATTCTCGAAATCGTTGTATATATTATTACATTTTCAACAGACAAAATCTACACAAGTACTTCTAAATGAACTTGGAATTTGGTCAGGTCATGCCACAGAACATGTTAAACATATTCAGTCATTTTGTAAATTTATGCCTACTTAATAAAATCAGAAAGTAGCGTCACCTTTTGAATTAGGAAAAGTAATTATAGAAAAATATTTCTCAAGTTTAAAAGGGGCATTTTTCTGCCATCCCCATGCCCCAAGTAATGTGAAGATAATGAGAATCTGACATAAATCAAATTATCTACATCTTGAAACTGTAAAGTTAATCTCTATTCTGTATTTTGTCCTTTGACTTTCTATAGAACTTTCTTACACAGCTGCCCAGGAGGACAATACTACCCTTCATGTTCTAATGAAAATTCCATCTCAAAGGCATTCATTTCTTAGCTTCGTTTTAAAGTTGTGAACTGGTTGTATTATCCACATATTTTTATGTAGATATTATTTTGCCATTTCTCTTTTCTTCCAACTTTTCTAATTGTACAAATACTATAAACTGAGAAATTTATCTTTTTGAACTACCTCATTAGATTGTTTGATTTCTTTCTATAGCCTTGGCTTTTTCTGCAATTCTTTGAGTAAATAAACACTTTTGACATCAGATCTTTTATTCCATTCTATATCTTCTGTATTCTCCCGCCTTTCTTTACTCATTTAATCCTAGACTTCAAAAGACTTTTTTTTTTCTTGTTGGATTGCAAACTTAATTATGTAATAATATTCAGTAGGAAATTGGTCAGCAAACAATTCTGATATACAAGTAACTTCTCAAAACGTGTTAATGTATTCTCTTTTGTAATATAAAGATTGTAGTTTCTACTACAATATTTAAATTTTTATTATATACATACATACATTTATTGAATATATTAAAGTTTAAAACTTTTATCACAAGGGGCTGCAAATATTAATAATGCTTTTCTTTTCTTTTATTTTTTTCTTTGAGACAAAGTCTCACTCTGTTGCACAGTGGCACTGTCTCAGCTCACTACAACCTCTGCCTCCCGGGTTCAAGCGATTCTCCTGCCTCAGCCTCCCAAGTAGCTGAGATTACAGGTGTCTGCCACCATACCAGGCTAATTTTTTGTGTTTTTAGTAGAGACAGAGTTTTACCATATTGACCAGGCTGGTCTCAAACTCCTGACTTCGTTTTGCCCGCCTCGGCCTCCCGAAGCGCTAGGGTCACAGGAGTGAGCCACTGTGCCTGGCCTGATAATGCTTTTCAAAGTATTTTCAGGTAGGAGTTTAATTAGTGTGTGCAATAAAATCACGAGCAATTTCATTTGGGGTTTAATATTCTGAGCTTCAATTAAGTCATCAGAAATTCTGAGGCAAGTGAAGCGTGTAAAGTTGAAAATGCTTTTAATTGTTTATAAATTTTATTTTGAACATTACTATAGTTACTGAATCTAAACCACTTTAAAGCAACATTAGCTTTAATTATATGATATATTTGGTCATTTTATCTAAAATTTGCAGTCTGAAATAGGTGACTAAATATTATATAAATATGTATAAATATAACAACAGCTATTGCCAGGAACCTTTTAAATTATGAAGATTTCTGCTGATTAGGAGTAAATCTTTAAACTTTACACCACTATTAGTTTCAAAGGCAAAACAATTTTATGTGTTTTATTTCTTATCCATTATTTTCCTCCTTTATACTTCAATTCTCTGTTCTTATAAAAATACAGTTTAATTTATGAATGCAATTTGAGTACACTTATTGAAATAATATTGCAACATTTGAATAAAACAAATATTTTCACATCGTCCCTAAGCGTATATTTTATTCTTATTCCTGTATCTATTTGCTTAAGAATTAGTGGCATATTGTCAAATAACGTTTGTACTTTTGTGCCTGGAGTTTTCAATTTAGACATTGTTTATTGAATTCCAACTATGGAAAATAAGAAATTATTTCTTTTACTAGTTTTCAACCTACGTTTCCACTTCTATCATCATTGAAAAAGAGTATCAGTTTTCTAAATTACTATTTAGTGCTCTCATTGTTAATACTATTAAATGTAGTTGACAGCTAGATTGGTATAATTGCATTTCTGTTTCTTTAATTATGTCACTGATTTTTATTTGAATTTATTCTCAAGGGCCTGCTGATTCTTGGACCTTTGTTCATACTTCAAAAACTCTAAATGTGGTTCTGAGCTTGACTTCTTTCAGATTTCAGGATAGGGAGAAGGTCAAGAACTGAATTGTTTGCTTTAAAGAGACTCAGAAGTCAGTGAGTATTGGTTTTTTTTAAGCAGGTTTTTAAATAATTTAATTCAGATAAAATGCCTCCAATCTGCTTATAATTATGAGAATTCTGAGATGTTAGCAGGGGAAGGGGCCAGTGTTACTAACTATTCAGTATGGAAACTTTCAACGAATCTCCTTGTTTTTATTGACATCTTATCCCTCCAATCCCCTCCTCCTTGAGCTCTTCCTTATATTTCTAGTCCAAACCTTTTATAGCCCACCCTCATCTCAATAATAATCATTTACTCTTTGCCTAGGGGAGGCTTCAGGGGAATTAAATTGCCTATCTATCTGAACTAGAAGTAGGATTTGGGATTCCGTCATTCTCTCTAAATGATTTCTACCCAGTCCTCTTCTTTTCAGCTGCACTTCACACTTAAACCTTTGGGAAAGCAGTACCTAAAAATTCAAAGGTTTTATTCACATATCTACAGCAATAATAGTCTTATTGAGAATGATATTCAAGACTCTTTATCTTGGCCTTATAGGCAAGTCGATTTTACATTTCTTTGCTTTTTTGAGTCAGTTACCAAAAATTATTGATTTCCATCTTCTGAAATCATATTTAAATTTTTAATTGGCTCTCAGATTTATTATTGTCTGATGAAAATTTTAACTAATTAAAAAATTCTTGATGCTACATTAGTAAGATTGTGAAAAGAAACATTAATAAATACAGTCAATAAATTTGCCATTTTTATCAGAAGACTCAAACTATTCGTTTTCATACTTTAGGGTGAAATTGAACAAACATACACTCTGATGCATAAATTTTTATATAGCTAAATATATATATATATCACACAAGTTTGCATATATCTCATATACCCATATAGAATATATGAGTTCTCTAAATCTATATCTTCTTGCCTCTATCTAGAGAATAATAGGATTGAAAAAGAAAATACTGTTATAGTACCAAAAATAATAATGTAAATTCATTCATTATTTTTAACTTTCACTTTTCAGATATCACTTCAGTTTCAGTTCATTTTGGTCCAGTAGAAGACGTCCTTATGACCATTTCTGTTTCTTTTTTTTAGGGATTCCATAACAAATTGCCACAAATGAGGTGTCTTGAAACAAAGAAAATGTATTCTGTCAATAGGGAAATAAATTCCTATTCAATACATGGTGCTGGGATAACTGGCTAGCCATATGTAGAAGAATGAAATTGCCTATCACCATATACAAGGAAACCTGCCTATCACCGTAAGCAAAAATTAACCCAAGATAGGTTAAAGACTTAAATGTAAGTCCTCAGACTATAAAAATCAATAGAAGAAAGACTTCAATCATTTGTGTTGCTTGGTTTGCAGCTGAATAACTGGAATCTCTGCCTCCTCTCTCCCTTGGTCTTCTTCCCTGTGTGTGTGTGTGTGTGCCTGGCTTTCTAATGGTGACACCAGTATTGGATATAGGGACCACCCTATCCTGTGTGACCGCATCTTAACCAATTATATTTGCAAAGACCCATTTACAAATAAGATCACATTGCAATTTTGAGGTTGGCGTTAATCTTGAGTGGACACTATTCAATCTAGTACACTATCATTTTCTGATTCTACTGACTTTAAGATTCTTTAGGATTCTCTTTCTCTTTCTGAAATTCATCCTACAGTAGGTAATTTTACTACATGTTATATATATATATATATATTTAATAACTGACCTACCAGATTTAGATCAATCATAAAATAAGCACAACTGCTTTTTCAGTTGTTATTAAATTACCAGAATAGCTAATGCTATATTCTTAAGGTTTTGGTAGATTCCAGTTGCTTTTATGTCCTCTTTTTGTTTTTGTTTTTATTTTAAAAATATGATCAAATGAGTTTCTAAATCTAAAGCTTGTAATATATCAGAGGTTTGCATTTTTTCCTGATTCTGAATCATCAAAATCAGAAAAAAAAGCATATCTATTCTTATTTAGTTGTAAATATCCCAGTCATTTACATAACACCTTGATAACAGATACTTTAAACTGCAACTTTTTTGACCATTCCTTCTGAATTAAGTAGAAAATGCTAAAAGCTTACCAGAAAGTGAAATAGAAGAACTAGTTCATATCTTCTTTTTAATTCAAGCAAATGACAAAATATAGCTCTGCAGGAGAATATAATGATCTCAGCATATGTTCATCTGCCTTGTATGTATAATCATTTTCTTTTGTATCATGTCTTAGAGAAATTATTATTATGATTTGAATATTGGGAAATCACAGGTATAATTACTGACAGGGAAGTATTAGTTTGCACATTAAGCTATGATTTTATATAGAAATATGTATATGTTTTTATAATATTAAATATGTATTAAATTTACAATATTAATAAATAAATCCTCAATTTTTATGATCATCTTATTTAAATCAGGATTAATTGTGGGTACAAGGATTTAAGAAAAGTATATTTTGAGCAAATCTGAGGAAAATGAACATACTAGTAGTGGAAAAGATGAAGATTTATGATCCAAAGTTCTCAAAATGTCCATTATTTTAGCAAGTCCATAAGTAGCACAAAAATCATGGGTTCCCTACTAGAGCTACTAAACACAATAGGTGGTCTTACTGCAGTAGGAGTGTCTAAATAAAACCTGATGATCTTCAATATCTTCCTTGAGGAAGTAGCAATTGAGGGATGTCATGGGCAGGTAACTGGGATATGATGAAAAAGTAGAATAACATATGTAAGCTATTTCTTTTTCCTTTTAAATCAATAAAAATATATAAATTTATTATATAATATAATAAATATAGCATGTGTAGCAAATAGAATTGGGAGCAGTAGAGATTCTAAAATCCCATATGTTTGATAGTATCATGTTCTGGCAATTCCAAACAACTCAATTATAAAAGAAAATGTGGCACATATACACCATGGAATACTATGCAGCCATAAAAAGGATGAGTTCATGTTTTTTGCAGGGACATAGATGAAGCTGAAAACCGTCATTATCAGCAAACTAACACAGGAACAGAAAACCAAACACTTCATGTTCTCACTCGGAAGTGGGAGTTGAACAATGAAAACACATGGACACAGGGAGGGGAACATCACACAGTGGGGCCTGTTGGGGGATGGGGGGTTAGGGGAGGGATAGCATTAGGAAAAACATCTAATGTAGATGACGGGTTAATGGGTGCAGCAAACCACCATGGCACTTGTATAACTATGTAACAAACTGGCACATTCTGCACATGTATCCCAGAACTTAAAGTATAATTTTTTGAAAAGTAAAAAAAAAAAAAAAAAAAAAAAAAAAAATTCCCTCACCCCTACTCCACTCATCCCACAATCCTTCCAGTTTTTGTACCACTGGGGAGAAGTATTCCTGATGCAAACTTCACTGCTTCCTGCTTTGAAGGAATCCTCTATCCTGTGGATATCCCTCCACAGATAGTAAGTTCTTAATGCAGGGGATGGAAGGGCACACACAGAGGTGGGAGGTGGAGGATATGATGGATAAGGTGGATGGGGTAATGAAGATGGCATGGAAGACTATACGGTATTTCATATATAATTGCTAAATCTGCGTATTTTGCATCTGAATTAAGAATCCAAACATTTTTAAAAGTTCTGAATTTCATGCAGGTAAGAGAGAAAATAAGCAATAGTAACTAATGTTGATACTTGTGAATTTTCTGTCTCTGTGTTTTTAGAAGTATTAGACATGATTGTATTAATTGACTGAGAACCCAATATCTAACCTGGTTCATCCTCACCTTTCTGCCTCCCTTCTTTCCTCCTTCCTCTTCCTTCCTTCCTTCCTTCCTTCCTTCCTTCCTTCCTTCCTTCCTTCCTTCCTTTCTTTCTTTCTTTCTTTCTTTCTTTCTTTCTTTCTTTCTTTCTTTCTTTCTTTCTTTCTCTCTCTCTTTCTCTCTCTCTTTCTTTCTTTCTTTTTCTTTCTTTCTTTCTTTCTTTCTTTCTTTCTTTCTTTCTTTTCTTTCTTTCTCTCTCTCTCTTTCTCTCTCTCTCTCTTTCTTTCTTTCTCCTTCCTTCCTTCCTTCCTTCCTTCCTTCCTTCCTTCCTTCCTTCCTTCCTTCCTTCCTTCTTTCTTTCTTTCTTTCTTTCTTTCTTTCTTTCTTTCTTTCTTTCTTTCTTTCTTTCTTTCTTTCTTTCTTTCTTTCTTTCTTTCTTTCTTTCTTTCTTTCTTTCTTGTTGTCCTTCCACTGATGACCCTTTAATGACTATGGATTAAGCAGTGTCTAGGGACTAGGGGTAAAGTATTGAGCAAAACAGATACTATTCTGCTTCACATTGTGTTTACGACTTAGAAACAATGTTGCACTTGGGGGCACCTTAGTTTTTAGCAATTATCACTGTCTGAATAGAAAAATTATGAAGTAATAAACAATTTTGGGAAACGTATGTATTTGGTTCAAAATATTGTGGAATCCCCAAATTTAGGTTAATGTTCCTGATGCATAGTAAAACAAAAACTGACACCTCAGCACCTAGGAGCAGAGAGAGGTTTATTCAATTTGGCCAAAACAAGAGGGCAGGAGACAGAAATCTCTCAAATTCTACCTGTCTTTGAACATATTTTGTGGCTTTCATGAGTAAGGTAGGTATCTGTGGAGTGAGATAACATTATAATCAAAGCTGTTTGCGTCCCTTGGCCTAATCCAACTTCTAGATGCCATCAAGGAGGTCTGCATGGTCTAAAGTTCGTTATTCTTTGAAAGACCAACAAGTTTATTAACCCTTTGGGCAGCCCTTGGAGGCTGGGATGTGAAGTTAATAATTACTAGTGACTACTCCCTACTGAAACTACTACATGCAAGTAAACATGCATGGAGAAAGAAAAGAACAAAGAGAAAGAAAATAAGTAAAACAAAGTCTTGGGATTTTTATGAAATATAGGCTTCGTTACAAAAACACAGAAGAGATAAATGAACAAATAAATAGAATTACAGATACTTTTATTGAGATATATTTGCTTGAATAGTCATTAGCTATTAGATATATTTACTCAGGTAAATGCATTTAAAGGATTGTAACTGTTTAACAAGATTTAAAAATGCAACTAACTAGCATTGTTTCTGATAAGAATGTGAAAATGTACTACAAAAATATGCTTGATTTTAATGCTAGCAATATTCACTATACTGATTTACATTATGAGATTCTGGAGAAGCATAAAGTTATAGGAAAATTAATATGAAAGGCAAGTTAAAGGCAATAATTGCCTTATAAAGGCCTTTCATTAAATATCAAAATGCTGAGTTGGCCAATGCCATGATTCAGAAAGCAAAAACCATATTTTTAAAAAAAGGAAGTGTTTTTTAAGCTCTCCAAGACATGTTTGCACGTTTTCTTTTCTTTCTTTCTTTTTTTTTTTTTTTTCTAGGACTCAACTTTGAAGGTTAGGAGGAACTCCATAGTGAAGACAAACTCTCAAACTCTCAACTACATGAGAAAAGAGTAAAACTTTAATTGATGTGTTAAGAGATTTATTGCATTTCTTCTTAAATCACAGTCAGAAGATTCTAATTTTAGAATTGACTTCTTTTTCAGGAAACATGACAGATGATATTTTGTTTGCTATCTCATTAAAAGCTCTGTCTATCAAAAGCTCTGTCTATCAATGTTGCTTATATGTGTTCATTATGTAATTTATAATGAAGATAATTAGTCATATAAAGAATTGGAGGAAAATTAAAGTCAATATCAAAAAAAAAGCAAATTCCCCAAAGTAACATAACCCAGTTGTGAAATAAATAATAATATATTCAAGTTGATAAAACAAATACGTAATTTAAACTCTTTATTAATCTGTACAGTAAAGACCAAATTGTAATCAAGTATAAACCATTAAAAAATTTACCAGATATAATTTTTTGGTTATTTCAGTTTTTCAAATGGCGTTTAGTGTCTAAAGGATTATTTTATTTTATTTTATCTCCGTACATATACTCATGCCCCTTAAAGGTCTTTTGAAATATTGACCAAAAACAACAGTAACAAACAAAAATGTATAGGCATAATTTCAGGTTGTCCAAGCTTTTAAATAGAACTGAACATTCAGTGATGTATTATAATACTACAGTATTACTCAGTTTTGTTTCATTAACAAATAAGTCTCAAATCTCAGTGATTTACACAAAAGGTTTATTTTCAGATTATACTACTCATCAGCAATTGACATTCAGCTATTGAATTTACTCCACACTTGTTTTTCTGAAATTGATGTTGAAGTTTGAGCCCTTATTTGGAACTTGTTGCCCTTCAGGACACGCGAAAAGGGCAAGAAGGGTCAAAAACATGAGATTCCTTTAAAAGTCTCAGCTCAGAACTAGCACCTTGTCACTACTGCTCACATTGGTTCCAGAAAGTCATGTGACAATGCCAGAAAATGAGGTAAGGAAGGATACTCCGCCTACATGTGACATTGGGAGGGGATGTTGATCTTCTAACAGGGAAGAGAATGAATTAGTTGCTGAGAAAAATAATATCCATTATTGAAGTATTTTTAATTTCCTGCTTCCCTTCCAGTATATCTTTGAAAACATTTATGATCTTTTAATTATCCTAATAACTTCCCTTCTCCACTAGCATTAATAGTGCTTTTAAAATATATATGCTTGGGAAACACTTGGAAGTTAAATTAAAAGGGAAAGTAATTATGAATAAGCTATATCTCTGCCTAATTCCGTTATTGCTATTACTCTTTCCACTTTTCCTTTGATACTGAATACAAAGAAAGAAAGGAACGGAAGAGAAAAACAACCAGCTTGATGTTCTAGGAAATGTTGATCATTTTCTAAAACAATATAAGCCTGTATGGTCACAACTGATGGACACAATAATGTTCTCGCCATGTGAGCAAAAAGGGTGAAATTTGAAGGGTCACAATTTGTAAAAGCTCTGCATCCTGTTGACAGAGTCTAGAGGGACATTTAAATACTGAAACTGGGGATTCTTAGTAGTCCCAGGGTGGAAAATTTCTATAATTGGGACTCGCACTGAGAATATAAAGAACATTAAAATGCCATTAACTTCAACAATTCACACTCTGATAACACATTGAATCTAATTATTATGACGTTATAGAAATATGTATAGTATCCAAATGTTCTTTAAGCTGTTTATGAAAACGAATATAAAAGTGCATTTGGTACCAGAGAGCAGGTTAACTTTATTGTAGAAAAAAAAAGCCAGCTTACTCCATATAGAGAAAATTCAGTATAATGTGTTTGATCTATATTCACAATTCTCACGAATATCATGGCCAACTGAGTTTATTGAAAGTGAATGACTTTCAAATGGACTGATTTCACAGGACTAAAATCTGTGATGGAAGCATGAGAAGAAATGGAGAGTAGTATACCTCAGTTACTTATTACTTGTTTTGTTTTCTTCATTTACCATTTGTTACTGTGTTTTTTTCTCTTTATAAGTTGCCTTTTGACTGGCATTGCTTTGATATCCCGAACAGGCAGCTGCTGCCAAATTTACCAAAAGTGAAATGTTGCAAACTGCCATCGAGTTTTTAATGTTTGGTTTTCTGTCAGTGTTGTTAAAATCATGAAATTATTTTCTAACAAATCACACCAGTGGACTATAGTTTTTTGTCCTGCAAAACAATCTGCCTGAACAAAGATCTCCCTGTTCTGATAATAATTTAAAACAGGTAGGCATTTAAAGGTAAATATCCTAGGTTTATGCTTAAAACTAGATGTAAAGCACAAAAAATAATAATTAATTGCATAAAACCGGTTAAATTGGAAAGGATTGAAGTCTCTCTCTCTCTCTTTCTTTCTCTCTCTCTCTTTCTCTCTCTCTCTCTCTCTCTCTCTCTCTCTCTCTGTGTGTCTCTTTCTCTCTGTGTCTCTCTTGCTCGCAAACATTTCTGTCTTTTTACGAAGAGTCCAACCATCATTGAGTGAAAAGAATATCCTCCAACAAATGTGCAGGCAACGTTCTATTCCTTGTTGTGTACATGTAAAAGAGAAACTGGTTTAGAAGCAAAAAAAAAAGGGGACTTGTGTTATTTATTAATATAATTAAAACAGAAGCCACTGAAATCTCCCCAATTTACAATCAGACTCACAATTTAAAATTGCTCATTTATATCTCATATCCAGAAACTGATAAAACTTTACTGTATCCATAAAGTGTATATATAAAGCATCTTAAAAAAAACCTTGTTTGCCATTCAAAAAAATTTTTTTACACCATTTGGATAGATCACTGGAATGAAAGTTCAATTATAGGTCAATATAAATATAAAATGTAGTTTGCCTACTATATAAATAGAATGTACATTTCTATAAGCAGGATAAAATTTTAAATTTTCCAGGGTTTTACATACATAAACAGAATTTCTAAGTTATGTGACAATTCTATATTTTGGGGGATATATATACATATATATATGCACATAATATTTATATGTATGTGTATATAATATATATAATTGTTCAATCCTGGATATATTTTTTAAGACTTAAGAGGAAAATAATAGTCTTTTATACTTACATAGCTATTCACTATTTCTGCTACTCCTTCTCCATTTTAGAAGATGCACGTTTCCCTCAAGTATCATTTACCTTTAGCCTGTAGTGTTTCCTAGAGAACAATTTTATTGGCAAAATTTTCTAATTGTTTTCTGACATTTGAGAATCCCTTTCTTTCACCTAAATAATATCTTTAAAGATATTAAACTTGGATTTGACAGTTCTTTCCTTTCAGAGTTTTATGTATACTTTCCAAATGTCTTTGCCTTATGTGATTTCTGTTGTGAAATTTGGTGTCATTTGAACCATTTTCCCCTGGTAGACACTGTTTTGCTCTATGTTTTACTCTATATGCATTCAAATTGTTTTCTTTATCTTTTGTGTTCAGTCATTTTATAATGATTTGTCTTGTCGCGGTTTTCTTTTAGATTATCCTTTTGGAAGTTATATGAGTGTTTTCTGTAAATCTTTAAATTTATGAGTGTTGCCAAATCTAGAAGTTATTTCTTCAAGTATTTTTCTCTGTCCAAATTTTATTCTCCTCTACATTTGATGTTTCAGTGACATATGTTATTCTCTTGGATATCAGAAACTCAAGTCCCTGGAGTTCTAAGATATTTTTCTTTTAAAATATTATCTGTTCTTCAGATTGGCAATTTCCATTGTTTTGTCTTTAACTGAGTTGTCTTCTATGGTTTCCATTCTACTATTATGCCCATTTAGTTTATTTTTTAATTTTAAATTGTCTCCTTTTCCATTGTATAATTTCCATATGGCATACTTTTAATTTATGTTATTTTTGAAAGCCTTTTTTTCTATTCATTCCAAATGAGCTTATCTTAATTTCACAGATCATAGTTATAATAATATTCATTTTATAATATTTGTCTGAAAACCCATTATCTGTATAATATCAAGGATTAATTTCTGTTGATTTTTTTTTTCTCTTGAGATTTTGTTACATTTTCTTATTCTTTGTATGGCAGGTTATTTAGGACTATATTCTGGACTTTATAAGCAATGTGTAATAAAATGCTACATTTGCATTTTCAACATATAAAAGGAATAAATAGAAAATCCAAGGAAATACTGCAAGACAACAAAAAATGTCGGGAAAATAATGAACACATACAAAGGATATGAATGGCAATTTCTCAAATTAAAACTTTAATGCAAATGATTAAAGGTAATGCACATGGTAATTAGATATGGGCAAATTTAAAAGCAATAAAATACCACAAAATTTAAAAAAAATCAAAATTCAGTAGTAGCAAATATGAGTAACTGTGCACTACTTGTAGAAGTAAAAATCGATGCAAGCATTCTTAAGAAAAATCTGATAGGAATTATTGAAGTCAGATAATAATTTCCTATTATTCAATATTCTACTTTTGGATATATTTATTTTTGAGGAAAACTCATGCAAATGTGCAATAGGTCTTGAGTTACAATGGTCTTTCATCATTTATTGTTTTGTCAGACAGATGGAAAGAATCTTGTCATCTAGCATTAAAATATCAATATATAACATGTTATGTGTATTTGCTATGAAGTACTATGAATCACTTAGAAGTGATTAAATTACCATCCTACGGCATACAGATAGATGTTTAAAGCATATTATACAAGCACAATAGATAACTATGTAATGGAGAATACTGGTAAAAAATCTGAAAAGTTATAGCTATCTTTGTTGGTGTCTTAACCATATTATGTCAGCATTCATATTTCTGTATATGGCAAAGCTTCTCAGTGAAAACAACTGAATTTCTGCCCAAGGACTTCAGTAGTTTTATTAATGTGCATAGTTCATGTTCAGGGAAAGTCAAAGTGAGAGGGAGTTAAACCTCTAAAAGTCACTTTCAACCCATAATTACTAATTACTAAACATTGGTGAATATACACTACAATATCCTTACTCCTTGGGAAAGACAACTCAGCCAACTACATTTTTCAGGAGGACCCAAAGGAAACTACCTTCATAAATGGATAACTAATAGAATAGTGAGATGGGATCAGTGACGTCTCTGAGAAACTCAGTGGTGGCTCTGCTCAGCAGACCAGGTGGTAGACAACAGGTGCCACTAGAACTTGGTGGCTTAAATGCCAATTGGTATAATGGGATTATGGATTTACAGAGGTGGTAAAAATGGCACTTAACTGTTGTCAACCTGTTGGATGCAATTCTCTTATTAATCTGCGAACTAGAAATGGTTGATAGGAACATTGATACAGAAGGATCTGTAACAATGGCTAATTGAACACAGTTTTCCTAAAAGGCATAGATCGATGGTCAATGAGAAAGTTATTTTGTTTACATAGCCAAGAAAGTTCAAGACATGATCAAATATTAGATTCTTCAATAAAGAGTTCAAATTTCCTTGTGCGATATCCAAATTTGAGCCAGTTCTTAGATCCGGCAGTTTACCAGGGAATGGAAGGTTGTAAACTCTGGAGGTCTACATATAGCATTCATTGACCCCATCCTTCCCTAGAGGTGCATATGGTCATTTATCAGATTACCACATACTGAAAACAGGAGGAAAGGGCAGAAAAATATATTTGGTGGATGTTGTTCTTGGCTGACATTAATTGCAGGAAACCACAAATAACGTCATGTACCTACCTTAATAGTAGGACCACATGGAGACAAAATGATAAATGGAGCCCTGAACCAGTTTCCTTTCCTAATGGGTCCAATGGATGGGGAGAACCCTTGCCCCAAACCATTTCCTTGTTCCCTAAGTACATACTTAGAGTATATGTGTAATATATAAATCTTACATTGATCCCTGATTGTTTAGTAAAAGCTGTAATGAAAGAAAAGGCAGGGAAAACCTCCAAAACTCTCACCCAGCACAGCTGAGAATGTAAATTCAAAACACAATCAATCCTGGCAGAAATGGCAAAATTAGTCCCACTTTCAAAGACTCATGGAATGCAAGGGCATTAGTTCCTGTAAAATCACAGTTTAATCCAGTCTGGTTCCTGCAAAACTTCAGATAGATCTTATACAGAATCACAGGCCACAATTGTAACTACTGGCATCTTTGTTAGAATAATGGCAATAGATCAGCAATTTGGTATGTGACTTTCATATGTGATGAATCAGTTTGTTTTAATTTTAATTAGAAAGAGACATTAAAGACTACTGTCCTCATGTTTTTATCCAGAGCTATATTAACTCACATATGTGTATACTATATAATTCAAAGAAACTTTAATTACCTTTACCTGGTCCAGTTCATCACACTATATGGATAATGTGTTGTTCCCATTTCCCCATAATATTTTAGTAAATATTCTATATAATAGAAATTGGACATTACAAGGGAACAATACTCTCTAGATTTTCTATTCTTTTTTTCTTTCTTCCTTTCTTTTTTTTGAGATGGAGTTTTGCTCTTGTTGCTCAGACTGGAGTGCAGTGATATGATTGTGATTTCAGCTCACTGCAATCTCCACCTCCTGGATTCAAGTGATTCTCATGCCTCAGCCTCCTGAGTAGCTGGGATTACAGGCATCTGCCACCACAAACAGCTAATTGTTTGTATTTGTAGTAGAGACAGGGTTTAACTATGTTGGCCAGGCTGTTTTTGAACTCCGGATCTCAAGTGATCTGCCTGCCTCAACCTCTCAAAGTGCTGGGATTACAAGCATGAGCCATCGCACCCAGCCTACTCTCTTGATTTTCAACAATTGATCACTTTATCTTGACTTTTCTTTCCTAACTACTCCAGGAAAAATTGGAACTGATATTACATTCACCACATATTGTGTTACTTTTGTTTGCATGTATTTACCCTATTAAATCAGGGTGTACTAATGAACAAAACCATTTTATTTCATTTTCATCTCGATATTATTAAAATTAGGAAGCTTATCTATATATGGTAGGCCACAACACTTGTTATTGAATTTTATTTTATTTAAGTTATAATATCAATTTTCAAAGTGTTCTATACAATTTTAGCTAAAGTCATACATTAAATAGCAAGTTGTTTTTTCTTTCTTTGTTTAATAAAAAGATAGATTCTCATTGTCTTAGCCCATTTTGCATTGCTGTAATAGAATATCAGAGGTTAATTTATAAAGGAATTTTTTTTTAGCTCAAAATCCTGCAGGTGGGGAAGTTCAAGAGCATAGTACTCGATCTGACCAGCTGCGGGTGAGAACTTAGTGCTGGGTGAAAACATGGTCAAATTTGTTCTCTTTTGTGTGGCTAAATAATACTCCATTGTGTCTATAAAACCAGAAAACTAAGAGAACATGTGCACAGAGATCACATGGTAAGAGAGGAAGCAAGCATAAATCTAGGAAAATTGGCTCGCTTTTATAACAACCCACCCTCGTTGTAACTAATCTAGCCCTGAGCCAGCAAGCACTCACTCCTGAATGAGCGAGACTTTAATTCCGCCATAGGGCATTAATCTGTTCATGAAGGATCTGGCCCCATGACTCAAACACCTGGCTCTGGACCCCACCTCCCAGCATTGCTGCATAGGTAATTACGGTTCTACTTGAGTTTTGGCAGGGACATACCACATCCAACCCATAGCTCTCATCAAATCAGGAAGACAACAGTTTGTTCTCAAAATTATTTTTGTAAGAAGTTTGCAGGAAATTTTGTAGTGACTGTTCTCACGAAAAGGACGATTGTTCTATTGAGATACTGCAAGTATCAAATAGCAAATGCAATATATTAGCAGCTGTTAAAATAATTTAAAGATGGAGATGACCCCTTTCATAATAAAAAGTCATTAAAATATTAAATCAATAATAAAGAAAGTGTGGAAATAACTAAGGAAAAGTTTTGTTTTAAAAAAATCAATATTTTTTCATTATGCATAATGAAGAAACCTATTAAGAATTTGTGGATATCAACTGTGAATAGTAGTTCAGAAGCAGACAGTATAGAAGCTTCAGCATTTTTAAAATTGTTGTTTTGGTGGTAATACTGTAAACCAAATAAGAAATGAAGACTCATAGGTGGGAATTGAACAATGAGAATACTTGGACACAGGGCAGACAGCATCACACACCGGGGCCTGTTGTGCGGTGGGGGAAGAGGAGAGGGATAGCATTAGGAGATATACCTAATGTAAATGATGAGTTAATGGGTGCAGCACACCAACGTGGCACATGTATACATATGTAACACACCTGCACGTTATGCACATGTACCCTAGAACTTAAAGTATAATAATAATAAAAAAATAAATGAAGACACGCACATATCTATACATCATGTACACACATGCATGTTACAGCCATATATTAAATAACACATATGTATAACAAAATGAGCAGCCAAAGATTTTGGATCATCAAGAATTCCTGTCCCAAATAATAGAAATTCTCTGAGTTAAAAATAAATGGCAAAATTTTGTTCCTTAATTGACATCACTATACTGTTTCCTACTCTTCATATAAAAAAGATTGATTTTTATGCAATTACAGAAATGAAAATGTTTATTGCACTGTTTTTCCCCTGTCTGTGTTGAGGTTGTGGTGTGGATGAGATAACAGTAGGTGTAGCTAAATTTATAAGCTAGAAAGGAGAGAGGTATATGTACATGGTATCTTAGCTGTTTCTTCAGTATAGAATGTAAAGCCACTAGTCCAAGAAAGCATGTAAAGAATCTTCAAACTGTGCCAAAACTGAGATGCTATGAATTTATAATGTTGATAGTCACATAATAAGTCAAGTTACTTCAAATATTATAGATTGTCTATATGTATTAATATAGTTAGAATGGAAAAACATGATTAGTTGTTTCATTTTTCTTACAGATACTTTAATAAAAGTCAAATGAAACGTACATGACATTGATAATCACATAAGATGGCTAAAACACAAGAATCTTCCATTAAAAGCTATCAGTTATATAAAGAAATAAACATGCAGGAGGCAAAAGTTTTTATATGCTGATCCTTACAATCCTCTTCCCTACTCCTCCTGCCAACCAACTAAAAATTAAATAGATACAAAGTACATCTAGACTAGGCAGAATCAAGGACTTGCTTTGCTTGGATGAAAAACAGTTATATATTGCACATAAGATTTATATATTCCTTAGAATCCTGGGTTTGATGGGATGGAAAGAACATATGCCTCAATTTTATTCTTCAGGCACAGACTGCCTCATGTTTGCCTCAGTAACATTTACAAGCATGTCATATTATTCCTTTCAAGGATCCATAAAAACTAGCACCATCATTTAAGAATTTTATTTTTTCTTAAAGTAGGCTCTCTTCTCAGATTTTGAAACATCCCTTTTCACAGAATGTGGAACACAAATAACTTTGGCTTTAAAACTACTAAACCCCATGTAGGCTGGATGCATTGCACAATGTAGCCATTTATTTTATCACATTTGTAAGTGAATATCATATGATGCTATCTCCAAATAGAAATGTTTATAGAGCTCATGAAAGAATACAATGTAGACAGTTGGTAAACTGCCAATTAACAGAACCAAACTATAGGAAATAAAAGACTCCAAGAGAAAAAGAGTGATGACATGGCTAAAAGTCAATGCACTATTATGTTATATCAGGCATATAATTTTAAATGAATATACAATTCTATAGCATGTTTAGTAATTTATATTTAAACATGCATTCATTATTTTAAATAAACATACTAACATATAAGATTTCTATACTAACATTCCAGTTAGCATTTAATTATTGGAGTTATTAAATTCTAAGGATTGACAAAGTAAAATGAACAATAAAATTTAATTGTTATAATCTCTTCCTTATCTTCACTGGTTTGTTCAGGGTGCTGGCCATTGACATATTTGGTGGTTAGTTGGAGAATTTCAATATTTTTGTCATTTCTTTTTTCTTTTCTTTTTTTTTTTTTTTTTTTCTTTTTGAGACAGAGTCTCGCTCTGTTGCCCAGGCTGGAGTGCGGTGGCGCGATCTCCACTCACTGCAAGCTCCGCCTCCCGGGTTCACGCCATTCTCCTGCCTCAGCCTCCCGAGTAGCTGGGACTACAGGCGCCCGCCACCTCGCCCGGCTAATTTTTTGTATTTTTAGTAGAGATGGGGTTTCACCGTGTTAGCCAGGATGGTCTAGATCTCCCGACCTCGTGATCCGCCCGTCTCGGCTTCCCAAAGGGCTGGGATTACAGGCTTGAGCCACCGCGCCCAGCCTATTTTTGTCATTTCTTGAAATTATCCTAAAATGTATTATTTGCTAGTAGGAAAACATTTTTATTTATTTTAAAAACAGAATTTTGACCCCTGCAATTCTAGTTTTTCTACTAATCTCAAGATAGAAATGAGAATTTTTAAAATTTTAGTACACTGATACTAGATTCATAGCAGAAAGGATCTATTTCTTTGGTCATGCTTCTTCTGGTATATTCTGATATGAGAGAAGCATCATAATCACGCCTTTCATAATTGGGATGTTAAATATGAACAATTTCTCTAGTGATTTATCATTTCTCATCGTCTGTTGCTATTAGTTCTCTCCAGCATAAATTGCTAGTCTCAAATCCTCAAAACTTCTTGTTTATAAGTAGCATATTTGCCTACTTCTTCCTGAGTTGACGTTTAAGAATTTTGATACCTCTGTTGCTAAGTCTGATGCTTTTGCAATATATGTATTTTCACATACTTGTTTAGTCTTCTTTAAAACGCCATTTGGAAACAACCCTCTCTTCTTAGTAAACACTTTTGCCAACTCAAAATTTCTCTGTAAATCTCCTTCTATGTGCTAATTAAAAGTCACCATTCCTCAGATGACACCATATTCAGAAATCATTATTTCAAATAGGATAGTCTTACTCCCTGTCAGGGAAACTCACCTGAAAGGGTTAAAATACAACTACTTTAGTAGTTTTTATTACTTAAAAAAAAATCAGCATCGTAATATCTTCATTGTTGATTAAAAACAACACACTTTTGCAACTTTTGCTGCAAATCAGTCCTGAACCTACTTAGAATTTTGTAATACTTTGATCTCTTTTTTCTTCCTGTCAGCTATCAACCCTACATCAAATTATAACAAAATATGTTTGAAAAACAGTCCTTGTAAAACTTGAGGTTTAATTGGATAGTTAAGTCCCGATTTTCTTTCAAATTCAAAATAATTAGAATTTTTCGTACAAAAATAGTAACAAACTGCCTAAATTTTATTGGTGTGCCTGAAGTTTGAAAACTAACTAATCATATAAATAAATAGAAAAATGATAAACAAGTAGGTAAATAGGCAGATAGACTAAATTACATAAAATAGCAATCAGTAACAGAAGCACCTCAGACCCTAATATTCAATTTATATTACCACCCTAATTAAATATGAAAAATATATATATATGAGTTATATACGAGGTGCGTGTGTGTATATATATGTATACACACACATATGTATTTAAGTGTATATACCTATACTTACTATAATATGTGTTCAACACAGGGGTCTTCCCTATATGTAGAAGCTATTATGTAAGTCCTTTTATATCAGTTGCTTTTTTCCTGTATATACCTATAATTATGCATTATGTAATACATTTATATATACCTTATATTAGGTATATAATACCATATTATTACGGTATTATAATTACATATTAATATAGTATATTCTTAATATTTATTATATAATGTATGAGGTATGTATATATTATGTAATATATTTATAGCATATGAGGGTACATGTGAAGTATATATAAGATATATATAAAGTTA
The DNA here is from genome assembly GCF_037993035.2 of Macaca fascicularis. NCBI lineage: Eukaryota > Metazoa > Chordata > Mammalia > Primates > Cercopithecidae > Macaca > Macaca fascicularis. Next base: position 36,494,881 of record NC_088391.1, on the reverse strand, counting down.
TTATATAAAGACATATAAGGTATAAAAGTATTATAAGGTATACCTTATAAGGCATATAATATCTATGTATATATTACTTAATATTATATAATTATAAATTATATCATATGTAATTATTATATAATACCTTTATATATATACCTTACATATGTTAATCTATGTGAGTATATATATGCTCATATATAGGTATATATAAATATAGCTGTGTGTGTGTGTGCATATATCGGTATATATATAGTGTGTGTGTATGTTTGTATATATATAAATATATATGTAATGCTTTTAATTGGCAAAAATTGCATACATTTATCATGTACATTTTTCATGAAACATGTATACATTGTGTTATGGCCAAATTGAGCCAACCAACATATGCATTACTTCACATCGTCATAATTTACATCCCTAAATTCAAATCTCTTTGATAAAATATTTTCTTCTACTTCTATTTTCTAAATTATTAAATCCAACAAAATAACTCAGAGCTAGATTCACGTGAATTTCTGGAATTGTCTGAGGACATCAATTACCTTCATGAACTATATAACTATTAAGGATGCAGAATCCTAGTAATATTTTCTTCAGTGCTAGAATCATCTAACTGACAGTAAATTTTATTTTTCCTTTCCATCATTTTTTCATCATCTTTAAAATCACTTCTGAAATAAACTAATTCTTATCAGGCAAATTGAGCTTTGGTTATTAGAAAAATATTGGCTACTTTGTTTAAGACATCATTACATTTGTAAAAGTTGAAAAAGATAACTTTCTATTATGTTGTTTGAAATAAAAATTGAGGTAGATTAAAAACAATTGACAAGATATGATAATAATTAAACTTTTGTTTGTGTGGTGGTTCCAATTATTTTTGATGCACTGTGATTACCTAAATTGAAGTCAATAGTAAACCAGGTACTGGGAGACGTGACTGTCGACCAAATACATCTTGTATATGAGAATGACAACTATATATACTGATTCAGAATGAATTATGCCCATGCTTGCAATGCAAGTATTTGCATTTTGTCATCACGTTTCTCTTCTATTTAACTACGCCAGTGACTACCAATGAATCTATTTGAGCTTAAACGCTATCCTTAGATTTAGATCTGACGACTGTAGGTAGTAATCTTTTAACTACCATTAGTATTTGGAATTTCTGGCCTTATTATAAAATATTTTGAGATGAATTGACTGTTACTGCCTTTAGCCTTGTTTTCTGCTACTTAAATTTGGGGAATCAATTGCCTCCTCACTCATATATCCTGCCGACTATTGATTCAACTGGTCATAAAGTAATTATTCCAAATGTAAAATCATTTCCATCCTGTCTGCACATAAGAAGCAGCAGGATCCCTTTTTGAATAGTTTTCCAACTATAAGTGGAGTTCAATTAATATAATATGTAATTATATAGGAGCAAAAATTAAAATCTCCACAGATTTCTCTCAAATTCTGGCTCCTTGCCTTCAGTACAGGGTTGAGTGAAAAATATGGCAGTAAGCCAACTTGCCCTTCTTCCAAAATCAGCCACAATAGAATCTGCTGGATTGAAATAGAACATTAGGAGTTTAGTTTGGCACTCAGTATATTCAACCATTACTATATTTGTGACGTGATTCACTGGGCCAGCAGCCCAGAGGAACTCTGTGTCTGGATGCCCAGTTTTGAAATATGGAGAAGAGTTCATGACCACCGTGCTTTGTAAACCCACATTTCTGAAAATTATATTTCTCTATTTAAAAAGGCTGTGAGATAGCCAGATGTGTGTATTGGGAAAAATCAACCATTTTATGAAAAGGCTTTTGTGTATAATTTCTAAAAACTCGTTGGTATCACTTGAATTGGTTACATGTTGTTTACTGGCAGAGTAATTTCTGTATTTCTGTAGTTGGCTAAAAATGATCAGCATTCAAATTTCATTCAGAGATTCTACAAATATATCATTAGAGATATTGTGCTTTGTTCAATGTGCTCTTAGGAAAACTATATAGCATAGTGGAAAGAGCATGAACTTTGTATCCAAGAAACCTAGATAGGAATTCAAATTTATTTCACATACTTGCTATGAAAGCATGAGCAAATTTATTAACTAAATTTCCAAAGATTTAGTTTTCCAATTATCTGCAAAATTGCCTCAATGGGAGGTTGTAAGGATTACATGAATTAACCTATGTAAACCCTGTTAACAACCTTCCTAACAAGCAGGTTTGTTACATATGTGTACATGTGCCATGTTGGTTTGCTGCACCCATCAACCAATCATTTACATTAGGCATTTCTCCTAATGCTATCCCTCCCCCAGACCCCACCCCACGACAGGCCCCAGTGTGTGATGTTCCCCTCCCTGTGCCCATGTTTTCTCACTGTTCAACTCCCACTTAGGAGTGAGAACATGCAGTGTTTGGTTTTTCTTTTTGTGTTATTATTTTTAATATCATTGACATCATTTTCTCATGGTTGTTACATTCATCCAATTGATTATTACACCATAATCAGTAGCAGCAGCATTATAAACACAAGTTATAGAACCTAGAGCCCAGTTAATGTTGCAGCTTGACAATTTCTTATTCATATAAATGTGGACAAATCGTAAGTTTTCTAGATTTTGGTGCTCCCATTTCCAAATTGGGGGTTATATTTTTACTTTCATTATAATATCACTGTCAAATTTAAGTGAAAATTTTTGAGTTAAATATTCAGAACACCGAATAGATACAGTGATTATAAAATATGATTATAAAAACAATTTGAATAATTGTTGTTTAGATGAAGTATGACCCTTGAAGAGTATTTGGCCTCAGTGGGTGCCCAATAGTGACAGTGTTCAGTAGGTTCACTTATACTTATTTTAAGTTTGTTGCCAAACTAAAAACACATCAAGTTAAGCTCGTATTTGTGATTTACAATTAAATATATGAAAAGTCAAACAATTGTGAGTTATGTTTTAAGATTGTCATTAATGAATCACATGAATCTTTGTAAAAGCTGTAATCAATTGAAACCTTATCTTCATCACCAAAATCTTTCAGCGTGGCAAATGGACTCTTATGTACTTGCCTTCAAGAAGAGTGAAATTATATTGCATCATCAGTAATGTGAATTAAAAGCCAATATTTAGGTAGTATTATTTAAATTGTTAATCATTTCCAATAGCTATTGTTCTAATTTTTGGATTAGAGTAAGAAAGATGAGTAGGCGTGTCTCTTGATCAAATCATGTGGTAGATGAATTTGATTAATTTGGGCACAAAGGTAATTAATTTGTTGGATTTTCAAAGAAATACAAATAGAAATATGGCTATAAATTTTACCACAAATATCAGTGTTCTTTTAATTGTCACACATCAGAAAGCAATCTAAGAGAAATAGCAATAGTTTTCTCTATACATGAATAAACAAACTATTAATAATGTTAATAATTAGAATTCACAAAGCACAGCAGACTATATGGATGAAATAATATACTTCTTTTACTCTAAAATGTATTTAGTCTTCATTTTTTCAAATGATTCTAATGAGGACAGTGCTGATTGAGTATTTTGACCCTTTGCACATTACTTTTTTTCCAAGGCAAAATTTTACTTGGTCTCTTTCTCATTAAGCTTGTGTTTGAAATTGATTCATATTCAGAACTGAAGGTGAAGAGACCTGGGCATTCATTAAGATGATTAATTAAGAAGAAAAAATTTATTCAGTCTGAAAAAATGATACACAACCCTATTAGCCACTCAACTTTGGCTGAAAATGATATGTGATTCCCAGAAGTAAGATTCGTTTTCCAGGGGATAATGAAATTAATATCAGGATTAGACTTCTACAAACTGAGTTGACTTTACCACACTGGCAAGACATTCCAAATGTGCTCATGACATTGACTTACAAGTACTTTGCTTATTTAAAGCACAAAATTTGAACTGTGGAATGGATTTAGTCGCATCCTTCATATTTAAGTTAAAAGATGGAATAAACTTTTTCTAAAACAGAATACTGATATATAATTGGCTCTTGCTTAAGGGTTAGTATTTTTTTTCCACCATAAAGGTTAATAGCCTATATTTTAGATATATACGTCCCGTAGATATCTGTGGTTGTTTTTTTTTTTCATCTATTGATTTAATTTCCATTTAATATACTTTACTTACTACAATAGCCACAGGTAATGAAGAAGTCTACTTTACATGTTTTTAAATTACATTTAACAGTAAATAATATAGTCCTACTTTGTGCAGCATGGTTTTCTCAGGTGCTGATCGTTTTCAAATAAGAAATTGAAATGAATTTCATGGATTCTAATTTCATAGAATTAGCATTTTCACTAGCCTGTTTATTTCTAGATTTTTATCAGGTATATATATCTGAAACAATTAGGGAAGTAAATCTTTGTTTTGACAAATAAAATAAGCCATCACTGGATCATTTAAATACATTTTTTTTTCTAACTAAAACTAAAATCTGTTGCTATAATACTAAGGTAAAGCTGCAGGATGTTTACTAGGCACAAAGTGTTGAAAATGCAGGATATTTAGAGATGAAGGGAGAAATAGCAAAGGAAATAAATGACATTTGTAGTTTAAGAATATTGTAAACTGAGCTAAAACAATTTTTGTAATAAGATCTATTATCACTTTCTTTTGTCATATATAAATAAAATTTAATAATTATAGTCAAGTGAGGATAAAGGTCTTCTATTTCCCCCTCTACTCAAATCTGCTACTAACAGGAAGCAAGTCTAGAATGATATTTGACACACACAAACACATTAGCAAGTAAGCGTGCAACTTAAATGGCCTATAATTTCGAAAAAGCCTCAGCTGTGTCATTTTACCATTCTGAAAAGCACCTTGAACGAAAGGTTTACTTCAGATTATTGTAAGAATATACTGGAGGCCGATTTTAGTTTACATTTTAACTTAACTATGTGAGACTATTCTTTTTGACAAAACACAGGACAGGATGGGGATACATACATGCCTGGGGCATCATTCTGAAGGGTCACTTTCTGATTTGTACAGGATCTTAAACTTTATTGAAGGAAGGTGAGGGTGCTTGAACAATATTTCCCTACAAACCACAACTTGAATACCATTTCAATGGACTAAAAATGTATAATATATACTATGCAAATTAAGAAACTCTTATACTGATGGTCAGAAGTAATAACAGCTGAAATATCTCTGATTCAAGTCTTTTAATCTTAATTAAACATAACTACCGTGTGGGGTGTGTGTGTGTGTGTGTGTGTGTATATATATATATATATATATATATGCACGTGTGTGTGCGAGTTTGTGTATGTATATTTTAGATTTCTTCAAATATAAATGATCCAACTGAAGGATGTATAGTAAAACTAATTTAGGGGCAGAGCAAGATGGCAGAATAGAAGACTCTACCGGTCATCCCTCCGACAAGAGCACTAAGTTAACAATCTACACACAAATAAGAACAAAAATCAGGTGAGCACTAACACTACCTGGTTTTTACTTCATATTACTGAAAGAGGCACTGAAGAGGTGCAAAAATAGCCTTGAATCACAAATGTCAGTCCTCCCACATGCCCCAGCTGTGGTGATGTGGTGCAGAGAGGAATTCTGTGTGCTGGGGAGACGGGGTGAGCGGCAATTGTGAGTCTTGGAACTCAGTGCTGCCCTGTTATAGCAGATAGTGAACCTGGACCAAACTCAGGGGATGCCCACACATGAAGGGAATATTTGAACCAGCCTCAGCAGGAGGGGAATTCCTGATCCCAGTGGCTGGAACTTGAGTTCCTGCAAGCCTTGCCACCAGAAGTTAAAGTGCTCTGGGGCCATAAATAAACTTGAATTGCAGTCTAGGCTACATGGATTGCAACTCCTAGGTGAGTCCCAGTGCTGAACTGGACCCAGAGCCAGTGGACTGGGAGCATGTGACCAATTGAGACATCAGACTGGGTGGCTAAGAGAGCTCTTCCCTAACCCCAGGCTGTCCAGCTTATGGCTTCAAAAGAGACCCCTTCCTGTTGCTTGAGAAGAAGAGAGGAAAGACTGGGGAGGACTTTGTCTTGCACTTGGATACTAGCTCAACTACAGCCAGACAGGGCACCAGTTAGAGCTGTGAAGCCTCTTTTCTAGGCCTTATTTCCTGGTCAACAATTTTAGATACACCATGGGCCAGAAGTTAACCCACTGCCTTGAAGGGAAAGAACCAATCCTGGCCAGATTCACCACCTGCTAACTGAACAGGTGTTGGGCGCTGAATAGCCAGCAGTTGATACCCAGGTAGTGAGACTCTGAGACTTACTGGCTTCAGATGAGACTCCACACATTATTATCTGTGGTTGCTAGGGGGCAAGACTACTTCCATTTAAGAAAACAGGAGGGACAAGTAAAGTGGACTTTGTTTTGGACGTCAGGTACTAGCTCAGCCACAGGGATGTGGAGCACTAAGTCGGCTCTTGGGGCCCTCGATTCCAGGACTTCAGTGGAACATTAGTGGTAGTCTGGCAGGACAACTCATTGTCATGGTGGCCATAGCCTGAGACTCCTCTGCCTTTGGAAAGAGGAGGGAAGAGTGGGAAGAAATATGTTTTGTAGTTTGAGTGCCAGATAAGCTGCAGTACAATAAAACACCAAGCTGATGCCTAAGATTTTTTACTATGATCATCTCTGGCTTCTGGACAGCACCTCTAGACCTGCCTGGGGCCTGGTGGAACTCATTGCCCTGAAGGAAGGACGCAGGCCTGGCTGTCTTTTCTAACTGCTGCTAATGGAGCCCCAGGACCCTGAGCAAACATGAGCAGTAGCTGGAGAGTAGCTACAGGGGACCTTGGGTGAGACTCAATGCTGTACTGGCTTCAGGTCTGACCCAGCACAGTCCTAGAGGAGACCCCTTCCTTTTGCTTGAGGAGAGGAAAGAGACCACAAGAGTGCTTGTATCAAGCTACTCCCAGCCTCAGGTGGTTCAGAATAGAGAGACTTCATTTTAGAGGGAGATATTAAGTGAAGAGGGCAAGAGTCTCTGCCTGGTAATAGAGAAATTCTGGATCTTGTCCAAGGCTGTCACGGTGGTAACTATATGAGTCTTCAGGGACCACAGCATTACCCTGGGCTCAGGGTGCCCCATGTAACAGATACAGCTCAGATTACAGCTCTTAAGTCCTTTTCAATATCTGGAAAGCCTTCCTCAAAGGACAGGTGCAAACAAGCCCATACTGTAAAATCTACAATAAATAGCTAACTTTTCAATGTCGAGATACAGAAGAATATCTACAAGTATCAAGACCATCAAGGAAAACATTACATCACCAACTGAACTCAATATGTCACCAGGGAACAATCCCAGAGAAACAGATATGTGACCTTTCAGACAGAAAAGTCAAAATAGTTGTTTTGAGGAAATGCAAAGAAATTCAAGATAACAGAGAGAAGGAACTCAGAACTCTCCCAGATAAATTTAACAAAGAGTTTGAAATAACTATTATAAAAAGAATAAAGCAGAAATTTTGTATTTGAAAATGTAATGGTCATAATGAGGGACACATCGGAATCTTTTAATAGCAGAATTTATGAGGCAGGAATAAAAATTGTGAGCTTGAAGACAAGCTATTTGAAAATACTGTCAGAGGAGACAACAGAAAAAGAAATAAGAAAGTAGCACACTTACAGGATATAGAAAAATAACCTGAAAAGAGTAAATCTCAGACTTGTTGGCCTTAAAGAGGAGGTAGAGAAAGAGATAGGGGTATAAAGTTTATTCAAAGGGATAATAACAAAATTTCCCAAACCTATAGAAAGATAGCTATATCTAGTTAAAAGAAGGTTATAGACCACCAAGCAGATTTAACCCAAAGAAGAGTACCTCGAGGAATTTAATAATCAAACTCCTAAAATTGAAAGATAAACAAAGAATCCTCAAGGGAGTAAGAGAAAAGAAACGAATAACATGCAATGGAGCTCCAATAGGACTGGAAGCAGACTTTTCAGTGGAAACATTACAGTCAAGGAGAGAGTGGCACAATCTTGGCTCACTGCAATGTCCGCCTCCTGAGTTCAAATGATTCTCCTGCCTCAGCCTCCTGAGTAGCTGGTACTATAGGGGCCCACCACCATGCCTGGCTAATTTTTGTATTTTTATTAGAGACAGGATTTTGCCATGTTGACCAGGCTGGTCTCCTACTCCTGACCTCAGGCAATCTGCTCACTGTGGCCTCCCAAAGTGCTGAGATTATAGACATGAGACACTGCGCCTGGCTCTTATTGGGTTGACTTTCTATTATTGGGTTGTAAGAGTTCTTTGTGCGTTATAGATACAGGTCTTTGATTAATATATGTATTGTGAATATATTTTCCCTGTTTATGGCTTGCCTTTTCATTTTCTTCACATTGTCTTTCAAAGAACAGATTTTAATTTTAATAAAGCCCAAGGTCTCAAGCTGGAATTCCCTGGAAACCAACACTGAGTTGAAAATTAGAGTACAGAAGGTATATGAGGTGCATCTGTTAGGGATGTGGGAGGGAAAGAAACAGGACCGCACAATCTCAATGGTCTGCCTCAGCGGACCCCATGGGATGTTCTGACAGTGAACTGAGCTACTAGAGCTGTTCTGAGTAGTGGCAATAGGACCAGGTTTTAATGTCCCCAATGAACATCGCTGGATGCAAGCTTCCTGACGGATGGGTGTGCCTGTGGGTAAGGATGGGGAGTGTCTTCAGCCAAGGCAGTCCCTTAGCGTCCATCTGCAAGGGCTGAGGGCTGTCTAGTGGTGGCAATTCTCACAACTGAGATCACAAATCTTTTATTTCTGAAGAAGGGTCTGGTGGCAAATCACAGTGCCTGTTGCATGAAATGCATCAATGCTTTCTTGTACAATTCATGTTTTTTTTTGTGTGTCCCATCTAAGGAATCTTTGCCTACTCCAAAGTCATGAAGAGTTTTGTGATATTTTCTTCTAGAAGTTTTATAGTTTTTGCTTTTACCTATAGGTTAACAAACCATTTTTGTTAATTTTTGTGTGGATTGCAAAGTAAAGGTTGATATTTATATTTTTAATTATCCAATTTGTTCTAACATCATTTGTTAAAATGAATGCTGCTTTCTTTTTTTCTGTCTTGAAAGTGGTGAAATGTTTTAAATTTTTTATGGAGAATTAAGTTTTAGAGGAAAAAAGCCATTAAAAGAAGAATAGTGGGTTGAGCCTTTCCCAGCTATCAAAATGGTATGGTATTGGCAAAGGAATAGGTGAATTAGTTGATAAGGATAGATCAGAAACATATATCAGCTAACAATAGCTGACATCTATTGGACACTGCCCAGTGTTAAGCATTGTTTTCAGTACTTTTCACATCTTCATGCATTCAATCCTCCCAATGTTAGTGTGTAAGATAATTGTCTAAAACAAAAATAGTAAGTAAAATGTAGTGGGTTTCCGAACATGAAAAATAAAATCTATAACAACCAAAGCCCCAAGGGGAGAGGAACTGGAAGTATAACATTGTAGTCCTTACACTATATATGAAGTAGTATAGTATTATGCAATCTTCCAAAAGAGAACGCTGCCACAGGCATGGTTTTACTGGTTAATTCTACCAAACATTCATTGAATAAATAATACGAATTCTACAGAAATTCTGGTGGGAAAACTATTTTGAAAGAAGAGGTTTGGCTGAGGCTGCATTGTATGAAAAGATGCATTAGAGGAAAAAGGTACAACCTAATGTCTTTAAACTGGTTGGGCGTTATTAGTCTCTACTAAAATCACAAAATTAGCCAGGCATGGTGGCACAGGACTGTGGTCCCAGCTACTTGGGAGACTGAGACACAAAAATTACATTCAACCCAGGGAGCGAAGGTTTCAGTGAGTTGAAGCCACTGCACTCCAGCCTGGGTGAAAGAGTGAGAATCTGTTTCTAAACAAACAAACAAACAAACAAACCAAGACAAATTACCAAAGGGTCTTGGTGACAAAGGGTCTTGGAGCTCAGGAGGTACAGGCTGCAGTGAGCTGTGATTGCACTACTGCACTCCAGCCTGGGTGACTGAATGAGACCCTGTCTTACTCCATGTACAAATGTTTAATGAAGTATTTTTGTGGCAGAAACATCCTGGAAGCAGTCTGTCAGCAGACCATCACCTGCACAACCTAAAGCCTGTGCCTTTTTCAGACAGATATACAGCAAGAAGATAGTGGCACATGTGTGTATGATGACTGCTAGGGTGCTTCGGCTTGGGGATGACAGACCCCAATGGCAAGCCAAGGAGTAGCTCCCACTGCACAGTGCTCATTGTGATCCATGCAGTGCTTCAATACGAAGTCGCCTGTGCCTTTTCTGGAGAGGCATGAGCTCCACTGAGGTGCTGGTCCTAATCACACCTGCGTTACCTGTGTGGACCCTATAGCCACTTCAACATGACCCCTGGCAGATGGCATGCCAGGTGTTTGTAAAATCAAGCCACAAATGATGCTCTTAATGTACATGTTTGTTTGTATAGACTTGTGTGATTATGGGGAAAGATACAATAGGAATGGAGAACAGAGACATGAGACATTATTTCTCTACTTTAATTTTCTGGTTTTAGTAAACACATTTTATATTTGGAATTTATGAAATTTTAGTAAAAGAACTGTAGCATAAAATAACTCTAACAGAAGGTTTTATTTAAAAGGAGTGAATATACAAGAAAAAAATCTTTGATGTAAAAAGTTATCTTTATTTTACTTGGACATTTACAAATGAGTGAAAATCAGCTAATAAAAACCTACTTAATAAAATAGAAAATCCAACTCACAATACAGGTTTTATCAAACTCTGAAAAGATAAGAACTACCTTAACTTAAATATCTATGAGAAACTCACAGCAAACATCTTGGTTAATGGTGAAACACTTAAAATACTCCCATTAAAACCAGGAGGAAGCCAAGGACACTGCCATCAATTTACTGATTCCTTATTTAGCATTTTCAGTGAGTCACGCACTCTCCTTGTTTCTATTAACTCCCCCTGCCTCTCCCACCACCACACACCTTTTGTTTGATTCATCAAATGTTCTTTGATCCCCTTTTTCCTCAATCTGTTTGAAATTTTACATTCTATTCCAATTCATTTAGTGGTTCCCAATGGGTACCTACATTGAGACTTAAAAATGTGTCAGAGTCTAGAATTTCATTGCTGAATATAAATTCAGCCACTATATCATTTCCAGGTGCTAAAAAAGAATTTCAGTAACTTCTAGCTCCTTCTCAATTTTCCCATGCCCCACCTGTCTATGTCAAAGTCTTCTGAAATTTTAATTCTAGGTCACCCATCTTTCTTCCAGAATCATACTTATCTTGACTTAATAACACAGTTTCCTAATTTCCTTGCTTACTGACTCCTGTTGCATCCCACTTCTTCCAGGTTGTCTGGTTCGGTTTTTTCCCGGCTGAAAAACATGACTTGTACTTTCACTGTGCGTAACAGTTCCATTCAAATGGCCTTATACAGAAAGGGGGTTTAGAAGCTTGCACATTATAAGTTGTGTACTCTAAGTTCAGGAGAAACTCAGGCTTCAGGTCCAGTGTGAGTAGGATTCTGCCTTATTCTGTATGCCATTTCTCCCTTCATGTGGCCTTGCCCTTGAGCTGACACCGCCTGCCTCCTTCTCTTCCTAACAATTTCTTTGATTGCTCATAGAACACTAGATTCAGAGTCATTTCTCTCTCAAAGCTGTGAGGATATTGCACCATTGCTTTCCATAGTCATCCATGCTGCCAGGCAAAGTCTAACATCACCCTAAATTCTGCTTTCTTTGTAGGTCTCAGCTCTCAGGCAGCTTTTGCAATGTTCTCTTCACCATACCTCATACTCTCCGTGGGTGTTCTTCTTGTATCCTGCTCAGGATTCATATATTTCTTCCAGTGGGAGAAATCATTAGCCATGATTTCCTTGTATTTTGCTGTCATTCAAATGTTCTGGCTCTCCCGGGAGAGCTCCATGTTAGATGACCTCTGGTCCTCAGGATGACTGTTCTGTTGCACTGTCCATCTCTCTCTTGCCTAAACATCCAGTTTTTACAGATTTGTTCCTCAGTCCTATCTATTCTGTGATTCAAACCATCAACATAACTTTGGATTCCAACAACCTTGTTTTTCATCCCAAGTATCTCTAATTGGCATTTAATATAAGCACAGTAAGATTAGGGGAGCTGCTGGCCTGTTTTACCAAGCATTGAGGAACTCCATGCATGTGTAACTTTGACAGAAGGTACAAAGCAGGGACAAGAGGGGCATTGGAAGCAGATGGAATACTGTCAGGATCTTGGGAGGAGGGTGTGGAGGTTCCATCCTGACAACACAAGGTGAGAGTTGGGATGGGAGGGGAGGAGTGGAGCAGAAATGGGGCTGGAGTTTGGGGGTGGAGGAAAGTCCAGGTGGAAGAAAGGGAGGCTGGGAACAATGTGGATGACAGATAGACGCCACCATACAATGTCGGCGACGAACACTGGGATCCCTTGCACATAAGTGCCGTTGGGGGTTTGAATGACCTGTAAAACAGCTGAGCCACCCAGAGCCCTAAACCCGATGCAGGGATAGAGGGTCAACATGGGCTGCCCGTTGATAGCCTCAGGCTCAGAGGCAGGGGGCGGCTCCTGACGCCCCACCTCAGGATGGGCCACATCAGGGCCAGGGCCTTCCTGCACAGTTCCAGGGACAGGAGCTGTTTCAGGAAAAGAGAAGGCTGAGGTCTGCCTGATTTCCGGTTCCCCCTGGTGGCCTGGCTCTCCATGGTGGTGCAGTTGGATGTGCATGTCTGGTCCCAGCAAGTGTTCTGCCCCCTGTCCCTGGCCAGCGTCCCTGCGGGGCCCACTCCCTCTGCCACGGCCTCGCCCTCGCCCAACCCGCCGGCTTCCTCCCCGCCTCTGGCCTCTCTCTGCAGGAGGAGCCAACTCTGTGCAAGCTGGGGGCTCCCGTCTCAAGGGTTTCACGTAAGCAATCCGTTTTGCAGGTTGGGCTGGCTCTGCGGGCCCATCTGCTTCCACGGAGTCTTCACGGTCCACAATAGAGCAGCCTGGCTCTGTAGGACGCCCACCTGAGGCAAAAAGAGAAGCAGAGTGTAAGGAGATTGAATATGGGCTGCCCAGGAAGCCTTCAGGGAAGGGAGATGAGGTGAGGGGTTGAGGGAGGGCCCATGGGAACCCCGGCGAACAGAATGAGGGTCAGCAGAGGCCTGCAAGGTGAGCCCTCAGGAGTTCTGTCTGCCCAGGGTCCTACAGCGCTTTCCATGAGCTTTCCATTGCAAGTCCTTGCAACAACTTTGTCAGTCGAATATTATGATCTGCATTTTGCTAATGAATAAATGAGTCTACAGTTCCCTAGAGAGATTGAATTGGAATAAAAATGGCATGCTTCCTGCCCTCACTGAGGTTCAACTTCAGTAGGACAGACAAACAGAACACCAAAAAATGAATGATGCTAATGAGCGACCAGTTAGGAGGTGAAGGGTGTCACAAGGGAGGTGGGTCTGGATCCAGAATGCCTGGGCTGTATTCTCAGGCAGCTTAATTTACCTGGGCATCGGTTCCCCTTTTCATAAACTGGTATAATACCATGCCAACCCCTAGATCCTTACAAGAACTGAGTTACTAAAAGTGAAATGTTTAGATTAGTATCTAGATCAAGCAAGCATCTTAACATGTATTGGGAAGGAGATGATCAAAAAGTCTTGCTGGAGGAGATGACATAAGCCAACTTGGAGAAAACAGTTTATGCCAGAAATGAGATTTTCTAAAAATATCTATAGCTAATATTCCTAGAGAGATAGAAGGAATTTTACCCATAAATCAATTATAGGATACTTTTAAAAATGAATACTCACAGACAATGGGGTTTTTTGAAATTGCAATTATGAAAGAAGAAACAAAAATCTCTGTGGAAATTTGAGAATGAAGTTGAGAAGATCTGCCAGAAAAGAAAGCAAAAATCTAAAATGGTGGAAAGAAGGATAAACTATAAGAAAATTAGAGGCATACTGTCAGTGAGACATATCACCATAAAATTTCAGAGTGCTGATGACAAAGAAAATATTCTAAAAGATTCCAAAGACAGGGAGAAAGAGAAAGAAAGGAAAGATCACATGGAAAGGGCTAGGATTCAACATGTCTCAAAAATCAGACGTCTCAAAAGCAGCAGTTAAATCTAGAAAATAACAGAAAATGTCCTCGAAATTTCAAGGGAAATGGATTTCCCACCTAAAATTTCATATCCAACCAAAGTTTCACTTAAGAATCAGGAAGGGTAGAATGAAGATGTTTCAGACAAGCAAGATCTTATATACTTTCCTTTCAATGGATGCTTTATTGTTATGCATCTGTCAAACTAGACAAGATTAAAAGTTTTAGGATACTCAGTGTATGAAGGCAAATGTTTTGGAGAACAATGTGGCAATAGTTGTAAAATTCCAATTCCTACAGAAAAGAACAAGGTGGAAGTACGGATTTATCATAGATGAAGATGTAGTGTGAGGACTTGCTCCACTACAGAGAAACAGTAAAACAAGGAAAAAAAAAAAAAAAAAAAAAAGACACCAGATTTGGGAAATGGGATACAATTATAAAAAGGGAAAGTAATTTCCCAGATGATGTGGAAGCTGGGAGCTGTCTTACAGCAAACAGCCCAGGCTGAAGCAGGCTATGAGAAAGTGAAACAGATAATGCTTGATTGAGTTTGAATTTAAACAATTGTGGAAGAATTGGGTAACGAACTAGTGATCAGTAAGCCCATAAAAACCCAAGGCAAGTATTAAGTCCTGGGAAATTCAAGTTATGCAAGAAGTGGAAAGTAATCCTCCTAATATTCTCTCTGCTCCTGGGCAGTGGGGAGGAACAGAGGGTGTGTGTCCTGGGCTGTGTGTTGCATGGTGCTTGGGTGATTGGTGGTGGTGGTGGCAGTGTGTAAACTACAGCTAAATATTCCTCTATCCTAGAGGGAAGACTGTAAGTAAACTCTAAAAGGAAAAAGAAATAGCAGTAGTGTAGGCATGTTATTTAAAGAGTGAGAGGGAATGCTGAAAGAATTGGCTACACAGATGGAGGTAGTGTTCCCAAAGGTGTAGGAGACTGAGAAGGAGCAGGAGCTGCTGCATTTCATAGCATGCCACATTTGCCTCTGTAAGTTCTATAAGTCAATACCAAAGGTAAAGTAAAAATCCAGAAAAATTTAAAAAGAGAGTTGCAGGCGTTTGATGTACCTTGATTAGGGTCCATGGAGCGAAGTCGCTTTGAACGCCTTGGTTCCTCCATGAGGAATCTACGGGAGGTGGTGGGGAGAAAAACACATCAGTAGAGTTAAAACGGAGCCTCATTTCCTAAGCTCCAGGCAGCCATGCAGACCCCCACCACACACCCTCCTCTAGGGCCTCCAATGCCTACAATCCTCTGAGCACTTGGCTGCCTGGGCACCGACCGAGCCTACGTGCCACCCAGTAGAACTGTGTGAAGGTGGGGATTGGGTGGGGGGCTGTGGCTGTGGGAGATTTCCACACAGTAAAGTGTTTCCAAGGGGAAGCTAGTAGCCAGCAGGGATTGGCCTACAGGCGGTTCAATTTATCCCCGTTCCTACAGGAAAGCTGGGAGAGGGGAGACTAAAGTAGGCCTTTTGGAGGAATGCTTCCTCTTCAAGGGAAGAGGGAAGGAAGGTGAGGACAGAGAACGGATTTAGGAAGACGGGTGAAAAGTCAAGGGAGTGGCCGTGGCCTTTCTAGGGAATGAAGATTCTGTCCCCAACTGCACCCATCCAAGCTCTATTCACCCCTCAGGGACACCCACACACACACCTGATCTTCCTACAG
This sequence comes from Macaca fascicularis, assembly GCF_037993035.2. NCBI lineage: Eukaryota > Metazoa > Chordata > Mammalia > Primates > Cercopithecidae > Macaca > Macaca fascicularis. The sequence goes on along the minus strand of NC_088391.1, from coordinate 36,479,079 downwards.
CTCGCTCCAGAGATCTGAAAATTTGGAGACTCTTCGACGAAGAGAGGCCAAAGGAGCTGGAGTTGTCCAAAGGTTCAGGGCTGTGGCTCTGAGGTCGTCCTCCTGCAGGCGGGCGGGAGGGAGGGAGGGAGGGAGGGAGGGAGGGCGCGCGCAGCAGATTCTGGCTCAGAACCCAGCAGAAAGTGGACTGCTGGAGGCCCAGCGCGGTCCCTCTTATATGGCAGCAAGGCAATTATGTAAGAGACAGGCGTGGTCAGAGGGGGGCCGGCTGGGGCGGGCCTGGCTGGGCTTGGAAGGTGCATTGGGCCAGTCCCCTGCCTGTCAAATGGGGCTCTGCTGATATGCCGCCATTTATAGACTTCAATGGTTGATTGATTAATCTAATCATTGAGAAACAATGCATAATTACATTTAAGTGCCAGCAAAAGGGTGGTGTGGTGCCCTGAAACTGGCTAATAGGAAGATGTGATTAGATTAGATCTGTGTATGGTCAAAGAAAACACCCAAAGTGGGGAAATTTGGGCTGAAATCTGGAATATAAAATTTGAAATTAGTCAACCTGAACCGGGTTGGGAGAAGCAGGGAGAGAGGCAGCCGAGTGAAGAAAGCGTGCTGAGACCCGGACTGGAAGGGAGCCCGGCCCATTCTGGAAATGGAAGGGAGGCCAGGGCCAGACCCAGAGGTGGTGTCAGGTGGAGGCAGGGGCCACGCAGGAGCTGGTCTTGTTCCAAGGCAGCAAAAACCATGGAACGGTGTCCTGCAGTGAGTTAACATTTCCAAAACGACCAGCCTGGCTGTGAAGGAGAGCCAACCCCGGGTCCACAGAATAACCTGGGAGAGGGAAGAAGGCTATTGCATCCCTCGGGGGTTGGGTGCAGTGTCCTATTAGCCTAGGACTTTGGAAGGCAGAGGAGGAGAAAGTTCCCTGGTGGGAGAGAAATTTACAAGAAAATGCGAGATCCAGTGTGGACAGCCCTTGGAGAAGAGACTGCAGTCTTGGCAGCTCGTTCATTCAGACAGAGGTGGACCAAGAACCTGCTCTGAATGTGAAGATACGGAGCTTGGCTTGTGCACACTGGGTTGAAGGAGCTTTTGAGCTGCCAAGTGAGGATGTCAAGTGGCCTTTTGTAAAAAGAGCCGAGCTCAGAGAGATGGTGATGGGGCTGGAGATGGGTGTGAGACACACACCACTGGCATTTATTATTCTGGGTTCACACACAGGCGAAAGAAGACAGCAGGAAATGCCACAGGACGCTGGAGGGGAGCCCACAGTGGGTCAGTTGGTTGGTTTACATGCTTGTTTTTTAGAGAGACAGGTTCTCTCTCTGTAGCCCAGCCTGGAGTGCAGTGGCGTGATCTCAGGTCACTGCGGCCACTTGGGAGACTGAGATAGGAGAATCGGTTCAAGTGATTCTCCTGTCTCAGCTTCCCGAGTAGCTGGACTACAGATACATGCCACCAAACTGAGATAATTTTTGTACTTTTTGTAGAGATGAGGTTTAGGTATGTGCCCAGACTTGTCTGGAACTCCTGAGCTCAAGCGATCCTTCCCGCTCAACCTCCCGAGTTGCTGTGACCACAGGCGCAAGGCATCATGTCGGGCTAATTATTATTGTTTTTGTTTTTATTTTTTGTGGAGTTTAGGTTTTGCTATGTTGCTCGGGCTAATCTCAAACTCCTGGCCTCAAGCAATTCTCCCACCTCGGCCACCCAAATCACTGGGATTACAGGCATAAGCCACCACACCCTGCTCCCATAGTGCTGTTTAAAAAATTCTGGCCAGGCATGGTGGCTCACGTCTGTAATCCCAGAACTTTGGGACATGGAGGTGAGAGGGTCACTTCAGCACAGGAGTTTGAGACCAGCCCGGGATACATAGCAAGACTCCATCTCTACTACATATATATATTAATTACCCATGTGTGCTGGTGCCTGCCTGTGGTCCCAGTCGTTAGGAAAGCTGAGGTGAGAGGCTTGCTTGAGCCTGGGGTATCAAGACTGCAGTGAACCGAGATTGCACGGCTGCATTCCAGTCTGGGACACACACACACACACACACACACACACTCAGGTGTATAAATAATGCAATTCCAGTTAGATTCTCAATATTTTTTGTTTTTGTTGTTGCTTTTGATTTTAAAAAAATTCAACTTTATTAAGGTACAATTTGCACATGATAAAATGCATCCATTTGAAGCACACAATTTGGTGAGTTGTGATAAACATGTAGACATGGATAACCACTTCCTCAATTAAAATAAGAATAATTTCATCACTGGAACAGTTCCCTTGTGTCCCTTTGCTATCAGCTCCCTTCCCCCATCCTCTGCCCCAGGGAACCACTGATCTACTCCTTGTCTCTGCAGATTATTTTTGCCTGTTCTAGGGTTTCACATAAATGGAAGCATACAGTATGTCCTCTTTCTACCAGGTTTCTCTTGCTTGACATAATGGTGTTGAGGTCCATCTATGTTGCAGAATACGTGAGTCATTCATTCATTTTCATTGCTGAGTAGTGTTCCATTCCACAAATAAACCACGGTTTGTTTATCCAGTCACTACCAGCTGACAGACACAGATTGGGTTGTTTCCATTCTGCGGCTATTGTGAATAAAACTGCTAAGAACACTCATGTACAAGACTTTGCATACACATATGCTTTCACTTTACTTGGGTAAGTATCTACAAGTAGCGAAATTTCTGGGTCAGATATCAAGATTTGTTTTTAGATTTTTAAAAAGTTATCAAATTGCTTTCCAAATTGATTGTGAGATTTTACATTCCTTCCTGAAATGTATGAGGGTTTTAGGTGCTCCACATTCCCTGTCAACTCTTGGTGTTGTTGATTCATTTTCTCTAAGCCACTCTGGTGTCTATGGAGTGGTGTCTCATTGAGGCTCTAATCTGCCTTTCCTTGATGACTAATGATGTGCTTAATAGATTTTTAAAAATAAGCGTTTTTATTTTAGAGTAGTTCCAGACTCACAGAAAAGTTGGAGAAAACACAGAAAGTTCTCATCTGCCCTAAATTTACCCTGTTCCTACAATCTTACATTGTGGTCCATTTGTCATAATTATTATGGCAATAATAATTGTTGATACATGAATCAATATAATACATCATTATTAATTAAAGCCTATGTTTGGTCCCGATTTCCTTGGTTTTGCCCTAACATACCTTTTCTGTCCCAAGACCCCATCCAGGGTACCACATTACAATTACAATTAGTCATGGCTCCTCTTGGCTGTGACAGTTTCTCACACTTGCCTTGTTTTTGATGACCTTGACACTTTGAATACTGGTCAGATATATTGTAGGATGTCCGCTCCTGAAATTCGTCTGATGTATTCCTTATGATCTGACTGGAATTATGTGTTTTTGTAAGGAAGATTGCAGAGGGAAGTGCCATTCCCATCCCATCCTGTCTACAGTATACTCCATCAACATGGCTTAGTCCTGGTCACCTGGCTGGGGCAATGTTGATTAGGTTTCTCCACCATAAAGTGATTTTCCCACCTCCTTCTCTATTGTACTTTTTGGAAGTCACTATCTTGTTTGCAGATTATGTGATCACATATTTGGAAAAACCTAAAGACTCCACCGAAAAACTATTAGAACTGATAAATACATTCAATAAAGTTTCGGGATGCTGTATCCATATGCATAATTAAGTTGCATTTCTAAATACAATGAAAAACTTGAAAAAAAAAAAAAAAAAGAAGAAAGAAAGAAATCCCAGCACTTTGGGAGGCCGAGGCGGGTGGATCACGAGGTCAGGAGATTGAGACCATCCTGGCTAACACGTTGAAACCCCATCTCTACTAAAAATACAAAAAATGAGCTGGGCGTGGTGGCAGGTACTGGTATTCCCAGCTACTCGGGAGACTGAGGCAGGAGAATGGCGTGAACCCGGGAGGCGGAGCTTGCAGTGAGTGGAGATCGCGCCACTGCACTCCAGCCTAGGCAACAGTGTGAGACTCCGTCTCAAAAAAAAAAAAAAAAAAAGAAAGAAATCCCATTTACAGTAGCCACACATGAAATTAAATACATTTAAATACATATAAATTAACTTATCTAAAGAGTGTGGAGGTCTCTATAAGGAAAACTATAAAGTACCAATGAAATAAATTTAAGAGGACATAAAATAAATAGAAATATATTCCATCTTCATAGACTGAAAGAATCAATATTGTTAAAATGTCCATTCTACTCAAAGCAATCTACAGATTCAACACAATTCCTATCAAAATACCAATGACATTTTTCATGGATAGAAAAAGAAATCCTAAAATTTATATAGGACCTCAAAAAAATCAGAATAACCAAAGCCATCTTAAGCAAAAAAAAAAAAAAAAAAAAAAAAAAAAAAAAAAAAAAATCCTGGAGAAATTACATTATCTGACTTCAAATCTTCAAATTATACTACAGAGTGATAGCAGCCAAAACTGAATGGTACTGGCATAAACATAGACATATAGACCAATAGAAGAGAATAGAGAATCAGAAACAAATCCACACACATATAGTGAATTCATTTTCAACAAAGGTGTCAGGAATATACACTGGGGAAAAGACAAACTCTTCAATAAAGGGCACTAGGAAACTGGATGTCTATATGCAGAAGACTGAAACTAGACCTCTAACTCTCTCTGTATGAAAAAATAAGGTCAAAATGAATTAAAGCCTAAATCTAAGACCTGAAACTATGAAATTACCAAAAGAAAACATTCAGGAAATTCTCTGGAAGACTGGGCAAAAATTTCTTGAGCAATACCCCACATGTCCAGGCAACCAAAGCAATAGTAATGGTAACACAATGGAAACAATTAACAAAGTGAAGAGATTACCCAGAGAATGGGAGAAAATATTATCAAACTATCCATCTAAAAGGGATTAATGATCAGGATATATAAGGAGCCTAAACAACGATATGGGAGGAAAAAGCTAATGACCTGACTCAAAAATGGGCTAAAGTTTTGAATAGACATTTCTCAAAAAAAGACAAACAGCAAACAGGCATATGAAAAGATGCTAAACATCATTGATCATCAGAGAAATGCAAATCAAAAGTATAATGAGACATCATCTCCCTCTAGTTAAAATGACTTATATCCAAAAGACAAACAATAATAAATGCTGGCTGGGTTGTGGAGAAAAGGAAATTTTTATACACTCTTTGTGAGTGTGTAGATTGGTACAACCACTATGGAGAAGAGTTTGGAGGTTCCTGAGAAAACTAAAAATAGAGCTATCATAGGATCCACTGCTGAGTATGTACCCAAAATAAAGGAAATCCGTGTATCAGAGATACATGCCGCCTCATGTTGACTGCAGCACTGTTCACAATAGCTAAGATTTGGAAGCAACTTAAGTGCCCATCAACAGATGAGTGGATAAAGAAAATGTGGTGCCAATACACAATGGAGTATCATTTACCCATAAAAATAATGTTATCCTGTTATTTGCAATAACCTGAATGGAATTGTAAGTCATTATATTAAGTGAAATAAGCCAGGCACAGAAAGACAAACATTGCATGTTCTACTTTATTTGTGGGTTCTAAAAATCAAAACAATTGAACTCGTGGAGATAGAGAGTAGAATAATGGTTACCAGAAGCTGAAAAGGGTAGCTGGTGGTTTGGGGGAGGCAGGGATGGTTAATGGGTACAAAAAATTAGATAGAATCAATTATACCAAGTAGTTGATAGCACAACAAGGTGACTGTAGTCAGTAACAATTTAATTATACATTCTAAAACAACCAAAAGAGTATAATTGGATTGTTTGCAAAACACAGGATAAATGCTTGAGGGGATGAATACCTTATTTTCCATGATGTGATTATTATGCATTGTATGCCTGTATCAAAACATCTTATGTACCAGATAAATATATATGCTTATTGTGTACTCACAAAAATTAAAAATTAAAAATAAATAGAATAATTAAAACTAATTTGTACCTATATTTAACTATAGACATTTATATCTATAACTAATATTAACATTTCAAAAACATAATTTTCACCACCTCAATATTTCAGTATAATTCTTTAGAAAATTGATATCCTCTTATATTGTGAAAATTACATTATGTCAAGGGTAAGACTAATTTAACAATAATACATTAACTATTCCTATTTAACAATTTTCCCCCAAAATGATTTTTGTTTCTCATTGTCTCACATGAAGATTTAATTTACGAGCAATCACATTTGGTTGTTATACACATTCATACTTGTTCAATTTTCAATATTCCTTTTTGTTGGTAATATTCTTATTTGTTGATGTGTGTAAATGTATCCAACTGCCTTGTTTTGATGATCTTTAAATTGCCCCAATTCTTGTAATTTCTGTAAATTGGTAGGTAAAAACAAAATACTTTATTAGATTCAAGTTAAACTTTATTTTGTAAAATTGCATTATACATAATATTTACTGCTTAAATTTGCATTAAATGTCGCATTGCATTTGGTCACCTCAATATAAACGAGGTTGAGATTGGCCAATTGATTAAAATGATAAAACTTTTGTTCCTTCTTCATGTATTGTTTCTCTTTTTCTTACCCAAATGTACCTTAACATCACATGACTATCCAATCCCTCAACCTCCAAATCCAAATAATTGCCAATACCAGTTTATGACTGCTATTGCTAATAGCTATTGATCACATTAGGTGTTGAGAAGTAGTGTTTTTAAAAAACCTATAATTTAATTTACAATTATTAGCTTTTATCTCTAGAGATTTCTCCAATTGGGAAAGGCTAATTATTTATATGGGAGATGCATTTTCCCCTGGAGAAAAATGCTAATGTTTAATTTTTTTATTTGATATCCTCTAAAACTGTTATCTAATAATCATAATGTCATCATCTTTCTTTTGGTTTCTGATTTTCTTTGTTCGTTTGTTTTTGAGACGGAGTGTCACTCAGTCGCCCAGGCTGGAGTGCAGTGGCGCCATCTCGGCTCACTGCAACCTCCACCTCCCGGGTTCAAGCAATTCTCCTGCCTCAGCCTCCCAAGTAGCTGGGATTACAGGCATGCACCACCACACCTGGCTAATTTTTGTATTTTTAATAGAGACGAGGTTTCACCATCTTGGCCAGGCTTGTCTGGAATTCCTAACCTCAGGTGATTCGCCAGCCTCAGCCTCCAGAGGTGCTGGGATTACGGGCGTGAGCCTCCGCGCCTGGCTCTTGTATTTGATTTATGTTGGATGATTTAGATTGCTCTAAAATTATTTCTTTCATTTAGTGATTAAACATTTCACTACTGCTATCTGTAAATGAAAATAAGAATTTTTGCTTCTTTGGTTTTATTCATGTTGTTATTTAAACCCTCTTAAATATCTAAAAATACCGTAGTCACAGCTTTTACTATATCGAGCATATCATAATATGAAGGGATGAATCAACTTAATCAAAATCACCATTATTACCTGGGTATTTATAAAATATTTAACGTTTTCTTTTTTGCCATTTTTCTGTGCCTGAATTGTTGCTTGTAAGTTAGTCATAGTCTACTCTTGATATTGTTTTATCTTTCACCGTCCCACAACAAGGCAACTTCTATCTGTAATGGTCACAGACTGCTCTTTTGGGAAGATTCAGGAAATCTCTAAATTTAAAAAAAAAAAAAAAAAAAAAAGGAAAAATGTGTTCATCTTTCCTAGTAGGCAGTTGTCTCCAGAATACTTTAGGACAGAATTTCATAAGATTACACATGAAATAATTTGGTTTTCTCATTACACTTCTAGTTTGTCTTTTCAGGTTGTATTGGGAACTTACCATTTACAAGAAGGTACCATTGATTTATCAACCTGGGGATCCGAAGTCCCTTTGTATTTAATCAGTAATTTTTTAAACCTAGCATATAGGAATATTGGTATAGTCTACAGTGGACAATGATGTTTTTGAAAAAGACCATGCAGCAATATTTTATTAAATGAATTTATGTTGACATTCTCATTTGCATGATATAAACCTGTTAACCTTAAATTTTCAAGTTTAACACAAGACACGTATGTTTTAGTTTGTGGGAACTTCCAATAATTTTATTGGTAGATGTTATTATCCAAATGGTTTTCACTGTGCAGTACCTCCACATTACAACCTTTGTAATATGAATGCACTTACAAGAACCTGTAGCTATTATATAATCTGCTCTTCTCTCATAACCATAAGTTAGACTTTACTGTAGAGATAAGTGACTGCCTTTCTTGGTCCCTCCCTCCCTCCCTACCTCCCTCCTTCCTTCCTTCCTTCTGACTGAGTCTCACTCGTTCCCCAGGCTGGAGTGCAGTGGCACGATCTCCACTCACTGCAACCTCTGCCTCCTGGGTTCAAGTTATTTTCGTGCCTCAGCCTCCAGAGAAGCTGGGATTATAGGTGCCTGCCACCACGCAAGGCTAACTTTTGTATTTTTTTAATAGAGACAGGCTTTCACCATGTTGACCAGGCTGGTCTCGAACTTCTGACCTCAAGTGGTCTACCCACCTCAGCCTCCGAAAGTACAAAGTGCTGGGAATACAGGCGCGAGCCACCGCACCTGGCCCCATTATTTCTTACGTTGAATTCTTACGGGTATTTTTCTGCCTGAATTTCTTTAGCAAATTACTCAGAAAGAACCCGTTAGAACACTATCCTGAGACAGTGTTCATATTTAAGTACATTTGTTAAGTTTTAAGGTAATTTCGCCTTTATAAAAAAACTTTGAAAAACATTTTCCTTTCTTGAGTATCTACTATGGGTACTCCATTTTCTTCAAGCATAAATAATTCCTAGCAAAACCTCTCATGACGATTTAACTGTCACTGAAAAATGACTTAATTTTTTTTTTTTTTTTTTTTTTTTTTTGAGACGGAGTCTCGCTCTGTTGCCCAGGCTGGAGTGCAGTGGCCGGATCTCAGCTCACTGCAAGCTCTGCCTCCCGGGTTTACGCCATTCTCCTGCCTCAGCCTCCCGAGTAGCCGGGACTACAGGCGCCCGCCACCTCGCCCGGCTAGTTTTTTGTATTTTTTAGTAGAGACGGGGTTTCACCGTGTTAGCCAGGATGGTCTCGATCTCCTGACCTCGTGATCCACCCGCCTCGGCCTCCCAAAGTGCTGGGATTACAGGCTTGAGCTACCGCGCCCGGCCTTTTTTTTTAAAATCTGGATACTTTAGAGACTTTTTCAAAAATGTAAGTTTTCTACTATAAATTGTCTCAGGGTTTTCCATTCTCAGTTGAGTGTTTTTCCAGGGATATAGTGACGTGACTCTGTATAGTTTACAGTTCATTTTTATTTTTTTAAGTAAACCTTTCTTGTAATGTTATTCATATTTGTTACATTTCATTCATTTCTGTTTTTTTCTCAAATGTTTTTGTATGTTGTATCATTTTTCCTATCTAACAAAACTCTCACTTCTTTTTAATACTTTTTTTTCTTTTTTCACTTCTTTTCATGTTTAACATTGTACTACTTTTCAGTTTTGTTTCTTTTAACTCATGTATTAAATTTATTTACTCTTAAATTGTTCTGGAGTTGTCTTTATGTTTATTATAATTATTTTACACATTATTTTATTGTTTTATTGAGTTTTAACATTTCTATTTTAGAATGTTGTAATCTTATCAATTGATTTATAAGTTTTTGTGATATTTATTTATTGTTTTTTACTGGTTCTATATTTTTTAATTTAATTTTATTGTATTATAAAATATCAAACTTTTAAAAATCTGTTGTATATCAACATCTTTCTGGAATTCTTTCATGAACTGTAAGGGTGTTATTCTGTTCTTAATTTCATTTTGCCTTTGATAACTTTACCTCAGAATATCAAATATATCAAAATACTTTACTCTTGCTTACTTTTGGTGTGAAAACAGTTTTCTTGTCATTTTAAAGAAAGAAGTGAGTCCATATTACTTTTCTAGCTTCATGGGATTTTCTTTTTCTTTTTCTTTTAAGTTCTGGGGTACATGTGCAGGATATGCAGGTATGTTATATAGGTAAACATGTGCCATAGTGATTTGCTGCACCTAGCAACCAACCTTTTAAGCCCAGCATGCATTAGCTGTTTTTCCTAATGCTCGACAGGCCTCAGTGTATGTTGTTCCCCTTCCTGTGTCCACATGTTCTCATCGTTCAGCTCCCACTTCTAAGTGAGAACATGTGGTGTTTGGTTTTCTGTTCCGGCATTAGTTTGCTGAGGATAATGGCTTCTAGCTCCACCCATATACCTGCAAAAGACATGATCTTGTTCCTTTTTATGGCTGCATAGTATTCCATGGTGTATATGTACCACATTTTCTTTATCCAGTCTATCATTGATAGGCATTTGGATTGATTCCATGTCTTTGCTATTGTGAATAGTGCTGCAATGAACATATGTGTGCATGTATCTTTGTAGTATAATGATTTATATTTCTTTGGGTATCTACCCACCAATGAGATTCCTGGATCAAGTGGTACTTCTGGGTCTAGATCTTGAGGAATCACCACACTGTCTTCCACAATGGTTGAACGAATTTACATTCCCACTAACAGTGTAAAAATGTTCCTATTTCTCCACAGCCTTACCAGTATCTGTGTTTCTTGACTTTTTAAATAATCACCATTCTGACTGGCATGAGATCGTATCTCATTGTGGTTTTGATTTGCATTTCTTTAATGTTCAGTGATGTTGAGTTTTTTTTTTTTTTTAATATATATTTGTTGACCACACGAATGCATGAATGTATTCTTTGGAGAATTATCTGTTTATGTCCTTTGCTCAGTTTTTAGTGTTTTTTTTTTTTTTTTTTTTTTTCTTGTAAATTTGTTTAAGTTCCTAAACAACAAAGCTGGAGGCATCATGCTATCAGACTTCAAACTACACTACAAGGCTACAGTAACCAAAACAGCATGGTACTGGTACAGAAACAGACATATAGACCAATGGAACACAGTAGAGAAGTCCTAAATAAGACCGCACAACTACAACCACCTAGTCTTCAACAAACTCAACAAAAGCAAGCATTGGGAAAAGGATTCCCTATTTAACAAATGGTGCCGGCTGAGAGAACTGGCTAGCCATATGCAGAAAATTACAACTGGACCCCTTCCTTACACCTTATACAAAAATTAACTCAAGATGGATTAAAGATTTAAATGTAAAATACAAAAGTATAAAAACTGTAGAAGAAAATCTAGGCAATACTATCCAGGACATAGGCATGGGCAAAGATTTCATGATGAAATCACCAAAAGCAATTGCAGCAAAAGCAAAAATTGACAAATATGATCTAATTAAACTAAAGAGCCTCTGAAAAGCGAAAGAAACTATCATCAGAGTGAACAGGCAACATATAAATTGGGAGAACATTTTTGCAATTTATGCATCTGACAAAGGTCTAATACCCAGCGTCTTCAACGAAGGGGCTTCATGGTTTTCAAATGACATCTCTTGTTGTTTTTGAAGAGTAATAAAATAAATGACCTCCTATTTTCTTAACGATTCTCTTGTCCAACCCTCTTCAACTTTTTCTTAGCTCTTAGTTATTTTTCTGTAATGTCCTTGCCCTGATCAATTTGAATTTACTATTAGCAGTTTCTCTTTACTTATAGGTTTTATATTAAAATAGAAAGATTATATGGCTTAGAATTCTCTAGTTGTAAAACACACCCTTGTGTCACAATCTTTCTTGAAATCACTTATGTACATGCACAACCACATTCCACTTTCATTTGCTGTTCTCACCTTCACTTGCATGATTTCTAGTTAGTATTTTTAGGCTCTTTTAGGGTTTCTCCTACTCAATAACCACCAGAAACCATACTGGTTCTTGAGTAGGAGAAACCCTACTCCATTAACTATAACCCAGATCCATTGATAAGTATAAGAGGATAAACCAGAAAGAAGCTATTATATTTCTTTTTGGTTTCTCCTCTTATAGTTATCAATGGCGTAGCTATCATATCTCATGTACTCATATTTGACAAGCGGGGTAAATTATGCATTTCTTCATTAAGGAGTCTAATAGGCTAATTGCTCTACTTTCCTTCTCTCTCTCTCTCTCATTTTAACGGCTAGGAAAGGAGATTCACAAATCATGCTACTAGTACCATTTCCAAGGCTTCTTCAATCCGCTTATATTTAAATGTAGGAAACATTATTTAAATCATTTGTGAACTCAGTACTTAACAAAGTAAATACTATCCTAAAATGCTCAGAATATTTTCTAATCAATGGTGAGTTTGTGTGACACTTTCCGAATTGTGTAGCTCATTTGTTTTTTAGGTAAGATCTTCCTATATAATTTCTAAAAGATTTCTAGATGTATCTCCCATTGCTTATTAGTTCAACTAATAAATACCTATGAATTAATCCTGCTTTTTCCTAAAGTTTGTATTTAAGGAGCAAGAAAGCATCACATCGGCCACTGCACTCCAGCCTGGGCTACAGAGCGAGACTCCATCTCAAAAAAAAAAAAAAAAAAAAAAAAAAAAAGAAAGCATCACATAACAATGTTTTCATAATGCCTCAAATTCCTCCAATATGTTGTTTTCATTATTTTTGTCAAATAATGTCAAAATTGTTTGATGAAAGTCATTTCTTTGTAAGTATATGAAACTGGCTAGTAGGCTGGGCATGGTGGCTCTTGCCTGTAATTCCAACACTTTGGGAGGCTCAGGTAGGAAGATCACTTGGGCCCACGAGTTCAAGACCAGTCTGGGAAACAAAGTGAGGACCTGTCTCTAAAAAAAAAAAAAAAAAAAACACACACAAAATTGGCCAGGCATAGTGACACATACCTGTGGTCCCAGCTACATGAGAGGCTGAGGTGCAAGGATACCTTAAGTCCAGGAGGTAGAGACTGCAGTGAGACACGTTTACACCAGTGCGCTCCAGTCTGGGTAACAGTCAGTGTGAGACGCCGTCCAAATTAAAAAAAAAAAAAAGAAAGAAAAAAGATAAACTGACTATTGACGTCTATGTGAAGTCCCTTAACAAAGCAATTGCTGTTACTTAACCTCTCTACTCTCTGAGACAGATAAATGTAACTACAACTATAAAATTTGAAAAATTGATAATGTCAGAATATAAACACTATTTTTATCCTTTTTAGTTGTGCCATAAGCCTAGAACTCTGATCAAGTCCATATTCTCTTGTGAACAAGAATTTCTATTTCATCACCTAAATAGAAGATTATTTGAGTCATAAAATATAGTATTCACACCTACCTATATTATTATAAATAATACAAAATCTGAAAATTATTTCTTAGAAACCTGTAGTTTTATCCAGCTTATACGAAAAAGTGACATAATTATTTCCTGTGTAAAACTGTCAATACCTGCTTTTATTTGTGACAAATTTTAATAGTAGATTTGCTAATTCACCATCTCAGTTGTGAGGAAAGGGAGCCATGCCCCCACCTACCTTTTAATCTTTAAAACTATTGATATCTACCAAAAGAATCCAGCAATAGTGAATGAACAAATTAGATTAGTTTTGTTAGTAACAGAGAATGCCAAAATATTAACATACAGAGATAAGGATGAATAATATGGGAAGATTTCAACTGCTTACATCTAAAATATTGTACTAAATATTAAAAGAATAGCATCACATTAAATTGAATAGGCTGCCTAAGTATTTTAACATTTTATAGCCCTCTCATCTGGCCAACAGTGCATCGTATAAACAGATAATTTGAGAAAAGTATTTAGACATTCTCAGTCACCATTTATTTGAAGCAATTACAGGAATTTCAAAGAGAATATAGTATTTTATAAAGTATTACAGTTTAGGTGCAAACCTAGAAATTATATCACTAAATTTTCTGGAAGATCTTTAATCCTGGATCCTGAGATAATACTGCTCCGTTGATAAAAATGAAATGCAATATGAATAAATTTACTTAGGCAAAGTTTAATTACACATATCAAGATCTTTATTTATTTTTAAAATGAAAACCTTCGATAATCACACGGCAGTAGTTTAAAGACTCTATCACCAGGTTTAGGAGTCCTAATATAACATACTAAAATTATCTGTAAGAGATCTATAAGACATCTATTATACATAATACAGAGTTAATAACATTATATTGCATTCTTGAAAATTGTTGAAAATATATTTTGTGTTCTCATCACACAAAAAGTGTGTGAAATAATACATATATTAAATGGCTTAATTTAGTCATTTCACCATGTATACATATATGAAAACAAAATGCTGTACACCATAAATATATGCATTTTTAAATTGTCAATTAGAAATTAACTTTAAAATGGTAAAATGAACGAAACATTTTAATAAAAAGCTCATAAACAACATGGCAGGGAAACACTGAAAAAATATTTAACAAATGTTACATTTAATGTTATTACATAGTAGGTTCCAGTCATTCTTTATTTTTTTTTTTTGTATTAAGGCTAATTTTATTAGTAATTTAGATAATCTTTGTATTTTTTAATTTTTATTTTGGTAGTTTTTGGAGAACAGGTGGTTTTTGGTTACGTAGATAAGTTCTATAGTGATTTCTGAGATTTTGGTTCACCCATCACCCGAGCAGTGTATACCATACCCAATGTATAGTCTTCTGTCCCTTATACCCTCAACCCTTCTGAGTCCCCAAAGTCCATTATATCATTTTTATGCCTTTTTGTCCTCATGACTTATCTCCCACTATAAGTGAGAACTTAGAATAATGGCCTCCAACTCCACCCAAGTTGCTGCAAAGGCCATTATTTCGTTCTGTTTTATGGCTGAGTAGTATACCATGGTGAATATATACCACATTTTCTTTATCCACTCATTAATTGATAGGTGCCTAGATTGGTTCCATGTTTTTGCAATTGTGAATTATGCTGCTCTAAACGTGTGTGTGCAAGTGTCTTTTTCATATAATGACTTCTTTCCCTTTGGGTAAATACCCAGCAGTGGGATTGCTAGATCAAGTAGTAGTTCTGGTTTTAGTTCTTTAAGGAATCTCCATACTGTTTTCCACAGTGGTTCTGCCAGTTTACATTCTCACCAGCAGTATAAAAGTTTAAAAGTGTTGGCGGGGCACGGTGGCTCACGCCTGTAATCCAAGCACTTTGGGAGGCCGAGGCAGGTGGATCACCTGAGGTCAGAAGTTCAAGACCAGCCTGGTCAACATGGTGAAACCTTGTCTCTACTATATACACAAAAATTAGCTGGGCGTGGTGGCAGGTGCCTGTAATCCCAGCTACTCAGGAGGCTGAGGCCGGAGAATCGCTTGAACCCGGGAGGCAGAGGCTGCAGTGAGCCAAGATCATGCCACTACGCTCCAGCCTGGCAACAAGAGCGAAACTTCATTCCAAAAAAAAAAAAAGAGTTTAAAAATGTTCCCATTTCACCACATCTATGCCAACATTTATTATTTTATATTTTTAAATTGTGGCCATTCTTGTAGGAGTAAGGTAGTATCTCATTGTGGTCTTAATTTGCATTTCTCTGATCGTGAGATTGAGTATTTTTTATTATGTTTGTTGATTGTTTGTATATCTTCTTTTGACAATGGTCTATTCATTTCCTTTGCCCATTTTTTTGATGGGTTTTTTTTTTTTTTTGGCTTTTTTTATTTGCTTGCTTATTTGAGTTTCTTGTAGATTCGGGATATCAGTCATTTGTTAGATGCATAGTTTGTGAAGATTTTCTCCTGCTCTGTGGGTTGTCTGTTTACTCTGCTGATTATTTCATTTGCTGTGCAAAAGCTTTTTGTTTCATTAGGTCTCATTTATTTATTTATTTTTCTGTATCATTTTCTTTTAACTTCTTGGTTATGAAATATTCGCTTAAGCCAACGTCTAGAAGAGATTTTCCAATGCTATCTTCTAGGATTTTTACAGTATCAGGTCTTAGGTTTAAATCTCTGATTCATCTTGAGTTGATTTTTGTATAAGGTGAGAGATGAGGATCCAGTTTCATTTTTCTATATGTGGCTTGCCAATTATCCCAGCATCATTTATTGAATAGGGCACCCTATCCCCACTTTATGTGAAACATCATAAGTAAAGATAAACAAAAGATACTTAAGGACTGCTCAACCTGTACCAGTTTGTTTATACATGCAGTGATATATGAAATGAAAAAGGATGCTGTATATTCCTCTTTAAATACTATTTTTAGAGCAAGTTTAGAATGCTTTTATTACTAAGATAAATAAATATTGAAAAAAGAAGTCATGTGACTCAAGTTTCTTCAGTGGAGAAACAATACAGACCACTGCTTCAATTACCACGTTTATCAAATCTAACATACATTTAATAATAAAATGGATCCTTTTATAAATTTATTAAAATTTAAGAAAGGAATAATTAAGCTACATTAAGCTATATTCCAATGCTTTGTTTTCTTTCATGAAAGCCAATGATATGATTGCCATGTCTTCCCGCTATAATTCACAAAACATAGATGCCAGGCTTAGGATCATGCAGGAGAGAAGCTGGTATTTCTTCAACAAAGAGTGCTGGAATTTTTGTGTAAAACTGGAGCCATGTTTACGCCATATCATATATGATAAAATTTCATGAGCTGATTTTGGGGGAGAGAGAGTAATGCTTCCTTAGCTATGCAGCTGAAAAGCTGTAATGTCTGAGTCTTTCCTGCTCTCCGATATCTATCTAGGTTGGTGAGATTAGTAGGTTCTCCTCCAAAATGCAATAGGTCATGGAGAGCCTACATTTCTGCTACTGCTCCTATGTCTGTGAAATTTCACAAATGAATGCTTCACCAGCAGTTTTAGTGTATGTATTTTTTCACTTATGCATTTGGATGGATATTTTATACTTATTGAATGAACTATTTTAAATTTCTTGGAGTTAAAAAAAATACCAATTTGGGGCACATATAAACAGAATAAATATACATGAAAAACTGAGTAAGAAATATCTAAACCTCCCCTTTCATTCATAGTCTAAATCTTCTATATTTTTTCGATAACAATCAACAATCTTTTGTTTCTACACAATATAGTATTGTATGCTATCAAGAATATTGTTTATCCAGTATTTTTAGATATGTATTTAATTATTGTGTCCAAAGTTTCTTGCAGTCAATGAAACTCATTTTTTTCAAGTTGTAATGCTTGTATTACATCAGTATATTTTATTTGACTATGTTTATTTTCCTCAAAGTTATTACTTGTTTCTGAAAGTTAAGCTGGTTCAGTACAGTCTCTGGGAAGTTGTCAGATAACATACTAGATATCAAACTGATAACCTAAACAATACATAAATTGTTTACAGTAGCCTCTATTTTTTTTCTCTTATTCAAATATTACTGGGAATTTGACAGTTTTCTTTGCTTCATTTTTTTTTCCCCATGGCCAGTGT
Source organism: Macaca fascicularis (assembly GCF_037993035.2). Taxonomy (NCBI): domain Eukaryota; kingdom Metazoa; phylum Chordata; class Mammalia; order Primates; family Cercopithecidae; genus Macaca; species Macaca fascicularis. The sequence goes on along the minus strand of NC_088391.1, from coordinate 36,461,751 downwards.
CTGAAAATACATTTTCATGTCTTAGGGTAATAAAACAGGATAACTTTTCTACTTGAAAGTGTCTTCTTTTTTCATGTCCCATAAAGGCATTGCTTTTTGTTTTCAAGAAAATTTAAAATTGCAACTATTCCTTCACCAGTAAATATTTGCTTCACTAATGTCATATTTATGCCCTGGGGTTCTGCTTCTGTGTCTCTGCATACACAATCACATTTTGTGTTTCAATGCTAAAACAGAGTTGGACATTTTAAAATTCATTTTAAATGTTATCAAACTTGACATGTGTAGTTTCGACAATATACAAGATTCAATTGAAGTAATTACAATATGAATAGCTAAGACCAAGGTCATACATGGCAGGTAATGACAGCTCTGTTATAACTGTTAATAGTCTTACAGTGATTGTAAAGCAACAACAATTGTCAGATGCATCCCACTATTTAAAATAGCACAATGTGCAAAATATGGTTCTTAACGTAAATGAAATATGACTTAGAATGAATAAGATTTAACACATTTTATGCAATGGTTTTGTCCTAAATTGTAATTATAATGACTTTCATTTTTAAATTGATTTTTTTCTACTAAAATCATGGTGATTATCATTATTGGAATATAATGACTACTAAGTATTATATACTAGTAGTAAATATATACCTTTTATACTTTCAAATCCATACCAATAAATCTCATGAATATTTCAAAAAAATCTAAAAATGTCTTTTTGAATATATTTAATTAGTAATACAGATAAATTAGGGATTTTGAAAATCTTTTAGATAAATATAAATTCTTCATAGAAATAGTCAACTCATTGCCAAAGATAATACACTGCTAAAAAGTTTCAAAAATGTGCAGCTTTAAAATGGAAGGGGAAACAAGCCTATATATTAACCATGTTGATACAAGAAGTTTTGAGTAAAGTGTCATTAAAACTTTGTAAGCAGCTGGGCACGGTGACTCATGCCTCTAATCCCAGCACTTTGGGAGTTGGAGGCGGGTGAATCACCTGGGTTCAGGAGTTTGAGACCAGCCTGACCAACATTTTGTCTTTACTAAAAACATTATGTCTTTACTAAAAAGACAAAAATTAGCCGGGCATAGTGGCGGGCTCCTGTAGTTCCAGCTACTCTGGAGGTTGAGGCAGTAGAATCACTTGACCTGGGAGGCGGAGGTTGCAGTGAGCAGAAATCGCTCCATTGCACTCCAGCCTGGGGGACAAGAACAAAACTGTGTCTCAAAAAAAATAAATAAATAAATAAAATAAAATAAATAAAATAAAATAAAAAACTCTGTAAGCAATAAACTCTATCAGAAGTAAAAATTTTAATTTGAAATGTGGGCTGAGAGATTTACCTGAAAAATAAAAAAATGATACAGTTTCTATCAATGGAGTATGAGATAGGAAAAAGATTTATTTGATAAAGAAAGCCATTGTCAAATGGCAGCATGTAAAATTGAAAAAGAATCAACACAGAGATTATAGCCATGTATGTGACTATCACAATTTTAAATATTATTTATATTAGTGAAAAAAAAGAAATGAAAAGTTTTTGGTTTTACTATTTTTTAGTTTTTTTTTCTTAATTCTATTAATTTTTCCACTTTTTAAATATCAGTTGCTCTTTTTCATTCCCTCCTTTCTTCATCTCTCCCTTTCTGATTTCTCCCCTTCTTCCTCTCTTTTCCACTTATCCATCAATTGTTATGTTCACTTTAGAGGAATGTAATAACAGAGGCAAATCTAAATGCATTTTTATAGAGGCTTTGTTTCCTTTCAGTGAAAAATGTTTTGATGGTTTATTCTATTAATACTCATTTAAATTTGTTTGCTATAGCAGTAAGTCATTCTTTTCATTGAAGGCAAGAGAAATAGGAAGACAGGGAACTATACGTTGATGTCAATAATAAAAGGAAACACAAAAGAGAGAAAAGTATTTTTAAAGTAAGTTTTTATGCTAAATAAAACTTACATATAAAAAGTGAAAAATTATAAATATATTCTCAATGAATTTATTTCAAATTCAATATACTTTGGAACATCAACAAGTTTAAAGAAATAAGATATTCCTGGGACTCAATATTACTCTATATTTTCTCCCAGTCACTCTACTTCTTACTTCTTAAAGTTAACTCTTAATGTGATTTAAGGCACTATTCATTAATTGTGCTTGTTTTTAAATGTATAATAATAAGATTATGCACGATATCATTTTTAGGGTGAGTTATTTTGTTTAATATATAGCAATTTACTTATGCTGTCGCATGTAGGAGTTGTCTGTTCATTGTCATTGCTTTATATTATTTTGTTCTAAAATATACCATATATTACTTATCCATATATATTTTCAAAAGCTTTGGATTGCTTCCAGTCTTGCAGTGCTATGAAAGAACATTCTTAAGAATGTCTTTACACACACACACACACACACACACAGACACACACACAGAATGTTGCATTCTGATTCAAAACCACTAAGTATATGTTCAACTTTAGGACATACAGTGGGGGTTTCCGATGTGACATTCCCAATTTAAACTCCCAACAGCAATGTTCAGACCTTTAGTTACTCCGCATCCTGTATCTTTCAGATGACTAAAAGTTATACACACTCCATATGTTTCTTAATCATTTTATATAGCTTTTTGTGAAGTTCCTATACATGTATTCTGCCTATTTTTATTGTTTTTGTGTTTATATTGATTTTAGGAGAGCCATGTTAGTAGGTTGAGGTCTAGGAAAGTATTTTCTTTTCAAAATGTGTAAATATCAACAATTTAATGAATTTGACCTAATATATTCTAGGAGAAATCCTTTGCTAATGAGAGCAGTTGAAAATGCTTTCCTCAAATCTGTAACTTTTAGAAGTCACATATTTAGATATTTAACCAGTCTGAATAATATTTTATACTTTTTGTCTCATAGGAATTTTCATTTCCTTGGTTTACTTTTTGCCCTTGATTTTCTTTGTTCTCTAACTCTCTCTGTTCTCTAACTCTATATTGTTAAATATTGAGAAGTGTATTTATCTTTCAGCTTTTATAATACATTCATTAGAATCTACGGATTTTTCTTTAAGCACAGATTTAGCTTCCTTCCACACTTTTTAATATGTTAAATTTCATTTTTATAATAGTTGAAAATGTTTTATAATAAATTCTCCATTTGTAATTAGGCCAACTTTTTAGCATTTTCTAATTATATAGACATATTTTTAAAGTTATCTCATGTTACTGAGGTCAAGAGAAATGTTTCCTATTATGTTGTCCTTTTGGAATTTGTGGAGACTTTTCTTTATATCTACTTTTCATGAGTTTTGTTAAATTTTCCATGAGGTATTGCAAAAAATGTCTATTCTCTCATTTTTTGCATAGTTTTATTTGTGGCATTTATGCAAGTTTTCTTAATTGGGTTTTTCAAATATTTTATCTTTTTAAACTTTATAGTTTTTTTTTTTTTTTCAATCTGTGACTGGGAGTGCTGGTATTATGAATTTTATTTCTCCTCTAATATCTGTCAAGTTTCTGTTTATACATTTAGGAACCATAGTGCTAGTTACATGCAGATTTATTATTGTTTTATAAGATAGTAGGGTTAAACTTTTAATCATTTCACATATGCATATTTTTTCCTATATGCCATTCTTGCCTTAAATTATACTTGCTATATTGGTAATAGAGCTAAATTAACTTATTTTTGTTAGATTTTTTTGATGATATGTCTTTGGCTATGATTTTACTTTAAAACTTCTTATCTAATTCTCTATGTGTGTATCTATTATAAGTTGTATGTGCTAGGGTTCTCTTTAAATTTTGGTCCAGACAATATTTATAATTAATGCTATGAGCATTTTATGTAATTGTTAATATTTTGGCTTATAGCTTTAGTTTAAGCATGTGTTTTCTGTTTTTCTCCCCTGTTCTGTATTTTGTAGCTCCCCTTTAGAACACATTTGGATTAAGCATTTTTATAACAAACTTTCCCTTACCATAGCTTCTTTTTGTTCATTCTTCTCCTTTTTATTAGTTCATTTTAATGCAACAATGTAAATTCTAACTTATTAGCAGTTTTTCCACATTTCTATTCAATACAAGGGTCTTATAAGAACAGAAGTTCCATAAACTTTTTTTTTTTTTTGTACTCTGATGGTTTTTTTTGTTATGACTTTAAGTTATCTATATATTTTAGTCCCATAAAAGAGCATTAGTATTATCTTTGTACCTCATATTTATTTAGATACACTTATATTTTTTCCCTTTAATTTACTCTTTAACTCGTTTTATGTGGGAATATTTGCACTGGATAAAACATTCTATCCATAATACATTATATTATGATTCTTCTTGAGATGAATTCTTTCTGATTTTTTTCCTACTTTCTCTTCCAATGATCTGGAAATATTTTATTTAACTTCAATAGTTTAAAATATTTGCCTAGTTATAGAATTATAAATCCCAGTATATTTTCTCTCAATAATATGAAAATGACATGTATGCATTTGTGGGCTGTTATGTTTCTTCTCCCTGGAAACATCATTTCTGGGAAGAAAAAAATTTGTCTTATTATTGCTTTTTAAAAAATAATGACTTCCTTCTATCATCTGTTCTACTGTTCTCAATATTTTTATTTTATCTTTGGAGTTCGATAGTTTTGTTTTGATGTGCCTAGGTGTGATTTTCGTTCTACTCATCCTTTTTTTTATGTGTGGAACTACTTAAATATGTGGTTTAAAGTCTTTCAAAATATGGGGGAAATTCCTAACCATTTTCTCTTCAAAGTTTGCATATGTTCCATTTTTGCACTCTTCCTCTCCTACTAGTTTAAATACACATAAATTAGACCTTTCACCATGTCCCACACATCTCTTATACCCTTTTCTGTACTTTCGTTTCTCAAATTCTGTCTTTCAGATTGTATATTTTCTATTCACCTATCTTCTCATTCACTAATTCTCTTTTCATGCTGTTTCCAATTATACTATTCTTGATTTCAAATATAGGTTGGCCATTTGATTCTTAGTTATAGATTTCAGCTCTCTGATGAGATTCTCTATCTTGTCATCTCCATCTGGAATGTATTAATCACACCATTTTAAATTATATATATGAAAACTCCACTATAGATGTCATTTCTGACTGTTTCTATTCTCTCCTTTTTTCCTTTTGTGGTATTCTCTCTTGGAAGGGCTGTTAGATTTCTGATTAGATGTCAACTATTTGATGTAAAAAACTATTGAGCTTTAGGATAGTGTTATCTGCCCTTAATGAGAATTTACCTAACTCTATACCAGAGAGCCAAATTAGGGGAAAATCACCTAAATCCAGTAAGAAACTTAGTTTACCCAAGGATGAGTGTCAATCTTGGTTCAGCTCCCAATTCTAAGTATAATTGTGCAGAAATTTCAACTAAACAACTTGGATGTTAGCACAAACATCTCTTTGTTGGATTTTCTTATAGCAACTTTTGTTTCTTAAGACTGTGAGTCTGATGAATATAAATGTTCAGTTTCACAATCAGGTTTTGCTCAATTTTTTAACAATCTTGGCTTTAAAATGCTCTAAGACTAAAAAGTTCAGTGTTGGTCTTGTTTCTCTCCAATTCTCTTTCCTTCAGGATCTTCATCCCTAAAGTTGTAGCTGCCTTAGAATTACTTCAATATCCCTAGAAAAGATGTTTATTAAATTTTAGGCAAAATTTCCTCTAGCTCTTAACAGAATTGTTTATATGTTTTAAGCCACTATATTATTGGGGGAATGGTATTTGGAGTAATGTTATATCTACTCATCCTTCTGATTTTTTATAATGTAAAGTAGCCAAATTAAGTATGATTAACATTTATCTTCACATTTCTAAAAATACCTTGGCATTGTTAAACAACAGGAATGGTTAAATTGTTGCCAATAGTAAATATCAATACATTTTTAAACAATAAAAACTATATTGTTGAATATTTTTACATAAAATTATTTTGTTCTTGACTCTTCAATTCAATAATTTATAAAAGACTTGGCATAAAAGGCATGCCTTTCCTTTTTTGCCACAATGGAGTAACTGAAACCAGCTCAATCTTCCTGCATCAAGCAACTAAAAAGATTATGAAAAATGTAAAAAACAATAGTTTTCAAGAAATTAGATATCAGAAAAAGAATAATAAATGATAAATAGAAAATAAATAAGTAAGCTCTACAATTTCCCCCATGTTACTGCATTGAATGAATTTTCAGACTGTCAGACAGACAGGAGGAAATCGAGATAGAGCTTGGAAGACTTCTGAGGTGAAGATCAATCATTCAAAACTCACCAAGAATATTTAGCTTTTAGAATTAGTGAACAGAGGAATAGAAACAATTATTACAACTGAAATATGTTAAGTTGAGAAATAAATGTAAAAGGGATCCAAAGTGAATCTACTGAAATGAAAACAACAATATCTGAGATTTAAAAAAAATACTTGATTTCTTAAACAATGAAATTGAAGAATAAATTACTAGGATTAGAAAACATGAAAATAGCAACATGAGCTATCTGAAATAAAACAGAAAAGGAAATAAGATTTTTTTTAATCACATCATCAGTGAGCCATTAGAGCAACTTTAAATGATCTAACACATGTGTTACTTGAATCTCTACAAAAAAGGAGGCATTGAAGCAGAAAACTTAAAAATTAATGCCTAAAAGTATTTTTAAATATGATGATAATAGTATACCCAATGGATTCAAGAAGTGTAATAATCCTCCATCATACTTCAAAAACAAATATTAAGTACATCAAAGCTCATCATAATCAAATTTCTCAAAATCAGTGACAAAGTGAAAGTTTTAAAAAAGTCAGAGATGAAAGATATGTTGTATGCAGAGGAACAACATTAAATAAATTAATTTGTTCATTGGAAACAATGCAAACAAAAAGACTGCAGAAGAACACCTTTAAATTAACAGAGAAAAGTCTGCCAATACAAAATTCCATACTCAATGAAAGCATTGTTCAAATTCAAAGATGAAATATTTATTGAGACATGCAAAAGCTGAAACATTTTATTACATCAGAATTACAGTTAAAAATTCTTAAGAGAATCTCTTAAAGCTGAATGAAAAATAATATCAGATAGAAATGTGTGTTTACAAAATAAATGAGGACCACCATAAGTAATAACCATAAAAATGAATTTTAAAATAATTAAATGTATTTTAAAACAACTGTTTAAATTAAAATAAATAATATGATTATGGAAGACCAAAATATGTGGAATTAAAATATATAACCACAGTAACACAAAGGCCAGGAGGGGAGAAACAAAAATAATATTGTAAGGATTTTATATTATACATGAAGGAGTTTAATATAGAATCAAGATGATCATAAAGTAAATGAGTATATTATAAACTCAAAAGCAACCAGTAAATTTAAAAAGCAAGTAGTTATGACAAATAGGTTAACAAGTAAGATATATTAGAATATTTGAACATTCTCAGTTAATCCAAAACCAATTAGAAAAGAGGAACAAGGAATAAATGAGAAAAACACAAAAAGCAAGTTATAAATTTAAAATAAATCATATCAATAAACATTCTAAATATAAATTATTCAAAGATCCCATTAAATGACAGAAATTAACAAGTGGATAAGAAACAAAGCAATATACAACTATGTGCTACCAAATAAGAAACATTAAATATACAGATAAAATAGAATAAAAGTAATGGAATAAGATATGTTATGTGAACAATAATTTTTAAAAATACATTTTATTCTTAATTTTTAAAAAATGGCAGCTAAAATATTAGAATAAGGCAACATAGATTTCAGAGGAAAGAGTATTAATGTAGATAAATATGATCATTTAATAATGATAAATATGTCAATCAAGAGGGCATGATAATTGGATTTGTCTCTAAAAATGTAAATTAAAAATACATGAAGCAAAAACCAATAGAACTGCATATGTAAATAAATTCTCAATTATAGAGGCAATTTTCCATCAGTTTCTTACTAATAGATAGAAGAAGTATATAGGAAATCGGTAGTGATATGCAGTACCAAAATATTCCTATTAGCCATCTTGATCTAATTGACATTTATAGAACACTCCACTCAACACTATCAAAATACACCTTATTGGCAAGTGTACTTGGAATATTTTACAAAACAGACCACATTATGGGCCACAAAACAAAACTTTGTACATCCTAAAAAGTAATTATTGGCCAGGCGTAGTGGCTCACACCTAAAATCCCAGCACTTTGGGAGGCCAACGCTGGTGGATCACCTGAGGTCAGGAGTTTGAGACCAACCTGACCAACATGGAGAAACCCCATCTCTACTAAAAATATAAAATTAACTGGGTGTGCTGGCACATGCCTGTAATCCCAGCTACTCGGGAGGCTGAGACAGGAGAATCACTTGAGCCTGGGAGGGAGAAGTTGTGGTGAGCTGAGATCACACCATTGCACTCCAGGCTGGGCAAGAAGAGTGAAACTCTATCTCAAATAATAATAATAATTATTATTATTAAAGTATGTTCTTTCATCACAATGACATTCAATTAGAAATCAACCTCTGCAAATCTATAAAAACACCAAATATTTGAAACCCAATAACATACTTTTTCAGTCCTAGGTATTTACCTGAAGGAAATAAAACATATGGCCATACAAAGAACTTATAAATTTATTTACACCATGTGTGCTTGTAAATCTGCAGTAGCACAAGTATCTGTTAACAGATGAATAGAGAGATAAATTTTGAATAGTATGTACAATGAAATATTATTCAGTAAGAAAAAAGGAATAAAATATTGATGCACGCAACAACATGCTTATATCTCAAAATAATTATGCAGAGTGAAAAATAACAGAATAAAGTACAACCTGTATGATTCCATTGATTTGTAATTCTATATAATACAAATTAAGCTATGGTGGCATTAGACAACAATTTCTTAGGAAATGTGGGTGTGGAAGGTATATGGAGAGGCGGAACAGATTAATTGCAAAGGGCAGAATAATTTGAGAGTGATGTATATGTTCTTTACTATTTTGATGTTGAATTAATGGGTGTATATTGATGCTAAAACATATCAAACAATAGATTTTTACATTATACAATTTAATGTACATCAAACATAACTCAGAGCTGTAGAAATAAGTTTCAGAAGAAAGATATAATTTCAATATATGGTTTATTTCATTATATTCCATTTTATTCTTAATTTTTAAATAATGGCAGCTAAAATATGTAGATTTATTCTGTCTGTAATGTCCTAGCACACTGGTGATTTCTGTTTAACATAGGTCACAAAGTGTCTGACAAGTAAAATAAATAACACAAGTGTATTTGTGTCAGATTAACATTTATGTTAGCAGCTATTTGAAGGTTTAGTATGTTTGCTTAGCTTTTACTTCTTGATTCTAGCATATTTGCATAACATTTACTTAAAAACAACGTAAATGTCTGAAATTGCTTATTAATCATTGTAGTTAAGTAGTCTGCCTGTATAATTTAGCTTTGTTATTCTGACAGTACTGCATAAATTTGCATGGTTGCATAAAATATCAGCATTATAGATGTTCATACACAATTATTAACGAATTACTATTGTGTGCATAACAATAATACACATGTGAAGTTTTCTTTATGTCATTAAGATGTATTGCTAAGGTCTAGGGCATTTTGTAACTCACCCAAATGAAAATCTATTACAGAGTGCCCTATTCAGATTCCTTTCTTCCAAAGGAACATTCTATTTGTAAACAGTATTGTAAATCAAGGAGTCTATGCAGCGTATTTCTGCATTTCTTTTTGGCTATATAAAAACAATTTAGTAGTTTAATCCCCAGTTCTTAAAAATTAATTTAATATAGGACATATCCAAATGAGTAAAAATGGATATTCTGATGAGTAACAATACAGGAATCCATGTAAAATATGCTTTCGTTTTAAAAGATCATTAAATTTCACAGCATTATGTGTGTTGTGAGGTTTAATGTGTATATATATATGTATATGTGTATGCACAAACACACACATGATCACACACATATGGATATGCTTTAAATATATGTATTTTGTTTTAAAGACACACACACACGTATATCAAAATACAAAAATTGTGATAACTAAACTTTCATAACTATAGTATTTTGTGAGTCTGTTGGTGTTTATTACACAAAAAATTCTGCTATTATAATTATCAACCCAGCTATATTTAATTTTCATGTATTTAGGTCTATCTCAATGAAATTGTGTTCTATTCTACTTAAATTGTATGTTTACTGAAATATAAGCAAAAAATGCAGTTATTGGAATTGTGGCTACTTTCCTTAATATTTGACAAATATCTTCTTTTAAAAGAAAAAATACTTAATAAAGCTAAAGAAATTTAACAGTATAATTATCAAGTCATTTTTTAAAGATTCTTTTAGTTATTGAACAATTAAGTTTGAAAAATGTCTCTTAAATGGCAATCTTAAATATAGTTACTTTGCTTTATAATGATATTTTTGTTTGTCTGAGAACATTAAATTTTATTTTTTCTTTTATGTATATGATTATTTAAATATTTACTACTTTAATAAATGCTTTAGTTAGTGTCTTAGTTAATTTAACGCTGATATCACAGGATATATAAAATTATATAATTTATAAAGAACAGATATTTATTCCTTACATTTCCTGAGACTGAGAAGTTCAAAATTAAGGGGCCAGCATCTGATGAGGGCTTTCTTTCTGTGTTCTCACATGGCAAAATATGAAATAGGAGTGACCCTCCTCCCACAATTCCTTTGTTTGTTCCAGAGTCTTGCTCTGTCGCCAGGCTGGAGTGCAGTGGCGCGATCTTGGCTCACTCATTGCAACCTATGCCTCCTGGTTCAAGCCATTCTCCTGCCTCAGCCTCCTGAGTAGCTGGGACTACAGGTATGTGTCACTGTGCCTGGTTAATTTTGTTTTTGTTTGTTTGTTTGTTTGTTTTGAGATGGAGTTTGACACTCTTGTTGCCCAAGCTGGAGTGCAATGGTGTGACCTCGACACGCTGCAACCTCAGCCTCCCAGATTCAAGTGATTTTCCTGCCTCAGCCTCCAGAGTAGCTGGGATTACAGGTGCCCACCCCCATGTGCAGCTAATTTTTTGGCCAGGCTGGTCTCGATCTCTTGACCTCAGGTGATCCACCTGCCTTGGTCTACCAAAGTGCTGGCATTACAGGCATGAACCACCATGCCTGGTCCATAACTATTAGATTTTTAACGTGGTCTTCATGGTAACCACAAAGACAAAGTATGTAGTAGGTACATAAAAGATAAAGAGAAAGGATTCAAAGCATATACTTACAAATTATAATCAAATCACAAAAGAAAAGCAGGAGAGAAAGAAACAAAGACACTACAAAATAGTTCCAAAACAATTAACAAAAAGACAATAGCAAGTTCTTACCTATGAATAATTATTTTAAATTTAAATGGATTTAAATTTGAAATAATTATTAAACTTAAAATTAAATTATTGTAAATTTAAATTCTCCAATCAAAAAACAGTGGCAGAATGGATTTTTTAAAACAGGATCTAATAATAGCGTTTTACAAGGGACTCATTTTATCTTTAATGCCACACATAGACTAAAAGTGAAAAAATTGAAGAAAAAAAAAAAGATATTCCATGTAAATGGTAATTCAAAAGACTGAAAGAAGAGAATTTTTCCAAACTTATTTTGTAACACCAGCACTATCCTGATATCAAAACCAGAGAAAGATACTAGAAGATTTAATTAGCAGCCCAAATCTCTAATGAATACAGATACAAAATATTTTAAGAAAATACTAACAAATCAAATTTAATAGCCCATTGTAGAGATTATATACCACAATAAATCTGGGTTTATTCAAGGCATGCAAGGATGGTTCAACATATGCAAATCAATAAATGTGATATACCACATTAACAGAATAAATGATGAAAATCTGTGATCATCTCAATAGATGCATTAAAGCATTTGGTTGTAGTTAATAACAGTGTATTGTATACTTAAAATTTCCTAAGAGTAGATCTTAAATCTTTTCATTAAGGAAAAAAGAGATAGCTATGTGAGTGATAATATGTTAATATTTTATTGCTGTATTCATTTCACAAAGTATATATGTACCAAAACATCATGTTGTATACCTTAAATATATAAAATTTTTGTCAATAAAGCTGGAAAAATGCCATTCAAAGACATTAAACCATACAAAATTATTAATTACAGTAGCAACCTTTTTATCTGATCATTCCAACCTTAAAAAATGATGAAATACATCTATCATTGTTTTGTTTTCCTTCCAATGCTTCTCTGTCTCTTATATGTTACTACTGTATATCACAAACTGTGTTCACAACCATTGCCACACATTCTGTTTCTAGAAGTCTATTTGAGTAGAGGCACACTTAAAAACAGGGTGCAAATGAGAACTAGTGTTCTGCTTGCATCAGTGGACTGAACACTCACATCAGTTCCCTGTCTCTTTTGTGTTATTTTTGAAATTAGAAAAACTACACTTCTTTGAAAAAAACCATAACTCCATGGAATAGAAAAAGCAGGGACACAGATTCAAATTCACTGTAGATATTCTAGGTAGAATAAAGGAAACTAAATATATGAATAAAAGAGTACGTGTTATAATTTAAAGTATTTAAAATACGACACCCCTCTGAGAAAACTCAGGTGGTGCTCCTGACTCTGAGTCCAAAGATAGAGAAGGGTGGGTGGAACAATCACTGGAGCAAAATTGAAAAGACTACAGTTGGGACTGCTGGGTTGGGTTTTCTATTCCCACTTTCCACCGCCTTCCCCATTGTCTCCACTCTCCTTCCCCTTTACCATGCACTTCTCATTATTATTATAGATTGTATACATTGTAAAGAAAATGTATTTATTTGGCTCATGGAAGAAAAACAAGAACTGTCTATAAATTAAAACATGGCCTGAGAAAGGCTTCTGGTGTGAATATAGGAATCTGGATGAAGAGCAGAATAAATTTTCAGGAAGTCTTTCACTCCAAGAGACATGGAGATGGCAAAAGGAAAAAAAGAAAAAGTAAAACAACTAAATGTTACATACATATGTGCATAAAAGAGAAGAAAGCTACTAAGGATGAAAGACATTTTAATTTTAACCAACATAGATAGTTTTGAAAGACATTTTAATTTTAATCAACATAGATAGTTTCACAACCTTGTGTTTGACATCATAAGGACAATTCTTTATTTTTATTTTTATAATTTTATATTACTGAGATATGAATTAAGATGTATAGCAGTTCACTTCTTCTAGTACTTTTTAAGACATCTTTAGTCTACTCCTCCACACATATATGCAACATTTATTTTAAAATAAATATTAAACCATGAGTCTCCTCTGCTAAAAAAATTTCTCCAGTGTTTTCTTACCAACTTAAACTAAAATCTAAAGTTCTTACATACCATGACTAACAAGTTAATCCTGGACCTTCCATAACTCCCTTTTATCTCTGACTTTATTTCCACTATCCCCACAATAGCATCTTTTGTTTTTATTCATGTTTGTTATAAATAAGCCTGTGGCTTTCATACTTTCTTCTGGCTAACTTTCAGCCCTGTCTTCAACCTGCGATATCAAAGTATACCTAAAACAGACATTGCTAAATGAGAATAGTGCATAGAAAGCTCCCAGGTGTATTCAATTATATCTGTGCATGTAAAAACAGGTGAACATTTGTTCTTGTTTATGCAGCCATGAAAAGAGAGAGAGATCGATTTAATAATAGGAAAAATTTAAAATATCTTTAAAACATTTTATAATTGTTAATAGTGCTTAAATTATTAAATAAGATTGTATCATCTTCATGAAAAAATGAACATTTCATTTTGATGATTATTTTTTAAAAAAGATTGGTTTCAAAAGTTTTTTATACTTTCAAAAATAGTCTTCTCTATTCTTCTCTTTTTCTCTGAATATCTTTCTTTTTCACTTTCTCTCCCTTCCCTCATACAAAATATGCCTAATAATTCCATAATAAGCATAATTAGTAATAAATTAAAGCAATTATTTATGTTTAATCAAAGATTCATCCTAACTTAATATTATCTACAGCGAGCATTAATACATGCTGAATCAAGAGTTATATTAGGTCTAGATAAATGAGAAATTATAAAAACAGACATTGTCTGCAGTGTTTTACAATCTGAATGTGAAACTAAGTCCTATAAAAAAAAAATTGAATGTAACAAGGCAGTTACTTGAAGAACAAAGTCTAACTTTGGTTGAATAAGCTATTAAATGAAAATTAGAAATTGATTTGAGCTATGAAGAAAATGTAAATTTTAATTAAAAAAGAAAGAAGAGACATGCAAACCAAGGGGCCAGAACAAGCAAGAGAATGAGATTGTGAGAATCATGCAACTTAAAACTGTGTTGTATTTATTTGAATAAATAGCAGGTTTAACTAAAACAGGAGTTTTCTACAGTGTGCTTTCAGTAATAACAAACATTGGTGAACTTAGGATGTCCCTTTAATTATTTAAAAACCATTTCATTTTTTTTTTTCTTAATAGAGACAAAGACTCACTCTGTCTCCCAGGGTGGAATGTGGTGGGGAGATATAGTATGTGACCTCAAACTACCATACTCAACTGATTCTCCCATCTCAGCCTCCTGAGTAGCTAGGGCTATGGACACATATCATCATGGATGGCTAATTTTATTTTAACTTGTTATAGATTTTGGGGGTCTCACTATGATGTCCAGGCTGGTCTCCAATTCCTGACTAAAGCAATCCTCCTGCCTTGGCCCCACAAAGTTCTGGGATTACAGGCATGAGCCACTGCAGCAGGTCACCAAAATCATTTCTTTTATTATTATTATTATTATACTTTAAGTTCTAGGGTACATGTGCATAACGTGCAGGTTTGTTACATATGTATACTTGTGCCATGTTGGTGTGCTGCACCCATCAACTCGTCAGCACCCATCAACTCGTCATTTACATCAGGTGTAACTCCCAATGCAATCCCTCCCCCCTCCCCCCTCCCTCCTCCCCATGATAGGCCCCAGTGTGTGATGTTCCCCTTCCTGAGTCCAAGTGATCTCATTGTTCAGTTCCCACCTATGAGTGAGAACATGCAGTGTTTGGTTTTGTTTATTGTGGCACTATTCACAATAGCAAAGACTTGGAATCAACCCAAATGTCCATCAGTGACAGCCTGGATTAAGAAAATGTGGCACATATACACCATGGAATACTATGCAGCCATAAAAAAGGATGAGTTTGTGTCCTTTGTAGGGACATGGATGCAGCTGGAAACCATCATTCTTAGCAAACTATCACAAGAACAGAAAACCAAAATCATTTCTATGATGATTGTTTTATTTTTTTTAAAAAGTACTCTTAAGATGTCCAGATTGAATTATAATTCATAAGAAATTTTATGTCTCAAAAATACATTCTAAGAAAAATGTAAAGTAGTCATAAAAGCTTTTGTTAATTCTGTCTTGGTTCCAGAATAAATTAGTTAGATTATTTGGCCGTTTTAGAACTTAACATATATTTTATCTGCCCATGCTAATTTTTGTACAACACGATACTGCTTAAAATTCCAGACAGTCTGAGCCAAAGCAGTGTAAACAGAAATAACTACTTTGCATTTCACCACTCCCATCCCTAACCTCAGCATCTGTGCTCTGCATCTCTTTTCCTCACGTATATAGCAGAGAGTATCTCCTATTCTCTTGCAGTAAGGTGTAAGAAGTTGAGTAAATTATGATTTGTTGGGTCCCTTGAACCTATTCATTTAAAAATAAAACTAAATAAAACTAAAAACTAAAACTAAAAATCTAATAAAAACTAAAACTAAAAACTAAATTAAAAAAAAAAAGACTTGACTTTGAAACCCAGTTTCTGTAAGATTTTTTTTGAGACAAATGGGCCTTATTTTTTACTGTTAAACATCATGAAATTCAATCAAAACTTACAGGACAGAAGGTTAGACAGGATAAATAGATAAAAAAAGAGTCACATAGGTATTTTCAATGATAATGTGACAATACACAATCAATTTTATTAGTCCTTTTTTCAAAGTGAATATATATGTATTTGTATATATGTAATAAACTTTGTATGTTTACATAAGTCAAATATACTATTATGTAATAAAAATTTTCAAATGAACAGTTTTTGTCTCTAGCTTATTCAATTACTTTTCTTTGATGATAGACACTATTTTACTAGCTAGAAATAGATGTCTGTAGCTACCATTAACTCTCACCTGACAATGAATAGTAAGAAAGTGAGAAAAACATAACTAAGGAATTTGTTTCTTTCTCTCTTTGGTTTTGGGGCTATTAGACCCACTTTCAAGCTAGATTCTGCCTGTTATTTGAGTAATTTCAGTAACTCTTTTAGATATAATGCTTTAGAGTTTATATCAAGAATATTAACAATGCAACTAAAGCAATAATGAGGTCAAAAGACATAAACTTCAGTAGTTTTCATGGTATTCTTTAACCAGAAAGGAGGCAATCTGTTATGCAATTCTCCCTGAAGGCTCCAGATCAATCTGTACATCTGTAGAACCCAGGAGGCCCATGGAGATTCAGCAAGAAAACAGATTTGGTGGCTATATATCACTGAGTTGAAAGTCTGCTAATTAAATCTAACATAAAAGAACAACTATTAGGCTTTTGTAGAGTGCTATCATTTTTAAGAAATTGCCGTTTATGTGCAATAAAAAGTACATCAATAATTTATTATCTGCGAATTTTGAACACATACATTTTGAATTAAAATTAACTTACATTTTTAAAACACAAAAGTAAATTTCAGTTCATTTGAAATGGCATCTAAACATCTATAAACTTTTCACTTAGAAAATATTAATCTAGTAATTATCTGCTAAGACTTTGTACTTTTATGTATCAAAGAAAAATATGTAAAACTGTTGAAGTACTTTATCTAAAAAATTAAAGTCCAAACACTTTCAGACTGCCCTCTGTGAAAATATTGAAGTATGCAAATCCATGTAAACTAAGTTATTCCAAAGATCCATGTAATACTGAGTAATTGGTACAAGTGTCTATTTGTTTTGCCTATGCCGCATGGTATATCATTCAAGTATTGACCATAGATAATAATCTAGGGATGAAATTATATAACTCTTCTGTAAGATCTACTCCAATTTTCTTGTGACCTTGATTTAGCCTATCACGAAAAGATCCAGGAAATGTAACTACCTAAAAATCAGACACACCTAAATTCAACTTTGAAACATTTTATTTTTTTTACTTCAATGTAATTTGAAGGATGCTATGTACGCTTTCTCTTCTTTCTTAGCTACAGGAACCGCTAACGTGCTGAAAAAGAACCGTTCTAAAGTACCTGAAAGACATCGCATTTTCTTGCTTGAATTCTGTGGCATTTCTGGCTGCTTCTAAGAAAATAAATGCTTTGTTTCTGTATAGAGCATATGGAGCAGAGTACAGCTCGGCAGTGATTTTTCTAACTTTGATAACATTCTGCATCCTATGCAGATAATTTTGATTTTCTGTATCATCATTCAGAATATGCTACAGTCTCTCTGCATGTTGAGTACATACACATAAAGCATGTGAGAGAATACTGCCTTTTATTAAGAAGGAAAGCAAATAGAAAATCCTGAATGGAATGCATTATGTCCTATCTTAAATTGGAACATTATCTTCCTTATCAGGTACTATATACTAAGTATCCATATTATAGGATTTTTTTTTTTGTAGCTCACTAAAGGAATTGAACAGAAATTCTACCTACTTCTCTGAGTTGATAATGTAAACTAAATATATTAAAAAGTGTATAAAGGTATACATTCATAGTGAATTCTACAAACCCTGAGAGATTATTGACTTCATGGTTTGATATTTCATATCCTTTACACAAAATAAAGAAAAAAGTAAAAGACAGCACAAAGTTTTCTTGTTACTCTTTTTCCTATGTGTGTGTTTGTGTGTGTGTGTGTGTGTGTGTGTGTGTGTGTGTGCGCGCGCGCGCGCTTTGGAAGTCCAACTTGTCTCAACGGGAATAAGTTCCATGTTGTTTAATGTTTTAAACTTTCTTTCCTTTCATATACACAAAAAATACTATCATCATTTATTACTTTGAACTACACATTTTAAAGCCTACATTTTACAAGGAGTGCATTGTGTCATACAAAATTTGACAAATTACTCAATTTGTAAGCATATTAAAATAATGTTATACTTTATGCGTAATTCGTCAAAAAATTCAATTACTTGGGAGAACACAGATGTCATTATGACTGCAACAAGTTGTGTTTGTTCTTCAAAGAAATCAGGAAGAAGAAACTTTCCTTTCTTATTCCCTATGTATTTATACAATGCCTGAATATTTCCTGAATATAATTTGCAAACTCTTGAAGTTTATTTTAAATAGAGAAGCATCTCAGTGGTATGGAATTTTAGACTGAATTCTGGGCCTAAAGAGGGTTCCTTTTTAATTATGTGCATTAAAATGCTAACCTCTTCATTTATTAATGTAAATATTTTACAGCTTTGAAACAGATTCATGATCAATTTTATGATATTCATATCATTAAAAATATTTTGCCATTTTCACGAAGTTAAAATTTAAATGCTACTGACTGATAACCAGTAACATTATTTCTAAATTTACATGCCATTGTTTAAGAATCTCGATCTCCTGGTTTTAATATGTGAGTAGAATGAGCATAGAACTTAAAAAGTAACAAGGGGTCCAGTTCTGCTAAAAAATACCTCCTACTTTTTATGAAGAAATTTTACTTTGGAAAATACTTGACATCGGGATAACACTTTGTCTTGCCCTTTGTCATTTTTTTTTCTATTTGAATAAAGAAAATGTATCTGTGCTGACTTTTTCCTTCTATCCTAATATAGTCTAAATTGAAGTTGTCGGGTTTCCAGAAGAAGAGATAATAGTCCAGAAATTCAGGTGAAACACAAAATAAGCCTAGGGTAATTGAGTTGATTGATATACTTACTGGGGCTAGGGCATTGTATACCCAGCCTTCCTGCTCTAAACAACCTTTATCTATCACTACGTCAATCAATTCCTGATGCCCCTCAATATTGAATGTCCTGCATGAGGTTCCTAAAGGAGAAGATGCTCAGTTAGAAAACAATGCCTGGCCTTTTTGGTTTCTACCATTATGACTATCATTTTTTGTGTGTATATTGAAAATGTATTTGATTTATCTATCTCTGGATTACAAAATATATATGACACACATTTTTCTAACTTATATTTGGCATCCTCACAGGCAACACACTTTCAACTGATTTGGAGAAGCTGCCTATTACTTAAAGGATATTTCCTCTGTCTCTTCCTAAGTAAATATTATTTATAACATTGGAACTATATTTTAAATGAAATCATTATAAATTGTATTCCAAATACGATGAAAATCTTCACTGGCATTTTCACATGATTTAGCAACAGAAGGAAAAACTAATTTCATTTATGAAAAAAAGAAAGAAATAGTAGTAAACAATACCAGAATATAAAACATTTTTATATAGCCCTGTACTACCAGTAAAAAAAATTGTTGATCATGAACATTGTAGCTAATGTTTTGGATCCTTTCTTCTTTCTACTCCTGCTAATAGATTATCAAACATATATTGAGAAATATTGTTTATGTTCTTGCATTTCTACTTGGTTTTCCTCTCTGGTGACTCTTACTTGTGATATATTCTGGTTACAGAATGGTGAATCAAATGAATTAAAAATACAAAAATAAATAACATTATTTTAAATTGATTTTGTTTTTAACTCAAATGTTCTGTCCATGAGAATAGTAGGTATAAATAACGTTTCCACTGATACACTTTATATAAAATAATATATTGTATTTCTTTCTCTGAAGGAATGCATGTTTGTGATTTTTTTCTTAGGTAAGTTATATTTTGAATCCTTTGAAAGGGACATCCAAAATTTATTTATTGCTTTACTAAATCTATTTTAGGTTTCTTAGTTGCAGTTTTTCAGTTTAATATCAATGTAGAATTACAAAACAATAGTTTATTTTCCCCTCCCTCACCCTCCACCACTCACAAACAGCTAAGTATCATTTTACATGGCTGATTCTGAAAATGGGGCAGGAAATACAGTAGAGAATACTTGAATTTATGAATCATGACAGTTGTGACATAAATAATTTGCTATTTTTTTGAGAGATTTATTTCCTGAGAGACTCTTCCAAGACTCTAACTCTTATAAGTGACAGTTTTAAAGAATTAAAAAAGCCATATGCATAGACAAATTTACATTACACATGTTTATAATAATATTGGCAATAATTTGAGCCAAAATATTTTTTTTTAAATATTGATTCATAGTACATGCTTTGTGCCATATCGATCACTGTTTTTATCTTCACATTTCACTTTATAATTTTCCCAACAAAAGTAAATGTGTATAACTTCACTGGAAGGTGGTTCAACTTGATTTTACTAATGAATACAAAATACTAACTTACGGCATAACCATAATGGAATAATACATCTTGTGGTAATTAACATTATGTGTCAATTTGACTGGGGCTGTGAGTTTACCAGATATTTGGTCAAACACTATACTGGGTGTTTTTGTGAGAGTGCTTCTGAATAAGACCAATATTTGATTTAGTAGACTGAGGAAAATAGGGTCCTTCTTTTCTGATGTGTATGGGTCTTATTCAATCAGAATAAAAAAGCTGAGTATTCCTGCCTAACTGCCTTTGGCTGGAACATCAGTTTTTCACTGCCTCTACACTTGAACATAAATGTCGACTATTCCATGGTCTGACTCAGTCACCCTGATTGGCAGTGCACTGTCAGCTCTCCTGGTTATCAGACCTTTGGACTAAAACTACACCATTAATTCTCCTGATCTCTAGCTGACCAACTGGAGTTCTTTGGATTTATCAGCCTTCATAATTGTGTGAGCCAATTCCTTACATTAAATACCTATCTATCTATCTATCTATCTATCTATCTATCTATCCTCTATCTAGATCCACCTGTCTAGCTAACTCCTATATTTTGTACTTCTCTGTAGAAACCTAGCGAATACACTTATATCCTAGAATGCTTAGAAAATACAATCCCATTTGTAGGATAAATGTGATGAAGAAATCTTTGTTTTGGAAAAGAAAGTTGGAAAATAATGTTACAAAAACACATATGTTACAAACACAAAGCTAGCCCTTCAGATCAGAAAGTAAAATGATCAAAATTATTATTTTTGTCTATATTTGTGTGAATACTCTATAAATACTCTATATATTCTACATACTCTATATATTCTATATACTCTCTAAATATACTCTATAAGTAGAGTATATAGAATATGGAGTAGTCACACAAATATAGACAAAGATAACTTCCAGACATTTTTATATTTACATGTAAGTTCAAGAGAATAAAATATGAGTAGCAACCACATATTGTACGTTCAGGTTGAATGCTTATAAACTTGCCATGTGTGCTCTGCTGATCTATTTTTCCATTCCAGCTACCTGGGACGATGAGACATGGAAGGAAATCATGTACTGAATATAGCAGAGCCTGATAACTGAAGAAATACGTATCTCCAAATCACTTCACAAACGCACATGCCAAAAAGGAATGGCCACCTTGTAATATTCAATCAGACTTTATATAATTTTTATCAAAGTGCCCATTTTCATTAATACAGAAATTTGTACAAGAAGTAACGTGCTAATGTAAAATATTCTATAATAGATGATATCAGTTTAGCGGGTGGATGGTGGAAAGCAAGGAAACATTCAGACTCGAAAGCAGAAACCTCCTGTTGCACCCTGAAAAAAACATTTAGTAGACTCTTAACTTTTGAAAGCTTGGAAGGTATACAAATAGTTTTAAATAGAATAAAGGTACATACTGCCAAGTTGAGAGAAAGAGTCAAAGAAGAAAAAGAGCACATTTATGCTTCTGACCAAGGTGGGGTAACAAGTACTGGATTTAGCTTCTCCATAGAACAATTAAATGAAATAAACAAAGTACATAGAACCATGTTTTTTGCATATTGGATATCAAGCACCTCAGATTTATTTTTAAAAGGAGAAACAGATGAGGAATATTCTATTTCTTTCCTTTTTACTGTCTGGGGATGTATTCCAAGCTTCAGTGCCGAGTAGCAGAATCCAGTTGGAGTCCTATGTTGAAGAAAAGATCTGATGGAAGATTGGACAGGACTGGAGAGCTAGAATTCACAGAAGAGAGTACTGGAGAGACAAGAGCTGTTAGAGAGACAGAGATAGAGAGATAGAGAGAGAGAGAGAGAGAGAGAATTGAAGAAATGTAAAAAGTCCCAGTCGAGTCTTCAGCTGCTTCTGCTAAGTCTTTATCAGGGTATAAAAATGATAAGAAACAAACTACAACTATGGAAAACAAAGGTTTCAGGTCAGCAACCACTAGTGCCCACAGAATTCCAGGGATAGTTTCTATTTTTTTCAGCCGTAAAGGAAAATCTTGTAATTCACAAGGCTCCCGGAGAGTATTCAGAAAAATATTGGTTCAATAGTGAGATAAATTTTGCCATAGACTAATAGTTGCTCTGTTGTAAAGTAATGAAAACAAGTCTAACCAGTATTAAACAATTTTCATGTAAATTAACAATGTCCCATAACAAAACTCTGGAATAATTAGAAAAATTTGAAAATATCAAGGACCCAACAATGTGAAATTCACAATCTCTCTTATCCAACCAGAGATTGTAAGATATGCAGAAAATCAAGAAAATATAACTCCTTATGAGGAGATAATCAGTCAGTAGAAACAAAACCAGAAATGATACAAATGATACAATTAATAAAAATGGGCATTTAAGCAGTTAGAATAATTTCATTACAAGTATTCAACTTCTAGAAGAAAATACATACAAAACTGACTTTGTTTTACTAGGTGAGGTGTAGTATTTTTATATGTAACACCAAAGATGCATGCTGCAAAATGGGGGGAAAATGATAATTTTAACTTCTTCAAGTTAAAATTTCAGTTTTTCAAAGGACATTTTGAGAACAAGTTCAGATAGAAAAAAATGGATGAAAATATTTGAAATTCAGATCTCAAATAAAAAAACTTGATTTTATTTAAAAATCAAAATGCAATAAGAAAATGGAAAAACCTACAAAATTGGGCAAAATGTTTGCACTGACACTTCAAAAAAAGGACTAAGAATGACAATTGAATAGAGCATATTTGACATCATTTGTCATTAGAGAAATACAAATTTAAACAAAAATGAAATATCATAATGCCATTATTAGAATGGTTAATATTAAAAAGACCAACTCTGCTAATTGTTGTAAAGAATGGAGAGCAACTAGAACTTTCATCTACTTCTAAAAAGTGATGCAAAATGATGCAACACCTTTGGAAAATAAACTGTAGGATTCTTAAATATTTTTAAACACACACATACCATATATTGTAACCATTACCTTCTTCATATTTTACACAAGAGAAATGAAAGCAGTATTGGGGGTGGAGCAAGATGACCAAATAGCAGCCTGAACCTATCTTCCTCCCCACAGGAACACTAAATTTGACAACTACCTACACAAAAATTACCTTCATAAGAACTAAAACTCAGATGACCAAAGTACCTGGTTTTAACTTCATATTACTAAGGAAGCACTGAAGTGAGTAGGAAATACATCTTGAATTGCCAACACCACTCCTTTAGTAATACCCTACAAACACAGGCAACTAAGGCAAAAATGGACAAATGGGATAACATCAAGTTAAAATGCTTCTTTGCAGCAAAGGGAATAAACAAAGTGTAGAAACAACCCACAGAATGGGAGACAATATACTTTCAAACTATCTGTCTAACAGCAAGGAATTAATAACCAGAATATATAAGGAGCTCAAACAACACAAAGGAAAAAAAAGTAATAATCCGCTTAAAACATGGGCAAAAGACATTTCTCTAAGGAAGACATACAAATGGAAAACAAGTATATCAAATGGGTGTATCATTGATCATTAGAGAAATGGAAATCAAAATTACAATGAGATACCATCTCACCCAAATTTAAATAGCTTTTTTCCCCCTCAAAAAAAACAGGCAAAAAATGAGTGCTGGAAATAATGTGAAGGAAAGGGAACTCTTGTACATATTTGTTGGGAATGTAAATTAGTACAACTACTGGGAGGACAGTATGAAATTTTCTCAAAATCCTAAAAATAGAAATCTCATATAATCCAGAAACCCCATTGTTAAATATATACCCCAAAGAAAGCAAATCAATATACTGAAGTGTGTCTGCACTCCCATATTTATGGCACCACGAATTACAGTAGTCATGATTTGGAAGCAACCTAAAGTGTCCTTCAACAGAAAAATGGATAAATAAAATGTGGTACATATACACTCTGGAGTACTATTTACCCCCCCACACACAAAAGATGGAGATCCTGTCATTTGCAACAACATGGATGGAACTGGAAGTCATTATAATAAGTGAAATAAACCAGACATGGAAAAACAAACTTCACATGTTCTCACTAATTTGTTGGATCTAAAAATTAAAACAATTGAACTCATGGAGATAGAGAGTAGAATCATGGTTACTAGAGGCTGGGAAGTGTAGTGAGGTGTTGGAGAAATAGGGATGGCTAATGGGTACAAAAATACATTTAGTTAGAATGAATAAGATCTAGTATTTCATAGCACAATAGGTGACTACAGTTAATAATTTATCTTTGCATTTCAAAATAATTAAAGTTATTAATAATTACAGTTAATAATAATTTATCTTTGCATTTCAAAGTATACTAAAAGAGTATAATTGGATTGTTTGTAACACAGAGGATAAATGCTTGAGGGAATGACTATCTCATTTAACCTGATGTAATTATTACACATTGTATACCTGTATCAAAATATCTCATATACCCCATAAATATGTACACCTACTATGTGACCACAAACTTTAAACAAACTGTGATGATGGGTTCTTCCATCAGTATTAAAAAAAAGTTAAAAAAAGAAATAAAAACATATGTCCACAACCAATGTCTACATACTCTATTTAAAGCAGCTTTTGGTAAAAAGAAATAATTGAAAACTATCTAAATAACCACCAACAGGATAATAGAAAGGCAATTTTTGCTGTATATATACAATGACATACTACTCAGCAATAAAAAAAAGAATGAACTGCTATGGATATATGCAATCATTTGAATGAATCTCAAAATAACTGCGGTGAATGAAACAAATCAAACAAAAATGTCTGCACAGTATAACTATATTTGTTTAAAATTATATAAAATAAAAACTAATCTATTTTGAGAAACACATCAGTGACTCCTTGGCAATGTGGCTGGAGTGAAGATGAAAGAAAGAGGGAAGATTATAAAGAAGTACAAAGAAACTTGGAAGGAATGGTAATATATTTATGATATTAATTGTTGTAATAATATAATTGATGTATACCTATATCAAAACTTATTTAATTTCACAATTTAAATATTTAGAATATATATTTTTCCAAAATTCTAAACAACAAAAAAAATAGAATAAAGCAGACGTAAACACGATCCAGAAAAGTACTCTGTTTACCAGTACTTGGTAATGATTGTAACAAAGTGGAACAGATTTGTATTACTGAAAAGACTGTAAGATCATCAATCATAGGACCACTTAATTTATGCAGTGAAGAAATAGCTACAAATATCTTCCCTTTTGCAAGGAGAGAACACTCCCAACTTCTCACTTCAGACATGTTGATGGGTGATTATTAATAAGGAAGTACATCCAAGAGGGTAGATCTATGGGCCCCACGACACAATGAACGTGGTCTTTTTACAGAGAAAAAAAATCATACTCTGCACAAAGATCTTCCTCCACTGCCAAAGTAACTGCCTTTGCAATGCCTGCTAGAACAGTTTTATAATTAATAGATGTTATTTTTGGTTTTGCCATTTTTGTTTTTTGATTGGTAGTTTTCCTTGTTTTCTTGTTTCTTCATCCCTATTGTATATTTGATGTATATTTAATGTAAGGGAAGTAAACTTTGATTTAGTCTAAGGGTCATTGCTTTAGTCAAAGGAGCTGTATCGCGACTTGATGAAGAAGACATCATATTGACAAGTGGTTCTAAATTTTTACTTGGATTCAGTAACTGGATGAGAGACTGAGTTTCCTCCCTTCTGAAAGAAACATGAAGATGTATTTTAGATAAGAAGAAGGAAAAAAGGAGATATTCAGTGAATAGATAGGTGGCCTGATTCAACTTGCCTACTGTTCATTACAATCCAATTTCCTCTTTTTCCTGTTTATAAACTAAGACTACATTTTCACTGTCTTTTTTATTAAATGTGGTCAAGTGTTTAAGTTCTAGCTAACAAAAACTAAACAGAAATGCTACGTGCCATGCACATCCCTGGCCCATAAAAACTACCCGTTGCACTTCGCTATTTTCTTAATTCACAAACAATGAGGATAACAAATAATGTCATCTTGGCAATCACATGTTGAAGTTGAGGGAGTTACAAAACAGAGGTAGCCTAGTTTTCTGAATCTCCTCATCCAAAGTAACAGGGATGTGATTCTGTAACATTTTACTTTTACATTTGTAACCATTTTACTTTTACTGGTAGATGAAGAAAAATATTTACTGTGTTTGAACTTGTATACATGTTGGGAAGTAGTTTTTATGACAGTTAGCATAATATAACCAACCCAATCGGCATTTGCCTGAACCATATTGCATGTCAACTTACTTTTTTCTTATAATCTGACTATTCTTTGGATTGATCAGCTGTTTACACTCCTTAATATTATAGTCATAGAACTAAATTTGCTTTTATTTTACCTGTGGAAAAAAAAAAGCCCAAAACATTTAAGTGATTTGCCTTAATTTCAGAAATCAAATTAGTTGCAGAGTTAATTCTAATTATTTGTATCTTAATTTCCAACCCAGTATTACTTTACCAATGCATGCTGCCACTTGAATACAAATAGAAATTTTTATTTTAGCCTAAGCTTAAACAATCACTGGCAAGGACACATGTATACATGTATATATTAATATTTTACATATTTTGCCCTCAATAGAATTTACATTATCACAAGTAAATTCTTAACATTCACTTAGCTACCTTTCTATAAACTGTGGAAACGAGAGAGGCAAAATGTGTTTGACATCAGGAGACTGTAGTCAATCTGTAGGAAATGTTAAAAATTATGTAACATTTAGAATCTCCTATGTATTTAATGTTTTAATAATATACGAACATGTGTGTATTCTCCCACAAATCCTTATCTCGAACTCATATAGAAATTATTTTAAAAGTGAAATTTGATATTCTGCATTCCCATGTAGCATTTTAATTGAAGTCTGGAAATGTGGCTAAAAGTCTGTCTTATTTTTTGAGACAGGGTCTTGCCTCACCCAAGCTGGAGTGCAGTGGCCCTTTGAGGCTTACTACAGCCTCAGATTTCTGGGCTCAAGTGATCCTCAGCCTCCCAGTGGTCTTTGTAGACAGCCTGATGGAGTCTCATGGCACAAGAAGATTAAAACAGTGTCTCCAATTTTAATAAATTTTTGCAATCCAAAAAAAAAAAAGTGAAATTTAATTGTATTCAATGAAATAATAAATAAGTATATTAGTTTTCTACTGTTGTCCAACAGATTTCCACAAATAAAGTGCCATAAAACAGCAATCGTTATCCTCTCATAGTTCTGTAGACCAGAAATGCAGATGGGTTTAACTTGATTTTCTGCTTATGGTCTCACAATGCAGAAGTCAAGGTAAGTCAAGCTGCATTCTTATATGGAAGCTATTTTGGGAAATGGTATGATTCTAAACTCATTCAAGTTGTTTACATAATTTTTAACTCCTGTGGAGCTAAGACTAAAGCCTCTGTATTTTTCATGGTTGTTGGCAAGAGATCACTCTCAACAACTACAGGCTGCTTTAGGTCAGTGCACTGTGGGACCCTGCTCAGTAATGGAATACCTCCCACACATTGATTGACTCTCTCAATTTTTGCAACTCTGTGACTTCCACTTATTCTAACAATCAGAAAAAATGGTCTCTACTTTTAAAAGACTCATGTGATTAAGTAAGGTCCATCTTCGTAATATTGCCATTTTAAAGTTAATTGATTGAGGACCTTACTTGCATCTGCGAAATCCCTACTGTCATGCAATAATGTAATCTCAGTAGTATTACCAGAGGGAAATCTTTAAATTCTTTGTATTGCAGCAAGCCAAAATCACTGAAGACAAACCACATATTGCATTCTCATGCCAAAAATTATTTTTTGGATTTTTTTCAACAATTATTGGGAAATATGAAAAGTCAGTTGGATAATGGCCATGATCGTTTTAGATTATTAGTTGGATAATGACCGTCATCATCATTTTCTCTTGTACTACAACACAGGTAAGCTTAAATAGAAACTCTTGAATTGAGGGATAGAAGTAGGGGAAAAGAGAATGGGAAATATTGGAGTGCAAACATAAAAATATTTGACGTGTGGGCACTGAGCCAAATTTACAAAATGTTTTCGATCTGATATAAATTAATACATTTCCAAATACTGCCATGTAAAACAGTCTACATTTATTTGGCTCCTGAAGGTTTCAAA
The DNA here is from genome assembly GCF_037993035.2 of Macaca fascicularis. Classification (NCBI taxonomy): domain Eukaryota; kingdom Metazoa; phylum Chordata; class Mammalia; order Primates; family Cercopithecidae; genus Macaca; species Macaca fascicularis. The sequence continues at coordinate 36,433,105 of NC_088391.1, read as the reverse complement.
CCTCTGTTCTTTAGGAATCACCATTAAAAAACCTAATGTTAAAGTATCTTTCTTTTAAAGCATATGAGGTGTAATAAAGAGCTTAGTAATTATACCTGTTTCCTAGCACTGCCATAACAAAGTCTCAAAAATTTGGTGGCTTACAACAACAGAAATGTATTATATCACAGTTCTGGGGGCTACAACTCCAAAATAAGGGTGTTGTCAGAGCCATGCTATGAAAATTCTAGGAGAACATTCTTCCTTGCCTCATAACTTCTGATATTTGCCAACAATTCTTGATTTTTTTTCTGTCTGTAGAAACATCACTTCAGTAACATAATCGTCTTCTTCCTGTGTGTCTTCATATTATCTTCTCTCCATGCTGAAATTTATTCAGCTCTATGAATAAATTTCCCACCTTAAAAAGCACTGTTGAATTAGGGTCTACCCTAGTACCTAGTTTTAAATTAATTTCCTCTGTAAAGAACTTATTTCCAAATAGTGTCACATTCTGAGGTACCAGGGCTTAAAACTTCAACATAGCATTTTATGGTGACACAATTTAACCCACAGCAGTAACTATAATCAAGATCCAAATGAAAGAGGACAATAGAAAAATAAAACCCAAGAGAGAAAAAAATATGAAACTCAGAAGATATAAGGTAGAAAAATAAATGATAAATGTTCTTTTAATTTAAATAACATTATTTCACCAATTCTGAGAACTACTACCGGTACCTTTCAAGTATCTGCCCTAAAAGAAGCAAAGTTCTAATGTGTACAGTACAGGACATAATAATTGAGCCCCACTGCCTAGATCCAGACTCAATATGGGGTAACCTCATGACTTTTTCTTGTTTTGTGCATGGAATTAACTTTTATTTTTATTCATTGCAGTTAGATTGGAGATATATATATATATATGTGTGTGTGTGTGTGTGTGTGTGTGTGTATGTGTGTGTGTGTGTGTGTTTTAACATATATGTGAGGTAGAAGGAAAGGAAAAACCACTGGAAAAATACAGACTTGCAGAAACAGCCAGCCTGAAAAGTCACAGCAACAGGCAGAAAATAAAACAATCTTGGGAAAACTCAGGCTGCACATGAACAGATAAGAATATTACATTGTAAAATAAAGATAAACAACTTGGGCACAGAAGGATGTGGGTGGGGGTGAGTTTCTTGGGTAATCATCAAATGTCTCACTCATACAATGGGTTCCAGTAAAAACTGTGGGCCTTAATAAGTACATTTATTTTCCTTTAGGCACAGTAAGATAGGGAAACTAGAAGCAGATGTGGGGAGTGGGGATTGGGGATGGTGATGCCTGCAGCTGCCAGAAGATGTCTGAAAACAGACACAGAAACTCCCTCCCTGATAAGCAAAACAAAGCAACACAGAGCAACACATCCTAAAAGTCTGCTTAGATGATCAGGGAATTGGGTAAAGGCTAATAAAAACTCTGCTGTATGCAGGCTGCTCACCTGATCCCAACTAAATCTTCAAGCCCTAGGAAGATAAGACTCCCCTTCCTCACTAGCTCATTTATAAAAACCCTGACATTTTTACTACCACCTTGCAACCTGCTTGATTGTTATTAAACTTCTGCTCCAATTTCACTCTGTGTGTGTGTGTGTGTGTGTGTGTGTGTGTGTGTGTGTGTGTGTGAGAGAGAGAGAGAGAGAGAGACTCGATTTCCTTGGCCTTAAGACCAAGAACTTTGATATTTTCCCCAAACAATGAGGCTACTTCATTTTGGAGGCTCTTCCAGGACTTGAAGGTGAATTCATTGGAGGGGTGAGTAAAGGAGTGGACTCTCTACTTGCATTTCAGAGGCTTTTTGATCTCAATTTTTATTGTTTCCAAGAACTATAAAAAACAACATCAACCAAAAAAAAAAAAAAAATGGGGCATCTATCAGCTGATTAATGAGCCACAAAGGCTAGCCACTGGTCATAAAAATTCAGATATGAAGCTTTCTGGGGAGGACTTAGTCAATCCCCGAGTGCCCTCAAGGTGCTGGAAATGTTGGCTCTTTCCAAACCAGTTTCCTTTCATGGAGAACTTTGCCATCGCATGGGGTTGGAAGACATCCTGGAGCAACTGAGGATTTCTGTCCAGGGCTACACCCTGGTGTTATCCAAAGGTTCCTGGACTGACCCAAGCCTCTGACTGCCTGACTGGGTGTCAACCATAGGATCACCAAGCTTTTGTATCGCAAATGTGATTCTCCTCCCTTCCTTTACATTGTCACTATGTCTCCCATCCCCTCTCTGTATGCAGTGCTACAGGAGTTTTAACAGCCCAGGGAAATAATTCAATTAGGCAGGCTTAGCAACCACCTTAGCAACATGGAATGCTGTTTTTGTGACTTTCTACAGATAGGGGGATTTCATAATCCAGATCTCAAAAACTAACTCCTAATGTTAGCACTTTCTGGGGTTGGGTAGGACATTACATCTCCCTCCAGTGAATGCCCCTCTCTCCACACAGGCTGTTTCTTTTCCCATGTGAGGAGCCAGAACTGCCCAATCAGACTGGATAGTCCCTTTATGAAGTAAATTAACTTTCTTCTGCAAAGAGGCATGCTGTAGGGATGGCCTGCCCCATGTCAGATTTCTCTCTCCATTTGTATGGAGGCAAAGTTACTGCCTGGTATTCCAAGCTTACAGCACCACCTACTGATATGTGAATCTTCTCAATGGGGAGCCTTATCTGCCCTTTGTCAAAAATCTCTAGTTTTCCAGTTCTCTCTTTAACATCCCTCTGCTAGAAACCTAACTTTATGACCCTTCTGTGAGCAGGATAACTCTGCTTTCAGCAGTGAGGAGAAAAATGTCTTCCAAAACCAAATTTTAGTCTCAGTACTCTCTCTATTAGCAGGAAGGCAATCATTTGACCCTTATGTTCTCTTGAGGCACCTATTCTACTTACAACTAGAATGGCATCTAAATAGAAAGGGGATTTTATGTCTGGAAGTTAACCAGAATCACCAACTAAGAATAAATTATCTAGTCCAGTTCATAATAGAGCATAAAGCTCAGTCCAGTACACTCTTTCCATTAAGGGGCATTGCTCAAATGCAATTGTTACATAATCTCTCCCAAGACCCATCCTTCAAGGAGCCACGCAGGCCACACAAATCTAGGAGGTCAAAGGGTAATCACCAGGCAGAGGACTAAAGTCACATGGGTAAGAGTGACTAACTCCATTGATTAGTTCCTCTGGTCCCATGTTTGAGGGTCACATCTGCAACCATGGGGTGGCCATTATGGTGCCAGTACCCAGAGACCAAGGAGGGAGAACAGTTGGTGGGGGGGACACTCCCACTGTTTTCTTCTGCACCCTAGGTCACACCTAAAGGAACAAGGAGACTTAGGGATGCCTCTTTCTTGTCTCTTTCCTAGAATAGGTAGCAAACCATCTTTGGTCTGCAGTCATCTGGAGTGCATTTTGAACCCTTTTCACTCCAAAACTCATTTTCTTTTGCACAAGGTCATGGCCTTCTTACTGTCTCAGAAATGAATAGACCTGACCAGCAGTAGGGACTTTAATCTTATCCAACAAATAGATCATTTCTGTAGATGTAAGGGCAAATAGTCTGAGGTTCCACATGCACAGTCTTTCTTTGCCCTGCGAGACAACTCAGACCTTTGCAAACGTTGCACAATCAACTTAGCCCTCTTAGCAATCATATCAGGCAGGTCTGTGGAGATTAGTTCCCCTAAATCAGAGGAGCAAGTTTTGGAGGAACCATTGGAGGCACCTTCTAAGTGTCTCAGTCCTTCCAGTTTCCCTTATCAGGGGCCCTCTCCAACTGTGCCATCAGCTCCTCCAGGTACACCATCTCCAAAGCTCCCTACTGTCCCAGCTTACTCCAACCTCTAAAAGAAATGCCAGATGGAAGGGACACGACTAGAGTACATGTTCCCTTCTCATTACAAGACCTTAGGCAAGTAAAGGAAAACATAGACCAATTCTTTGATAACCCTAATAGATATACTGAGGCTTTCCAAAATTTAACCCAAGTGTTTGATCTAACATGGAGAGATACTATGTTACTTTTAAGCAAAACCGTAACTGTTACAGAAAAGCAAGGCAGCCTTACAGGCAGCAGAAACATTAGGAGACAAACATCGTATCTCCTATAGCCATCTAAAATCATTGAAAGAAAAAAATCTAAAGATAAAAAAGGGTAAAAGAGAGACAGGATCCCCATTCCCAATAGAAAGAGAAACAGTGCACCTTTAAAAACTGTAATTGGAACCCTGGCGATCCCATAAAGGAGTGGAAAATAAATCACTTTCTGATGTGCATTTTAAAAAGATTGTAAAGAATCAGAACCAAACCTCTTAATTACTCCAAACTGTTCTTGTTGAACCAGAAACCAAATGAAAATCTCCCTGCCTTTTTGGAAAGACTGAGAGAAGCTTTAATAAAATGCAACTCCCTGTCTCCAATTCCATAGAAAAACAGGTTCATTACTCAGGTAGCCCCTGATATCTAAAGAAAGTTGCTGAAACAGGCTCTGTCTAAAAGTCTTTCTAGTTTTCTTCACTCTCAAGGTGAAACTTTACAGTGTGTAAATTACACTGTCCTCTGTGCCCCAATTAAGGAAGTCTTAGGATGGCACTGAAGTTCTCCTCAATTGCTTAGCTGAAAGGGAGTAGAGAGTCTCAAAATCTAAAGCTCAACTCTGTCAAACTTAAGTAAAGTACCTGGGCCTAACCTTATCAGAAGGAACCAGAGCACCAGGTGAGGAAAGGATTGAGCCCATTTCCTTTAACAGTTAAGGGGATTTATGGACATTACTGAATTTTGCAGACTGTGAGTACCTGGGTACAGGAAAATGGCTCACCCTTTCTACCACCTCATAAGAGAAACTCAAACAATTAACACTAAGCCCATCACCCCCTTTATGGGAACCTAAGGCTCAAAGCCTTTAACTAGCTAATGCAAGCCTTACTTGAAACACCAGCCCTCAGTCTTTCCATAGGGGAAGCATTCAGTCTCTGTGTATCAGGAAATGGCCCTGAAAGTTTTAACTAAGGCTTGAGGTCTGGCTCAATAGCCAGTAGGTTACTTAAGCAAAGAACTTAAATTGGTGGCTAAAGGATGGTCAGCCTGCCTCTAAGTAGTTACAGTGGTGGCATTGCTGTCCCCAGAGGCCACTGGGTTAACCATGAGGAATAACTTAACTGTTTAACCCCACACAATATACCAGGAGTTCTGTCCTCTAAGGAAAGTTTCTGGCTAACAGACAATTTCCTCCTCAAATATCAAGTTTTGCTAGTAAAGAGATCTACAGTCCAGTTGAAAATTTGCCCTTGCCTGAGCCCAGACACTTTCTCCCAGAGAAAACTGGTTAACCTAAGCATGCTTGTGAACAGGTAATGGTACGAACTGGGGAAAAAATGGTAAGAATCACTGTTTACATTCTTTGTAAAGTTTTAATTAGTGAAAATTGAGTTTGAAAAAGAGCACTTAGCTTAATTGAAAGTGGATATCCAAGCTATGGGCATATTTAAAAGGTCTTTATGTTTTTCTCTTTATAAATCTTGTTTTCCTGAATTTTTTTTTTTTTTTTTTTTGTCTCAGTCAACTTAATTACTTTTATCACTGTCTTGCCACTCATGAAAGACCCTAGAATAACTTCTGGTGGCCTGGGACTCCTTGGGAAAAGAGAAAAGTTGTCCTACATTCAATTTTGGGAAAAATCTCTATTTTCCCCATGGAACCCCTGTAATTAAAGGTGAATAAGTCGCTCTCAAAATCTGTCTTTGTCTTCCGGCTATGCTTGTTAATAGGCCCTGGAAACTGTACTCCTAGTTCTGCTCTTTAAAAGCCTCCACCCTAAGCTGTTGGATCTTCTTCTGTCTGTCTGTGTAGTCATATATGTAATATGTACATAATGTCTATAAAGAGCTTTAATTAATTGGCCTAAAAAATAAGTGCTTAAATCAAATATTTTTAAGGAAAAAGTAAAAGCTGCAGTACCTTTCAGTTCATACGAATTTAATCTTTAAAAATAAAAACAGTGTTAGGAATTATTGGTAAAATACAAATGTCTTCAAGCTGTAAAAATGTCGTCTAAATTATGAAGGACAGATACTAAGTTTGCTAAATGTTTTAAGGTTGTGAACTGCTTCTTTAGCCTTTACAAATTATCAATTTGCCTGATTCACAACTGGGGGCATACAGAAGTAACCATTCCCCTAACTATGCTGAAAGGAGTTAAATTTATCTGCGTCTAGCACATAATTAAAACAACCTCCAAGGTTTTACACTAAAGTTAAAAATTGAGAAAAGTTACCATTATAACATGTAGTTGAGACTACTGAACATGGATTCGCATGCAAGATGTGTAAAAAAAAAAAAATACAAGAAAAGGTGTTTTTAGTTAAAAATTAGAAAAAGGCATGGAAATGTACATTTTGCCTAGGAATAAAAAATTGTCTTAAGTGAAATAAAATAAAGTGGAAAGTTTAAGCAAATTGTGAGGAAATTGTAAAAATTACTCTAGCAAAGGAAACTGTGTGTGAACATATTAACTAAATTCAAAAGGGTATTTTTTTTTGTCTGTAAAATAAACACTGAAATAACAGCACAACAAGGTTTTCTTAAAATGCCAATCTGTTCTTTAGCAAAACTGGTCCATGATTATCACAAGTATGTAAAAATCTCACCTCATGGTCAAACTGGTTAAAATTAAATAGAATTGTCTATAAAGTACTATTAAAGATTAGGGTTAACATTAATAGCAAACTAATGCAAGGGTAAAATTTAACTTTCTTTCTTAAACAGGATTTTTATGTAATAGAAAACATTAATGAATGGTTTTGCTTTTTCAAATTGTAACTCATCATTTTGGCAAAACAATAATTCATGGTAACCTAAAACTCTAGGTCACAATATCAAGTGGTAAATTTTGAACATATTTAACATGCTTCTGAAAATCAAACTTAAGTCTCAAGGTTATCTTTTCTGATCACTAGCTTTGGGTGCTACAGATGGACCCTGGAACACCTGGAAAAGAGGTAAACAGGATTATTTAACATGTTTTGGTACACAGAATTGCCAAAATGATGTCTAACACTCTTCAAGTTATATTTTAGGGAATCATATAAACATATGTTCCAAAACTCTATGAGGTGTCTAAGATTCTGGTGTCTGAATATGTGCTATTAATCACAGTTAAGGTTGTTATTTTGGGTTATTGTAAGCCATGGAAATAATCAAATTTGTCAATCATGTTCTTAACTGTAACCACCCTGGACATTGTGTCATTCACAAACAATTGTAGTCTTGTTTTAATCTTCTTCTTTAAAAAATAGTTTATAATCAGCTGTGGAACTTTAACAGGTACACTTAAATGCAGGTTCCTAAAAACAGAAAAATGTACAGGACTCATGAAAGCTAAAACGTTTGTGAATATCAAGCAGAACAAAAGTTAATAGTATGAACTAAACTAATAGGAAACTAAAGCAATATTCTTAATTCATGCTTAGAACGTTGCTAATACTTATTTTATTTTTCAGAATCAGGAAAACTTGTCTTAAACTACCTACAGCCTTTAACAACTAGGTAAAGTATACTCCTGTAAACAAAGTTTGGAACATGTTTGTTTCTCTCTGCCCGGTTCTTCTAAAACTCAAAAACTGGTTGTAAGTATTTTTAACTTATAACAATATGGTTGTTTGCATCAATGCAATAAAAATTCATTTTATTTTGCAGCAGGACACTATTGGAAAAACTGGTTGTTTTACCAAGGATTTAACTGGAAGGGTGTGTTTCTCTTTAAGGTATCAAGCTTAACTTGCAGAGCCATTAAAAGCCCCTTGGGAAAACTGGCCTCAGACCTTGTCTGTGCAGTCTCCATACAGGCTTCCTGATCCATGGTAAGTAAAGAATGTCACTGTCGGCCGGGTGCGGTGGCTCACGCCTGTAATCCCAGCACTTTAGGAGGCTGAGGTGGGAGGATCACAAGGTCAGGAGATTGAGACCATCCTGGCTAACACAGTGAAACCCCGTCTCTACTAAAAATACAAAAAATTAGCCGGGCGTGGTGGCGGTGCCTGTAGTCCAGCTACTCGGGAGGCTGAGGCAGGAAAATGGCCTGAACCCAGAGGGCGGAGCTTGCAGTGAGCCGAGATTGCACCACTGCACTCCAGCCTGAGCGACAGAGAGAGATTCCGTCAAAAAAAAAAAAAAAAAAAAAAAAAAAAAAGTCACTGTCTATCAGGCCCATGCTGTGGGAACCTCAAGAAGAAAACCATTTACCAAACTCACAGGTATTTGAGGGTACAAACCCATGGCTGAGTTTGACTTTAAAAACTCCTATCTGAGATTCCTGCCTGAGCATTCCGGAAAGTCACACAAGGCATTACTAGGAGGCTCCTGTGGACAAAAGAGCTCTTGACTTTTTTCAGGATGTGTCTACAATTTCAAATTTCTTTGTTTATAGCAAGTTAGTTGGGTTTTCTTTACTTTGTTTCATACTTAAGTAAAGGAAACATTGATCCTTTAAAAGCTTTGGGGAAGGACAAACTTTTTTATTTAATACTCTGCCATTGAGGTCAGAGACTGGTTCAGGTTTGAATGGTACAGTGCTGTTCGGTGCTTTCATAGGTGTCTCTCAGGATTTTTCAAGTCTGAAAACTCCAAGGCAAGAGTCGTCATCCCGAGTGGCAGACAGTGATCCCTACAAGATGCCAGGGAGGCCAACAGTGCATAATGTATAGGGATGGACAGGGTCAAAATAGGAGGGTAGAAGAAGAGTGGCTTCTTTCCTAGTCATGGGGTGGATTGTTCATTTTGTGTTAATCGTATGTAATGATCAAAGTGCTTTTTTAACTTAACAAGAAGCCCCCCCCCCAAAAAAAAAAGAAAAGAAAAAAGAAAAAAGAGGAAATTCTACCTAACTCATTTTATGAGACCAGCATCATCGTGATATCAAAACCTGGCAGACACACAACAAAAATGAAAATTTCAGGCCAGTATCCCTGAGGAATATCAATGCGAAAATCTTCAATAAAATACTGGCAAGCCAAATCCAGCAGCACATCAAAACTTTATCCATCACGATCAAATCGGCTTCATATCTGGGACGCAAGGCTTGTTCAACATATGCAAATCAATAAACATAACCCATCACATAAACAGAACCAACGACAAAAACCACATTATTATCTCAGTAGATCCAGAAAAGGCCTTCAACAAAATTCAACACCCCTTCATGCTAAAAACTCTCAATAAACTAGTTATTGATGGAACATATCTCAAAATAATAAGAGCTATTTATGATAAACCCACAGCCAATATCATACCGAATGGGCAAAAACTGGAAGCCTTCCATTTGAAAACTGGCACAAGACAAGGCCTCCCTCTCTCACCATGCCTATTCAACATAGTATTGGAAGTTCTGGCCAGGGAAATCAGGCAAGAGAAAGCAATAGGTATTCAAATAGGAAGAGAGGACATCAAATTGTCTCTGCTTGCAGATCATAGGATAGTATATTTAGAAAACCCCATCGTCTCAACCCAAAACTTTCTTAAGCTGATAAGCAACTTTGGTATAGTCTCAGGATAAAAAAATCAATGTGCGAAATTCACAAGAATTCCTATACACCAATAACAGACAAACAGAGAGCCAAATCATGAGTGAACTCTCATTAGCAATTGCTACAAAGAGAATAAAATACCTACGAATATAACTTACAGGGATGTGAAGGGCCTCTTCAAGGAGAAATAGAAACCACTGCTCAAGGAAATGGAGAAACATTTCATGCTCATTGATAGGAAGAATCAATATTGTGAAAATGGCCATACTGCCCAAAGTAATTTATAGATTCGATGCTATCCCCATCAAGCTACCATTGACTTTCTTCACAGAATTGGAAAAAAAAACTAATTTAAATTTCATATGGAACCAAAAAAAGATCCCGCATGGCCAAGACAATCCTAAGCAAAAAGAACAAAGCTGGAGGCATCACACTACCTGACTTCAAGCTACACTACAAGGCTACAGTAACCAAAACATCATGGTATTGTTACCAAAAGAGATGTATAGACCAATGGAACAGAACAGAGGCCTCTGAAATAATGTCACACATCTACAACCATCTGCTCTTTGACAAACCTGACAAAAGCAATGGGGAAAGGATTCCCTATTTAATAAATGGTATTTTATTTTTGGGAAAACTGACTACCTATATGCAACAAACAAACAAACAAAAAACCTGAAACTGGGCCCCTTCCTTAGACATTATGCAAAAGTTAACTCAAGATGTATTACAGACTTAAATGTAAGACCTAAAACCATAAAAATCCTAGAAGAAAACCTAGGCATTACCATTTAGGACACAGGCATGGCCAAAGGCTTCATGACTAAAACAACACAAGCGATGCCAACAAAAGGCAAAATTAGCAAATGGGATCTAATTAAACTAAAGAGCCCTGCACAGCAAAGGAAACTAACATCAGAGTGAACAGGCAACCTACAGAATGGGAGAAAATTTTTTCAGTCTATTTATCTGACAAAGGACTAATTTGCAGAATCTACAAATAACTTCAACAAATTTACAAGAATAAAACAACCTCATCAAAAAGTGGGCGATGGATATGAACAGACACTTCTCCAAAGAGGACATTTATGCAGCCAACAAATATATGAAGAAAAGCTCATCAATACTGGTCATTAGAGAAATGCAACTCAAAACCACAATGAGATACCATCACACACCAGTCAGAATGGCAATCATTAAAAAGTCAAGAAACGACAGATGTTGGAAAGGATATGGAGAAATAGGAACGTTTTTATGCTATTGGTGGGAGTGTAAATTAGTTCAACCATTGTGGGAGAAAGTGTGGTGATTCCTCAAGGATTTAGAATCAGAAATACTATTTGACCTAGCAATCCCATTACTGGGTATGTACCCAAAAGAGTACGTATAATTCTATTATGAAGACACAATCACACATATGTTTATTGAGGCACTATTCACAATAGTAAAGACTTGGAACCAACTTAAATGCCCATCAATGATAGACTGGATAAAGAAAATGTGGCACATATACACCATGGAATACTATGCAGCCATAAAAAAGGATGAGTTCATGTCCTTTGCAGGGACATGGATGAAGCTGGAAACATTCCTTCTGAGCAAACTATCACAAGAACACAAAAACAAACACCACATATTCTCACTCATAAGTGGGAGCTGAATAATGAGAACACAGGGAGGGGAACATCACACACCATGGCCTGTCAGTGGGTGGGGGTTTAAGGGAGGGAGAGCATTAGGAGAAATTTCTAGTGTAGATGATGGGTTGTTGGGTGCAGCAAGCTACCATGGCACATGTAAACCTATGTAACAAACCTGTACATTCTGCAGATGTACCCCAGAATGTAAAGTATATATTAGAAAAAAATTTACTTTTAGGTAGCCAATTAAAGATCTGTTCTAACAAAATCTGTATATTATGACTATTTGATCAAAATTAAAATAAGTGCTATGACAAATTTAAATGATAGTCATGTGTCATATCAAAAAAGAAGAAATGATTTGATCTCACTAATCAAAATTATCAAGAATAACTCATGTATATAATGAAGGTTCTGATTTTCCACCTGATTTATTAATTGTTAAGGAGTAACAAACTACACTATTATTAGTATAAAAAATTTGCTACATTTAATGCCCTATATTTCAATTTATTTAACTTCATATTTATATACTAAATTTAGAAGCGTATTGATGAGTTCACAATTTTATTCAAGTCCCTACATAATGACTAATACTCATTTGCCACTAGTAGCCCATAAAATGGTAAATATATATGTAAGGTAATACTTTATGATTATAGTATAGGATATTTAAATTTTGTTTAGGAAAATTTCTCACAAAGTAATTAGTTACTGGTAAATTGTAGTGCCTTGTTATATACTCAATATTTTAAAATTCTACAAATTCTAAGCTGAAGTTCTAAGGTATAATATAATTTTCTTCATCTGTAGGAAAAAATTTACAGCGATGAGATCACAGAAACAGAAAGCTATTTGAAAAGAAATTGAAATAAAACAATACTGATTATTTAATATATTTTTGTAGAAATTAGATGGAATGCCAGGAAAGAGAGTAAAAAACATGAGGGCTATTAATGTCAGCAGAACACAGTACACATATATCACTATTAATGCAGGATATGAATTTATTTATCTCTTTGTCAAGTAAAAATGGTGAATTTCAAAAAACAGGAGATTAAAATACTTAATATTTCATTAAATCAAACATACTATATATCATTTCTAGCTGCTTAGCAATATAATTTAATAATAAACATCTGGGTAATCTTGTTGAAAATAATATATCATATAAAAATAAAAATTTCCAAAATGTTTGTAAGTGAAGAATTTTCAAAAATTTACCAATATAAATCCTTTCAAATGGAGAAAATGCTGCTAAATTATCATTACTGTATCTTATCCCAAATGTTTATTTGGATTATGGAAAAAAATAGAAAAAAGAATTGGTGCATACTTGTAACATATGCTTAAAAGCGATGAATAAAGTAAAATGCTTGTTAATAATAGTAATGAATATTCAGAAGCAAAGTTTGTCCTGAAAAATTTTACTTTTGAATCTAAATAAACTTCTTTTGATTTTTGGTGAGACTATGCCACGGACCCAGAGGATTGACCAAGAACCTTTATAAACACCAGTGAGAATTTATTCCTTTGGTGAAATCACAGCAGTGTTTGCATATTTGTGCAAATATCAGTACCAAATGATGTTAAATACAGGGATAAAATTCAAAAATAATTTAAATTATTACAAAAATGAATGAATGTTTAGGCAATAAAAACTTAACATCACAAGATTGTGTAAGTACAGTGCTCAATATAAGCCATGAAGAATTATAAACAAATATTGTTAAATTTGTGTATTTCCATTACAAATATATTTATATTGTGAAATATTATTTTAAATATTTTTTAAAATTTAAAAAACTGGGCCGGGTGCGATGGGTCACGCCTGTAATCCCAGCACTTTGGGAGGTCGAGGAGGGCGGATCACAAGGTCAAGAAATCAAAAACATCCTGGCTAACACTGTGAAACCCTGTCTCTATTAAAAATAGAAAAAAATTAGCCGGGGGTGGTGGCGGGCGCCCGTAGTCCCAGCTACTTGGGAGGCTGAGGCGGGAGAATGGCGTGAACCCAGGAGGCGGGGCTTACAGTGAGTCGAGATTGCTCCACTGCACTCCAGCCTGGGCGACAGAGCGACACTCCGTCTCAAACAAACAAACAAACAAACAAACAAGTTAAAAAATTGAAGAAGAATATGCGTATTTTAATAGCCCACTTATAGAAAGTGAGCCTGGGCTAAAGAATTTAGATAATACTCTTTTACAAAGATGCAACAAAATTAGGGTGGGAAAATAAGTAAGTGTCTCTTCACAAATCTTAGGAGAAAAATTTTACAATTTTTGTGTTATCTTACCTTGTTAGGTAACAGTGCACAAAAGCTGTCTCAAACACTACTGATTTTTGTATAAAAGTTTCCAAATAATACTTGATAAAATTTTAGAGTGAATTGCAAACATATATATTAATTTATTAATTTTTCTTGCTTTTATTTTTTCTTAAAAATCCCGTATCTGGAGTTATTTATTTATTAAACATAATTTTGAAAACATTATTGGATTCATAGTGGAGAAGTTGACTTTATTTTATTATTTTAAAAATCTCAGTTAAATATGCAATGTGCACAACTTTTTTGCATAATTTCTTGATATTGATGCCAAGTTCTCCACGTATGAAACGTTAAGATTGACAAAGACAATTTATTTTAACTCTGAATGTCATCATCAACTTACCTATAATCAAAAGTTAAGTTTCAAAGTCTATTTTATTTGCTATCATATGCAAATATATTATAGATGTAATAAATAATTTTACCAGTATTGTTGATTACATATTTAAATGAAAACTTATGATAATTATGTATTTCTCCAACCAAGTAAAATTGTAAAACTGAACTTAACTGCTGAATATGTAGTATTGGTCATATATTGATGTATTACAAACTAAAGAAATTACTCTATGATATAATATCATCTACATTAATGAATATATATTTATTTGAATACTTTGTGCATTTCAGAACATATCTAAATTTGCCAGTATAGGTCTCTGTGGAAAACATTGATTCTAATAAATAAATTTATCAAAAACTCATAAAGTTTTAATGTCACAAAAAGTCTTTAGAATCTAGTGATAGTTTCTATAGAAAAGATTGAGTAGCACTGAAAATTTCATGATACATTTTTTTCAAGAACAGAAAATATACAATTATTTGATGAAAATATATCTCCTAGTGGCTTTGAATTCTTAATAGATTTGATTAAATTTGATTTTTTAATGTTCAATCTTTTCCTATAACTTATATGGCATAAATTTGCATTTGACATACATTTTATTCAGCAATAATACTTCATTTAGAATCACTTTAACCAAGAAAATATGCTTTTCTTGTTCTAATTCATGTAAAAGCTCTGTATAGGACTGAGAAGGCCTTAGCTCCTACTTTGACCAGCTTACTATGGGTGGCATGATTAAATTTCACTGTGCTTGCGTGTTTTTTTTTTTTTTTTTTTCCTTTTTTGAGACAGAGTCTCACTTTGTCACCCAGGCTGGAGTGCAGTGATGCTATCTTGGCTCACTACAACTTCCACCTCTCCGGTTCAAGTGATTCTCCTGCCTCAGCCTCCTGAGTAGTTGGGAGTACAAGTGCGTGCCACCACACTTGGATAATTTTTGTATTTTTATTAGAGATGGGGTTTCACCACGTTGGTCAGGCTGGTCCCGAACTCTTGACCTCGTGATCTGCCCGCCTTGGACTCCCAAAGTGCTGGGATTAGAGGCGTGAGTCACCGCGACCGGCCACTTCCATGGCTTTACAGGCAAAATGTGAACAAGAATATAACTTTGCTTATAGATGTGTTGCAGGAACTAGGTGCATTATTACACAAAAAAGAGATAGAAAAACACCTTAAAAATAGTGTACCATTAATGTCAGCAATATTCTGTTATCCCTCTCTGCCCTCAATAAAACAATGTGGGCATAATACTTGAAATTGTTTTAGCATGAAAGTATCCTTATAAATGCTCTTACTCATGAGGATATCCCAAATAATTTCCAGGGTATTGAAAACATTCCCTCTTCTCACTATGGTTCCTAACTTATTAACAGACACTTCATAAGATTGCAATAAATATTACATTACAATTGGAGATTCTCCTTTATAATATTATTCGCTAAAAAATTAAAATTTTGTAGTAACTTTCTATGGGAAGAAATTGTGTCTGATATAAGCATTCGGAAATGTTCTCTTCTTAATGATCTATGCTGTGTATTTTGTGTTTTTTATTCCTAGTATTATTTGTAGAAATAAGTAAATGATAACAAAACTGTGAAGATAATGCTGTATATACTCATTCATGTTAGAAATCATAAATATTTAAATTATCATTTTGAGAAAAAATTTAGACTGCAAATGACATAATCAACTGCCAACACACAATAGAATTTGTCTGAAAAGTAATCATTTATATCCCAATAGTGTGATTTTTATGTTTGTCTTAGGAATTGTCTCTATCATTTTAATATTTTAAGCTTTTGCAGAAGTATTTCAAGGATGTCTGAAAATACATGACTAAAGAATGCAGTGTAGGAAAATAGCAGCAGTGGAGACTATACTGGAATGAATAATTCAGAAAAGATGTAGATTTCCAACATGGGCAAAAATAGAGAGATTTTATTATGTCAAGCCTTATTGCAACTACTTTTGAGGGGACACATATCAAATGTAAATCGTGAAAGTATTGCAGACTATTAACAAGTTAATATTTAAATCCATTAGTATGTGTCAAGCCCCTTCTATTCGTAATACCATGCTAATGGATAGAGAGGATACCATCACAGTCTGTACCACTGTATAACAATTTGAAAATACATTGGCAAACTTAAGGCAAATTTAATGTTAGTAAATGTCAAGGCATCTATTTTATTCCAAAAAATTGCTGTGACATATGAAGATATATAGAAGTAATTTGTTCTAATTTATTCAGGAAAATTATTTGATGACATTTTGTAGCAAGATGACAACTGGAGAGAAGAAAGCCACTGGTTTTATAATCAGTGAATCCGCCAGCAGCTTGGTGGGACTGAACATTAAAATAAACATACATTACGTTAATTGAAATTGATGTAAGAAAGACATACATCTTTCTTGTTTTTTGTTGGTTGTTGCTCTTATTCCTGACTTACTGTACCTGGCAAGCGGCCATGTTCTTCAGTAGGCAGGTTGCCTTGAAAGTCTCAAAAGCTCATCATTTTATCTTGTTGCTGTTTATCTATTGCTGTTATTCATGGTAGGCTCACCTCTCTCACCAAGCGATTTGTTCAGGCAGGAATATATTACAACTCTGTTCATTAAGACTGAGAGAAAGGCTACTGGGTGTTTCTTATACATTTTATCTTACTTTTGAAGAGAGAGGCACATAGCCTAGTGATATTCCTTTTTTGCCACTCTGCCATCTTATGAGGTTGGAGGCCTGGGATCATCATGAAACACCTAGAACTAGGATATTTGTGACAAGCTATATATCAATCAATCTCTAAAGTGTCTGACCTTTGATTTATATGAAATAATATAGCTCCTTATTATTTTATCTAATTTAGTTTTATTTCTCTTAAGATAAAAATAATAAATCAAATAATGGTCTCAGGATGCTCTTCAGTAAGCAACATTTTTTCTTGAATATTGTTCTGAATTCAAATGAACACTGTAGTTAATAATAAGGTATCTGTGTTGTTTCATTAGTTATGGCAAAGGTACCATACTTACTTACTTACACTATTATGAATGTAAGACATTCATAACAGTGGAAACTGAGTGTGAGGTACATGGAAACTCTCTTTACTACTTTTGGTTATTTTTCTTTTTTTTCCACTAAATCAAATATTTTTCTAAAACAAGTTTAATAAAAATAGCTATGTTTTTTGAAAACATCAAACAGCATACTCTCCGGTTTTGTTTTGTTTTGTTTTGTTTTGTTTTGTTTTTTTGAGACAGAGTCTCGGTCTGTCACCCAGGCTAGAGTGGTGCAGTGGCGCAATCTCGCTCACTGCAATCTCCGCCTCCCGGGTTCAAGTGATTCTCCTGGCTCAGCCTCTCCAGTAACTGGGATTACAGGCATGTGCCACCACATCGGCTAATTTTTGTATTTTGAGTAGAGACGGCGTTTCGCCATGTTGGCCAGGCTGGTCTCGAACTCCTTACCTCAAGTGATCTGCCCTCTTCAGACTCCCAAAATACAGGTGTGAGCCACCACACCTGACCCCAAAAGCATACTCTTATAGGGATATGTGGTATGTGAAGTTATGAAATAGGCTTTCAAAAGCTTGGATAACCGGGTGCACTGACATGCCCAATGATTCAGTCTGAGGTTCTGGATTTGAATTCTATCTACCCATTCTGAACTTTGCCACTTGCCTTTGAAAGTGGTCTTTCTTTTGTTGAGCTATGTAGACTAGTAATACATCATCTATTTTATTTTTTGGAAATGTTTATTCTCATGTGGCAAACACTTTGTTTACTGAAATCAAAGTCTAATATGGCAGTCTCATAACAAAGTCCAAATGTGCTAGGACCCATGTTTGGTGTTGGAAAATCAATTAACTTATTTGAATTTCCTATATATAATATTTAAAATAAATGTGCTAATGACTGGGTGCTTTAATATTATTTCAGTTTATGCTTTACTTATCAGCTTTTAAAAAATAATTGCCTAAAATAGATAAAGCAAATATCCAAAATGTTATGTTAATAAATTTACATTAAGTAAAGCAATCAGATATTTTTTGAGAGTCAGCTCACACAGACCACTTCCAGTTTTCTTTATATATTTTTCTAATTTCAGTGCGGGTTAGTTATTTCCCTGTGAACAAATGTAGCGCAACCTATTGTCATATTTAGTTCACTGTACTCTAGTTGTTCTCTTCTTACCTCTACCTCTCTCACAAGAGAGTATACCATGTTAAAAATATTGACTGAACATAAAAATATATTTTAAAAGAATATTATTAATCAGAGAAAAGGGCTCATCCTACCAAATTAGTCTACCTATTCAAGATGATTATTTTATTAAAATTTTAGTTGAAAATTTTAGCCAATCTGTCTTGGAGCTTATGAAAGATATGTGGATGACTGATCTGAGTGGGGCATAAAGACAGATGACCATAAAGAAATAAAGTCAATGAAAGCAGAAGAAAGAAAGATAGAAAAAAAAGATAAATTTATGCAACAGAAAGTAATGGAAAAACAGAAAAATTAGCCAAGTCTAATAAAAAGCATGTATTTTTTCAAAGAAGCTAATAACAGAGCCTGCCTAGCAGGAAAACACTGGAAGCATTCAACCAGATATTTGAGTTTATAGTTCATGCTCAGTTTATGCATAGAAGCTGAGCTCTTGTTTTCAGTATTTCAGAGCTTGATCAACAATAAATAAGTTTATAAGTTATAAACTTCATTCAGCAAAGAATATGCATTGATTATATGCTTGTATAAGTAAGATGTATGTAAAGGTTAATAGATTAAATTTATTGTTTAATCAGCAAATTATGTAAATGAGCACAAATAAAATACACCCTACAACTTATGATCATTAAAGCATGCAATTCCATTAGCTATGAGTAGGTACATTTAAGCTAGTTAAATATGCGTTTAAATCAGCAAAACTGAACAACAGAAAACTATAAAACTTCAGATGTGGAGCCTGGACTTTATATTGAATATTCAAGGTGTGTCAGATTGGCTTTTGATTATGGAGGAACTGCCCTTTTCAAACCAGCCCTCCCTTGGATAACTGTAAACTGGGAAAAATTTTAAAGAGAAAACACAAGAAAACAAAAACTACTTGAAACCACTGAAAAACAACATAGGTAAATAATTGAATGAGTAAAAACACTTGGTGATTTTCCTGTTTGCTTGTTTGTTTTTATGTCTTTATACCTGAGAAGTGTCTGTTGACACCATGAACAGCTAAAACTTGGGAAGAAATCAACAGTCCTACTGGTTTGCGGAACTAGAACATATGATTCTGGCTTCCCAAAGCCACTAGAGAATAAAAGAAGAAATACCTTAAAGAATAGAGCCAAGGAAGGGAAGTCCAAATTCTGTGTTTAAATTGAGTATAAACGATAAACCCAAATATCTGGCTGAATCTGGAACATCCTGGTGTAGGATAGGTTCCCAGAAGATTTTTTTAGCTGTCTAAGAGTAGAATAACTGAACAAAAATTTTAGCTCATGACAACTGAAAAGATAATTACAGAGTTTGGAGTTTGAATTCAGACTAGTATCTCTATTTTCTCATTCTTATTTGGCCCATATTTCTATTTTCTTTAACTTATACAATAATTCTATGCAACATGGAGTTTACTTTTGTATATGTTTAGTATTTATATATTGGTATTTATTTTTATCCCTATTTTGGAAGGAATATGAAATAACCATTTCTGAATAAAAATGAGAAAGTCTATTAATGAAAAAAATATGTTAACAGGTTAACTTGTCAGATGGCAGAGGGTGAATAAATATTGTTTAAAAATTTTGTGTCTAGTAATACACATCTAGTGATGTCTAGGTTAACCTCGTATTAAATAGTTGTTTATGTAGAAACATAAGCCATGTGCTAACAAAAATAAACCAAAATGTTTAGAAAATATAAAACAACTGAAAATTTGTAAGATTGTGCCCAAATCAGTAACTATTAATAAGCAAAAAATACTTATTTTTGTTTTCTACATCTTTATTTACCCATAAGATATGTAAATTTTGAAGAGATTCCCAGTCACTGACAATCTGATAGAGTCATATATCTCAACCCACAAAAAAAGTTATCCATGTAAAACAAAATTGTCTAAAAGTTGGTCCTTCCCAACACTGCCTGTAGTAAAAGTTACAAACTGGTAAATCTTTCTATACATACTTATTAAATTTGAGTCATAGATTTTCCCTTTATATTATTTTATATTTTCTTTTTACATATGTAAAAATGATATAAATATATGCTTCTGTTACTTTTTGTTATACTCATTCTCAAGCCAAAATATATTTTCTTTAAAGAAAAATACTGTGTTTGAAATCAATCACATTAGGATAGTAGATTTTGTTTAATCCATATAATGATTCTTAAGTGGAGGTAATTTTGTTTAAAGACATATTTGCTTGTCCAACCTGGGGGTAGGGTGCTACTGGCATCTAATAACAGAGATACCACTAAACATCCTACCATGTGGGTCCCCCACCTAGAAATAGTTACTTGGTCCACAATGTCAATAAGTGCCTATTCATAGAGTTGAGAAACTCTAGAATGCACTACAACTAAGTCATAATATTTTGCTTCTTAAAGCTTTTTAAAATACGGGAAAAAAAATATTCTATTGATTTAGTCACCACCAGTTCCTTCTAAAGACAAATTGCATTAGTTTAACTTTTCATACTCTGAACAAGTGACCTAAATTGGATTATCTTCATTTTCCTTCTCTATAAAATGTGATAGTAGAGCAGAAACTATAGAATAGTTTGAGGTAAGGACATTCTGAGTAAAATGGGTTGCAAGTATTGATTGCGATGAAATCGCCATGAATCCTAAACTTTTATTGTACTTGGAATCTACATGGACAACCTATGGGCTAGAGTCTTTTCATAAAAATTTGTTGACAGTGGTCTTCAGTATTACTTTCTTCAAATAAATCTTTCTTGCCATGATCTAATTAAATATGCTTCAAACTCCTAGCCATTTGAAATATGCAGTTATTACAGTTTCAGGTTGGGATATATGGATATCAAACTCACCAAGCTGCAGGGATCCTGGTAGCTGTTCAAATATAGATTGAAAGTTGCCTTAGGCTACAAATGCCAAGCAATGGCAGTTTCCTATCAACATCCTGCAGGTAACTCTGAGTACTGTCTCTTTAATAAGATGTTATGCAATGGCAACAAAACAGTAACAGGAGATCTAAATCGAAGTACTGACAGTGGCATGTCAAGAACATTTGGACCTTAAAGAAAGAAAGACAGAAGTACTTTGGGCAACTCTGCAAGCAATGAGAGAGATAGAAGGCACATTGGGACCTATTATGCCTAAAAAACTCGCAGTGAAGAGTAGTTTTTGTAGGCAATTTGTTGGTAAAGTTATCTAGTTGACCAATAGATTTAAAAATCTTATCAATATAGATTTAAAACAAATATAACTAAACTTTCAACTAGTGTTCAGTTGATTCACTAAAAAGTACTTTTAAAATGGAAGTTCAGAGTAACAAGCAAAATGTGAAACTGGGAATATTGTTCTAATAAGATTTTTTGGTTTTTTGTTTGTTTGTTTGTTTTTGTTTTTGAGACGGAGGCTCGCTCTGTCGCCCAGGCTGGAGTGCAGTGGCCGGATCTCAGCTCACTGCAAGCTCCGCCTCCCGGGTTTACGCCATTCTCCTGCCTCAGCCTCCCGAGTAGCTGCGACTACAGGTGCCCCCCACCTCGCCCAGCTAGTTTTTTTTTTGTATATTTTTAGTACAAACGGGGATTCACCGGGTTAGCCAGGATGGTCTCGATCTCCTAACCTCGTGATCCGCCCGTCTCGGCCTCCCAAAGTGCTGGGATTACAGGCTTGAGCCACAGCGCACGGCCGATTTTTTGTTATTTTTGACAAGTTTTCTGTACACTGTACTTGACATTGCATATAAATAGAAATCAATATTAAAATGTGTGTCTTACAACAATTCATGGACCTCATAGCTTTACTAATGTGGAACCAGAATGTTGTTTGATTCACTATTGATATTCACTGTTTGATTTACTATTAATAACACATTTTAAACGTTTTTAAATCTTAGCCACATGCTGTGTATGTACATGCTATGTATGTACATTATCCCTTTATTCTTGGTATTTTTAGCATTTGTTGATCAGGTTTTAAATCTAAACTGTTTTATTTCTTTGACCTGAGACATTAAAGCAATCACTGTAAATGACTTTGAGCAAGTTAGTCATAGATTGGATTTTTCTCACCTGATCTGTATTTTAACTCACATGATTTTAATCATTTAATTAAATTAATTAAAAGAACTTTTCAATATAAAATATATATAACTATTAGTCATAAACCTACTGCAAATAATATTGCCATTGTCCTCACTACAACCAGTAATACTAAATTCTAAATTTTGGGCAGGCACATTATTTAGTGCCCCATAAATGATAAGGACATCAAGTTCTTATAGGAAAAAGCAATGGATGTACATACTATTGTCTGCCATTTTAGATAAAATAATTAAATTTATTCAGTTTAAGTAAATGGTCCAAGGTTACAAAACAGGTTTTACAGAGTTAAGATTCTAAATGCAATCTTCCTTTCTCAATGTCATAATCTAATCATCAAGTACAACAACGTATGTGTAAATTTCTACATCAAATACTTTGTTGAATGTCTATGGATTACATAAATCAGTAATTTTAACTTCTAACTGCAATATTCAAGTACAACAGTGGGGCAATCATTATTGTTATTTGTCAAATATTCCAGATTTTCTCCTTCTCTATACATAGAAAAATTTTGCCTCCCAGCCTCTGTATGGTTAAGTGGGGTCAGGAGGTTACATACAAATAGTTGTAAACATAATCACAGTATATCATTTCCAGAGCAGAGTATTCAATGGCCATTGCAAGGCCCCTGCAACCCTCTTTTCTTGTAGACAAGAAACAATCATTTAAGATAGTAGTTTTTCTATCAGTCTGCATTTTATGTCTCCAACTAAGCAGAAACCTATGATAATTCTCATGGGAACATTTAGCACGAATTAATAAAAATTCTTTGTTATTTTAGGATGCTAACATTTTTGAATTGTTGTTTATTCATAACCTCTCTTGATGATTACAAACACATGATATTTACATAATACCACACTGTGCAACATTCAAAAATACTGGTTGTAATTCCACTAGTTCCTCTCACACACAAAAACACATAACTAAATCAATGTAAGGATTAGGAACATTGCA
This sequence comes from Macaca fascicularis, assembly GCF_037993035.2. Taxonomy (NCBI): domain Eukaryota; kingdom Metazoa; phylum Chordata; class Mammalia; order Primates; family Cercopithecidae; genus Macaca; species Macaca fascicularis. The sequence continues at coordinate 36,410,003 of NC_088391.1, read as the reverse complement.
TTAGAAAACCTAAAATATAATCTAATTTTAAATATATATATTTCTCAAAATTATTCTTTTCTAAGAATAGCAACTCTTTGTGAGAAGTTTCAGAACTAATTAGGATAAACCAAAATTTTGCAGCTGAGAAAAGATTCCATGTAAAATGGTATTTTTGCTTTCTTTTTCAACAGCTTTTATATGAAGGTACCACATAAATATGATGCCATTATCAAGAACCAAACAAAACGTTAAAATTCAAAACACCAAATAAAGTTTCTCCTTCATTCCCTTTCCACTCGCCTTCTTCTTTTCAGTCCTTTTCTTGTGAATTTTAATGCATATATTTTTAGAGTTATGCATAATTATCTTTCTTTATACAAATGCTATCATTTTACATGTGCTGTTCTTGGACTTTCTTCTGTCTCTCAAAAATATGCCTGATAATTATTCCATGTTATTATTTATAGTTGTCAATCATTCTGTTAAACAGTGTCATAGTTGTCCATAGTTTGGATGTACCATATTTTATTTAACTACTGTTGTATTGATGAAATTAAGGGGTTTTATATTTATAACAATATAAACAAAGCAACACAGGATTGCACATCCTCTAAATACATAGTTGTATAACTTAGCTGAGGATTTTTTTTACCTGATGAGTTCTATGAGTTTTCACGTTTTCTTCTGTTTTTCTTTATCCTCTGAAAAATTCTTATGTAACATAGAATTTATAACTTAGTTGCTTGCAGATTTTCCATATCCTCTTAGATTCTCTGGAACTTTCTGACTTTTTTTTTTTAAAAAGAAAACTAGGATGATTATGTTCAATTTATTTTATGGTTATTGAATTACTTACTTTTTTTTCCAGTTGAGGCAAATTTGGCAACATATTTTTTTCCTAGTAAATTGTCTATATGTCAAAATTCTTAAAATGGTTGGCACAAAGTTGTGCATCCTATACAAATGTATTTAATTTTCACTCTGTATCAAAGTATACCCTCTTGATTATTCCCACTTTTCACGTTCTTTTCTATTTTTAACTATTTAAAATTTTTAAGTATAGTTTGTGGACAAAATCTTAGCGTTTTCTTGATGTTGTTCAACTAGTTTTGTTTGAAGTTTTTTTTTGTTAATTTTTGACCTTTGAACTGTGGTTGAATGCATTTAACTGAGAGTATTACTTTCTGACATCTATGTCTATATAAAAGTTCTTCATATATAAATAAAAACTTGACTTTTCAATAAATATCCTTAAATCATAATTGTTTAATTTCAAAATTCTATAGATACCACCACATTAACTTATTGTGCTTAATTTATCAGAGAAAATTACCTGATCTGGTATCATTTTTAACCCTGGGTAAGATACTTAATTTTTCTCTCCAGAAATTACATTTATTTTTGTTTCTTCACTTACAGTAATACGGTACTTATTTAATTATCTGTTCCTAAAAGAGTAAATTCTTTTAATTTTCAAAATCAGGATTGATTTTTTAGAACACCTTCAGTTTAATAGATTTTGATTTAGATTATTTCTTTGGCTTCAATGTTCTAATTTTAAACCATGAAAGGGTCTTGTTTTTCTGGTTTGAATACGCATTTAAAATTGTTCATATATTTGCCATACTACATAACCTATTTTAATCACATTTTCTGTTTCTTTTTTTTTTTTTTTCTTTCCTGTCTGGGAGGGCAACTGAAGTTGAACTATCATAGTAATTATTTGATTTTCTCTTTTGCTGCTTCTATACTTCACTAATGAAAATGCCAATTTTCTTTCTATTATTCTAATTTTCCTTGTACTTTACGCTTTTCTAATTCAATTTTCTTTTCATTTTGGTCTGTCTCTCTTTCTAATTCTTTTAGTATTTGTAATTGGAACTCAACTTTTTTATTCTTGTATAGAATGTCAAATATTTTCTCCAAACTTTTATTCTAGAGTCTACAGTAAATCAAGCCCATAGGTCTACCCTCTGAGACTTTGGTATAATGTTCATTTTATAGAAAGACAACCATCTATATTACAGTTCAACAAACATAATAAATCTATTATGATTACTATAACATTATAATGAATGTCAAAAAGACTTTCAAAGTAATATGCAAACAATTTTTATCTTGCTAAATATTTTTGTGTCATAATTTCCATTTTTCCAAGAACTACAATATGCACTTGTGGATAATTATACTTCATTAAACATTAAAAATGCGGTGTATGCATTTTATTTTCCTTGCGTTATAGGAAACAAAATTGTGGTTCAGAAAACTTAAGTGACTTGTTAAGGGTTTCTTAGCCTAAATGAAAAAAGTTAAGATTCATAAAACAACTTCTAAATCCAAGTATTTTTCCCATTATATTTCATAAACCTATTAAATGAGAATAATTTTATAAATTATTGTAACCAAAAATGGGTAGGTACAAAGTTAATATTTTTCTATTATTTCAAGGCATTATGAGCATTTTCATAAACATTAAAATTAGTATTTTATTTCTAATTTTTACTTTTATTCCTATAATTTTAAAAATTATATTACAATGTGAATATATGGCAAGAAATATTTTTCTTGGGCCTGAATTTATTGACTTGAAAAGAAATACTGCCAATAAAAATTAGGTTTCAATATTTTATAATTTTAAAGGTGATTTTTTTAACGTAAAATCTAAATAAAGAAATACGGAGTATAATCTCTAAAAGCCAAACTTGAGAGACGAAATTGTGTTTATAAGCAAAGCTGTGCCAATTACTTTAAGAATATTTGAAAGATAGTCATAAAATGTGTCTTTCCATATAGTTCAAATGTTGTAGTAAAACAAACTGCCTTCAAAATTTTTGAATACAAAACAAACAACATTCACATATTTTAGTGTATAGTCCCTGGTTTTCATTTCTTTCATCTGCAAAATGGAAATAGTAATGAAAATACTAATCTCTACTTTATGATATATTGTGAGAATTAACTGAAGACTCAGCAAATGGGTTATATCATTAATTTAAGTTGGACCACTGAATGAGTAGTTAAAAATGTATTTCTTAACTAATTTATGAAGCAATAGCATAAAAATTTTTTGAATGTAGGCAAAAACATGGTATGCTAAAATACCAGTTAGGCAAGTGATGTGTTTATTTTTTGTGTTTCCATTTAAAAGAGAACGTGATAATTACATTTGCCTTGCTATTGTTTATGACTTTCAGATAATATATTAAAGGTATATTCTTTTATATTTTAAATGCAATTCCTTTTAAATATATTTTAATATTTTAAAGGTATAGTCCTCTCTGCATGCAGAGTAATAAATTATACCTTTAAAAATTATACCTTAAAATATATCTTAATATAATAAAATAATCAGTCTAAACAATTCATATTTTATTGTATCACAATTATTTTATTGACATAAATAAAATTATCTGAATGTCATAAACAATAGCAAAGTAAATATAATTATCACATTTTGCAAATAGTTATTAAGAAGTTAAAAATATATTTGTAAAATATGTTGACAATTTATGATATGGAAATGTCTTGAGATAGCAGAAGAGATGCTTAAGATGATTTTTTTCTTGAATGACTTATAACACTTTCAGGGAGAAAAGATGAAATTTGCCTCCAGAATCAAGGAACAAAACATTTTGCATGAAGTGAAAAAGATAAAATCACTTGAATTTATAGCTAGTCAAGGTTAGATTTGGACATCTAATTCTCCAAAGAGCTAAACTTAGGTCAATCTAATGTTTTATGTATAAAGTTGAATGAAAAAATTATATGAGATCTTGAAATGACTTTAAGCCATTACACAATCAAAATAGTCTTCTACCCTCCCCTCATAGAGCACGCCCTGGAGATAGTTGCAAAGGCATTGCTTAAAGTTGGCATCTTGGAAAGCTGAATGCAATTTGCAGAATGATTTCTACCTTGAAGAATTCTAAATGAGATCTTAATAGGCCAGGGAGGAATTAAAATCTATCAGTGTTTATAGATGCTGTTCTATTGCATATGTCTTGCCAGCAGCAGTTAGAGAATTGCAAATTACTTAAATTTGAGTTACTATTTGACCACCACTGTTGTTCTGGTGTGTTTGTAAAATCACAAGTGTTAATAAAATAAATGTTTTTCATGAGGTCAGGAGGCTTATATTGTAGTTTAAAATCAGCATATTATTTAAAGTATTCCAGACTGAACAAAATGTATCCCATTTTACTAACTTTCAGGTTTTATTATGAGTGAGAAGGGAACCCAATGGAATATTTTGAACACAGTATGGACTTTGGTGAATGTATTTGTTATATCAATAGCTGCATAATAAACCATGTCTGAACTCAATGATTTAAGTCAATAATAATTAATTATTTCTTATAAATCTGGGGCTAACTGTGCTTACTGTGGCTGTTATTGAACTCCACATCTATGTATGGTGGCATTACTTACAGAATGTCCACCTTCTCCATGTGACCTCTAAATCAGTAATCTGGCATGGACTTCCTTACTAGGTGACATCTAGACTTCCAGATGGAGGAGGGACAGAAGCAGCTAGTTCTCTTACAGCTTGGACTCAGATATTCTAAAGCATCACTTTTGTTTGATTTTATTCAACATAAGACTAGCCTAGACTCTACCTCTTGATGTGAATGGTGATATGCATTTTGAGATGGGAAGGATTATTGCTTACCTTATTTGAACATTATCTGCTAGAATAAGGAAGGGCAAAAACAGCAAGAAAAGTTATCTTGTGCTTAGTGCTAAATTTTATTTTTCTGTGGAAAACTGATATGAAAGATGAGAAAAACAAAGGATAACAAAAATTGTCTTTATTTTCAAAATAATTTTACTAAACTATTTGGATTAAAAATAATACATTCTAATGAAAAAAGTCACTTAAAAAGTTTAAATAAGATATGTATGTGTAATTTTCTCATTTAATTAACACTTTAAATTATTTTACTGAATGTCATTTTAGAAATGGGGTGTTACTATTTTGAATTATAGAATTAAAGTTTGATCAGCATCTAATACAAAAAAAAAATTAGGTATTTTCTATTTTTCTACTTTTAACTACTATCTTAAGAATTTAATATTTTTAGATTAGCCATCAGGGAAAATATATAGAATCATGGTATTCATTTACTATATATATGAGGAAATTAACACCTTTATAGTAACTCTCATGCTTTTTTTCCTGAAAATCTTTCTATGAAACTTTATGGGCTGGATCATTGTTTTATTCCATTTTTAACTTAAAAAAATGTAACTATCATTGGTTTCAAAATGTGAATATTCAAAATACAGACATTTTGGTCTACAACTTTAATTATTTGTCTACAGAGTTGCTTTTGTAAATTGAAATTTACTAACAGAATGTACAGTAATTTTGTAAAAACAAAATCGTTTGGACCAATTGTCAGCAAACTCAATTGTGAGCATTACTTCTATATAGGTTAAAAGAAAATGATCCAAGCCACAAGCTTACATTTTCTGAGTCACTCAAAACCTCACTACATTTTAGTCTGCTTTATTAGTTGACAATCTTTTATGCATTTCTGCTTATTTCCTCATATTTTTCTAACTGTTGTTTTTTTCTTTTGTAGACAATAGGACAAGAGTATCGCCATCTTAACGAGACTCCACCATCTTAAAGTAACACATTTCAATTTCTGGAAACTGTCCATTGCCACCTGAGCAAACTGCAAAAGTCAGCCCCACCTATACCTTCAACAGAGCATAAGGACCCTAACGAAGCTTATCAAAGTTCCCAGCAGTTCCAACCAGCCAGCACTCCCCTAACCCCTCCAGGATAAGAACCTCTCTCAGAGCACACTTCCCTGACCTGACCCTTCTTAAAAGCCTCAGGCCTTAAGAGAAGTTTCCTCCTGACCCTGCTGGCCAGAAGCCCTTCTCAGGTTTACTCTCAAACCCGACTCAGCTGTTGAACCGCTCTCTCATTTTGTCTTCCTTCTCATCTCTCCCTGTTCTCTAGTGGTAGACAGGAAAAATATGTACCTTTATTATACCTTAGTATCTACCAGGTTTTTTACTGTAGCATATTTAGAGTGATATGCTTTCTTCTGAATAAATTTTTTATAGAATTCAGTAACCTCTTTCAATTTGAACCTTGGCTTTTTTTAGCCTAATATCCAGCTGTCACTCTGGAATTTCTATTCAGTGTAAAGAACAGTTGTATAATTTGTTAAACTGTTTATCTTACTTGGATTTTGTAGGCTTCTTTTCTATTTTGCCAGATTCTGTCCTCAGGTAATTATTTTCTTTTTTCTCCAGAAAGTATGTGCATGAAGTAAATGTTCTGATCTCTTCTGCTTTTTAAAATATTTTCATTTTAGTGCAACATCTGTTTGTTAGGTTGTCTGGGCAAAGAAATAAAAGTTTTAAACCATTATGTCTCATCTTTGACAATTTTGCACCACAATAGTGAATGATAAATTAACTACTGCCGATTAAATTGCTGATTTCAATCTCGTGTATTTTTTCATGCTGACGCTCTATAAGTCTTGGATCTCATTAATAGGTAGGATGTCCTTTATTGAGTGTATATGTAAAGCACTCGATTAAGCCTCAAACACATAGTCTAAGGAAGATTTCTTGTCAAAAGTTTGTGATTTTGGATCTATTTTAAGAGTAAATGTCATAGTGTTTGCTAACAAATTGGATACAGGGTGCGAGAGTACAAGAATTGGCACCCTTGGCATTATGCTTTTGGGCATGAATAGCTGGAAGAATTTTTGCCTTTTATTGTTATAGGGATGACTAAAAACAAACCAGCATACAAACAAAACCAAACAGGTTATAATGAGTTATTTATTCCCAAGAAATTTGTTGAACACTTGTTTTGGGCTAAGCAGTTTTTGTTCTAGGGTCAATTTTGTTATTATTGGATTGTCTCTTAGACCTCCAAGAGCAGTGGTTGAAAGACCTTAGTTGAAAATATAAATTTGAAAGACATCATCATACGCATTATATTAAGACCTATGGTGGAACATCATTAACAAAATTTTGAATATAATAGAAGTGAGAAAAGGTCCAAGGGCAAAGTCATGGGTCATCAGGGTTATGACCTAGAAACAGAAAAGCAGTTGGTCCAGTGCTGGAAGGAAAATCCGGACTGTCTTGTGAGGTCTTAAAAGCCAAATATTGGCCGGGCGCGGTGGCTCACACCTGTAATTCCAGCACCTTGGTAGGGTCAGGTGGGTGGATCGTGAGGTCAGGTGTATGAGACCAGCCTAGCCAATATGGTGAAACGCTGTCTCTACTAAAAATACAAAAAAATTAGCCAGGCTGCTCTTGTGTGCCTGTAATCCCAGCTACTCAGGAGGCTGAGGCAGGAGAATGACTTGATGGCCAAGATTGTGCCACTGCACTACAGCCTGAACGACAGAGCGAGACTCCGTCTCAAAAAAAAAAAAAAAAAAAAAAGAAAAAGAAAAAAAAGAGAAAGCCAAACACTTGATCAAGTCGTATGAATGTTGAGAATTGATTATGGAATTTAGCTACAGAGAGGTATTGACGGATTAATAAGAACAGTTTTGATGTAAGGATGGAATGAAAGTACTATTTAGAAAGTCCAAAAATAATGTAATGAGAAATTGGAGATAGTATATTCAGATAACCATTTCAATAAAATCGGTCAAGGAATAACAATGCCAACAGGTGTATCCTTTAACTAAACAATTTTGTCTAAAAATTTATTATAATCCTTGTTGAATATATATGTATATGTATCAGAAAAAGAAACATATTTCTCAGTAAATGAGTTTGCACAATTTGAGGAGAGCCAAATAAAAATTGATATTTAAAGTCCCTTGTAGCTAAGAATCCAGAGAAATAAATCTCAAAAAAAAATGATGCAAGGTAATCTCCATCAGCTTAACAACATTTCTGTCAACTTCAGCAAGCTGATTTTCATCAGAAGCCAATGATATGGTAAGGCTATGAATACATTTCTTGGCAGTGAAAGAATGAAGTTGATTGGGATTACAAACTGCCATATAACTTAACCAGACAAATAATCTTTTTGAATGAACAAATTTTATTTTGCAAAATGTTATGTAATCCTTGCCTAAACTAACATTTCTCTTGGGAGTATTTTATAATTGTAACCTCATAAATGAACATTAGCAGCAGAACTAGAATGAATGCAACTTGGATTGAGGTATACAAAGCAAATTGCTTGAATTGAATTAATAATGGCAGGAGATTACTGATATTTGTTTTATCTGTACTTTTAAAGACTTGAGTACAAAAGTAACAAATTAAAAATAATAATTTATTAAGTGAATTTACATTAAAATTTGGTGAGATTATAAGAAATACATAATATATACTACGGCATAATGTTTGAAAAGGAATTTTTCTAGAGATTGTGCAAATCCCCTTCAGACTACCTATGGAATACAACAGTGATTTGAGGGATATGGTCTTACAAAGGGATCCCACTATCATTGCAGTTTATTAGATCTCACCTTAAGCTACGGTTGAAGAAATACTTACATGGTCAAATATAGTACAAAAATCACAGATTTGAAGCAAGAGTAAAGAAGCAATTGTTGCGCTTAAATGATAAAAATTCACACAGTTTAGGCTTAAAAGATGCAGAGGCCACCTCCTGTGCAAAGGCACTAAGGTTTCTGTTCTAAGAGAAGGAAGGTCTGGGGTATAGTGAGTGTGGGTTGGAGATAAGAACAATTCTAAGGGGTAGTCAAAGGTGCAGTTGATAAGAACACTCTTCACCCTTTCCTTACTAGTGTTGTGTCTAGATTTTTCCGAAGTGCAAGGAGTGGATTTGGACCTCAGAAATTTCAAAATCTGAATGACAATTGAAAAAGAGCAGTCTAACCTCTCCATCTATGGATAACTATAGACAACAGACTCAAATAAGGACAAAGATTAGTTAGGAGGCTATTCTTTTTCTCCCTCAGAAGATAATAATGGCTTGGATCAATACTAAAAAATTTCTTTTCTAGTGTGAAGTAGATGTTCCTCCCATATTAAGGCAGAGTTCTCACTTTGTGCTCAAGGAAAAACAATACCAGGACAAATGAGAAAACTCTTAAATAGCAAGAGAAAGTGAAAACCTGGCCACATATAGTGAATTTGTGAAGTGATACAAACATGAAATGGAGAAAGCAAACAGGTTTATTTCCCCCATAAATGTGCAAGGAGAAGACAGGGTAGAATTCTCATTTAGACTTCAGCGATGGTGTCTAAGACTTAAGACCAAGGTAGGATGGTCCCTCATTGACAGTTTTTCTTAGGAGAAATAGGAGAGTTTATACAAGTGGTGTGAAATGTTTTCTTCAAACTGACAATGATGAACTATTTGATGGGTCATGATCAGCATTATGCGATTAAAAAAGAAGCTGCAAAGGCAAGGCTTCAGTGCATTTTGAAGACATGATGCTATGAGTTATGAACACTTATCTGATAATGTTTACCTATAGGTGAGAGATTATTTTCGTTTTCCTCTACCAAATTCAACACTATCCTGCCCATCTAAAAGCAACATTTGCCCTGAAGAAACACAATAACATTCTGATAAATGATATGCCAGAGCAGTATGGCAAAGATGGACCATAGATAAACATTCTTTGCTCATTTGCTCCCTTTACAAAGTTCCCAGAAAAAATTTGTCTTCAACATGATTGCATCCATCTCTGACAGTTGAATAAATTCACTTAAGGTACTCATTTTGTCATTCTTTCTAACCTTCTCGTTATTTCTCCATTTTGCCCTCAGGATAATAATGAGCCAAAAACTTACTTAATTGTGTCTGATAAGTAAAAGAGCAGCAAAAATGGGACCTGTCTATTCAGGAAGGAAAAAAAAAAATCCATAAATTGTCAAGTAAAATTGGATGTAATAATCAGCCTGTAAACTTTTAGTTCAGAGTTTTATTTTAAAATCTAAGATATCCATCTACTTCCTTTATAAAAATACCTTGTTGCTCTTGAAACATTGAGGATATGTTTTTAAAAATCTATCTGCTTTAATTCAATATATTCTGATTGCTCTAGGAATAATTAAAGGTACTTAATGTCTCTTGATGAAATAGCCATATTTTAACGAATGCATTTATTACACTAAACACAAGTATATACCTTAGGTATATAATTATTTTGTTTGAAAGACTCTAGCCTTCATATATGACAGTGTTTGTATGGAAGACAGCATACACAGTAGGACAAAAATAATCTCAAAATATACTTTTTTGTCATTATTTTACTATTTTTATATGTACAGTATATAAAATTGTATGCCTTATGTTTGATTTCCTAATGATACAAATTTCTGTGAGAGAGTAGGAGTTTAATTTCACTGTAGAAGAACAGAGAAAACATATGGTTTGACACTTTCATGCTGGGAAAAGGACAGTTTAACCCTGTGAGATAAAGAAAGGATAAAAAGTTTGAACTGTGGCTGGCCTAGAGTTTTAGAGGTGATGTGAAGAGACTGACTGAATACAAATTACTGAGAAGCAATCAATTAAGTTTGTGCAGAGGAAATGCACCATTTTAACCATTCGCCAGTCTGAATTTTTCCATTATTTCACTAATTTTGTGAAACGAGTCAGCATTTTCAGAAACACATCGATTTCTTCGAAACACTGTCATATTTTAAAAAATATTTCAGAGTACTTTGACAATTACACTGAGATTTCTGTGGTTAATATTCTTCTTGGGGAATAAAGTTAACACTTGGAGGCAACTTTATATTAAAATTAATACATTTAAAATATATCATATTAGCTGTTTTCTTATAATAGGAATAAGTGATAGTGCATATTATAAAATGTATAAAATAATAATTGTATGAAATTATAAAAGTACATTTACTTATTGAAAAAATATTGACACAAATTTATATTGAGCAAGATTTAAGTAATTAAACAAGGGTTAAGTTACTCATCAAACATCTGTGGAGTAGGTTTCATACATATTTTATATTTAATTATTGTATTTAATCCAAACAGTACATATTAATCACCTCAGTTTTTTTTTTTTTTTTTAAGAAAGCTATAGCTAAATGAGACCAAATGACTTATTTCAAGTCACAGAGTAACTAAACAGAAGAAATGGTAACAAATTTAGAACAAACCCAAATTTTACCAATTTTTCTCTAAATGACTGTGCTAAATAGATCCCGGTATTATCTGAGGGGAAGTTTCCATGACAGTTTTTGAAGGTAATGGCTGTAACATTATATATATATATTTTTTATGTATATATATGCATAATTTGAGTTATGAAAATATACATATTATTTCATAAACTATGATTCTAACAGTGTATTAGAAATGACTATTTTAGAGAATGGAATACTTACTTATGAGGATGAAAGTTCCTTGTATGGTGAACAAAATATGCTAACTGTATTATTTTCTTTATCTAGATAGTATCTTACTATAGTATACAATAAAATAATAGGCAATAAAACAACAGTATGATGATAATGGCATATAGAATTAGATACTAGAATATTTACATTGATTAGCTTTTATGTATTTATTGGCAATTCCTTTACACAAACAAATTATCATCAATACCTTGTCACAGAAAAATTTAATAGCACTCTTGGCACGTGACCTATTCAATATTAAGAATTTGGTTTGCTTAATTTTCTTGGTCATTGTTTTCTAATCCTTGTTTCTTGACATGTTGTAGAATAAAGTGAATATAATTAATTAATTGCCCCCTAAAAACCATTTGTAAGTAAAAAGTTTGTATCTAATAATTAATTTGACAGTGAAGCCCATTTTCTATAGAGTGAGAATAATTTTCTCCTCTACGTTCTCAAATGATTTGACAAAGACTGGCAGATGAACAATGGGATAGACCAGAAAATTATCCCATTATTTTCTCCCTCATACGCAAACACTTGAGAAACCTATTTAAAATCTCCAGTTAAAGACAGAAACAATGTCAATTGTAATGAATGGGAACACTGAGATCCTTACTTCAAAAGGATTAAGAATCTGTCCAAGGTAATTCTGATAGTTCATGTTGGTAGAGCACTGCTTAGAATGCAGTATATTTCCCTAACGTTGCAAGAGTGAGACATAAAGGCTGCATCAAAGAATCATGGAGCAAATGTCAACAGTGGATGAGTCATGGCATCATCGAGTTTCCTCCATGGACTTTAACAAAGTGCTAACAAAGCCTTGCCATCCCTGCAGAGTAGCAGACAGACAGCGTTTGTGGCCTGGAAACTGAGAAGACTATTTCAGCAGCATGTTGTCTGTTCCATAGAGCTGTGCCCTGATGAGACACTGATGAGAGTTGGCAAGAGAAAGCAGCAGGCAGTGTAGATAAGCAGATTATAACAGGCTGGCATAGAACAATTACCAAAAATGTGCTAATCATTCCCTCTTTATTCTTTCTCACAGTCCTGTGCAGCCCACAGAAATTAATGCACCAGTATTAGGAGAGATAATCTAGTTTCAGAAGCACCTAATTTACAACTAGCCTGTGGGATAATTTGCCTTAACACTGCACTCAATCCTACACCTTTTCTTGGGAGGTGTTATTATTACCACTGAAACATTGGGGAAAACTGTAGCACAAAGAGGTGTCCTGCTGTATTAATAATCAAAATTGAATTCAGGCTTTGTTGTCTGACTTAGAAAATATCACAAGAACAATGTTGCCTCATACCAAAATGTTACCTATTTCCTCTACTCGAGCCCCAAACGCTATTTTTCTAATAGGACACATTATCTAATCTCTATCTAGATATATAGGGAGTGAAGATTGTATAAAATATCTCTCCTTTGTCCCAGCCTGTCTCCAGAAGGATCAGACTTTCTTAATGTGATGACTCACATAGTTTACCAATTTCTACAACTTTTCAAAAAAAATTTCTTTCCCTATAAAATAACAGCTAACAGGTAACACTTTCAATTTGTCAAGTGTTGTGTTAAGCTGTATTTTGACTTCTATAATTTCCCATATGAGATTAATATTACCTCCATATCACAAATTAAAAAAATAACTGAGACACATGATAGTATGCCAAAGATCACATAGAGAGTAAATTGGGATGTTGGACATAAAATCAAGCCATTCAGTATCTGAAGTCTATGATCTTAACTGTTGTACCATCTTAGTCTTGGTCATATGTTAGCCAAGTGTTAGATGTATTTTTTTGTCTTGGAGAGTGTCCATAGATTTTGTCAGTAGTAACTCTCTGTTATTCAACTTGTACTTGCCCTTCCTGTGTTAATGTACGTTAAATTAATTCCAAAAAAGATCCAGTAACTGATTTTATAGTCAGCTCTCGTATTTAAATTTATACAAAGGTTGTGCTTCAAAGTTTTGTTTGTAATCAATTCCATGAATCACTTTTAATTCTTGCCTAAATGTCTCCTCTTCAATATGACTACCAGCACTTCCAACCCATGGCAATCTCTATTCACCTTTACTCATTGTGTTGGTTTCCTAAGGTTGCCATAATAAATTCACACAAACTTGGTGGCTTACAGGAACAAATTTAAATTCTCTCCTCGGTGTGAAAACTAGAAGTCTAAGATCAGTGTCTTCAGGGGTCTGCTCTACCTGGAGGCTGTAGCGGAAAACTCTTCTTTGTCCCTTGGTTCATGGGGGTTCAGGCAGTCCTTGGTTTATGGATGCAAGACAATAATCCCTGCCTCCATCCTCACACGGCTTTCTCCACTGTATATCTCTGTGTCTCAAATCTCCCTCTGCCTTTCTCTTATAAAGGCATCTGTTATTGTATTTAGAGTTCAACCTAAGCCCAAGATAATCTCATCTGGAGATTTTTATCTTAATTATATCTAGAAAGACCCTTTTTCCAAATAAGGTCATGTTTACAGGTATCTGACTTAGAACTTCAGTGTATCTTTTTAGGAGTCATTATTCAACTGACTATACTCGTCTTTTTTTTTTTTTTCTTCTAATTTTATCAAACCACTTACTGCTTTCTATTAAAATGTATAATTGAGTTATTTATGAAATTTATTGTTTGTCTTCCATTGATATACTGTAAACTACATAAGTGAAGAATCTGCTTTTTTTGTACACTGAAAAATCCCAAGTTTGTAGAATAAAATGTCTCTAGAATAACATCTTCAGAAAATAGAATAACATTCTATACAACAGGTTGAATCAATATATAGGCATATAAAACCTCATTGAATATCTGTTTGGGGGTTAGATTAGTTCTGTTAGTTTGGAAAGCTTTTTTTTTTTTTTTTTTTTTTTCCCCCAACACTTGCTTGTATCACCATCATATAAATCTGTGCATTCTTAGTATAATCATAAAGTTTCTGTTATGCTTTGTCTTTCCCACCAAAAATGTTCATAGTAGTGAGAACCCAGTCATGAATCAGGAGCTAAAACTAGGATTGGACATAATATTTAGACATTTTCTGAGACACAGCCACCATGTTTCTTGATTCTACAAATGTGATAGAGCACCTGTTGTGTACTAAATCTTCTGCTTTGTTTGAGAACAAGTCAGAGAATCAATGCAGGCCTGTCATAAGGAAAGTGTACTCTATTGAAGATAAAAATAATTAAATGGAGGATTTCGAAGTGGTTTTAAAAGTGTTTTGGCTAAAAATCAACCAAAGTTAATATAGAAACCTTGGCAGGAGGCCTGGAAAAGCTTTGGTCCTTCCCCATGCTAGGATTGTTCTTCATTCTAACATGAAAGGAGTCAATCATGAAGAGACAAACATGACAAGAAAAATTAAACAAAGTATCAGTAATTAGAGATAATGATGAATACTGAGGAGAAATAAGAAGAACCAGGAAAGAATAAGAAGTGTGAATAAGAGGCGAGAATGTTGTGATCTTAGGAGATAGGGAAGTCAGACATTTTCTCTTCATAATCCTTCAAAAATACATAATATAAGGATTTTTCACTAATTTTTTAAAAACTCAAAATGCTACTTGCAGGCTATGGAAGTAAACTAATCTGAGCTATAATTAATGATTTGCCACAAAAGACTGAAATTGAGGATGCTCTCTAGTTTGAAAACCTATTATCCTGCAACATTTACCATGGCACAACAAATGTTTTTAACATGTTGCTGTAGTGTGTTCCTAAATGAATCACTGGAATTAAGACAGTTAATGCTTGCTTCTTAAAATGATAAGTGTATCATTGTATTAATCCACAGATGAGATTATGAATGCAGATGAATTTACTTTAAAGTGATTTAACGTTATATCCCCTATTAACAAGGATGAAAATCTCTCCTAAAAGAAGAAAACTTAGAAGTAAAAATTTTTCAGTCCTCAATTTTATCCATTTAAAATACTTTAAAGGCGTTTGCTGATTGTGTTAAATCAAGAGTGACCAAAAAGAGATGATGGATACTGCTGTTTCACATAGAAAATGGCAGTTACTTCCTGAGTGTTTATTTTCTAAGTTTGTCAAAATAAATTACAATTTTTTCCAAAAGACAAATATATCTGTTATTTTCCAAAGTCTCTATTCATACAAAATTGTCATGTACAAAATAAGCACTCATTGAATACTGAGTGTAAGGGTTATACTGATGGTTTGGGAAGAGACAGGAAATAGAAAATGATGTAGTTTTGTTTCAGTAAACAGCTAATCTAGTTGAAGCGACAAAAATATGTTCATGCATAATGTTTGTTTAGTTTTTTAAAACGTTTTGTTGATGTAAAAAAGCCATACAGAAAAATGCACTTATTGTAAGTGTACAGTCATATGAATTTTCTTCACAAACTGAAAATGCTATTCTTACCAGAATACGTTAAAAAAAGACACAGTTACTAATACCACAGAGACCACCTCAAAGACCCTGCTGTTTCTTTCCAGTCACTAAATTCTCAGTTTCAAGCTCAGGTTATCAAAATGTCATGACACCTTTTTTCAGTTTTGCCTTTTTTTGTTGTATAGATTGAATCAGGCCATATATATCCATTTGTATTTATTGCCATTGCTTTAACATACTATGAAATTTAGACATATTACTGCATATAGTTGTACATTTTTCATTCTTAGCATTTCACTGTCCCTTGTACGAACACACCTAAAATTGTGTATATAATCTATTACATTTTGGTATTGGTGTAATTTCCAGTTTAAAATATTGTAAAAGGTACCACTAAGATGATTGTTGTACATGCCTTTGATGAACATGTTCACACATTTCTTATCAGTTTGTAAATAAAGAGAAACTTCTGGCTATTTGAATGAATGTATACAGCTTCAGTAGATACTGTCAAACAATTTTCCTAAAGTAGATATCCTAATTTACACTTCCAACTATGCCATACTAGAGAATCAGTTGTTCCACGCCCCTGTCAATTCTAAAAAATGTCCCTTCTTTTTAAATCTTACCTTTCTAGTATAACAAACTGCAACTTGACTTTACATAATCCAAGATATATTTTTGAATCGTGTTTTATTCTACTGGTTTTCAAGCACCCTTTAATCCAAAAGAGGGAGTATAAAATAATGGAGCAGTTGGGGAGTGTTGCCCATTTAACCTATTAAATATTTCTATGTCCAATACAAATTTGAATGCCACTGATTTATAGTAATGGAGAAGAAACAAGTTTTTGTTCTAAACAAGACAAAATCAAATGTAAGTATGCTTTATTTTATTGATATTTTCTTATCTTGTAGGGCATACTTCTCCTAGTTTTTAACGTGTATGCTCTTACTTTCCCTTCTGATTCTCTTTCAGTTATTTCTCTCTACTTAATATTTAGAAGGCAGTCCAATCTTGGATTGCACACTGATCTATTTTTGTTTCTTTCTCTAAGCTCCAATCCCCCATGCATTGTATCATCTCTAGCATTTATCACAGGGCTTGAAGCACAATGTGTGGCACAGATATTCATGGTATAAAGAAATAAGAGAGAAATGCATGCAGGAATGATAGTATCCACATACCTGGCCTTATTTCCTACCTGTAAATGGATGCCCAAGGCTCCATCTCTATTCTGGATTTCTGAGTATAGAACTTCTATGTCATTTATGTTTTTCTCTTGCTTGATTGCTCATAGGACTTCCTATACTATGTTGAACAGAAGTTGCAAGAGAGGGTATCCTTGTCTTCTGCCAGTTTTCAAGAGGAATGCTTCCAGGTTTTGCCCATTCCGTATAACATCGGCTGTGGGTTTATCATATATGGCTCTTATTATTTTGAGGTATGTTCCTTCAGTATTTAGCTTACTGAGGATTTTTAACCTGAATGGGTGTTGACCTTTATCAAAAGACTTTTCTGTGTCTATTGAGATAATTATGCGTGTTTTTTGTGTTTAGTTCTGTTTATGTGGTAAATCACACGTATTGATTTGCATACGTGAACCAATCATGCATTCTTGGTTGAAGCATACTTTATCATGGTGGATTAGCTTTGTGACATGCTGTTGGACTCATTATGTAAGTATTTTGTTGAGGATTTTTACATCAATATTTATCAAGGATATTGTCCTGAAGTTTTCTCTTTTTGTAGTGTCATTGCCAGTTTTTAGTATCAAGATGATGCTGACCTCATAGAATGAGTTGGGGAGGAGTCCCTCCTCCTAAATTTTTGAGTACTTTTAGTAAGAATAGTACCAGAATTTCTTTGTACATTTGGTAGAATTCACCTATGAATCCATCAGATCCCAGGCTTTTTTTCATTGGTAAGCTATTTATTACTGATTCCAATTTTGAAACTGAGTATTGGTCTCTTCAGGAAATCAATTTCTTCCTGACTTGGTCTTGAGAGGGTGTATGCGTTCAGGAATTTATCCATCTTTTTTAGGTTTTCTAGTTTGTGTTGTAGAGGTATTTGTAGTAGTTTGTCATGGCTCTTTTTATTTCTGTGTGGTCAGTAACAACATTTTGTTTTTGCTATTTCTAACTATGTTTATTTGGACTTTCTCTCTTTTGTATTAGTCTATTTAGTGGTCTACTTTATTAGTTTTTTCAAAAAAATAACTCCTGGATTTATTGATCATTCGAATAGTTTTTCATGTCTCATTTCTTCTAATTCAGCTCTGACTTTGCTTATTTCTTGTCTTCTGCTAGCTTTGGAGTTGATTTGTTCTTGCTTCTCTAATTCTTTCAGTTGTGAAGTTAGGTTGTTAATTTGAGATCTTTCCAACTTTCAAATGTGGGAATTCAGCACTATGAGTTTCCCTCTTAACACTGCCTTAGCTGTGTCCCAGAGATTCTGGATATTTTATCTTTATTCTCATTATTTTCAAATAACTTCTTGATTTCTGCCTTAATTTCATTATTTACCCTAAAGTCATTCAGAAACATGTTGTTTAATTTCCATGAAATTTCCTGGCACTGAGTGATTTTCGTAGTCCTGACTTCTGTTTTCATTGCACTGTGATCCAAGAGTGTATTTGATATGTTTTCAGCTCTTTTACATTTGTTGAGGATTGTTTTATATCCAATTCTGTGGTTAGTTTTCGAGTATGTGCATGTGGTGATGAGAAGAATGCATATTCTATTTTTAAGGGATGGAGAGTTCTGCAAAGGTCTATTAGATCCATTTCATCAAATTTGAGTTTAGGTCTTGAATATCTTTGTTAACTTTCTGCCTTGATGATCTAATACATTCAGTGGATTGTTGAAGTCTCCCACTATTATTATGTGGAAGTTTATGTCTCTTTGTAGGTCTCCAAGAACTCGCTTTATCAATCTGCTGTTCCTGTGTTGGGTACATATATACTTAGGATAGTTAGGTCTTCTTGTTGAGTTGAGTCCTTTACCATTATGTAATGTCCTTAATTGTCTTTTTTGATCTTTGTTGGTTTGAAATCTGTTTTGTCTGAAATTAAAATGTCAACCCCTACATTTTTCCATGTGCTTGGTAGATTTTCCTCCATTCCTTTGTTTCAAGCCTATCAATATAATTACCTGTGAGACTGATCTCTTGAGGACAGCATACCAGTGAGTCTTGCTTTTTCATCCAACTTGCTATTCTATGCCTGCAAAGTGAGACATTTAGCTCATTTACATTAAAGTTTAGTAGTGATATGTGCATATTTGATTCTGCCATTGTGCTGTTAGCTGGTTGTTATGTTGGCTTGTTTGTGTGGTTGCTTTACAATGACAGTGGCCTGTGTGTTTAAGTGTATTTTTGTATTAGCTCATCTTTCCTTTCTACATTTAGTGTGGTCTTTCCTTTCTAAATTTAATGCTCCTTTCAAAATCTCTTGTAAGGCAGGTCTGATGGTAATGAATTACCTCAAAAATTGCTTATCTGAAAAGGATCTTATTTCTCCTTCACTTAAGAAGTTCAGTTTGTCTGGATATAAAATTCTAGGTTGAAGATTCTTTTATTTAATAATGTTGAATGTAGACCCCCAATCTCTTCTGGCTTATAAGGTTTCAGCTGATAGCTCCACTGTTAGCCTGATGGTGTTGCCTTTGTAGGTGATTTGTCCTTTTTCTCTGGCATACAAATAAGAAGAGAGGAAGACAAACTATGTTTGTTTGCAGATGACATGATTCTATATCTAGAAAACTACATAGTCTCAGCTAAAAATCTCCTCCAGCTGATAAACAACTTCAGAAAGGTTGCATAATACAAAATCAATGTACAAAAATCACTAGCATTACTACACACCAACCAACAGTCAAATTGATAACCAAATCAGAAGGGCAATCCCATTCACAGTTGCCACAAAAAGAATAAAATACATAGAAACATAACTAACCAGGGAGGTGGAAGATCTCTACAATGAGAGTTATATAACACTGCTCAAAGAAATCAGAGAAGACACAAATAAATGGGATAAAATCCCATTCTAATGGATAGGAAGAATCAATATTATTAAAATGTCTATACTGCCCAAAGCAATTTACAGATCCAATACTATTCCTGCCAAACTACCAATGACATTTTTCACAGAACTAGAAAAAAAACTATTTGAAAATTTATATGGAATCAAACAAGAGCCTAAATAACTAAGGCAATCCTAATTTAAAAGAATAAATTTGGAGGCATCCTGTTACCTGACTTTAAACTATACTGCAGGACTACAGTAACCAAACAGCATCATACTGGTACAAAAACTGACACATAGGCCAACGGAACAGAATAGACAGCCCATAAATAAGGCCACACACCTGAGATAATCTGATCTTTGGCAAAGCTGATAAAAACAAGCAATATGGAAAGGACTCTCTATTCAATAAATGGTGTTGGAATAACTGGCTAGCAATACATAGAAGATTGAAGCTGGCCCCCTTCCTTACACCATATACAAAAATCAACTCAAGTTGAAATAAAGACTTAAATGTAAAACTCAAAACTATAAAAACCCTGGAAGACAACCTAAGCAATACCACCTTGGACATAGGAATGGACAAAGATTTCATGACCAAGATATCAAAAACAATTGCAACAAAAGCAAACATTGACAAGAGGATCTAATTAAATTTAAAAGCTTCTGCAAAACAAAAGAAACTATTAGTAGAGTAAACAAACAATCTACAGAATGGGAAAAAATATTTGCAAACCATGCATCTGACAAAGATCTAACTCCAAGCATCTATAAGGGACTTAAACAAATTTACTAGCGAAAAACAAATGACCTCATTAAAAAGTAGGCAAAAGACATGAAGAGACACTTCTTCAAAGAAGACATACATGTGGCCAACAAGCATATGAAAAACAGCTCAATATCACTGATCATTAGAGAAATGCAAATCAAAACCACAGTGAGATACAATCTCATACCAATCAGAATGGCAATTATTAAAAAGCCAAAAATAACAGATGCTGGTGAGGTTGCAGAGAAAAGTATACTCTCATACTGTTGTTGGAAATGTAATTACTTCAACTATTGTGAAAGCAGTATGGCGTTTCCTCAAAGAGCTAAAAGAAGAAATGCCATGCAAGCCAGTGATCCCATTAGTGGGCATGTACATGAAGGAATATAAATCATTCTACCATAAAGACATATGCATGTCTATGTTCATTAAAGCACTATTCATGGTAGCAAAGACATGGAATCCATGTAAAGATCCATCAGTGACAAATTGGATAAAGAAAATGTGGTACATACACACCAGAATACTATACAGCCACAAAAAAGAATGAGATTATGTCTATTGTGGAAACATGGATGGAGCTGCAGGCTATTACCCTTAGAAAACTAATGCAGGAACAGAAGATCAAATACTGCATGTTTCACTTAAAAGTGGGAGCTAAGTGATAAAAACTTATAAACACAAAGATGGAAACAACAGACACTGAGGTCCTCTTGATGGAGGAGGAAAGGAAAGGGAGAGGAGCAGAAAAGATAACTATTGGGTACTGGGCTTAATACTTGGGTGATAAAACAATATATACAAAGCCCTGTGACACATGTTTACCTATGTAACAAATCTTTGCATGTAGGCCCAAACCTAAAATAAAAATTAAAAAAAAAAAAAAAAGAAATGCTGTGAAATACCATTTTTCACTTTGCTGCCTTAAAGTGTCCTCAACTATAAAATAGTTTAGTTTTCTATTTTAAAAGTCATATACTCTCAATTTAGCTATTTCAATGTTATCTTAAATATGACAATTTATTTCCCTATTAAAAGTAATTTCTAAGGTGTATGCATATGTCCAACTCATAAATTATATATGTTAAATATGTGCAATTTATTTGTATATCAATTATACCTCAATAAAGCTGTTTAAAAATGAATGGATTCTATATGACACATATATATATATATATGTATCACTCATATCATTGTATAAAGTCATATACATGTAATTCATATGTATTACATATATATGAATGATACAAATCTTTCACACACACACGATATGAAAATCTTCAAGAAATCTTTCATACTAATGCCAGAAACTCAGTATAAAGCTTCATACTTTATCTTGAGGCATTGAAATATATGGTTTTCACATGTTATATAAATTTTAAAAATAAAGTCAAACGTTAATAGATTTGGTTTCTGTATTGAATTGCTACAACAAGATGTACGACCTCAGAGAATTCAATTAAACTCCATCAATTTCATTTTTCTCATCTATAAAATAACGACATTAGACTACATGAACTCTAAATGTTTTGCCCTAAGAAACAAACAAACCAACATCCCTAAATATGTCATCACAATATTTCATACTAGTATTGTTTTCCTCAATATGATGGCAGCAGAGGGACTCGAAAATGTAAGGTACCTAGTTTATAGAGAACATTGAAGAAGAAAGGAGTTTCCTGGAAGGCAAGATTGATATCATTTTGAGGACTGGGAATGAAGATATGATTTTCTTTTTTGTATTTTTCTGTGGAAACTACTTTCAATGCCAAGACACTTGAGGTCAAGTTTTCTTTAACGATTTTTAGATTCTGAAATACGAGTTTGGTTAAATTTGTCTCTACTTTTGCCTAAGTAAAAACTGTGTGATTCATTCAATCAAGTCTTCTGTTTCTCTTTTATGGCAATGAATATAATCCACCACCCCTACCTTAGGTTTAGAAAATCACAAATATGTTTAGAGCTTATGTAAGTAATAAAAATTTGAAACTTTAAATTGGATAGAAGACAGAGCTTAAAAATTCAGAACACTGTCTATAGTCACAAGAAATACACACTCATTTCTACTTTAATCTTGAACAAGTTCATCTTGAGACAGAGACTGAGTTTGAGGAGTGATGAGTTGTTTGGAGGAATCTGACCCAACACAAGAATATCAAGGCAAACAAAACAGAAACTAAATAAACCAGAAAATCCTGTACTCTAATCCTTTGTACGAAATTTAGAACTTAGCCACATTTTGCTTTTTAAATTTCTGGTCTACAAGTGTTGCTTAGAGACAGAATACGGGAAACACATTTTTTTTTTTAGAAATTTGTGACAAACAATTTACAATTGCCAATGTCTGACAACTCCATGAAATGAAACTCTCTGCTTGTGTAAATCACTCTACAATGAACTTTGGCCATGCTAATCTCATTGTTTATGACTGAGTTTAGTAAAGCCCAGAGGCCTACCTCGAAGAAGAAAGGAAGAAGCAGAAGAAGCAGAAGCAGAAGCAGAAGCAGAAGCAGAAGAAGAAGAAGAAGAAGAAGAAGAAGAAGAAGAAGAAGAAGAAGAAGAAAGGAGGAGGAGGAGGAAGAGGAGGAGGAAGAGGGGGAGGGGGAGGGGGAGGGGGAGGGGGAGGAGGAGGAAGAGGAAGAAGAAGAAGAAGAAGAAGAAGAAGAAGAAGAAGAAGAAGAAGAAGAAGAAGAAGAAGAAGAAGAAGAAGAAGGAGAAGAAGAAGAAGAAGAAGAAATAATTCCTCCAATATAGATTGCCAAATGACAGTCTTACATATTTTTTTAATGTGTTGGCAATTCGGGCCTTTTGTAGGTCTGCTAGGGCTCTTCCACTGAATGACTGTCACTATCACTGCATAGAAAAGAGATATCATGGCCAGGCGCGGTGGCTCAAGCCTGTAATCCCAGCACTTTGGGAGGCCGAGATGGGCGGATCACGAGGTCAGGTGATCGAGATCATCCTGGCTAACCTGGTGAAACACCCTCTCTACTAAAAAATACAAAAAACTAGCTGGGCGAGGTGGCGGGCGCCTGTAGTCCCAGCTACTCGGGTGGCTGAGGCAGGAGAATGACGTAAACCCGGGAGGTGGAGCTTGCAGTGAGCTGAAATCCGGCCACTGCACTCCAGCCTGGGCGACAGAGCGAGACTCCGTCTCAAAAAAAAAAAAAAAGATATCATAACAAAACAAGCACTTTCTGTTGCAGTTTCTGCCTGGAAATCAAATTTTCACTTATATTTCATTAATCAAAGATAGGCACAACTGAGAAATAAGATATTGGAAAATGTATAAGAAGATGTAGTAAAATAAATGTGAAAATAATTGACAACAGAAATCTAGCTCTCTAGAAATTCACAGTCATCTAGTTCTCAGTTCTCTGATAATATCTAGAAATATCTTACTATTTGTTCCATCTCTTGCATACATTTTTCCTGGCAACATTATGAAACTTCTCTCTTCTTCTTCTTTAGCTTTGGTATCTATACTTAGGTGACAGAGAACTTTCAGCAATTTTCACAAGTCTCCAATCTTCCTTTTGCCTCTAACCCTTAATAATTCCGATTTACATGAATTGGACACTCAACCTTACCTGGTTCATCTAATCAATGATACTTAAGATAGCATTTAACTCTTCATGAAAAAATGCACACATTCTTTATTTTACTTAAGTGCCTTCTACTTCATAATTATATTGTCTGTATATACAAGTACTACGTGGAGACAAGTCCTCTGATCATAGAACACAAGTATTAGATTCTTCAGGAAAATGCTCTGATAATGGAAACAATGATGATGAGAAGAATAAAAATCAATGAGGAGAGTAAGTGCTGGAGCTAATATAACTATAAACAAAAGATACACAAATCATAAGATCACTGCTCAATTTTACCAGCACAAAGATACTGAAAAAGAACATTAAGAGAACCACAGAAGTACACTTGTGTGCTCCTTCCACCCTTTCCCTAGGTGTAACTGTCACGATGAATTCTATTGCCATTTAGTTTGCTTTTTCAGAACATTACATTAAAAGAATCATAAAGTGTGTAATTGTTTATGTCTGACTACCTCCATGTAGCATTGTTTTATTGTGTCATGCCACTCTGTATACTTGTAGATGTTTTATTGCAATATAACATCCGATTGCATGAATAACCCACAATTTTTATGTATCTCTTCTCCTGATGATGAATATTTAGGTTGTTTACACTTTGGTGATACTATGAATAGTACTGCCAGAAACATTTTTGTACAAACCTTTCAGTTAGTATATGTCTGCCTTTTTGTATATGTACGGCCTGAAGTAAGATTGTTGGGTTGTAGTATATGTCTATGTCCCACTGGAGAGTTCTCCAAGAGGTAAACTAATTCATGCTCCCTCCATTAATACTTAATAGATCCAGTTGCTCCATATCCTCACCAACAACTACCTTTTCCATTTTAGCTAATCTGTTCTATGGGCAATTGTATTGCATTTGTTTTCTTTTCTGTATACATTTAGGGAGTAGAAGTGCAATTTTGTTACATGGTTACATTGCATAGGAAAGTCTGAGCTTTTATTGTATCTGTCACCTGAATAATGTACATTGTATCCATTAAGTAAGTTTTCATCATCCACCTACTTCCCTACCCTCAACTCTTCTGAATTTCTAATGTCTATAATTCTACACTCTATGTCTATACATATACATTATTTAACTCCCACTTGTAAGTGAGAATATGCAGTACTTGACTTTCTGTTTCTGAGTCATTCCACTTAAGATGAAATTCCCTGATGACAAATGATTTTAAGCAGCTTTGCAAATGTATGTTTTTTAATGAAGTGTCTTTTAAAATCTTTTGTCTTGATTTATATTGGAATGTTTGTTTTGCCTGTATAGGATTTCCTTTCATGCTCTTTATAATCATGTACAGTATCATATAATCATATCTCTATTCACATTTTGTATGTGTTTATATCAATACATTTGTATACAGAATACATATTCTCATATATAGTATCATAAAAGTGCCATCCAAATTTGTAGTTTCATTTTAACCCTTTTAATTATGTACTTTTATTAA
Source organism: Macaca fascicularis (assembly GCF_037993035.2). Lineage (NCBI taxonomy): Eukaryota > Metazoa > Chordata > Mammalia > Primates > Cercopithecidae > Macaca > Macaca fascicularis. The sequence goes on along the minus strand of NC_088391.1, from coordinate 36,384,451 downwards.
CATAATGTTATTTTTTGATGTAGTTTGATTAATTATTTTCCTTTGTGGCTAATGGTTTTCATCTTGTTTAAAAGATTGGTGTGTATCGCAAGTCAATAAAATGTTTATTTGAATTCTATGAATTTTATTGTTTTTTACTTCAACATTTTGTTAGAATTCCAGATATAATTGATTTTTGTGTGTATGGTATGAAATAGGACTGAAGATTCACTTTTTTCCCATATAGATATATAATTAGTGTAGCACCAGTTACAGAAAATATCCTCCTTGCCACACTTTACAGTGGTAATAATTTGGTCATAAAATGGCTAATAATATATTTGCAGCCTTTTTACAATTTTTAAATTATGTTTGATTGGTCTATTAGGTCTTTATGTCAGTAATAACTCATGGTCTTAATTTAATATTTAAGAGTAATCTTTCATAGTTTTTAAGTCTCCAATTTCATTTTTCCTCATCAATATTGTCTTAAATCTTCTTAGATGTTGGCCGAGTTTGGTTGCTGACGTCTGTAATCCCAGCACTTTGGGAGGCCTAGGTGGATGGACCACCTGAGGTCAGGAGTTTGAGACCAGCCTGACCAACCTGGCAAAACTCCATCTCTACTAAAAATACAAAAATTAGCCAGGAGTGGTGGTGCATGCCTGTAGTCCCAGCTACTCGGGAGGCTGAGGCAGGAGAATCATTTGAACCTGGGAGGCAGCAGTTGCATTGAGCCAAGATTGTGCCATTGCACTGTACCCTGGGCAACACAGCGAGACTTCATCCCAAGGGGAAAAAAAAATACATATATATATATATATATATATATATATATATATATATATATATACACATACACACACACACACACACACACGTATATATATTCTTAGATGTTTAAAGTTCTAATAAATTTTAGAATAGCTTTTCAATTTTCACAAAATAATTTGTTTGAGGTTTTTAAGGTTCTATTTTGTATTTAATTGACATATAATATTTGTACATATTTATGGAGTACAGTGTAATATTTTAATACATGTATCAATTGTGTAATAATAAAATCAAGATGATTATCAAATTCATCTACTTAAACATTTTTCTTTGTGGAGAGAGAATTAAAAAATCCTCTCCTCTAGCTATTTTGATATATGCAATACATTTTTTCACTATTTTTACCCTACGCTACAATAGAAAACCAGACTTAATTCCTTCTATCTAACTGTAACTTTAATTGGAACTATACAGAGTCTATAGATGAATCGGTCTCTAAAAAATTATTTTATATTCTATAGAATGTTCCTTTTTGCATATAGAAGTTTATATTGATGGTTATATTCTTCCAACTCTATAAGACATGATTCATTGTTTTCTAACAAATTCTTTCTCCTGAGAATGTAGCTGTTAGCCTTGTTATTGCTTCATTGAATATACTGTATAATCATTTCTCTTTGGTTCCTTTTGGGATTTTTGTCTTTGTCTTTCCTTGGGTTTTAACAGATTGACTATGATGTGACTAGTAATCTTCCTTTGTATTTATATTGCTTTTTGTATACTGGTGTTCTAAAGCATGAGGATATCTGAAACATTTCCATCCATTATTTTCTAGGATTCCACCCCATTCTTGTTTATTCCTCTCCATCTGGCATTCCAGTCACTTTTATGTTAGACATATTACATATGCACTTTGTTTTTTCTCACTTTTTTTTTTTTTGAAATTGGGATCTTGCTCTGTCAACCAGACTGGAGTGTAGTGGTAGTATCAGAGCTCACTGTATCCTTGAACTCCTGGGCTCAAGACATTCTTCTGCCTTAGCCTTCCAAGTAGCTGGGAACACAGGCATAAGCAATAAAGACCCAATAACTAAAAAAAAAAAAAAATTTTAGAGGCAAGGTCTTGCTATTTCATGCACGCTGGTGTTGAACTCCTGGGATCAAGTGATTCTCCCACCTCAGCCTCCCAAAGTGCTGGGATTACAGACATGAGTCACTGTGCCCCATCTCTCACTATTTTTTCTCTGCATTTCAGTTCAATAATTGTGTCTGCTGCTATTTCTGTGAAAATTTATTAATTTCCTAATTATATTTTTTTCTATAATTTCTGTATAGTTTTCAGATTCTAACTGGCTGATAAAATTATTCAGCTTTTGATATATTTTCTATCTCAATGTCTAGAATATTTACTTATAATTAAAGTTATTTAAAAATTACTATCTCCTCGCATTCATTTACAGCGATGTACATTGGTAAGTCCAGAATTATAAATCTGAGAAGAATTTCTTCTGATTACTCCTGCTTTTGGTGTGATAAGATAAAAAATTAATAGCTAAGTTAGAGGAGCAGATATTTGAAGATTTAGATGGAAGGTAGAGATGTGAAATTGGTCATCTCAGCAAGAGACAGAATATCATAGGACAATACAGTAGGGTAATGCTAAATAAATGTTTTATACACAATTTCTCATATGCTTTCAATGCTTTGTGCATTGTCTTCCATGAAATATAAAATTATAAACTGTGAGTACTATCTTTAAATATTCCACCTCTGAAAGACAGACTTATCATCAGACATTCAAACATCCTTTTCTAATTAACAATTTTGCCTTTTGGGGTTATAGAGTCATGATGTCAGTAGTTAGAAATGATTATCTTTCCTCTTTACCAAAGAGTCCAAAACATATAACTGGTGTTCACATAAAGGTATTACATTCTGCTAGTTGTCAGAAGTTTTTCCTTTCACTATTGGATTATGTGAACTAAAAAGGCCAATGAATGATTCACTAGAATTCATCAATATAAATATGTAACGATGTAATGTTTTAACCAATAGTCAAACGTGGCTTATATTTTTCACTAATAAGTTATTTTTCATTTTTGTTCTCAAGTTTTTAAAATATATTCTGCAAGATGAGCACTTTCCCAAACATATATATCTAATCGAGAATTTTGCAGAGTGAGTTATGATATAGAATGAGCTATACTTAAATAAATACTTGACGGTTTTTCAAAATGTGTCTATGATTCAAATAAAGTAACGTTTTAGAGAATAACAATCTACACTTACAGTTCTGAGTGTTATACAAATTTTTAAAAGCTATAAACAATGGGCATTGTTGAAATTAAGATATGTTTTTAAAATGTCAGGTATATAATAAATAATCAATAAAAGGGTGTGCTCTTCAATATAATTAATATTTGGGTCATTTCTATGAGAATATTAATCCTTACTTGCTTTTATCAAACATACAGAAAATGGTAATATAACAAACACTCTAAATTAGAGAAGATAATACAAATATAAGGATACTTAAGTATCATTAATTAGTCACTATACTCCTATTAAAGTATATTATAAATAAACGTGTGTTTATTTGAGACTAAGTTATACTGCAATGATAAGTTGTGTGTTTAAGAGATTCATTAACAAGTTCACTGTGTCAAAGGTAGAACCTAATGTGGGAGTTCTTATGTTTCCCTAATCACTCAGTTACTACTAGTAACCAATGAAGCTAGCAATGATTTATTGAGCATATAGAAGTACCTAAAATAATAGAGAATAAATGCTCTTGGGTAGAATATACATATCTTTTAAATTTATTTATTACAAATCATATCAGGACATTTAGTGAAAGTCTGGTATAACGTAAGTGTCTATAATAAAAGTAAATATGGCAGTCTATATATTTTTTCAGGTATAAGAGTATGGTAAACAAAGAAGAACATTTATAGATATATTTCAAGACTGCAATGTATCTCCAGGACCAGAGTAAAGGCTTGTTGAAGAATATTGTTCTCCCTCCTGAAGTTTCTTCTGCCACCTAGTAGTATATATACTTTAGGTATAATGTCTAGCAGTTACATCATATAATAAGGTTGTTTTTACAATGCACTTATTTCCTGATTCTAGATGAGATGAGGATATTACTAAGTAAAGATAATGTGAGAAAAATCAAAGAGATGCCACAGTGGATTTTGCATTCTTTAAAGAGTTAGAAATGAGTAAATGACCTGCTTTGAAATACCAGAGAACTTTAGTATATATTTAAAACAATTAGTTTATCTGTTGCAATAGAAATACTAAAATATGTTGTCTAGAATACAGTAGTTGTCATTATTAAACAAAAGGAAAACATATATTTCATATGGAATTATCAAATATATTGCCAAAAACATAGTTGCCCATATTTTGTATAGCCATTTAATCACTTTGTCAGAGAGTTTCAAAAAAAGTTACGAGATGTGTCTGTACTTATATTCTGTTCACATAGCCATTTAACCACTTTGCAGTACAAAATCAGTAAAATATTTTGAGAGTTTTGAAAAATAAAAATCAAACAAATTAAATGATGTTACAAATTCATATTAATATGTGTAATAGCACATATCTTGTGGCATTTTTAATCAAAATACTACTTAATTGCCTAAATTTAACTTTTGAGCTTCTATTGTATACCTCTTTTATACAGCAATATACCCTAACATAATAATGCCCCCAACTGTTTTAAACAGTTAGACATTTGACAAGATGTGGAATTACAGTACATCTCTACATCGATGGCGCCTAATATCATTTTTTAATTATTTTTCTGGGTTTGAGAAAACTTTACTAACACCTTCAACTGACATGAAACAACAAAAATAGTATCTTCTATGAAATGCACAGATTGTGATTTTTATAGAAATTGGAATTCATCGGATAGTAAAATGGGGATAAACCTCAATGCTTCATTTTGAAAATGGTCCTAAACTGTATTGACTTGAATATTTGAAATTATCTTTGTCTAACTTGGCTGATATTTTTAAAAAGTATTATCCTTCTGATAGATAAATATATAATCCATGTGGAATGGAGTATGAAATATTACCATCAGAACACTTATTAATTACAATATATGCCACTGAGCTGTTGAGGAGGAGAGAAACTCAACACCAGCGTTTAAAGTATAACTCAGAGTCATGTCACGGTTACGAGTTGAGCTTTTAGAGTCAATAATCCTGAGTTCACATATACTAGAGAGGTGATCTTAAGGAAGAAACTATAACAGAACATTAAATTGCTACTCTTTCCAACTCAATTTTGATCAAGCCCCAAGTTAAAACGTCTTGTACATCTATACAGTCACTACATTTGTAAAAGGCGGTAAAACACTAACTTCGTAACCTTAAGTAACCCATGCACTTCTACAGAATAAAAAGGGTCAAGGGTGCAGAAATCTCAAAGTGAGACTGAGTGAGGGTGAGAGAGACTCCCTGGACTGCACCTCATTTTGGTGCAGAGTAAGAACTTCTTCCTTAACTCATGTCAAGTGAAAGCAGCTTGAAACAGCTATGGGGAAAGTTGAGTGCACTTACTCACCAGTAAACTGATGATAAACCCATGCTTGGAAAATCTGAAGACCAAGAATTTTGGATGCCGAAATGAAGAGGCATAGCAGAGATAAAAAGAATAAGCTGCATTGGAACAGACTCTATTATTATACCTATGCATGCATTGAAAATATGTATTTAAATATACAATATATGTATATATTACCCGTGTTTCCATGCTAAATATGTAATATTAAATATTACATAATATTAAATATTACATATTATATATGTAAGATATGATTGATTCTGGGCCATGCCACAGAGGAGAAAGTTTATCTGAAGATATTTTAAATCCCATCCAAAAGGACTGCCTAGAGATCTAGTGTGACCAAATTAAATAATAACAGACAACGGGAATGACAGAAACTGAAGAAAGAGTCATAAGCATTCATCCTAAGAAGATGCATTTCCCATGTAGTAATACGCAATTATAAGCCCTTATAATAATATAAGAAGCTCAGAGGGACTCACAAAACAGCTCCATGAGAAGAAAATACCTTCTTCTACCAAGCCAGAGAGCCAGGAGTGGCTCATTAAAGCACATGTGAATTAAAAACTTCTCGGTCCATTTTAATGAACCCCCTTTTCCCTGTTCTAATCCAGGAAAAGTTAAAAAAAAGAAATGATCAGCTTTTAGGCTAAAACAAAAGAAGCAAAATGCTGAGAAACTGTTTCCTACAAATTTCCAGCCCAATCAGGCAGAAGTTGGCGGAGAAAAGACTTCTGGATGCCATTAAGATTTAACTATTGGCCGGGTACGGTGGCTCATGCCTGTAATCCCAGCACTCTGGGAGGTCGAGGCGGGTGGATCACTAGGTCAGGAGATCGAGACGATCCTGGCTAACACTGTGAAACCCCGTCTCTACTAAAGAAAAGATACAAAAAATTAGCCGGGCATGGTGGCAAGCACCTGTAGTCCCAGCTACTCGGGAGGCTGAGGCGGGAGAATGGCGTGAATATGGGAGGCAGAGCTTGCAGTGAGCCTAGATCGCATCACTGCACTCCAGCCTGGGCGACAAAGCGAGACTCCGTCTCAAAAAAATAAAAGAAAAGAAAAAAGATTTTGCTTATTATAATGGAGGACATATTTTGCTTATTGGAAGGAGATTTTTCCATTCTTTTGAGTTTCTGATTAGCCTTTCCAAAGGAGGCAAATCAGATACACGACCATCTCAGTGAGTGACTTTGGATAGAATGGGAGTCAGGTTTGCCCTAAGCAGTTTCCAGCTTGAGTTTTACTTAGTGATATTGGGGGCCCAAGGTATTTTCCTTTCACATACCCAAAGCCACCCCCTTGAAGATGCTCAAGTTTGTATATACACAGTGGGTTTAATAGAAGAACATTATTTTCTGCTTGCACCTAAGGGATTCCACAGATAAGTACCATTATATATCTTCAAGTGTCAGAATCTTTATATGAAAAATTCTAATCATTTTAGGCAATATTGTATGAGTCTTGTGTTGATTAAATAATATATTTTCACAATGTGTTTTGCATGTACTAATATGTTATATATGATATTTTTATTATTCAGTTAATACCAATCTCATGTACTAATTTTGTACTGTCTTATTGCTAGGCACTGTATTTGGCACTCATTGTATTAGCAAGATATGATGACTTTTAATAAGGGATCTTGTAGAGGGATTATTTTACAAAACATAATAATGTAGGATTCAATAAACAAATTTAAGATTACAGAGAAGGGAAAGCTCATAACTGCAAATGAGGAACCAAGGAGAACTTCATGGGGTAGGGTATACTTGAGCAGCAAATGAATAACAATGTAAATGGACTGCTCTTCGTTACTGAAAAAATAATTTTCTGGTTTTTTAATTGTTGGAGGATTCCAAATAAAATATGATAAAATACAATTGTTGATGATATATTAATTTTTAAATAACCCTTAAATAAAGAGGATGAAAAACTGAGGCCCTGTATATGTGATATGAACAATGCAAACATGAAGAGAAAAAGTGTTTCTTTTAATCTTCAAAATAGCTGGACAGTAAGTTTTTCTATATCAAAATATTATTATATTTGCATTGTTATGATTATTTCAGATTCTTCTAATCAACTTATGTCACTGAATTTAGCATATGGCCAATTTTCAACTTAAAAAATATTGAACTTTTATAAAGAGTATATGCCAGCAAGTGATAATTACTTAAACAAGCACTATCTCCTCAGTTTAATTAATCAAGCCTTTCACTTGGTCTTTAGAGTATAATTAAATTAGATAACCTCAGAATGGACTGCTCGCTTGAGCTTCTTGGAAAATATGCTTAACCTCACCAATTTTTCTCATCTATTAGGTAAATGGTTTTGATTAACAGCCCAAGTAAGTTCTAGTGTTTAGTAAAAAAATCTTCTTGGTATGAGAACCTGAAGTATTATTCAAGGGCCTAAACAGTCTTCCCAGATCTATTTTCATTTATCATTAATTACTTTATACCCATTATTCAAAGTTATTTCTATTTGTCAAATAAAATTAAAATTTCAATCGATTTTAAAATATTCAATAACTTTTCACAGTGGGCAATCGACAGAGACTCAAGCAAATTTCCGGTAAACAATACAGTATTATTAACTATATTCACTGTATTGCATATATATTTTTTTACATAAAGAAAGAACCAACAGCAAAATTCATGATTTTATTGATGTCCTATTCAAAATCAACAATGATACCCAATTTATCAATGTACATTTTGAATGTGAGAGTATGTGGTTGGCCATCTAAGCTGAGTATCTGTTTTAGTCTGAAAAACCACAGTAAATCCTGAACTCCCTATGGTAACTGAGAACATGCAAGGTCCAGTTGCTACTAGGGAAAGTAAGCTTTTGATACTTATGCACTCCTTTTGATCCTAAGTTGTAAAACTTCTGGCTGTAGCTCACTGGTCAATTTTTCCTTAGGCTTGAAGAAGACATAGAATTAGTTAGAAGGTGTGTAATTCTTAACACCTGGAATCTGCAAATCATGTGGTATCAAAAGGAAAAGAAAAATTTCAGTTATAATAACCTAGGTTAGAGTCATTCTTTATATGTGCAGTGAGACAAATTCTCTCTTTTCCTTTAAACAATGAATCAAAATTAAGCATAAATACTTCTTTAATAATACAGTTTAAAACTAGTAAAACATAATAAAATGGCAGGTTATGCACTTATATTTTACAACATGCAACAACAATAAAGTTTAGATTCAAAGTTGATAAATATTTCAAATTTTCCTTGAGGAATAGATGCTTCAAGGAGCAGAAATATTTCTACCAAATACCAAAATACTCATTTGTAGAACCATGCCCTCAGAAACACTTTATGATATCACCAGTATTTTGATGGAGTTCTTGTAATTTATTCCTTATTTTGGTCAACATGAGACCCAGAAGTGAATGCATCTGTGCTGTATTTATATTTAAAGAATTTATTGTATTGTGAAAATTTATCTGTAAATTGTTAAACCAGGGAATTGACAAAGGTTATGTTTCCAGAGAGTGAAACAAGTTTGGGACTCTGGATGGCAGAACAAGTAGAGGAGAATAAATTTCAAATTTCAAAACCTGACAGTGGGATCACTCTCCGAACACATGTTTCATAGTAACATGAAATTTATAGAAATGTATTCTAAACATAAAGGCAGGGTTCAGTGTCCAGAGATCAAGATCAGACAGAGGAATATACAGCCACCATTTTGTGACTACTGCCTTACAATAGCACAGGTCCACATCAGTCCTGTGCTTACTTTTCTTCCATCTTTGACTCACTTTGTCCAATAAATGTAATATGTGCATACAGAAAAGTTTCTGTATATGTATTAAGATTTTGTCTTTATATCTTGAATCCTTTACATAATTGTATTATTTCAGCACAAAATTTTATGTCAGAATATGTATATTATATATATACGTCACCTCTTACATCTTTTCACACACACACACACACACACACATATATATATATGTAACCAAAGTCATATTCCTGATGCTCTCCATCATGGCAATTTGTTGTGAAAATATACCAAAAATGTTCATATTTGATTACATTATGTAGCAAAAAGTTACATGGTATAAAATTGTTTTTCCACAGTTTAGCCCCCATACAATAGTAGAGATTCTAATTAGTCACTTTAGTGTTTATATTAAATACTTAAATATTGGCTTAATTCTCATATCTTTTGTATGAAGTGCTCTTCAATGTCAGAATATTTAATAAATAAGGCATTAGTATGAAAGAATATTGCCATCAATAACTGTTTCCACTTTTCTAGTACTGTTTACTAGATGGATCACAGTGTGGTCAATGGAGACATAGAATACCGAAGGAAAAGTTCTAAGGGATAGACGATAATAAGTTTTGAGGTAACAACACTGGGGTTCTTTGAGGATACCAATACAGTAGCATATGTAACCATTTGTGTAGTAATGAAGAGAATAGACATAAGTTTGGGACTTATTCATCTTTTGTGTTGACCAATTATGAAAGTACGTAAAGTTAGTTAAGACAATTCTGTAAAAGTGAAAAATGTTCTAACACAGGCTTAACCTTGAGGGAATAACAACATTTTAAGGATGAAAAGGATGAAACGTTGTCTAGGAATAAGACCGAGAAAAAAATGAACACAGATTACATAAGAAAGCCAAGAATGTATGGTGTCATAAAAGCTAGGAAAAAAGAGTTTGTTAACAATGAAGATGAGAATAATAGTGCCATACTCAGAGGAGAGAAGAAAACATAAGATCTTATCTGTCTTTACTGTTTTTGTGAAAATGAGGTAATTCTTGTTGACTGTCTTTGTCCATTTTGTGCTGTTATACATATTAGAACAGATAGGGTAATTCATAATGAACAGAAACAAATATATTGGCTCACAGTTCTATAGGCTGGGAAATCCAATATGGAGGGGCCAGCATCTGCAGAAGATCTTGTCGCATCATCACATGGTAGAAGGTGAGAAGGCAAAGAGAGGGACACACACACACACACAGAGAGAGAGAGAGAGAGAGAGAGAGAGAGAGAGAGCTCAAAATGAGAGCTTAACTTTCCCTTTTATAGCAAACCCACTCCTGAGATAACAAACCCAGGTGTGTAATAGTAAATTTGCTCCTGAGATAAAAATCTCCCTAGAATGATTATAGCATTAATCCATTCATGAGGCCATTCATGGCCTTCACAGCCCAATCATAACTCAAAGGCCCCATGTACTAACACTGTCACAATGGCAATCAAATTTCAACAAGGGTTTTGTGGGGGGACAGGCATTCAAATTACAGTCATAACCTTACTGTAAAGAATTATAATACAATGGGATAAAGATATTAGAAAAAGGCTCACATGGCTGTAAATTGATGAAAAAATAAGAGTTAATAGAAATGGAAAGAGCAATAGAAGATGCTAACAAGAGGGTAAAGAAAATATAAGAACATTTATTGTAATTTCAAAGACAAAAGTTTATTGACCAATAGTTGGGGAGATACTAGAGAGAGGAGATAGCTGATAGGGCAAATCTAAGAAAACAGAAATGAGTGATTGAAAAAGAAAAAAATACGAATATATAGAAGGAAAAATAAGGAGTATTCTCTGAAAATGGGCAGAAAAGATAAAGACTGAAATTAAGATGGATATCAAAGTGGTAGATGAAGTGTCAAGAAGTTTAAGTAGGACATGCAAAATAAACTCTCATTCTTTAATTAAACAGATTCTGAGCTAGGGGAGAGAATGAAAAAAAAAACTGGAAAACTATGTGTGGCAGTGAATTATCTTCATTTTGGAAAAGTTAGACAGCATTTAAGAAGTAGGCAAGGTTAAATATATTTTTTTATAGTGGGCTAGTCTGAATATTTCTGTTATTTTCTAGCAGCACTGTTTTTTCTATGTGGTCCCTTAGCTCTCAGATGGTCTGCAGCTATTCTTACAGGTACACCTCTCTTTTGTTAAACTCTCTCCATTAAAATGAAATGCTTCTGCAGCTATTTTCATCTTCTGAAGTAAACCTGAATGCTGAGTCTGACCTGCCAAGTCTGCCCCAGCGACAGATGAAAGAAGTACGTAGACATAGGTATTCTGCCTGACAGTGTGGCTAGGGGGCCACACAGCTTAGCCCACTGATGATAGTACCACCCCTATAAGCCTGCCCTGCTTGCATTTATTTAGTACAGATTTAATGACAAAGGCTTGGAGCAAACACAATTAGCGGGTAATAAGCATTGTCGACTTCCCAAGTAGAGGGCAGTCCTGCACGTGTATGATCAAAGCTTCGTTTCTGGAGACAGGAGTAAACAAATTTATCTAGATTTAAGTTACTTTACATTCCCTTGTTATTTGCCCTTTGCTCTCAGCCTCTGGATAAGAGAATTTGGCTGCCTTCAGTCATAATTCTGTCTGGAAGCTTTTGCAAAACCTCCCAGACTTCCAAGAAGGTTTGCATCTTTCTTATAATTTTCCCCACCACCCTGACTGATCTCCTACACCTGTGTTATGAAATTATTCTACTACAAATACATTTTGTTCTATTAATCAAAGAATATCCAAATTCTGTAGTTTAAATGCTATTATAATCATATGATTATTGTCATGAGACATTTTCAAGGTAACTAGTCTGTAAAACAGTAACTGCCCCAATTAGATCAGCAGTTGCTTTGTTGCCCTTATTTATTTTCACATCATTTTTTCAACTCCAATAACAAAAGGTTTTATTTTTGGCAGAAATTTGAATAATGAGTTTAAGCCTATTTATTCCTGTGCCCAGTGATAACAATTGGTAAATTCATTAAATATGCCACAGAAGAAGAGTTTTTAGATGTTTATAGTGTTTAAAGATTATCACACATACTTATGTTTACACATTTTTCTTTCTTAGATCTTAGAATTGTTGGGCTGGGACAGGTACATGATTCAAAAGGGTGGGCAGTGATGTATCAAGCAGCATGAAAGAATTTCAGAACACAATATTATTATAAGAAAATAAAAACAAAAGAAAATAATAATCAGATTAGTTTTTTTCTCAAAAAAAAATCCACATTGAAGTTAGAGATCAAACATTTACTAAATTATTTTCTAAAGTTTGTAAAAGTCGTTTCAGCATATCTTTGAAGAAATCCTATTAGCATCATCTTTTACATATTTTCAGCCTTTACATGTATTTTATTAATATATTCTGCTGTGCTGTTTTGGTTCTTCACTCATTATTACTTTATATCATTTCCACTACAGTGTATATATTTCCCCCTTAATATTCACATTCCTTCATATTTAAGTTTTTCAAGTAAATATCCTCTTTATTCACCTTTGTTTCAAAATTTACACTTAATTTTGAGAGCATCCATTAAATGAGACTCAAAAAAGTCTCATTTAAAAAAAAAACCTATTTATTAAAATTATATGTTTTCCTCTCCCCCTTAAATGTTTTCTTCAAAACATTTTGATTAAGGCTTCGAATGTGTAATATCAGACTTTTTGAAGTTATAAAATTAGCATGAGTATAATGGTTTTTTTTTCATTATATGTACTCTGATCAACCATCAATAAGAAATTCCAAAATATGCAAATTTTGCATGCATTTTTGTAAAAATTAAATATTCTTTTTTTTTTTTTTTTTTTTTTTGAGACGGAGTCTCGCTCTGTCACCGGGGCTGGAGCGCAGTGGCCGGATCTCAGCTCACTGCAAGCTCCGCCTTACCGGTTTACGCCATTCTCCTGCCTCAGCCTCCTGTGTAGCTGGGACTACAGGCGCCCGCCACCTCGCCCGGCTAGTTTTTTGTATTTTTTAGTAGAGACGGGGTTTCACCGTGTTCGCCAGGATGGTCTCGATCTCCTGACCTCGTGATCCGCCCATCTCGGCCTCCCAAAGTGCTGGGATTACAGGCTTGAGCCACCGCGCCCGGCCTAAATATTCTTTCAAATAAGAATTATATAAAGGAAAATATGATCCATTTTGAATTATTGGAGAATTAAGGAAGACATTAGTAAAAAATTAAAAATATATACCATATTTACTATGCATATCAAGGCAGGGTGGCATGGTAGGAAAAGACCAGGGTTTGTTGTAAAAAATCTATTGACTTACTCTGGATTTATCTCAGAATACATATAAAAACTTTGCTGGGTAATTTATTTTCTATCTGTTTCTATCAGCTTCCTCTAAACATAGAGAGTGAAGAGTGAAAACTAGTAGATACTCATGGTACTTCCTAAGACTTCTATTGTTTTGGCAATATAAGCTTCTGTATACTCATCCTTTTAACTTTAAGATCTGTATCTATTTTCCACAGACTTGAGCAAGCGAAATGTCTCTCTTGATAGTCTTGTATCAAAGTGAACTATCACTTATCAAAACTTTCTTAAACTAGATAGATCATTTGAGTGACTGCTGACCTTTCCAGTGACATGAACTGGCTTAAAGCGGATCAGAAGCACAGTAATATAAAAAATGCAGGATGCTGAAAAGAGTCATCAAACTGTTTTGCATTGTTGAACCTTGACTGGATATTCTAATACTAATTACTAGTTGTGGATAGCATCTTTGTCATCTCCATCATACAGAAAACCACTGCAATGAAATAATTCTACAACAATGATAAATATGTAACAACAGGATAGTTGAAAAAAATATAAAATATAAACCTTTTCATTTGAAAAGAAATAATACAAAGTGTTTGTAGGTTTCTGACACTTCAATGTACCATGTGCACTTTTTAATCTATTCTCACGTTCTTTTATGCAATATGCAAAGATATAAAATACCGTTCCTTTGGTTTAGCCTTTTAAATATTTGTTTTGCATCATTCTTCCATTGTTTGATTTCATTGTATGAATTAATTTAACTTCTTTTTGATACTTTTATTACCTGCATTCTCCTCCTTTATTTAAAAATGACTTAAAACATTTTAAATGTTAACTGGTTTGTCCTTGTCTTTGGTAGTTCCCTTTACATCAGGGCTTATCTATGTGATGCCAGACATTTCATCTGACACATGCCTTTTTTAACACTAATGGGTGTACTCTATTAACACACACTGGGCTGTTGATGACCTTAAAGCTTAAATCTTGTTTTCAGGGGGACAAAATAAGCCAAATATAGTTTATGTTGTACATACGAGAAATTGAGGTCATACAGAAATAATTTATATTTCTTGGTAGGCATAAAACCACTTAATAACAGCAACAAGAGCTCTCAGATTAGATATAATATTTCCTATATTCTTTAAATCCATTTTGTCTTATACCTGACTCTGAAAAATCTGTGTATTTTCTTACTGAATATGCACTTTGTTTCCCACTGACCATTTTATTCAATAGGAGCTACAGTATAAATTTAGAAAACACACACTGAGAGTAGAAAAGGATAGCAGAAAACTGCTAAAATTATTTCATAATATATCCTAGAACATGTTATGCATGCAGCATTTTCTATGAGAGAAAAATACTAGCCGTTATAAGGCAGATAACCAGATAGTCCTAAATAAGGAGAAATGTATTCCATAGTTATTGCTGAATTGTCCCATACTAAAATTTTCACCAATTATTCCAGATTTTATCTAAATAAATTTTATCTTAATATCATTGCTCCCAAAGAACTTCTTCAAATGTTATATACTACAAACTATATATTTTAATTATATTAATCATAAAATGACACAGTTCAACACATGTATATTTTTTGTTAGCATAAAATAACAACGTATTGTAAACATACCATATTCAGCCCACATTTCAAAATATGATATTCTTCATGTATTCTTCATTTGACAGTCAAAGCCATTAATGACAAAAATATACAAAATTTATTAAGAATTTTAAGTCTTTAATCCATCTTGAGTAGAATTTTTGTATAGGAGTAAGAAAGGCGTCCGGTTTCAATTTTCTGCATATGGATAGTCAATTTTCCTAGCACCATTTATTAAATAGGGAATCTTTTCCCCATTGTTTGTTTTTTTTCAGGTTTGTCGAAGATCAGATGTTTGTAGATGTGTGGTCTTACATCTAAAATCTCTTTTCTGTTCCATTGGTCTATGTATCTGATTTTGTACCAGTACCATGCCGTTTTGGTTACTGAAGACTTGTAGTATAATTTTTAGTTGGATAGTGTAATGCCTCCAGCTTTGTTCTATTTGCTTAGGATTGTCTATATTGGCTATATGGACTCTTTTTTCATTCCATATGAATTTTAAAGTAGTGTTTTCTAGTTCTGTGAAGATTGCCAATGGTAGTTTAATGGGAATAGCATTGAATCTATAAATTACTTTGGGCAGTGTGGCCATTTTCACAATATTGATTCTTCCTATCCATGAGCATGGAATGTTTTTCTATTTGTGTATTTCCTCTCTTATTTCCTTAGCAGTGGTTTCTAGTTGTTCTTGAAGAGGTTTTTCACTTCCCTTGTTAGCTGTATTTCTAGGTGTTTTACTCTCTTTGAAAAAATTGTGAAGGGGAGTTCTAGGAAATACCGTTCAGAACATAGGCATGGGCAAAGATTTCATGACAAAATTGTCAAAAGCAATTGCAACTAAAGCAAAAATTGACAAATGAGATCTAATTAAAATAAAGAGCTTCTGCAGAGCAAAATAAACTATCATCAGAATTAACAGACAACAGAATTACAGAAAATTTTTGCAATTTATCCATCTGACAAAGATCTAATATCCAGAGTCTACAAGAAACTGAAACAAATGTATGAGACAACAACAAACAACCCCATTAAAAAGTGGGAAAATCACATGAACAGACACTTCTCAAAACAAGACATTTATTCTGCCAACAAACATATGAAAAAAGCTCAACATCACTGATCATTAGAGAAATTAAAATCAAGACCACAATGAGATACCATCTGATGCAAGTCAAAATGGCAATTATTAAAAAACCAAGAAACAACAAATGTTGGTGAGGCTGTGGAGAAGCAGGAAAGCTTTTACACTGTTGGTGGGAATGTAAATGAGTTCAAACGTCATGGAAGACAGTATGGCAATTTCTCAAAGACCTAGAGGCAGAAATACCATTGGATCCAGCATCCCATTATGGCGTATGTACTCAAAGGAATATAAATAGTTCTATTATAAAGGCTCATGCACATGTTCATTGAAGCACTACTCACAATAGCAAAGACATAGAATCAACCCAAGTGCCCATGAATGATAGACTGGATAAAGAAAATATGGTACACATACACCATGGAATACCATGCAGCCATTAAAAGGAACCAGATCATGTCCTTAGCAGGGATATGATTGGTGCTGGAAGCCATTATCTTCAGAAAACTAACCTAGAAACAGAAATCAAACACACATGTTCTTACTTATAAGTGGGAGGTGAACACTGAGAACACATGGACAAAGGTGGGGAAAAACACATCCTGGGGCCTGTTGGGGGATGGGGTGGAGAGAGGGAGAGCATTAGGATAAATAACTAATTTATGTGGGGCTTAATAAGTTGAGTTGATATGCGCAGCAAAACAGCATGGCACACGTTTACCTTTGTAACAAATCCTGCATGTCCTGCACATGTATCCCAGAACTTAAAATTAAATTAAATTAAATTAAATTAAATTAAATTAAAATTTCCTTGGTTGGATAAATTTTGCAAATGTTAACATCCTGTAGCATCCTGATACTGTTTGCTTTTGCTACTACTCTTTTTGAATTATCCTCTAGCATCATTCTTCCATGAGAGTGCCAAGCTGTACACTATGGTAATTGAGGCAATTTTTTTTCTAGAATTGAGGATTTCCACCAACAAAAGTATACTATTTTTTTCTGACTGATTCAAAATTTTTTTGAATTTCAAAGGCTTGATTTGGTTCAGAATTTCAAAGGCTTCCTGGATTCTTGCTTGTTCAAGGCTTCCAGACCAACCTTGCTGCTTTAATGCTTGATTTTTTTTTTTTTTTTCTGTATGGGAGTTGAAAACAGACTTTACAGGTTAATACTATATCTCAAATTAAGAAAAAATCCAAAGCAGAAAATCAAGGTAGCAATCAGGTAGAAATAATTAAGTGGCATAAGCCACTACAGTTAGCCCTCATTATCCACAGGTGCTTCTTTCTGGGATTCAACCAACTACAGACTGAAAGTACGCAGGAAAAAAAAAAAAAAAGAAGAAGAAAGATGACAATACAACAACAGAAAAAAATACAAATGAAAAATACAGTATCACAAGTATTTCTATAGCATTTACATTGTATTAGGTATTGTAAGTAATCCAGAGATGATTTAAAGTATATGGGATGATATACATAGTTTATATGGTTTATATGTAAATACTACAAAGCTTTATATGAAACTTGCATTTTGGTATTTGCAGGAGTCCTGGAACCGATGTTTCATTTCCCTTGGATACAAAAGGATGACTATACAATATTTTACAGGTCTTAGAAGGAGATTTGTTTCACAGGAAAAATTAAAATTATTGCTATTTAGAGTATGGAGATCTGAATATGAAAGTGATCTAACATCCATGTTCTTTAATTCATGTATTTATTCCACAAACATTTCTTTTTAAAAATAATTATTTTTGTGGATATATAATAGGTGTATATATTTATGAGGTACTTGAGACAGTATAATACAAGCCTGCAATGTGAAGTAAGAACATCATGAAGAATGGAGTATCCATCCCCTCAGCATTTATTCATTTAGTTGTAAACAATTCAGTTATACTCTTAGTTATTTTAAAATATAAACTTAACTTTTCACTGACTGTAGTCACCTTGTTGTGCTATCAAACAGTAGATCTTATTCATTATTTAACTATTTTTTAATCATTCCCACCTTCCCCCAAAATCCCCACTACACTTCCCAGCCTCTGGTATCTAGCCTTCTATTCTCTATGCTCATGAGTTCAATTGTTTTGATTTTTAGACCCTACAAATAAGTGAGAACATGCAATGTTTGTCTTTCTGTTCCTGGCTTATTTCACTTAACATAATGATCACTAGTTCCATCCATGTTGTTGAAAATCACTGGTTCTCATTATTTGTTATTGCTGAATAGTACTCCATTGTGTGTATATATACCAGATTTTCTTAATCCACTCATCTGTTGATAGACACACTGCTTCCAAATCTTAGCTATTGCAAACAGTGCTGCAACAAACATAGGAGTGCAGATATCTCTTTGATATACTGATTTATTTTCTTTTGGGTATATATGCAGCAGCGGAATTGCTATATCATATGGTAGTTCAATTTTTAGTTTTTTGAGGAACCTTCTAACTATGGAGGCTGAACTCACTTATATTCCCACCAACAGTGTACAAGAGTTCCCTTTTCTCCACATCTTCACCAGCATTTGTTATCATCTGTTTTTTTGACAATAAACCATATTAACTGTGGTGAAATTATATCTTATTATAGTTTTGATTATATTTATTAATCAATGAAGATGAGCACATTTTCATTTGCTTGTTTGCAATTTGTATGTCTTCTTTTGAGAAATGTCTATTCAAATATTTTTCTCTTCTTTGAATTATTAGACATTTTTTCCCAAAGAGTTTTTTGAGTTTATATATTATGGCTATTAATCCCTTGTCATATGGGTAGTTTGAAAATATTTTCTTCCATTATTTGGGTTATTTCTTTACTTTGCTGAATGTATTCTTTGTTGTGCAGAAGAACTCAATGTTATTCCATTTGTCCATATTTTTCCTTTGGTTGTCTGTGCTTGTGTGGTATTACTAAAGAAATTTTTGCCAGGGTCAGTGTCCCGGAGAATTTCCCCAATATTTCCTTGTAGTAGTTTCATTGCTTGGGGCCTTAGATTTAAGTCTTTAACCCATTCTGATTTGATTTTTGTATATGGTGAGAGATAGTGGTCTACTTTCATTCTTCTGCCTATGGATATCTAGTTTTCCCAGCACCATTTATAGAAGATACTGTCTTTTCTTCAGTATGCTCTTTACACCTTTATCAAAAATAAGTTCACTGTAGTTGTGTGGATTTGTTGCTGGAGTCTCTATTCTTGGGACTTGTGCCATGTTGGTGTGCTGCACCCATAAACTCGTCAGCACCCATCAACTCGTCATTTACATCAGGTATAACTCCCAATGCAATCCCTCCCCTTCCCCCCTCCCCATAATAGGCCCCGGTGTGTGATGTTCCCCTTCCCGAGTCCAAGTGATCTCATTGTTCAGTTCCCACCTATGAGTGAGAACATGCGGTGTTTGGTTTTCTGTTCTTGTGATAGTTTGCTAAGAATGATGGTTTCCAGCTGCATCCATGTCCCTACAAAGGACACAAACTCATCCTTTTTGATGGCTGCATAGTATTCCATGGTGTATATGTGCCACATTTTCTTAATCCAGTCTGTCACTGATGGACATTTGGGTTGATTCCAAGTCTTTGCTATTGTGAATAGAGCTGCAATAAACATACGTGTGCATGTGTCTTTATCGCAGCATGATTTAGAATCCTTTGGGTATATCCCCAGTAATGGGATGGCTGGGTCATATGGTACATCTAGTTCTAGGTCCTTGAGGAATCGCCATACTGTTTTCCATAATGGTTGAACTAGTTTACAATCCCACCAACAGTGTAAAAGTGTTCCTATTTCTCCACATCCTCTCCAGCACCTGTTGTTTCCTGACTTTTTAATGAATGCCATTCTAACTGGTGTGAGATGGTATCTCATTGTGGTTTTGATTTGCATTTCTCTGATGGCCAGTGATGATGAGCATTTTTTCATGTGTCTGTTGGCTGTATGAATGTCTTCTTTTGAGAAATGTCTGTTCATATCCTTTGCCCACTTTTTGATGGGGTTGTTTGTTTTTTTCTTGTAAATTTGTTTGAGTTCTTTGTAGGTTCTGGATACTAGCCCTTTGTCAGGTGAGTAGATTGCAAAAATTTTCTCCCATTCTGTAGGTTGCCTGTTCACTCTGATGGTAGTTTCTTTTGCTGTGCAGAAGCTCTTTAGTTTAATTGGATCCCATTTGTCAATTTTGGCTTTTGTTGCCATTGCTTTTGGTGTTTTAGACATGAAGTCCTTGCCCATGCCTATGTCCTGAATGGTACTCCCTAGGTTTTCCTCTAGGGTTTTTATGGTATTAGGTCTAACATTTAAGTCTCTAATCCATCTTGAATTAATTTTCGTATAAGGAGTAAGGAAAGGATCCAGTTTCAGCTTTCTACTTATGGCTAGCCAATTTTCCCAGCACCATTTATTAAATAGGGAATCCTTTCCCCATTTCTTGTTTCTCTCAGGTTAGTCAAAGATCAGATGGCTGTAGATGTGTGTATTATTTCTGAGGACTCTGTTCTGTTCCATTGGTCTATATCTCCGTTTTGGTACCAGTACCATGCTGTTTTGGTTACTGTAGCCTTTTAGTATAGTTTGAAATCAGGTAGCGTGATGCCTCCAGCTTTGTTCTTTTGACTTAGGATTGTCTTGGCAATGCGAGCTCTTTTTTGGTTCCATATGAACTTTAAAGCAGTTTTTTCCAATTCTGTGAAGAAACTCATTGGTAGCTTGATGGGGATGGCATTGAATCTATAAATAACCTTGGGACTTCTCTTTCAGGGTGTTCGGCTCCTCTCTGGCCCAGGACAGGTACAGAAATGCTGTCTAAGGGTCAAGTCCTGGAATCGAGGACCCCCAGAATCTGTTTGGTGCTCTACCAACCTGTGACAATGTCGGCACCTAAGGTGCAAGACAAAGTTCTCTTTACTTTTGTCTCTGCTTTTCCCAAGCAGAAGTTTTACCCCATAGCTATCACAGCTGGTAATGTTCTGAGTCTCACTTGAAGCCAGCAAATCTCAAAGTCTCACGAAGGCCCTTGATACAGTACCTGGGTATTATAGCTGGATATTCAGGTCCCAGGAACTCTTCAGGTAGCAGGTGATGAATGCTGGAAGGATTAGGTTCTTTCCTTCAAGGCAGCAATTCCTTTCTGGCCCAGAATGTGTCTAGAAATATCCTCTTGGAGCTAAACCTTGGAACAAGGCCTCGTGACTCAGACTGGTGCCCTATCCTGCTGTGGCTGAGCTGGTATCCAAGATGCAAGACAAAGTTCTCACCACTCTTTCCTCTCCAATTCTCAACCTGCAGGAAGGGGTCTCTTTTGGAACCATGAGCTGTGCAGACTGAGGTTAGGGTAGCGGTGATACCAGCATTCCCTTGGCTTCCCCAGCTGATGTCTCAGTATATCACATGCCCTCTCAGTTCACTGTCTCTGGGTCTAGTTCAGCTCTACGACCTTCCTAAGAGTTGCAGTCCTAAGAGGCCTTTCAGATTTATTTAGAGACCAAGAGCACTTGGGCTCCAGGTGGTGAGGTTTGTGGGCATTCAAATTTGGGCTGCTGGGATGGGTGATTCCCCCCTGACTAGGGCTGGTTTAAATACTCCATTTTTGGGTGGGCCTTAGCTGAGTTTTGTCTGATTTTCCTTTCTGCTCTAACAGAACTGCACTGAATTTAGTGTCTCACAGTTGTTGTGTTCTCCCTCCCACCTCATGGCACCATGCCACAGCTGCCAGGGATGGGGGAGGGGTGGTGTCGGTGATTCAGAATCGTTTTTTCTATCTGTTCAATACCTTTTTCGGTGATATAAAGTTAAAATCAGGTTCTATGAGTGCTCACCTGATTTTTGGTTCTTACAAAGGTGTGTTCCTATTTAGATCATTGTTAACTTGGTATCCTTGCTGAGGGAGATGACAGGTGAAGCTTTCTATTCTGTCATCTTGCTATGCCCCTATTCCCCAAATATTTCATTCATCGTTTTCTATGTTGCTATTTTTGGACATGGGAATAATAAAATATTTGAGATCTGGTCTTTCCCTTAAGCAACTTAGAGCCTATAAGGGATGATACACATGTATATAATAAACAAATGAAATGAATTGTGTAAATATTAGAACAGAAGTATAGCATACTTGATATGGGTGGGTTACAGGCATGCTAGTGGTTAAAGTAAATAAAAAGACTGTCCTTCTCTCCTACAACCCGTTAATCTCTCATCACATACCTTGTTGCAGCTTCCCATTTGGCAAGACATACAATTTAAGAAATGAAACCAGTACAGAGACAGAAGTTGCTGATGGAACAGTCTAAAATGTAAACATTAAGACTTGAACATAAACTGAGTTGAGACACTGGATCTATAGATGTTAATTTCTTAGCAGCCTTATCTGAATGAATCAAGAGAGAAACTGATTTTGCTATAAGCATTGGCATATTTAATATCAGGGATACACAGGTATTCTTAAAAAGTGAGAGTTGGAGGCACATTAGAGAATGATTTTATTTCTGTCTCTAATGGAGAGGAACATAGAAGAAGTGATTTTTATTCTTCATTACCTTGATTAAAGCTCTGAATTCTTCTGAAGGTAAAAAAAATGCATGCGATATTTCCAATTTCCCGAAGTGCTTTTTATTTCCTTCAATTCCTATTTTACTTTGATTTTTGAATTCACATATCTCTAGTCATCCAAACCAAGACTTTCAAACATTGCTCATATTTCCTTCATATAATCATTTTCTCCTCACAACTCTTCTCTTCTATATCTTGTGTACTAGGAACACTTCTTCAAACTT
The DNA here is from genome assembly GCF_037993035.2 of Macaca fascicularis. NCBI lineage: Eukaryota > Metazoa > Chordata > Mammalia > Primates > Cercopithecidae > Macaca > Macaca fascicularis. Next base: position 36,361,584 of record NC_088391.1, on the reverse strand, counting down.
GGAAGCAACTTTTCATTCTCCTGATATGCAACGGGAATGGCTTGATTTAATGATTGCAACATATATGCCAAAATAATTTCCCATTGTCTTCTAAAATAAACTGGTATAATGATATTTTATTTTTCATATAAATCAGTACACCATTATGTTTTAAAATGTTTTACCAAGGTATAATGTTTAGTTTAGGTACCTGGTTTCATCTTTCTTAAAGGTAAAATAGTACTTTATGATCTCTTACTGAATTTCAACATGAACATATAAATGTTACCTCACTAGTCTATTGGCACAGTATCTGTGAGACACAGTAAGTATCAAAGGCCAAACTATAGTGCTGTAAAGAAGGAGAACTGGGCTGGGTGCAGTGGCTCATGCCTGTAATCCCAGTGCTTTGAGAGGCCAAGGCTAGTGGATCTCCTGAGATCAGGAGTTCAAGACCTGCCTGGCCAATGTGGAGAAACCCCATCTCTACTAAAAATATAAAAATTAGCCAGGCATGGTGGCAAGCACCTGTAATCCCAGGTACTCCGGAGGCTGAGGCAGGAGAACCACTTGAACCCGGGAGGTGAACGTTGAAGTGAGCTTAGATTGCACCACTGCACTCCAGTCTGGGTGACAGAGTGAGACTCCATCTCAAAAAAAAAAAAAAAAAAAAAAGAAAGAAAGAAAAAAAAAGGAAAAGAAAAAAAAATAAGAGAGAAGGAGAAATGACATAAACAAGGAGTAAAATTGACGAATGTCAGATAAACAATGTTAGAATTTTTGTATATGAAAATGTGTCTTCTCTCACCCTTATGGCAATTACTTTATGCCCTAAAACATTAGAAATGACTATCTCAATATTAAAAGTCATAATAATATAAATAGCTATAAATGTATTTGTTTCTATTTCTTTAATGTCATTTTACTATATGGCCTCTATAGCAGTGGGTTGCACAGTAAGACTATTCTGTCTTTTATTAAATACTTTACTTCATTTTGGCAAATAAAACCAAGTGAAATTATAATTTTTAGAAGAATAATTATTATTATTCTATCAAAATTATTCTATATTATTATTCTATCAAAAATAATGATAACATTATTTTTAGAATAATTAGAATTTTCAGATATGTGAGCTTTATTGAACTCAAGATTTGCTACACCTTTTTACATTGAAGGAGTACATTTTAAAATCATTTTTCATTTTCATAATTCACTCCTGGAATTGAATTAAATGGTGTGATAATTTAACAGAGGATTATGTCCCTGCTTTTAGCTAGATAGTGCCAAAATTATTGGAAGATAATTTTTTATAAAAGATTTTTTTTCAAACACCTTTAGAAAAGAAAATATTGTAACCTCTCTTGATAACACATTCTAGTGGCTTATGATACTCACAGTCAGGAAGTACTTCCTTTTCTGCAATTTAAACTTATTCCCTCTTGTCCTATATTCAGTGAATATAGAGGAAAAGCTATTCAGTACTACTGTACAAGACCTTTTTCATATAACCCCAAACTAATGATGAGTCTCTCTAAGCTTTCTCTTTCTTATGCTTGAATAAACTCACTTCCGCTTACCTATTCTTCATTATACACTTTCAGTAAAGTCTAATCTTTTTTTTTTTTTTCCCCCACATGAAGGCCTACTCAAATTTCTTCAGATCACTTATTAGCTTTTATTCAGGTTCTTAGTTATAAGACATACCACTTGAGGTCGTTTTTTTTTTTTTTTTTCTTTTTCTTTTTTTTCCCAAAAGATTCACCTGTCTACCTTACAGACAGAGTTACTTTGAAGAGGTAAGAATAAACGTGAGGAGACAATTCTATAATTTATTATAATCTATTTATATCAACTAAGTTTGGAGTATCAGAGGACAGCAGTAATTCTTAAAACAACTTTAAAATTAAAGAGGGCAGAACTAGCATATGCTATGATTCTAAAGCTCCTCCATGAAACCATTTCAGTAGAAGGCTGAACTGTAATGCTTCATAGTTACTTCATTCTTCAATACATAGGTCAGTCTCTTTGGTGTTTGCAATGAAAAGCTGTTTTCACAGCTATAATCACAAAGTTAATTACACATCAATTCTCTAAAATGATGTTTATGTTCATATATATTAATCAATATGGGGATCACGTTAAATTTGGATGTCAAGGCCCTTGTAGTTTATTAAAGAAGTTAAATTTAATCAAAAAGTAATGTAAATAGGCATGATACAAGTATTATATATCATTGTAATTTTATGTGATATAATTGCATTTATAGCAGATCAGTGAAAGTCTGTGAAGTTTGACCTATTAAATATTAAAATTTCACCTGCCAGAGGTTGAATAGGAATACAGACTATAGAAGAGAATGTCAGAAAAAGTTTACAGCATAGAAACAGTAAGACTAAAATTTTCTGAAATTCTGTGAATGCCTGTTCCGTGATTATGATAGCAGCACCAGAAATATTACTAGGCTATGGGAACTATATGCTTTCAACTGTTTTCACCAGTATGAAAAGGCAATAAAGCAAGTGTGTGAGGGTAAAAGAGAAGATTGTCTGCTGTTTAACTTTTAGATTTTCTTTATATGATATTTTTAAAAGATGGACTTTAGACAACTAATGTCTTCTTCCTCAAAACTGCTGAGATAGGAGTCTCAGACATTTTAAGTATTAAATATTTAATGATTAAGTGGATGTTTTTATGACTTTACTATATGTCTTCCTGAATTTCCCTTGTCTTCCACAGCTAGTTAAAAATTATTTTGCATAGTAGCTTTAAGTTTTATTTACAAACCTTCTTCATAACAAAGGAGAACTTCTAACTTATAAGAGTTAGAACATATTACACCTCTAGATATAGCCTAGAGTTCATTTCTGAAACATTTACTCAAAAATTAAATTAATCATATATATTTCAAAAGGCAAAGATTTTTTATTACTAATCTCAGGATTCACATCAGTGGCACCAAAGAGATTTAAAACTCTGAAAAAACAAAACAATATTATTATTATTATTATTATTATTATTTTTGAGACAGAGTCTCCCTCTGTCGCCCAGGCTGGAGTGCAGTGGCAGGATCTCAGCTCACTGTAAGCTCCGCCTCCCAGGTTTAAGCCATTCTCCTACCTCAGCCTCCCCAGTAGCTGGGACTACAGGCGCCCGCCACCTCGCCCGGCTAGTTTTTTGTATTTTTTTAGTGGAGATGGGGTTTCAACATATTAGCCAGGATGGTCTTGATCTCCTGACCTCGTGATCCGCCCGTCTCGGCCTCCCAAAGTGCTGGGATTACAGGCTTGAGCCACTGTGCCCGGCCCGCAAAACAATATTATAAAATAAAAAGCAGTTCACTAGAGAACCCCAGATCTGCTAAAAATGAGTGAACCAATTTTACTCTGTATAACCACAAAATTGTAATAGAGTTAACTTCTGAAGATTAAAAGAAAAGTTGGAAAAGCGTTCTAAAATAAGTAATAATCCGGTTCTAGATCCTTGAGGAATCGCCATACTGTCTTCCACAATGGTTGAACTAATTTACATTCCCACCAATAGTGTAAAAGTGTTCCTGTTCCTCCACCAGCATCTGTTGTTTCTTGACTTTTTAATAATCGCCATTCTCACTGGTGTGAGATGGTATCTCATTGTGGTTTTGATTTGCATTTCTCCAATGATTAATGATGATGAGCTTTTTTTCATATGTTTGTTGACCACATATACGTCTTCTTTTGAGAAGTGTCTGTTCATATGCTTTGCCCACTTTTTTTATGGGGTTGTTTTGTTTTTCCCTGTAAATTTGTTTAAGTTCCTTGTAAATTCTGGCTATTAGATCTTTGTCAGATGAGTTGATTGCAAAATTTTCTCCCATTTTGTAGGATGCCTGTTCACTCTGATGATAGTTTCTTTTGCTGTGCTGAAGCTCTTTAGTTTAATTAGACCCCACTTGTCAATTTTGGCTTTTGTTGCACTTGCTTTAGGTGTTTTCATCATGAAGTTTGCCCATGCCTATGTCCTGAATGGTATTTCCCAGGTTTTCTTCTAGGGGTTTTATTATTTTGGATTTTACATTTAAGTTTTTAATCCATCTTGAGTTAATTTTTGTACGAGTTGTAAGGAAGGGGTCCAGTTTCAGTTTTCTGCATATGGCTAGCCTGTTACTGGGCATATATTCAAAGGAATATAAATTATTTTACTATAAAGACACATGCACGTGTATGTTTTTTGAAGCACCATTGACAATAGCAAAGTCATGGAACCAACCCAAATATCCATCAATGATAGTCTAAAGAAAATGTGGTACATAGACCCCATGGAATACTATGCGGCCATAAAAAGAAATGAGATCATGTCCTTTACAGGGACATGGATGAAAGTGGAAGCCATTATCCTCAGCAAACTCATACAGGAACAGAAAACCAAACACTGCATGATCTCATACATAAGTGGGAGTTGAACAATGAGAACACATAGACACGGGGAGGGGAACAATACAGACCTGGGGTTGCTGGAGGGTGGGGGGATAGGAGTGGGAACTTAGAGGACGGGTCAATAGGTGAATCAAACCACCATGGCACAAGTATACCTATGTTACAAACCTGTACTTTCTGCACATGTATCTTGGAAACTAATGTAATTTTAAAAAAATAAATAATTAACAATTGCAATTACAATAATCTGGACTATCCAACAGGATAGGTATTTCTGCATTTTACAATTGAAAAAATTGAGGTCCAAGGATTAGGTGACTTTTCATATTTTGAAATGAATAAATTGAGATGAAATTAAGACAAAGAGCCAAGCTTCCTAAATTCTCTTTATTTTTACTGTTTCTTTTATTGCAATATGCAGCATTCATGTTTAAAACCATGTTTTTACTCATATTATTGTCTCTGTATGCCCTCCTCTTCATTAAGTTTTGAAGGTTGTGTTATTGATTTCTAGGTAACAAATTGCATAAACCTAACAGTCTAAAAAATCGTGAATGTATCTCACAGTTTTTGTGAATTAAAAATTCAGGCTCAACTAAGTGTGCTCTCTGGGGTATCACAGGTTGCAAACAGTTTGTTAGCTAGGTTGTAGTCTCATCTGAAAATAGAGAAGAATCCACTTCCAAGTTGACACAGTTTCGTTGGCAGAATATATTGCCTTGCAGTTATAGAACTGATAGTTTCAACTTCTTGCTATCAGTGGGAGGCTACACTCACTTCCTAGAGGCCACTCTCATCTTCTTGCCACACAAGCCTGCCAACATGTTCCAAACTTCTTAAGAGGCATCTAAGACAGAGACAAATAATATAGTCTAATCATAAGAGTGACATCCCGTTACATTATCCTGCCAATCCTCATGAAGAGGGAATTGCACAAAGACAGGAACACCAGGAGGGAGGAATCACAGCAAGGTATACTCTGTTCTTCTCCCGGTAGTTTCAGTTGATTAGGATTATTAACATATTGTATTAATGTTCTTAGAAAGTATTATTTTGGGGCCAAAATAATTATTAAATGCAATTAAATTCTAGCCTCCAATCTCAACATAATTCATGAATTAAGTAATACTCCTTTTTACATTTATTATTCATTCTAGCCATGAGATCCTAGTTATGTGAGGGTCTTTCACTATGTACTACACTATAAACAGCATCCTTCATTTCTAGAATGTCCAGTAGGACAGAAAAATTTTGAACATAACATATTAAATAAGTCAATGGCCCTAACAAATTAGTGAGCTATTTCAAAAACTTAAGTTGACTTTCTATAACTTTTTTTTTTTTTTTTTTTTTTTTTTTTTTTGTGACGGAGTCTTGCTCTGTCGCCCAGGCTGGAGTGCAGTGGCTGGATCTCAGCTCACTGCAAGCTCCGCCTCCTGGGCTTATGCCATTCTCCTGCCTCAGCCTCCCGAGTAGCTGGGACTACAGGCGCCCGCCACCTCACCCGGCTAGGTTTTTTTTTGTATTTTGTAGTAGAGACAGGGTTTCACCGTGTTAGCCAGGATGGTCTCAATCTTCTGACCTCGTGATCCGCCCGTCTCGGCCACCCAAAGTGCTGGGATTACTGGCTTGAGCCACCGCGCCCGGCCAGCCGCTGTAATTTTTATATAAATTAAATTTCAGCTAAAAATCACAAACAATGCATACTGACCTATATCCAGGAGCACTTTTAAGTTCACAAATTAAAACAGAAGAAAAAAAGCCTCCGATGAACTTCATTTTCCCTACTTGCTTCATTTCCTCATAGTACTTTCATCATAGTACTCATATTTTAATATTTCTTTATTCTCTTTTTGGCTACATATTTTGACGTCCATTTTTTTCTTTTTCTTTTATATTTGAAATATAACAATGACTTTGTTTTTCAAATTACTTGTTTGACAGACTGAATTGGGTCCTTTGGTGTTTTGGATGTGTATCTAGATTACATTTAATTTCATATGAAATCATTTGGAAAAACCATAGGAAAAAGACATATAATGAAGGTGTTTAAATACTCCCTGTAATATTCCTAAAATTGCAAGAGAGAAATGCAGGAAAAAACATACTTGGTAAAATGTTGTTGTTGCAGGAAGTAATACATTTTCTGTTAGGGAACTGAGAACATTAAATAGTTTAAGATACAGTTTGATTATGTTAATTGTGATTATATAATACCATGAATTTAAAACACAAATTTATACATGTTTTATTGAATCAATAAATATGCTAAAGTAGATAACGAATGTAATATCCATTAACATTAAAAGAACAAAAATATCACATTTATTCAGCTAGAATAAGCAGTATTCCCAAACTATTTCAACTAATGCAAAATCAAAATATGTTCTATCTAATATGAAACATTGGCATGGAGACGAATGTGAAAATGGGCTGGGCTATAACCTCTTCACAAGTATTTTACTAAAATAAAAATGATAATGTTCCAACACAGCTAATGCAAATCCACAATACATAATTCAAAATGTGATGAACACATTTGACATCCGATCTCAAAACATATGTTAATGTGCTATGTGGGGATTTGAATACAGTAGAGAAAATGAATATACTAAACTCTAGAAACCATCTCCTTTTAAATGTATTTTTCAATCAATAAGTGAGATAAGAATGAAAATCATGTAAAATATATACAATATTACTACATTTTTAACAGCATTTTTTTTTTCTATTTTTTTCATTCAGTCTCGTTTCTCCACCAGCAGGAAGACTAAGAAAGATGGAGTTTCTCTCATTCCCAGTCCTCAGTTTGAGAAGAATTTCCAGGAATCAGACAGATTCAAATTCTTTTTTTCTGTAAAGTTCGATTCACGGCTTCTCTTCTAATAACGCCTGTAAATATTAATTACTTCTTCTCCCTCTGTACTTCAATAACTATTTTTTATTCTTCTGGTATAGCACTCACCATATTTTAAGAGTCACGTAGATGCAATAATAGCCCCAAACATTTCTTGAATGCTACTCCTACGATGCTCTTAATTACACTATATTTCTGATCAACTTCTAAGTGTGTGTTTCCTTTATATTATGATGTTTCCCTCACTATCTGTGTTCTTGAAACTCCTATTTTCTCTGCCTCTCTGATCTTTGTCTGGCTTACAACATTTATTCATCTTTTAGAGCTCAGCACAGGCCTGGTTACAAGTAGACATTGTCCTCTGACCAAAGGGGCAGAATTAAGTAGTTTTCATTATTATTTTTAAAACTAACTCTTTGCATTTTATCTATATATTTGTTTTGCCTCTAAGCATTAGCTTTTTTAATGGCATTAACTACATCTGTGTTATATTATTTTTAGCTACTAAAATCTCGCTAATTACTTCATATATTTTAAAGGTCTGATGAAGAAAAAAAAGATTAGTACTGCACCCATCAACTCGTCATTTACATCAGGTCACCAACATGGCACAAGTATACATATGTAACAAACCTGCACGTTATGCACATGTACCCTACAACTTAAAGTATAATAATAATAAATAAATTTTAAAAAAAAAGATTAGTAGAAAGCAAATGAGAATTGTATAGACAGAGGGAGGTTATATAACTTCCATGAGCATCATATTTCTTGTGAATAAATGGAGATATAAATAAGCCTCCCAACAAATAGTTGCCCAGTATATTATTTACAATAATAAATATAAAATTTAAAGTCAGTTTTAATATATACAAATGTTCAATATGTCTCATTTCCTTTTAAAAATGTATTATAAATGGGCAGCATATTGATTGCTCACTTTGTCTAACTCTTTTACAGAATATTAGTTGTATTGAGAGTAAGTATTTACTTACCTTATCTCTAATTCCTAATAAATGCTCACAAGTGACTTTAAAAATATGGACAAGATAAATGAATAAATTGACAAAATCTTTGCATATGGACTGTATCTAATTTAATTTAAGCTAACCCCAATAAGGAACTTTCATGCCTTGCAATTAATAATACTTTACATAGAAAATGACCTAACAAGTAGAAATTAATGGCAGACAAAGTATAAATTTCTTATCTGAAGCCCTTAAAATAAAAATTTTACATGATGCATTTTGGGACATGAACAAAGAACACGAACAGATTGCAAACTGTTACACAATCAGTGGGTTTATGTGATAGTGGAAGAACCCTGAGGTTAAGAAACCTGCAAACTTATAAGAAAAATGACAGGAAACTTTCTCATCATTTGCTTCATTGGAGGGACATTCTCTTTGTTACCTTGGATAAAAAATAGATCTACCTTTGCTCAGGAGAGAGACACAATCTCTGTCTTCCAAGGCTGTTCACTAAACAAATATCCTTTACAAGATAGAATGCTACAAAAATTATCACAACATATGCAGAAATGAGATCCACAAAAACTTGTCTCCCAATAATGATACCCCTGGGCCCCTTCTACCACCACCACCCACAACTCCTATCCTTCCAGCTTGTCTCAGGAAGGCATACATTCAATGTAATTGCATTCCTGTCCATTCATGGATGCGATAATCTGTTACATGACTGTACCAACAAAATTACATTACTTTATTTCATAAAATCAAATTTCATTAGGGCCACAATACCATTCTCCCAAATTAAAAAAAAAAAAAAAAAATCAATCTCAGAAACCACTGGTATACCTACCTTTAAGTGGTTATGCAGCTTTCATTGTCCTACTTGGTGATAAATATGGAAATATTTCCTAAAAAGTGATTTGCTTTTTTCAAATTACACAGGTTTATCACATTAATAGTTATTGACTAATTGGTATAATTATTTTTGTACATATTCCTTTTTTGTGTGAGGTAGTAGCTATTCTTCTGATTTCAATTGACAGGACTATAACATTCTTAAATTTAAAAATAAAAATAAATTCAGTTATTAATGGACAAGTGGATTTCATGTTAAAATAATGGACTTCTGGGCCGGGCGCAGTGGCTCAAGCCTGTAATCCCAGCACTTTGGGAGGCCGAGACGGGCGGATCACGAGGTCAGGAGATCGAGACCATCCTGGCTAACACGGTGAAACCCCGTCTCTACTAAAAAATACAAAAAACTAGCCGGGCGAGGTGGTGGGCGCCTGTAGTCCCAGCTACTCGGGAGGCTGAGGCAGGAGAATGGCGTGAACCCGGGAGGCGGCGCTTGCAGTGAGCTGAGATCCGGCCACTGCACTCCAGCCTGGGCGGCAGAGCGAGACTCCGTCTCAAAAAAAAAAAAAAAAAAAAAAAAAAAGGACTTCTGTCATTAATTTCTCTACATTTATTTTCAAGAAAAACTGGTATTTCTTAAGTTAATTAGCTTTATGGACGATTTATAATTTTAAACTACAGCTTAATGAATTATTTTGAATTATTAGTCATTTTTCACTAAACTATGCTGTGGTAACAATCTCCAAATATCGATGACTTACCATAGAGGTTTTTTGTTTTGTTTTGTTCTAATTAAGCTCAATTTTTATGTCTTATTTTCCTTACTGAGTCCAGGCTAAAAGAACAAACCTTCTTTGAGACATTTTAATTCTCAAGAAAGAGAAAAAATAAGAATTGAAGACGCACACAATGACACAAATTTTCTGTTTAAATGTGACATATGCCACATTTGCTCATATCCCATTGTTCAGTGCAAGTTTATAGTTAAGTCTGCTATCAATGGGTATAATGTATACTCATCCCAGGGGGAAGGGCATAAAGAAGAATTGCTGTAGACCAAGTAGAGAAAAGTGGTGAATAATTTGAATCAAAAGTGTAATTTAACACAGTCATCCATTGGAATAGACCATCTACCTCTTTCTTCCACAAAGCTTCAATGAAATATAACCATTTGTGAGAGATCTCAAATTCAAAGATATAAACTGGGCTAAATAAATGTTGTTCTTGGCTAAAATTACTTCCAGGTAGCATATGTAGGCACTGTAGACATATTAATTTTCTTCTATTCAATTATATCCATATGTTTTTAATGATGACAGATATATGAGTCTTAACACTTGTCATGGTAAATAGAGGCAATAATTAGTGTTCACTTTGATTTAAAGACACTTATTAACAAATGGTTCCAAAATAACTTATTTTCGTACAAAAAAAAAGAAAGTAGGACCCCACTTTTACAGCATTTGTTAAAACTATTTTACCCTATTCATTTTTTCACAGAATAAAGGTGTTGTTTATTTGTAATTAACAAATAATAATTGTATATATTTATTATATTTGAGACAATATTTTGGAACATGTATACATTATGAAATAATTAAATCAAGCTAATTAACCTACCCATTACCTCGCATACTTATTTTGTAGTGGAAGTATTTAAAATTTACTCTCTCAACAATTTAAAAATTACATTATTATTAACTATATTATACAAAAAGACACATACTATAAATACTCTTTTGAAGTTTGAACTTTTTTCACTGAAGAATAAATACATCATGGAAATCACTTCACAGACAGACAACTTCCTTCTGTGTATTTGTATATTTGTATGTTAATGCCTAGTATTCCACTGGGTGGAGGCATCAGAGTTTATTCAGCCAAGTCTCCCATATATGAGTAATTTCCCAAAATTTTGCAATGAGAAGTAAACTTAAGGCCGAGAGTGGTGGGTCATGCCTGTAATCCCAAAACTTTGGGAGGCCAAGGTGGGAGGATTGCTTGAGGTCAGGAGTTCGAGACCAGCCTGGACAACATGGTGAAACCCTCTCTCCACTAAAAATACAAAACAAACAAACAAACAAAAAATCAGCTGGGCATGGTGGCTGGCGCCTGTATTACCAGCTACTCAGGAGGCTGAGGCAGGAGAACCGCTTGAACCCAGGAGACGAAGCTTGCAGTGAGTCGAGTTGGTGCCATGGAACTCCAGCCTGGGCGACAGAGCAAGACTCCGTCAGAAAAAAGAAAGAAAGAAAGAAAGAAAGAAAGAAAGAAAGAAAGAAAGAAAGAAAGAAAGAAAGAAAGAAAGAAAGAAAGAAAGAAAGAAAGAAAGAAAGAAAGAAAGAAAGAAAGAAAGAAAGAAAGAAAAAAACTAAACTTAATGCATAACATTATCTGTCGGCATTTTAAATTATTGAAAATGTATCCTCAGAGTCAATTTTTAGAAATAAGATCGTGAGTCCAAGATCCAAATGTAGTTTCGTTAGACATTTCCAAAGTCTGTTTATAAAGGCTGTGCCAGATTTCATTCCTACTAACAATGCACAACAGTAAATATTTCCTCATAGCTTGTCAACAGAGAAATTTTTTGTTTCAATTTCTTTGCCAGTCTAATAGGTGATATTGTATTTCACTATAATTTAAATTTTTATTTGTTACATTATGAGTAAACTTCAATAGCTTTTTTCATGTTTATGAACTTATTATATAGGTTTGAAAATAGCTATTTTCATGTTTATTCATTTTAAAAATCAAACATTTTGTATTTCCCTCATTTTAAAAATATTTCTTATCTGCACTATTGCAGATAAGGGGTCTGCAATAGTGCATTTGCACTTCAACAGACCCCAACATCTCATTTCTCCTATCTAACTGAAACTTTGCACCTTTTGACCAGCATCTCTGCATTTCTCCTCCCACCTCCCACCCTGGCCTTTGGTAAGCACCATTCTACTCTCTCTTCCCCAAGTTTGACTCCCAGAAGTGGAATCCACCTATAAGTGATTTTACACATATATGAAATGATGTAGTGTTTTCTTTTTTGTGCCTGGCTTCTTTATGTCCTCCAGGTTCATCCATGTTTTCACATATGGGAGCCCTTTCTTAATTTTTAAGGCTGAATAGAATTCAATTGTGTATATACCAGATTTTCTTTATTCATTCATCATCCATTGATGGACACCTAGATAGATTCTACATCTTGGCTATTGTGAATAAAACTGCAATGATTATGGTAGTGCCGATATTTCTTTAATATATTGATTTCCATTCCTTTGGATATATACCCAGTAGTGAGATTGCTAGATCATATGGTAGTTTTATTTTTAGCATTTTGAAGAACTGCCACACTATTTTCCATAAGGGCTGTACTAATGTAGATTGCCACGAACAGCACACAAGAGTTGCCTTTCTCCAATTTTTTTTTTTTTTTTTTTTTTTTTTTTTTTTTGAGGCGGAGTCTCGCTCTGTCGCCCAGGCTGGAGTGCAGTGGCGCGATCTCGGCTCACTGCAAGCTCTGCCTCCCGGGTTCCCGCCATTCTCCTGCCTCAGCCTCCCGAGTAGCTGGGACTACAGGCGCCGCCACCACGCCCGGCTAATTTTTTTGTATTTTTAGTGGAGACGGGGTTTCATTGTGTTAGCCAGGATGGTCTCGATCTCCTGACCTCGTGATCCGCCCGTCTCGGCCTCCCAAAGTGCTGGGATTACAGGCTTGAGCCACCGCGCCCGGCCCCTTTCTCCAAATTTTTATCAATACTTATCTTTTATCTTTTTGATGACAGTCATTCTAACAGATGTGACATGAAATCTCATTGTGGTTTTAACATGGATATCTCTGATAATTAATGATGTTAACCAATTTTATATATAGTCATGCACTGCATAGCAATATTTCCGTCAAAAAGTCTCATATACAAGGACAATGACATAAGATTATAATACTGTATTTTTACCACACCTCCTGTATGTTTAGATGCATTTACATATAGAAATATTAATACTTATCATTATGTTACAGTTGCCTGAAATATTCAGTAGAGTGACATGCTATACAGGTTTGAAACCTAGAAGTAATAGGCAATAGTACATATCCTAGTTGTGTAGTAGGCTACAGCGTCTGGGTTTGTGTTAAATACGTGCTATGATATTTTTACAATAAAGAAATTGCCTAACAATGCATTCAGCACAACGTATCTCTATCATGAAGTGACCCATGACTGTTCCTGTTGATCACAGTTATGTCTTTTTTAAGGAAATGTCTACTTAGTTCCTTAGCCCATTTTAAAAATCAGGTTGTTTTCTTGCTATTGAGTTGTCTGAATTTCTTCTATATTTAGGATATTAGCTCTTCAGCAAATGCATGTTTTGCAAGTATATTCTCCTAATTCATAAGTTGTCTCTTCACTCTGTGGATTGTTTTCTTCTCTGTGAAATACCTTTTTAGTTTCATAAAATTGTATTTGTCTATTTCTGATTTTGTTGCCTGATATTTTTGGGTCCCATCCAAAAGAATCACTGTCAAAACTGACGTCATGGAGCCTTTCTCCTGTGTTTTATCCTAGTCATTTTATAATTTCTGGTCTTACACTAAAGTCCTTAATTCATTTGGAGATGCTTTTGCTATTTATTCTTCTGCATGTAGATATCCAGTTTTACTAGCACCATTTATTGAAGGTGTTTCGTTTTTCACATTGTGTTCTGGGCAACTTTTTCAAAAATCAGTTGATTATAAATGCAGGAGTTTATTTCTGGGCTCTCTATTCTGTTCCACTGATCAATATGTCTGTTTTTATGTCAGTATCATGATTCATTTATTACTATAGTTTTTTTTATTTGAATTTAAGTAGTGCGATGCCTCTAGCTTTATTTTTTCTTTACTCACCTTGTTTTGACTATTCAGGGATTTTTGTGGTTTCATATGAACTTGGGGGTATTTTTTCTATTGCAGTGGAAAATGACATTGAACATTTTGATAGTGATTGCATTGAATCTGTAGATCCCTTTGGGTAGTACAGAAATTTTAACACTATTAATTTTTCCAATCCATAAACATAGGATATCTTTCCATTATTTGTCCCCTCTTCATTTTTTTCATCAATATTTAAGAATTATTTTTGTCAGTGGTTAAGTATTTTAAATATATCAATTTGACAAAATTCAACACCGTTTCATGATAAAGAGTCTCAACAAATTAGATGTAGAAGGAATATACCTCAACAGAACAAAGGCCATATATAACAAGCCCACAGCTAGCATCATTGTTAACGGTAAAAAGTTAAAAGCTTCTCCTTTACAATTAGGAACATGACAAGGATAGCCACTCTCTTCTTTTCTATTTAACATAATACAAAAGCAATTCAATAAGAAAAAGGAAGAAAAGTTATCCAAATAGGGAAGAAACAATTGAAATGGTCTGTTTGCTGAGAATATGATCTTACATTTATAAAACCTTAGATAATCCACCAAAAAACTGTTAGAAATAATAAACAAATTCAGTAAAGTTGTTGGATACAAATTCAACCTAAAAATTTTGTTTTTACACTTATACACTGTTAGTGCTTGAAAAAGAAATTAAGAAGGCAATCCTACTTACAATAGCATGAAAACAATAAAATACTTAGGAATAGATTTAATCAAGGGAGTGAAGGATCTATTTGCTGAAAACTATTAAACATTGATGATAGAAATTGAAGAAGACAATACATTTTAAAATGTATCTTGTTATTCTTATTGACAAAATGGCTAAATGTGTATTGGATAATTATGCAATTCAATTGACTTATAACTTTTTGCATGATCATCTGCAGAAGTATTTTTGATTAATGAATTCATATGAACCTTAACAAGCATGTCTGATGATGTACTAGAGACTGTCAGGATCTTGGTCCTGGCTTATTGAACACTCACTGAACATTGGTAGTACACATATTAAAATTGAGATGTAATGTGAAAACATTGGATGACAAAATTTGTTCAGAATTTGTTTTATTTTTATTTTTAAATTTTTGTGGGTGTATAGCAGGTGTACATATTTATGAGGTACATGAGATATTTTCATACAGTTATGCAATGTGAAATCATGGAGAATGGGGTATCCAACCACTCAAGCATTTATTCTTTCAAAAAATTTTTGAGAGCCTGGAGTTATAAACTAAAAATAAATGTATGCCTTTTAATAAAAACATTTATTAAGTTCTAAAAGGAAAACATAATAGAAAAGAATGGCATTGTCTTATAGTGGATAATGAAAGATAAGTACTCTCAACATGTTGGCAAGGGAAGTAATTTAATCTTCAGCTATATTCATCCATATACAAGGCACAAAATGAAAATGTTAACTGTTTCACTCTCTTTTACATTGCAATAGAAATGTATATATTGTTTATTTGTTTTAACTAAGGGCATTTAAGATTTTGTATGTTTATACTTATTAATTCTTAGAGATATTTCATGCTTCTTTTCGAAGCAAGGTATTTCTTATTATAATGTCATATAGTTTCAGATAGTATGTAAATCAATGCTTTACAATATTAGTTCCCTCCTGATAACATCTTATAATTGCAGCAAAATATTTTATTAATCTTTTCATTGAATTAAACTATCAATAAGCATCACTCAATAAAATTTAATTAAATCAAAATAAATGAAATAATTACCCTAAGGATACTTTTCATAGAATTTCTAATGAATGATATTTATACTTCTCTTTTCAATTGTTCTGTTAAACAAATGTTAGCTTAATAGACCTAAGAGCATAATGGTTATTACACAAGCTCAATCTTTTACCTTAATAGACAATACACATGTACTCCACAATGACAATTGTAATATATTGAAATCAGGCTATCAATAGGTTACTGAGTACAGCACATATAAGAGTGTTCATAGGACATATTGATCTTAATAATACCCAAAACTACAAATAAACATGCCCATTTGTCATAGTCTTAAGACATAATATATTTAGTTCTTATCCACTAACTTTGCCCATTGAAAAATATTATTTTAGAAATTAGTGTTTCAGTATATTAACAGTATTGCCTCATTTTATATATTTAAATACAATTCAAGATTATGAAACCGTTCAAGATAGGGATCGGAAATTAGGGAAAATGTTCATAGCTAAACCAAAGTATAGATCTTGAGAAAAAAAGAAAGCAGATTGAGGATATAAACTGTAGGTACTGACAGAAGGTAACAAATCTGAAAAACTCTTAGTTACAACCAAATAAACAACATATTCATTTAAATTGCAATACAAGTTTTAAAATTCTGGGAAAATATGTGGACATAGTCATATTCTCATGATAGTTAACATTCATATTATGTGTTTCAATGATGGCTTCAGGGTCCTTATATCCAGTGATTTAGATGACACTGTTATATCTGAGCACGTTTTACTTTGTTATATTTATATTTTTTCTCAAATTGACATCCAAAATCTCTCTGTCTCTCTCCCTCTTCCTCACTCTTTTTGTCTTTTTTTACTATGTGCGTATATGTGTGTTTGTGTGTGTGTATCTGTGTGTATTTATGTTTAATATATTTCTCTTCTAGTACATTTTTCATGTTACATGAGTATATGTGTGTGAGTATACATGAATATATACACATACATTAATATATAAATATATGTGTGTGAATATACAAGAAGATACACACATATATGGAGAGAGGTTATATATAGGCAGATATAGGTAGATAGCTATAGAAAGACAGATTCATGGATGATATATAGATGACAGATATGTATACATATAGATATTTATTCTGATATGGTGAGC
This sequence comes from Macaca fascicularis, assembly GCF_037993035.2. Taxonomy (NCBI): domain Eukaryota; kingdom Metazoa; phylum Chordata; class Mammalia; order Primates; family Cercopithecidae; genus Macaca; species Macaca fascicularis. Next base: position 36,344,726 of record NC_088391.1, on the reverse strand, counting down.
TTATAAGGATCAAATGATCACAGCAGATAAAATATAAATTTATGCGTTAATTCAGAAATATTGTTCAAAAACTTGCACTGAGGAAACATAAAGCTGCATTATTATTGTTGTTTCAATTCCATTATTTGTTTCAAAGAAGGTTTATTAATAGTAGCAGCAGCAGTAGTAGTAGTAGTAGTAGTAGTAGTAGTAGTAGTAGTAGTAGTAGTATTTTGTAGAGACGTGGTCCTGCTACGTTGCTCAGGCTAGTCTTGAACTCATAGGCTCAAGTGATTCTCCCAGCTTGTCCTCCCAAAGTGTTGTCATTACAGTCATGAGCCATCATTCCCGAATGCAAAGAGGATGTTTGAAATATTAACAGCATAATTTTGTGCCCCAAAGGATTTTTAAAAATCTGTTTGAACACTTGAATTGCTTTCAGAGATACATACTCAGTCAATCACTCATCAATTACATTCAATGCCTTTCAACTCTAGCTTAGAAGTGTGGTTGAGTTTTTTCTGACTTATATTAAAGTCATGTCAGGAAGCTAACAACTGAATTGTGTGGAGAATTAAATTGTGAATTACCTCTTTTTAAAAGCAAGGCCTAAATGTCACTTGGATGTTGTCTCCACTTTTCCTTGTCAAAGTTACGGAAATAACTTTAGTGACAGCATTACAGTGCCTATGAAATTCTCACATTTCCATCATTGAAAGATAACATAATATGTAATTTATAATATACAATATATAATAAAATATTTATTCATTTAAAATTAAGCATTATCAACAAATATATTAATAATGAATATATGATATATTTATGAAGTGTGATGATAATAGTATGTATATATATAATAATACACACATATATAGCACAGATAAATTGAATTTTCCATGGCATTTTGTTAGATTATAGTATCAAAAGCACAATGTATAACAATATAGATCATTCTGATATGATATTTAGTCACAGGGATTTTTCTTCTGTCATTGAAAAGGTGTTTGAGAAATCAAGCAAACTTAATAAGTCTGAGGTGCTGATCAGGGGAAAAAAGTGCAGAAAACAAAAAAAACATATCCTGACATAAGATCCATATTAAAATGATGCAGAGCAAATAATCCAATAACACCTCTCTAATCTGACTGTTAATGATTTACAGCTACATAGTCACATACTGACCATTTATATACCTGAAATACTTACCTGAGGAAACACATTTTTTAAAGCCAGCCAGAATGATAGCACAAGCTTTTGCATGACTCCAGAAATTATTCTCAGGAATTTAGTTTCAATATAAGAAATTGTTGGATGAAGAAGCTAGAAAGGAAAGTAGCATTTTTGGGGAAGTTTTTTTCTCAAATGTACATTAGATGCCATTTATTTGTTTTTGGTTTCTTTTGAGTGTTTAAGAAAACAAATGTGACTAGTGAATTTAGAGTGATTGAACAGATAGAAGTAACATAGAGTAGCAGTTGGACATGTCATCACTGTGGTAAAAAGTGGAAAGAAAGTGTGCACAAATTTCACAGTTTATAAATAAAAAACAAGTCATGTTTGTTTATTTGTTTAGGCACTTATATATGATATATATTTTATACAATTTAATACATTTATAATACTTCTAATATTAAACATATTTCTAATACATATGTATTTTATATATGTGTATACACGGTTACACACACATATTTAAATATTAGAATATTAAGATGGAAATATGGAGGCTTTGAGGGCTTTCATAATTTTGCCTAGTTGGCACACAGCTATCATATTAAAATACATGTGGCAGGAAGATTCGAATTCCTTCTACGATCTTATGATGCCTCACAAAGCTTTTTTTACATATAATTTTTTAATTGTCAAAATAACCTTATAAAATTATCAGTCATATTTTTCTACATTTTATTTATAAAATGAAAATGATATATATATATACAGGATAAATATAAAAATACTGTGAACTTCAGACTAAATATATATATTTATTTATTTACCATAGCAAAACACTGCTTCTATTCTAGTATCCAATCAACACCATTGTATTTTAGGAGATCCTGTGCATATATATATATATACATATAAATCCTCTGCATCTTTTTAAACAATTAATAGATTGTAGTGAAATTAATAGTTAGATAGTTCTCTTCCCCTCAAGGCTATACACTCTATGATGCCATAATCCGTGATAATATGCCTATGGATATCCAAAGTCTAGTAAATTACTTGGCAGTTACTCAACAAATACTTATTAAAAGAAATTATACAATTAATCAACTGGTATTCTGGGGTAAAAGAAAAAGTCTAATCTCATTCAGCTGGACAGCTGTGATGTGGATTGCAATTAACAATTTTCAAATTAATGATAGCATGAGTCATTATTGTTTAGTTAGAAATTTCATTGTGATAACCACAATAGTGAAAGTCGATGGCTATCTGAATAATGAGTTGAACTGTGAGTCTGTCATAGTTCAATTGGAGTGAAATTGAAATACCTAATTGTGATTTTCCTGTAGGTATAAGAAAGCAAGACTATGTGACACTGAGTCTTCATAAGAAAATAAGAGCTGAGGAGGGATTTTAACACAGGAGATATATCAGAACAGATAATTCTAATATTTGATGTCAGTAAAACACAGGTAATTCAAACCTCTAGTTCTGAAAAACAGGGACAAGTTTAGAAACTGTCTGACCCATACTAGGCAGTCAATAAATACTATTTAAATAAAGAAATCTATTCAGAATTTCTGCTAATTCCTGATGTATTATTATTAAAACACCTGTCTTTATAGATAAATACTAATCCTACAGGCATTGAAGTTCTCTCATAAATTGATGAAAAAGCAAATTTGAATGGCTATTCTGAGAATTATTTTCAACCATTACATAGTTCTTAGGAAGCTAACCACCATGAATATAACAATTGTGGCCTGAAAAGATGTGTGCCCGCAGGGTTTGGATGTAGAGGCATACAACTAATCTGAGACAGCAGTTTTGTATAGCAATCTGTTGTGTAGTAGATATTTACCTTATCCTGTCTCCCATTAGATGTTACTTGAGACCAACAAACATGAATGAAAGCTCTACGTCACTAATCATTAGAGAAATGCAAATCAAAACCACAATGAGATGCCATCTCACACCAGTCAGAATGGCTATTATTAAAAAGTCAAAGAAACAACAAATGCTGGGGATGTTGTGGAGAAAAAGGAGCACTTCTATATTGTTAGTGGGAGTGTAAATTAGTTCAACCATTGTGGAAGATAGTGTGGTGATTCCTCAAAGACCTGGAGGCAGAAATACCACTGGACTCAGCAATCCCATTACTGGGTATATACCCAAAGGATTATAAATCATTTTATTATAAAGACACATACATGCATATATTAATTGCAGCACTACTCACAATAGCAAAGACATGGAATCAATCCAAATGCCCATCGATGATAGAATGGATAAAGAAAATATGGTACACATACACCATGGAGTTCTATGCAGCCATACAAAGTAACCAGATAATGTCTTTCACAGAGACGTAGATGAAGCTGGAAGCCATAACCCTCAGCAAACTAACCCAGGAACAGAAAACCAAACACCACATGTTCTCACTTTTAAGTGGGAGCTGAACAATAAGAACAGATAAACACAGGGAGGGGAACAACACACACTGGGGCCTATCAAGGGGTCAGAGGGAGAGTATTAGGAAAAATAGCTAATGGATGCTGGGCTTAATAACTAGGTTGTGGGTTGATATGTGCAGCAAACCACCATGGCACACGTTTACTTATGTAACAAACCTGCACATTCTGCACATGGACCCCAGAACTTAAAATAAAAATAAACATTAAAAAAGAAAAAAAATATTGTACACATGCATCATGGAATTCTATGCCACCATAAAAAGGAATGAGATTGTGTCCTTTGCAGGGACATGGTTGGAGCTGGAAGCCATTATCCTCAGCAAACTCATGCAGGAACAGAAAAACAAATACCATGTGTTCTTACTTATAACTGGCAGCTGAATGATGAGAACACATGGATACTTGGTTGGGGGGATCAACACACACTGGGGTCTATCAGACGGTGGCGGTTGGGAGGAAGGAGAGCATCAGGAAGAAAAGCTAACAGATGCTGGGCTTAATACCTAGATGATGGGATAATCTGTGTAGCAAGCCACCATGGCACACGTTTACCTATTCAACAAACCTGCACATCCTGCATATGTACGTACCCCTGAACTTAAATATTGAAAATAAGAAGAAAAAAACTTGCACAAATAAAACAACGTATAAATTCCTGAAAAGATGTTAAAGCTCCATTTGATATGACTGCCTAGTTCTGGGTGTAATATGACATAAGAAACATGATGTTAAAGAAGGAATGGCACAGCGTTTTCCTGAGAATAAACTTTGACAGCATTATACAATATATTTTGACAAGTTTAATTTTTTGAGAATTTCTTCCTGGATGCAATTTTATGACCTGAGCTCTGATGGTAGTAGTACTTATGCAAAGGAATGCTTTTAGGAATAAAAGAGAAAATATGTTGTCAATGCATTCATTTAGCAAACATTTAATTATCATCTACTATGTATCAGGCACGGAGGAGTTAGGTGCTTAAAATATTTTATTTCTTACATTAGATCCTTCAATGTATATTAAAACTTTAACCTACATTGTCTTCTTTCTATTTAAATTGTTTAAAAAGATCAGAACACTTCAAATACCTAACATTGAACTTGCAATGTAATGATGGATCAGGCCAAAAATTAAGACATCATAAAGGTATCCCTTGGCTAATGCAACTTCAAATAAAATTGCATTTCTGGAAATTCACTAATTAAATACTTTAATGGAATTAGTCACAAGTGTGTATTATTTAATTCATTATCTTGTTTTTTACACACACACACACACACACACACACACAGAATGTTTATGAAAACACTATGTAAGCTACACAGAATTTTAAGGCCCCAAAGAAAAAGCAATACATTAAGAAAAGAGAAATTTTATTTGTCTATATGTATCATTTCCTGTTTATTTATAAAACTGTAAAACATATGGATAGTGTAGATCCACATCCATTTCTAAAAATATGGATAAATAATTTGTAGGTAGTTAATCTCATCAGAATAAAAGTAATTCTGACATTAGTAATATTACTTTAATAGGCAAACCATAGATCAAACTTATGACATTAAGCACATTTTTCTTTACATCTTTGCTCTATGGGGGAAAAAAAGTAGTAACACATTAAGAAACTACTTTCACTATCCTTCAGCAATTATTTTGTAAAAATACATTAATCTACCAGGTGCGGTGGCTCACTCCTGTAATCCCAACACTTTGGGAGGCCAAGGCTGGTGGATCACAAGGTCAGGAGATGGAGACTATCCTGACTAACATGGTGAAACCTCGTCTCTACTAAAAATACAAAAAAATTAGCGGGGTGTGGTGGCGGGTGCCTGCAGTCCCAGCTACTCGGAGGAAGCTGAGGCAGGAGAATGGCATGAACCTAGGAGGCGGAGCTTGCAGTGAGCCCAGATCGCGCCACTGCACTCCAGTCTGGGCGACAGAGCGAGACTCCGTCTCTAAAAAAATAAATAAATAAATAAATAAATGAAACATATTAATCATCATTAAGCCATCTAAGTAGCTAAATACCATATAAATAAAATTTGAATGATATAGAAAACATTATTGGGACCACTTGATTAGCAAAGTTTGTTTTGCTCCTGGAAGAGGAAATGAATATATAGTTATAAACTGAAAGAGAGTGAGAATACATCAAATTAAATAGCAAATAAAAATTCTTTGGTCAAAGAGGTTGGGACGTTTTAAAATAAAAGATGTTAGCCATTTTAATTTAATTAGTTGAAATTAAGTACAAATTAAGTACAAGCGTTTTAATTCAAATTTGAAAAGGGAAGTTTTCTCTTTATATAGAAAACATTCATTTTAATATAACAAAAATATAGAGCATGCTTTATTTAGTTATTTTTTAAAGGTCATTTGTTTGAATATATATGCCGTATATAAACAGAATAATTACTATAATTTAAGCATGATGGACAAGAAGCATAGGTATATGAAATTAATATTCCCCAAATGGCAAATCTATTTTAGCTAAGAAAAAATAAGTAATCTCTCAATCAGAATTCTGCGATGATAAGAAAAACCTATTTATAGTACTTTATCAGCACTTGACTTTTAAACAAAATTTTACTAGGGGCTTTGCAAACATGAAAAGAGAGCAACACAATTAGAAAATGTAATTGCAATGCTATTGCTTTTTTCTGAAGATATAAAATATTCTTTTATGACCAGATTGAGTATGTGCTATCCAGAATATTTTACACCCCATCCAGGAAGAATCACTCTCTTTTTTTGTTTGTGGTTCTTTATCACTTAGCACAAATATCTTTTACAGTATCTATCACATCTTCACAAATTAATTATTTGTTGTCTTGTTTTCTCCTACTAGGTGGAATGATTTGAGTTCTAGGATTGTGACTCAATCATATTTGAATCTCTACAACTAGAACACAGGAAAATTATTTTGAGTTGGATAACTTTTTGACAAATAGATACATGAATAAAAGAACAATACATACTAGAATTCTTGCTCCATAACTTGCAACGCAGAATGGTCATAAAAGAAACACTAATAACGAATAATTATATTTTTAAAAATACAGTTTAGAAAGCTAGACCATGTTCAAATCAAATTTTCATTAGTATGATATAATTGTGATTTATATGAATTCAAGTATACCAAAATAATATGCCAGAAAAATACGTAAGAAAATGTGCTCTATGAATTTAAGTTAAATGTTAACTAATGAAGAAAATATGTTTTATATGCTTTTGGATGTTTTTAAATAAAATATTTTTTATGAAAAATATGTGTAATGTGTAATGCATTATGAAATATAAAGAATTTTCATTATAATTGAAATGAAAGCAAATTGCCTAATTTATTTTGTTTTGCTGATCAGATATTTTGGTTATTATAGGGTGATACCTACAGAACAGTATACTTAAGATTTTAGAACACATTTTAACACTTTAGTAAGTGACTGAGTAAAAATGGAAAACATCAATTGCATTAGGTAAATGTGTTTCTTTTACAAATCGCACCAAATTTATTTATCATATCTTCATTTCTCTTGCCTGTAAAATACGATTAAATCTAGTTTATTTCCTCAGTCTAATCTTCATTGCTGGGAGGGAGGCAGAAACTATAAAGACCTGTCTACAGTGTTGAAGAACGAAAGCCACTTAAAAATAATTTCATTGCTAGGATATCAGATTTGCAACCTTTCATTCAGGGTAGTCTATTCTGTAATCAACTCTTGTTCCATTTCAATCAGCTCCTTTCCTCCTGCCACTTTTGTTAGAGTGATCTTCTTTCTCCTTTGCCATTTTTGCTTACCTTCTCCTCCAATTCCTTCAGTTTTCAAAATAATATTTCATACTTTTGTTTTGCCTTGGTTATTTGGAATAGACTTTTATCTATACATTTTTTAGCTCTTGAGGTCAGGATCATCTTTAAGCAAAATTATTGGGTCAAATAATTTCCTAAGTGGGAATCGGTATTAGGTCTCTTGGTATTTGAACTTCATACCATCCAGAGAGGAAATTGCCCTGATAGTTTACGTTTGAAAGAATATACATTAATTTTGAATAAAATGCTGAAAGCGATATCCAATAACACATGATTCTGCTTTCTCTTAAGGGTGGTGTATGGTCTTTTGAGATTCTGGGACCTGGCCACATTCTATCAGGATAATCGGCACTTTTTTGGAAACACTGAGATTTAAATACACCTACCATCACCAGGAGCTATTCGTGCCTTACATACTAAGTGTCTCTTTGGAGATATATGCTCAGTTATAGGATTTGATGGTCCATTTATGTCCACTGGAGGTATAGTTTCAATCATGAGTAGATGTTGTTTATATCAGTCAAGGACAGGATGAGTATAAATATTAAAGTTTTATTTTACTAGTCAAGTTCTTAATCTGTTGCTGGAAACTGATATAAGCCTAAACTTATGTAATGTGTGTAACAAATATCTTTAATATCACAGAAACCCAAGGACCTAGGGTTAAAATTCAAGGAATAAAATCCCCTGATTATAATTATTGAGATGCACCACTTGGGAAAGATATCCAAGGTACTTGTGCCAGAGGTAGCACAGGAAAGATTGGACCAGGTATTATGACTGTTTGGGAAAAATATTAAAACACTGTCAAGGCACAGTAATCAGGTTTTAAGTATGATAGATTAGATTTTGAGGAGACTGAAGATATAAACTTCCACAAATGTTCTTTTTTCTCTATTTGTTTCCCTTCAGCGCCACACTTTAAGTTGGTTTTAAACAGCTAGAGGGTCAGCTTCATCAACTTTCAATGTAATGTGATAATACATTCATAGAAACGTTATTTAAGTAAGTACAGTGTAATGAGTAAGATCAAGCTTGGACACAATATGACCTGGATTCAAGTCTGATTCTGTTGCTTAATACCTTGGTGATTTGGGGCATTGACTATGCTTCTCTTAGCCTTATGTTATTATATTCCAAATGTAGGGGTGGCTCCAAAATTTAAATATGAAACCTAACCGCCAAGGTGATGACACTAAGAGGTGGAAGTTTGGGAATTTATTTTTCTCTTTATTTATTCTTACGAATTTAAGGGGTACAAGTGAGTGCAATTTTGTTTCGGGCATATATTGCATCATGGTGAAATCTTGACTTTTAGTTTATCCATCACCCAAATCATGTACATTATACCCATTAACTGATTTCTCAACACTACCTCCTTTCTCCCTCTTTATCCTAGCCTCCAAAGTCTATTATTTCATATTGTATGTCCACATTATTTAGCTCCAATGTATAAGTGAGAACATGTGGTATTTGACTTTCATTTTCTTGTTTAAGTTAAGATAATGGCCTCCAGTTCTGCATTGTTGCTGCAAAAGACATGACTTCATTTTTTGTTAAAATAGCTGGATAGCATCCCATTGTGTATGTATACGCCATATTTTATTAATCCAATCATTTGTTCATAGATACTTAGGTTAATTCCTTATTTGTGCTATTATAAACAGTGCTGTGATAAGCATAGGAATTCAGCTATTTTTTGATATAATGATTTCTTTTCTTTTGAATAGATATCAAGTAGTGAAGTTGCTGTATTGAACGGTAGCTCTGTTCTTAGTTATTTGAGAAATCTCTATACTAATTTCTATGGAGAGTGTATAATTTATATTACCACTAGCAATGTATAAGAGTTCCTTTTTTATCACATCCTCACCAATATCTGTTATTTTCGGCCATTTTAGTAATAACCATTTTGGCTGGTGCAAGATGATGTTTCATTGTGGTTTTAATTTCCATTTCTCTTGTGATTAGTGATGTTGAACATGTTTTATATGCTTGCTGGCCATCCGTATGTCTTCTTTCAAAAAATATCTATTCATTTCACTTGCCCACTTGATATTGGTTCATTTGCATTTTTGATGAGTTTCTTGTAAATCCTAGATTCTAGTCGCCTGTTGGATGAATAGTTTCCAAATATTTTCTTACATTTTGCAAGCTGTCTTTTCACTCTGTTATTTCTTTTAGTTTTGTTTATAAACTACTCAGCCTGAAATGTTTTGTTATTGCAGCAGGAACAGACTAAGACCTGTTAGTAACTTCATTTACAACAAAAGATGATAATGCCTATTTAAAAATCCAGCACAGTGTAAGATATATGATACAGTTTGATAAATAACTGCTAGTATGTCATATTGATGCATTCTTTTTATAATTATTATTATTATTATACCTTAAGTTCGAGGGTACATGTGCATAACGTGCAGGTTTGTTACATATGTATACTTGTGCCATGTTGCTGTGCTGCACCTATCAACTCGTCAGCACCCATCAACTCGTCATTTACATCAGGTATAACTCCCAATGCAATCCCTCCCCTCTCCCCCTCCCCATGATAGGCCCCGGTGTGTGATGTTCCCCTTCCCGAGTCCAAGTGATCTCATTGTTCAGTTCCCACCTATGAGTGAGAACATGCGGTGTTTGGTTTTCTGTTCTTGTGATAGTTTGCTGAGAATGATGGTTTCCAGCTGCCTCCATGTCCCTACAAAGGACACAAACTCATCCTTTTTTATGGCTGCATAGTATTCCATGGTGTATATGTGCCACATTTTCTTAATCCAGTCTGTCACTAATGGACATTTGGGTTGATTCCGAGTCTTTGCTATTGTGAATAGTGCCGCAATAAACATACATGTGCATGTGTCTTTATAGCAGCATGATTTATAATCCTTTGGGTATATACCCAGTAATGGGATGGCTGGGTCATATGGTACATCTAGTTCTAGATCCTTGAGGAATCGCCATACTGTTTTCCATAATGGTTGAACTAGTTTACAATCCCACCAACAGTGTAAAAGTGTTCCTATTTCTCCACATCCTCTCCAGCACCTGTTGTTTCCTGACTTTTTAATGATCGCCATTCTAACTGGTGTGAGATGGTATCTCATTGTGGTTTTGATTTGCATTTCTCTGATGGCCAGTGATGATGAGCATTTTTTCATGTGTCTGTTGGCTGCATGAATGTCTTCTTTTGAGAAATGTCTGTTCATATCCTTTTCCCACTTTTTGATGGGGTTGTTTGTTTTTTCCTTGTAAATTTGTTTGAGTTCTTTATAGGTTCTGGATATTAGCCCTTTGTCAGATGAGTAGATTGCAAAAATTTTCTCCCATTCTGTAGGTTGCCTGTTCACTCTGATGGTAGTTTCTTTTGCTGTGCAGAAGCTCTTTAATTTAATGAGATCCCATTTGTCAATTTTGGCTTTTGCTGCCATTGCTTTTGGTGTTTTAGGCATGAAGTCTTTGCCCATGCCTAGGTCCTGAATGGTACTACCTAGGTTTTCCTCTAGGGTTTTTATGGTATTAGGTCTAACATTTAAGTCTCTAATCCATCTTGAATTAATTTTCGTATAAGGAGTAAGGAAAGGATCCTGTTTCAGCTTTCTACTTATGGCTAGCCAATTTTCCCAGCACCATTTATTAAATAGGGAATCCTTTCCCCATTTCTTGTTTCTCTCAGGTTTGTCAAATATCAGATGGCTGTAGATGTGTGGTATTATTTCTGAGGACTCTGTTCTGTTCCATTGGTCTATATCTCTGTTTTGGTACCAGTACCATGCTGTTTTGGTTACTGTAGCCTTGTAGTAGAGTTTGAAGTCAGGTAGCGTGATGCCTCCAGCTTTGTTCTTTTGACTTAGGATTGTCTTGGAGATGCGGGCTCTTTTTTGGTTCCATATGAACTTTAAAGCAGTTTTTTCCAATTCTATGAAGAAACTCGTTGGCAGCTTGATGGGGATGGCATTGAATCTATAACCTTGGGCAGTATGGCCATTTTCACGATATTGATTCTTCCTATCCATGAGCATGGTATGTTCTTCCATTTGTTTGTGTCCTCTTTTATTTCACTGAGCAGTGGTTTGTAGTTCTCCTTGAAGAGGTCCTTTACATCCCTTGTAAGTTGGATTCTTAGATATTTTATTCCCTTTGAAGCAATTGTGAATGGAAGTTCCTTCATGATTTGGCTCTCTGTTTGTCTGTTACTAGTGTATATGAATGCTTGTGATTTTTGCACATTAATTTTTTATCCTGAGACTTTGCTGAAATTGCTTATCAGCTTAAGGAGATTTTGGGCTGAGACAATGGGATTTTCTAAATATACAATTATGTCATCTGCAAAGAGGGACAATTTGACTTCTTCTTTTCCTAACTGAATACCTTTGATTTCATTCTCTTGCCTAATTGCCGTAGCCAGAACTTCCAACACTATGTTGAATAGGAGTGGTGAGAGAGGGCATCCCTGTCTTGTGCCAGTTTTCAAAGGGAATTTTTCCAGTTTTGGCCCATTCAGTATGATATTGGCTGTGGGTTTGTCATAAATAGCTCTTATTATTTTGAGGTACGTTCCATCAATACCGAATTTATTGAGCGTTTTTAGCATGAAGGGCTGTTGAATTTTATTAAAAGCCTTTTCTGCATCCATTGAGAAAATCATGTGGTTCTTGTCTTTGGTTCTGTTTATATGCTGGATTATGTTGATTGATTTGCGAATGTTGAACCAGCCTTGCATCCCAGGGATGAAGCCCACTTGATCATGGTGGATAAGCTTTTGATGTGCTGCTGAATCTGGTTTGCCAGTATTTTATTGAGGATTTTTGCATCGATGTTCATCAGGGATATTGGTCTAAAATTCTCTGTTTTTGGTGTATCTCTGCCAGGCTTTGGTATCAGGATGATGTTGGCCTCGTAAAGTAGTTAGGGAGGATTCCCTCTTTTTCTATTGATTGGAATAGTTTCAGAAGGAATGGTACCAACTCCTCCTTGTACCTCTGGTAGAATTCAGCTGTGAATCCATCTGGTCCTGGACTTTTTTTGGTTGGTAGGCTATTAATTATTGTCTCAATTTCAGAGCCTGCTATTGGCCTATTCAGGGATTCAACTTCTTCCTGGTTTAGTCTTGGAAGAGTGTAAGTGTCCAGGAAATTATCCATTTCTTCTAGATTTTCTAGTTTATTTGCATAGAGGTGTTTACAGTGTTCTCTGATGGTAGTTTGTATTTCTGTGGGGTCGGTGGTGATATCCCCTTTATCATTTTTAATTGCGTCGATTTGATTCTTCTCTCTTTTCTTCTTTATTAGTCTTGCTAGTGGTCTGTCAATTTTGTTGATCTTTTCAAAAAAACCAACTCCTGGATTCATTGATTTTTTGGAGGGTTTTTTGTGTCTCTATCTCCTTCAGTTCTGCTCTGATCTTAGTTATTTCTTGCCTTCTGCTAGCTTTTGAATGCGTTTGCTCTTGCTTCTCTAGTTCTTTTAATTGTGATGTTAGACTGTCAATTTTAGATCTTTCCAGCATTCTCTTGTGGGCATTTAGTACTATAAATTTCCCTCTACACACTGCTTCAAATGTGTCCCAGAGATTCTGGTATGTTGTATCTTTGTTCTCATTGGTTTCAAAGAACATCTTTATTTCTGCCTTCATTTCATTATGTACCCAGTAGTCATTCAGGAGCAGGTTGTTCAGTTTCCATGTACTTGAGCGTTTTTGATTGAGTTTCTTAGTCCTGAGTTCTAGTTTGATTGCCTTGCGGTCTGAGAGACAGTTTGTTACAATTTCTGTTCTTGTACATTTGCTGAGGAGTGCTTTACTTCCAATTATGTGGTCAGTTTTGGAATAAGTGCAATGTGGTGCTAAGAAGAATGTATATTCTGTTGATTTGGGGTGGAGAGTTCTATAGATGACTATTAGGTCTGCTTGCTGCAGAGATGAGTTCAATTCCTGGATATCCTTGTTAACTTTCTGTCTCGTTGATCTGTCTAATGTTGACAGTGGAGTGTTGAAGTCTCCCATTATTATTGTATGGGAGTCTAAGTCTCTTTGTAAGTCTCTAAGGACTTGCTTTATGAATCTGGGTGCTTCTGTATTGGGTGCATATATATTTAGGATAGTTAGCTCTTCCTGTTGAATTGATCCCTTTACCATTATGTAATGGCCTTCTTTGTCTCTTTTGATCTTTGATGGTTTAAAGTCTGTTTTATCAGAGACTAGTATTGCAACCCCCGCTTTTTTTTGTTCTCCATTTGCTTGGTAAATCTTCCTCCATCCCTTTATTTTGAGCCTATGTATGTCTCTGCATGTGAGATGGGTCTCCTGAATACAGCAGACTGATGGGTCTTGACTCTTTATCCAGTTTGCCAGTCTGTGTCTTTTAATTGGAGCATTTAGTCCATTTACATTCAAGGTTAAGATTGTTATGTGTGAACTTGATCCTGCCATTATGATATTAACTGATTATTTTGCTCGTTAGTTGATGCAGTTTCTTCCTAGCCTCAATGGTCTTTAGATTTTGGCATGTTTTTGCAATGGCTGGTACCGGTTGTTCCTTTCCATGTTTAGTGCTTCCTTCACGGTCTCTTGTAAGGCAGGCCTAGTGGTGACAAAATCTCTAAGCATTTGCTTATCTGTAAAGGATTTTATTTCTCCTTCACTTATGAAACTTAGTTTGGCTGGATATGAAATTCTGGGTTTAAAATTCTTTTCTTTAAGACTGTTGAATATTGGCCCCCACTCTCTTCTGGCTTGTAGAGTTTCTGCCGAGAGATCTGCTGTTAGTCTGAAGGGCTTCCCTTTGTGGATAACCCGACCTTTCTCTCTGGCTGCCCTTAAGATTTTTTCCTTCATTTCAACTTTGGTGAATCTGGCAATTATGTGTCTTGGAGTTGCTCTTCTCGAGGAGTATCTTTGTGGCGTTCTCTGTATTTCCTGGATTTGAATGTTGGCCTGCCCTACTAGGTTGGGGAAGTTCTCCTGGATGATATCCTGAAGAGTGTTTTCCAACTTGGTTCCATTTTCCCCCTCACTTTCAGGCACCCCAATCAGACGTAGATTTGGTCTTTTTACATAATCCCATACTTCTTGCAGGCTTTGTTCATTTCTCTTTCTTCTTTTTCCTTTTGGTTTCTCTTCTCGCTTCATTTCATTCATTTGATCCTCAATCGCTGATACTCTTTCTTCCAGTTGATCGAATCGGTTACTGAAACTTCTGCATTTGTCACGTATTTCTCATGTCATGGTTTTCATCTCTGTCATTTCGTTTATGACCTTCTCTGCATTAATTACTCTAGCCATCAATTCTTCCACTTTTTTTCAAGATTTTTAGTTTCTTTGCGCTGGGTACGTAATTCCTCCTTTAGCTCTGAGAAGTTTGATGGACTGAAGCCTTCTTCTCTCATCTCGTCAAAGTCATTCTCCATCAAGCTTTGATCCGTTGCTGGCGATGAGCTGCGCTCCTTTGCTGGGAGAGATGCGCTCTTATTTTTTGAATTTCCAGCTTTTCTGCCCTGCTTTTTCCCCATCTTTGTGATTTTATCTGCCTCTGGTCTTTGATGATGATGGTGACGTACTGATGGGGTTTTGGTGTAGGTGTCCTTCCTGTTTGATAGTTTTCCTTCTAACAGTAAGGACCCTCAGCTGTAGGTGTGTTGGAGATTGCTTGAGGTCCACTCCAGACCCTGTTTGCCTGGGTGTCAGCAGCAGAGGCTGCAGAAGATAGAATATTGCTGAACAGCGAGTGTCCCTGTCTGATTCTTGCTTTGGAGGCTTCCTCTCAGGGGTGTACTCCACCCTGTGAGGTGTGGGGTGTCAGACTGCCCCTAGTGGGGGATGTCTCCCAGTTAGGCTACTCAGGGATCAGGGACCCACTTGAGCAGGCAGTCTGTCCCTTCTCAGATCTCAACCTCCATGTTGGGAGATCATTGCTCTCTTCAAAGCTGTCAGACAGAGTCGTTTGCATCTGCAGAGGTTTCTGCTGCTTTTATTGTTGTTTACTGTGCCCTGTCCCCAGAGGTGGAGTCTACAGAGACAGGCAGGTTTCCTTGAGCTGCTGTGAGCTCCACCCAGTTCGAGCTTCCCAGCAGCTTTGTTTACGTACTTAAGCCTCAGCAATGGCGGGCGCCCCTCCCCCAGCCTCGCTGCTGCCTTGCTGCCAGATCACAGACTGCTGTGCTAGCAATGAGGGAGGCTCCGTGGGTGTGGGACCCTCCCGGCCAAGTGTGGGATATAATCTCCTGGTGTGCCTGTTTGCTTAAAGCACAGTATTGGGGTGGGTGTTACCCAATTTTCCAGGTGTTGTGTGTCTCAGTTCCCCTGGCTAGGAAAAGGGATTCCCTTTCCCCTTGCGCTTCCCAGGTGAGGGGATGCCTCGCCCTGCTTCAGCTGTCACTGGTCGGGCTGCAGCAGCTGACCAGCACCGATTGTCCGGCACTCCCTAGTGAGATTAACCCAGCACCTCAGTTGAAAATGCAGAAATCACCAGTCTTCTGTGTCGCTCGCGCTGGGAGTTGGAGACTGGAGCTGTTCCTATCTGGCCATTTTCCATATTGATGCATTCTAACATTTTAATGATTAAAGCAACTTTGGTTTTAGTATAACTCAATAAGAAAAACACTGCCAATTCAAATTGTACAATATAGCCTAATGTTATAGATATGCTGATATTATTAAATATATTACTATTTACTTAATACAGTAATTTGTTTTCAGTACTGAGTCACTTGTGAATATTTTAGTAGATTTTGCTGAAAATATATCAACATTATTTTGTTAAAATTTTCATTTGCCCTTTCAAATTTATTTTATTTAACACAAGTAATAGGCATAACAATAAACTTTTAAGGGAGCTTTACTAGTCATTTTACCAAGATTGAGAGATTAGCAAGTTGAAACTTATCCTAAGTCAATTTTTATGTAAAATATTGTCCAACACTTTCTGAAACTTACACGTTTATTTTGAAAAAGCAATAACAAATATGCCTTAGTCAGAACTTCTCCTAAGTTGTTTATGAGCATTCAAGACAGACATTAATATGTAATTTATTAATTTGAGAGTGTTCTTTTGTAAGTAATGAGTAAAATATATTACATATTTATTTGATATTTAAAGTGGATATAAAATGAATCAATTATATTTAAGGGGATTATGCCAAAAGCTACAGAATATTCATACTAGCATACTTTTTAACTTCACAAATGAGTTAAAATCACATAACTTAATATTAGAAAAAAGCTAAATATTTTATTAATAAATCACATTAAATATTTGTTTTTAATAGCTGAAAATATTTTTTAAATTTTCAATATATTTAGAAAGCTCTATTCCACAGCTTGTCAAAAAAATTATATACATGTCCCTTCTTGTCTTTACAAATCAAGTCAAATGCCTAGTAATTTGAGAAGTCTCCATTCTGATTTCTATGGAGATTGTACAATTTACATTCCCAGCAACAGTGTATAGTAGTTCATTTTTTTCTGCCTCCTCAAAGTAGCATTTCCTAAAGCATCTCAAAGTAACAAGGCCAAACCGCAATACTTCTGATTCAAGCCTGTTTCTATCAGTCTCTTAAACTCTGTTGTTATCTTTGAGATAAAATACTTTTTTCTTAAGACATACATTCAATCATTCAGGAAATTCTTCCAAATAAATTTCAAATCTGTCACCATCTTCTTCTCTACCACTGGAACATTCTTATACTTTCAGACTGACTCACTTCCTCAAGCTCTCCAATGTTTACTTAGCTATCATCCTCTTATTGAGACGTCACCTGACCACATACATTACTTGTGGTGCTCTCTCCAACACAATCCTATCTTCCTTCCTTTATTTTTTCTCACCACACTTAATTGGCAACCTACTACATGATTTATTTAGTTGTTGCTTGTCTTCCTCTACTTGAGAAGAGATAATTTTGTTATTATTGTTGTTCTCTGATATATAACCAGATAATACCTAGAGCCCAGTAGGTACACAATAAGTATTAATTAAATGCATATGTACTTCAATGCATTTGAGTTTGAAACATTCCCTTCCACTGTCTTTTCATATAAAACTAAACAGGATAATCAGATGCCACATTGAGACCACATTTACCAGCTTTACCAAATGCACAATATGTAAGATCACACTCATCTTTCTATGCGGTTACCAATGCCTGTGTTTATGATGGTATTGGGGCAGTGTACTCTCGAGTCCACTTTCCAATGGTTCTCCCATAATAATGCTATTCTCATTTTAACTTTTCAAGTGTACTTTTGAAAGTGATTTTGATTTTCTTTGAATGGGTATATAGTTGATAATAATAAAGGCATAGCTATAAGAAGACACGAAGTCTTTTATGCCAATTTGTTTCTAGATTTTAAACATAAGAAAAGCTTCTTAATATTTGTAATTTAATAATTTTAAAAGTTTACAAAAAGTCTGAAAGAAAAAAATCTATTATTAATCTAAATTTTTTTTTATAATTGCTTCAAAATAGGGTGTATGATAGATAAGATAAGGCATGCACTAGTTGTAGTCCTGCTTCACTCACTTGGAGATAAATAATGGCTTTTGAACAGCACTTCCAACTCATCTAATTCAATCTGATTTGATACCTCCATTGGGAAGTATAGATTATTCTGAATTGATTGCTTTGGGGAGTCTCAACAGATATTTCATATTCAACGGATTAACATAAGTAGCACACTGTGTTGTTCAGTCTCCTTTTCAAGGCCAGCTATTATTTGCGCTCAACACTGCCCCATTTACAGGTATGATACAAAGCATGATAATCTGTGCAAATCTGTGAAAACATAGGTTTTTTACTGAACTTATGAAAAATTTGATTTTGGAGACCTGGATATACTTACTAATTATTTCTAAATAAAACTTTTAGGTAGTTGCAATATAAGAAATAAATATAAATTTAGTAGAAAATAATTTTGTATTGTCCAACTTTTATCTATACGATTCTCTCCCTCTATCTCATGTTCCTTGCAACAAAAAGGTTTGAAAAGCTAAAACCAGTCCACCTTTGGATGAATCAAGCTTAATGGCAACTTCAATTCATGACCATAATTGTACTATTATATGGAGTCTCCTATAACAAAATCATTAGGCAACCCACAAAAAAGCTATTGTTATTTATATTTTTTTGTTTAAAGTATATTTATATATTATATGTTATGTGCCAGGCTTTGTCTTAGATAATAGATTGATGGACAAGAAAATCAGAATTTGTAATTTTATGCAGCTTATTTTATTTTATTATATTTTGAGATGGAGTTTCATTCTTATCACCTAGGCTAGACAGTGCAATGGCATGATCTTGGCTCGCTGCAACCTCCGCCTACTGGGTTCAAGCAATTCTCCTGCCTCAGCCTCCCAAGTAGCTGGGATTACAGGCATGCACCACCACCTCCGGCTAATTTCTGCATTTTTAGTAGAGATGGAGTTTCACCATGTTGGTCAGGCTGGTCTTGAACTCCTGACCTCAAAAGATCCACCCACCTCAGCCTTCCAAAGTGCCGGGATTACAGGCATGAGCCACCGAGCCCAGCTAGAACTTATTTTCTAAATGGAGATGAAAATAATACTCTAGAAAACACATAAATAAACCACAAAATTAGCAAACTGAGACATGCTCTTTAGCAGGTTACTAGGATGAACAAAAAGTGGTGGTGGCCTTGCTGATGAGCCTGCATTTGTATGCATGTGTGTGTAGAGTGAGAAATGTGTGTGTGTAGTGGGAGTGTGTATGTGTTGAGAGTGGTACAATGTTGGTGGTGAGACTGGTTCATTCTTACAGTGGTTGAAAAAGAGCACTATGAAAAAGTGGCAGTTAACTGGGACCACGTTACATAAGCTATAGAAAATTTGTGGATTTTATTCTAAAAACAGAAGATCTTGATGTTGTTGTTGTTATTTTTAGCAGAGATGTAGACTGCATTGATTTACATTTTTACATGCAATTTACCTACGACTTAAAGGATGAATTTTTGCCACCCAAGAATAGGAACAGAGAGAGTCAGTAAAAGTTACCTTCACCAGTAGATTTTAAATGCAAATATTGTCTGGGAAGGATGGCTCTCTCTTGTAATCCCAACACTTTGAGAGTGTGAAGTGGGAGGAGCCCTTGAGCCTTGGTGGTCAAGGCTGCAGTGCTGTGATCACGCCACTGCACTTTAGTCTGGGTGAAAGAGTAAGACTGTCTCAACAAAATGCAAATATTGAGAAATAGGCATATATTACTAACAACACAATATAGAAACATGACAGGAACAATAGAGACTAACTACTGAAGTGCTAGACCCCAGTGGGTCACTGAGACAAGTAATAGCATGTGCTAACAGAGCCAGAAACTATTATTAATGCTTTGCATTATTTTATCTAATTGTCATCACAACATTATGCAGTAGATGTTATTTTCCTCATTTTACAGATACGAACACTATGGCACAGAGAATTTATTGCAAATTTATACATCTAGCAAATGACATAGCATAGAAATGGAAATAGATAATTTTATTCCATAGCCTACACTATTGAATATTATAAGTCATCTCTGATTGTACATAATGCTCTGAAGCAATCACCGAATACAAAGTGTTTCTATCCAAGTTTATTTCTTAGTGAATTCAATAGAATCTTGGACTTTCTGTGTGATTGTCTTCCAAGTTCCTAATTATTTGCAGCGTATCATTAAGTTTAAAATCCTAAATTGACAACTACTTAAGAACAAGGTATTCCTACATTTAATAAAGAAAGCAAAATTATGAATCCAAGCTAGAATTTAACTTTATGTTTTTATACCACTGTACTTTTCAGTATCACATGCAATTTATTTTTCATTCAAAATCCTTCTGAACTTCTGGAACTAATAAGTGATTATAGCAAGATAAAGGTTATTGCAAGATAAAGGTTAATGTACTAAAGTCAATCACTTTCCTGTACATCAGCAATGCACAAGTGAAATGTGAAATTAAAAACATTATTATTTACATTAGTAGCCCAAAAATGAAATGCTGAGATATAAATCTCACAAAATAAGTACAAAATCCATGTAAGGAAATCTCTGAAACTCTGAAAGATATCAGAGAAGACCTAACTAAATAATGCAATATCCCAGCTTCTGGATAGATAGATTCAATTTTGTGAGAATATTAGGTCTTCCCAATTTGATCTATAGATTGAACAGAATTGCATTCAAATTCTCAATAGGTCTTTTGTAGATATTGACAAACTTATTCAAAAGTTTACAGGGAGGGTCAAAATATCTAGAATAGCCAACTCAATACTGAAATAAAATAGCAACGTTGGGGAGAGACACTGCCTGACTTAAAGACTACTATAAAGTTACATTAACCAACACTTTGTGGAATTGGCAAATATAGATCAAAGGAACATAATAGAAGGCCCAGAAATAGATCCACATAAATATGTCAACTGATCCTTGACAAAGGAGGAAAGATAGTCTTTCCAACAAATGGTGCTGGGACAACTGGATATCACACATGCAAACACACATGCACACACACGCATACACACACAAAGAATCTCAACTCAGACTATACAGTCAGAATTCTTCAGAGAAACAGAACCAACGAGATAAAAATGGGTAGAGATTTATCGACAGGAATTGACTTATTATGGAAGGCGGAAAGTCCCAGCCTACAGGCACAAGAGCAATTAGCACACATTTTTGAGGGTAAGTGAATATGGATGTCCCATGTCACATATAGTACACATTTGCCACCTTCTGCTTTTTTGTTCTATTTAGGAACTCAAAAGATTCAGTGATTCCCACCTGCATTGGTGAATGCAGTCTACCAATTCAAATGCTAATCTATTCCAGAAACACCCTCACAGACTC
The DNA here is from genome assembly GCF_037993035.2 of Macaca fascicularis. Classification (NCBI taxonomy): domain Eukaryota; kingdom Metazoa; phylum Chordata; class Mammalia; order Primates; family Cercopithecidae; genus Macaca; species Macaca fascicularis. The sequence goes on along the minus strand of NC_088391.1, from coordinate 36,323,459 downwards.
ATCCAGAAATAATGTTTTGCCAGCTACTTGGGCATCACATAACCCAGTCAAATTGACACATAAAATTAAACATAAGACAGACCTTACACATTTCAAAAAATTAGTTGTAGTTGATCATAGACCTAAATGTAAAGGACAAAATCATAAAACTCCTAAGAGATAACATAAGAGAAAACCTATGTAACCTTGGTATAGCGACATGTTTTTACATATAATACAAGAGACACGATTTATTTTTTTTAAAAAAGTTAAGTTTGACTTTATTAAAATGAAAAACTTTCTATCTGTGCAACACAAAAGTATGAGAATATAAGCCAGAGACTGAAAGAATATATTTGCACAAGGCAAGTCTGATAAAGGACTGTTATCCAAAATATGAAAAGAACCCTTAAAATTTAACAATAAGAAATTGAACAAGCTAATTTAAAAATGGGCAAAAGACCTGAACAGACACTTCACTAAAGAAGATATGTAGATGGCAAGCAAGCATGTGGAAAGGAGCTCCATTTCAAATGTCAACAGGTAAATGCAAATTAAAACAAGATACAACTGCACATGTATCTGAATGACCAAAATCTAAACAAAATGCTGAAAAAAAAAATTATATAGAGGAGCAACATGAACCCTTATTTATTGCATTCACTGGCAATGCAAATTGGCACAACCACTTTGGAAGACAGTTTGGAATTTTGTTACAAAAGTAAACATACCCTTATGTTTGTGCTCCTGAAAACAAGCATTTTTTTTTCATTGCAGTGCTATGTAAAAGTGGATTTTCTTTCAGTGTTGTGACGCTTAGAACATCTTAATAAAGTTAACTTTTGACCCCTTGTGGTTCCAACAACACAAATAAATTAATTGATGGGACAATCAAATAAGCAAAAAAGTTATAGATATAATAGGTTGAGTTTTATAGCTACAACAATGTAATTCAAATATTTAGAAATGTCTTTTATTTCTAAAACAATTTAATTTCTAACTCTAAACCCTTGGCCTTACTGATGACCAGGAGCTTAATTTAGTTTAAACTGTTCCCTTACTCAAATCCATTAATTTCTCATTAAATTTGGCTTCATAATTTCACCATAGATTAAATTTTTTTTTACCGATACCCTTTCTCCTCTAGTCATAATGGGATAGGGATAGATATTTATATGTGATTGTCTAGATTATGCTGCAAAACCTCTTTTAGAAATAGATCGTATTCTGTTAGTAAAATTTTGACAGGCCAAACAGCATATAATCTTCCTTGATTCATATCTCCTCAACCTTGCTTATCCAATGAGATTTAGCCACTTATTCCTTCAAATATGATTTACCACATCATTCTGTAATAGGCACCTTTTAGTGCTTGCTCTGCCTCTAAGTAGACATTCATGATCTCTTGCTCAATTCTAACTTTGCTAGAAAACAAGCCCTAAGAAAACATCTGATGTATTATCTCCTTATTTCCTGGGCACTGAGAGAAGCCTACTTGTAACTCTATTGCATTGTCCACTCTTCCCATATTCCTAAAGACTGAAGTAGGGTGGAGATGGAATCATTTTTACAAAATTTCTAACTCTCTTTTCACAAAAAGAGATAACTTGATAACTGCATTTTCCTCTGCAGTTGGAGTTTTTCTCTCCCTCAGGGCACAGAGACCCAAAGCATAATGCAGGTTGCTGTCATTCTAATCACAATTTTTGCCTAAAGGTTTATGATGAATTGACAAAAATACAGAAAAAAACTTAGTTTTATGTCATGTGGTATTCTAGAACCAGTCAGAAATGAAAAAGAAAAAGCACAAAATTCTCTCTTGGGTTCTAATCCCTGGCAATATATTTTATTATCTTCTTACAAAGAATGGAGGGAGACCTTTACAGTCATGTTTTATATGCACTATAGACCAAATGAACCTAATAGATATTTACAGAACATTTCATTCAATGGCTATGGTATATAAATGTTCACCACAGCACATGGATCATTCTCAAAGTGAACCACATATTTGGCCATAAACAAGGCTTAAGCAATTTAAAATTATTGAAATACATCAAGTATCTTCTCTGGTCACAATGGAATAAACATAGAAATCAACAATAAGAGGAACTTTGGAATTTTGAAACATATATTCATATGCAGAAGAAAAAAGAAACTAGACCCCTATCTCTTGCCATGTAAAAAATCAAATCAAAATGTATTAAAGACTTAAATGTAAGATATCTAATAAGATGAAACTACTACAAGAAAACATTGGGGACAATCTCCAAAACATTAGTATGGAGATTTCTTGCATATTTAGTATGGGAATTTCTTGCAACCAAAGCAAAAATGGACAAATGGAATCACATTAATTTGAAAAGCTTCTGTACAGAAAAGGAAGCAATTAGCAAATTCAATAGACAACCCACAGAATGGGAGAAAATATTTGCAAACTACCCATCTGATAAGGATTAAAAACCAGGATATATAAGAAACTCAACTCAATTGAAAAAAACCTAATAACCCAGCTTAAAAATGAGCAAAAGATATGAATAGACATTTCTTCAAAGAAGACAGGTAAATGTGAAATAGGTATGTGAAAATGTGCTCAACATCACTGATCACCAGGGAAATGCAAATCAAAACTATAATGAGATATTATCTCCTTTAAATTAAAATGTGTTTAATCCAAATGACAAGCAATAATAAATGCTGGGAAGAGTGTGGAGAAAAAGGGATCTCTTGTAAACTGTTGGTGGGAATATAAATTAGTACAACCACTACGGAGGACATTCAGGAAGTTCCTCAACTAAAAATATAACTTAAATATAATAAAGTAATCCCACTGCTAGGTATATACCCTAAAGAAACCAAATCAGTATATTGACTACGTGTCTACATTCCCATGTTAATTGCAGCACTATTTACAGTAGCCAAGTTTTGGAAACAATGTAAGCTCCCATCAACAGACAAATGGATAAAGAAAATGTGGTTCTTATGCACAGTGGAGTACTAGTCAGCTATAAATAGGAGTGATATTATGTAATTTGCCACAACATGGGTCCAGTGGAAGACATCATGTTAAGTGAAATAAGACAGTCACAGAAAGACAAACTTCACATGTTCTCACTAATTTACAGTACCTAAATATTAAAACAAGTGAACTCATGGGAATGGATAGTAAGAATGATGGTTACCAGAGGCTGGGAATGAGGGACTGTTTGGGATGCTTAGTGGGTACAAAAATATAATTAGAGAAAATAAAAAATATATAGTATTTGACAGCAAAACAAGAGGAATATAGTCAAAAATAACTTATTGTACATTTCAAAATAAATAAAAGACTGTAATTTAAATGTTTGTAATACAAATAAAGGATAAATGCTTTAAGTGACAGATACCCCATTTACGCTGGTGTGTAATGAGTACATGTTATATGCCTGTATCAAAATATCTCATGCACCCATAAATATATACACCTATTATGTACCCACATAAATTAAAATTTTTTTTAAATGAATTGTCATGATAACTAGTCAAATGATTCATTAGATATTTAGAACAAATAATTTTGGTGCTGTGCATGCAAAATCATGAATTATATGGCAGAGAATCTAAGGACCTAGGAGAAATTGAACATTTTATAATCTATTTACTAGAATTCTCCTCCTATATGAAAGGAAATTCAGGCTTACACAATGGAAAATACCTGGCCAAGGAAAATTTTAAATTGATTTTCTAAAAATTTCTGCCCTTTATTCAGTAATCTTCAGAGGAAAATATAATGTTAAAAAATGAAAAGACAAGTGAGAAAGACAGAGAGATAATATTTTTGTCAAAGGCTATCTATGGTAGGATTATTTTGTGTAATTTTTCTAGAAAGTCAACATGCAGTAACAATAACTTTGCATTAAATAGTCATTTGCCTACTAGTTTCCTTAAAATTAAAGATGAAAGCACATGATAAATAACATTTAGGGATTATTTAATGAGAAAAATTCAATTTTTGTATATTGAAAATCAGACGTAATATTTAGGGTAAACATTATATTTAGTGTAAGAAGCATTTCCTGGCTTCTGCAGAGGTGGCTAATGAAGTCCATGAGTGGCACTCATGACGTCTTTATCAAATGACTGCTCAGCCATTTGTTCTCTTCAAAACAAACTTCCTCAAGTTTTTGTAAAATCTGTGGACTGAACATTTTTCAGATCTTCAATTACTGGTTCATTTTTTCTTAATAATTCTTCTTAAATTTCTCTCTCTCTTTCCACATTTTACTAAAAGCAGCCAAGAGAAACCAAGTTGCTCCTCAAAATTTTACTTCAAAATCTTCTTCAGTAATACTTTACACCACTTTCAGTTACCATAATTTTTTAATTTCCAATCTCAGCATGTCATTCATAGGTTATAGACTCCTCATGCTCACACATTTGTTTCATCTCTGGTCATTCCAGATGAAGGGAGACTGCTTGAGATTCTAGAGATGGCTGAATGCAACATTTAAAACATTTGAGAGAATACAGCACACCAGGGAGACTACTATCAGGAGGATAATACTGAAAGTTTAAAGTATGCTCCTTAGCAAGGGTTCCCATAAACCAAACTACCTAAAATCAAATAGATCAAAGAATGAACTAAAGAGTCTACTCACTTAACTAAATGGCATTTTCATTAATCCCCTACAGCTGAATCTCTAAATTCAGTGGGTTTCTAGATTGGATCTTCTGAGGGGTTGACTGTCCTCAGTGAGCCATAAAAAGGCTTCTTTACATGGTGTACCATAATAACCTACTGTTACAACATCAATCCCCCTGCATGGGAGAGTTTTTATACAACCAGAAAACATGCATTGAAAATGACAATTGAATAAAATCCCTTTATAAAATATTTAAATGTACCATTAGACAACCAAATGTGCCTAAAGCTTTTATTATTTTCCCAGGAATGTAGGTTTGAAAAATCAAACATTATTTATAAACTATTTTAGCAATTTATAAGTCACCATACCAACATATTTAATTTAGATCATTCTATCTTTTCTATGATGAGTCATGGAATGCAGAACTTTTAATAATAAAAACTTTAAGGAATCAGGAAAACAGGGCAGCCTCCTGGTCCAACATGAGTCTATGATTAATTGACATTATATTTATATCTTCTTGAATACCAGCTGTTTTATCAATTTAGGTCTATAGCACTGATAACTGATGGGTTATCATAGGTAATTTGACTTAGACCAAGGAATTCATTCAAATTATGTGAATTATTGGCTAATTTACCATGCAAATCTGGCAAAGTATTTCCTTGGTATTCAATTAATTTTTGTTCTACTTGGTTTAGCAGCTTTATAAACCAGTCAGTCTTTTTATTAAACTTTCAAGAATTCTTACCCAGTCCAATTCTTGGGGAGTTGGAAAATTTATGGTGTATTCCTACCGATAATGTGATTTTTAGGTTATTAGAAACTTGTATTCAAAAGTGCTTTTCAGGATCCTATCCATCTTTTCATGAATCCCTTTTTCAAGAGACACCATATTCTAGGATTTTGCATGATTGTGAAGTTTTCAGAAACTGCATCAGAATTAAGCAATTAACTGTGAAAATGACTTTAAATAGCTACAGCTAAAAACACAATTGACAAGAAAATTTGGTTATTTATGTGATATACAATGATTTAACATAATAGACATAATTATAATTGATAGCATATACTCAGACATATTTAAATTTTAGAAATCCCATACAATTTTGGAACATATTGATGGAACACACTAAAATATAATCTGAAGGAGGTTAAACACTATCTTTCATTTTGACAATGCTTCCCATGTAACTTAACATGTTAAATAGTCCCATCTACCTCTCTTTTGGATGCTTCAGGGGCCCTCCCAAAATTAGAGGTCAGAAAAGACAATTTGAAGCTAAAATTTGATTTTGGGAAGCCCATTAAATATGTTAAAGGTTTAAAACAGTTGATATTATGAAATAGAATTCCAGGCCACCATAAGCCATTCATTTAGCCAAAATGATGACTAAAAAAATTTTTTAAAGTCAGTAACTTTCACTTATTAAAAGGGACAGAGAGAAGACTTAGCTTTCCAAACAATCTGTCTCTTGTGTTTCCCTTCTTTTTACAGTAGTTTATTCAAAAAGAAAACAGAAATATTTCATTATTCTTTAATATTACATGAAAATCTTGTTTAAGAGAGAAAGCCAAATTTCACCCTTGCATTAGTCTACAATTAATGTGAATCCCAATTTTTAATGAACCTTATAGACAAATCTATCAATCTTAATTGGTTTCACCACAAGATGAGATTACCATAAATCTTTATAACCCTTTATAATTTTTGTGGAAGAACAGACCAGTGCTGTAAGAAAAAACAGTTGTGGTTTTATTGCAATGTTCAATTTACAAAAAAACTTAACACTACTCCTTTATAGCTAATGTTCACACAGAATTTCTTTTTACAAGATTAATTTTTTACAAAACTTCCACAACTTGCTCAAATATTTAGATTTATATTATCTAATTTAAAACAATCTTTTAACCCTCCAAACTAGGCAAAAATTTACATTCTTATGTCTTCTTATAATCTTTTACTAAAAACATATTTTAATTTCTTTACACACCTTGCATGTAAATTTTTTTTTCAGTAGTCTCCATTACGTGTGCTAATGGTAGTTTTAGCAATTTTTAATTTTGGTGAAAATCCTGGTAAGCTATTTTAATTATGTACTAGGTGCAGTTAAGGTCTGATTCTGTCCAACATAGCCAGGGGTGTGGCAAAATCCACAGTTCCCCAGGCCTTACCAAACTGTAAAGCAGGCAAATCAAAAAATTTTCAAAAGTCAGAGAAGCAGTTTATGATCTTAAAGCATAATTTAGCAGACATAATATCTGATCCACTCAATTTAGACCAAATGTCTTTATTTTATCAATAATCTCCAAAACTGTTTTTATTTCCAAAAGATTACTAAAGTTACATAAACTAAAAGACATTAATTACAGTCTTTAGTTTTCTGTGAAAATATTTGATTTAAGCGCTTATTTTTTAAGCCAACTAATTAGTCCTCTTTTATATAAACATCACACACATAACACACATATAACTACACAGACAGACAGAAGAAGCTCCAGTAGTTGTAGCATTTTTCATTTGCCAGTTTTTAAGTTTTTTAAGTGGAATTCTGGCTTTAGGGGTAGAGTTCTTGGAGGAACATGTCCAGGAAAGCATGCAGTTTCCAGGAACTAATATAATAAGCAGGCATTGCTGAAAGGCAAAACAGATTAGAAATTAATGGTCCCATCCCCATTTTTATACCGGATCCTGGGTCCCAAAAATAGAGAATCAGTCCATCTCCCATGGGAGTCTTATCTCTCAGAGGAGGTAGGGACAACTCCATATTCCTAGGCGGCCAAGAGCATGCTTCTCTGATCCAAAGGCAAAGAGCTGAGTAGTCCCATAACTGCCATTAGACATCCCTAAAAATATGTGTCATACCTAGTTATTATATGCCAAAGCTCTCTCATAATATGAAGTAATTTCTGACACCCCCAAAAGTAAAAAATGTCACATAATGCAATGCAAAACAAAACAAAGTCTTACATTTTGAGGAGAATCTATCTACTTTCAGTTTCTGGGGTTTCATGAGGAAAACAGGTTTTTCCCAAAACTAGGTCTATGGTGCCTCCTATGTTTTTCCCAAGCCGCCCCAGGCTGTTAGAGCTTGAATATCCACTTGTAATTAAACTGACTTTTAACTGTAGCGCCCAAGATGTTGCGTGGGGTAACCAAATTAACATTTTTCATTCTGGCCAGAGCAAAATATGTGTGACAAAACATAGAGTTAGCCACTCCGCTTAGTACCCAATATTAAACAGGCAAGGCTCAAACTTGCCCCCAGATGGGCCCCATTATCTCTAAATTGCTTTGGAATCTTCTTCATATTAATAGACATCCCTAGATGAGACTAATTTGGGAAACCTCATTTTTTAATGCAATTCAGTGCATTCTGAACATTCCACTGTAAGTTATCTTCAGTAAGATTTTGCTACTTACGTAAGATGTTGCTGCTCTCCTGGCCTAATATATAAGCTGGAAGGAACTTAGTTTTGTAGAAATTAAGAATTACCTTGATTAACTTAGTCAATCTTTTTTTTTTCCTACCTAATCACACAAGAAAAATGAAACTAAGGAGTAGAACACAAAAATCCCTGTGAATTTTCCAAAGCCAACTTTTACAACCCCCACAATATTACCATTTACTACCAGTTTCTTTTTAATCCAGTCAAATTTAAGAGGCCTCTAACTTGATCCAGTTAATTACTGGATCAAATCTGATTCTAGATCCAGTCCAGTTTCTGTTGTGACTTCCAAAACCAGTTTGGAAGGAAATTTGTTCAATGAAACTCAGAGAGCTCAAAACACAAACCTTTGGAGCTCTGAAATCCAAGAAAGAACTTACGATGATTCCCAGCCATTCTGAGAGATTAAAGAACACAGGTATTATCTTGCAGGTCACTTGCTTGTTCACTCAGTGCTCGTGGGGGTTGTTAGGAGCTCTGCTTCAGATCACACTCCTGACACCATCTGTTAAAAGAAAAACTTCACCCAAATTAAATTTAAAAGAGTTTAATTGAGCAATGAATGATTTCTGAATCAGGCAGCCCCCAGAAGCACAGCAGATTTAGAGAGACTCCAGGGGCACCTCATGGTCAGAATAAATTTATAGAGAAAAATGTAAAGTGACGTACATAAATCGGAAGTGAGGTACAGAAACACCTGGGTTGGTTACAGGTTGACATTTGTCTTATGTGAACACAGTTTGAACACTCAGCAGTGTATGAGTGGTTGAAGTATGACTGCTGGGATTAGCCAAGACTCAGCTATTGTTACAGACACACACTCCTAAGTTAGATTTTCAATCTTGTCTACCTATTAAGTTAGGGTATGATTTACCCACAAGGACTCAAATATAGAAGTGCAGAGTTCTTCTCCTACCATATTTAGTTTACTTTAAAATTACAGTGCATTAGACCATTGTTCAGCCAAGTTATTTGCTGCTCTATAACAAGGATTGACTTTCCTCCAGTTCCCAAAACCATGTTCCTCATTTATATCTAAGCTTTCATCAGAATTATCCTTAACATTCACATTTCAAAATTGCACCTCAAAACCTTTCTAGCTTCAGTCCAGATCCAAAGTAACCTCTACATGTTTAGATATTTGTTACAGCAGCAATTCATTTCTTGGTACTAAAATCTGTATTAGTCTGTTCCAGTTCTCAAAATAAAACACTATAGACTGGGTGGCCTAAACAAGAGGAATTTATTTCTTACAGTTTTGGAGGCTGGAAAGTCTTAAGACTGAGGTGCCAGCTGATTCTGTTTCAGGTAAGGGTTCTTTCACTGGCTTGTAGAAGGATATATTCTCACTGTGTCTTAGTAGCAAGAGAAAGAAGAACAAGCTCTCTAGTCTCTCTTCTCGTAAGAACACTATCTTATTCAACTTGGGCTTCTATGACAAAGTACTATAGACTAGGTGGCATATAAATAACCAATGTTTATTTCTCACAGTTCTGAAGGCTGGACATTTAAGATCAGGGTGCCAATATAGTCAGATTATGGCAATAGACTTCTAAGTTGCAGACTGCCAAACTCTGGCTGTGTCCTCACATGGTGAAAAAGGAAGAGAGTTGTATCAGATCTGTTTTTTAGGGGCATTAATCCCTTTCATAGGGCTCTATACTTATGATTTAATCTTTTCCCAAAGGCTTCATCTCCTCAGACCTTCTCATGTAGTGTTAACGTTAAGATTTTTACACACAAATTTTGGGGAGACACAAATATGTAGCCTGTAACATACACTAATGCTATGATGGATATCATAAGTCCCACGTTTGTGATCTTATTCAACGTTATTATCTATCTCAAAATAGAGTGACATTCAATGTTATAAACTTTAGGAGACACAATTCAGTCTATAACACTGTTTTAAACTTTTAAGTACTATAATTTTTTTTTAAGTTTGAAAGAAACTGGAACTTAAGTTATGAAGGATGTGAAGTTTGAAAGCTGATTATAAAACTTTAAGAAATTCTGATTCTAAGAGAGTATTTGATTAGGTATCCTGATCAACCTATCTCTGAAAACATGTAAAACAGTTGCTTAAATGTTTTGAGACACTTATTTAAACATTTATATTAATACTCTGAGGCCAGACATCAAGTGAAAATAAAACCCAGAGATAGAAGCATAGACAGAGACTTGCATTTACCTTGAAGGCATTTGATAAACTGAATAAATTCGAGTTTCTTTTTCATGGCCTCAGGGAAAACTGGTGCAGGTCCATCTACCTATGTTACAAGACTCCAGCTTTTCTCTTCCTCCCGCAAGAAGTTGGTATCCTATGGTCCAGAGCATTAATTTGAGTATAAATTATAAATAATCTTGCCCACTGCTGAGGAGATTTCCAGGAAAAAATACTGCTTGGAAAAAATTGCTAAATGGACAGGAAAGTCTCCCAAGAGATTTAGTAAACACAAGCAAGCCTCTGGGCAAGTTTTCAGCCCTAATACATGCCCCTTGCTTGTCATTACATTTTTAAATTATGAATATATTGCAATGTAGTAATGGGAATTATATTGTCTGCAAGCATCTGCCAGCAGCAATCACACATCTCCTGTGTAGGAACACAATTACAACTTAGGCCTCAATAAAACCTACACATAACTTTCCAAGAGGTTGGAGCTCACAAATACAAAGCAATAAGGCAACATAAACAAGAACAAGAATAGACAATAAACAGACGAACCATTAGTGCTATAACAAGACATTAGAAGTCAAGAATTGAAATAATTATATTTAATGCATTTGGCAATACAAAACATTAGGCTGAATAGGCAAGTAATAATCATAATACTTCAAAAATACTCATGTAGATTGTAAAATAAACAATAATTCTCCAAAAAAATTTAAACTAGAAACCATTAGTTAGATTTAGCAACAGAAGTGACTCAACTTAAGTGAGAAACTATGATTTGGAAAAACAAAACAAAACTAAACTAAAAAGATCAATATTACACTGGTTAGTAACAAGCCATAGATCTTGCCCACACTCAAGAGAAGAATCTTATGTAAGGAAGTGGGCGTAATTGTGGCCCATCTTAGTTTACATTTGCTGCAGCCCACCATTAAGCTATACCACCACCACCACACACACTCCGTCATACAATAGTAGAATAGATGAAGGATGGTAGCTATTAAAATTATGATTTAAATAAGGGGAAATTTGGAGATAAAAAACTATCCACTGGTCTAGAGCAGTTGTTAGCTTGCGGAACACTGGAAATTCCTTGATTAGGTTTTAAAGCCTAGCAGTAGTTCTCATTACCTTTCAGCTCTGCTTCTTTACCCTGTTTTCTGTCCTCGAGGACATCCTTTCTATTTGATATGGTTTGGCTGTGTGCTCACCCAAATCTTATATTGAATTGTAGCTCCCATAATTCCCCATGTTGTGGGAGAGACTCAGCTGGAGGTAACTGAATCATGAGGACATTTTTTTCCCCAGGCTGTTCTTCTGATAGTGAATAAGTCTCATGAGATCTGATGGTTTTACAAAGGGAAGCTCCCTTGCACACACTATTAGCCTTCCATCATATAAGATGTAACTTTGCTTTTCTTTCAGTTTCCACCGTGATTGTGAGGCCTCCCCAACTATGTGGAACTGTGAATCAATTCAACCTCTTTCCTCTATAAATTACCCAGTTTTGGGTATATCTGTATTAGCAACGTGAGAACAAACTAATACAATAAATTGGTGCCGGTAGAGTGGGGTGCTGCTCTAAAGATACCAAAAAATGTGGAAGTGACTTTGGAAGTGGATGACAGGCAGAGGCTGGAACATTTTGGATGTCTCAGAAGAAGATAAGAAAATGAGAGAAAGTTTGGAACTTCCTAGAGACTTCACGGGCTCAGAAGGGGAAGATGTGGGGAAGCTTAGAACTTCCTAGATACCTGTTGAATGGCTTTGACCAAAATGTCGATAGTGATATGGACAATGAAGTCCAGGTTGAGGTGGTCTCAGATGGAAATGAGGAAATTGTTGGAAACTGAAATAAAGGTGACTCTTGCTAGGTTTTAACAAAGAGACGGGTGGTATTTTATCCCTGCCCTAGAGACCTGTGGAACTTTGAACATGAGAGAGATTATTTGGGATATCTGGTGGAAGAAATTTCTAAGTGGCAACGCATTCAAGAGGTGAGAGAATGAAAGTTTGGAAAATTTGCAGCCTGACAACGCAGTATAAAAGAATAACCCATTTTCTGGGGAGAAAAATCAAGCAGACTGCATAAATTTGCATAAGTAAGGAGGATTCCAATGTTAATCACCAAGACAATGGAAAAAATGTCTCCAGGGCATGTCAGAGATCTTCAGCCACCCCTCCCATTACAAATTTGGAGGCCTAGGAGGGAAAAAGTTTCATGAGCTGGGCCCAGGGCCTCCCTGCTCTACTCAGTCACTGAACATGGTGCAGTGCCCTGCATCCCAGCTGTTTCAGCTGTAGCTGTGGCTAAAAGGAGTCAACATACAGTTCAGGCCATTGCTTCAGAGTGTGCAAACCCCAACTGTTGGCAACTTACACTTGGTGTGGGGCGTATGAGTGCACAGAAATCAATAACTGAAGTTTGGAAACCTCTGCCTAGATTTCAGAGGATGTATAGAAATGCCTAGATGTTCAGGCAGAAGTTTGCTACAGAGGGGAGGCCCTCATGGAGTACCTCTGCTAGGGTAGTGTGAAAGGCAGAGGTGGGGTTGGAGTTCCCACACAGGGTTCCCACTGGGGCCACGGCCTAGTGGAGCTGTGAGAAGAGGACCACTGTCCTCCAGAACCCGGAATGGTAGATCCACTGACAGCTTGCTCTGTGTTCCCGGAAAAGCCACAGACAATCAACAACAGTCCATGAAATCAGCCAGGCGGGGAGCTGTTGTGCAGAACTTTTTTAGTTCGTCTAAAACGGGGTCTTTGTCCATCCTACAGCCACAGAAATTTAGGCTCACAGAAGGTTTGAAGGGTGACTGAAGCAGGGTTTTATTGGACAAAAAGAAAGGAAATGGGGAAACAAGGACTCTTGCTAGGCTAGAGTGTCTACTAGAGCACTTCCTGCCCAACAGTCTGAATCCCAGGTTCCACACAGGAAGAGGAGGGGCCAGGCTCTTCCCTGCTGCATACGTCATGAACTTCTAGAGGCTCCACCTCAGTGGGCAGGCTGATTGGAGTGTCTCCAGGTATCCCCTCGCACCTGGCTGTTTCATTACCCATTCTAATGAAGTATATCTAACTGCCATTACATTAAAGATAAGAATGAAGACCAATTTTAACTGCTTCCTGCTGATGTGGGGTGCTGTTTTGAGGGAAATGGCAGTTAGAGCTCTCTCAGAAGCCTATCTAAGGGTTCCCAGCAGAAGGCACCATTGTCAGAAGCTCTGGTTGTATGACTGTTTGGAGTTTGATGGCCTGAAGGCAAGCACAGACAAATCAGGTTATTAGAACACATGTAGCAAAATGAAACAAAGGGAGGGGTAAGAACAGCTCAAAAATCCCAAAACCTTTTGCCAGTTTGCACAGGGAGAGGGAGGCCCAAAGTTTGACTGGCAAAAACACTTTATCCTATTGCTAACATGTTGGGCTTCTGAGTTCCCGTCCCCTGATCCTAAGCCAACCAGTTTAATGATTGAGAAAGTAATTCTTTCCAGTTTGGAGGATACATTTGAGGGGAGTGTCTAATAGTATGAAGACACAATTACCTATCAGTGAAGAGAGGATAGAGGAAGAGAGAGAGAGAGAAAAAAAAAAAAGATTTATTTTTTGAGTCCCAGGGCTTCAGGTTGCATTTGAAAGGGGTAGAGACTAAAAATGAATGGCTACCCATCTAGAAAGAGGGAAGCAGGCATCCCTGGTCTCCTTCTCTTTCTAGCATATACCCACAGTACATGAGGGAGTGAGGGCAGAGCATCCTCTTTCTCTCTTCCATCTTTGCATCCCCAAGTCCCGATGACCTTGGCAGGTCCCACCATGAGTGCCAAAGTGGCTTGCATTTATGAAGCAGGGAGGGCCCAGAGAATAGGAATTATCATCAGCTCTCACCTATGCCTCTATCTGCCTTATTGTCAGTAGCCTTTCAGATCTCTAGAGGTCGTTTATGCCATGGATATTAACGTGGCATTTATCCATGAAACAGGAAGCTTGGGGTGGCTTAATTGGCAGGAATCAGCCATAGTCACCTGCGTTGTGCCTTTTAACTTCCATTATTGTCTTCTTTTGGATCCCTCAGATCCAACTTTCCTTCCTAGGGCTTTGACCCAAAGCTTGAAATTGAGTTTGGGACAAAAATGTGTCTCAGTGGGGTGTGTGGACTCCTTATCATAAACTGAATACTAAGGTAAAACTGTGGAACTGAGTCCTCCTTCAACAAGGGAGAGGAAAGGATGTCTTATGACACATCCAGATAACTGGTAGCTATAGTTAAACTTACTAGGATTTGGGTGCATGGTGGATGGCTTGGTTAGTTCCTTTGGTTTTACTTTCCCAAAAAGGAAACCTCTGGTGATGGGCACTCTATTTATTCCATCACCTGGCAGGATTTGCAGGATAATTGCTCAGAACTAGAATATTGATCCAGACTTTTACATTACTCATCCCTCTTGTTCTTTTTGATCTGCAGCTGGAGTTTGCGGGTTTTCACAGGGACAAGCAGAGTTAGTCTAAAATGTAGGCAAAAATTTAAAAACATCTAATGAGTTAAGAATTTAATGACAAATGTATGATAAGTTTTGAAACATAACTTCTCTCTCTCTAACCTCATTTTTGTTAAAAAAACAAATCATCATAGGTCTAAGTGGTTTGCAAAACAGACTTTAGTCTTATAATTTGTCTGATGATTTTCATGAAGTACAGCAAAAATAATTATTTCTATACAGGCCTTTTGCATTTACTTTGATGGAAGTGCACTCCACACTTTGTGTGCTTGGTGGTTGCACACAATCACAGATAGAATCTTTTAAAGGAATCCCAGATAACACCTTTTAAAGCACAGTCTAGCCAGGGGTTTGTATCCTCAAATACCTGTGAGTTGGGTGATCCTCTCCCCTTAAGTTTCCATGATAAACTTGGAGCTCCTAGGCCTGTTAGAAAGTGACATTCTTTACTGACCACAGGTCAGGAACTTTATAAAGGTACTGTGTAGACAGGAGTATGAGGTCAGTTTCCCCACGGGGCTTTTATTGGTTCTGCAAGTTGAGACTGACTCCTTAAAGAGAAGCATACCCTACCAGTCAAAGACTTGGTAAAATAAGCACTTTCTCCAATTGCGTCCTGTTGCAAAAGAAAAATGGATTCTTATTTCACTGATGCAAGCAACTGTACTGCCATAAGTTAAGAATACCCACAGATAGTTTCTAAATTCTAGAAGAACCAGGCAGAGAGAAACAAACATGCTCCAAATTTTGATCACAGGATGTATACCTTACTTAATTATTAAAGGGTATAAATAGTTCAAAATCAATTTCCTTGACTCTGTACAACAAACAAGGATCAGCAATATTCTAAGTAAAAGTCAAAAAGGTTGCTTGAGCTTTCTGAGTTCAGTCCAGTTAGATAACTCTTGTTTTGCTTCATATTTGTGACTATTTCATCTTTTCATGAGTCCTGTACATTTTTCTTTATTCCAATGTTACAATCTCTAAAGTTAACAGAAACCTGATTGCCTCAAATACAATCAGAAATTGTATTTAAGAGAACCTATCAGTGTCCTACAGCTTATTATAAACCATCTTTTGAAAAGAATTAAACAAGACAATAATTATCTATGAATAGTGAAGTGTCCAGGGTAGTTACAGTTAGAAACACAATTGTTTCTTAAGTTTACAATAACAACATATGAATCTTCATTATGAATGATAGCATACACTCAGACATTTGAATTTTAGAAAATTCCATACGTTTTTGGAACATGTATTAGCATTATTCACAAAAATATAACCTAAAGAAGACTGAGCGTCATTCTGGCAATTCCATATACCAAAACATGTCAAATAATCCTGTTTACTTCCTTTTTCTGGACATTCCAAGTCCTTCTGGACTATCTGAAAAGTCAAGTGCCAGAGAAAACAATTTTGAAACTTAAGTTTGATTTTGGAAAGGCTACTAAATATGTTAAGTTTAAAAAAGACTTGATATTATAAAACAGAATTCCAGAATACCATAAGTTATTTATTTTGCCAAAATGATGACTCAGAAATTCTAAAGAAGCAAAGCCTTTTATAACCCTTTACAAATTTTGCCAAAGAGCAGATTAGCACCTTAGGAAAACCTTGTTATGCTTTTATTGCAACGCTCAATTTACAGAAAAACCACCTAATACCTTTCTTTTTTTTTTTTTTAATTTAGTCAGTATGTTCACACAGAGAACCTCTTCTACGAGATAAATTTCCACAATACTTCCTCCACCTCTTTGAACCTTCAGCTTTCCCTATCTAACTCAAAACAGTCTTTTAACCCTAGGCAAAAGTTTACATTTCTATGCCTCCTTATAACCTTTTACTAAAAAACACATTTTACTGTTTTTACACACCTTGCATATAAATCTATTTCCAGTAGTTTCAATTAACCCCTAGCGATTTTTAACTTTAAGGTAAAACTTGGTAAGTTGCTCTAATTGTGTGCTCACTGCAGCCAAGATTTGCCTTATTAGTAAAGGGCATGGTTAGTTTCATTATTTCCCCAGGCCTTACTAGTTGTGAAGGTAGCAAGCCAAAGAGTTCTCAAAACCCAAAAAGCAGTTAGTAATCTCAAAACACTTAGCAAACTTTGCATCTTACCTGCATAGTTTGGTTCACCTATTTACATTTTAACGACACCTGCATTTTACCAATAATCTTTAAGGTTGTTTTATTTATCAAAGATTAAAGTCACAAACTGAAAGTTACTGCAGCTTATGTCTTCCCTTAAAAAAAAAAATACTTGATCCAAGCACTTGTTTTTCTTTAGGCCAAGTTAATTAGTTATTTTTACAGACATTACACACAATACACACACAGGCAGAAGAAAACCCAGTCCCCACAAGATCCTTTTTCACAATCAAAACTTTACAGAGAGTACTAACAGCCATAGTTGGTGGGGTGGGGCGGTGGGGCGGGGACTGGCCTAGTAAAAACATACTCTAAAAGGGGGAAAAAAAAAAGATTTCCAAGGTTAATTGCTGACGGGGTGGAAAAGGGTAAAGAAAAGAAACAGTTTAAAAATGCCTGAAGAAGAACCTCTTATTCTTATGCAGCTGGTTCCTCCAGCAAGGAGAAAAGTTTAAGCTTAATCCATTTATACCTAGCGTTCCATTATTGGAATGCTCAGGTTTGGGGAGTTATTTATATCCTACTGCTCAAGGTCATTACCAAGATCTGATTTTTTCACACACAAAAAGTTCGCAACCTCCTGCATACATGGGTTAATTACTGTCCGATAGAGTTCAACCCCCTCACCGAGGAAGGGAAAGACTCCGCCCTGGGAAAACACCAGTCAGCCATCCTGGACACCTTGGGCCATGTGTCCAATTCCCAACAGGCAGGGGAGAGCAGCCAGGAGCTGCTGCTCACTGATCGGTCAAGAAAAAGGAAGGAAAAGGCCTTGAAAAGGCCCAAGAGCAACGGGGGGTGGGGGCATGGTTTCCTCACCCCTAGAAATCGGAGGATGGAAAAGCTTAGGAGCAACAGTGAGAGGTTTTGAGTCCCCATTTCACTCGCCACTCCTTGAGCCCCTACGTTGCACATCAAAAATGTTACAAAACTTTCCTCAGTTCAACTAGACATGGGTTTCTTATCCATCTCACACTATGAAAATTTAGGCTCGCAGACAGCTTGAAGAGTAAGTGAAGCAGGGTTTTATTGGGTGAAAAGGAAGAAAAAGAGGAACCAGGGACTCTCCCTAGGTCAGAGTCCTGCTAGAGAGTCTCCCACCCGGCTGACTGAATCCCAGGTTCCACACAGAAGAGGAGGGGTCAGGCTTCTCCCTGCTACAAACATAGTGAACTTCCTGAGGCTCCACCTCAGTGGGCGGGTTGATTGGAATTTCTCCAGAGACCCCCTCCCACCTCCGCCTCACTGTACTCTGCAAAGCCACAGGGGTGGAGCCACCCAAAACCAAGGGAGCCCAGTTCTTGCATCAGGGAGACTTGCCTGATAGACAAGGAGTCAAAGGAGATCACTTTGGAAATTTAAGTTTTAATGGTTGCCGTATGGGATTTCAAACTTTCATGGATCTGTAGCCCCTTTGTTTTGGCCAATTTCTTCTATTTGGAATGGGTAAATTTACCCAATGCCTGTACTCCCATTGTATCCAGGAAGTACTTAACTTGCTTTGTATTTCACAGGCTCATAGGTGGAAGAGAGTTGCCTTGTCTCAGATGAGACTTTGGACTGTGTACTTTCAAGTTAATGCCGAAATGCGTTAAGACTGGGGAACTCTTGGGAAGTCACAGTTGGTTTTGAAATTTGAAGACATGAGATTTGAGAGGGGCTGGGGTGGAATGATGTGGTTTGACTGTGTCCTCACACAAATCACATCTTAAATTACAGTGCCTGTAATTCCCACGTATCATGGGAGGGACCCAGTGGGAGGTAATTAATCACGGGCGTGGTTTTTTCCTGTGCTGTTCTCAAGATAGTGAGTAAGTCTCATGAGTTCTGATGGTTTTATAGAGGGGAGTTCTGCACATACTCTCTTTGCCTGCTGCCATGTAAAATGTGACTTTGCTCTTCCTTCACCTTCTACCATAATTTGTGAGGTCTCCAGAGCCATGTGGAACTGTGAGTCAATTAAACCTCTTTTCTTTATGAATTACACAGCCTTAGGTATGTCTTTATTAGCAGCAGGAGAGCTCACTAATACACTCTTTAATGAAATGTATCACATGTGTGCAGCTAAGTCCTTTTTTTAACAGCCTGTTGCCTGATAATGGGATTTTGGGTATCAAATGGGCTCCTATCATTGTGTACTTTTTCTGTCTTTTTCAGCCAAGTTGGTAGAATCTTTGCTGATATTACTTTCCCGAAAAATTTTTGGATCTGCGGCACAAGTGAAGAGGTTAAGAATCAAGACACGCTTTCTTTTTGTTTAACAACAAATTCCTCAGATTATCTCTTTTCTACTACATTTATAAACAACATGAAGAAACCAAGCAGCAACTTCAACAATTTGCCTAAGCATCTCCTTGGCTATAAACTAAATTTTTCTCTTATTTCTTCTATCTTCCACTTAACTATAGGCAGCACCTTTCCTAACTTTTCTGTCACCATATAAACAGAATTTCCTTTTCCCAGTTTTCAATAATACCTTTTTCACTTCCTTTTGCATCCCTCAAATCTAGATTTCTAATAATACTAGCCTGTAAAAGGCAAATCAGACTTTCAATACCATATCGTCGATATCCTTCCTCCTCAGTATATTGCCTAATTAGAAAGCCACTGCCACAAAATTATCACGAAACTCTGCTTTCAGGTATTATGAATGTGTGTATCTTATATTGTTACCACAACAATAATACCACAAACTTAGCAGCAAAACACAATGTCCATTTATGATCACATAGTTTCTGTGGGCCAGAAGTCCAGATATGACTTAGCCTTGTCCTTTTCAAGGCCTCAGTGAAAGTGATATCCAGGCCTGTGTACTTATCTGAAAATACAACTGGGGAAGAATCTCCAGTTTTCTGAGCTTCAGAGCTCATATGGATGGTTGACAGCATTCTGTTCCATGTAGGCTGTCATACGCAGGGCCTCAGTATCTGACTGCATATCAGTCAAAGACTGCCTTAAGTCCTTTGCTACAGCAATGTATAGCAGCATCACAGTTTGTTTTTTCAAAGCCAGAGTCAGCTCCCATGTTGAGATTAAAGTAGTATGTAACATCAATATGGATATGGCAACTTTTATCAAATTCTATTAGAAGCAAGTCACGGATTTTGCCCACACTTAATAGTTGTAGATTGCACAAGGAGACTAGGAGGTGAAGATAATTGTAGCTCACTGTACAGTTTGTCTACCACAGTTTCTCAAAACTAATAATGGATGTTAGAAGACATTGGGTACATATCTTAAATATGATGGAACATTATCTCAGTAGAATTTGTAAAAAGGGAAAAAAGAATTATTTTTAAACAAACAAATACTGTGTTTACTACATTTCCTCTCATTAATAGAAATCACAAATATTATTAAAAGAAAAAGAAAATTCAACTGGAAAGCTTGTACTGTAAGAAGCAATGAATGAACAAATAAGATGATAACTATAAAGCTAAACAAAAAAAAGACAGAGAATGGAAGAAAAAATCTTTTTTGAGTTTCGATAATTTTTAAACTGAAAACCAAAGAACTAAATATACAGGAGGGAGCTTATGAGAATCAAAATGTTAAAACACTTTGTATTCTTTGAAATTAGAGTACAGATGGTGGTTACCTTTAAATATAAAAAAAGACATTTTAAAATTTCTAGAGTAGGTACTCTTAAAAATACAATTACAGTGTTCTTCTTTTCAATGATTCGAGGAAAAAAGTAAATATAAAATATATGCATACAAAAAAATGAATACAGCAAGAAAAGAGAGAAAATATATATGAAAGGCAAGGAATGAAGAGGAACATGAATAAGATCATAGAGACAAATCCATACAGAGAAAGGATACACGATCATAAATATAAACGTATTTTTGAATAACACATAAGTCAAAGAAAAAGGTACACGCAAATGAGAAAATATGAAAAGCAGAATAATAGTGAAAATACAATATTTGTGGATCAATCAATGTACTTTATCCTATTAGCAAAAGAAAAAATAAACATGTAGTCATCTTGATAGATGCAAAAATGCATTTGAAAAAAAAAAGGCCACTCTCATTCACAAACTAAAAAAAGAAAAAAACTCCGAACACTAGGAATAGGAAGAATTTTCTTTTTAATTCTGATAATACAGTAACCAAAATCTCCAGTAAATCTAACACGCAATAACAAAATATTGAGATATTTTTCCCGGAGTTGGAAATGAAAGCTACTGAAGGCTATATGAAAAATCATTCTAGCATTCCTTATTAATGTTAAACATTAAATTAAATACTGTGTAACTCAGTAATTCCACAGCTACCTTTATTCTGGACAATTCCATCATTTTTTTAGGTTGGTTAAATTGGAGAATATCAGGAAAATGAAGAAGGATGATGTAGAGCAGACATGTTGTGTCAGATTGTCTTGTGCTCTGACCTCGAGCCTGGAAGCACGGGCCTTGATTCTATTGAAGTCTGAATACATTGCTCTACATTCACAGGTCTTAAATAATACTAATATATCACTGCTATTTAAAATGTTGATATGTATATGTTTTTCTTTTTAATTTTAATAAGGAGGTTTGTAAAAGTGATTAAGGAGAAAAAGAACATTTGTGGAATAAATTAGAGATAAATTTCAGAAATTCTTGGATTAAATTTTTAGCAATTCTAAATCTTACAGAATTGGACTTCCCCAACAGTTCATATAACTTTCAGAATTAACTAATCTTTTTAGCAAGATTGGATGAGACTAATATATCAGTATTGTTCAATTATAATGCAGACTTCCATTGGGTGACAGCTGATGTTGGTTCTCTCTTATCAAATAGAAAATGTACAACAATTTTGTCAGATCAGTGGGTAATGCTCTCCTAAATGGTGTTCTTAAAGGAACTCACATATACATAGTATTGATTATAGTGCGCCTTACATTTTGCAAGTAATTAATTCACAATTGTTAAATTACCTATGTTATATTATCTTCCTAACATATTGCGGGGCTGTGAAACAATAGGTATTTAATAATAATTATTGAGTTTGTAATGAGTTGAAAAACTATAGTCACATTAGGTTATGCATCTCAAACCTCATGGATTCATTTTCTAAGAAATATAGCATTTCAAAGAGAACATTAAAGCTATGTGCAAATAATTTATATGACCAACATAAATGTTCGCCCACTTCATATTTTTCTGTATTTCAGGTTTCCCGCCTAACCTGAGGTGATATCACCCAATTATAGGTGGAAATTGAACAATGAGAACACTTGGACACAGGAAGGGGAACATCACACACCAGGGCCTGTCGTGGTATTGGGGGAGGGGAGAGGGATAGCATTAGGAGATGTATTTAATGTAAATGACGAGTTAATGGGTGCAGCACACCAACACGGCACATGTATACATATCGAACAAACCTGCACGTTGTGCACAAGTACCCTAGAACTTAAAGTATAATAAAAAAAATTAAAAAACAAGAAATAACAAATTATTGACTCCAATATCCTTCAATAATGAAAATGCATTTACATACAAACAATACAAGAGAAAGGGAGATCTCTTGCTCCTGAAATAGTGATTACAATGGAAGAATTCCTTAAACAGCCATTCAGAAACACTCAAGTACAAAAGGATCCATCTTTCACATCGTTAGTATTCTGGTCTTGACCAAGGACAAATAAAGACCAGAGTCTATTACCAACTGCTCCGTTAAAAGCTGAGTCCTTCTCTTTCATTTTGCTTGTCACAGTGCAGCAAGTATCTTCAATGATAAACATTGTTTTTCACATGTGATCTGAATATATTTTAAGAGAATTATTTTAAAACACTATGCTAATTTAAAAAAAATCTTCGTGATCATCATATTGCTCAAAAGTGTTATTTGTGTTACTGTCAGTTTGTTTAAACAAACTGTTTAAACATAAAATATCAAGTCTCTTTTTTCAAATATATAGCAGATAAAAAGGCTATGTAAGAATATTTTTTCAATTCTTCCATTCAACATCCACAATCCTCATCAGTGAGAAGTAAAACTAATTTGTTGGCATATGCCCACAATAATTAATGCAAGTGAAATAAATTGCAAGTAATTCTTCACTTGTGTATATTTTGAAACTGCTCTTGTCTCTAATCAAATAAAAATCATTCATACTTCTCACATACACACATACATATACAACAGCAAGAGCAGCAATGTATCAGTGACAGTGACTTTCCTACAAGGAAAGCATTGCCAAATCTTCTGGCTGCCTTCTGATCTAAAAACTGAGTGTACATTTGTATTTTCTTTCTCACTTTATTAATTAGAAATATCGTTTTCTGCTTTTAGAAGCTACATATATATGGTTTCCTCACATCAGAAACAGGCTACATCATGGATCAGCAGCAGATTAGAATCTGAGAGACTATATATATATATATATATAGAGAGAGAGAGAGAGAGAGTAAAATGTAAAATAAGACTGAGTTAATTAATGAATAGATGGCCAATAAATATATTGACACAATAGTGAACTTTACTAGTAGCCAAAGTATATTCCAGTTTTGGCTTATCCGATTAAAGAACGTTGATAAATTCATCTATGCTAAGTAAGATAAAAGACTTGAATATTTTCAGCGTTTTGGAAGAGTATAAATTGTGAATAAATATTTTTATGTTTCACAATTATTTTCACAGACAACCAATTATTAATGTCCTTTAACCTGTGAGCTAATATTATTACTAGAAATAGATTTAAGGAAAAAAACCCAATATTATATATAAAAATTGCATGTCCATTGATATTCATAGCCACATATATTTGTGTGGGTGTGGAACATAGGGAAAATAATGAGGACTGAGATATGCCATCACTAAAAATATTTTTTCATTAATAAATGTATAGAGAAATTTGCATTATATATTGTTAAATGGAAAAGAAATTTGTGAAAATTTTATATTAAAAAACATATGCAATATTAATATAATACAGATGCTCAATAACTTCACATGAAGAAGAGAAGAAATGATATAAACATTAGCAATAATTGCCTAAGAGGTGGAAACTACTTTATAATTTGTTGTTTGTTCAAGCTACCCTCTTATTTTTCAATTTTTTAACCACAAAATACTTCTAACTTAACATGAAAAAAAGTTATTAAAAAAGAGTAAACTTGGAATATTTTATCATTGGCTACCTTATACAGATTTTCACCAGCAAAAAAAGTAATAGTGTATTTCTTTACTGTCATTTTCATCACTTCAAAAATATGTCAGTCCTTTACGTTGTTTGATAGAATGAATAACTTCTGATTTCTAGATTTTGTAATCTGGAAATCAGTGTAGTTCTTATTAAAATAGCACAAATCTAAGGGAGAGTCAGATTTAGGCAAAGTCAGATCATTTTGTTATGTGTATCAGGTTTCTCTCATCAATTCATTGTCTCATGAGTAAGCAAATTCTTCTCTCTTCACAATTCAGACACATAATCTTTTAAGATTAGCCATTTTATTTGTGCAGTGAAGTTTCTCTACAAAATTCTAAACTGCTTAGTTGTAGATACTTTCTGACATCACTTTCCAGTTACTTTCTACAAAAATAAAAAAAAATAATAAATATTTAAGTATCATTGAAACTCTGGTACTCTCCCTTGCACATTTGTGCCTTTGAGGGTCCCTGCTGAGAATTAACCTTTTTGCTCACAGCTTTCCGACCTCATTTAATTTCCTTGGTTTACAATTTTAAAAAATATTTACTTACGTGCTGTGCACTTTCTATTTTCTCTTTTGAACTGAGATATGAGTTCCAAGTAATTGAGCAGCTTTTCTCTCTTTCCTAAGACTCACGTATATAAGCATATCAATCAGATACATTGGTAGCAGATTTTAACACATTTCTTAATTTTGAGTGAAAGTACTCATATAGAAGAATTCTATATAGTCAGATATGTTTTTATTATTTTTACTATTGCCTGATGTGATAGGAAACATAGAAAGATGTGAATAAACCAGATACATTTTAAATATTTATTTTCCTTAAGACTTTTTTTTATTTACTTTCATTGGAGGTCCGAGAATCCTTTATGTAGTTTTACTTTTGTAGAACTACATGGCCTTTTAAGAGGATAGACACTTTGGGTCTTAAAGCTCGTACCTTTTTAGACAGTGTACTTTCCTAGGTTAGTTAGTTTTGTTTAGGCTAAGTTTAAATGACTAAAAATAGTGGCTACAGGCATTTCCCCAGATAAATTATTTCATATACTACTAGTTGTTCCTAACAGCAGGCACATTACAAATACTGATTTTGGTATTTATCTGTGGAAGGATTTCTCCTGGGAAAGTGAGAAAAGATCTCTGGCTCAAGTAATGTGAAACCTGTCTAAAAACAAACTGTAATCTATTTTAGGAGTAAACTGAAAGTTCCCAAGGAATAAGCGAGCTGTCTTCAGATGACTTTTCTGTCAGTGAGGTTCATAATTTTAGCAGGGACATTACTTATTAGAGCGACATTTACTTTTACCATGTTTGATCTTTTACATATGTGTGTGTATAATTTTTCTATATTTTCTCTCTTTTAATATATCGAATAACTTCATAGAACAACTTTCCATATAAAGAGTTGATACAAATTTCTGCAAAGAGTTTAACTTTTTGGTCGTGTTCTTAACAAGCCAGAACAATTATGGCTGTCAATAATTTGTATTGTTTTACTGTTCTCACTGCAAATTTGTCTTGCTACCTCTTTGCAATGGGTGGAAATGGATTATCCCTAGTGTGACACTTGAATATTTCAGTAGTCCAATTGTTCCAACCAGAAAGTGTGAAGTAACAGCCATGCAGGGAGAAGCTGTTTTTAGGGCATTAGGAGACACATTGTCAAGAGCATCAGCAGAAGCAGACTGTGTTGCAGCTGTTCTCCTGTGTTATATAATAGAATACCCATATTTTAACTCTTGGCTGTCACAAGCAATTAACAAGAAATGAAGAAAATAACTTCAAATATTCATAAATAACTAGGAACTTTCACAAAAGTTGAAATAGGCAATTAGATACTTCAAGTTTTCCTACCAAAATACTCAAAATTTTATTTCACTTCAGATAATATATTTTTTTTTTTTTTTTTTGAGACGGAGTCTCGCTCTGTCACCCGGGCTGGAGTGCAGTGGCCGGATCTCAGCTCACTGCAAGCTCCGCCTCCCGGGTTCACGCCTTTCTCCTGCCTCAGCCTCCTGAGTAGCTGGGACTACAGGCGCCCGCCACCTCGCCCGGCTAGCTTTTTGTATTTTTTAGTAGAGACGGGGTTTCACCATGTTAGCCAGGATGGTCTCGATCTCCTGACCTTGTGATCCGCCCGTCTCAGCCTCCCAAAGTGCTGGGATTACAGGCTTGAGCCACCGCGCCCGGCTCAGATAATATTTTTTAGATCACTTATTTTTGTTGATTTTTTTGTCATGACCTACTACAACAGATATGAAATACACGAGGCTATCATTTCATTATTAAGAAATATATATTGGTATTATTCAATCATTGACATTCTAAGAGGTATTTGGTGTATTTAATTGCTCCATAGATAATTAAAAAGAAAGTAGATTATGAAAAAATATTAAATTCTGCAAAGTATAGCTTACTAATTTTTACATTTGTCAATAATAAATGGTGTTAGTAAAGTTCTTACAAGAATCAGAAGTTGACTTTCATAGCCAGCTTTGAAATCTGTAAACAATGTTTATTGAAAATAAGATAACAGCATTTTAGTCAATGCATTAAAATTTAACCCGTGTCTGTTTTGCCAAGCAAGCAACAAGTCTTTCTAAAAATACAATTGATCAGGTGGTATTCAACTACTCAAAGAGAAAAGATGCCAACAACTTACTGTAATTCACAAGTATCTAAAATTTCAGAATATTTTTCTAAAATTATAGAAAAATAATTGAATGGCATGTAGCAATCCACAGATTTTAAATTTTATTACGTATTTTTATTTTGGTTTAATGGCTTACCATCTACAGATGCATACTGATAATAAAACCTTTTATTCTAAAGGGTTAAATATAAACATAGATTTGTCCTTTCTTCAATTTAGACTTAAAGAGTGCAAAAAAAAAAAAAAAACAATTTTTTTATCTCATTTTTATAATAAATTTACTTAGTATGTAATTTGTATAGGCATAATGAAATACATTGAGATGTAATTTCTCTTCTCTAATTCTTGGTAGAAGTCATAAACCCAAGTGAAAATTTACATAACCCCTAGATATAAAATGTATCAGAAATTATTTAATTAAGAGAAGGGTTGGTTTGCTAAACATTTGTTCAATTTTGTCATATTTAAACTACTTTGGGATAACATGGTACGAAAAATTACTAAATTTTGCAATTTTGAAAAGAACATTAGGAAAACTGAAAACCTAAATTTTGATAGTGGAATAGATGTAAATAGATTTAGAAGAAAACCTTCCTGGGACAAATTAGACTTGAAGCGAGTGAATGAAGATATTTAAGGAATAAATATTAGATGTGTCAGTCTGAATTTGAGATAAAGTATGAGAATAATTTTTAAAGGATTAACTGCAGCCAAATTGTGGAGGAGTGGTACAGCTAAGGTAGGAATATAGATTTTATTCAAGATAGGAGTCTGATATTTCAGAATGATTAATCTGATGGCAAAAATGTACAATGATTGGACGGACATTTTGTAGACATGTATTCCAATTGCCTATGCATTTATTGATGACACACAGTATAGGGGACATTAAGAAATTAACATGATTATTAACTATTCTAACATTATATGGGATGTCACTTTAGAAGTCTGAAGCCCGTACTGAAGTTGCTGAAATCTCGCAAATTGGAAATTCTTTGTATCAAAGTTATCATATATAGCAAAGAAACAGGAATGACAGTTGTTTACCTTCTTTCTTAAAAAGAAATAATACCCATCCATGTATCTGGAGTATGTCCTAGGGAAGAATTACCAAGAACAGGAAGATAAATGTATTCTCACTTTTCTTAACACCTTCATTATGTGGCATCTGTGTAAGAGAAGAAACTCTTCTTATTCTCTATAAAGTACCTTTCTGTCAACTGTTTAAACAGTAAAGATGCAAATATTCATACATAAATGTATATTCCTATATTTTAAAATGCAAATTTGATCATGAAAAAATGAATTACTTGTGGAGATAATTTTAAATCTCAAGCTCACTGACATTATTTTCCAAAAACGAAAATACTCAACTCCTTATGCAGCAAATAACACAAACTTTTCTTTCATAAAACAAGAATTTTAAGGAAATCATAAAACAGAAAATACTAAAGCTTGAGAGGTACACTTTTGTTTGATCTTTACACTTGGTGGGTTGAACTGAATGTTTTTATGAGTAAAGCAAGTAGCACAAACCATAAAGGGGTTTGCTGTAATACTAAGGGAATAACTAGGCTGGACAATTGAAACACCTGTTGACACTTTCATCTTGTCATTGACAATACAGTGTTAAAAAAAATGAATATCACAGGGGTTAATATGATCCATGAAAAAGAGCATCTTCCTTCCAGTGATACCAGTAATCATTCATTCCAAGTATGAGACAAGAGGTATGTTGGCATCGGGATGTATATGATATATAGCCTTTCCACAAGTATGTTACGGTAAATAGGAATTGTGATGAAGAGGTAAACTAGGGAAAGATATATGACTATTTTGAAGAAAGGTGGGAAATGCTTTTACTACACTAATTAACAGTAGAAGGGAGTGAGAAATTAAATATTCCTGACAATAAACCAACTATGAAGAAAGATCACATTTCAAAAAGAGCTTGATTTTTGAGTTATCTCTTCCTATTTTGATGGAGTTCTTCCACAAAACAAAACAAAACAAAACCTGGAACAGGACTGTACATATCCAAAGGCTGTGTGGTTTTAACAACAAAGATCCTAAAGATAAGAAGAATTCACTGAAGTGACACCTACATTAGCATTTTCCCCACTTAGAGGTACTTTTCCATTTACAGTGTGGGCTGTAGAGGTCTGACAGAAAGAAGTAACCTAAACATTATAGGCTTATCAGTAGACAAAAAGGGAGAATAGTCAATTCAAGGCTACAGATTAAGGAAGGACCTAAGAGGCCAAATCTGGGAGAAAAAAAGACCCCACAATAATGCACAAACATTATAATGTGATTGGTTTTAAAAATATTTGCTGAGTCCTAAACCATCACTTATGTAGTCAGAGACAGAGATGCAATATAGAAATAACTAGTAAAATTCTGAAAGTAAGATAAAATTTTGTCAATCTTACAATCATGGAAATCAAGCCATAGAATGAGGGGCATCCTGAGGAGTGGGGCTCTAGTGAATATACAAAGATTCAGATGGTATCTCTACGGAAGTTCTGAGTCCAAAAATTAGGGCAAACTAGAAATAGTACAGCCTTTCCAAATTCTGAAATCTAGCCCCAATTGGATCAATCTAATATGTCTGTATTGTAACTGACTAATGGAGCAAAATTAAAGGAGAAATCTAATATTCCCCCAAATTTACATTTTTTTCATGTAACAAAGCCAAAATTGAATGATTCCAATCACACCAGCGACAGAATCATATGACTAAAAGTCAATAAGAAAAAAGGAAGCAATAAAAAGATACCTAGAGGCATCTACATAATGTAGTTTTAAGACACACATTAAAATAGCTATTAAAATTAAAAATAAAAAAATTAAAATAAGATAGCAATTATTAAAATATTGAAGAAAACCAGTGGAGAGATAGAGATCTGACCAGAAAATCAGGATCAAATGAAAATTCTACAACTGAAAAAATGCAAGATTAAAATTCATAAATTAGTATTTAAATTTGAAAGCATATTATAAACATAAGAAAAGGGATAAGTGAACTGGACAATGGCCAGTAAAAAATATCTAGTTTGAGAAATAAAGGAAAATACAGAAAAGAAGGCAAGTGATTTACAAAAGCTCTACTGTGCCACTTAAGATAATTAAGTCCATTTGGTTTTTGCACTTAAATGGTAAACTTTCTCTTTAAGAAAGTTCAGGAACTTGTGTTGGGCAGCATTCAAAGTTGTCCCAGATAACATGTGGCGTGTGGGCTGTAGGTTGAACAAGTTTGCTCTATAGGGTAGAGGCTCTATCACTATTACTAATATGATTACAATTGCTCTATTACAATTACTCCATTACTATTAAAGGGACCGAATCTTTAACAGCATCTCTTACCATCAACTCTTTCCTACAGAACTGAAGCACTGGGAACTCAGTGATGCTGGTGACCCTTCACTGGCACATTTCTTCTTGCTTTGGCAAATGATTGCTATATCTGAGCCCTCCTAAGGCCAATTCTTATTTTGCTGACCTTAGAGAATCCACTCAGCATGTTTATTTTTCTGAAACATTCAATTCCTTCTATCATCCACCACAGCCGTTGTGTTATTTTTACCTCACTTAGTTTATGCCATTGTTTTTTTCATGTTTCTATGATTTATTCATATAGTTTGTTAATATAATTTTTCCTGTTAAATTATGTATACTCAAAGAGTCTTCAACACTGATAATCTCTTTAATAGTCAAATGTATGTTTTAACCTCCTTGATACCATGCAGTCAGACTATAGACCCATATGTCCCAATGAAGACCTCAGCTGAATGAATACATGAGAATCTCTGGAGCTGGGATAGCCTTTAAAGTTGTCCCCAGATGTCTTGAAAGACTGGGAATTTATACTTTTATATTGTTCATTTATTGAATCAGACTCTTTTTGGAAAGACTGACGCCCTTGGAAGAATTAGTATTCCATTTCTAAGGCAATCGCCAAAGATGGCTGATAGACGAGCACCATCGTCAGCAGTAATCTCAGCAGCTGGGGGAATTGTCTGAACTTTCTGAAGAAGCATATGGGTGGCACATAACAATGTTCAACAAAGTAACAAAATTAATAAAACTCTGCTAATACTTTCCAGGAAAAAATGGGAGAGGCAACAATTGACAAATCAATTAAAAAGGGGCCATTGCTATAGATGCTGTAGTATTTAAAAAGACTGAAGAGTATAACATAAAAAGAATTGTCAATACATTTTTGAGAATGTAGTTTTAATGAGGTTTTCTTGAAAAGCAGAACAAGTAAAACTTTATAGAAGAATATATAAATATTGTTACATTTATTAAGAAATCACAAGGACAGAAAATCAAACACTGCATGTTTCACTCATAAGTGGGGATTGAACAATGAGAACACTTGGACACAGGGTGGGGAACATCACACACTGGGGCCTGTCATAGGGGGGAGGGCTGGGGGAGGGATAGCATTAGGAGAAATACCTAATGTAAATGACAAGTTAATGGGTGCAGCAAACCAACATGACACATGTACACATATGTAACAAACCTGCACGTTGTGCGCATGAACCCTAAAACTTAAAGTATGATTAAAAAAAAAGAAAAGAAAAAAAAAGAAATCAAAATCAAATGTCAAAAATCTTCACAAAGAGAAAATTCCAGGTTAAGGTGGCTGCGCTTCACTTTGAATTCTTCATCCATACAAAATAAAATAATGATAACGTTGCAAAAACTCATCCATATTATAAGGAAAAAATAGAAAACACCACAACATGTGTAAAGAGAATATGGCATTCTTATATAAATCTGCTGAGAATATTTCAAATAGG
This sequence comes from Macaca fascicularis, assembly GCF_037993035.2. NCBI lineage: Eukaryota > Metazoa > Chordata > Mammalia > Primates > Cercopithecidae > Macaca > Macaca fascicularis. Next base: position 36,291,968 of record NC_088391.1, on the reverse strand, counting down.
AAATGTATAATCTTACCATTCTCATGAAAATAAATACAAATACCAAAACTAAATGTAATTTAAACAAATATTATTATACATTAAAAAATAAAATATCAACAAGTTGAGCTTGTTGCAAGATAAAACGATACATTTCTAGAAGATAATAGAGGAGGATATCTTTATGACATTGGGGGAGTCAAAGTACTTTCTTTTAATCCAGAACAAAAATAATACAAACTAAAATATCAAAGATTCATACAATGAATTTTAATATTTTATGATCTTCTACATATTAAATTCTACTATTAAAATTGTAAAAAGACAAATCAAAGAGTGGGAAAATATATTTACTGTGCACCTATCGAATAAAAGATTCTTATACTGTATAAAGTGGATATAATTTGTTTAATTAAAAAATATAGGCAATTTAAAAATTGTCCAAAAAGTAAAAAGTGTATTATAAAAAAGGAGAGCCTAATTACCAGTAAGCACATGGGAACGTGTTAAAATAATTAATCATTGTGGGAATGAATATTAAAACTACAGCACCATATCTCTACATTCCAACCAGAAATTGCAGCACAAAACTAAAAACTAACGTCAGCATTATTGAGAATGTGGTGTAACAGAAGCTCTCGTAATATGCTCTACAATGCTGTTGATGATAAAATGTCTTTGAAAAGAGTCCCAAACAACAACAAAACTTTTAAAGGCTTTGCTCTTGTTTGCAAGAGACTCAGGGAATTGTCTTCCAGCAATGATGATCCTGAAATGAATCTAATTTAATAGTTTTTCTTTTTCAGATGCATTTATCTGGAATACGTGAAAATCTACTCATCCTCTTGGATGTAAAAACACTTTCCTCCCTCATAAAAGGATGGAGGAAGGAGGAAGAAAGGAGCAACTGGTGATACACAAGAGAAGTTTTCTGTGACACACCATTCTTCCTTTCCGTAAAGGATAAAAATACTGAACTCACAGGGTACATTGTTAAGATTATATAGGATAATTTTTGTGAAAGATTTAGCACAGCACAAGGAACAAAACATCACTCAGTAAACAATAGTTTTTCCTTATTCTATTTTCCCACTTGAATATATGGAGCAACTAAGTACAATAATAATAAAAAACCTTGAGAAATAAACTAAAATAATTTTTTGTAAAAGACACTCTGTCAATTGAAACTGTTATTACTGTAAGACAATCTTGAGTTTATATTCTTTAGATAGTGAGGCGAAATAATAAAGTTTAATGTGTTTACAAGATCTTAAAAGGGCACTGTTGTTTTAGTTGGTTTCAAAACGTAAATAATGGTTAAATAAAGAATAAATATTTCTTATTAGAAAGGCTGCTTAAATTATACAGCATTACAATAATAACTGTAAAAATTACACAAATACAGGATATCATTTCTTAAGCTCAGCTATGATATATGCATGCCGATATGTGGCATTGATTTTTTTTCTTTTATGTTGGCTACATTAATTTGCAAAGTTAACATAGACAAATTTGTACCTTTCAGAAACAGAAACAGCAAAATGAGTAAAATCCTGTATAGAAAGCTCCAATATGTTATTTTCATTAGTAAATGTATGCATTTTTAAGAAACATCAATTTTTGCATTTTCTAAGATGTTTGGTTCCCCTGATAGTTTGTAAATTCTTTGTAATTTTTAAATGTACAATGTTTTGTATGCTCAGCAACTCCAATTTAATTCAAAATAAAGATAAAATTTATTTATCCCAGTCACATTTTATGAACAAAATACCGTAAGCAATCATGCTTTTTATAACTTCCTATTCCCTGAAAATATGAAATGTAAACTCCACCAAGATCAGACCCAATCATACACCTCTGAAGATACTGTGTCGTCTTAATTCTCAATGCTGCTTAAGCAACCGCATATACATTATTCAGCCAACTTAAAACTCTTTATCACCATATTTAAAGCACTCCTTAACAAATTATCTGACGATTCAACATGAATAAATTCCGCAGTGTTTCTTGGCTAATTTCTTGACAATTTTCACTTGGTGTTCTATCAAGGGGTTGAGTTGCCCCTAATTTGATCTCTGTACCTAATTAGATATTTCGCTACCAGTATGCATAGTTTCTGCCAATTGTTGTTATGCATTTTTATCTTGGCAACCCTATTTCTCTTACTTAGTAACTTTTTCTCTCTAACCTACCTTTAAAAATAATAATTTTTAAAAGCGTTTAAAATTCAGAACAGAAATAATTCACCGCAGAAAATTGATTTCATTTTTCTCTTATCCCCCAACTTTAATGTACCTTTCTTTACACTGTCCTAACTAACCTTCAGTCTTTTTTGGACACCACAATAATTGGTGCCAATAGAAACTACTTTTGCTGAGAAAATATAGAATATTTTATTAAATTGATGATGTTGTATACATTAGGAATATAAGGAATGCAATATTTCAAGCCCAATTTCTAGAAGCATGTTTAATTAAACTTTCTCTACATTAAAGTTTATTGCATCAGTGTAGTAGACACAGAGATTCTGCCAAAAAAAAGGACTTGCTATTTGATGAGGAGAATGATCAGCACTCATATCCCATCTTCAGTCCCTCCAGGCTCTAATTCAATTTCAGAGACTATCTTATTTGAAGTCATTTCTTGAGTTGGTAGGAGCTATAAATGCTTAGTCTTCTCAGCTCAGTATAAAAACCTATTAACTCCAGAAGTACCTGGCAATTTGGCAAAGGCTTTGTAAAACCTTTGTAAAAATGACTGATTGGTTACTCATCCTTGCCTCTTTTCTTTCTTGCTCATTTACTGATACACAAAATTAGCATATAATCCTCCATAAATGCCTGTTCACTCAATCTACAGGCTTTTTTTTGGTTGACCAGATGTTTATCAATAAGGATCATAGTATTAATTTATTACATAGGGTAGCCATGTGTAATGACCACAATTTTAATGGGTTTTAACAAATGCATCATGTCAGATATCCATCATTGCAGTACTATACTGAATAATTTTACCAGCCCTATTAATATTCTGTGCTTTACCTATTTAAACTTCACTTCACTCTCATACCTTGGTATGCATTAATAAGTTTAATTTCTCTATAGGTTTGCCTTTTCTAGAATATTGTATAAATGGAATTATACAATATATAGCCTTTTCAGACTGACTTATTTCACTTAGCAATATGTATTATTAACAGCTCATCTATGATTTTACATGGCTAAATGGCATTCCATTGTTTGAATGATCCACAATATATTTATCCATTCGCCTTAATTGTATCATTTTTGGAAATTATGAATAAAGCTGACATGAAAATCTGCATGTTTTTCTTTGAGTGGCAAATCACTTGGATAAATAACTAGGAGAATGATAGTTGGATTGTATGGTTATAACTATGTTCATCTTGATAAGAAGCTGCCAAAGTGTCTTCCAAACTTTCTGTAGCTTAAATATTCTCACCAGCAATGAATGAGAGCTTTAGTCATTCTAGTAGGTATGAAGTAAAATCTCATTGTTGTCTTAATTTACATTTTCCTAATGGCAAGTGAAGTTGAGTTTCTGTTCATATATAGGTTTATTTTCAATCTGTATATCTTGTTTGATGAAGTGTCTGTTTAGAAATTTTACTTACTTTTTCAATTTGGTTGTTTTTTATCTCTTATCATTCAGTTTTAAGTGTTCTTTGTACATTTTTAGGTGAAGTCTTTTATTGGATATATATTTGGCAAATATTTTCTACCAGTCCGAGAAATATTTTCATCTTCTTCAGCACAGAAATATATATATAGATAGATACACACATATGCGTATATATACACATATACATGTACACATATAAATATGATTTTACAAATTTTACCATATTTTAACTTTTATATGTATCATGGTTTTGGTGTTTTGTCTATAAATTCATCCCCAAAACTATAATCACATAAATTTTTCTAGAAAATTTATAATTTTACAATTTAAATTTAACCTTAAATCAATTTTGAGATAATTTTTATATATGTTGCATGATCTCTATATAGAATTCTTTCTTTTATAACATATACAATTCAATTGTTTTAGCACAGTTTGTTGAGAAGGCTACCCTTTATTAAACTGCCTTTTCTTCTTTGCCAAAGATCAGTTGACTGTGTTTGTATGAGTTTATTTGTGAACTATTTATTCTGTTTCTTTGATGTTTGTGCCCATTCTTTTGTCAGTACCACATTATCTTAAGTACTGTAATCGTATAGTAGGTCTTGAAATTATGTAGTGCTAATTATTCCACTTTGTTCTTCAGGATAAAAGAAAAGAACATTAGACAGGAAGTTGAATTTACCTAAAGAAATAAAGACCACCAGTAATGGTCAACACATAGATTAATATAAAATGCAGTAGAAATATATTTTGATTATAACTTTTTTCTTCTCCTACATAACTAAAAATGCAATGTTTAATTCAATAATTATAAATCTTCATTGATGAGCCCATGATGTAAACTGATATATTTTTTATGACAAAATCATGTGAGGGAAGAGAAATGGAGCTTTATAGATAAAAGTTTTGTGTGTTATTAATATTGTTTATTAATGTAATCTAGTTTCTTACAAATTAAAATGATTGTTCTAATCCCCATGACAAATACTAAGAAAATAATTAAAATATAGTAAAATAAGAAAGTGAATTAAAATGGCGTACAAGAAAGTAACTACTTAACAAAAAAGAAAACAGTAATATAAGGAAGAAGAAAAATGTTCATTAAATATATGGAAAAAATAAAATGGTAGGTATAAACCCAACTATATTAATAATTACATTAAATATAAATGGATTAAACAAATTACATTAATTAATTGACATTACATTGGTAGAATGGATTAGAATGTTAGAAAGAAAACATGATCCAACTATATACTGGCTACAAAATATAGAGTTTGTATTCAAATATACAAATAGCTTGAAATATAAAGGACTGAAGATTTATCCTTAAAATTATAATAAAAAGAAATCTGTATAGGCTCTGCTGATATCAGAAAATATAATTATTCAGAAAATAATTTATACTAAAAACAATGAATACAGTTTTACAATGGTAAATGAGTCAGTATGTCAAAGTACAGTTTCATGTTTTCTTTTTATTCCATAGTAGTCCAGGTTATACTAAAAATGTTCACACAACACCTCAGATTTATAAAAACAAACTTTGACTTTATTAACAGAAATATTATCAATTCAATTGACATCGGGCCAAATGATTGATTTTGTTAAGAATTTAGTTTCATACGTTCCTTTGCTAGGTACACTACTGGTTCATTGGAGGCTCTTAATTCAAAGTTTGGGATGATTAAAATATTCTCTTGGCCGGGCGCGGTGGCTCAAGCCTGTAATCCCAGCACTTTGGGAGGCCGAGACGGGTGGATCACGAGGTCAGGAGATCGAGACCATCCTGGCTAACACCGTGAAACCCCGTCTCTACTAAAAATACAAAAAAACTAGCCGGGCGAGGTGGCGGGCGCCTGTAGTCCCAGCTACTCCGGAGGCTGAGGCAGGAGAATGGCAGAAACCCGGGAGGCGGAGCTTGCAGTGAGCTGAGATCCGGCCACTGTACTCCAGCCCGGGCTACAGAGCAAGACTCCGTCTCAAGAAAAAAAAAAAAAAAAAAAATTCTCTTATACTTAACTGCAATTCAAAACTTCAAATTTAATCATAACTATATATCAGTGCCAGATGCATGCTACTGTCAGAAAATCCCTTATGGAGAACCCATTTTTATATGTTAAAGATATATCTAGTCAAACATTACAATTAAATTGAGGCAAATATCTTCAAAGTGAGTTGTTTGTTACTGCTTTGGATTTAGTTTTTGATGCAGGGTATTTTGCATATACATGTTCACTGCAGTCAAAATTGTGTTGTTATGACAGCACTGTTGTTGTTAAAATGTAAATATTCTATCATTTTTTGTATTCTAAAAATGAGCCATAAGCAAGAGCCATCTCAACATGCTTTCATAAATACATTATTTTGGAGCCAATTCATTTACTTTGGTGATATTTCTTTATTTCTTTATAAAAATTTATGTGATTTACAGTTCCTGAGATTAATAATGAAGAATAAAGAAATAAGTCAGTTTCCCTGTGGCCTATTCAAATATTTCGTATTGTTTATATAATATATAGAAAAACTTTTTGAAGTAGAAAATAGAAAATAGTGCCAGGCTGATTTTGAAGTAACCGATCTTTAAAAAATTAATTTGCAATAAATGATAGCAAATTTTGATCAGTCAAAAACACCCTATTGAGACTATAATTTGAATGGATTTGAATAGATTTTATTATTGGTTGATATGTAAGAATTCCAAATTAATGCTCCTTAAATATGTTTTTTCATCAATAATTTTTAAGTAAACAAAATAAAGTGTCATATTTGTGATTTCCAATTTTATTTTGGTAAATATGTATTTGGAGCTTATTCACACTATTTTATATGACTATGATTAAAATTGTATAGGTCATTGCACATTAAAACACTACTAGAAGTGTTTATAGAATTTGAAATTAGAAGGTGTAAAATAATTTCATAATCATCATCCAAATAAATGGAAACATATTTCTTAAATGATTCTTGGATTTGTTATTTTTTTCACTTTAAAATTTTCAGTGGAACAAAATCATTTCCTATTTTGCAAAACAGAAAAAATAATCACTATTTTGAAAGAAGTTTCCATTGAAAAGTAAATGTATCTAGTATATAAATAGTAAAAGAATAATTTAAAAAATAATGCAACTGAAAATATTGTTTATTTGTATATTTAGTAAGAGGCAAAAAATAATATCTACTAAAAAGAGCTCAGAGAAACAAAAAAAGAGAAGCACAGATTTTGTAAATGAAAATGAATTAAAGAATAATAATACTTGTATTTGTACATCAATCGTTTATGGAGTCAACAACTACTACATAACATCCATGCCTTCTTCTGGGTATTTTACAGAAAATATTTAGCAACCCCAACATAATAAATTGTCTGAACTCTTGTAGAGTATATTCTAACAAAATTAATGTTGTAAGCAGATTACTCAATCTGGAAAAAAATGAAGCTCATTAGTACCTTAAAGGAGATTATTAAAAAATAAATGTCTATGGAAGAGAATAATAAATATGAAAGGCAGAATAAGAATAAACTTACAATTACACTGATATTTTCTGATGCACAAGCTAGAAGAACTGGAACAAAAACAATATTAAAGGCTGTATGAGTATAACATTTTCCTAAATTGGAGAAAGATATATGTATTAAAAATTTTAGGAATATTCATAATTCAATAAAGTATTAGAATCAATGGCATTTTCCTCTTTTTCTTCTCTTTTTCTCTTTTCACTTTTCTACTAACATTAGTAAATAAAAGGATACATACAAGACAACATCAAGGAAAATGATAGGAGGGTTCTGTCAAAGGATGAAAAACTACGTCACAATTTTGAGGCTCTGAATCAGATGGTGAAGAGACAACCACTAAAATAAGAAGAGAGAAAATAAGCAGTGAACACATGTTCTTGAGCACAACAAGAAGCTAGTGAGAAGTTAAACTGTACATCAGAAAGCATAAGAAGTACAAGATTAGTTTTTTAAAAAGTAGGTTCATCAAGGTGTGGTTTGGAAAAATGGAATAGGATGAAATTCTGAATAGTAAATATGTGCAAAGTAAATGTTTCTTCTTCAAGCCTCAGAATATCTAATATCTAGGCTTGTATCCCCAAATGATGAGCAAACAATATATTTTATTTTTGGTTCAAATAGCTTATCATTATTTATCATTCCTGAATGTGTCATTATAGTCTCTTGCATTTCTTGTTAGGCAGCCATGATCAGCCATTTGGTTCTTTTCCAGGTCTCTTATGAAAAAAATTGTTTAGGAATTTATGGACATGGGAGAAAAGCAAAACCCTATTTGTCTGTACTTACTGAAGCCTCAACACCAGGTTAAAAGGGAAAAAAAATAAGCAAAACACACTATTTTGCATCTAAGTTTAGGAAGAAAGCATATACATCTGTATCTATAAAATAGTAGTGCACAGATAATATGCCAAAGTATTTTTCTCTCTTAATTTTACATAAATTATCAAACTTCTAATATCAAATTTTTGTTGGACAATTCTAACATTCCAAGCTGCATTGAATAATTGGATTTTGGGCACACAGGTCTAACTTAGTTAAAATAACTAAAGAGGCTTGACTCAATATTTGTTCAGAAATTATTTACTTTCCCTTTATTAAAACCTTTATGTTTCCTTTATGATCTTTTTTGTTTAAATTTATTTGCACTCCAAAGTTCCATAACATAACTTTTGCTTATAAATAATATTAAAATGGGCTGGATGTTGTGGCTCATGACAGTAATACTGTCAATTTAGAAGGTCAACGTGGAAGGATGGCCTGAAGCTAGGAGTTCAATGCCAGCTTGGACAGTATGTAAGGACCCTATCTCTACAAAAATAAAAATAAAAAGAATAAAATAAAATTAGCCAAGTATGGTGGCATGCACCTGTGGCCCTAGCTACTTGGGAGGCTGGGACAGAAAGATCACTTAATATCTGGATTTCAAGGCTCCAGTAAGCTGTGATCATGCCACTGCACTTCAGCCTGGATGACAGAATGAGATACTGTCGCAAAAACATACATACATAAATAAAAATAACAATATTGAAATGATAGAGGCCAATTATAATACTTGATGCTTTCTGACACAACCAAATATTCTGGAGTAACTCATTCATCTGGCATTTAATTCTTGTGTTTGATTTTTAAATTAATGTTCCCAGATATCTTCTATCAGAAAATTTATTATTAGCATTCAGCATCTCTGATGGTTTGAAAGAAAATAAATGTAAACCAGAATAAGATTGTGATGAGGAGAGAAAGTTGCTTGCTTATTGGACAACATATTTTCATTTTTGAAATTTTTTTTCTTTTCTAAAAATAGTTAATAAATCTGAAATTGACTAAAACATTTGTTTTCATATATATATACACACACATCTGTATGTATATATGTGTATGTATATATACACACAACACAGCTGCATATACACACACATACACAGCTAGTATGTATGTGTATATATGTGTATATACATATACATATATTCAGCTGTGAAGTGCTAATGGAAATATGCTAAGGAGGTGTCAGTTGGGTGCTAAGAACGAACTCAGGCAAAGAGAGGATCTAGGTATTCCAGGAAAAGTGATAATCAGAAACTTTACTGAGGTTTCATTAAATAGGTGTTGGAGCTCATAAGCCTCTTTACTCCATTGATTTTATTTAATACAATAGAAAAAATTGTATTTTTGAATGGCAAATGAATATAATACTTATGGCAGGGAGAATAATTTCTCCCCCAAGATGTCCACATTCTACTTTCTGGAACTTGTGAATGTGTTACTTTATGTAGCAAACCTTTATATATGTAACCTGTGATTAAGTTAAAGATTTTGGGATAGGAAGATTATCCTGGATTATCTCTGTTAGGCCAATATAATGACAAGAATACTTAAAAGAGTCAGAGAAAGGGGTGTGATGGTGGAAAAAGAATCACAGAGAAATTTGAAGATTTTACCTTGCTGGCTTTGAAGATGGAGGAAGGTGGCCATATGCAGGTAGGCTATAGAAAGTGGAAAAGGTAAGGATATAGATTTTCTCCTAAAGCCTTCAGAAAGAGTTCAGCCATGCAGTTGCTAAGATTTAACCCCCAGATACCCATTTTGGACTTCTGAACTCTAGAACTGCACAATAATAAATTTACTTTCTTTCAAGTTACTAAGTTTGTGTCCATTTATTACAAGAGCAATAGCATTTATTACAAGAGCAATAGCAATTTAAGACAATACTGTTTTGCGAAAATGCACTAAATCCTAATTCTTATCTCTGATCTGGAAACCAAGTAGACATGATTGGGGCTTTCCTCTTTGGTGACATATAGAAAGTGAAAGTCAGGAGAAGTATACCACTAAGGCAAACTATTGTTACAGCTTTCCTCAAGCCCTAGTTTTCAAATTTGAGCCTCAAAATTTGAAGAAAATGTGATGGAAATAATCAGAAAGAATCATTTTCTAGATTATTCCATTCTCAATGAAGTCAAGGAGCTAAATGTTTTTATTAATGAGAAATGTTTTGACATTCGTGGGTAATGACACAATCTCTTGTATCCAATAAATTAAAATTTTTAGAAGATGAACACAGAATGAGATTCAGTTAATAGTGCAATTAAATGTTTGCAATTTTTATGTGCAATTAGATATATGGATTTTTTTTCTGCATTGCTTTTAATATTTTTTACTTTTCTGTGTTTTTTGTAAAGTAGTAATGAGGTATATTCTGTCTCTTAATACAAATCACTGTGTAAAAATATGATGGCTGATAACAAATTGTCTCCTCAAAGCAATTTTAATTTTCATGATTGCAATTTGACGGCTTAGTAACCTTAGTTTTTACATAAGAGAATGGTGGCAAAATAAGAATGTAGCAGTTGTCCGTCATTATTGAGTAACTTTATTTCACAGGGGCCTTGTCAGTCATATTATCTTGTGACTTATCTAGTTGAAGACAAGATCCTTGGAAGAAAGAAGAAATAAGTAATGCAAAATTACAGACCCAGCTTAAAGATTAAACTGGCATGGCAGGCAACATGTACTTAACCTTATTCCTTGTGCACTGCTCTCTGATTTTGTTGTCATTTGAAGGCTAGATGCTACAGAGGATGTTGGCTCCCTCCTTCCAAGATGAGTGGTTGGATGTTGACTAGCTTAAGCCAGACAATAATTATATGACATAGTTCCCATCAGTGAGGTTTTAGAGGGCACATACTGGACTATCCTTATAGATGGCATGAAGATTCAACAATTTTTTTTTTTTTTTTTTGCTTTGTTGTACCCCTATACCAATCGTCAATCAGGTAGAATGAAAATAAAAGCCCATCATAACTTTGAATATAAAGGGGGAAAAAGCTTTGGCTTTGATGAATTAAACAGGGAAACATACATTTTCTGAAATTTTTAATGAATAAGACCATTCATAACCATATTGCTTAGTATATATTTTGAGTTGGAATTTTCAAGAAAAAAAAAAAAGCGTAACTGAGAGATCTGGTATGTGTATATGCAAACAATTCTACATTTATGTTTTATTGAAAACTTTCTAGTGAGAACTGTCCCTCCCTTCCCTCCTTCCCTCCCTCCTTTCCTCCCTTCCTCCCTTCCTTCCTTCTCTGACGGAATCTCGCTCTGTGGTCCAGGCTGGAGCGCAGTGGCGCGATATCGACTCACTGCAAGCTCCACCTCCCGGGTTCACATCATTCTCCTGCCTCAGCCTCCCGAGCAGCGGGGACTACAGGCGCCCACCACTATGCCCGGCTAATTTTTTGTACAGACGGGTTTCACCATGTTAGCCAGGATGGTCTGGATCTCCTGACCTTGTGATCCGCCCACCTCGCGTGAGCCACCACGCCCGGCCGAGGACAGCTTTTTTTCGTAGATGACAACTTATTAGTAAATTATGCACTTAAAGGGATTACTTTCTTTTTTGTTTGTTTGTTTTTAAGAAATAACCACAAACACACATAACTTGGCAGAAAAGAGTTACACCCCTACTTTTGGTAGTTATTCTTATCACATGTCTGAAAATTACTAAATTATAACTTACACTTTTTATACATTATATTAATGGTAGACTAGAATATCATTTGTATCTCTTTAGATAATATATACCTGATTTTGCTTATTGTAACTTTTGTTTTTGCGATACAATAAACAAAAGGGTTTTATTAAGTATTTCTATAGGTTGGGGAGATGAAGCGTGCACAGAGTTGTAAAAGATATTCACTGACTTTCTGTTTCCAAGACAACATTTCATTAATCTTCACCATCCGGTGTAAATGGGAGTCATCCATTATACTAAGGTTTCCACAACGAAAAGTATGAAATGTCAAGCAGGTTTTAACCTCAGAAACATGACTAGGAACATTCCATTCCTCAGTCTGTGCTGTCGCAATTCCTTATATCCTGTACCTCCTCCTAGGAAAGCCCCATGTAAAATCTTTACAATCTCGCTGTAAAATCCTTACATGGGCCTCCTAGGAAAAAGTCACAAGGACTTTGGGCCAGTGAGACTACCAAATAGAACACATTAGGCTTCTAAAAAGTTTTTATCTTTAAATAAGAACTTTAGTTTAATTTTGATTATCCAGATATGCATTTAGCTCTGTTAATTTCTCCAAATTGGACCCATTTCGTTCCAGCCATGGTACTAAATTCCTGTCTTATACACCTGGGCCAATGTTCCGTATTAATAATTCATGTTATTCAGTGGTTGTAGGCCCTCATAAGTTTTTCCCAGTGTCCAGAAACTTGAGTCTTATTCTTGAAACCTATCTTGGTTGCTGAGAAGCAGCAACTGTCCACCCAGCCTTTATCACTATCCTCTCAGGGTCCAACTCTACCCCATTTTTCTACTGGATTTTTCAAATGCCAGATATTTTTCTACACAAACTACATGTTGTCTGTTTTTGTTTGTTTGTTTGTTTTTTAACTTTCAGGTACTGTTTTCTGCTGTGTAGTTAGAGTTTCCTGTAATTTGAAGCAATTAATCTTCAAATTTAATGATCAGTTGAAGGGTATGCAGTGTGGCAGTCAGTCCAGATTAGTTTGTCCCAATAGGAAATCTCATTCCCTATCTCCTTGTTTTGTGTCCTGTCTAGATTCATCCTTCCTTGCCTCATTGTGTTATAAATTACAGTACACTTTTCAAATCTCTGTTTCTTTTAGTATATTTTATTATTCAGAGTGCACTGTTGATTTTCTTGTCGAAAAATAAATTTCAAATTTTAATTCCAAAGGAGAAAATAATGAGATAAATCTAAGTAAAGGTGAAGTGATAGTCACCTTTTTGAAAAGTAAAATGTCACATGCTTGATATAAAAAACTTATTAAAAATATAATGTGCACAAATGATTAAAATGTAGCCTATCCCCTATCTCATACCTGACAAATAGAGATAATAAAGATACATTTATCCAACAGATATTATAAAACTGTGTATGCCTATAGATGTACTTTTATATAAATATGTGTATCAGATATGCAAAAGTCATCTAAACTTCTATACTGTAGGAAGACTAATACTTTAAAATATATGATTAATAATCAAAATTCTAAACAAAATCTAGTTACATACCATACTACAGTTTCAACAATGGATCAATATTCTGGTCTTTCATAATATGCTAAGTTATTCTTGGAAGTAGTATTTTTTGCAGGATATAATAATTATATTATATCTGTATTAAAAGTGATACAAATGCTATTACCTTAATTGTTTAATGCAAGTTGCTAAATCAAATGGTTTAATGTATATCATACTGGCAAAATATTATATAAAAATTGTGTGATTAAAAAAAAAAAACAAAATCTCTGCTAAGTCAGAAGTCCTGATCTCATTTTCCAAACCCTAAACATTTATCATTTGGTTTTTTCCATATATTATTGTTAATGTATGCTAGCTGTCTAATCATTGAGAACTATTTATATTTTTATCCAATCTTAGAACATAAAGCTGATGTATTAGAATTCTCCTGAGACATTGGATATATATAGGATGGGATATATATAGACACAAATAAAAGAGAAAATTTATTATGGCAATTGGATATTGCAGTTACGTAAGCCAAGAAGTCCCTTGACATGACATCTTCAAGCTGAAGAAACAGGAAATCTATAGTGTGATTCAGGTCAAGTCCAAAGTCCTGAGAACCAAGGAGCTTTCTGGTGGAAGTCTCAGAGTCTGAAGGCCCAAGAACCAGGAGCTCTGACGTCCAAGAGCAAAAGAAGATGAAAGTTTTAGCGCAAGGACAGAGAATTCACCCTCCCTCTGACATTTTGTTCTAGCTAGGTCTTGGTGGGGCTGGATGATGTCAGTCCACACTGGTGATGGCAATCTTTTTTATTTAGTTTACTGAAATTCAAAAACTAATCTTTTTCGAAATAACTCGATAAATACACACAGAAATAATGTTTGATCAGCTTTCTGGGCATCTCTTAACCTGGCCAAGTAGACACAAATAATTAACCAGCACTGCTTGCATTGTTGAAAAATGTGTTACCGTTAATGATCTCTTGGATTAAAGCTCTTCCTTTTAAGCTACCCCTTAATTCAAGCTTTCTAGGGTTATTCTCTGTGTTGCATCACCTTCCATCTCTTGATCAAACCACTCTGAAATGGCTTTCACACTACCACATTTTGAATAACCCTCACATAAATGTTTTATCTGGCTGCCGTGTCTTTAAACCTCATTTAATTCATCTCTCTGTGGAATTCACACTACTGATTTCTCTTCCTTCTGAAAACACAAAGAAGTGGCTTCTGTAACACAACACTCTCCTGGAGCTGCTCCTTCACTCTTAACCTGCCTATCTCCTTTTCAGACTCAGTCTCCTGGAGTTCCCCAAGTCTTTGTCTTAGGACCTGTTCCCCTGTTACTATTTATCCTTGAAGGCCAAAGTTACGACATTTATATCTATACAGATGACACAAATTTACCTATGAAGCCAAAATCTCTTCATTGAATTCCAAACTTATATTAATTCCAATTCGTAGTATTTTTCGATATTTTAAGGGCAAATGAAACTTAAAGTATACAAACAAATTGCTGACCTTCATTTTCCTGCCTTTTCTCCTCTTCACACCAGAAAAGAAAACTTGATTCTCTTCCAATAGCCCCTATCTCAGTGAATTTGGATAATTGTGTAAGCCAGAAACTTAGGAGCCTTATTGGATTCCAAATCTAATTTGTCACCAAGTTCTAAAAACTTCATTTGTCTGCCTTCAATATTCCCTCCCCCATGAATTGTCATCTCTTACCTCTCCACTGCAGTCTCTCTGGCTACCTTTTATTTTCTCCCGCCAAAGTGTGTTTGCCCATGCCGTTGCATCTGGGTGTAAAACTGTTTTCTACTCCTTTTAGCTAAAAATTAACTAGACAATGAACTTGTTTCCATACTTTTGGCTTTGGTTTAATTGTATCTTCCTAAAGTAATCTCCAATTACAGTTTCTAATAAAACCATGTACTGCCAGAAGTACATATTGTGGGTGTACCTTGATATTAAATTGTGTGAATATTTGATAAAAGCTTGTCTTCTCCACTAGGCTGTGTGTGGCTTCAATCTGTTCTTCAGTATCCAATGCATTGAAGATAAAGTAGGTGTTCAATAAACATTAATCCAAACACATTGACCATAATGATTCTTTATTTTTTCATATACTGTA
Source organism: Macaca fascicularis (assembly GCF_037993035.2). Lineage (NCBI taxonomy): Eukaryota > Metazoa > Chordata > Mammalia > Primates > Cercopithecidae > Macaca > Macaca fascicularis. Next base: position 36,276,686 of record NC_088391.1, on the reverse strand, counting down.
CTACTCATTCCTAAAAATGATGAAAATATAATGAATAAGTCATATGTTTTACATAAAATTTCCATGTGATTTGGCTTTCAGATGGAAGAATTTAGACAAAGCATCATTTTCTTTCTGCTACTTGTGAATCAATAATTAATGTAGGAAAAATAGATATAATAGTAGCAATTGGATCAACATTTGACAAGACGAATGATATCAAATTTTCAGAGGTTATGAGACAAAATAAACATAATGGTAAAATAACTTTATTATTGGTAATGTGTCTCACAATCCACTGTCACAAAATTCTGAACTTCACCCCCTAGGGAAACAGGAAATGTAAACTGTTTCACAGGGTATAGAAACACACAGATTGAAAAGGAAAGGTGGTAAGAGTAATATGCTAGAGTACTATTTTTTCCACTACCTATTATTTCTTAGAATTGTGTGTATATCGAACTGACTTTTGTATTTTATAATTCCATGTAAAATACATTTTTTATTATATTCATATTATTTCTGCGTAAGATGCAAAGGAATTTGGCATCAATTAATTAGAGGTCTAATTGAAATTGTAAAGAAGTAAGGTTATGTGATTTCTATCCTATGAAAACAGCCAGAGCAAATTATTTTAATTGCATAGTTGCATAAAATCAGGCTGTCATCTGTTCTATTTCTCATTATTACTCAGAGATGCATTACTTATGAATATTTAAAAGGAAATACTGCTTTAATTGGTTTTATTGTAGATAAAAATAAATAAAAATTTCACTTGCAAATATTCCTCTAAATCATTTTAGAGAATCATCTTTTTAAAAGTGAATCCTTAAAAGCTCTTGTACATGCATATAGTTAGGATCAATATGTTACATTAATTAGAATCTGAAATATAAAGCATATTCTTCAAAGTATTTATCTTTTGACCACTGATTACATAATATGGCTTATGGATTTGGAGTCTATAATTGATTATCAAATTCATATTGTAAACCATCATTTGCAATTATACTGAAGAATATACTGTGCATGTTAGAATTCTCAACTTCAAAGAAGCATATAGAAGCCTTTAAACAAATCTATAGTTTGCATATCAACATTTGTAACATATGTTGAGGTTTTTCTTTTGAAATACCTAAAGTCGTGTAAACTAATTTTGTTTACATGCAGAAGTAAGCTTCATTGGTACAAACCTTCCATTTTATGGGAATTATATTTTATATTGTTCTGTTTTCTTATAAGAAAGAAGCTAAAGAATGAATATATGTTGTGTTTCAAGACACTCAATTGCACATATGTAATAGCAGTGAAATTGAAACTTGGAATTTGTTGTGTGGTATGCTGAATAGTAGGTAAATTGAACCTTTAACCATGAAACAACTTTTGTTCTAGAAATTGCTGATCTGGAATCAAAAAACAAAATAATGTGAAACAAATTTTTTATTTTCTCTTCTCAAAGAAGTTTATTCACCCTTTAGAAAATGCAATTGTTCCATTATTTAATTTGTAATTCATGTCAATTACACCAAATATTTTAAGTTGTTTACTATGAATAAGGCTATCTATCAAGTGATCAAATAAATCTGTTATATGCCATTACATGTATTTGCTATCAGGAATGTTCTGAGGATAGTTTGTGAACCTGTGAATGGACCTAGGGACCATTCAGGTTCCTGAGATCAAAGTACATTCGTACTAATGCTAAAATGCGATTTCCCTTTTGCTTTGCTCTGTTGTTATTTCCAACGATGGTGTAAAATAGTGGTAGGGTAAAACTCCTGATGACTGATTATAAAGGTAGTGGCATTTAACTGCACTAGTAGTCACTGAATTATTCACTCTATACCTTGAAGGAAGGGAGCATGGAAAAGATATACTACAAACACCGAATAAAAACAATGAAAGAGTGTTATTGAATAATGTCCTTAATTAAATGTAAATATAATCAATGTTATTAAATCACAACTTTTATGTGTGTAATATTTTCATATACTGTGTGATGAAATGGAAGAAATGCATGTACTTTTCCTGCAAAGTATAATGGTTGTCTTCAGGAAAAGCACTTGTGGTTTTCCTTTGGATTGAAAGACAAACTAGTTAGTATTCTCATGAAACACTATTTTTACTTGAAACAACAACTGATAGAAAGACTATGGTTATTTACGTCTAGGTATTTAGCAGAATTTCCTTTCAAATAAACTAAGCGAGTCTTCCATTTCAAGAAAAACAATTCGCAGTATTTTTTTCCTAACAATAAAATTCAAGCTTTTATGTAAACTTTAGAGTTTTGGAAAAGTTATATCTGTGTCCATGATCTTGACAGCTTCTCGACTTAAAGAAGCCTCTGAGGAGTTGAACGATGATGTCGATTACTGTTATTCTAACATACTGTAAGGGAATATGTCAAAATTCAGACATTATGTGTAAGTACTTTGGCACATAGTTTCCAAATGACCAATGCGTAATATTACACATTCATGTGTGGGTAAAATACCAAAGGGTAATACAGAATAATGCATTTGAATGTAACAAATTTCAGCAAGTTCAGACAATTTCAGATTTCAGGTTGTAACTAAATTTTAAGAAACTACCAATTGTTGAGTTTTGGTAGGGTATCAAAGAAGAATTTTTACAATTATCTGAAAAGACCAGCCTTTTTCAATTACAAATATGTGTGAGGATGGATTATATTTATATACTACTCCGTAAACAGCATATCTCAACATAGTGTAGAAACTGATATGAGAGAACTGCTTTTCTTTATTAAGCCAGAAACTAAAGATACTTGCAAAAAATGCAAAACAGTGATGTTGCTTATAATCACTTTTTTAAAAATTTGGAAAATATCATAAAATGTGTTATTTAAGTCAATACATTTATTATTGTTGATGTTTTAAATGACAAATGAATAATTTAATATCTCTATTTTTATTACTATATAACAAATATAACACAGGTAAAACTATGTGAGGCCTTCAACAACTTTTAAGATTGTAAAGATATTATGGAAGTCAAAATTTGAGGCCCACTGATCTATATAAATCTGAGGAGAATAGGCTTTTATGTTTGAGGATGTGAAAAGAAACTGTTTCACTTTCCTAAAAGAAAGAAGCAAATAATTTCTATAAAAAATCCACATTTTTGATTTCACTTATTGTTAATAATTTGTCATAATTCACAAATATTTGGAGTGTTCTCTCTGTTTAATATGTTAAACAAGTCTTATCCTTTGCTTTATTCTCTGTAATGAGTAAAGATGTACACATAAATGAATAATTAAATTAAGTGCTTTATTTTATATTCTTCCTATGAGTTAATTTAACCTGTTGCTTTAGCTTCATCTTTCCTGTAAGGAAACTAGAGCCTCTTGGATTTAATACAATTCCTTGCCGCCATACAGATGAGGATGTGATGCGTTTAGTCAGACTATGAACGGGTCAAACCATAGAAATATATTTTTTATTTTTTATGATACCAGGAAGCAGACAGACTAGAGTTTTCTTCAGTTTCTAAGAGTGACAGACTTGCTTCATGTCCCCTAGATATTGGCTTTGATTGTGAAGTGTATCGCCTATTGTGCAATAGGGAGGCTTTAGCTCTAGCTACCGTGTAGTAAACAGCCGATTTCCATCCTTAGATCAATCACTGGTAAAAATCGAATACTATCAGTTATTATTTATTCCCAAGCATATTAACTTTGCATCTAAATCTAAACCAGGGTTCTGTTAAAGAATAATATAGGGAAAAGGCAGAAAGTACTCAAGTACTATAGTATCTGTTTTTCAATAAAATAATGCCTGTCTGTAAATTTATTTTTAAAATATTTAATTTGAGTTTTCTATATTCAGAAGCAACTGGAATTTCCAGAATTAATATTGTGTTGAAATGCAAAAATATATAGAATTTGTTCATTATATTAGTCAATCGACGATTCTGCACGCTTTTTGTAAGCAAACCCTTCTCTGTCTCAATCTCTCTTTCCCCCTACCCCACCCCTCAAGGTAACAAGTCAAACAGAAGTGAGTACCTTGAGAAAACTAGGCTCCTGAGAACTTGACAAAATTCTACAGAAAGCCTTGGACATTCACCGTTTAGTCATTTAAGGACATTTTCAAAGAGTCAGAGTTGCTTTAATTATCTCTTCCACCAACTACAAAATATAAACTTTGATCATTACACTTGTCTTTTATTTTTATTATTTTGTTTCACTTGTGTTCATTAGTATGTCTCAATCACTTGGATAACTGTATCAATATATCTAATAAATGTTTTCTGCATCATAGGTATTTGCTAAGTATTATAGAATAAACAAATTACTGTCCTCATTCTCCATGAAATTTTTCTTACTCAGTTTTTGTAGTTAGTAGGCTTAAACCCAATTCATCTCTGCAGGAGAGGAGCCATCTCAACCATTTTTGTGTTATTTACAAAATAACATTTCTACATAGTGTTTATTCCTAACTGTTTTAACTATGATAATGTTTTATAATAAATTTCTTTTCTAATGTTGATTATAAGAGTGGTTATATTTTCAAATGAGTTTAGGTTTTCTGATACACAGTATATAGCATTCATGATCTTGTATCCTCTGCTATGTCTTGAAAAGTGCTTTAATATCAAATACTTAAGATCAGTGATTGGCCAGTTTCTCCAAATGCCTGAATAAGCTCAAAGTATTTTCAATTCTTGGCATGATAAGGCATTGGTAGTTTAGAAATTCCATCTAATGTTATTGCACCTTTAATTTAATACATCTTCCATGTGTATATATCACTGTTTAACATATACTTCATGGAACATAATCTTTACTTTCATTACAAAATCTTCTTTATTCTAAGTAAGAATCAATTTATGACATCACATCAAGATAGAAATGTCTTAATTATTTATTTGTCTTTGTTCCACTTCATCCCTTGCCAGTGTTAATAGAGTCATGAGTGCAGGAAGATGTAGAATTCCTCTGAAAATTGACACATGTATCTGGCAAGGTGTTATTTTCTAATCTCCCATAGGGACAGATGCAAAAGATAGTGGATTAAGGAAGTAACACATCAAGATTTTGATATTTTATTTTTCCAAAGAAAGCTCCAAAATGCGTAGAACTACAAAAGAAACACAGACATCACAGTACATCTGTTTCCCCAGCTCTTGTTAAAACTGACACTCCGTTGTAAAATATCAATGTCAAATGTTATTATAATTTCTAAATACACTACAACATATTGTGAAGATGTGATCATCTTGCTTCTTTTCTGATATTTTATAACACTTATCAGGATAGCTTAATTTATAATCCATGATGGTTTTCAGAACAGCTTAAAAAATCAGATAACAAGTTTGCTTCTTCATGAATATTATTTAGAATATAACACTGAAAGCTAGTCGGTGCACTCTTGGGAATGTTAGACCACAGAAGATATAATCCTATTGTATCTTAAAGGGGAACACATTGGTTACGAGACCAGACAGATTTTAGGTTCAAATAGACCCCTGATTTTAGTGAGGTAGTCTGGGAAAAACAACCTTGATACCCTATATATTCTATATTCTTATCTGAAAAATAGTGATGTTTACTTAGCATTTTTTGAGAACTGATGATTTATGTGAAGTGCTTAATGTATCATTTAAATATTATGTTTCAAACTATTATATTAGGTACTTCTCCTAATGCTATCCCTCCCTCAGCCCCCTACCTCATGAAAGGACCCGGTGTGTGGTGTTCCCTGCCCTGTGTCCAAGTGTTCTCATTGTACAAATCCCACCTGTGAGTGAGAACATGCAGTATTTGGTTTTCTGTCCTTGTGATAGTTTGCTGAGAATTATGGTTTCCAGCTTCCTTCATGTAGCTACAAAGGACATGAACTCATCCTTTTTTATGGCTGCATAGTATTCCATGGTGTATACATGCCACATTTTCTTAATCCAGTCTATCATTCATGGACATTTGGGTTGGTTCCAAGTCTTTGCTATTGTGAATAGTGCTGCAATAAACATGCGTATGCATGTGTCTTTATAGTAGCATGATTTATATTCCTTTGGCTATATAACCAGTAATGGGATCACTGGGTCAAATGTTATTTATAGTTTTAGATCCTTGAGGAATCACCACACTGTCTTCCACAATGGTTGAACTAGTTTACACTTCCATCAATAGTGTAAATGTGTTCCTATTTCTCCACATCCTCTCCAGAACCCATTGTTTCCTGACTTTTTAATGATCTCCATTCTAACTGGTGTGAGATGGTATCTCATTGTGGTTTTGATTTGCATTTCTCTGATGACCAGTGATGATGAGCATTTTTTCATGTGTCTGTTGGCTACATAAATGTCTTCTTTTGAAAAGTGTCTGTTCATATCCTTTTCCCACGTTTTGATGGGGTTGTTTGATTTTTCTTGTAAATTTGTTTAAGTCCTTGTAGATTCTGGATATTAGCCCTTTGTCAGATGGGTAGATTGCAAAATATTTTTCCATTCTGTAGGTTGCTTATTCACTCTGATGGTAGTTTCTTTTGCTGTGCAGAAGCTCTTTAGTTTAATTAGATCCCATTTGTCTATTTTGGCTTTTGTTGCCATTGCTTCTGGTGTTTTAGACATGAAATCTTTGTCCATGCCTGTGTTCTGAATGGTATTGCCTAGGTTTTCTTCTAGGGTTTTTATGGTTTTAGGCCTAACATTTAAGTCTTTAGTCCATCTTGAATTAATTTTTGTATAAGGTATAAGGAAGGGATCCAGTTTCAGCTTTCTACATATGGCTAGCCAGTTTTCCCAGCACCATTTATTAAATAGGGAATCCTTTCCCCATTTCTTGTTTTTGTCAGGTTTATCAAAGATCAGATGCTTGTAGATGTGTGGTGTTATTTCCGAGGCCTCTGTTATGTTCCATTGGTCTATATCTCTGTTTTGGTACCAGTACTGTGCTTAATGTAAATGACGAGTTAATGGGTGTAGCAAGCCAACACGGCACATGTATATATATGTAACAAACCTGCATATTGTGCACATGTACCCTAGAACTTAAATTATAATTTCATAGAGGCAATAAATAAATAAATAAATAAATAAATAAATCTTATAAAATAAGACTTAAAAAGTGGGAGATGTCCTTTTTGCTCTATCTGTTCTAAGCTTTGCTATGTCCAGCTTTACTGCAGGGACTAGTACAACTCAAGTAACACAAAGCCTTTAAGTTTGAAAAAATAACTAGGAAGTGGCAGCAATTCCAAAGGATCTTGACCATGTTGATTATTTACTCATATATTCATTCAGTTACTTGTGCTTTTTTTATTCATTCATTCAATCAATAATTACAAAATGCTTTTGTGGTAAAGCCTGTCTAGATATTTACCAAAACTTGTTTTTCTTCTCTCCTTGGATACATAGCTAGAGTCTATTTTCCAAGTTTTCTTACAGTTAGTTATGGCCATGTGACTGTTATGGCCAATGGAATCTTGGCAGATGTAATGCCAATTCTGGCTTGTCAATAAAAAAAACTACCACATAGTCCCCACTATAGTCTTTTGCTGTCTGGAGGTGAGATGTCAACTCTAGGACACACAGTCAAGATATTTTGTTGGTCAGTCAGGTCCTAAATGACTATAAATAGTAGAGAACTCCCACCATCAATTGTATGTTGCATAAATGACTAATAAATCACTTTCTGAAAAGCCACTCAAATGTTGGAATTTATGCCAATAGCTGCTAACACTACTTTTAAAAGCAAGTACCTCTAATTTATAAACAATTTCTGTCCTTGGCCCAGTGGTAAACAAGACTGAGTCTTTGTGCAGAATACTTCTGATTTTACCAAGAAGCCAAAAATAAAATTCACAAGTAATATATTGCCATAAAATAGAAGTTAGATATATGCATAAGAATCTATGATAGCATAAAGAAGAAAGGCATGATCTTTTAATTGAGGCTGAGAAAAAAGGAGACATTTAGAAAAGGTTTCCAAAAAGAAACACTTATTGATGTTTATTTTGAAGAATTAGTTGAAGTAAGGAGGAATGAAAGTGCCCCAGAGAAAATGGCATTAAAAAGGTAAAGAACTACATACACACATTACACATATATATGTGTGTGATGTGTATATTCATATTGCTTTTATAGTTACATAAAGCTATTAATAATTGCACATAGTTATTTATATTTTTTATATAGTGGTTTTTAGATATAATATAGTTTATATATATATGTATATATATACTCACACTATACTACACAAATAGCCCAAAGCCAGCTGACTCACTGATGCCACTGCTACTTCTTTTCAAGATAAAGTAGGATCACCAATATCTGAGAGAGAAATTACTCATTAATACTCACAGTACACTGTGTAAATTATATACATCTTCAGTCCTCAATAAGATATTCTCCGGCTTTCAAGAGGAAAGTGAATACTTGTTCTGGTGTGAGGATGTCTGAGTTTAAGTTCTTTTGCTAACACTAGCTGGATGATTTTAAGGCAAATCTCAACTTCACAGTTCTCAATTGTATCATAAGAAAATAGGCTCCATATCTTCTTATCTCTGACTTCTATCATATTATAAAATTCTGGGAATATGAATTGCATTCCTTTTTGGAATTCTGGCATGGATCTTACTAATATTTTCTCTCTCAAGCAAGTCATCATTCTGGCTCTCTGAACAAGCTGAAGAATACTTCATGGGAGTACTACAGACCTTCTTCTTCCTTTCTTATCCCTAATCTTGTTTCATTGTAAGTTACTTTTACTGGCCACTCCAATACTTCACCTTAGAATCCTCCAGTACAGAAATAATAAAAATGACCAAACCATTTTCAAAAATAAAAGGTATCTGGTTGAGTGTTAACTGACAAATTTGATGAGAAAGGAAAGCTTTCTCTTACTTCCATTCCTCCAGGCACACGCTTACTAATTTGCAAGTATGTGCCTGCGTGTTGGGGTAGGAGTAGGGGTAGGGATTGAAATGCGGATATCTTCAGCATTTTTATAAACTCCATTATCTATGTGTAAATGCATTGATTTTCAACAATCCAGTTTTATAATATATAGAAACTTCACATTTGAAAAGCACTTTAAAGAACGTCAGTGTTCTTAAATGGCTTGTTTCTCATAACTGAACATTTTAAATTAAAAATATATGCCATATAACTCGTTAATAATATGATGCATTTGAAATGTGCTTATAGAGTTTCCTATTTGAGCCAAGATCCCTCCTGTGTGGAGAATCAATACAATTATGGTTATTTTCTTACCATTCATCTTTTATGCGATTTCATGTTCTAATAGCAATGTACTATTTTTCTTGATGACTCTCCTATAATGCATATTAAGTCAATGAATGATTACATGCATGTGTGATATAAATGATGTACTCTACCCAATTCAAAATCCAATTGTGAAAAGTGATTTTCATGTGAATATTTTAAAATATAGATTTAAATATAACATGGCATTGTGTTTTGTGTTCACCGAACACTAAATGGTTTTCTGAAGCATTGTAAAGACAGCTATCTATGTTAAATCCTAGTGATATTTTTATTTTATTATTAAATCAAATTATTGAGTCAATGAAATTATTACTTGAGATAAGGACTAAACTGAGAAAATAAATTGGAGAATTGACACAATTATATGGATAATTCAGTTACAAAGCTTTATTTGGTATAAATACCTTGACTGCTTTTCTATAATTGTCACAATATAATTTTTCAACTTTATTTTCCCTACATATGTTAGCTATATTAATTCGTGTTTGCATATTTTGCAAATAAGTTATTGAATTTGGATAAATTTTGTTAAATTTGTTTCACATGACTCCCATTCATGATGATAATAATAGTTATTATAGTAATAAAATCAATAACGATAATGATATATCATGCTTACTCTATGCCAGATACTCTCTTAATATGTTCACATTGGTTTATTTAATCCACCTGAGAATGCTATAAGTTAGAACTATTATTTCCAGTACAATATGGTAAAATGGGGTATAAATAGAGCTAGGCCATCTTCCCAAGTTTACACAAGTGGAAAGCGTAAAAGAAGTGTTTCTTTGTTCAGAAGACAGCTGAAATAGGAGAGAAAGCAAAAGCCACTTGAATGGATTTATGGCTTCTGTCTGAAAAACCAAGTACATTGAAATACATATGCCATCTCTACAGTAAGTAAAAAGATTTTTAAAAACAGTATTGCAAGATGAGGTGGAGTGCCTTGTCAATACAGAATTTCAGTGCCTTGGCAATGAAATTTTCACCTTGGCAATTTCACAAGGTGAAAATCGGGGATTTTTCATAAAAAGAAATCCCTTTGGATGGGACAGGGCAAAGGGAGATTTCAGCGGGTTCTATATAAGAAGGGGATCAATCTCCAGCTCAGACAACTTATACCTGACACAATCTCAGTCTATGTTCAATACTTTCATGAATACAACTGTGCCAGTTATTGATGTAGTGTCTCTCAGCTACAAGTTCATTTTTCCTGCCTGTGCCCTCTTTTATGATGTTTTGTTAGGACAACAGCAAAAACTAAGCTTTATAAGTAGGTTCTGTGCTAGGTTCTGCAATAAGATTCCCTAGAAAGAGATTAAAAGGCTGAAGGAAGGAGAGGTTGTTTCATTCTGCTGGTTCTCTGCTGCAGGTTTCTGTCAGCATCTCTCAGAAATACTTATTTTTTCATTGTGAAAATGGCAATTAGTTCCGGTATCAGCTGTTGAATACGTTTTGCAATTTTTTTAACAATAGCCAAACCAGCATTGTCATGTCCCCAAGGAACACCAGGGTCAGAAAACTAGTAGTCAGTCTCAGAGTTTGAGTCTCATCTCTGCAGAGCCCTGTTTCAAACATACAGCCACTAACTTCAGCCTAGCAACACTCTCTTCTCCTAAAGCTATGTTTCTCCACTTAATCCCTCCTCCCTTCTTCTATATTTGTAAGAATCCTTGCCCTTTTGGGGGATTCCTCAAGTTCTATGAGTGCGTGTAGCTTCATAGAATTTCTACCTCTGTGAAACGTTGGTGTTCACCAATTTATTGTCCAGTTCTTCAAGTCATAGTTAACATCTGTTTATAAACTATAAGAGACAATAAGTGTCTATTGTTGTGTTTAAACCACTTGTCTTGTATTTAAGTCCAAATATCGCTTCTCCATGGGCATGATATTTTTAACTGATTTGAGTTAAAAAGAGACAAACAAAAAAATTAACAGCAACAACAGCAACAACAAAATTTTTTTTTATCATCTGTCACCCAATAAAGAATTGAGCTCTCTAAACCACTGATACAATCTATCTTCAGAAATCATTAAACCACAGAACTTGTCAATGGGAAATAATTTATTGAATTTTTTTCAAAACAAAAACAAAATTAGCAGACTGAAAATTTAAAATGCAAAAAACAGTGAATCAGCACAATCCTATTGCTGCTTCAAATTCCCCTCTAGAAACCAAGCAAGGATACACCTAGGTTTGTACCTAACAGAAGGTGTACTTCTCTGATGACAAAGTTTATCAGACTCTATTAGGTGAATCCATGGGGCATCTTAGTTGAAAACCTCCAAAATTCTTAAAAGATAATTATCAGAAAAGGGTAAAATCATGAAAGTGAACAAGTTAAAAATTTTATTTAATTAATGTGATGTGAGTGAGCCAGACAGATGGTATAAGCTATTCAAAGAAGAATTGAAATCACAAATTTATGTGAATTAAAGAAACAATTTAAATGACTTGCAAATTTATTTACTTTTTTGTATCCCTTGTACATCTAATTCTTTTATAACTGTTTTTTTCCTCTAATTGAGCTCTTGTTAAAGGATATTATTTACACATGGCCACAGACTATCCTTTTGATAAGCTATTTTATTGGTTCAACATCTGTGATTAAACCTATATTATTATGCCCTAGGGCCCAAAATGATGCATCAATTTGTTTCAGCTCAGAGTGCATTCCAGAAAGGAGTAAGATTGCCCCTTTCTACTAATCTCCTTTTCTTAAAGAAAGCACACAGGAACCAAATGAAGCATTACATTCCTGGTACATCACAGATGCTTTCTGGTGAGTATTACATATGGTAGCTTTTAATTTGTACAGCAATTCCTGCCTCAATGGATTTACAGAAGCTTCAGCGCAAATTAGAAAGCATGTTTCTTTATCAGAGGACCTATGTATCTGTATGGGAACCATGGTGAAGAAGGAATAAGTAGAAGACTAACCAAAAATACAAATAGCCTGTATTGATTTGTCATCAAATGTAAAAGCAAGAACTTTGGAAATGGCAAAGCAAGGAGTATCAATATCTATCAAGAAGGGTAAAGTAAGATTACCTGAGAAAAGTTCTCCAAACATATGGTTTAGCAGTTCTTGCCTCCAAGAGTCCCCAAACTGTTAATTTTGACACATTTCCCAATTATTCCCTACTGAATGGTTCCGTCTTTGTTCCTGAAACATCTGCATCTTCTTTCTATGATTCCTTTTCCAAAATGTTGGCTTTCTACAATACTGACATGTTGATTTTCCCTGTTTTTTCTTCATAGATTGGCCAGATTAGAAGTTATTTTGTTCAGTAATAACTTTCGTCCTTGTCAACCTTTCACTTATTCACTAACTTGAGCCAGGAGGGTAGGCAAAAGACCTGAAGAGAAAGTAACTAAACCAGTATTAACAGGCTTACTCAATAATAAGTTTTGAGTTTGGAAAGGCTATCCATGTGGTTAGTATTTCCAAAAGAGACGAGAGTTACCAAGACAATTTTTATAATTTGGGGTCTCTAGTTTACTACTGAGTGACCACAAAAGTCTTCAGCTGCTCCACTCTATGTAGAAAGTGCCAAGAAGGGTTTTTAAAATTGTATTATTGTGGAGACAGGGTCTCACTCTGTCACCCTGACTATAGTGCAGTGGCATGATCATGGCTCACTGCAGCCTCAACTTCCTGGGCTCAAGCAATCATCCTGCCTCAGCTACCTGGGTAGCTGGGACTACAAGCTTGTGCCACTGTGCCTGGCTAATTTTTGTAGCAATATATATATATTTTTTCTTGTTTCCCCTACTGGTCTTGAACTCCTGGACTCAAGTGATCCTCCTGTCTTGGCCTCTCAAAGTGCTGAGATTACAGGTGTGAGCCACTGAGCCCAGTCCTGCCAGAAGATTTTGATTTGCTGCTAGATCCATTCCTGTAAAGTTTGAGAAAGGTTCAACAAGCCACTGTTGGAAATTAGTGGGCAACCCATTTGATTTCTCAGTACAACGACATACTCTTCCCAGTTCACATGTTGCAGAAAAGCTTGACCATGGTTGTTGGCAATCTTTCTTGGTGGGCTTTTTGCACTCAACCCTACCTTCCTTGTCACGGATGATGGATAATTAAACTTTCATGGTCATGGGGCCTCCCAATGGGGTAGATTTCTTTCATTGGCTTGCAAGGTGTTTGCACCAATAAATGAGCAAAGAGATGAGCAGGATTTCATGCAGTAGGCACTGTGTATACCCAGGTGTAGGCCGGTACACTGAAAGCACTCTGGAGTACTTCTGCAAACTCATGCAGTGCTGCTTGAAACATGGAAAAGAGCCTTAAATTGATGACATCAGATGAGGAACAAGGCATATTCCCTCTTAAGATTTCAGGTACCCGAGGTGGACCCTGCTAACTTCTCAATTGCATCAGATTCACTGGTAATCCAAATTGAAAAAAAAGCTTACTTCCTTGCATTTTGGTAGGAAAAGTATAGAATTATATGACACTGTGTGTGTGTGTGTGTGTGTTTCCCCTGTTTTATATATCCAACTATCTCCTTTTTTGGTTACCACTTTTTAAAAATATAATGCAGTGACTTACCATTCTGACATATTTATAAGTGAATACTGTCTTTGAATAGGTTTTTAATTATCCCTTGCTCCAGCAATTTTGTTATCTCTGCTTTCCTAGCTATGTGATTTGTGAAAGGAATCTTGTAGGTGGAATCTAATCTAGGACATGGAACACGTAACCTAATGTCCTCAAACTGAGTTAGTAATTCATCATTTGTTAAAGAAGTTAAACTCTCATTCTTCCCTGCAGAAAAATTTTCCAAGGAAATAATTTTCCCATTAAAAGACCCTTGCTTTCCAGTCCCCAGGGTTCAGCCTCAGACAGACAAAGAAAAAGAGACATAGAGACAAAACAGGGTGGAGAGAGAGAAATAAGCAGGGCTCTAGCTTTCAGAGAAGGAAAGTACTTTCAATTCTCCCACTTATTCACATTTTTCAACATTTCCTTTGGACTCTACAGCTCCTTTTAAACTTTCTCCTATAATGATATTCATCCCGTACACACCTGTCTCTCTTTTGCTTATAATGGAAATGTTCTAAGTGCCCCTAACAATAAACTGATTTATACAAATGAAGTGAACTTTCTTTGGGGCACAGTGAAGTGAATTTTCACTTACCTGTTTCAACTGTGACAGCAGAGAGATACCAGTCATTTAACAAAACACCTTTTCCCCATTTGTTCACTACTAAAAGTAATCTAAAAGTAATTGTGATCCTGATAAACCAAGATAAACATGCTTACTCAAATAATAAACTTCAAGTTTGGAAAGGGCTATGCACCTGGCTAGTATTTCCAAAAGGGCACAGTATTAGAAGGAAAGTTTTTATAATTTAGGGTCTCTGTTGGACTACTGAGTGACCACAAAAACCTTTAGCTGGCCCACTGTATTCAGAAAGTGCTATACCACTATTCGCATCAAAATGTTGGTGGGAGATATTAAACAATCCTCCCAAAAATATGCTCCATTCCAATATGGAAGATGGAGAAAATACAATTTAGTATTGAGTAAGCATTCTATATTATACTCATAAAAGATAACGTGAATGCGACTACAAATTTAGGACAAAAGTTTAAGTATAGATTAACCTCCTAGGCTCAAGTGTTTTTCCCATCTCAGCCTCTTGAGTAGCTGGGGATATAGGAATGGGTCACCATGTCCAGGTAATTTTTGTATTTTTGTAGAGACAAGTTTTGTCATGTTGCCCAAGCTGGTCTTGAACTCCTGGACCTGGCCTCCCAAAGTGATGGGACTACAGCAACTTTACTTCTAACAGCCAAACACTGAAAATAACTCAGATGTACTTCAAGAGGAGAAGGGTTAAACAGTAACTGATACATGCTATGGACTTCTACTCCCACAGTCACATGTGTGAATTGCCAGATAATCACGGTGAGTGAGACAAAGACAATCCCTAACATTTACACATTATGTAATTTTATTTATGTAGCATTCTTTAATGATAAAATTATAGAGATAGAGAACAGATTAGTGGTTGCCTGGAGATAAGGTCTGTTGTAAAGTGAATGTAGTTATAAAAAGTCAATAGTCTATGATGAGATATAAATGTTCTTTTTCTTGACTTAATGTTAGTATTCTGGTTGTGATACCATGCTGTGGACCCAGAAAAATCTGACAGGTCTCAGTTAATTTAGAAAGTTTATTTTGCCAAGGTTGAGGATGTGTGCCCATGGCACAGACTCAGGAAGTCCTGATGACATGTGCCCAAGGTGGTCGGGGCACAGCTTGGTTTTATACATTTTAGGGAAACAGAAGACATTCATCAATATATATATAAGAAGTATGCTGGTTTGGTACGCAGGAAGACTCAAAGCAGGGAGGGGGCTTCCAAGTTGCAGACAGGTGACAGACAAAGGGTTGCACTCTTTTGAGTTTCTGATTCGCCTTTCCAAAGGAGGCAATCAGATTCTCATTCATCTCCATGAGCAGAGGAATAACTTTGAATAGAACAGAAGACAGGTTTGCCCTAAGCAGTTCTCAGCTTGAATTTTCCCTTTAGCTTAGTGATTTTGGGATCCCAAGATATTTTCCTTTCACAGCACTATAGTTTTCAAAATATTACCCTTAGAGAAACCTGTATCGACTCTACACAGTATTTATCTATATTATTTGTTAGAGCTTCAGGTAAATCTATGCCAAATTAGTAATAGGTTTATAAAAGAAAAGGTCATGTGATAAAAATTTTAATTATGTAGTATTTGTGTGAAAACTTTTAAGTGTGAATCAATTAATAATTTGTATGAATTGTATGATATTGAGCTGGCCTGCCTGTTTAAAAAAATACTGATAATATGCCTCCAGTTTTGCTTTTTCTTTTTTAAATTGGAGTTCTTACATAGACTCTGTTTTGGTGCATTTTTTGTTGCTATAACTGAATATTTGAGAATGGTAATTTATAAAGAAAATACATTTATTTCTAATAGTTCTGGAGGTTGAGAAGTCCAAGAGAATGGCACCAGCATCTGGTGAGGTCCTTCTTGCTGTATTATAACATCGCAGAGTGCATCAAAATGTAGAAAGCAAGAGAGTACATGTCAACTCAGGTCTCTCTTCCTCTTCTTATTAAGCCACTAGTCCCATCATAGGGGTTTGCTCTGATTGTCTTATCTAATCCTAATTGACTCGCAGAGGTTCCACTTCCAATCAACATGTAAATTTGAGGATGTTTCCAACACATGAAGTTTGGGAGATACATTCAAACCAAAGCATACCCTAAACTAAATGAAAGATTGTAAATATACAAAATTTTCAAAAGAACAACCCTCACATAAATCATTCCACACTGAACAGACACATAGTGCCTAATACTAAGGACTTTAAGATGCTACTTTTTGTTCAAATTATACCTATTCAATAAGGTTAACTAAAGCAGCAAATCATTTATGTATTTATCTCTTAATCAGGTCACTCTGGCTTTTCTTTCCCAAAATTACGAATAAGATTTTTTTGTTTGTTTTTAATCTTTGTTTGTTTAAATTTAAGCTTCAAATTCCTGAACTATCAGAAGGTTCTTATTTAAAAATCATGTATGCTTTGTGCAGTAATGTAGGGATTTTCTTATTACTACAAACTCAAACAAAACACTTAAGACGGTTATTTAAAAGAGTACTTGCCTGACCAAAGATAACTTAATGCTTTTTAAAAGCTTGTCCTGGCATGAGAAACAGCAAGACAAGAAAGAAAGAAATTAAAAGTCTTTAAATCTTGTATTTCAAGTCTGTGACAGTTGTGTGATCTTTGAAAACATCAATTAACCTGTGTTCCTATTGCTCCTGTTGGTAAACTTCATAGAATTTAGATCGATTATCCCAATGTTCTCTAAAAATTTATATTTTGTTAATATACACCAGCTGAATACCCTGCAGAAATATAGGGCTCATTCTATGTCATTTTAAGCAGTTGAATTAACCCATTAAAGATAGCATTATCTAAAATATATTGCAGGTTTAGTATCCCTTATCCAAAATGCTTAGTAGCAAAAGTGTTTCAGATTTTTTATCTTTTTCAGATTTTCAAATATTTTCATTGAAGTAGTTGGCCATTCCAAATTCAAAAATCTTAAATCAGATATGCTCCAATGAGTATTTCTTTTGAGCCTCATGTTGATGCTCAAAAGTTTTGGATTTGGGGGCATTTTAGATTTCAAATTTTGAGATTTGGAATGCTCAAGTGCTTAATGATTACCTTATGTACTAATCAGAGTTTTCCAGAGAAACACTGTCAATAGAATGTGTGTGTGTGTGTGTGTGTGTGTGTGTGTGTGTGTGTGTGTGTGACAGAGAGAGAGAGAGAGAAACTTATTTTAAGGAATTGGCTCATGTGATTGTGAGAACTGGCAAGTCTATAGTTTTCAAGGAAGAATAAGATAGCAAGCTGAAAATTCTGGCAAAGGTTTATGATGTAGTCTTAAGTCAGAAGACAGTTGAATGGAATAATTCTTTCCTTTTTAGTAACCTGTTTTTTGCTCTTAAAAACTGTAACTGATGGGATGAGGCCCACCCACATTATGAAGAGTAATTCACTTTACTCAAAGCCTACTGACTTGAGTGCTAGTCACATGTAAACAATGCTTTCATAGCAACATCTAGACTGGTGCTTGACTAAACAACTGAGCACCATGACCTCGCAAAGTTGACAAAGTTAATATT
This sequence comes from Macaca fascicularis, assembly GCF_037993035.2. Lineage (NCBI taxonomy): Eukaryota > Metazoa > Chordata > Mammalia > Primates > Cercopithecidae > Macaca > Macaca fascicularis. The sequence continues at coordinate 36,258,753 of NC_088391.1, read as the reverse complement.
CACAGTTCATCCCATGTGAACATGGCACTACATATTTTCTTAAGCGGTATCTAATCTCTAAATAAAGACATTAACAAAAGAATACTTTTTACCAAAATGGTAAAACTATCTTACTTACAACTGAAAGAACACTAACCATTTATGGTTTGGATCTGTATCCCCACCCAAATCTCATGCTGAATTGTAATCCCCAATGTTGGAGGTGAGGCCTGGTGGGAGGTGATCTGATCATGGGCGCAGAGTTCTCACGAATGGTAGAACACGATCCCTATTGGTGCTGCTCTCACAATAGTGAGTGAGTTCTGGTTGTTTAAAAGTATGTGGCACCTCCCTGCTCTCTCTTCCTTCTGCACTGGCCTTGTGGAGTGCCTCGCTCTTCCTTTGCCTCCCACCGTGATCATAAGCTTCCTGAGACCTCCTAGAAGCAGATGATGCCATGCTTCCTCTACAGTCTGTGGAACCATGAGCCAATTAAACTTTTATTTATAAATTACCCAGCCTCAGGTATTTCATTATGGCTGTGCGAGAATGGACTAATATACCATTTTCCCAGAAGTTAATGCTAAGTCTCTGGGTGATATTTACTCTTCTCCTTTATGTCCTGTAACTTAAATACTATGATATAACGTTAATACATCTTATGGTATATAATAAAGAGATAAGAGAAGGAAGACAATAAAGATAACTGCTGTATATGTACATTCACAACACGTATTCATAATAATTACAGCCCTCTCTGTAACTGATTATGTGGTTGTAGCTGTTATTTATAGCTACTTTCTTCTACTACCCATTCTCATTGTCCTTAGTAAGGACCTCAGCTGGTTGTGTTTCTCCATTCCTGAAGGGTTTGGGCCATTAGTAGTCAAATATAAACTGATTTGTTGTAGTTTTCCATTGATGTTACTCACAGGGCATGGTTGTACTAATAGATGCTGTTATGGGCTGAATGTTTGTGTCTCTCAAAAGTCATATGCTGAAGCCCTAAACCCTAATGTGATGGCATTTGGAGATGGGCATTTAAGAGGTAATTAGGTTTAGATGAGTTCACAGGGCTGACCTCCCTGGTATTAGAGTCCTTATAAATAGAAGAAAGACCAGTGTGGTGGCTCATGCCTATAATCCCAGCATTTTGGGAGGCCAAGGCGGGTGGATTATTTGAGCCCAGGAGTTCAACACCAGCCTCAGCAATATGGTGAACCTCATCTCTATAAAAAACACAAAAATTAGCTGGGTGTGATGGAACATGCCCTTAGTCCCAGCCACTGGGGAGGCTGAGGTGAGAGAATCAATTGAGTGTGGGAGGCAGAGGTTGCAGTGAGTCAGAATCACGCCACTGCATTCCAGCTGTGTGACAGAGCAAGACCCTCTCTCAAAAAAAACAAAAAATAATAAGAAGAAAAAAGTAGGAGAAGCAGAATGAGAGGAAGGAAGAAGAAAGAAGAAAGAAAGAAAGATGAGAGACCAGAGTTAGCATGCGCTCTCTCTCTCTCTCCACCGTGCGAAGACACAGTGAAAAGGCAGCCGTCTGCAAGCCAGGAAGAAGGCCTTCACCAGGAACTGAATCTGCTATCACCATGAATTTGGACTTGCTGGCTTCTAAAACTGTGAGAAATGAATGTCTGCTGTTTAAGTCACTCAGTCTATATTTTGTTAGTGCAGTCGAAGCTGAGGCAGATACCCTAAGGGATGTTCTGCATTTTAGACATACTATTCCGTACCTCTGTTATGAAGTACGAATCCATTTATCACTGTAGAGTTAAGATCAATCACCCCAGTAAGGTGACACCTTGACTTATCTCTTGATTCAGAGGCATAAGGAGCCCAAAGTGGCTAGGGGGCAGTCTTAAGTTTATTTCAATGGATTCACTATTGTATCTCTCCTTGGAAGCTTTCTTTTGAAATTAAGACTTCTATACTAGCATAGCTAGGATCACAAGGAAAGAAAGAAAAAAATTCACTAGTGGGTAACATTAACTATGGATAATATTGAGTACCACTCCCATTCTACCTGTCGATTCCTGGGCCCATGAGTCTTGGCTATGGGAGAAATTTCCCTTTAGGTATTCATATTGGTAGGCAGCAGGTATTGTTCATCCTCAATTATCATTTTTTAAATAGAGATATATTCAGAAAAATGTAGGTTTTGTGATAAACATATGGAAAAGGTACAAAGGAAAAAAATACATGAAAAGGATCAAAGGTACAAACGTGCGGTATTAAGTGAATAATTTCTGGAGATATTATGTGCAGAATGATAACTATATTTAATGATAACATATTGTATATTCAAAATCCACTAAAATATTTTACAGTTTAAATACATTTGCCACACAAAGGAAGAGACCAAAATGGTAACTATGTGAAGCAATGCATATGTTAATTAACTTGGCTGTGAAAATCAATTTTATAATATATATGTATATCAAAATATCATATCACAACCTTAAATATATACAATTTTTATTTGTCAATTGTATTTCAATAAAGCTGAAAAATGTAAAGAAATATATGTAAAAACAATTTATTTGTATTTCTGCAAAGTTTGTGTTTCTAGAAACAATGATCTGTGTATAATATCAGATGTATCCCTCTAAAATATTAGATGAGGTTAAAATCAAATTAATACTGTATGTCTTATTTCCAGTCAGCTATTATTCCATATCCTTCAGTCTTGTTGCTTGTTTTATTTTCTAGCCAAAAACTCTCTTTTATGAGTATTTGGGGGGCATTTTTATAGTTTTAAAATTTTTTTTGCATTTCCCCCAAATTCAACTTTCCCCCCAAAACAGATACTATCCTCTATAATTAAAATAAAAATAAAATATCACAACTCTAGAAAAAAACTGGAAATAACATGGAAAAAATGTATGCAGTTCTCGATTTTCTGGTAAGTCTGACATATAAAAGAGAATCTAGCAAATTATACTTGTCTGTTTCTTCTCTAATGAAATTGATGTCATTTCCATAAGAGGTTTATTACTTAGTAAAACTTATAATGTTTTACTGAGTCCTAAAATTCTATATGTTAATACCATATTGGGCTTGAGCAGGACCAAATAAATATTTACTATATTTCTTACTCAAATTAAGGAGTAGTTAAGAGACAAACAGAAGATAAGAATAATAGATATAAAATGTGAATGCTACTGTTGATGAAGTATAGGTTGAAAGACAATGCTGGATATGCAAGCTTCCCATATACTGAATACAGAGACTTTTAACAGAATCACAGATATTATAAAGCAACTGGAAGCTTCCCGTCACAGGGACAGAATCACCTCTTATGAAACAAGCAGCATAACAGATTTATGTAGAATTACAGTAGGAAAGAGGAAATGTGGGTGAGCTGCATGGAGAGGGACCAAGGGTATTAAGTTTAGTGGAGTTTCTCTTCCTGAAAATAGAAGTAGGGAGTAAGTGTTCTCTCAACACCCTAACATCATCTGTCTACTGCTTTTTTGTTTACGGTGGCTTCATAGAATTCCAAATTGCAGCTCTTACAAAAGAAATGCCAATATCTAAGTAAAGTATTCAGGGAATAGGTTACTAAGCTATTCTGCCACAAAACTGACCCTCCCACAAAAGTGAAAGAGAAATAAAATGTACTCCTAACTAACTAACTAAGAACTAGAATGAAAATTGCTATTCTCAAAAGGTAGAAATAGAAAGTTAATCAAATCATCTGTTCTAAGAAGTTGTAACCACAATTTCGTTCTCCTGTGGGTGTGTAGCATAAATAAACACTACTACTGTGATTTCACATTCTCAATATCAGAATTTATTTTATTGGGACTCCATAAGTTGTCCATTAGGCAGCTAATAAAAACACATGCAAACCCTATGTGAGAAATACCTCCATTCTAAGACCTGAAGTCCATTAGGCACAATTTCAAGATAAATAAGAATTTTCCCATCAAAAATAAGACATACAAATTGTAAATAATAAAGAACAAAATTGAGACAGTAAAGAATCAAACATTGTAATGACCAATCCCAGAATATAAATTAAACATTTAATATACTGAAAATGATAAAAAAGACTTGAAAATGTGAGTAAATAGCAAGGAACATTATAAAAACAAGATGCTTAGCAATAAAAGTAAAATAAATAACATTAAAGTCTCATATGATGGATTCAACAACATATTTGGACTCAGCTAAAGAGATAATTAATAATCTAGAAGAAGGGGCTAAGAATATTATCAAGAAGAAAGTACAGATATACAAAGGGGTTAAAATGTGTGAAAGAGAGATAAAGATAAATGGGCATCTAAATGTGAAGGTTGGTAGTGAAACATATAGTAAAATGAAATAATTACTATACAACTAGATATATTTGAAGTAAAATTTAACACAATATTGAGTTAAAGCAGCAACATTGGAAGACAAATAGAATTCTGTTTTTGTAAACTAAATGCCATAAAAACAAATTAGCTATTACTTAGTGATTTTATATATATATATATACACACACACAGAGCTATAAAATTCTGCTACATCTGTTTGTGACCTTGAAGCCAAAAATGAAGCTAAAAGATATGTCTAGTGAAAAAACAATTGAGAGACTGAAATTCCTAGTGGGTGACATCCTCAAGCTTTCATACCAATTCAGAACTGCCCATCCTGTCTATTTCTTTTCTTTTTTTGTTTTGTTTTGAGATAGAGTCTTGCTCTGTAGCCCAGGCTGGAGTGCAATGGTGTGATCTTGGCTTACTGCAACCTCTGCCTCCTGGGTTCAAGCAATTCTCCCGCCTTGGCCTCCCAAGTAGCTAGGATTACAGGTGCCTGCCACCATGCCGGGCTAATTTTTGTATTTTTAGTAGAGACAAGGTTTTACCATATTGGCCAGGCTGGTCTTGAACTCCTGACCTCAGGTGATCTACCGCCTCAGCTGCCAAAGTGCTGGGATTACAGGCATGAGCCACCACTCCTGGCCAAGTCTGTTTCATGATACACAACAATACTTTCCTGTTAGACTCTGTGAGTTGTTTTCTATGAGCATCAGCTGAAAGAATCTGCAGATAAACCTTCCCACCAGCTTCATACAGTCACTCCATTCATAATTTATTTACTTCTGAGTATCATCATTCAAAAAAATCCAGCTATTTGGTAAGTGAAAATTCTCATTTTAATTTTACTTGGATATTTTAGATTACTCTTGGTATTGCAAATGTCTTATCATAAGGTATTGCAAATACACTTATTAGTTATTACACGGTTTTCTTTTGGAATTTTTGTTGTGTAATCTTTATCTGTTTATGTCTTAGAATATTCATATTATCATTAATTGCAATATGTTTTTGATATGATAAAATGTTAATTTTAATCAAACATCAAATATCAATATTAATAAATTAATATTTTAATTAAATAAACAATAATTTAAATAATGAATAATAAATGAATACATATTAATGTTAATATTTGATGTTTACTTATTTTAAATATTACCTGTTGATTAAATTTATTTTACTAGACACATTAAATAACAGATACTAAGGTGCTTAAAAGCTATATTGATGATTTATTTTTTACTCATCCAAATTATGGGATTTTGGTTTCTCTTACAGCCCTCCTATATTCAGTTGGCTTCGCAGAGGCAGAAACGTGTGACACCTTTTCTTACCTAAGTGTCCTAAGTGTCGCAGTCAACAGTCCTATAACAAAAAACAGGTTAATGAGAAAAGCATAACAAATTAATTTAATCAAAGTTTTAGGTAACATGAGAGTCTTTAGAAATGAAGACCGAAAGACATGGGGAAAAGGATTTTTATGCTTAGGTTCAATGAGGAATGAATAGTCATGTGGAAATTTAATTGGAGAAAGGGTATCATCTTTTTTTTATTATTATTTTTTATTATACTTTAAGTTCTAGGGTACATGTGCATAACGTGCAGCTTTGTTACATACGTATACTTGTGCCATGTTGCTGTGCTGCACCCATCAACTCGTCAGCACCCATCAACTCGTCATTTACATCAGGTATAACTCCCAATGCAATCCCTCCCCCCTCCCCGCTCCCCATGATAGGCCCCGGTGTGTGATGTTCCCCTTCCCGAGTCTAAGTGATCTCATTGTTCACCTATGAGTGAGAACATGTCCCACCTATGAGTGAGAACATGCGGTGTTTGGTTTGCTGTTCTTGCGATAGTTTGCTGAGAATGATGGTTTCCAGCTGCTGGTAATAAACTGAGCAGAGAAACTCGTCAAGTCCTAATTGTTCAGACTCTTTTGGCCTCTCTGTGTAGCGTTCCTTCCTCCCAGGCAAGCCGCAGGACTCCTCTGGAATGAGGCTTCAAGGGAGAAAAGAAAGGGAGAAAACGACCTTTCTAGTTATATGGCTTGCTTTGGGGGAGAGGAGTTCTAGTTTCCATAACCCACGTTGGAGAAGAGAAATGCTGATTTTTATGACTTGCACTTTCTTCTGCAGAAGAAAAGGGGACAGTAAACAGGAGGATGAAAGATTAGAGAGACCTTGCATCTGAGGCTGATCTCTGTAAGTTCAAAGTACTAAGTACGTTAAGATGCCATATTTGGAGTATTGTTTTCTGAGCCCCAACAGCTTTCTTTACACACAAATGTACCCACAAAATTTATTGCTTTTCTTAGCTAGTATTATGCTATTTAATGGGTAAAATTTGCTCTCTATTTCCAGTAGAGGAGGTGCTACTTTAATTTTATTGAAGTGGTCATTAAAATATTAATGTGATTTGGTAAGAATAAAACAAGACATATTGACATAATTTGCTGCAAAATAAGAGATAACTAAATTTAGGGAAAATAAAATCTTTAGTGAATATTTTATCAAAGCATATCTACTAGAAAATATGCTTCTGTGTAAATCTGTCTTCTAAAACTTTTTATGTCCTGGAATGCCCTTCATACTATTGCTCCAGATAAAATGTCTTCTTCCACATCTCTGACAATTCTTTTCCATCCTTTCCAATAGAAATTAATTTAAAATATGCTTTCCTATGAAGGTTCTCCAACCAACTTGTTCATCTCATCTTTTCTTATCTACTCATAGGTGATTTTTAATCTTTATAATTCTAGCTTAGTTATAATGACTGCAATATGTGTGCCATTATTTTGTCTATACCCCTACAATATTTAACCCAGTTTGCGGCATTTAGTGAATTCTCATGAAGTACTTGTGGAATAGTACTTTATAAAAAAAAAAAAAAAGAAAGAAAAGAAAAACAATTCTGCCAAAAAAGCTTGGCAGTCTCTGATTACTCCAACCTTACCTTCGATAGATCACCCAAAACAATCTGCTCAGTTCTGCTCAGAACTCAATGTAGAACAAACATTTGAGGTGGTATTATATTTTTCACAGTAGAAGATGTGTTCTATTATCAATTACCTGACATGTCTAGTGAAACAAATTTAACCAGCAGCTAATATTTGAAATAAACAAGCGGAAAGTAGTTTAATATTCTTATTATATAGCACACATTTTAGAATTAATAATTATACAAATACTCTAAAGATTCTTCCACTCTTTTGGCACACATTTAGTGAAAGCCCAAGCCTTACAATGAGAAGGATAATGAAATATGACTCCATTTTCTCTAATGTTGCAGGGCAGGACAGTTAAATTTTTCTCAATATAAATATTTACTCAGCTACTGCTCATGAATATAACCATGGTTTAGGGTTTTTTCAGATGTAAGAATTCAGCAGAGCTAATTCTCTTTGCCTGTAGGTAACAGATTAGTGCTAGTTGCAGTTGGGCTCTCTGCAACTAGCAGGATGCTCAGGTAGAATGCCCAGCATGGGAGCTGTTTTAAAATGGAAGAGCTTATTTTATTTATTTAGAACATATTTACTGAGTGTCAGTACTAACAATTGCAGTGAATGAAAATGCCATTTAGTTTATTTGGTGGAGGCTGTTGATATAGAACAGTTTAGAGTCTCTTCTAACCTTGACTTTGAGCAACGAAGATGCAAAAAATAAAAGATGTTTATTGTAAAGTGCACAGAGAGGTGTGAAAAGGGAAGAAAATGAATATGTGCTTGTGCAAATTCAAAGATAATGTTAGCAATGAAGTGACTACCACTCAAGGATCATCTATCTTAGTCAAGTATTACAGAAAAATGAAGAAGGATGAGACAAATAATTCATGTAAATTGATGGAATAAACATCACTCAAATCCTTTGTAGAATCCTAGGCTTAGTGGCTCCTTAACTCCATTCTCTGTGTTTCCAGCAACAGGAATAATACAGCAGTGGCAGTCATATGTACATTACTAAATCCTCTATTTTATTAGAATATAAGTAAAAACAGAATTGCAAGCTTACATACACTGATTGTTTCCTTTGCTGAGCAGCAGCTTTTTAGCTTGATGTAATCTCATTTGACTATTTTTGCTTTTGTTGTCTGTGCTTTTGAGGTTTTACTCCAAAAATCTTTGCCCAAACCAATATCCTCAAGCATTTCCCCAATGTTTTCTTCTAGTGGTTTCACAGTTTCCAGTCCTATATTTAAAACTTTAACCTATTTTGAATTGACTTTTATAAATGGTGAGATATAGGGATCTAGTTTTATTTTTCTGCATATGGATATCCACTTTTTCTGGTACCATTTATTGAAAAGACTGTCCTTTCCCCAGTGTATGATCATAATTTCCTAGTTCTTGTGGAGAAGAAAATAATGTACAATTTCCTCTAAGCACTGGGTCATTACATATTTGACCAAGATACTTGAAGATTTTAAAGATCTGAGCCAAGAAGTGTGTCAAAAAAGTCAAACTGTGAATGTCAATTAAAGTATATAATTTGCAATCATAAAAAATGGAATTACCTCTACTATGATTTGCATGTTTGTCCCCTCCAAAACTCATATGGAAAGATGATCCCCAATGTTGGAGATGAGGCCTAATGGGAGGTGTATGGATCATGGGATTGGATCCCTTATGAACAGATTAATGACTTTTCTCAGTGATGAGTTCTTACTCTACTAGTTCCCATGAAAGAAGATTGTTAAAAAGAGCTTGGCACCTCCCCATTCTCTCTTACTTCCTCTCTCCCCTGTGAGCTTTGTATATACCAACTCCCATTTGCCTTCTACCATGAGATACAAAGTCCCGATCTTCAATGTTTCAGCCACCAGAATCATGAGTCAAATAAACCTTTTATGTTTATAAATGATCCAGTCTCGAATGTTCCTTCATAGCAACACAAAACAGACTAAGAAAACTTCCGACTTAGGAGAAAAGAGGCACAAAGTATGCCACATCAAATGGCTTTTTGTTATGAATGCAAACATCTATGCTGAGTCTGATCAATCACGCATATTCCCTCCCTACTACCTAGTTGCTGTCCTGGTTGCTGAATGAAGGAGTTTAAGATGGAGTAGTAGTTCTGGAAAAGCTGGACTGCAGGTCATTCTATGAGACCTTTCCAAGAGTGGGCAAAATCCCCTTCTGTTATAAAATTAATTGACTAGAAAGGCTGCTGTACAACTTTCATTTTTGACTTTAATTGTATGGTGAGTTGGCTTTGCTGAAATTATTTATTTGATTTTAAAATGAAGACTGATATCTTTGAAATAGTTTTGGAATGGATCTTATAGCTGATTATTGTAAAGCTATGACCTTCCTTAATACCTGTCTTTGATAAACATTAATGCATATATTTTTATTTCTGCTAGTAAACTAATAATTCATAATATTTACTTTTACTGAATACTTAGGTATGTCATTAGAATTCCTTTAAATACATTATTTTTAATACATTAGAATACTTTTTTTAATTTTTTTTTTTTTTTTTTGAGACAGAGTCTCACTCTGTCACCAGGTTGGAGTACAGTGGCATGATCTTGGCCCACTGCAACCTCCGACTTCCTGGTTCAAGCGATTCTCCTGCCTCAGCCTCCCTAGTAGCTGGGACTACAGGTGTGCACCACCACGCCTGGCTAATTTTTGTATTTTTAGTGGAGACAGGTTTTCACCATGTTGGCCAGGATGCTCTCAATTCCCTGACCTTGTGATCCGCCCGCCTTGGCCTCCCAAAGTGCTGAGATTACAGGCATGAGTTACTGTGCCCAGTCCCGTATTAGAACACTTTTTACTGAAATATTTGTTTGTTTACATGTACTGAGGCTAACTATATAAGAATTTGTTGAAATTTATTCTGCTTTGCTGCCTGCTTTGTATGAAATTTTTCTCATATTTACCTTGTCTGCATGTGCTATATAGGAATTCATTCAAATTTATTGTACATTATGTCTTGCTTTCTATTTACCATCATTACTCAAATAAATTACAGTATTTGCTTATACAGAGCTTTGTAGCCAGTATTTACCAGCATACAAATACATGCATTATTTCTGACTCTGTAGCCTTAAATTATTTTTTCAGTGGTAGTATAATATTAATGATTATACAAAACTTATGCTTTACTACAGGATTTTATCATAACCTATACTATATTTACATCAACACAGTATGATTTTACAACAAAGTAACTTTAAAATTACTTTCAAAATCTGTTAGAAAAGAAGTGCAGACATTTAATTCCTTGCCCAAAATATATCAGTACATTTTTTGGTAACTCATTTTGCCTACAGCCTTCGAATGGTGGAAAATACAAGGTGGTTTCTGAGAACATGAAGAAAAAAATAAAACACTTTTCTTAGGGAATGAAAAAAAAGCAAGCATTCTTTTAAGGTACATCGCCATATAACTATCCCCAAAACAATGGTCTCTAGGGAAACTAGAGCTATTGTGCAAATGTAGGGATCTCTAGCAGAGAGTTTATAGCTCCTTCCATTCCACCCTTCCAAGATAGCTGCTTCCAAAGTACAGTGAATAAGGTCAGACATACTACAATATAACTCAGCATAGGAGCTCAACTAGAATCAATAAGATTCTCGTGAATATAGCAGTTACAGTATTAAGACAGCAACTGAGCAATATTTTATTATTAAATTTTTGTCCCTAAAATCACAGCTAGCTTATTTTTACATTACATACCAAAAATACTATGGATATTGAACACAGATTCGTATTTGTGATTACTAGTCATCAGCTATATCATCATTAATCCACAGCTAATTTACTAAATATAAACTCTGAGTCAACTGCCATACTCCCTTGTCCTTCATCTCCATATTACATTAGCCACCAAAATCTGTTGTTTTATAATTTGCTCTGCTCCCACTTTTATTTTTCCACATGTCTGTCAAGTCCAACCCCCTTCTTATTCTTAATACTCTTATTTGCAATGTTGTTTCTATCCAGACTCACATGCACCTACATGCTCATCAAAGCTAAACAAAATAAAACAAGACCTTTAATGTTTCAAAGGAAAACATTTATCTCCTGGCTTGGAGAGTTTATTGTAACATTGCTCCTGCTCATGTGCCCAAGCTTTTCTTCCACTGTGACTTTCTCTCTGCTATATACCACAGATAAATTGAACTACTTATTTCCTTAAAACTACACTTTTCATTATGTGGTCTCCTCTACCTATCTCGGTTGTTTTTCCTTTCTCATCACTGTCTTTTGAGGTTTACTCATTTCAAACACAAATTGAAAGTTCAATTTTTTTACACACAACGATTTAGAATTTTGAAAATTATAAGTTATTATCTCCTCTAAACTCTTGATGTCCATTCCTTGCCCTGTTATGACACATCACCCCTTCCTTATGTGATAAACTTTATGTTTGCCTTATCTTCCCTTCTATATTACAAGCCTAAGAAGTTCAGATGCTTATGCCATTTTATATTCCTCATTGTAACTTGCTGGGAACCTGTGTGTAACGGGTATTTCATAAATGTTTACTGAATGAATGAAAGGTTGTCACTAAAATGTAAAGGATTTTGAGAGTGCAGATAGATCAACATAAACTATTAGTTGGTTTTCCAGTTTATTGTCTTTTGATCCAACTGGCTAACTAATGTCCGAAAATATCTGATGTAAGCTCACTTATTTTCTGACAATAAATAATAATATATTACTGTTAACCTTAAGTGTAGCCAGTTAGTGTGCAGACACTAAGGCTTGCAAGTCTCCTGAAGCTTCAAATAAATAAATAACATCCAGTATTTTTAAATGTTTAGAAGTAATTGTCCTTGGTAATAGTATGCCACTACTATAAAGATGAATTAAAATATCGATTTATTTTTTAAGTTACTCCAGATAAAAACAAGAGTACTTTTAAAAATCTTTTATTTCATTAAAGTAGGAAAAACATATATTAAGTGGGGTGCAGCATACTGTTTCATCTCTCTTTCTGTTCCCAGATGTCCTCACAAATATTACAGCAGAAATTCTAACTTGAAAAAGATGTTTATTGAAGTGAATAGAATCGAGATATAGCTCTTTTTGCCAATATTATGTTAATATTCAGTGCAGCATGCTAGATTTCTGTTTTCCAAATAAAAGGATATGTGAGAGCGTCAAGTTTTAGCTATTATTTTGTGATTCTCTTCTTATCTGTCATCGGAAGGGATAATAGGCTCTGTCTTCCTTCCCTCAGAAGACATTTGTGCAAACGATTTAAACAAAACCTCTTGGATATCACTTACTGAGAGGAAGTGTCCACTGGGTTTGTTTCATGTGACGAAAAAGTCAGTCCTATAAAGAGGAATTTCAAGCCTCATTAATAAATCACAGGTTCCAAGGATGATAGGTTCCAAGGATGATATGGAAGACAGGGAATCAGAGGGTTGAAGTCACTCTGTACACAAAAGTAATGGTTATTTTGGCAATAAGGCAATGGGGACTGATGAAATAATTAAAGATTCCATCTAATGCCTTAGCAATATGTAAACTTCAGGTCTTTGCAGTGCTTTGGGTAACAAATGACAAAAAATTTCCCAAAACCATCAGAAGAAGTTTCAACAACTAAGTTACAAAATTTCAGGGCAGTTGAAAGTTTTTGTACACGTAAGGTAAAGGTCAAGATTCAATTACCATGAAGTTATTACTGAGTCTAATTTTTCATTTGCTCCGTGGACCTCAAAGCACTATTCAGCACCCAGTAAACATTTTCCCTGTGGCTAAATAATAATACATTAGTTATTGTGGAAAATGATGCAAATTATATCCAATAAGACAATGTGAAAGTGAGTAAAAACGCATTTAGGTTATTTAGAGCATTTCACGCACTGTTAAAGAGTTTCCAAAGTGTAACAGTAATTTAAAGATTGAATTTCAGAAAAATCATACTATATAAACTTTGCCAACATGATATGATAGCTTGGTTTCTGCTAAGATATTAATTTTAAAAACCTTTGGTAGTTTGAAAAATAAGTGCTTTTATAACCTGATCCATATTTGCATAATGCTTTCTAGTACTCGTGAGCAACAATAATCTAAATTTTTTCACCAATCTGGCTAAAGTACCTCAAGCAATTTGATTTTTATGACATGCTTTTTTGCAGATGAATATTATTAACATAATACAAATAAACCAAATACACGCTTTTCCAAAGCACACATAGCCTTATAATAATTCTTTTAATCATTCCATTGTAAATACTCACATAATAATGACAGGTCTTTAATTCTGATTAATTCTGATTGTATCTTTTTTTTTTTTTTTTTTGAGATAGGGTCTCGCTTTTTCACCTAGGCTAGAGTGCAGTGGTGCACTCTCAGCTCACTGCTACCTCCACCTTCGTGTTCAAGTGATTCTCCTGCCTCAGCCTCCCGAGTAACTGGGATTGCAGGTGTGTACCACCACACCTGGCTAATTTTTGTATTTGTAGTAGAGACAGAGTTTCACCATGTTGGCCAGATTGGTCACACACTCCTGACCTCAAGTGATCCACATGCCTGGGCCTCCCTAAGTGCTGGGATTACAGTTGTAAGCCACCGCACCTGGTCTGTATCTTAAGCAAACATTCTTAAATGTTTGTTTGCTTCTTCTGTTATTAGTGATAATCATTTACATCATGCATTACATTTTAAAAGGTATAATGCTTTACATTATTTACTTTCATTTAAATTTTTAAAATATTATACAATTTTTATAAATTTCCACTTTGAAAATACATAGTTTTGCTCAGTAACTAATGGTTTGATTTTGTGTGTCAAACACAAATCTTAATTTTCCATATCCCATAATATTTTCCTCGTGTTATGTCTCAACCACTTGTTACTGAATAAGATATTGTACCACCTATCTGCATAAAGCTGCATATATATATGCATATATATACACACAATATGGATATAGTATATATATACTATATTGTATATGTATATATACATATACATATATAACCTATATATCTATATATGTACATATCACATATATATGTATATGTCACAGGATCTCTTGGGTGTCACTTAGCCAGCTGGAAACCTCTGTGGCTGGCAACACCTCTGCTTGAGTTTTGCTTGCACTCACTGTGCTAATTTTGCCCACTCAGCTCATCAGGATGCGCTAGGCTCGTGCTACTGGCCCGGATCCCATTCCAGTGGAGGCTGAGCCAGGCGTGGAGCAGTGAGGGGTGTGTGAGTAAGTGAGTGCAAGGTCCAGCCACTGCGCACAGCCAGGTGCACCAGCTGCCTACGGCGGAGCGGGCAGCTCCAGGCGCTGATACAGGTGCCAGCTCCGTGAAAGGCTGTAGCTGGACTGAGCATATCGCAAGCTGCTTCCACTGTTGGCACTAGCATCTGGGAGAGGGGAACACTGTGACTCCTGAATACTTGGAGCCGTCAGCAACTGAGGAGTCCCAAGGAATGAGACTGAGGTGCCGTTCTACAGCTCTCATTCCTGCAACCGGCAGCTTGGTTAGCGGTGGGGGCGAGTTGGGGGTGGTGGTGTGCTACATTTCTTTCCTTCCTGCTGCCCACAGCTTTGCCAGGGAGGTGGGGGCGGGGGTGCCCGCTTTAGCTCGTTCAGTTCTGCTGCCTTAGGCAGACTCATGGCTCCTGGGCTGGCGCAGCCCCGCCCCCACTTCCTATCACTTGGGGTGGCTGCCCATGACCGGCAGACGGTAGAGGGGTATGGTGTTACAGCTTTGACTCTGGGGGTCAAAGCTTGTCCTCCCCTTTCCTCCCTGCTTTTGGAGTCCCCAGTATCTATTGATCCCAAGGTCTTGGATCCCAGAAGGGTCACTGCCCTTCACGTCACTGCCTGCAGCTTAGCGAGCTGGCCAGGAATATGTTACAACCGCTTTTACCCCCACCCACAGGGTGGCAAGCCAGCCAGGAAAGCGTTACAACCCTTTTTGTGACCACAGCTTGGCCGATCCTGAGTTCTTCCACCATATCCAGAAAGAGCAAAGTTACATGGACAACTGGAGGATGAGCAAGGCAGAAAGAGTTTTATTAAATGACAGAACAGCTCTCAGCGGAGATGAGACCCAAAGTGGGTAGCTCCTACCCTGGGGCAATAGTCCTGAAGTGTGGCTGAGTCCATCAGGGTGTTTATGGGCTCAGAGTGGAGAAAGTGCATGCTGATTGGTCCCTGGGTGGGCCTGGAAATAGCTGCATTTGATTTACTGAAAGGCATCAGGAAGTTTTTATTCTGGATTGTGGATTCTACCTGGAACTGGAAGCCCTGTTTTCAGGCTTCAAGCTGTGTTAGGCTTGAAAGTCAGGTTCACTGGGGACCAGCCTCTATCTGCTTAGGAATGTCTGCCTCCTGCTGCTATCATATATATACATAAATATTTACATTTATATGTACTTGTAAGTCTGATAGCACAATGGCATGTTACAAAATGAAGCCTTAACATTATCAAGCAATTATTTAAAATAATAGTAGTAATCATAATTCTAGACCTCCAGAGAAAGCCTTACACTGTTGCAAGAGGTAATAGTATATATTTTAATAGGCTCAATCCAGATTTAAATTTATTTTGTATCTATATTGTAACTAAAATATTCTGATCCATATGTGAGTGTTAAACATGTTTGACTTAACAACTTAACTATTATTGTGGAATTTTTTTTTTTTTTAGTAACAAAGGGAATTTACTATATTTATTATGATCATTGGATTAAACCAACACTCACCTTATCTGAGTCCAAGAAAATTTAGCAGCTTGTGATCATTCTATTCAAAATACAGGTGAGCAATGGTCGAGATGATAGGGTAGTGGAAGCAAATAAGTATCAGTCAACAAATTATTAAATTATAAATTATTAAATATGAGTCAACAAATTATTTATAACTCATTTTGCCTTTATTGATAGCAATAAACAAAGGACAATGTTACACAAAGTAAAAGAGCATGTAGGTAAAGCAATGTAATAACAAAGATAAAAGTAATGGAAACATCAAAGGTGGAGAATTATAAAGTATTTATTTTTTTAATTTTAGATTTAGATTTAATTTTTTAATTTTAGATTTGGAGGTACATGTGCAGATATGTTGCATGGATATATTATCTAATGCCTACGTTTGGGCTTCTAGTGAGCCCATCACTCAAATGATGAACATAGTACCTAACACGTAGATTTTCAACCCTTGTCCTCCCCTTTCCTCCCGGCTTTTGGAGTCCCCAGTATCTATTGTTTTCATCTTAATATCAGTGTGTACTCATTGTTTAGTGCCCACGCTATAAGTGAAAAAAAAAAGTAGGGGTGATAAAAGCAATGAATTACAGAATATGAAAGCAGGATTAAGTGACAGAATGGAGAGTTACAGAAACAATTTTAAAAGACAAAAATGGGTTAGAAGGGAAAAAGAAAATAAAGACATTAAAGAAGGTTTTTTTGTTTTGTTTTGTTTTGTTTTGAAGGAAACAATAGACATGAAAGACAAAACATGATGAGCATATAAGAAAAAAATAGAGAAAGGAGGCAAAGAAGTACTATAACAATGAGTAAGTCACAGAAAAATAAAAAGAGAACCCAGACAAATAAATGCATGAAGCTAACAAGAAACTAGTAGGTCTGAAGAAAGAAAAGGTGCAATTGTGCCCAGGGGATGCTTGTACAGGTATTAGTTTCAGTTAGCCCATGAGAGCAGGTTTAACAGGAAAAGAGAACAAGTCATATAACAAATATTTCTACTTTATGTCTTTCATAATAGACCCCAGCCTTCTCAGAATGCCCTGAGAGGAAATTAAATTAGATGATTTCATTGGAAAGTGATGCAGAGGCAAAAAGCATAGTTTAGAACCCTTAAGAGCCAGGACCTACTACAAATTAGGAGAAATATGTGGTCATAGGAAAAGAATACTTCAACAATAGAGGGTTTCTGACTTTTATAAAAATTTTTCCTTTCACTTTCTTTCCTTTGTGACAAAATACACGTAAGTCTAGTCAACCGGCTCAGATCTGCCTTAGGAGCCTGGCAATAACCTTAAGGCACTCACCTGTATTCAGTTTCTGAAGTCAGATACTGCTATAGAATGCTGTCTGAAAAAGATTGTATCTCCTTCTACCTGCACTCTTTTCTTCTTGAATATGCTTGTGCTCAATTTTGTTTTATTTGCTCACACCAACTTCAATTATTAAACAGCAAATCTAAAGTAGAAATTAATTAAGTTTGTGTAGTCTTGGATTTTTGCTCTAGAAGAATTTGTTTCTTTGTTTTCTTTTTAATAGTAGGAGAGACCATATATTTGACAGAAACTCAGTTTTTGTGGGGGAGGGTTGGTATGCCATCTACCCTATTGATAATGCATAGATCTTTTATTAAACCAAAATATGTTACTGTAAGAGTCAGATTTCTGTTTCAGAAAATGGTTACATTGGTCTTTTCTAGAAAATCATTTACTAACATTAATGAGTGGGAAATTGTATTCTTTTAGTTATTTTTTAATGTATAATTAAACTAAAACACTTCTAGCGTTCATTCCTCAGCTCTCCAGCTTCCTGGAAGCTTTTCTCTACCCTCACAGGCAGAATCGGTTGCTTTGTGGTGCTCTGGTAGCATTTGGACATTATTTGTCACATCATACACTAGCTATTTTTCTCAGTTCATGTGCTGCATTTGCCTCATCTGTCAGGGTACATGCCACATTGTATCCTCTTAGAGAGTGGAAACAGTACATTACTAAGCTCTGTGTAATTGTGCCATCAGAGGCCAAACTTGCCTTTAGGCAATTAATATAATTTTGTGGAATTGATGACAGAAAAGCAAGAAAGAAGAGAGAAAGAAAAACTGAATGTCTATTTCCATGCCTAGCAGTGTGTATAAAGTTAAAAAGCCTTATTGAAATCAGGCCTTTAAACACATACTATATCTACTGTTTTCTTTCTACTGTTAGAATTAAAATATTCTCAGCCCTACATATATATATATGTGTGTGTGTGTGTGTCTGGATATATACATATATCCAGATATGTACATATATATCCAGACACACACACACACACACACGCAAACATATGCAAACCTACCCAGCCACATATATAGAAACAGTGTAGATTTTTCAATTTAAAATTTCAACTTATTTCACTTTTAAAAGAAAACATCTAAATATTCTGGGGATAGTGCAGGAGACCCAGACAAGTTTAGAGATAATTAATTTTTGCATATTAAAAACGAGGTAGAAAATTTTATTTTTATTAAATAAAACATGGAATAAAATTATATATTATCTCAGATGAAGACATAAATTCATGTAGTTATTATATATGCACATATATTTATATACACATAAACATGCATACAAATGTGCTTGTGTGTACTGATGTATAGAAAAATTATAAGCATAATTTTAATTGTCCTGTTACTGGTTCTGATCATCAAATAGAGCTCCTATATAGTTAGTAAATGTTTAAATTTTAAAATATATTCAGCTAATATTTCAAAAATAAAAATAATGAAATATTGATTATTTGCACTAATAAGGATATTATATATAAAGCTAATTAAAATATAACTGATTTTGAAAACACTTAATATACCCTCAATTTTATTGAGACAGTGAAATAATTTATATTAACTATGTCAGGGATTGATTAGTGGCTCATATCAATAATAATGATTTACTAAACTTTGTTTCTGGCATGGTATTAAATGTATAGCACACAATACCCCACATAACCTTTCCAACTACCTTATAATAAAGGAAAATACCCCTTTTGGAAAATTTATAAAAGCAAGGATCACAAAAGCTTTGAAGCAGGCTAATAATCTAGGTTAGGAAAGGCAGACCCAATATTGCAATCCACCAGGGTTTCTCAACCTGAGCACTATTGATATGTTAGACCTGATAACTTTTTGTTTTCGGAGACTGTTATGTGAAATGTGGGATGCTTAGCAGCATCCTTTACCTCTACCTACTAGATGCAAGTATACTCTCTGACAGTGGAGCAACACAAAAAAATACCTTGGGACATTGTCTAATGCCTCCAATGTACACAACTGCCCTTTTTGAGAAGCACTGGACTACTCCTATTTGAATCCAAGAAACATGATCTTAATGAATGCACTGACTGTCTCTTGACCTAAATTTGCTGATAATCAGAGACAACCAGCCCCGACAGTGACTGTGAGAGAGTACATTGACATACGATATCTGTGAGACAGAAATAACTGGCATGTATTTACCAAGCATATCCTATGTGTGGAGCAGAAAGAATGTAGTTTTTTATTATGCAGTCTTCGTTCTATAGTTTCCACTTCCATTATGTTCAACAGTGTAATTTCTACTGAGACTAAATAACCAGAAAGCAAGGGTGAAAAATATCACCTTTTCAATAAGATTGATTCCTGGTACTGTCTCTTACAAATTATAATTTTAGGAAAATTGGTTTGAATCTCCGTTTCCTCATCTGTACTGTGAAGATAATAATATCAAGTTTACAAAGCTGATGTGAGAAATATAAGAAAAATATATTTAAGGTTTCTGGGAAATAAAAAGTGTTCAAAAATTAATGATCTTTATTGTCATGATTGGAGAATGATCAAAAATATTCTGGAGTTTTAACACACAGGAAGAAACTTATTCAGGGCATACTGCTTCATCGTTCTAGAATCATTTTAAATATTTTCATATCCAAATCATGCATAATAAAATAAATTCTGTGTTGATTGAGGTGACAATCTCTACCATCCTTTTCTCAAAAATTGTTTTTTTTCTTAAAGTCTGTGAAATTAAGTACAGCACTGTGGACAAATGTACCTGTGCCAGAAAACATAAGAAATGATTGAGAAATATAATGGAGAAATCTACAATGAAATAAAATAATGTCTTAGAAAATTCTATGAGAGAAGACAATTTTTTTAAAATAAACTCAATTAGCTCTAAAATTTATATCAGCAAAATTGTATGCCTTTTATCCAGAATATTTATTTTTTTGTATTGGTTTTAGTAGCTATGCTCTATAGAAACCTAAGTTGTCAACAAGTTCATAGAACTACAACTGCCAGTAACAATTTTAACAGCAACCACTTCTACAACTTATTACCATGTTATAAACTGAATTATTGCAAAAATGAACAGGCAGTATAAGAGTACTATCTAACATAAGGTAATACAAGTAATAGTATCTTACCAATCAGATATGGGAAATCAGATATCGAGGTATATACACATATATAGATATATGCATGTTTAGTATCTATCTACCTACCTATCTATTATCCTTTAATTAGGACTGACCATTAATCTGTAACTTCTCAATAGATTTTGTAGATTTTGATTACCAATCGATTTTGTAGCCTTTTCATTTCTGAGCCATTAAAATAAATGCTCAAAGTAGACATGACCATGTGATATTGAAATGACTTTTTCTGAGCATACATCAACCTCAAATACGTCCTTTGCTCAAATAAGTCTATTAATGTTAAACTGCTTAAATAAAACCAACTTGAGGAGGAGGCCTGTAACAGCTAGGATAAGCTATCTGGTTTTAAAATGGGGACCAATTTTCCCGGCTTCAAACACTAGTAATCCCTTATTTTAAAATGTCTTGTCAGTGTAAATAAGTCTGAAATTGAAAGTGCTCAATTTGGTCCATCATATTAGACTGACTGACCTGCATAATGTATTCTCTACTCTGTAAAGCAAAGAGATTTAGGCGCCCTCAGCAGCCAAGATGTGGGTGTCTCTGCAGTCTTATAATGGACTCCTCCTGTATTCCAGTAATTATCCTTCCTTAGGTTGAACAATTGCTCTTTCTGCCCCACCTTTGTAGAACCCACATCACATATTGTCACACAGGGGAAGGGTTACATTTCAAACACTTATTTATCCTCAGTAATGATCAATACTGTTGCTGTCTTCTTATGTAAATGAGAGAAATGACATGTGTAACTTACGACAGCATCCCAGGGTGCAGGTGGTTTTAGAAATATATCATAGAGCCGGGCGCGGTGGCTCAAGCCTGTAATCCCAGCACTTTGGGAGGCCGAGACGGGCGGATCACGAGGTCAGGAGATCGAGACCATCCTGGCTAACACGGTGAAACCCCGTCTCTACTAAAAATACAAAAAACTAGCCAGGCGAGGTGGCGGGCGCCTGTAGTCCCAGCTACTCGGGAGGCTGAGGCAGGAGAATGCTGTAAACCCGGGAGGCGGAGCTTGCAGTGAGCTGAGATCCGGCCACTGCACTCTAGCCTGGGCGGCAGAGCGAGACTCAGTCTCAAAAAAAAAGAAAAAAAAAAAGAAATATATCATAGAAGTGCAGACAGGATAAGTGACACAATTTACCACGTCCTATCAGAAATCTAAAAATACTCAAATAAGTTGGATAATTTAAGTTCATATTATTTGAGTATAAGGTACATTAAGGACTGTCCCTTAGTAACTCAAGTCTGTCAACTAAAAAAAAAAAAAAAAAATTACAGTGAGATTACAATTATAAGTTAATGTAATGTTCAAGGACAGAGTCTATGCAGAAATATGAAATTAGTCAGAAGGGTTTTATCTAATGAAACCCTGTATAGGAGCAAGAATGCCTTACCAGACTAATGCTATCATCTGATTCTTCTGCCAAGTATAACCCTGTGGTGGAGATATGTACCTTAGGACCTAAGGCATCGGTTTTCAGAGCCTGACAATATACTTTTGACTTGCATTACTAACATTTTTTTTTTCACATTTTATCTTCATCAAAAAATCTCAAGAAGCTTTTACTTCTTATGCAGCTTATCAAGGGTACTAGAGTGAACTGGTCAGGTTGGCAATCCTATTGGGTCTGTTTGAAATGTTCTCTCTATTGGTGGAAATATTAACTTTTTTGTTTTATTCATTAATTCACTTGCATTTTATTGTTAACTGAATCCATAATTCTGATTCTGAATAACTCTTTGCTATTTAGTTGGGACCTACCATTGTGGTTATCTTTGTGTAATATTTTTCTTCCAACTTCCACATCAGATATGCGCACTTTTAGAGCAAGAAATTTTGTAACTATTCCTCCAAGTCAGTTTATTAATTTAGAGAATGTCAAAAGTACAGGAGATTGCTGAAAACTTCTAGTCCAACCATTGTGCTGATTCAGCACAGGGACTTCCTTGAATGTTCTCAAGAAACTAAAGAAGTGAATTGCAGCATGTGAAGAACTACCTGAGTCCTAAAGAAATCATTGGACCTGCAAACCTTTTCACTGTTGCATAGGTAGAATAGAAAACCTTAAAAACAACAAAGAGCTTGTGTAAGTTTATACTTCATATATAAGAAATATAACTGAGCACGACAGATTAAAAAGAACGACATGATCAAACTATATGCTGTCTATAAGAGGCTCCCTTCAGATCCAGAGACATACTTAGGCTGAAAAAGAAAGAATAGAAAATGTATTGGATATGACTCTGAAGATACAGACAACAAAAGAACAATAAAGACTAATTGGACCTTATAAAAATTAAAAATGTTTGTACATCAAAATATACTCTCAACAAGTAAAAAAAAAAATCCCCTGTAATGAAAAGAAAACCCTGCAAATCATATGTCTAATGAGGAATTAATTTCCAGAATATATAGAGAATTCCCAAAGCTCAACAACAAAAACCAAATGACCCCATTCAAAAATTGGGCAAGAACTTGAATAGACATATCTTCACAGAAGATGTACAAATAGACAATAAGCACGAGAAAAGATACTCAGCATCTCTAATTATTAAGAAAATGTAAATCAAAACCACCATAATATACAACCTCACACCTATTAGGATGGCCACTTCAAGAAAACAGAAAGTAAGTGATAGCAGGCATGTAAAGAAATCAAAACACCTGTGCACTGTCGGTGGTAATGTAAAATGGTGCAGCCACTGTGGAAAACAGTATAGCAATTCCTCAATAAATCAAAAATAGCATTAGCATATGGTCCAGTAATTCCACTTCTAGGTATATACACAAGGTTCCAAAGAGATATTTTTATACTCATATTGATGCAACATTATTCACAATGGACAAAAGGTGAAAGCAATCCAAAGTGTCCATCAGCAGATGAATAAATAAACAAAATAAGCTGTATATACACAATAGAATACTATCCAGCTTTAAAAAGAAATCATAGTCTATCACATGCCACAAGCATGGATGAACCTTGAGGGCATTATGCTGAGGACATTATGCTAAGTGAATCAAGACAATAACAAATACACAAATACTTTCTGATTTTATTTATATAAGGTACGTAGAGTGGTCAAGTTCATAAAGACAGAAAACAGAATTCTGGTTGCCAAGTGCTACAGGGAGGGAGAAATGGAGATTTATTGCTTGATGGATGTAGAGTTTTACTTTTGTAAGATAAAAAGAGTTCTGGAGATAATCTGATATTGATGATTGCTCAACAACATGAATGCCCTGAATACCATTTAATTGTACACTTGAAAACAATGAATATGGCAAAATGCTACATCTCTTTCATCTATCCTTGCACAAATAATCTATCTTTTTTGTGGAACAGAAATTCGTGGAAACTAAAAGCTTCCACTAATTTAAAAAGAATCTTCTGGAAGGAGAAATTAATTATTTGTAATTTTATTACAGGTAAACTTAAAAAATTGAGTGTAAATCTGTTTTAATATAAACATTATTTCTAAATATATTGTAGTGATATTTTTGCTCAGTACCACTAAATAATACAGTATGATATAATAGAAAAGAAACTGAACTGTAATTCAGAGAATTTGACTATGTTCTTACCTTGATATCTAATTGGGTAACAGCAAAAAATAGGGACAAAAATGCCTAGCATTAAGGCAAAAGTCACTTGTCTTGTGCTATTTCCTAACTTTTTAACCACAGGTAAATTTTTCAAATTGCTAGGGACTAGATTCCCTGATATATAAATTAGTAGAAAAATAGCACTTATATCATGGGATCTTTGACAGGATTAATAAAAGCATACTGGAGATGCTTAAAAAGAACAAAAATGAATAAACTTTCAATAGAGTAAGAGCTCAAGGAGTTTAGCTATTATTATGATGAAACCTAGATCCTTGTGGTACTTACAACTTTAATTACTTGTTTATATTAACTCTTTCAATCCTAACCAAAAATATATGTTGTACATACTTTTTTCTTTTTCTTTTTCTTTCTTTCTTTGCTCTCTCAATCTCTCTCTCTCTCTCTCTTTTTTTTTTTTTTTTTTTTGAGACGGAGTCTTGCTCTGTTGCCCAGGCTGGGGTGCAATGACATATCGGCTCACTGCAACTTCTGCCTCTAGGGTTCAAACGATTCTCCTGTCTCAGCCTTCTGAATAGCTGGGATTACAGGCATGCACCGCCATGCCTGGCTAATTTTTGTATTTTAGTAGAGATGGGATTTTGTCATGTTGGCCAGGCTGGCCTGGAATTCCTGACCTTAAGAGATACACCTGCCTGGGCCTCCCAAAGTGCTGGGATTATAGGCGTGAGGCACCGTGCCCAGTCCATAGTTATGTTTTGTAATCCCATAACAGATTATGTACGTAATTTTACCCATCCCTGTTTTACAGCTGTGCAAAATGAGGCAGAGATATTAAGTAATGTCATGTTTGAAATTCTAACAGCAGAACTTTCTGTGTATAACATTTAGGAAAATAATGAGAAATTTTACATAACAGAAAAATAATACACATGAACTAGCATGACAGATTATAAGCCTATTATGGCAAACTGGTGAAATAACTTGACTGACATAATAAGAAATTTAGTATTTTTAGGGTAATATTGAGTTAGTATTGAGTCTTTAAACAACCAAGGTCAAAATAGAGTTATAATTTTCTATTTGAAAAAAATGTAGACATTACAGAATGTTAGAAAATAGAAACAAAAATTCATTCCACCAATCTAAAACTAATATTTTATTTTGTGTGCATCCACTTCATATTTTTATGCATATACATTCATTGCAAAATTATTACAATGCACATTTATATTCTATTATAATGCCTTTTTTCATTTAACATACCCTTTTTATTTTTCTCAAAAATGCCATATAATTTTGACTTTTTACTATCCCTAATAGGCATATAGTTTGTCATTAGGAATAGGTACCATAATTTATAATTTAATTAACCCTTCCTCTGCATGGACATTTCAATTGCTCCCAACAGTAACGTTCTATAAATAATATTCATGTATCATTGTGAATATAACGCCCTCAGCATTTTTTAAATATTTTGAAGTAGTAATACAAAGTCAACACATACAAACTTTCTTATGGCATGTGATATATACTGCTGCGAATTTTTTCCCTAACACTTTTACCAGTTTTCACAGCGATCAATTTTCCCATAACTTTGTCAACAAGTGCAAGTTTGTTTTTCTTTGAAGATTACTTACAGGAGTACGGAGGAAGGACTTCTGTGAAGAGGCAAGGGAATGGAATAATATTCAGAGGTAAAGTTTAAAGTCCAATAAAAATTAAAGCGTTGATGTGAATAACAATAATATTAGCTTCATATTTATAAAGTACTTTCTAAATATCGTGTTCTGAATTCTGAGTGCTTTACAGGCATTATTTAATGTACTCCATAGAGTAACCTTAGGAAGTATGTAGCTTTATAAAACCTCTTGCAGATGGAGAACTGGAATCCAAAGATATTAACTAACTAGATAAAGTACAACTTTTTGAGTAGCAGATTTTGGACATAAAGAGTTATTAAATGAGGGTCTAAATAAAAAGCAGAGTCAAGCTTTCTGATTTCTTTCCATTTTTTAAAAGTATACTATAATGTACTATTTTTCAGTCCTGGCCAAGAATGTTATTGCAACCTATATATCAATGATCTTTATATTGAAACACAATAGGGATATTTTTATTTAATGATTTTTAATAAAATTATTTTGTAAACCAATATATCATAAGAGCCCACTTTGATCTAGTTTTTCTATTGGTTTAAATAATTATTACAGATATGGTTCTGGCCACCATTTTATATATCCAACTTGTTTTTTCATTTCCTCCTGCCCCAGTGTTCAGAGAAACTGGTCTTCACATATTTCGGCAGCATATCATACTGACTTCTCCTTCTTTGAGTATTTTAGTTAAAATGTTTAAAATTTCATTTATGTTGTAAATTGATTAACTCTTAAAATATGGCTAAAATATTTTGTGTTTTTCGCTCCCTTCTTACTTAACTGCACTTCCATCTTCCTTCTCTTATTTATAACTTTTTTATTTCTAAAGTCAATGGCATTCATTAATTAAGGGCTTGTATTGGTACTTCCTCAATTACTTGAATACAAAACGATTTCTTTCTACTTCAATATTTTTTGTTCTACATTATAGCATACAATTATGTAATGCTTATATTTGATAAATTATTAGAACTTCTTAGATTTTGATCTGGTTCAAATAGTTTGAAATTTATATGAATATAAATCAAGTTTTATTTTATCATCTCTTGAAGTAATGAATATAGAAATTTAGAAAGAAATCAACTAAAATGCCCTCGGTGAACTCTTATTAATTGGTTGCCTGGCCATATACTATGCTTTAGTTTTTTATTCAGATAGATTTAGTTTCACTTTAAGATAATAAAGGTAAAATATAACCAGAGCTTAGTAAAAATGTCATATTACTTTATGTCAAAGAAAAGAAAAGCAAGCTTTTGCTAAAGCATTAAGATATTGTGTGTGTATATATATGTATATGAAAAATGTATATATAGAGCTATATATATTACGTGTGTGTATATATGTATTATATGCGTACATATATACATATATATATATATAGAGAGAGAGAGAGAGAGTTCTTTTGAAACATCTCGAGATGTTTGTCCTTATTACATTTCCATTTGCAGACAATTTGTAATTTTCTTCCTGGCCTATATGTAATGCCAAATTAAATTTGATAAAAAATACATATACTGAATATATGATATTTTTTCTACTAGGGTGTTTAGCAACATTTACATGATTAAAATACCATATAATTTTTGGAAGTTCCTCTAAAGAATGAATAGCTCCAGTCTCATGACATAACCTACCCTAGAGAATAATCTTTGATAACAGTTGTAATTCTATTCTCTGTCTCTGCTTTAAGACATCGTGGAGTGGTGTTTTTAAAACAACAAATTCTTTTGTTTCAGAAACTTTAATCTTCCATGAAGATGCTAAGAATTATTAGGTGCATTCTCGAGTATAAATCTATACAAATTTGTGAAACCTACTATGTCATACTTTCAATTTTTACTAGGAGCACGGAAGTTATTTCAATAGCTGTTATAATGGAAGAAAAATGTTAATTTTACTGAACTGTTTAAATTTTTTGATTGTTGAATATCTGTTATTAGTATTTGAACTTTCATTGTTAGGTTCAGTATATTTTTCCTTTTCACACTGATTACTTAGCTTGAAAGAGACATACCGTTTCGTGTGTAATAGTACTAAATATTATAATGGACACTATCATATAATCACATGTTAGGAGATACAGAGTAACCTAAAAATTTTATCTTTTTTTTCCTACTGTAGATAAATGACTTTGATTTATTAAAATGTCTGTGGCTTTGAATAACCACCTTTACTAAGTCTCAGAGGTAGGCTACTTTGCTCAATTAATTTACATAATTTAACATGTTGCCTATGGTAGTGGCATTTGTATGTGGCAGAATTGGAAATTGTTCATGAATATATTATATTTGTTAAGATTAGATGACACAGTACTATATATAGTATTTTGTGGTTTGAAATAAATATAGTGTGATGTGGATAATATATGAAGAATGTTTGCTCTTCAATAGTTTAAGGAAATATACTCATTTGTGAACTATATATACATGTATATTTGTGTTTACATTTATAATGTCGTAAGTAGTTTGCTTCCTTCTGATTGTATTCATTTCCCTGAAGATTTGAATTGAAGTTCTCCAAGAACAGATTCCTCCTCCAAAACTGAACCTATACTTCTTAACTGCGCTGTGTGCTCAACATGGTATGTGTGATTTAATTATAATTGTAACTTTCAAACAACAGTGTAATTGGGTTACTGCTCCGGTATAGAGGAACACGTTGCTAAATATACAATCAGAAAAGAAATATTATAATGAGAATTATTTTATAGTATTGAAAATATAATATATGCATTACTATATAATATCTTTAGATTTATAAGTGAGAATGGGCATCTTACATATTTTAACACATATATACTCATATTCACAGATGCGTAAGTATATGTCTATGGTTATATGCAATGCATATTATATGTTAACACATTATTTGTTTGTTAATTGTCTTTTATATTTGTATGCATAAGTTGTCCCGAGAGTACAGAAGGTTACTATTTCTGAATAACATTTTTGGATAAATTACTGGTTGGATGAAAACAAAACAAAATATTTTAATCATAATTATCTAATTCTGAGCATGTGTTCTCAGGAGAAAAACACAAAATTCTAATGAAACCGTGAAGTACTTATATTTCTAACAGTAATATAACATCCAATATCCATGTTAGCATTAACCATTGATTTAAAGGCACATACACTGTCTTTTGATTCAATGCCAGATTGCCTGGGATGGGCCTTGGCAATTAAATCACTGCAAATAGAACACTGACAATAAAGATTATATAGGAGCTTCAATTTCAATTGTGAGGAAGTGCTCAATCCCACGGAATTTCAAATCCATGTTCATTACTGAATCTCCTACTGAGTTTCTACTCTGAGGTACGCAATACGTTTTCAACATATTTCCACAGTAGATATAATGGTCAGATAATACATACCAATATTTATTACATCTCGAATTTATTTCTGTGGGTCTTATCCTCTGTAATTTTTTTCTGGGTTTCAGTTTAATCATTGAGAAATATTTACTCTGGGTGAGACATTATGTTTCTGCTCAGGTGAGCTTGGGGGAGAACAGGCTCATCTGCCAGGTTGTTATAGTAGGTAGCTAGTAAGCCATGAACAGGGCAGGAGAGCGCTCCCCGCAACACACACCAGGAGTGTCAGGCGACCATCAGGTGATGGTCAGGCAGTCGTTAACTGTTTCTCTAAAGTAATAACTGGACACAGCTGGCGCCAGGGAAAGGTGGTCTCCTAATAGATAGAAAATAACTGAAATTGATCAGCAGCTTCCCAGTAGATCACAGAAGTGGGAGAAGTAATGCAAGATCCAGGAAGTAGGCCAACGTAAAAACCCCAAGTAAAGAGGTAAAGCTGCGCACTTGGTGTCTCAAGTTCAATTTGCCTGCTTGGCCCTCTTCCAAGTGTACCTTCCTTTTCTTACTGCTCTAAAGCTTCTTAATAAACTTTCACTTCTGCTCTAAAACTTGCCTCGGTCTCTCTTTCTGCCTTATGCCCCTCAGTTGAATTCTTTCTTCTGAGAAGGCAAGAACTTGAGGTTGCTGTAGACCCATACCGGTAACTACCACCACTAACAAAGTGTTGTCAGTTAAAGCAATAAGCCCAAAATGAGAGAGTTAAGCCTTTAGTCAATTGTTGAGTTGATATAATCAAGAGTCTAACATTAGAGTAAAGGGTGACTCTCCCTGTTGTCTTTACCCCATGCAGTGACACACAGGTGGGGGCCAGGTAGATCAGCGAAGACCTGGATCATCTTGCTGTTCAGGAAGCCCAGATAAAAGACTCTGGCAGCTTTATGGCCCCTGAGGTTTCGGGAGGTAGCAGCAAGGGAGGGCTATGGGTGGAAAAGTACTAACTACAGAGTCAGGTTGAGAGAAGGATCAAGGTTTCCCTCTCCTTCTCCCACAAAAAGGCATCTGTAGAGATGTCTGAAGTCATCCTGGGTGCAAGGCCTCATATAAGAGGCCTAGGACTAAAGGAATAAAGGTGTTGGGGCTAGCAGCAAATAATATAAATATGCATGACAGCATATATGCATGACCGGCATGACCAGCTGGAGTCCTTGGACATAACTTCCCTTAAAGACTATAGTGGACTGGCTATGCACCAAGTCTGGTACGTGTTTGGAGGGCAGTTCACCCCTCTGAGGCCTGTCAGGTAAAGGCTTTGTCATTGCCTGAGGTCTGGCCTGAAAAGTTACACATAGGTTTTTAACCAGGTGCTGGACTTCTCATTATGTTAATAGTTGCATTCATTACTTATTTCAATATTCCCAATAGCCCAATGTGATTATCTACGCTTCACTGATGAAGGAACTAGGGGTTACACATTGTTAAAAAATTTGCTTAAGTTTACAAAAACATTTTATAAAAGGGTCAGAACTCACCTGACTCTAAAACTCACATTTATATCATTATATTGTATATTGTTTCCTAATTAAGTAAATTTCAAATAACACCATCATTGAAAGAGGTCATTCTCTGACTCTTCTATACAGTTTTCTTTCCCTTGGTTGAATTTAATCAAACGCACTCTGCTAATTTGCCCAGTTTTGTAAATCTCATTTCTTAATGTCCTGTTTTTGAACTATTTTAAGTAGACGGAAATCCTGTTTCCTTAGACTTCATTTTATATCTCTTTGTTATCAACCTGTCCAATTGGAGTACTTTTTTGAAAATTCTTTCCCTCATTTTTTTTTTCCTCTTAGCTCAACGCTCTCCAATCTTTGAGTTCCTTCTAGGTTGTTCTTTCACCTGATGGACAATGAAGGCATTATTATGTATTAGTTCCATCTAATCCTAGTGAACTTTCCACCTTATGCATTTTTCCATCTGCTATTTGTTCTGATACATTATATTTAACTTTCTGTGAGTCCTTATATATTTTTTAATTAAAAGTGTAATATCTTGGTAGGATTGAGGTCTCAATGTATATGCTGTTTCAGTGTCAGTGTAACTTAATTTCACACAGATTTGGGGGAAATGCAGTTCTCTGTGGGGAAAAAACAACAAAAGAAAAAACTCAAATGAAACAATTTAATCTTTATAATCATCCTCTATGGAGAGTAGAGGTGGAACAATAAATGTAGAAGGATGCTGAAAATAGCAGAAGTCTTGGCAATTCTGTGTATGAGGTCATGGTATATTGAGATATGAGGAATGAGAGATTTAAGGATAGTCTACAAGACCTTGATACTTCAAGTCCGTTAGAAAACATAGCAGGGCCATGAGATGTGCTTTTTCTGGCTATATTAATGTTATTTTCTTTCTCTTTTTTTTTTTAACTTCCCCCCACCAGCTCAGAAATTTGCTAGAAATATATACGGCAATAAACAATGCTACAGATTTCTAAGCCTGTATCTTTCATTCTCCTAAATTGTTACTATTCTTACTCTGATAAGCCAAGTGACTTTTTTTTATTTCTAGTTAATATTCTTTCTTCCTTTCTAAAACCTCTCTTAACCCGATTTCCAAATCTGAGGCACACCAAATGAGTCTACTTTCTTGGGGGCTCCCTGTGTCCTGGGCAATCTTCTTCAAGGTTGTTTTCAATTGTATTATAAATATAAATTTACATGTTTCTTTTGGCACCATTTAGGATGCCAAATTTTCTTGAGGAAAAGGGTGCTAAATAAATAATTGTTGAAATAATGATCCAATAAAACAAACCTTCCTGTGTAAATATACACACAGAGAGAGTAAAGAAACTGAATTGGGAAATAGTAGATTCTCTTATGTCATTCAGATGTTTCAAGAAACCTCACTTTTCTATATGTTTATAGAAATGAATTTGTAATTCTTTCCTTAACTTATGAATTTTATTTCAACAACTCTATGTATTGAGTCACAATGTGACAACAAATCTATTTTCTTAGAATACTGATGATAGATGTCAAAGGTTCATTTAAGTTATGACCTCAATATAAAGAAGTATGATGCCATAGATAAGTATGTAGAAAGTCGAATTAAGTTAAAGTTGGTATGATGGTGAAACCAGTTGGACAAATAAAGGAAGATTATGGCCAGTTATTGGCTACTTATAAATCTTTTACAGAATAAGTTTTAAAATCTATAGCCTAGGCATACCTTGTACCTTAGCATAAGTATTCCCTCACCTTGGAAACTTCATATAACAAGCTTATAATATTAGAACACCAAGTCTTCCACAGTGCAGAAAATGTAGTCACATTGTAGCCACAGCAATTTGTACATTTAGTGGGCATATTTTTCTAACTTTTGGTTGTCATGTGTTGATAAAAACTTGCCATAAAAATAGTAGGTGATATCTGCTATCAACTCTTATAGTTTTAACTATTTAAATTTGAATGTATTTGCAATATTCACTCTAGCTACAGGTAACCTAAAGAAAATTTGAGCTGAAAATTGTGATACTTTACTTACCCCTGAGCTGAAAGTTCTTAAGAAATAAATCTGAATAAATCTATTTATTTCATTCATGCATTCCCATGATAAAGATGTACTGGACATGCACAGTATGAGCATTTTGAGAAATGTAATACTTAAGGAAATAAAGCATATACATAGTAAGTTGTTACATGTGGATTGGGTACAAATAAAGTAAATACAAAACAAATGAGGAAAATGTATTTTATATAAGAGAATATGATAGAAAACTTCAGGAGGAAGTTGATATTTTAGCTGAGGCTTAAATAGTACACAAAAATAGCTAAATTTTATTAAGAAAAAAATTAAACACTCTAAAGTGAGTGGAACGTATTTAAAAAAAAAAAAAAGTCATCTTTTGGCTTGGCGTAGTGGCTCATACCTGTAATCCCAGCATTTTGGGAGGCCGAAGAGGGTGGATCACTTGAGGTCAGGAGTTTGAGACCAGCCTGGCCAACATGGTGAAACCTTGTCTCTCCTAAAAATACAAAAATTAGCCAGGTGTGGTAGTGCATACCTGTAATCCCAGCTACTCGGGAGGCTGAGATAGGAGAATTGCTTGAACCTGGGAGGCGGATGTTGTAGTGAGCCGAGATCATGCTACTGCACTCCAGTCTGGGTGACAGCAAGACTCTGAATCAAAAAAACAAACAAACAAACAAACAAACAAACAAAAAAAACTCAGCCAGAAAATGATAGATACTGCATAATCTGATTATTCAAAATTTAAAAACAAGTACAGTTAATGAATAGTTCCTTAAATCACATTAAGAGTTAACTTCACGAAGTGAGAAGTAGAGTGACTGAGAGGAAATATGAAAAGTTACTGAGTCCCAGGAATATCTTATTTCTTTAATCTCAAAAAAAATAATATTTTAAGAGAAGCAGATAATGGGGCTACATAAAGAACTTTTTATTTCAGCCTACAAAATTTGGACTTTATATGAGAGTCAACTGGGCATTAGGGAACTATTCTTAAGCTTTGAACAGATAAGAGCCAAAATATACGTTGTTCTCTTCGGAGGATAATAAGACAGTTACAGGTAGAGGTGACTACAGATGAACTGAATGAAGATGTGAAGAAACTACCTCCATTCGAAAGGTAATCATAACCTAAACTTTATTAGATAGAATGAGAATACAATGAAATAATTAAGAAAAAAAGAAGAAAAAGTAGAATGTGTTAAACATGGCAACTGATATGGCTAACCAGCGTGAAAGAGCATAAAGAAAAATATTTACTGTAACTCAAATAAATAAAGGCAAAAAAAGATGTCTGTGTTATTGATGGAAAAGGGGAAAATCAGGAAAAGAGTGTAATATGTATTAGAACAATAATCAGAGATTCTAAGGTTACGTTATATGTCAGAAATCTTAAATGTTTATAAATGTGCTAAATCTTTTAGTCTTCACAGCAAACTATGGGATATGAACTAATATTATTTTCGTTTTAACAAAAAAGAAACTGAGGCAAAAGTCAGTTAAAATATTTTGTGCATTGTCCCAAAGCTACTGCCAGAAACAGAAATTAACCCAGACTGCCAGACTAATTCCTGAATTCTTAATCACAACACTCTTTTACCATTTTGCCTGAAATAATTGAGTGCTTATTCCATAGAAACACCATTTCAAGTGCTTTATATACACAGTAAGTCATTTAGTCTTTAAATAATCTTATGAGGAGAATATGTTTATGATCTTGATTTTAGTAAATGTCAGCATAAGAACTTAGAAACAGCTTCCTGTCTCCTGACTCTGCATACTTCACCACTATTAAATTTGCCCCTGAGATAATTGGTTTTAGACTTCCTGAGTTTGAAGTATAAGTGCAGCATTTAAGTGCAAATATCCCATTGGAAATTAGGTATAGAATCACAGGAGGAATTTCACCTAGGTACACTTATGACACACTTCCACTTAGAGAGATTTTTAGCTAGAATCACAGGAAGGAATAGGATAATTAACAGAGAAGAGAAAATACCATCATAGACAATTAAAATTATTGTCTCACAGAAGACACAAGAAACAACAGTATTTCCTGTATATGTTCAAGAAAATTAGGGTGAATTTGTTTATAAAAAGGTTACCAGTGCTTAAATAAACAATAAAGTTTTAGATTTAATAGACACTAACACGAATCATTAAATCATGTGTTAAATAGAACTAATCCACAATAGTTCACAAATGTAATAACAAATTAAATCTTTCTCAAATACTTTCATTGTATCATGGTCATATGGTTATTCAGGGGGAAAATCAGGTATTTAGGTTCTAGCATTCATGAGACTTAATACGCCATCCCTTTGTTCATATTTGTGCTTCGCTGTTTTGGGTAACTAAAAAAAGTGTTTATTTACACAACTTCTGCAATCCTAAATTCTAAGGCAGAAAAAGTCTAATAGTTTCTGAAGCCATTAAAGGACAACCCAATAACATATTCAGCAATATTGATCAGAGAAACATTTCTAAATTTATTCCAAGATCAGCTATTTTTATTATTTTAAAATATTTAATCATATATTCAAGATCTTAATTGCCTATAAATATCACAGAAGGCATAACTGTTAAATTGAAATCAAAGAAGGAACTTTGTACATGAGATATAATCACCTTACAAATAAGAATAGTGCATAACATGGAGTTGTTTCATTTGTCATGGATTTTCAATTAAATAAGAATTAAAATTTTAGCTAGCTATGGTCACGACATTTATTATGATAAACAGAGGTGTATTTTATTCATTGAGATAAACACATTGTTGCCATTAGAATGAGTTTTATTGCCTCATTTAGCACTTCAAAAATTTTATGAATTACACTAATTTTATTTTTTAATTGAGTCTATGTCTATAAAATTATTCCTTCTTCACACAGATAGATATTATATTAATAAAATAAATGTAATATCTCTGAAAACAAGAATTGTATCAAGATATCACTAGCAGTTGATATCTTGGTGATTAATTAGATTGTTACTTAATCAATTCTAATAGGTTGTAAGAATGCCCATTACCTACAAAATATTATTGGAACAGTAAAGGAAGAGACCAGTTTCAAAATATTTCTTCTATTCTCTCAAAACCTAAAGACTCCTCACCAGGGATGCCTCTCTGAGTCTTAAAAGTTTTTACGTTTAAAATTAATACTTTGGGCTGGGCACAGTGGCTCCTGCCTGTAATTGCAGCACTTTGGGAGGCTGAGGCAAGTGGATCATTGAGCTTAGGCTAACTGTATTTATTTAATGGAGATGGTGAAATCCCATCTCCACTAAAAATACAAAAATTAGCCAGGTGTGTCAGCATGCATCTGTGGTCCCATCTACTAGGGAGACTGAGGCATAAAAATTGCTTGAGTCCAAGAGGCTGAGGTTGCAGTAAGTCAAAATCATGCCACTGCACTCCAGCATGGGTGACAGAGTGAGACTGCATATCAAACAAAATGATAATAATAACAATATTTCACACTGTAGTCTGTTTTGTTAACCACTATGTACACAAAATATGTGTCTGGCACATTCACTGTTCAATAAATGTTTGTTAACTTAATGAATAAACATTATCAGGTTATACTTTTTTTTTAGTAACACAAATCCCTGATAATGGAATCCAGAAATGAAAATAGCAAGAATCAAGTCAAAGCACAATGGGCATGCTTCACAGAGTTGCGTAGGGTCACTGAATCCAAGCTAAACAAAATAGCTCATCAGCTTAATTCAACTGATGTAATTTTTTTAATTGCCCTAAATTAACTTTCTTTTTTTCTTGTTTAAACACTAGTAAAATCATCCTAATTTATGTATACTGAAATCCCTAATTCCATTAATAAATCTAAACATTAAAAAGTTCCCACAACCTGAAATCATAGCTTTATTGTTAACATTCTTTCAGAGATCTGGGCTGAATTTAAAAATGTTTTCTCAATATTCATATACCATTCATTTATCTGTTTAGGGATAAGGTGACAAACGTGACCTTTATTCTTAAGAGTTACAGGAATAATTTTTTTTAAATACTATAATAAATGTATTTACCACTTATGATAATTACTCCAAGCAAACAAATAGAATTGGCAGTGTTACAGGAATGAGTAGGAAACAGACCATTTAAGAACGCCACAACTAACTGTTACTCTATTATTTTATTATACACGCTAGCCAAAATAGAATAGCCTTAGTCTGACCTTGGAAAAGTATCTCCCATTTCTGTGTACCTGTGGGTGTGTAAGGATGTGTGTTTGTGTGTGTGCACATATGCACATATGCTGGTTCTTCTAGATGGAGTAGTCCTCTCCCCAGACATGTTTATCTATTAATGAGATGGAAGAGTACCCTTGACCCCCTTGTGAAACTTGCCACAGGAGTGTGGCTCATTTACTCCCACTCAGCATGTTCAAACCCTTTGTGGGAGCAGAGCACGCAGGTGAGTGGGTGCTGGCGCCAGAGCAAGTGTTTTTGGGCCCCAGTCCCATGGTGGCATCTAGGGGTGTGTTACAATTAATGCTCTTTTAGTTTGGCCATCTGCAGATGGCCTAAGTGTTAAACAGTTCAGTGAAGAGTCAGTGTGAAAGCCTTATTGGTTTCCCGCACCCAGTTCATCCTGAATTCTTGTCCAGTGTGCAGGAAGAATCGGGTCCCATGAACAGTTTGAAAGGTGATGAATGTGGAGGATTTTATTAAGCAGTGGAAGTGGCTCTCGGTGGAAGGGGAACTGGAAAGGGATGGAGTGCGGAGAGTCATCTTTTCCTGAAGCCGGGCCGTCTCCAGCCATGCTCCTCTTCAAAATCAATCATGCTGTCTGAAGCTAAGTCGCATGTATCAATAGTCTCTAACGCTCAGTTGTTGCTTCTCACAACACTCAGCCAGTTGTCTCTCCTCCACCGGAGGTCTGGAGTTTATATGGGCGCAGGGCAGGAGACTGGGGTGGACCAAAAAATGACATTAGGTTGGGAAAACAGAGAAGTGAAGTTCTCACGTAGGGCCACAGGCTCACGCTTGAGGGTGAAGCCCTTGCTAGGGACTCCCACCATCTTCTACCCAGTATTTCCCTGCCTCCTGTCCAAATCATTAACTATTGTTGATTCCTTTGAAATTTAAATCTGCTGAACACAAATGTCACCCATTCGATGAAAGAAAACAAATCCCATTTTAATACAACTCCGATTACATTAAAGAATTCTAATCTTTTACTCAGTTTTCCATATGAATATGGTATTGTGCAAGTTGTTGCAAGTCATTCTTTTGTATTGTAGTAACTGACTAATTTTCTTTTATTTCCAACAGAACATAAAGTGTTTAAAGGCAAGACAATGTTTACTCAGTTTAGCACTCTAAATTTCTAGCATAGGGTGGGCTCAGAAAACAAATATTTGTCTAATCAATTAAAGGATAATATATAAATACAAGAGGCTATGATAAGTTATTACTTAGCTGAATAACCACAATGTTTTAGAGTATAAAAGGGAAGAAAAAAAAGCAAAAATATTGGATTTCAATTTAGTTCAACACAAACATGAGGGCTATTTAGCTGCAACATCTGTCACCCCATTGATCGCAAGAGTTGATTTGTTTGATGTGGCTGGCTAGGCAGGTGTCCCCTTCCCCTCTCTTCATTCCATGTGCATCCCTCCCAAAGTTGTGTGCTCAGTCAAAGAGGATGATCACCACTGATAGAGGAGGACTGGTCTTCAGTCAAGGGTGTATGAGGAGCTGCACTCCCCTGCTAGAAACTCCAAACAAGCTCTCAATTTAGTTCAACAAATATTTATTGGATGTTTCGTGTATGTCAGGCATTGTTTTAGATAGCTCATTTGAAATAGTGGTCTTCAAATGTGTTCATCTTGTACTCTTAGCAATAACATACAAATAAACATTTTAAGTGATCATGATAGATATCAGAGACAGGTATATTATTTCTATAAATTGCATGTTAATATGTTAGCCTGAACAGAAAATTATTGGGGAATATATGAAAGTATATATATATATATATAATTTATAATGTTTTCTTATCAAAACTCAATAGATTGTTCTTCTCAATGCCCCAGTGTCTCTGCTGTTAAATAAATATACAAACTTAATGTTACTGCTTTTAAAATGAAGACATTTTCACATTTCAAGTAGGTATTAGATTGGTGCAAAAGTAATTGCAGTATTTGCATTAATAAAACTATAGGGCAAAGAAATGAGAAAAAAAGACTGCGCTCATCACACATGACAAAAGGCAAAATAGGCCTTACACAGATATTTAAAATAGCAAATTTCCCCACTTAGGCGTGCAGTCTCAGTCTACGTTCAAAACAGTTATATATGGGACTTGAGAAATGCTGAAAGATTAGTTTACTCTATAGTATGTGTAACATATATATGCAATCTCCAGATTTCAATCACCATAGAAAATGTTTGACAGCTGCTCACTGAAAACAAATAACAACAATAAACTAACCACAGGTAAATATATATTTTTTAATAATTTTAAAACTGTTAATTTTTGTTTCTCCTGGTAAAATTGAGTCAATTTTTGAGTAAAATCTGGCCAGGCATGGTGGCTCATGCCTGTAATCCCAGCACTTTGGTAGGCCAAGGTGGGTGCATCACTTGAGGCCAGAAGTTTGAATCCAGCTTGGCCAACATGGTAAACCTCGTCTCTACTAAAAATACAAAAATTAACCGACTGTGGTGCTGCACCCTTGTAGTCCTAGCTACTCGGGAGGCTGAGGTGGGAGGATCACTTGGACCCAGATGATAGAGGTTGCAGTGGGCCAAGATCGTTCCATTATACTTCAGCCTGGGCAACAGAGTGAGACTCTCTCCTGCACCTCCCCTCCCCCCAAAAAGGGAGTAAATTGAGAAAAATCTCATTATGGCCACTGTCCAGATGAATCAGAAAGATGCCAAATGAAAGGAATAGGCAATGGGAGTAGACATTTTTCATAATATTCAAGAGATAATTTCCCTGTAATTCAACATTTTCTGAATTCTTGTGCTAACAATGTGTAATAGTGGTAAATACTGCTATAGATATGTGTATGTGAACATATTCATAAAACATGAATGCAAAGCAATTCAAAAAGAGTTAAAGAAATTAATATCCACTTATCTTTCATTCAACAAGAGTGTAATTTAAATTTCATTGACAACCTGTAATTTAGAATTCTTCATTTCATATTATAGCTGAAGTAATTAACTTATTCAACTAGCAAATATTTAATGAGTTTCTACTACATGCCATGTGCTATTTTAGGTCTTGAGGATATAGCAAGGAACAATTACAGCCCCTTTCTTGTTACAGCTTATATTTTTGTGGACATAGACAAGGATATAAGCAAATATATATATTGTCCATAAATTGATGAGAAGTTTTGTAGTGAAGAACTTATGATTAAGAGAGCTAGAAAGTATCAGAGATTACTTTGGGAAGTGCTCTTTTATGTAAAGCAATCAGAGAGTCTAGAAAGAGTGCCATGTTAGAATTTGAGATGCAAGCCAAACATTTATCTGAAGAGCACCATGAATTGAAGGAAGAATTGGTGCAAAGCAGGATCAAAGAAAAGCAAGAAAGCCTGATTAAACACCTCGAGAAGAATAAGTAAGGGAGTCAGAGACAGGAGATGAGACCAGTGATAAGAGGCAATATAAAAATTTTATCTTCCATTTTGAGTGTGATTCGATACCATTACAGAGCTACGAACAAAGAAGTGACATAATTTAGATGGGTAGAGCTGGCTCTTTTTCTGAAAAATAGAGTGTGGGGGAACATATAATATAACACATAGCATTAGGAAGCCCAGTGAGAGTTAGGGATGCTGTTGAAATAATTGAAGTGAAAGATTATCCAGGTATTAGCATATGTGGTGAAGATGAGAATCTGGATTCATATTATATCTTGAAGGTAGTCAAAAAATAGTTTACAATTGGATTAGATGTAGAGCATGAAAACTAGAGAGGATTTAAGAAATACTTAAGCAAGTTAGTTACTTCCTACATATAATGGAGTGAAGGCATTGGGTAAATACAACTGTTCAAATGGGATAAATGGCTGAAACAAAGGTTCTACAGGCTTTATGCAAATCCAAAATCCAGTGGGCAGTCAAATCCTAAAGCTCCAAAATTATCTCCTTTGACTCTATGTCTCACATCTAGGTCATGCTAATACAAGTGGTGGGTTCCCATGGTCTTGGGCAGCTTTGCCCCTGTGGCTTTGTAGGATGCAGCCTCCCTCATGGCTGCTTTCATAGGCTGGTGTTGAGTACCTACAGCTTTTCCAGGCACACAGTGCAAGCTATTAGTGGATCCATCATTCTGGGGTCTGGAGGACATTGGCCCTCTTCTCACAGCTCCACTAGGCAGTACCCCAGTAAGGACTCTGTGTGGGGACTCTGACCAACATTTTCCTTCTGCACTACCCTAGCAGAAGCTCTCCATGAGGCTCCCTCCCCTGTAGCAAACTTTTGCCTGGGCATCCAGTCATTTCCATACATCCTCTGAAATCAGGCAGAGGTTCTCAAACCCCAATTTTGACTTCTGTGCACTGGTGGGTTCAACACCACATGGAAGCTGCCAAAGCTTGGGACTTACACCCTCTGAAGCCATGGCCTAAGCTCTACATTGGTGACTTTCAGCCATGCCTGGAGCTGCTGGGATGCAGAGCACCAAGTCCCTAGGCTACACACAGCACAGCGACCCTGGGCCTGGGCCATAAAACCATTATTTTCTCCTAGGCCTCTGGGCCTGCGATGGGAGGGGCTGTTGTGAAGAGCTCTGACATGCCCTGGAGACATTTTCCTCATTGTCTTGGGAATTAACATTCAGGTCTTCATTAATTATGCAAATTTCTGCAGCCAGCTTGGATTTCCCTTCAGAAAATAGGATTTTCTTTTCTATCACATTGTCAGGCTGCAAATTTTCTGAATTTTTATGCTTGGTTTCCTTTATAAAATTGAGTACCTTTAAGAGCACCCAAGTCACCACTTGAATGCTTTGCTGGTGGAAATTTTTTCCACCAGATCCCCTAAATCATCTCTCTCAGTTTCTAAGTTCTGCAAATCTGTAGAACAGGGGCAAAATGCTGCCAGTCTCTCTGCTAAAAAATAAGAATCACCTTTGCCCCAGTTCCCAAAAAGTTCCTCATTTCCATCTGAGACCACCTCAGCCTGGACTTTATTGTCCATATCACTACCAGCATTTTGGGCAAAGCCATTCAGCAAGTCTCTAGGAAGTTCCACAGTTTTGCACATTTTCCTGTCTTCCTCTGAGCCCTCCAAACTGTTCCAACCTCTGCCTGTTACCCAGTTCCAAAGTTGTTCCAGGTTCTCTGTTATCTTTATAGCAGTGCCCCACTCAACTGGTACTAATTTACTATATTAGTCCATTTTTATGCTACTGATAAAGATATACCCAAGACTGGGAAATTTCTAAAAGAAAGTGGTTAAATGGACTTACGGTTCCATGTGGCTGGGGAGGTCTCATTATCATGGAGGGAGGCAAGGAAGAGCAAATC
The DNA here is from genome assembly GCF_037993035.2 of Macaca fascicularis. Classification (NCBI taxonomy): domain Eukaryota; kingdom Metazoa; phylum Chordata; class Mammalia; order Primates; family Cercopithecidae; genus Macaca; species Macaca fascicularis. Next base: position 36,216,736 of record NC_088391.1, on the reverse strand, counting down.
ATGTCTTACATGGATTGCAACAGGCAAAGAGAGAGAGAATTTGTTCAGGACAACTTCTCTTTACAAAACCATCAGATCTTGTGAGACTTACTCTCACAAGAATAGCACAGGAAAGACCTGTCCCCATGATTCAACTACCTCCCAGTTGGTATGACCAACAACATGTGGTATTTCAAGATGAGATTTGGGTGGGGACACAGTCAAACCTTATCACTAATCTTCTTCATAAAGACTTTCCATTTGGGTCAATAGAGTGATACAGACTCTTTTCTTTCATTTAGCAATATGCATTTAAGATTCATCTCTTTCTTTTTTTGTGGCTTAATAGTTCATTTTAAAAATTTGCTGAATAATATTTCATTGTACATATGTACCACCATTTATTTATCCTTTGACTCACCTAAGGACATCTTGTTTCCCTCCAGTTTTGTGGCAATTATGAATAAAACTTCTATAAGCAATAATGTGCAGGTAAAACCGACCAAAGAGAAATTCTTGGACCTTCGACTATGAGAATATTAGCAAAAAAGCTGTCAAATACTGTTAAAGCACATACAATGAGTGAAATAAAGGAAGGCAAGAAGAACATGTTACCAAGGGAAAAATAATGTTTCATGAAGGAATAGCTGGGCAAATGTATCAAACTAATTTGGCAAATGAGAAATTAAATATAAGAAGAAAATAAGAATAGAAATTGAACTGAGCAATGGGGTGTTAATTAACCTGATAAACACAATTCAGTGGAGGAGAGGGAACTGGAGTGCTTTTACAGTATTTATTTTTGGTCATTTCTGATGCTGTAACAAAATACTTGAGACTGGATAATTTATAACAACAGAAATTATTCTGGAGGGTGCAAAGTTCAAGATCAAGGCACTGGCAGATTTATTATCTGATCTAAGTGTCCTCACATGGTATAAAGGATGAAGGAAGGGCGACAGGACCTGGTTGGTTCCTTCCAGTCCTTTTATAAAGATGCTAATCCCTCTTATGAGAGTAGTCTTCTGAAAGCCCTACCTCTTTAATACTACCCAATTGGTGATTAAGTTTCAACTACATTCAAATCATAGCAATATTTGATGAAAAGTAGATAAATAAATAAAGGCAGAAGAGCAAAGAGAAAAACTTATGGACAACTCTCCAGAATTGTTGCTATGAAGAATGAGGTCCATAGGTTTTAGGAGGTATGAGGTTTTAGAAGAAATGTGGGTGTAAGATTTTCTTTATGGGGGATTGTCCAACATTAATATAGGGGACTTTACATTATAATTTTATGTTAATAGTAATAATTCATCATTCAGCAATTTTGTGACAGGAGAAAGTGGAAATAATTTTAGAAGCAAAGTTCTTTAAGAATTTCACAGTGCTTTAATTTTAGCTATCATTGTGTGCCAATGCTAAGTATAAATTTTTTTTGCTATAAGCACAAAAAGTTTACCTCATCTACATATAGGATTGGATTTTTCTACACTGACAGTAATTTAAAACAACACAATAAGTATTTCAATTTAAAGTATTTAATAAATGATTTCCAACTATATGTGGATACATATATAAGTAATTATTCTTCCATACGATTATATACTCTGGGTGACATATAAGAGAACTCCTTATCTATATATAAATTTATGTCATACTTTAAAATATACTTTTACTTAAAATTTTAAAATATATTGTATACTCAGTTATAAATGTTACATACTCTTGTTTTACTAAGTTTTTTTTTTTACCAATTTGTATGGCTACCTTAAAGTTATCTTTATAAACATTTAATTTACACAAATTTGCAAAAAAAAAGGGAAAGATAATATCATCTGAAAATTGTGTGTCATTTTGTAAACTATTTCATTCAAAAAGTTATGCTCTGACAAATCAAGTGGTTTATGAGTCCGGAATTATCCTCATAACAAAATCAGACACAAAAGTACAAAAAAAAGAAAACTATGTACAAATATATCTCATAGAGAGATAAAAGTTCTTAACAAAATATTAGCAAATACGTTTAGCCATGCATAAAAAGAATTGCATACCTTTACCATTGGGATCTATTCAACAAATGCAAATCTGGTTCAATATTTGAAAATCTATTACTGTTCCCATATTAACAGACAAAAGAAGAAAAATCTCATGATACTTTGATTTAATGGAGAAAAAACATTTGACAAAATTTTAAACCCAGTTTTATTAAAACTTTTAAGAAATTAGGAATAGAGGGGAAATTATTCAAATTGATGAACCCATCTACAAAAACTTGCAATTAAAATCATATTTAATGATTTTTAAAATGGCTTTCACCATTGAAATAGTGATCAAGACAAAATAAAGAATAAGTTAAACATATCCAATGGCACCACTATTATTTAGCATAGTTCTAGAAATTCTAGCCAGATCACTATCAGAAAAATAAAATACGATAAAAACCATACATATTGTAAAGGAGTAAATAAAAATGTCCGTATTCACAGATAACATGTAGTCTATACAGAAAATACTAAGGACTCTACCAAAATATTTCATATACCTAATAAGTGAGTTCAGCAAATTCACATACTATAAGGTCAACAAGTAAAAATCAATTGAATTTCCATGTATTAACAACAGACACAGGAAACTGAAGTTAAAAGCAATACCATTTATGATCACTCAGTAATTAAAATATTTAGCAATAAATACATACAACACATATAAAAATATACACTGAAAACTATAAAAGACTGATGAAATATACTTAAAATAATATGTAAATATGTGCGACATATACCAAGCCTATGAATTGGAAATCTCAACATAGTAAAGATATCAAGTGTTCTCAAACTGATATACAGTTCTATAAAAATCCTTACCAAATTGCAATAGTTTTGTAGATACACAAATTCATTCTAAAATTTAACATGAATGACAAAGAAAACAGTATAGCAAAACCAATTCTAGAAAAGAAGAATACAGTAGAAAGAACCATTTTCTTTGTCTTCAAGACTTATTATATAGCTACAATAGTCAAGCCTATGTGGTATTGGTAGAAAAATAGACATATAGATCAAGGAAATACACAAGTACACCAAGATGATTTTGAAAAGGTGCAAAAGCAATTGAATGCAAAATCCAGAAAAATTGGATATTTGTAGACAAAGTGAACTTCAACCTAAACCTCACATCTTACACAAAAATTTAAATAGAGCACAGAATTTACTATAAAACAAAACAAGTAAAACTTTAAAACACAGGATAGGATAAAATCTTTGGAAATCAGAGGCTGATGAATTCTTAGGCATGACACTAGAAGAATAATCACAAAAAAATAAAGTGATAAATTATATTTTATCAAAATAAAACATTTTTGCTCTGCTAAGATTTTATCTGTTAGGATAAAAATACAAGCTACAGGCAGCAAAACAGATTTTTAAGCCACAGAGCTGACAAACGACTAATATCTATAAATATAAAGAACTCATTTTAAAAATCCAATGAGAAAACTGGCAAAAGAAGGAACAATTCACCAATTCGCTGAAAGGATACATTGAAACATGCATGAAGAGATGTTGAACATCATTTGCCAATAGAGAAATGAAAACTAAGACCACAATGAGGTATCACTACACACTGATTAGAAAAGCCAAAAAAATATAATAACATCAAATGCTGTCCAGAAACAGAGAAACTATACATTTCATACATTACTGATGGGAAAATAAAATAGGTACAGCACTATGGAAAACAGTTTGGCAGTTTGAAAAGGTTACATTTATATTCTATCCAACAATTATACTCTTGACAATTTATCCTAAAGCAAAGACACCTTATATTCTCACAAAATCCTATACACTTATCTTTACAGCAGCCTTGTTCATAACAGCTGAACACAGGAAACAACCCAAATGCCCTACACTAGGTGAATGATGATATAATCTGTGCTGCGTTCATTCCATGAACCCAAAATAGGAATGAACTATTATTACAAATAGCAACTTAGATGGATCTGAAGAGCATTATGCTGAGTGCAAAAAGCCGATCTAAAAAGCTCACACGTCGTATGATTCCATTTATATGACACAATTATAGAGAAGGAGAATAAATTAATATGTTGGGGAAAATAAATAAAAGACATTGGGGATGTGTATAAAGTAGAAGGAAGAGAGAAATCTTTGTGGTGAAGGAGTAGTTACACATCTTGTTTGTGGTAGTGCTGACGACAGTCTATGCACATAACTATATAGAATTCATCATGCATATTTTACGGATGTCAATTTCCTGATTTTTATATTCTATTTATATAAGACATAACTATTGGGGAAAACTGGGTGAAGGGTACATAGGACTCTTCCGTACTATCTTTGCAACTTTCAATGAATCTAATATTATCTCTAAATAAAAAGTAGATAACAACAACAACAAAGAAAACAAAAATATCTGCAGTTGATACATTTTAGACTATTGCAAAAGAGAGCCATGGGTATACTAAGGACTAAACCCGGGATACTTGGTTAAGTGCATGGGATTAGTCTATGATCTGCTTTTCCAGAATTAAATAATGTAATACAATAAAGAATAAGCAGAGAAGCAGATAGCAATGAAATCTCATAAAATTCAATGTTTACAGTTTTTGGCCTGTCAGTAGATTTGACATTATATAGTGTTTTAAAATTTAACTAGAGTGAGAGAAGCACAACAATTTTATTATCTTAAAACATGTGTTATGTAAAATCTTGTGAAATACTTTGAAACAAAAGAATATGGTAGGATTTTTGTTATTTTTTAAGGTTAATTTACTTTTAACAAGAAAAAATGAATTCAAATTGACAATGATACTAATATGATAAACTTCATTCCTCAGGTAGAAATAGGGAAAATGCAGGAAACTCATCAAAGCTGTCTTTATAAAAGGTCATATTCATCAAGCTACATACATCTCTTGTTTGTTTCTTTTGTAGACAATATATACAAGATAGAAGAATACTCTGTCTTCAACCATATAACTGTGTGAAATGTGATATTATATGTAGTATGAAACTAATTTTCAGATTATTAAATATTGTATGGAAAAATTACCCAAGCTAGCCTCATTTCCTGAAACAAGTTTTTAAAAAATGAGTTATCCTTGAAGCATGAAATATTCAGGGATCTGGAAAGTATAAGTCTAATGTAGATCCTCCTTTATAGATAATATGGTTTCTTTACGATAATTTCTTTTCTGCACCATTTTCTGTATTATGCTAAGAGAAGCACCTTAATATATCACACCATCATCTAAAGAGATTATTTATGACTAGCTGAACAAGTTAAAACAACTTTATTTTTCAATTCACAGTGATAAAACCATCTTTTCTTTTGTGAATACAGTTGCAATTATTAATATCCTGCAACTATGCTATTCTAAGTCCCATAGCACAGTTGTTCAAAATGCTGTACTGTTTGTATGAAAATGTAACTCTCAGCTTCTACGTCCAATGTGGAGACTCTCTGTTATTCTCTGTGATGATGACCAAATCCTAATTTATTCCCTTACCGTCCCTGCATCTACAAATGGAACTATCAAATCAGACTTAATTTTTGTCTCCTATTTTGGGCTTTAAAACAGGCTTCAACAATCAAACAAGAGAAATGGTGAGATTAGCTCTCTTTTACCCAGAGAGGAAGCCTTATAATCACATTTGGGGAAAGAAGTTTATACACCAGTTGGAAAATGACTGCCCTGGTTAGACTCAGCAAAGAAGGCAGTTTTTAAAAAACAGTGAAAATGGCCATAAAGTCACTAAAGAGACAATACAGTACTGTTTTTGTTGTTTTTTCTTTATATATTTTTAATACCTGACAATCACAGTCATTACAGACAGATCAACTCTATTGTCCTGTAAGTGATGATTTTTTTTAAACGTCCTCGTTTTGCAGGAGGGACGTTGGTAGCTGTTAATCATAATGTCCGTATTTTTCCAGAATTAGAGTGCTAGGTGGCAATCGTAAGCTTTCTTCTTTCAGTGCCTTTTTAAGTATAACTTAAGTCCATTATAATACTGATTGGCAAATGCATATCCTGTCTTCTAGCATGTTACTGAGTATATAATTCCGTTTTCAGTTTTGCTATCAGATAAGGTACACTTGTGATTATTAAACAATACTTCTGTCTTTAAAAGATGTTGCACCCAATAGTAATTACTTGGTCTAAGAGATTACATTAGAATATTTTCTTATTAAGCTTTATGCTAATTTTATTTATAAAGAATACAAATCTGCAAAAATGTAGTCAAATAAATTAAAAAATAAAATAAATTTTTGATACTCTATGATATATTTAAAAATCCTTATATACATTCACCTATAACTTAGATCACAATTTAGTTTGGAAAGTATATTTTTTAAAGGTTATATTAATTATTACTGTTTTATTCAATAATGTGGAGGTTTTTACCTATGATGATTATAACTTTGTCTTTAAAAAATATTTCATCAAGATAGTAATCAGGCTACAGTGTCTGTATACCCAGTTGACAACTTTTCAAGATATATTTTTTAAAAAATTCCTGCATGCCACATTCTCCTGAAGCTGTGCTTTGAGGAAAAATCGTTCCTCAAAGAGATCTGTAATTTCACTCAGAATACATAAGAGAATATGTTTTACTGAAAAAGTTTCCAAGCAAATATATTAATGTGCTATTGGTGTCTCAACTTGCCTTGGGTGTAACCAACATAGTCAAGAGATATTTTCTGCAAATGGAAAAGATTGAATAATGATAGTTTAGTTACTACATAATAGTGACATCATGTAAATATCTACAATGTTTTGAAATCATATAATTAGCTGATATTTGTACTTTAATTTCACCCTGAGGACAATTTTTCTGCAGACTCTTAGATAAATAAAATTATTTGTAATTGAGAGTGAATAAATAAATAATATTTCAAATAATATTTCCTGGTCATAATATTTTGGAGAAGTAAATATAAGTTTTAGATTAAACACTTGTGAGAAATTTACCAATAGCAATAATTATTATATAACAGTTGAATTCGTTGAAATTTCAGATACTATACACCTTCTAGAATATAGAAAAAACTGGTAGCAAAAGCCACGAATTGCCCCCGGATACACACTTTTTGACTTCTGGTACAGTAGTTTAAAGGCAGTATAAGCAACATGAAACTTCTTATACCTTTCCTATATAACCTGTTTTCAATAATTGTGTGTGTGCGTGTGTGTGTGTGTGTGTACTGAAGGAATTTCAGTTTACTTATGTGGTTAGAGGAATGGTTTATAACTGTTTTCTCTAAGGCCTGGGGGATTCCACAAAGTGATTTAAGGGAAGCTACAGGGAAAGGGGAGAATGGCTGTTTTGGTTTTATCTGTGTTCTATACTAGGCTTTAAAAAAAGTGTAAGTTTACTTGAAGAAGTATTTTAGCTTTTGTGCATGCCTGTGTGATACAGTTTCTTGCTCTGTCACCCAGGCTTAGAGTGCAGTGGCACAATCAGCTCACTGCAACTTCAAACTCCTGAATTTAAGGGATCCTCCCTCCTCAACCTCCTGAATAGCTGGGACTACAGGTGCATGCCACCACACCTGGCTAATTTTTCTGTGTTTAGTAGAGATAAGGTCTCATTATATTTCCCAGGCTGGTCTCAAACTTCTGGCCTCAAGGTATCCTCCCAAAGTGGATGACAGGAAACCTTGGACTCTCAAAGTGCTGGGACTACAGGCAAGAGTCACCTTGGCTGCCTGATTTTAACTGCTAAATAAATATTTGATAACCTCTTTCTTCATGGAACACGTTAGGGTTTTTTTTGTTTGTTTGTTTTGTTTTTTTTCCTTCTATCTGATAGGGACACATCTTATTTGAAAGGAAAGACAGTCAAAGTCAACCTTTTCTTCCAAGAAGTCAGCTGCTCTAAAAAGCACATTTTTTTTTCTTGTTCTTGATTTTAACAGATAAAGATGATCATTGTTTGCATGCTATCTATAATTACATGATATTTACATAAGAAAACAAGATGATTGTTAAAAGTATTTCAGATTCATGAGATTTTGGTAGAAGCTAGTACATTTCTAAAATCCCCATTAGTTCCTTCATTTCCCATTTATGAGACTTCATATTTCAAGCTAATCATAAAACAATAAGCAACAAGAAAGACTAGGAAGGTACTATTATAAGACTATAACATAAGATTTACAAATATTCTGTATTCCTAGACAGCACAGCTCAGTGCATCTTTAATGTAATGGTGCATAACAAGGGTGTATTTTTATTTAAAATGCAGATGCCCAAAGTTCATGCCCAGAAATAATAGTTTAGTAGGTACTCTTGGTCTGCATTTTTAACAACCATCACAGATGGTTCTACATTAGAAGTTTCATAGACACATTTAGAAACTGATTAAAGTCATCATCATTTCTTCATTATTGTACTTTTCTGTCAACTGTCTTTTTTTTCCCAACTCACACGTTCACTTTATTTTATAAACTACAAGTGAGAATACAACGCAAAGTACCGAATTTATAGTCTAACATGTGGCAGTCATATTCCCAGTGGGTGTTCCTACATTGTTTCCCTGCAGGTCATGACGGAAGGAGAAATAGTAATGGGGCTAGCATTCTAGATTAAGTATCTATAATTCCTGATTATTGTTAGCAACAGGTACAATAACATTTCAAAATAAAAACAAAATAGATTTAAAGAAAAAACACTACATAAATAATGGTTGGGAACTATTTCATAGGTTGCTAAAGAAAGGAAATATGATGAGTAATTTTCACTGGAACATTTACTTAGGAGATCTCAAAATATAAAAAGAGGCACAGCATGTTACCCTTCAAAAATTAATTTCAGAAACAATTTTTAAGTTATTATTTTTTGAGACAGGGTCTTTCTCTGTTAACCAGACTGGAGTGCAGTGGCTCCATTACGGCTCACTGTATCCTTGACCTCCAAGGCTCAATCAATGCTCCCACCTGAGCTTCCTAAATAGCTGAAACTACAGGAGTGTATCATACTATACCCAACTAATTTTTTTTTTTTTTTTTGGTAGAGACTTGGTCTCAGTATGTTGCCAAGGGGTGAGTCGTTATGCTCCACCAAGAAGGATGTAATTTGAATTATTTCTGTGAAACTAAAATAATTATTTTTTGAAATGATTATATGTTACCACAAAATATGTTTTAAAAGTTATTTAGTCTATTACTTTTTTAATCCAGAAAGAAAACATGCACATTTCTGATCTTGGCTAATTCATCCCTCCCATCACAGCCTCATACAGGGTATTACACTAATATCTTCCCTCTCATTGTATAAAGCCTTCAGAATAATTAATAATATATTTATGTCCATAGTCAACTGATTTAGGAAGAAATCTATGAACATAATGTTTCTTTTTTTTTTTTTTTCTTCCTCTTTTTTTATTTTGAGACAGAATCTTGCTCTGTCACTCAGGCTGGAGTGCAGTGGTGCAATCCGGCTCACTGCAACTTCCTCCCAGGTTCAAGCTATTCCCTTGTCTCAGCCTCCTAAGTAGCTATGACTGTAGGCACCTGCCATCACGCCTGGCATTTCTTTTTTTTTTTTTTTTTTTTTTTTTTTTGTATTTTTAGTAGAGACGAGGTTTCACCATGATGGCCAGGCTGGTCTTAAACTCCTGATCTCAAGTGATCTGCCCACCTCGGCCTCCCAAAGTGCTGGGATTACAGGCCTGAGCCACCACACACAGCCGTAACATTTCTAGACAAATTAATACACTCATCGTTAGATACTATTGATAGAAAAGTTACTCTAATTTTCTCAACATCTTAGCTTATTTAAGAGTAACTAATCTTCAGCCGGGCGTGGTGGCTCACAACTGTACTCCCAGCACTTTGGGAGGGTGAAGCGGGTGGATCACCTGAGGTCAGGAGTTCAAGACCAGCCTGGCCAACATGGTCAAAACCCATCGCTACTAAAAATACAAAAGCTAGCCGGATGTGGTAATCCCAGCCACTTGGAAGGTTGAGGCAGGAGAACCTCTTGTAACACAGAAGCGGAGGTTGCAGTGAGCTGAGATTGCACCACTGCACTCCAGCCAGGAGACAGAGAGAGACTCTACGTCAAAGAAAACAAAACAAACAAACAAACAAGTCACTAATCTTCAAAAGTATGTACTACCAAAAATTTTGTGTTTAGTTTTCAACGTACTTAATAATTACTAAATAAATAAAAAGAGTTCTGTGACAATCATTTGTTATTTATTTAAAGCATTTATTATATTCAAAATATTTAACATGGAAGGGTATTATATATTAATTCAAGAAAAAATATGAAAATATATTCCATATATAATTATAATTATTTTATAAATACTGTAATTGGAGGTTGTATTTTACTGATAATTTCTCAAGAAGAAATACTAAGCCAAAGTGGTCCAGGTAGAAATTAATAAAAGAATTATGTCTTATATGATGAAAAGACTATGTTGCCAATGTTATTTATAAGTTATCATTGAGGTAGCATTATAATTTATCCTTTTGAGGTCATTGGACTGAAATGAGAATTGGAAGATTGGTTTCAAATATGCCTATTTAGGAGGACATAATTTTATTTATGTTAAAACTATTTTAACTATTTTCTAAATTCTCTATCTAATTTTGTATTACTGAAAATTTTGTACATGTTCTATGTTTGGAAGAAAATGGAAAGAAGAAAAATAATAACACCGAAGATCATATAAATCAAGCCAAAAAAAAAATCCATTGTATATTTTGGTGGTATGCACTTTAAAAATAATTTTTTGTTCTCATATATTTGAGTATGTATTTACATAATCAGTATTTTATTTTTCCCAAAAAAGTGAATCAGGAGGTCAATAGTTTCATTTTAGATTTTGTATTTATTTAGTTTTAAAATATAAAGTGTAAAGAGCACTGTACATATTAACATAAAATAAACAAATTTTGTAATTTATCTGGAAAATATAATGAATTAACCAATTAAAAACCCAATGTTGTTGTTGTATTTTTCTTTCTCAATGATGAACCACTATGGAATGTTTACATTTGTTTTATTTATGGCTTAAATCCATTGAATTCATGGTCGTAAACTTCACTAAAACAATGAAAAGCAAAACATATAAATATAGAGGTTGATAATAGATTTTAGTAGACCTGCCCAATTTGTGTTCATTTTTACATACAGGAGTCATGTACGTTACTCAGACATACAGCAGGCAGTTAAATATTGATTCAATTGAATTAAAAGAAACAAAATATACTTTTGGCTAATTATATCATTAAAAAACCAAAACAGATGTGCTCAATGAAAATCATTACATGATTACATGGGCCGCGCTCGGTGGCTCATGCCTGTAATCCCAGCACTTTGGGATGCCGAGGCGGATGGATCACCTGAGGTCAGGAGTTGGAGAACAGCCTGGCCAACATGGTGAAATCGCGTCTCTGCTAAAAATACTAAAAATTGGCCGGGCGCGGTCGCTCACGCCTGTAATCCCAGCACTTTGGGAGGCCGAGGTGGGCGGATCACGAGGTCAGGAGATCCAGACCATCCTGGCTAACAAAGTGAAACCCCGTCTCTACTAAAAATACAAAAAAATTAGCTAGGCGTGGTGGCGGGCGCCGGTAGTCCCAGCTGCTCCGGAGGCCGAGGCAGGAGAATCGCTTGAACCTGGGAGGGGGATGTTGCAGTGAGCCGATGTCATGCCATTGCACTCCAGCATGGGCGACAGGAGCAAGACTCCCTCTCAAAAAAAAAAAAAAAGAAAGAAAGAAAAAATCATTACACGAATCTGGAATGCCAAAACTCTTAGGCTTATTATAATCTCTTTTTTTTTCTTTCATAATCCATATCCCAATTCATTAGTGACAGCAAATTCTTTGGGCCAGTTTCCAAACATATCTAGAACTCTACCCTTTCCCAGAACCTTCAGTGCTATGACTCTGGTCTAGGACATCTTCATTTTGTATACATGTTATTCCAATAGCCACCTAACAGGCCTCCTTCCTACTGTGCATGGCTCCCTGTGGTCTTTTCTTCACCCAGTATCTAAGCAGATATTTCTAAATGCACAGCATGATTATCTTGTGAATAAAACACTCCAAATGTCTATGCCTTACTCTTAAAGAAATTTTTTAAATTTTTGATTTCATTCTTATTCTCTAAATGACTTTTTCCTTCCTCTTTGAATGCTTTCACTATCATTTTGCTTTAGAACATGCAAAATACACTCCTCCCTAAGGACAATATTAATTATCTTTTGCAGTATTTTAACACAGATAGTATTTTAAAGCACACCCATCTAATACTTCACAGTCCATGTAGTTCAGGACCCCAAGCTTGATCTACAGGGTCCTCTTCTTCAGGGCCTCACAAGGCTGCAAAAAGGCATCAACTGGGATTACAGTTTTTTCTGAGGCTTGATTTTGAAAGGATTCCCTTCAAACTCAAGTTATTGGTTGGCAGAAATGAGCTTCTTGCATACTGTTGACCAGTGGACAAGTTTCTTCCCAGCTACAACCCAGAGGCTGCCCTTGATTCCTAGCTGGTTGTTTCCTGGAGGCTGCTCTGTTTCTTGCGACGTTGGCCTTCCCAAAATGGCTACTTATTTCATCAAAGCCAGCCGGGAAGAGCATCTTCTAGCAGGACAGGTATTAGAACTTTTTGCAGCATAATTGGATAAGTACCATCCAATTATCTTTGCATTATTCTATTCATAAAGCAAGTTACTGTTTTGCCCACACACAAGATCACAGGAGGACATAAATTTCAGGAGCTGGGTATCTTGAGACCCTCTTTAGAATGTGTATGTAATGGAGTCTTCCCACCTGTTAGTTTTCTATTTGCACTGAAAGATTTTTCTTCAGATATCAACCAGGCTTTCTCCTCACATTTTGTTAAAGTTTGTATTCAAATGTCTATTTATTAGAAAAGGCATACTTATCCCTACATATGAAGAGTACCCCGCAGACAGTTTTTGGTAACTTACCTTGCTTTCTGCCTTTTATTTTGTGTGTGGTAGTTATTATTACTAGATAGAGATCATATTTATTTTGTTTCACCTCTCTAGATTTAAACTCTCTTAATACATGTATTCTCTGTCTTATTCTCAGATATAACTCCACCTTCTAAAAATGTGCTAGGCCCAAAGAAGAAAGGTGTTCAAAAATTAGGAGGCTTTTTTTTAAACTAAAAGGTATGCTTATTCCCCAGTATATTCTGACACAGTGTCTTGTAGATCTGCACTGTGTAATAGTAGTCGCCAGCTTTATGTGACAATTGATTTTAAATTAGTTAATAGTAAATATACTTTAAATATCATTTTCTCAGTTATACTAGCCACATTCCAAGTGGTCAGTAGCCACACAGGCCTAGTGGCTACCAAAGTGCAAAGCACCAATATTGAATAACTTCATTATTGCAGAAAGTTCTATCAACCAGCCTTATTTTATATATTTATTCTTTTTGTTTTCTATTAGGTTTTGAACTTCCATAGAGAATAAAGTTTGTCCTAATCATCTTCATATGATAAATTTTTATTCTATTACAGAAAGCCTAGAAGATTTTACAGAAAATGTTGTTGAATGAATAGATTTTGGAGTGAATGAATGAAAACACACTTCCAGCCCAGAAAAATAATTGTCCCAAGTAATTCAATGAATTTTTAATCAACAGATAACTCTTGGTTTGTTTTCTTCCTTACACTAACTCACAAAGGGAGTTTTTTAAAAAAAAATTTTGCAAACCATGATCAATTTTATTTCAGAGAAAAAAGTTCTCGTTAATGAAAATTCATGAAATATATTATCGTGATCATAAACAGAGAGAAACACGTAGTATTAGTTTCCCAAACACTACATATTTTTGTTCCCTTTTGAGACCACAGTGATATATAAAATTATGCCTGCTGACTGGTGGATCTCAGTAGCACTAAGCTTGTTTTATCTTGCTCTGTGTGCCTTGAAGCTCATCATAAAACCAGTAGGATTTCTCTGTTCAAAAGTTATATCAAGGAAGAAAGCATCTTCTTCATTTTTGAGAAGAATAAATTTTCTTCTGATAAATAACAATCTACTAATTTTTTAAAATATGAACTATTATATTGGGAGTGTACCTAACTTGAAATGAAAAGGTTGTAATAAGTCATATGAAAGATATGATTGGAAGACTGCTTAACAACTAATATACCTATCATATAAATATACATTAAGTGTGTGTATGTCTATTATGCTACAATTATCTATCAATAAAATCATATTTATATTTTCATAATGACAAAATATGGTACTGATTCCTCTTGTATTTTTTATTAATCACCAGTTATATAACTAGGACTTAACTCTGAATTCTTAAAAATTAAAATTTATTTCTCTATTCATGTGGTGAGTAAATGGTGGCTGATGACATGTTTCTGATAGTCCATGACCCAAACTGTGAGAATCCTTATTGTGAAAAGTTTTATCATGGCCCGTTTACAAACAGAATAAGGCAATGAGCCTATGGAGTCACAAATCCATTTTAAAACTCTGAATTATAATAATACCAGGATAATTTATGGAAACAAATATAGTATATGACAATAATTATGAGTGAAAAGAAGAAGCAGCACCTGGTTTGTCATTTTTTGAATCTCTCCATCTATGATGATTGTATACCTCTCAGAGAAGACATTGAAACATGATATTTATATATGTATGACTACTATTACATTTTTTTAAGGAAGGTCTCATCAGTGTTGCAAAGAACATCTAACGATAAAGACTAAAATTTAATTTCTTGTAATGTAGGGCATATGCTGATATTTTGATAGCATTTGGGGTAAAGTTGAGTTCTTGTATAATATTTAAGTAATCTGGCAGATAATATTTCTTCAGTCAGATGCCTGTCACTATCAGTAAACTTACCTAAAAAGCACACAGAAAAAATAAACAATTTCCAAAATATATCTAACTATGTAGTTTTTCTGTACTGCAAAGTAATATAAAATTATCACAATTATATACCTTAAACCAGTTAAGTCAATAATTTATTTTCTTAGTAGATAAAATTTTTTTCTCAAAATACGAAATGTTGAGTCTTATATTTTCCATGAAAATTTTCACTAATACTTTGTTAGAATAAAAATAAGAATGCCTTAATTATTTATAAAAAAAATTAAAAAGAAAATTTGCAAAAAATAACTTTAATTTCAACAAAGCCATGCAAAATGGGCTTTTTTTTTTTTTAACCTGAGAAAATGTTCTATTCATCTATGTTAGAAAAGCTGAAGCAAGCATATTGGATGTCAAGTATCTCTAAGTCGATTTCTCATTTGCTCTGTATCTTTGCAGAGCTGATTTGAGCATAACAATTCTTTGAAATCAATGGGAGGTTGGCAGTTGGATTAGCTAAGTACCATCATGGAACATGACAAGAAATTGGTCCTTTTTGTCATTTTCAATATGTTTTTTCTTATTGTAAACTAATAAAGACAGGAAAAACTTAGTAAGCAATTTTATTTAATCTTCTCATTGACGATATTCAAGTATTTTCATTTAAATTCATGTACAGATTTAATGTTTTCAGAAATTTCTTTGATCACTTGATCTTAATATCTAACCTACTCACAGTACTTGCTGTTCCCGTATATACTTTAGTTCTCTTTATAACATTTATCATTACTTGTCTTTATATTACAGTTTTTTTATTATTTGTTCTGATTTATCTATGATGATAACCCCAGAACTTAGAAACTGTTTATCACTGAGTAGATGCTCAAAAATATACAATAAAATATTTCATTTATCTAAGTGTACCTAACATCTACAAACAATCAGATATTTGATGAAATTACTCAATATTCTGTTTGAAGTATTTACTGGTGATGAGAGAAACTGTTCTATAATAAAGCAGACATTCTCATTATTCTAGAAAGTGCCATCAAGCAACAAGGAATAAAAAAGCAACAGATACACTTTCCAGGTTTTAAGGCAACTATTGTCATTGATATAGGTATAGATGACAATTGATATAGATGTCAAATTTTATTGATGTCAAATCAATCAAATTTGACATCTATATCAAATTAGATGTCAATCTTGACATCTAATTTTACCTCCTGGTACTTCTCAGAAAGAACATGAATCTCCCAAACAAAGAACCATTCATCTTCTTCCATTTGCTTCTTTTGTATTTCTAATGAATGCTTACCACACCCTTATTTATCATTTGTAGTTAGTGCAAAAATATGCCCTTGATTTCTGCTAGCAGATAGAGTGGGAAGCTAGGAATAGGAATAGATGAAGCCAAGTTTTTTCACTAACTCTTTGTTTATAACACAAAAGGAAAAGAATAAGCAGATTTCCTCATGGGCACCACAACGCATTTCCTTTCTACTTGATGCAGAAAAGATCATCCTAATAGAAAGATACCCAGCCTTTCCTCTTCAAAATAAAATATGAATATTTTCGACTCTACTTCCAATACAACACTTGTAGCTAGTCCTGTTACTTCTTCACATGAAAATATGTCATAGATGTTCCACTTCCTAAATAAATTACTGGTAGCTGCAGTCTATATAATCTCCCTCATCACTGTTCATGAAATTTACTTGAATATTAAACTTAATGCCACATTTCTGAAATGTGTTTATATTCTGGTTTATATTGATTTATAGGATGAGTATGCTAAAAATCTATACCATTCAAGTTTATGAATTTGATTGATTTTATTTGAGTTATTCATAAATATTTGAATGATGTAGGTCAGAAAAAGATGTAGGACAAATACCTCATATTTCTAGGCTTAGGGTAAGTGAGATAATTAACCAGTGTATGACATTATCATTTGCTTCAGTTTGTTTTCAATTGATGAGATAGTAACTTGATAACTAAAATAACTGCATAGAGAATATATTAGGACATTTTCCCATATTTCAGAGATGAGGAAATTATTTTTTAACAGAGATAGCCAAGTTGTTGATATTAAAGATCTCAGCAACAAACCCTATAGAATGTCAAAGTTCTAGGAGGCTCATTAACCACTTTGAGATATATAAAACAATCAAAGCTAAAATATTTTAAGCATTTGTATGAATCATAAATTATGTCTATACTTAAACATAAGGGAACTGAATAAAGGAAAAGCCATAAATCAGTGGCCAAAACAAACAAAATGTTGTTAAGGGGTCAATGTTATCCCTGGTGAAGTAGTTAATGTGGGCTGCAGTGCACATTGACTCTAGAGGTTCAAACTACCCTCAATTTGATAATATTACTCCTCACTCCTCTTGATTTGCTCCTTTAGCATTCACCATAGTATTTTTGCTCTTTTAGCCGTTCATAAACTTTTTAACTGACTTCCTTTCTTATTTCTGACGTATTTTTCTGTTTTGTTACTCTACCCAGGCTAACACAGATATCCACATACTTTATCGATTTACTTATCAAGAAACTATTCTTCCCCAAACTGTACATGATCTCCTGGCCATGTTATGGGTCTTCTTTCTTTCTTGACTTTGTTTCTCTCATCCTTCTTGCTAAAATGTTGTTGATTTCTACCAGTTGCTTTATTTTATTTTCCCATTCTTCAAAACATACTCAATTTAACCTTCTCATACCAATATGCTGTTTTTTTCTCTGCAGGACCCTGGTCTATTTTTCCATATTGATTGTTTGGTACACAATAATGTTTAATCTATAGATTTCTCCCTTAACACTATTTATTCCCAACCGTGTGGAAGTAGAATTCAGGAAGTCCTACAGAATAAAAAAGGTGTTCATTAAATAGAAGCAAAAGAGGTTGAGAGAACTTATGACCACCTGTTGTCTTCTAAATAGGGGAGATGGTATTTATCCTAGTGTCTCATTTTTCACTAAGTAAAGACTGCATCATTGTTCAATGTTGGACCTAAAGGATAGAAAAGAAAAGGGATTATTTAAGCTAAGAAGGAATGTTCAGGGGTTGTTTTATTCTCTTTCAAGGAATATAAAACATTTGAAGCATTTTGGTACCTTTGCTCCTCCTGATTGACTGAGGAGGCATTTCTATACACATTTTGCAGTAGGATAAAGTGTTAATGAATTTTGATGAAGTGGTAATAGTTAACTTTGTTTTGAAGGCAAATTGAGGCATAGTGTGTTAAATAGTGAGAGACAAATTTTTGCATGTATTTTAAAAGCTGAGTAGGAAGCAAGGAAAGATAAAATTATTGAAAATACAGAAAAGAAGATTTAGCAATAGAGAAAGCTTCACAAGTTATTAAGAATGAATAGGATTGAGCAATGATGTGAAAGAATCTTCCGTGATTAAGAAAAATAAACTAATAAAGATTAAATTGAAAAATAATGAACATTATATTTAGAGATTTGAAAAGTCTCTTCCTGGTAACACCTATCTCATTTGGCAAATTGGAAGTAAAACTATGTGCTTAGGATAGGGGGATGGAATTTGAGTTGAATAAGAACCTTTCAGATAGACATCAAGAAAAATTACAAGATATGCTGAACTAATACAGCAAAAGACAAAAAAAATTAAAGTTGCAACTACTCCTAATGCCTTTATATTATTAATGGTACCAATTTTTAATGTATATTTTCTCTAGCTGGGGCTGATACCCTGCTTGCTCAAAGAAATGTTGAAATACTGAATTGTTAACTAAGTCAGAGATTATGATACGCTAGGGATATGACAGCAAAAATACAAATAGTCCATGGTGTTGATAATGTCTATGCAAAACCATATGTTTGAATATTCTGTCTATGATACTTTGACTTTATGTAACCACAAGAACAGGATATTAGATATTGACATAAAAGAAGTAAAGAACAATAGTAGCTGTTTTCAGGAGTGAAGAAAAAAACCACTAAGAGATAGGAAATTATACTGAATGTTTAGATAATAGATTTGAGTGTGCTCAAAGTGGTATAGTAGTTTATGTTGAAAAAGTATAGAGTAAGATCATGGCTGTAGACTATAGTAAAACGACTACATTTAATGAAGACTAGGAGCATCACTCTTTATATTTTAATTTGTATTGTTTGCAAATTTTGAAATATTCCTGAGTAATTACATGTTCAGCAATACGGAATAAAACCAATTTTTTTTAACCTGTCTTCTCATTGAATGTAGATAACTGACCTTGGAAGTTAAAAGATGTTAAGTGCAATGCATAGTGGAAAGTGATGGAATGGGACTGCAGAAAATTCACAAAGAGCAGAGGGTTTTTGTTCCATGTGAATTGAGAAGTAGTGGTCTGGAAATTATTGTAAATTATTCTTCTACCTCTCGGCCCTTTAGTGAGTAGAGTATCGGGGAAGACACAGCTTCTCGTCAATCCTATTCATTCTTAATAACTTGTGAAGCTTTCTCTATTGAAAAATCCTCTTTTCTGTATTTTCAAAAATTTTATCTTTCCTTGCTACCTACTCAGCTTTTAAAATACATGCAAAAATTTGTCTATTTTCCATCAATGGGAAATAGCCAGGTTCTAATTTAGCAATAGTGGAGAATAACTTTTCTATGAAGAAAATAAGTGTGGAATGTTTGTTTATTATGGAGCAAAAGTTTCTGATGTAGAGGGAAGGAGTGTATAAGTGAGAAGACTAAACATGATTTGGAAGGATATGCCTAAGGAAAGGAAAAAAAAAAAAAAAAAAAAAAAAAAAAAAAAAAAAAAAAAAAAAAAAACAAGAAGCAAAGAAAAGAAAGACCTAAGAGTCCTCCATTTCCTTCAATTCCTTCAATGAAAATCACCAATCTGTATCAATGTTATTTTGGTCTAAGACCAGAGTTAAGCTGAGAATTGCAGGCACATACATAGTACGGAATTACAGGTGTCGAGACACACCCCACTGGCAGTCGAGTGAGCACTTTTAAGGAGAGTCAAATAATAATAATTCAAAAAAGTCTTTCACAAAGTAGATTTGAAGATAATGATATTTACTTAAGAGGCACATCAGATTCATCACTTTGGTGTCCAGGCGGTGATATCAAGGATCAATTGCCCTATGCTTTTTCTTCTCATTCAATTTATAAACTCTTACTTGATGCTTACAAATATTTGATACTAATCATTCTTTCATTCTATGGCTCAAAAATTCTAATGTATTCAATGACATGAAATAGCACAGGAAAATCATATTGAGGATTCATCTTTCTATAAATAATTGAATGAAGATATATAATTTTTCCCATGTCAAAAGTATTAAGCAGACAATATTATGGTGATGCTAAAAAGTGAAAGTTAATGTCAGCAGATCTGGAATTCTATCACCATACAACAGGCTCTAAGTCTACAAAAATGCTCAGTCACAGCCAAAGCATAGTTTCAAAGATATTGATCTTGTGACAACATTCTTTTGAAATGACTTTATTTCTGTTCCAATAAATGACTCAAGCAGATTTTAAAATGAAGTTGAAGCCATATAAAGAAATCTGCATTGGTGTTATGAAAGTGCCTATTTTGACTAGCTGAGAGAAATGGTTTAGTATATAATTTCTCTAATAGACATATGTTACAAACACTCTAAATAATAGAATGTAATGCAAGCTTTGTGAATTAAACAGTTTATAATTGCAATCAAGTCTCTAAACTATTTTCTTCTGATAATCATCTAGTATTAATGACTGGCTGCAGTTTCTTTCACAGTATTTCAGTAGGTTTTGATAAGGCTGCAAGGAGTTCTTATTGTAGACACTGTTGATTATAGATTTTATATAATCTAGAATTTAGAATTAAATATATATATGGACTATATTCTGTGTATAGACTTACATATGTTACAGGACTGCATGTAATCCTCCCTTTTCAGAAAGGCCAGTCTAATTTAGAAATAATTTTGATCTGTTATATTTGAGTGTCATGCGACTACTTAAAAAATAGCATTCCATTTTTAGATATTTATTTGTATCCATGTTGGCCCCTTCAAAGCATTGACACATGCTAGAATATACGTGAAAAATTGGGTATGGAAATAAAGCAAAGAAATATAACGATGAAGGTAGTTATCAAATAACTATCTGAATTGTTTGAAAGATAGCTGTGCTGTCACCTTCTTCGTCCACTTCTCTTCAGCTGCTGATAGATATTGGTTGTTGCTTATAACACAGTTTGAAACTGTTGCATTCTATCTTAACAACATTTTCACCCAGATGATAAAACAACACTTACTTCACAGTATGATGTGGACTGATGATAGAAAAAGACAGAGCAGTATTTCATAACACTACCAAAAATCTAAGATAATAACCTGAACAAGCAAGTACATCATAACAGAGAACATATACATGTTTGAAGCCTGAAGCAGCCTGCAGCATTATGTGTTGGGAGTTGTTTAAAAGAGCCACCAAGAAATTTTAACTGTGTAAAGCCATGCTATGTACAGTGTTGGCAAAACATTTCTTTATTCAACGTCTAACAGTAGATATACATTTTATCAAGTGCAAGCAAAAGCCTAAAGAAGGAATATAGAACATTGAAATTGATGCATGGCCTCTTCAACACAGAATAAATATTGAACTGACCTTAATGTTGTGAGCATCTGGTAATTTTCCAGAAACAAATCTCATCCTTATAAACACAGCAAAATATTATTTGAAGTGGTGCTAAAGGCAGCATAATTTTAGTATGCAGTTTTTACTACTGTTTCTTATGTTTCCCATATAACAAAATTAGTCTATTTAAATCTGGTTTCGGATTCCCTATTTTGGTGTTTTTACATCCTCACTTTAGATTTTCACCATTCACAAAACTAAGTAAATCCCAACAATTAAATTGTACATTTATTTATGTGTACTGCCTTAAACTTTTTAAAAAATTACCATTAGAAAATGATATATCGAAGTAAAACAACATGGGAAAAGTTAAATATTCCCCTTCCACTGGGTATTTTAGTAGCCATTTTTAAAAAATTTATTATTATTCATTCTCCTTATTCATTCATCCATCTAGCCATCTGCTTACTTAAAAAGAATCTATTGAACGTAAGCAATGTGATAAACACATGGAATGACAAAGATTTGTGTGTATGAAATTAAGAGTTTAGAAGTAGAAATAGATATAAAAGTAATATCATAATTATATTAACATTTGGAGAACTTTATTCTCTACAAAGTATTTTACATATGCTTTCTAATTTACTTTTCATGACAATTTTATGAGCTAAGGATCAGTATTTTCATTTTACTGGAGAGAAAACTTATGTTTAGAAAGTTAAGTAACTCGACCAAAATTTCAAAGATATGTTGTTTGTTGAGATTTGACAATATCTGGCTTGTTTCAAAGTCTGTGCTCTTACATGTTTTAATATTATCTTAATACTATGTATGCCATAATATTATGTCTGCACAAACAATTAAATAACATTTCCTCTGTACTAGTTTTCAACAATGGCTAATAAATTTCGACACACACTGTTGCTTGAACATCAGATATTTATTTGCACAGTTGTCAGTGTCAGAAGGCAAAAATGGTTTCACCTGGCTGAATCAAGGTATGATGGGGTCATCATCTCTCCACAGGTTCTCAGGGAGGTTTATTTCATGCTTCTTTTAGATTCCAGTGGCTCCTGGTATTTCTTGGTTTGTGATCACATAACTCCCATCTCTGTCTCTGTGGTCCCATTGCCTTCTCTTCTTATAGATGTCAAGTATTTCTCTACTTTCCTCATGAAAATGTATGTAAGTGCATTAAGGGTCCAGCTAGATAATCCCGAATTATCTTCCCATCTCAAGATTCTTAATGTCTGTGATGTTTTCATTTTGTTTTTAATTTTATTTATTTATTTTTTTACAAATAAGGTACCATTCACTCACTGTTTCCAGGGATTAGGATGAGGATATATTTTGAGTGGCCATTACAGTAGTACTCCCTTATTTGTGCTTTTGCTTTCCATGGTTTCAGTTACCTGAAAGTAATGATCATCCAAAAATATTAAATGAAAAATTTTAGAAATAATTCATAGGTTTTAAATTGAGCATTATTCTGAGTAGTGTGATTAAATCTCACATCATCTGCTCAGTCCAGCCTGGTATTTTATTCACCCCTTTGTCCATCATATCCACACTGTAGACACTACCTGCCCATTAGCCACTGAGTAGCCGTCTAAATTATCATATTGACTGTTGCAATATCACAGTACTTATGTTCAAGTAATCTATTATACTTAATGGTAGTCCAAGTGCACAAGATTAGAGATGTTGGCAATTCATATATGTCAAAGAGAATCAAAATGTATGCCAAAGAGTAGCTGATAATCTCTTACTTGCCTAATTTATAAATTAAACTGTATCATCAGTATGTATGTACAGGGAAAGAAACATAGTATATATAGGGTTCAATACTAACTATGGCTTCCAGCATCCACCGGGGGTTTTGAAATGTATCTCCCTCAGAAAAGGGGGAATTACGGTATTCAGCCTGCACACTGTTCTAGCTTAGTCACCTTGAACTTGAATGGCTATAATTGTGTTATTTAACTTAAGTTGCTGTCTACAGTTTCTTCTTTTCCAAATCACTTTGCTTATTGGAAGGCTGCCTTGCTTAGGTTAATTGCCTACTCTCAAATATATTATAGCTCAAATATCCACTGACTATCTGAAATTTTTTTCCTATTTTTAAAACTCTAGATTTTACCCTCCTGATTCAACCGATTTCTTTCTCCATCAATGCACATTCTTTAGTCAGACAATGACTTCACTTTCCAATTAATATATCATGACAATTCCTAATGCTGTTTCTTTGCTTACATACATTATTCTCATTTAAAAATCTTTTTCCCCTGATTTGGCTATCTAAATTACTTACTTTCAGAAAAATTAATGGAAATATCCACATTTCCAAAAGAAAAAAAATAGGCAAAAATGGCATGAGGAAATTCTTAAAATGCTTAATTTACATGTAAAATTGTTCCATATAACCCACAATCAAAATGAAAACTTAAAATGAATATAAAATATATTTCTATAATCATTTTATATACCTAAGATGTCATATGTTGCAGTGAAGTCATCATTCCTACACATCAACATTCATTTTCTCCATTACATCATTTTAGTAACTAAAAAGTTATCATAATCTCTTTTGTGCCTGAATTTATTGCACTTATCCAGGCTAATTAATACCCTGATTTTGACTTCTTTGGGCTTTTTCATGATTTAAACTTTTTATACCTGTTACAATATAATAAATTAGTACAATCCTAGATATTCCTTCAGCTATTAAGAAAAACCAGTATCTGTATAATGTTAGAACAGGAAAACTGACTATTTGACAGTAATTCTCATTTGGTCTTCAAGCCCATTACATGTCCAACAAAATATGGAAAAATTTCATATTGTACCATGTTTAGTTCTTCATTTGATACCATAATTTAGTTTCTTTTGTACAGAAACTAACATATATTCACTTTTCTACATGGAATTTAAATAACGGTAGAAGCATATTCAATAAGTAATACTTATAAATTAAACTAAAAGGATAAACTTCTTTCCTCCCAAAGCAAAGTATAATTAAAATTATAGTTTACTTACCACAAATTTAAGAAATCAAACATATTTGCATATGAGATAATCACGTATTTTATTCATAGATATACAGTTGCACATGATATACATTTTTCCCACTCACCTCTTTTCTGACAACATCGTTAAGTCAAAATCATTGAGGAAAACTAGATTATTTGAAATTGAAATATATTTTAATATTTACAGGGAAAATTCTAAGTAATATTAAATGGGCTAAGAAGAAATCTTGGAATCATACCCTGTATGATGCCAAATAAACAGACAGATTTCAAGCCCTTCATTGACCACTCCTTTTATTTATTTTATTTTTAATATTTTCTCTTTTTAAAAAAAAAATATTTTAAATTCTGGGATATATGTGCAGAACATGCAGGTGTGTTACATAGATATACATGTGTCATGGTGGTTTCCTGCACCTATCAACCTGTCATCTAGGTTTTAAGCCCCGCATGCATTAAATATTTGTCCTAATGCTCTCCCTCCCCTTGCCCCTCAGCCCCCGACAGGCCCCAGCATGTGATGTTCCACTCCGTGTGTCTATGTGCTCTCATTGTTCAATTCCCACTTATGAGTGAGAACATGTGGTGTTTGGTTTTCTGTTTCTGTGTTAGTTTGCAGAGAATGAGGGCTTCTAGCTTCATTCATGTCCCTGCAAAGGACATGAACTCATTCTTTTTTATGGCTGCATAGTATTCCATGGTATATATGTGTCACATTTTCTTTATCTAGTCTATCATTGATGGGCATTTGGGTTGGTTCCAAGTCTTTGCTATTGTAAATAATGCTGCAATAAACATATGGATGCATGTGTCCTTATAGCAGAATGATTTATAATCCTTTGGGTATTTATGCAGTAATGGAATTGCTGGGTCAAATGGTATTTCTGGTTTTGGATCCTTGAGGAATTGCCACACTGTCTTCCACAATGGTTGAACTAATTTACTTTCCCACTAGCAGTGTAAAAGCATTCCTATATCTCCATAGCCTCGACAGCATCTATCATTTCCTTACTTTTTAATAATTGCTATTCTAATTGGAGTGAGATGGTATCTCATTGTGGTTTTGATTTGCATTTCTCTAATGACCAGTGATAATGAGCTTTTTTTCATATGTTAGTCGGCCGCCTAAATGTCTTCTTCTGAGAGGTGTCTGTTCCTATTCTTTGCCCACTTTTGGATGGGGTTGTTTGTTTGTTTGTTTTTTCTTGCAAATTTGTTTAAGTTCCTTGTAGATTCTGGATAATAGACCTTGACAGATGGATGGCTTGCAAAAATTTTCTCCCATTCTGTAGGTTACCTGTTCACTCTGATGATAGTTTCTTTTGCTGTACAGAAGCTCTTTAGTTTAATTATATCCCAATTGTCAATTTTGCCTTTTGTTGCCATTGCTTTTGGTGTTTTAGTCATGAAGTCTTTGCCAGTGCCTATGTCCTGAATGGTATTGACTATTCCTTTAAAAGTCAGCCAAAATTGTTTTATGGCAAGCTCTCATGTTCACACGAGTTCTCATGTTTTCACCTTGCTTCACTGGCTGCTATAAACAGAGATGCTAAATATGTACAGTTGTCTTTTTTTTCCCTGTTTGCTCATCCAGAAATATTTTCTTCTGTCATTATAACAATCAAATAGATTCTCATGAGATACAGGATAAAAATACTCTTGAAAATACTTGATCCCATGCAACACTGATTTCCTCCTCACATGAAATCCTGTCACCATATCTAGAGACTGCAAGTCATGAACATAGCACTTTTAAATTACACTTATGTTAAAATGGTTTTTTTTTAAAGGTCTTGTCTAACTTAACACTTACATCATCCTCCTTTTGGTCTCTGTCAGACTCTCTTTGCCTTTGGTATTTGTGTTTTCACTTAGTCTTAAATCTTCTTTATAGTGTCTATTTGCTCTTTTCAAATCACCTTTCACATTCTTTTTTTTTTTTTTTCTGTTCACCATTTAGTACTATTGTTTTCAGAGTTACGTTCTTTGTTTTATTCTCTTCCTGTTGTAGAGTCAACAGATGACAATTCCCTATATGCCTATGAATTATGTTGCTACTCTAGCCCAGTAGTTCTCAACCAGGGATGATTTTGTTCCTCTACTAAAGAGACATTTGGAAACGTCTGCAGACATTTTTGGTTGTCACAACAGGAAAGGAGGGTGCTATTGCCAGTTAGTGAGCTGAAGGCAGAAATGCCACTAAACATAATGTACAAGACAACAAGACATCTACCCCACTACAAAGAGTTGTCTCTTCTTAACACATAGCTCTCTCTTGTTTATTGTATCATTTGCACACTTCGGAACTCATCCCTTCTTTTATTTATTTCATCTTGGACTGTGAGCTCATATCAGAAAAAATAGTTTGCAACCACTATTTTACGTAAGTTTTATACCCCAGAAGGACATTGGAAAAGATACTATCAAACTCTCATCCCAATAATTCCAGTGAAAAGAAATAATATCCTAGCTCTCTTGACGCTGGCCAATCAACTTAACCTTCAGAATGGGTAGCATATATGAAGCCAATAACTCCTTGAAAAATACATGGGTATAAAGGATAAGCTGAAGAGGAAGAAAAAAACGTTCTTGAAGAAAAAAATTACTAACTACTTTTTAATTATCTCTTTTCAGGCAGAAGGCACTATGGCTTTAAAACTAAAATTTTCCAAACCCTCCTATTTAAAGTTTCTGTTAATGGAGAGAGAGAGAGAGAGAGAGAGAGAGAGAGAACAATAAGATATGTACTGTCTTCATTTCTTCCACTAAGTTTTTCATCTTTTTAAATTATCCTCTCTCATGATGGTGACAGAATCTACCAGATTAAAGTAGTAGGTTTAATTCAATACCAGATCAATTTCACCCATTCTATGTGTTAGAGGCACTCTAGGGATTGGATTGAAATAAGAAAGATGACTGTGGATCCTTCAGTTTGTCATATTTGATAATAAATATGAATAAAGAAATAAAGAATAAAGAAATTCTGATTACTAAATATTTGATGTGCAGTAGTTTAATATAATACGTTGTTTGGAAGGATCTATCTTCTTAAGAATCTGAACCAGAGACCAAGCGTGGTGGCTCACGCCTGTAATCCCAGAACTTTGGGAGGCCGAGGCAGGCGAATCATGAGGTCAGGAGATCCAGACCATCCTGCCATCCTGGCTAACAGAGTGAAACCCCGTCTCCACTAAAACTACAAAAAATTAGCCGGGCGTGGTGGCGGGCGCCTGTAGTTCCAGCTACTCGGGAGGCTGAGGCAGGAGAATGGTGTGAACCCCGGAGGCGGAGCTTGCAGTGAGCTGAGATCCGGCCACTGCACTCCAGCCTGGGTGACAGAGCGAGACTCCGTCTCAAAAAAAAAAAAAAAAAAAAAAAAAAAAGAAAAAAAAAAAAGAAGAATCTGAACCAGTGACCTTTTTCTATGCAGTCTCAAGTAGGCATGCAACCTACTGGAGAACCACACTCTACAGACCTTCAGATTGTAGTCAGGTTGTTTGCCTAAAGTGCTAAGTTATCATTCAATGAGGGTATTTGCTGCTGTTCCTTTTCTGCCACTTCTTGTTGGCGAATTGTATCCCATACTGCCTGATGCATTTTCTCTAGTTTTTCCAGAGTCAGAGATTGTAAGGGTACATAGTTTGGGTGTACACAGTACCATTGTGGTTACATCTTCCACAGATAACTGCCCTTGTTTTGGAAGAACTTCACTTCCACCATATCTGAATCGTTTTAGGAGTCTTCCTCTAGTGTTATCCTTCCCCAGGGATTTGAGTAGTATATTGTCCTGGAGTCGTTCTGTTTATAAAATCATAAGCATTCACTGGCTTACATTAGTCTCTTTTGTTTCTAGTACATTATTTTGCTCCCTGAAATAAGGAACAAAAGATCATCATTCAATGATACCTTCTCCCACTTCAAAAATTATTTGTATTAGTTATCTCATGCTAACTAAAGACAATTCAGAGGAAGACATGATAAGGAAAATTTTAGAATTATTACTGTGAATAATATAGGATCCAAAAATATTAATAGCTCCCTGACTTTTTCCTTAAATGTATGAATATATAAGTTTTGAAAGAAGTGTCTTAGAAATAGTAACATCCTAAAAATAAAAGTTTAGTATAATTGTCTGTAATATATCTTTTGCTAGATTTAACTTATTTAACAGTTAATGCTACTATGAAATATTTGTTCAGATGTATTAAATTTATAAGTATTATAGTTTTTTCATGGTTTTATGAAAATATCAATTCTGTGACCTATATTTCAACAGCCTAATTAATGGGGGAGATTTTTAAGAAATAACATCACATGCATTTTGAAACTTTAAGTCATGGAAAAACAACTCAAATATCCTATATAACATTTATGTTTTTTGTTTCTTTTCTTTTTTCTTTCTTTTTTTTTTTTTTTTTTTGCACTGCCCAGAAGATATGTTTGGCATATCTTGAAGAAGCAGAAACATCACTGAATATCCATCAGGTAAAGCAATTTTTTATCCTATTAGGAGGTCTATCAAAGACATGAAAAGACAGGAAAAATAATTTTAAGTTGAGGAGAAAATGTACATGGTGTTACCATCTGTTTTGAAAGAAAGCCAGATAGATAAGACTGAAAATCCATTTGATGCTGATACCCTGTAAGAAACTGGAATAATGAAATTTTACTTCTTAAAGACAAAACTCAGAGATGCTTAAGAAAATTGGAAAATGCCAAGCAGACTGGCAGCAAACAAGACAGACATATTGTCTATGTTAAAAACAGAGTCTTACAGTGATAAACAGAGTTCTTCAACTAAATTTGCTTAAAATGTGATGCATGGGATCCATAAATTAGTCTTTATTACTCATTATAAAGAGTATAGCTACATATTTTGAATCAATAATCATTTTGAAGAATACTGTTCGTAGTTAAAAATAAGCTTTCTGCTTTTCATAAACAGTGCTTTGATGCAGGTAGTTTATTTCTGTCACGTTGTAATAGTCTCACTCTATTTTTGATGCTTGATTTCTGAAAGACTAAAAGCCCTGCTATTCCTCCTTCCCTTCTCCTCAACATCCAGGTAAACTGGTTAGAGAGTCCAGGTGCTCCCTCCTTGGGCACCAGTAAGAAGTTAAAATAATGTATGACCCTGCCCACATGGCAACCCTCAGGTTAGCCCTGCTTTCTGACCATAATAAAAACCATAATAAAAAACCAAATCCAGTTGCCTTTTCCTCCTCTCCCAAATCATTTTTGGACTGCTTGAGAGTCTGCCCTGCCCTCCCCAGAAAGTCTTGTCTATGAGAAGTAAATTTACTCACACCTGCTTGGTGACATGTGATGTCATCAGTTGTGACATTTAAATCAAATTTTGGGAGGTGAGACAGGGATTCATCTCCCCTTTGCAGGGTGACAATAACACACCTCAATAGATGAATATATGTGCAAGATAATTTATATAAAATTTATATTGTAGAAGATATAGATTGTAGAAAATATCTTTGTGTAATTTAGTTCACACATGTGAATCTAATAAAACATTTTATTTTAGTTTCAATATACCGTTAAGTTAGTTCTTCCCTAGATGAAATAGTTAAAAGCACCACTCTCCCAGTAGTTTTCTTTTCAATATTTGTATGTAGATATTAAAATGGGGATGAAAATTTAGAGTTTAAATGAAATTTTTAGCTGGCAATGTTTGCAGCCACAATGATTTGTGGAAGATAAATGATAAATGCCTCCTGAAGACACAAAATCTGCATATTAAGAATAAGTACATTTGGGGAAAAGTAAAAATTCAATTACTATTTTTTTTTACCTTGGTATTCCTATTCAATCTTAATTTTGACAAGTATTTACAGGTTATAGGATTGGTAAGTTTTAATACAAAAGTAAGTATATTATTTTTGTTTTACACTGTGTTAATTATATGTTTCTACCTGCCTATATAGATGTTGATTAGTAGCTGACTAGGGTTAATATAATGAATTAATATAATGAATTAATATTTATTCACAATTATATTTAAATTCAAGTTAATTGCATAACATGGAAATTTAAATTATTCTAACATGCATAAATAAGGAATTAATGAATATATAGTATGCGTATATATGCATTACATATACTATATAACATCAAATTATGTATCTGTATGCTTCATATCAAGTTTCCAATTGTTACTGGTATATGTGTGTGTGTGTGTATATATCTGTGTGTGTATATATATATAATCTGTGTATATATATATATGCATGGTTAAATAATGTGTACAATATATGCTTAGTTTAGCACATAAATTTATTATCTTTTATGTATTAATTTGAGGACATCTAGAAAATATTTATTTATTATTTCAGGATAGTATGAATTATTAATTTGTACCATTGAGATTGTTATCAAAATGTTAATTGTGCATGTGTGATGGTTATATTGTTTGGTCATTCTTACTTTCAGATAAGGACATTTTTAAATAAAAACATATTAAAATGATTCAATAATGGAAAATGCCTTCTGAAATATATGAACTCTTAATGTTTCTTCTCTCTTAGTGAAAATCTAAAAATACGAAAACCAAGTCTTCAGAGCGGCAGCAATGAATCAAACCTATTACTGAGACTTTAAGCTTCTCCAGCTGCATGTGAAGGAGGTGTGAAAAAATGAAAGTTCAATAATCTAAAAAAAAGTAGTGCCTTTCCGCACTTTGTGGGATGGTGGTGATTGTGGAGCACACAAAGTAGTATTCACTCAGTGGGTGATTTTTGCAGTAGCAGTCTGATCTAAGTCTAAATCTCAATCCAAAATTAAAACTCAAGATGTGTTTCACTGCTTCTGAGCCAACATTTTTCTGAACTGCATTCTCTAGCTAAGCTCCTCTATGTCTCTGATCATCTTGTGATTTTACCTTATTTCAAATGAAGGTCTTTAGAACACCCCTTTTGAAAAAAAAAAAAAAAAAGTGTGCAATTTTAAAACACACCTGCCTGGGTGATTGCTTCTTATTTTCATTACCTCATTTGGAAAATCACAAATTGTCTCTTATATAAGATGGAATAGTAAAATGGAGTGGAAAATGTCTCCAGAATTTCATGTTTCTTACTCTGTTATCCTGGGAGATCCTCAATTTACAGAATATAGCTACAAGGGTTTTTCAGTCTTTTAACTTGTGATGTTCAAAATGATAAATTATGATAAACATGAAGAGATAAATTTTCTTTTGGTGGAAAGATAAAAATTGATTACAACGTTGTTTTACTTTAATATGGTTTGTTATTATTCTCAAATAATAAGTTAATAAAATGTATTGATACTTTTTGAAGTAAACTTTGATGAAAATCATGACTTCACATACACTGAAAAAGCTATTTGTAATGGCTAATGTAACTGAGTCCATAATGAAATTAAGTAACTAGTTTGTTGCAAGCCCTTTGTACTTAAAGCTCTGTCTAACAGAGCTTTGCTTCAACAAAATAGCATCAGGTCTCCAGGTTTACCGAGAAAATTGTCTTAATGTAAAATTACTGAGCATAAAGATAACCTCATATAACAAGGAAAAAAAAAAACTTACATAAATGACCACTCAGATAACAAGTGCTAAATAAAATGACAAAAGCCATTATGTGTAGGTTGAAAATTTCTATCAGAAGGGCATCACTTGTTTTGTGCTACTTATCTGTCCACTGATTCCCAGTCTCACTGATATTTTCTCTAATGGAAAAATAGAAAAATTACTGCCCACACACTAAATTTTCTATGTGTGTGTTTATGTGTATAATATGTGATCAAGAAAAATCATGAT
The DNA here is from genome assembly GCF_037993035.2 of Macaca fascicularis. Classification (NCBI taxonomy): domain Eukaryota; kingdom Metazoa; phylum Chordata; class Mammalia; order Primates; family Cercopithecidae; genus Macaca; species Macaca fascicularis. Next base: position 36,184,491 of record NC_088391.1, on the reverse strand, counting down.
AAAGTAGGAAGTACGGATATTCACATCTGAAGAACATTGAATTTTGTTATCTCATCTACTTGCAAAGTGATCTATAAACTGTAATTCTACTGAGGCACTAATATGACATTGCTTAAATGCTTAAATAACACCTAGGCTGATAACATATGCATAGCATCTGCTGCAAAACAGGTACAAGATAAAATTTCCAAAATGGCTGGAAATTTAAACACAAATTTGTCATATAAGATTGAAAAATATTTTGGTACTATGGATTTGTTCAGAAAACAAAGGTTGAAAAAAATAAAAAATTATAGTAAATAAAAATATATTTAATTTTTTAATATTTAAAATAGATTAAATTTTAAAAAACTCAATAACAAATAAACACGTCACTGAATTAAAAGGTAGACATAGGAATTAAATTGATCTTCCAATAGATTCAGATACAGATAATTTGCTCAAATCAAATACCCTTTAATGATAAAGAAATAGGAAACTACGAAGCTAGGAAATGAAGAGAATGTTCTAACCACTGAAAAGGCATCTATGTAAAATGCTAACTAAACTTATTGATGAAAGCCTGAAATATTCCTCCTTAAATCAGAAACAAGACAAGAATGTCCACTCTTATAATTTATTTTTAATATTTTAATGGCTGTTTTATCCAGGACAATTTAACAAAACAAATAAACCAAATATAATCCAGATAAAAGAGGAACAAGTAAAAGCATCTTCATTTGCAGACAACATAATTTTGTATAGAGAAAATAGTAAAAAATCCACATACACATTAAAAAATTTAAACTATTAAATAAGTTCAATGAGGTTGCAGGCTGTAAGATTAATGTACAAAACTTAATTGCATTTCTAGGCACTAACGATGAACCTCTGAACCTGAAATTAAGAAAATAATTACGTTTTCAATGGCTTCAAAATTAATAAAACACCTAGGAATATATTCACCCCAAAACACAACTCTTGTACACTAAAAACTACCAACATCGATGAAAGAAAATAGACAGAAATAGAAAGAAAATGAAAGGCAAAATATCACATGTTCCTTAATTTTTAACTGTAATGTTGTAAGATGGCAATATACTTTAAATTGACCTACAGATTCAGCACAATTTCTAACAAAATCCAAGCTGTCTTTTTTGCATAAATTGACAAAATGTTTCTAAACGTCATTTGGAAATGCAAATGATACAGAATGTACAAAACATCTTGAGAAAAAAAATACAAATTTGGGAAACATAACTTGTTTTCAAAACTTACTAAAAAGTTATAGTAATCAAGAATGTGTAGCAATGGAATAAGGTTAGAAATATACATCAGTGTATATGTCTTAAGAATTGAGAGTCAAGAAAATAACCCATTTATTGAGAGTCAGTTATTTCTCCACAGGCATGCCTATGCTATTCAATGGAGAAAAATATGCTTTCAACAAACATTATTCTGACGTTCAAGTGGGCCTCCTGTTACACACCATATATAGCAATTAATTGAAAATTAATTATCTAAATGAGAAATAAACTCATGAATAGAAGAAAAAATAACTACAAATGTTGTGATGTTGAATATGCAACATTTTTACCATATGATTATAATACATATGGCACAGCAATTAAGATAAAATGAAGCAGACTTATCAAAATGAAAAAAAAATCTTCAAAAGACACTATCAAGACAGTGAAAAGATGACTCACAGAATGCATGAAAATATTTGAAAATGAGAAATCTGATAAAGGTAAGGCTCTATCATTCAGAATATGTTTAAAATTTTTAAATATCAATAAGGACTACACAAGCCACTGAATTGAAAGGTAGACATAAGAATTGAATAGACATTTTTTCCAAAGAAGATTTACAAATTACCAATAAGCACATGAAAAGATGCTCAACATCTTCAGTCATTCAGGAAAGATCATTTAAAATCACAGCAATATATCACATAACATCTACTAGAATAAATAAAATTAGAAAACACAGTCAATTGCAAGTATTAGCAAGAATATGGAAAAAATGGAACACTCATATACTGCTGGTGGGAATATACAATGGTATAATTGCTTTGGAAAAGAGTTCCTCAAAAGTCAAACATAGAGTTGCCAAAAGACCCAGAAATTTGGCAAAGTAATTGAAAACATGTTTCCACAAATAATCATTTACATAAATGTTCATGGAAGCATTATTCATATTAGCTATACACTAGAAAAAAAACAAAATTATTTATCAGTAGATCCATAGATAAGCAAAATGTGGTCTATCTATACAATTAAATATTTATCTCTAAACAGGAATAAAGTATTCATTGGTGCTTCAACAAGGATGAGACTTGAAAACATATGATGAGTGAAAGAAGTCAGACACAAAAGGACACATCTTATATGAATCCAGTTATGTGGAATGTCCAGAAGAGGCAAATCAATAGGATAAAAGTAGAATAGTAATTTTCAGGGGTAGGGGAAAAGAGCAAACGGGAAATGACTGCTAAAGAATATGATATTTATTATGGGATGATAAAAATATTTTGAAATTAGAGTATTTTTATTGAAATAACAATAAATAGCATGTTTAAAGCTCTGATGGAAAAGGTAGATTACAAGCATGATTAGGAGACAAATATGTAAATTATAAGAACGAATTGAATGCACATTTTACAAATAACGCCACCACAAACAGCAAAACAATAACAGATAAAGGATGTCTTTATGGGCCCGTCTGTAACATGGCATGGCTGAGAAAGAAATTAGTGACCTTCAGGATAAGTCAGTAAAAATACACAGACTGAAATGCAAATAGAACAAAATAGAAAAGAAGTAGGAGAAGGACTAGAAGGGGGAGGAAGGGGAGCAGAGATTCAGGAGGAGGAGGAGAAGAGGAGGAGGAGGAGAAAGAAGAAAAGAAAAAGAGGAAGACAGCCGGGGGCGGTGACTCATGCCTGTAATCCCAGCACTTTGGGGAGCCGAGGCGGGTGGATCACGAGGTCAGGAGATCAAGACCATCCTGGTTAACATGGTGAAACCCTGTCTCTACTAAAAATACAAAAAATTAGCCGGGTGCGGTGGCGGGCGCCTGTAGTACCAGATACTCGGGAGTCTGAGGCAGGAGAATGGCGTGAATCCGGGAGGCGGAGCTTGCATTGCATGACGGGGCTTGCATTGCATGGCGTGCAAGAGGCGGAGCATGCAGGAGAATGGCGTGAATCCGGGAGGCGGAGCTTGCATTGCATGGCAGAGCTGAGATTGCACCACTGCGCTCCAGCCTGGGTGACAGAGTGAGACTCCCTCTCAAAAAAAAAAAAAAAAAAAAAAAAAAAAAAAAAAAAGAAAGGAAAAAAAATGAGGAAGATAAGGAGGAAGAGAAGGAGGAGAAGAATAAGAAAAGGAGGAGAAAAAAATGAACACTTAAACAGTTGTGAGACAATATCCAAAGTTCTAACATGAACATTTTTATAATTGCCTTATATTTTGCCAAAATCACTATATAGTAAATGGACTAGCTGTATTTCATTCAGGCTTTCAGACTTCAAACTCAAATTTTATACAATCAAGTTTCAAACTCAAATTCTTTATAAGGTACTATATTGTATTCCAGAGAAACATACATACACTGTAGTAGATTGGGTAAAAGCTGTTTCAAGGAAATCCCAAATATTATTCTTTAACATGACTAAAATCTATACCTTGGCCTAAAACCCAGTCCTTTAAAGCACAGAATGTATTGCTAAGAGTTCTCTGACAAGTGGTAACTCAGAGACCTGTGTCCTTCCAATTTGCTATTTTTGCATGGCAAGCGAGAGCTTGGTGTACACAAAAGAAATTCTGTATCCAGAGCTAGATATTGCATATTTGACTTCTGCTCAGATTATATTGAAGAGAACCCCGTCATACAGCCCCAGAATAAAGGCAAGAAACTGGGGAATGAAAATTTCTTGTTTGGTCAGGAGAAAATGTGAATAATGCATATTTAGTATTTGCTACTATACACATATTATATACATACATATTATGTGGTATATTGATTTTACTGTATGATTGCCTTAGTAATGTATATAATATTAGATTAATAAAACCTAGATATCATCTTTTTGCTGGGCATGGTGGCTCATGCCTGTAATCCCAGCACTTCTGGAGACCGAGGTGGGTGGATCACCTGAGGTCAGGAGTTTGAGACCAGCCTGGCCAACATGGTGAAACCCCATTTATACTAAAAATGCAAAAATTAGCCAGGTGTGGTGATGGGCGCCTGTAATCCCAGCTACTTGGGGGGCTGAAGCAGGAGAATCCCTTCAACACGGGAGGCAGAGGTTGCAGTGAGCTGAGATTGCGCCATTGCACCCCAGCTTAAGTGACAAGAGGGAAACTCGGTCTCAAAAACTAACAAACAAAAAACCCTATGTATTATCTTTTGTATTAGTTTTCTATTATTTCATAACAATTAACACAAACTTAGAAATTCAAAACAAAAGCGATACAGATGTATCATTTCACGTTTTATTTGGGTCAAGAGTAGAAGCGTAAGCTATGTGGGTCTTTTGCTCTAAATCTTACCAGGATGAAATCAAGGTTTTGGAAAGAATTGCAGTCTTATCTGGGGTTGGAGTTCTCTTCTAAACTTGAAGATTTCTGGCAGAATTTCATGTTTTTGTGGTTGAAGGACTGAGGACTTCAAATCTAAGAGGCTGCCCATGCCATGTGATCATCTACAGATATAGGCTTTTTGTTTTTTTTTTTTCAAATCCAATCCAACAGAAGTGTAACTAAACTGCTTCAAATCTGCTTGACTTCTTTCATCTTGGAGTTCTAGGCCCATTTAAAACTTTACTGAACCGCTGCTGTCTTTACCACTGGAAACATACTTTAGTACTATTAAATCTAATCAGATTAGAAAAACACTTTCAGAACACCCAGAAAAATTAAAATAATACATCCTGAAAAATCTGTTGCTCTGTAATCACTTTTGTATCAAAATCTTTATTAACTAGGATTCTATAACAGAAACAGTGGAGACTACATATATAAACAAATTTGCTGCTAAAGCGACTGTGGATGTTTACTCAGTAATTCTAAATGTGAACTTGCTATTTAGCAAGTCTAAAGTCTGAAAGATAATGGCCAGGCTGGAACTACATCGGCATGGACCAAACTTACTACAAAAAGCGGAAATCAATCTCTTCCTCACGAAAAAAAAAGTCCAAACTCACTTTTAAGAATTTTCCACTGATTAAATCAAGTATACCCAGGGTGTTTCTAATTTAAAGATAACAGATTGGGAACTTTAATTTCACCTCCACCGCCACCAAAAAAAAAAAATTTTTTAAAAATACCCTTTATAGAACACATACACTACTGTGTTTGAGTAACTGGAGGAAGTTAGGCTACAAATGGCTGTTGAATCCCCTTTGTCCACCAACGCTTACAAGAGAAGATCTTTTGTAGCCCATCCTACCTAGACGCATTAGAAAAGGAATTCTGAACGACACAGTTTAGCTTAGCCAATTTGACAAAGTCATTATAGTTCATCACTTGTCAATTTGGCACCCATACATATCTCCTTAAATACACATCTGCTAAAATAGTACTTAATCTCCAAATATAAGTAATAATTATGTCATATCTACATAAGACACACCTATCTAGCATACAGTAAAAAAGCCTTTTTTTTTTTTTTTTTTAAGAAGATCATACAGAGTGTCTGAGTGGTATTTACTCTTCCCCATTGATATCCAAATCCCCGATTATCCAGCCAAGCCATTTGCCATTAGGTCATCTCTCATTTCAGGTAAAAGATGTTAAAAAATTAAAAATAAACAAGTGCACAGATCAAGATTATACACTGGTAGGATTTCCCTTCACTACTCTATGTAGAACCATATATAATTTAAGTTTTCTAGGGAATGTGTTGTATTTCTTGAATTACAACATTAGATATTGACTCTTTATAAATAGCCAAGCTTCTCTCTCCTTGCTAGTGTTTCAGATTTCATTTACATACAAAATATACAGTTTTGAAAGTGTTGGCAGATTGTAACTATAGGCAATGTTCTGGCTGAGCAGGTTTCAACTTTGGCAATTGCCATGTGAGTTAATTTTAAAGAAAAAAAGTATTCAGGGGATAAAACAGCTTATTTCTTGATTTCCATTTGTAAGGAGTTATCTTTAACCACTATTATTATCTTTTCCTTTTAATATTATAGCGAGGAATCAAGATTGTCAAGAAAATTAATTTTGTCCCCAAAGAAAAATAGAGCATTCCAAGAATAGTTTTTCACAGTCATGGTTTGATTTCTTGAGAAAAAAACAAAACCATAGACTTTTATGCTCGGAGTTTCAACAGCTTGTTGTATTACCTTAAATACGTAAATAAATACATATGTATATGCACTTGTGTATGTATACATATATGTTTACAATATGTCACAATAAAGCAACAGCAATAAATTGTTTATATTCATCCTGTAGGACCAGTGAAGAGTTAGTGTGGTTAACCTCAGATGAGTGTGATCATACAAGTTCTAGAAAACTACAGTAACTCTTATGAAACTACCCTTGTACATAGAAAAATGTTACTTACCTCTAAAATATTTATTTCCTTTAGGTAGATATAGTTGAGTCAATAATAGCACCTGTATTTAACGAGATATAAACACATTTTTACCAAGAGTATCTGTCATTTGTATTTTCTTTCAAATGCTGTATTATGATTTACATTGTATTCGAAAAATAAAATCAAATTCTAGATGAACAATAAGCTAAATGACTATGAATATAAGTGTAAATTTACCAGAATAGATTTTGGTTTGCTATAATACGTCTCTGTATTATAGGTGGAAGTATCAGTATTAACTGGAGCATAGCCTCGGTAATGAATATTATTAGCAGTTACTTAGTGAAAATTTCACAAAAGACAGTAAACAAATTATAGTAGAGTGAAAATAAATCAGTAGTCTTTACATAGTATAATTTTTCCTTCCTATACAGTAAAATAATAAACTTTAAATTATGAGTTATTTTAACTTTCTAGCCCTCTCTCTATATTTTATGTATATATCTCATTTTCATTTTAATGAAAGCTATTTCCAATTTTTTAAGATGAAATATGGAAGAAATGAGTATTTGGATGATCACTAAAGAAATTTAAATATGTTGACATCACTGTTGTTTTAATGAAAAATAAAAGGAAATTATATATGTATCACACATATATATATGCACTATTATAATATTTTCTGTGTAGAATTGAAGGTATTTTGGGGCAGATCACGAGGTCAAGAGATTGAGACCATCCTGACCAACATGGTGAAACCCTGTCTCTACTAAAAATACAAAAATTAGCTGGGCATGGTGGCGGATGCCTGTAGTCCCAACTACTGGGGAGCCTGAGGCAGGAGAATCGCTTGAACTCGGGAGGCAGAGGTTGCAGCGAGCCGAGATGGTGCCACTGCACTCCAGCCTGGGGATAGTAAGACTTCATCTAAAGAAAAAAAAAAAAAAGCAACAGTCTAAATTTCGAAAAGCGCATAATTTACTTTATTAGTATGAAGAATGATTTGTTAACTCATTATAAAGCATTAAGTAATTAATATATTGTAATCAGTCAACTCAATAAGTATCTATTCACTATTAGGAGTAAAGTAATAAACAAAATACCTAAATTAGATTCAAGAAACAGTTCAAATACTTATTACAGAATAAAAAAATTTTCTCTTTCTGATTTAAATGACCTATATAATAATGGTTTATAAAATGAGCAATTTTATTTCATAAAGTTGAATATATTAAAAAGTTAAATGTAAATGTCATATATTTAAGTAAAATTATTATAAATGTAAGTATTTTTCTGTTTTACATTCCTTGATATTTTATCTCATTTTTAAAATTTTCTATTGAGCAATATTCCAAAGACTATCATTCCACTTCTTTCAAAAATTGATATTGCAGCTTATTTGATGTTTGTTGTTTGTGACTATCCAAAGTATAAATAGATCTATGTTTCTTAGAGGTGCAATTGTGTAGGTGAGGTATGAGTTTGATGTGTGTTATATGTTGCTGTCATTGCATATTTCTAATCAAAAATAAAAAATAATGCCATACTATGTCATTTGTTCTGCAAGTCTATATCTGGAGATGAGATGATAAATTAGCTCTTCTTTATTCATAATTTAAATTGGGAAGTTGCAATGTAATCTTTCATTTTAACCTAAATTTATTTATGGAACATAACCCTGTATTAAATTACTAGTTATTTGACAAATTAAAACATGACTTCTTCTTTGCTTGTTTTAATCATTTCCTTACTTATATGTCTTTTATCTTGCACTTGATTTCTATAGCTTCCTTTTTTACTTTTTACTTTATAATAAGGTAACTATTAACAGTAAATATTTATGCTATATAAAGTTTAATTTAACATAAAAATAATTACCTTTTTGTGCAAGTGACTTTTAATTTTAGAAATCACTAGAATCTACAAGACAAAAAGTATATTACATGTTTTATATTTAACATTATTTTTCAAATAATTATTTGGTGGATGAGAATCATGATAGTTGTTTTTTGTTCTGATTATTAACAATTTGTTAATCTGATTAACAATTATTAACAATTAATCTGTCTATACCATTATTTTACATACATCAAAAACAGTCTTCAACTCTTCTACTCACAATAATAAATATATATCTTCTAAAAAAGAAATAAGAATATTTTGCTCTTACAAAAGATGACAGTAATAATTTCTTAACAGATTTTAGAGTTTTTTTAATTAAAAAAATCTGAAAAGCTATTTATTTCTGTAAGCCTGATGTCATCTATGCTTTAGAATTTCTGGTTTATGTATTTTTATTATAAAAGTTATAAGAGTTTTACATAAAAGACAATAATATAATCCTCTAAAATAATTTTTAAATGCTAAAGCATATTTGATTATTAAAGAAGATACAGTGACACGTAGAGAAAAAAGGTTGTATACCAAAAATATGAATGTGTCCTTTCATCATTAATATTTTAAGTCAGAAGATTATCTGTCAAGTGACTTATACCCATTTCATAACAAACATTATTTTAAAGAGCATATAATTATTTTCCGTAAGTTAATGTTCAAATGAAGCAAAAATAAATGGTAATTTCAATTTTTATAAAAGAATAGATTAATTGTGAACTCTGTGACTTTACCCAATGAAGTAATATGTTAAAGAGAAAAGCCCAAATTAAATTTCAGAAACATTTATTGAAAACTTAGTAGGCTCTGGCCTCAGGTGATGCTTAAATGAAAAATAGAGAGTCTCTTTCTTCAAGTTAGTTAAAAATGTAATGGAGAGAAGAACATGTAAAAACAAGTGATTATTAAAAAGTATATTAAGCATTAAGCTAAATTATAACCGTCATTCTTTAGGGAGCCGGGGAATAATTTCTTATATCAAAATAATAAGACTTTTCAAAAACTGACATTTTTCTGGATATTAAAAAAGACAAAAAAATTTTAAATCTTTCAAGTAAGTTCATAATAACAGGGGTATAATGTAGATTAGCAGTGAGTGCAAAAAGAAGGCCTAGAATTCAAGAAGGCCTGAAAGAAAAATTTCCAAAGGATCCATGTCATAATAAGACTTTTGAAATATAGGACATGATTAAGAATTGATTTTTTAAGTCTTCGAAAGCTGTATGCTTGACACAACATAGAAATCATGGTTCACATTTGGGATGCTCACCAGAGCAAACTGTGCCTAAGATTACTGTGCTGACATTTTTCTGAAAAACAAAGTCATTTTTCTGAAAAATATAGAGCAAGATGATTAAGAAATATTGTAGTATTAATGAAAGAAAGTTTAATTAGCTGTGAACATATGAGAGAAGAGCATACAGTTGTGTTTTATTAGTCCAAAGTAAAGAATCCTTTCACAAAATTTTTTGTAAGGCCCTTGGAAACAGTTAAAACTACATGACACATGAATATTTTAATGATATTAAAAGACCAAGTGATGAAGGCACCAATAGACAAAGTGGATTAAAACAAAAACTGTTTTAAATCTTTGATAGGGTGTGTCAGAAGATTTTGCCAATTTGACAAAATGGAGGCTGCAATCTAAATAAGGAAAACTTATTGAAGTTTGAATCCATTCATGAAAATTTGACACGAAATGATGAATAAACCAGTCACACAGAGTGAAGTATACTATAGTAGGAGGTTTTGTTGTCACAGAGACTCAAAAATATTGTTCATTTAATTTACTAGACTTGGGATAATTGAAAAATCATTACAACTCTTTAACCCTCAAGGGAGCTCCTTCTCCTCTTCTTCTGACAACCATTAGCCCATATAAGTACAGATAAATCAAACTATAAAATGAAAATCAAGAGAATGTATGAAGACTCAATAACACAGTCTAAATGTCACTAAATAACTTAGTACATGATTTCTCTCTCTCTCTCTCTATATATATATAATTTATATATATATTTGTGAGTATATCAAATGCTTATTTATGTAATTGTAGTAGTTTTGCAGTTGTTACAATTTTATTGTTGTAATATTATTAATTGTTGTTATAAAAATATTGTAATAGTTTTGTAATGTGATTAGTTGAGATAATGATATTAATCATTAATGATATATTTATTGAAGTGCTTGCTAGGAAAGATCACTGGAACAGAGGTAATTGGCATACCTTGTCCAATTCACCTTTAAACAAATGAATGTACATGGCCAAAAAAATTTTGTCTAAAACCAAGTATTTCAATGGGAAAATATGGACTATGAAATCAGAACAGTTGATTTTATTAAGTCCTGACTCTACTAGTCTACATGTTTTGTGATCTTAGACAATATACCTAGTGTCTCACAGCCTTTGTTTCACCTCAAAACATGGATATGGTGGTGGGGGAAGGGATATGGAATGGAATAACCAGGAAAATATTTTACAGTGAAGATTTTTTATAAAAGATGATATACGTTAACATGCTTTTCAACACTAAAATAGGTCATAAATTTGTTGTAAACAGGAAAGAGCATCCCGTCATTCATTTCTGTGATTGGTAGGCTGTTGGCAAGTACCACGTTCAGTGATTAAGAAACAGTTGCCAGTGTTAAATTTCACATATTTCTCATTAGAATCCAGATTTTCAGCTTCTCTTGAAAAACTGAAATATCTGATAGCATTGATCCAAAACTCTTTGAAGATAAAAATTGGTAGGAAGTGAGTAACTGCTGCCTTTTAAGGAAGGCATGCTTCCTTTAGTCTCAACTTTGTACATCTCTTTGTGGTCTCCCTGACATGAGGATAATCTCAATTGTCAGTGTTGTGCCTGATAAATTTTGTCCTAATAGAGTTCAGAGAAATGTAAAATATTTTTATGCCTAATCACTGCTAAAAGTTTGAAGTCTACATATAGACTAAAGGGCTAAAGTGTTTTGTATTTCCTTGGGGAAAGTAGCATATTCATGCATGTTTAGTTTGTGAAAATGAAGTTTGTGTTAAGATAAAAGCTAGACAAAATTAACAAATTTTCATATCTCCATCTTTTACCTTATTTGCATTGATTCTCTCATGATTTAAGTCACAAATTCTGTTTCAGAAAATACAAATATTAGCTGAAGGTTCACTGATGTAGGGATAAAATTATAGAACAGTAAGTTTAGTTGGTATGTCAAGAGATGATAGGGAAAAAATGTTGATACATTCAGTTATCATGATTAATTTTCAGTGACATAACCACAGTAGTTCCTTCTACTTCAGCATCTCCAAATATTATTAAATTTCCTTTAATTTATACTTTAATGCCAAAATACCAACATATCCTTTTAGATCCTATGAAATAAAAATTCTACATTAATATTTTTTTTGTTATTATCCTTGACCAGTCAGACATATTTTATGTAAGTAAACTTCCACCTCAAAATTATCTAGTTTGGATTAAAACAATTATAAAAAGTTAATGCTGTAATTCTTATCAAGTAAACTTTGAAAGAAAATCTCCATGCATTTTCTATATTGTGATTTTTTTTCTGGATGCCTAGTTAAAGTTGAATTTACTTTTTTGCACATTTTATACTACTCTTTTATTTCCAATTTCTATCTTTCTCACCACTGTGTGATTCATAAAACTAAAAAATATTTCTTTATTTTTCTATATATTTTAGAAAATAAATATATACTACTTTAGCAACCATATGATATGAAATGATCATATTGTAATAGTTAATGACTTATACTCTACACCTCTAAAAGAACAAGTCTATTATTCAAAAGACAAGCAAAAGATGAAGTACAACATAGTGTTTTGAGATGCAGAATGTAAGAACTATAACAACAGTAAACATAATACTCAGCATTCCTTAAAATTGTATATGTTACATCATCATGACAATAAAATAAATTGACATCATTATTTAAAACAAGTAACGCATTCTTAAGCATTTATTAAAAATAATTTGTTATACTGATGCTCAGAAGCTCTAATTCACATAAAGCAAAACATAGCTCTTAAATAAATTTACTTATTGATGCTTATAATGATGTAGTCTAGACATAGCTAAAATGTCTAACTAAAATGTTTTAAGAGTATGATTATAATAAAATAATGCTTATTAAATCATAATCTATTTTTTGAAAAAATATTTTTAATCATTGTTAGAATTGGGACATCTGCATAAACTACTTTGTAAAATCATCTTTTTTAGGATTATGACTATTTAGATTTCCAATATAAGAAAAAATAGATACTGCAATATAACCACAGAAAAGTCAATTGATAAAACCTTTTACATAATAAACACTGCTAGTTTTCACCAAGAAATGATATTCTTTTCTTAAGCATTTATATTAGGTATAAGTTTTGTATTTGTTCTTTCTGGCTTATGGAATACATAAAAGTTTGGCTGGGAAATTATATGGGATTAGGCAAAGTATTACTTCAGCTTCCCGTAAACAGGGGAGGTCTAGGAGGAAAATGGGGAGGTAGAGATTGGATTATTTTAAGTGCTTTTCAAAAATTTGTGTAAGTCTATGAGGTATATGTGCAATTTTATTACATGTGTAGGTTGCGCAGTGCTCAAATCAGAGCTTATAGGGTATCCATCATCTAGATAATGTATGTTTTACCCACTGATTTCACATCCTTCTCCCCACTTCTATCCATTCACCCTTCCAAGTCTTCGTTATCTATTATCCTACTCTCTACATCCATGTGAACACAGTTTTTTAGCACCCATTAATGAATGAGAATATGTTGCATTAGTCTTTCTGTTCCTGACTTGTTTTACTTAGGATGATGATCTCCAGGTCCACCCACGTTGCTTTAAAGAATATGATTTCTTTTTTTTTTTTTTTTCTTTTTTTACAGCAGAATAGTCTTACATTGCATATATATAGCACACTTTCTTTATCCATTCACCTGTTGATGGACACTTAGGTAGATTCATTGTGAATATTGTTGCAATAAACATATGAGTGCAAGTATGTTTCTAATATAATAATTTCATTTCCTTTGGATAAGTACTCAGTAGTGGGATTGCTGGTTCTGTTTCTAGTCTTTGAGAAACCTCCATATTGTTTTACATACAGACTATACTAATTTATATTCTCACCAACAGTGTATAAGAGTTCCCATTTCTCCACATTCTCGCCAACATCTGGTTTGTTTTTTTTTTAGTAATAGCCATTCTGACTGGGGTAAGTTAATGTTTCATTGTGGTTTTGATTTGCCTTTCTCTGATGATTAGTGATGTTATGCATTTTTTCATATACCTGTTGGCCATTTTCATGTCTTCTTTAGAAAAATGTCTATTCATATCCTGTGCCCAATTTAATGGAGTTATTTATGCTTTTGTTGTTGTTTAACTGTTTTGAGTTCTTTGTATGTTCTGGATATTAATCTCGTGTCAGATGAATAGTGTGCAAATATTTTCTCCCATTCAACAGGTTGTCTCTTCACTCTGTTGATTATTTCTCTAGCTGTGAAGAAGTTGTTTCGTTTAGCTAAGTCCCATTTGTCTATATTTGTTATTGTTGACTGTGCTTTTGAGGTCTTAGTCATAAATTCTTTGCCTAGACCCGTGTCAAGAAGAGTTTTCCCTATATTTTCCTGTAGTATTTTTACAGTTTCACGTTTTACATTTAACTCTTTAATCCATCTTGAGTTAATTCTTGTTTGCAATATAGGGATCCTATTTCATTCTTCTGCCTATGGCAGTCCAATTTTCCAAAAACCATTTATTGAAGAGAGTGTCCTTTTCCCAGTGTATGTATTGTTTGCTTTGTTGAAGACTAGATGGCTAAAACTATGCAGCATTATTTCTGGCTTATTTATTCTGTTCATTGATCTTTGTGTGTATTTTTATATCCATACCCTGACATTTTTGTTATTATAGGCCTGTAACGTAAGTTGAATTCTGGTAATGTGATACCTCCAGCTTTATTCTTTTTTTGTTCAGGACCGCTTTGGCTATTCAGGCTCATTTTGGCTTCATATGAATTTTAGGATTGTTTTCTGATTTTGTGAAAAATAGGTATAGTATTTTGATAGGGATTGCACTGAATTTGTAGGTTGCTTTGGACTGTATGGTCATTTTAATGATATTAACTTTTCCTATCTATAAGCATGGGATGTTTTTCCATTTGTTTATGTCATCTAGATTTCTGTCATCAGTGTTTTGTAAATTTCCTCATAGATACAGTTCACCTCCTTGGTTAAATTTCCTAAGTATTTTATTTTTTGGTAGTTGTTGTAAATTAGGTTACATTTTTTATTTATTTCTGAGCTAGATCATTGTTGGTATATGGAAACACTACTTATTTTGTACATCAATTTTGTATCCTGAAATGTTACTAAATTTATTTATCAAATCTAGAAGATATTGCCAGTTTCTCTAGGCTTTTCTAGATATAAGATCATATAGTCATCAAACAGTGATAATTAGACTTCCTCTTTTCCAGGTTGGATACCTTTTATTTCTTTCTCTTGCTTGACTGCTCTGTCTAGGACTTCCAGTTCTATGTTATTATAGGAATGGTGAGAGGGGACATTCTTGTCTTGTTCCAGATCTTAGAGAAATGTTTTCAACATTTTCCCATTCAGTATGATATAGCTGTGTGTTTGTCATAATGGCCTTTATTGTTTTGAAGCTTCTTAATACCAAGTGTGTTAAGGGTTTTTATCATGAACAGATGATGAATTTTACCAAATGCTTTTGATGCAGCCATTAAAATGATTGTGTGTTCCTTTTCCTTATTTCTGTTTATGTGATGTATCATATTTATTGATTTGCATATGTTGAACAATCCCTGCATCCCTGGTATAAAACCCAATGGACCATGGTGTATAATATTTTTGACATAGTAATGGATTCAATTGGCTACTATTTTGTTGAGGATTTTTGCATCTGTGTTCATCAGATATATTGGTCCGTAGTTTTTCTGTTTATGTTGCGTTTTTGTCTGGTTTTGGTATTAGGGTAATACTGGCCTTGTGGAATGAGTTAAGAAGATTTTTTTCCTCTTTGGTTTTTTGAAACAGTTTCAGGATTGGTCTTCTTTCTTCCTTGCATGTTTGGTAGAATCTGGGTGTAAATCCATCTTGTCCTAGGGTTTTCTTTGTTGGGATACTGGTTCATTCTTGGGAAGTTGTATTTTTACAAGAATCTACCCATTTTCTCTAGGTTTTTTATATTTATGAATGTATAGTCCTTCACAACAGTCTCTGATGATCCTGTGCATTTTTGTGTTATCAGTTGTAATGTTTCCATTTTCATTTCTGATTTTGTTTATTGGGTCTTCTTTTCTTGGTTAGTCTAGCTAGGAGTTATCAAGAACTGTTTATCTTTCTGAAGAACCAACTTTTCTTTTACTTGATCCATTGTAAATTTTTTAGTCTCCATTTCATTTAGTTATGCTCTAATCTTTGTTATTTCTTTTTTTTTTTTTTTTGCCATTTTTTCTATTTGGTTTGTTCTTGCATTTCTAGTCCCTTTAGGTGTGTTGTGAAATTAATTGTAATTTTTATACATTTCTAATTTTTATTTTATTTTTCATTTGAGATACTGTCTCACTCTGTTGCCTAGGCTGGATTCTACCTCTTGGGCTCGAACAAGCCTCCCACCTTAGCCTCCTGAGTAGCTGTGACTACAGGTATGAACCACTAAACCCAATTATTTTTTATATTTTTGTGGAGACAGCATCTCACTATGTTGCCCAGGCTAGTCCCAAACTCCTGAGCTCAAACAATTCAACCCCCTTGCCCCTGCAAAGTGCTGGGATTTCAGGAATGAGCCAACTGTGTCTGGCCTGCTTTTCTAAATGTAGGCACTTTAGCACTGCTTTTGCTGTATTTCACAGATTTTCATATGCTGTGTTTTAATTTTCATTTAATTCAATTATTTTGTCCTGATTTACCCAATAGTCATTCCGGACTATGTTGTTTTATGTATTAGTCTGTTTTCATGCTGCTGATAAACACATACCTGAGACTTAGCAATTTAAAAAAGAAAGAGATTTAATGGACTTACAGTTCCATGTGGCTGGGGGAGTCTCACAATCATGGCAGAACACAAGGAGTAGTGAGTCACATCTTACATGGATGGAAGCAGGCAAAATGAGAGCTTGTACAAGGAAACTCCCCCTTATAAAACCATCAGATTTCATGAGACTTATTCGCTATCGTGAGAACATCATGGGAAAGACCTGCTCCATGATTCAATTACCTCCTACCAGGCCCCTTTCACAACACGTGGGAATTCAAGATGAGATTTGGGCGGGGACTCAGCCAAACCACATCATTTTATTTCCATGTATTTGTATAGTTTCCAAAATTCCTCTTGGTATTGATTTCTAGTTTCATTTATTCCACTTTATTCTGAAACATTACTTGATTTAATTTCAATTTTTAGTAATATATTTAAATTTTTCTAGTGGCCAAACATTCTTGGAAAATGTCCCATATGCTAATGAAAAGAATATATATTCTTCAGTTGTTAGGTAAGATGTTCTGTAACTGGCTATTAGGTACATTTGGTCTACACTCCAGATTAAGTCTAATGTTTCTCTGTTAATTTTTGTCTTGATCTGTCTAGTATTGGGAGTGTGGTGTATAAGTTCCCCACTATTATTGTATTGTTGTCTCTCTCTCTCCAGGTCTAGAAATATTATGAATTTAGGTGCTCCAATGTTGCGTGCATATATATTTAGAATTATTATAGACTCCTTCTGAATTGATTCATTTATCATTACATAATTATCTTATTTGTTATATTTTTACTCTTTATTACTTAAAGCATCTTTTATCTAAGTATAGCTATCCCTGTTTACTTTTGTTTCAATTTGTGTGAAGTGTCTTTTTCCACCCCTTTACTCTCAGCATGTGTATCCTTATGAGTAAGTTTGTTGTAAGAAGCATACAGTAAGATCATGTTTGTTTGGTTTTTATCCATCCAGCCAATCTATATCTTTTAAGTGGAATATTTAATTTACTTACATTAAGGGTTATTATTACTATGTGAGGTTTTCTTTCTATTATATTGTCCATCGTTTTCTAGTTAGGTTTTAAAAAAAAAATTGTTTCTTTCTCTCTTACTGTTTATTATTGCAGTTTGGTTAAATTTCACAGTAGTGTCATTTGATTTCTTTCTCTTCCTGTTTCATGTGATTATTTTACCAATGAGTTTAAGGTTTCATGCATTTTCATAATGGTAAGTGTTATCTTTTCACTTCCAAGTTTAGAACTTCCTTGAGTATTTCTTGTAGGGTTGATCTGGTTGTGATGAATTCCTAAGCATTTGTTTCTCTACAAGAGATTTTATTTCTCCTTTATTTATGAAGGTAATCATGTGAATATACAATTTTTTTTTTTTTTTTTGAGATGTAGTCTCATTCTGTTGCCCAGGCTGCAGTGCAGTGGTGCGATCTCAGCTCACTGCAAGCTCTGCCTCCCGGGTTCATGCCATTCTCCTGCCTCAGCCTCCGGAGTAACTGGGACTACAGGTGCCTGCCACCACGCCCAGCTATTATTTTGTATTTTCAGTAGAGATGGGATTTCACTGTGTTAGCCAGGATGGTCTTGATCTCCTGACTTCATGATCCACCTGCCTCGGCCTCCCAAAGTGCTGGGATTACAGGCGTGAGCCACTGCGCCTGGTCCTGAATATACAATTCTTGGCTAGTAATTATTTTTCCTCTCTAGAATATTGAATATATTATGCCTTTCTCTTCTGTCCTGTAAAGTTTTGGTTGAGAAGTCTGCTGTTAGGCTGATGAGGTTTCCTTTATACGAAGTTACATATTTTTTCTTCTTGATTTTAGAAGTTGCTCTTTCACTTTGACTTTAGACAGTCTGATTATAATGTGTTATGGCAAATTCCTTTTTGCTTTGTATTTTCCTAGAAATTGCTGAGCCTCCTGTATCTGGGTGTCTAAATCTGTTGCTAGGCCTGAGAAAGTTTTCTCTATTGTTTTGTTAAATAGCTATTATAAACCCATCTCTCCTCATCCTCATGAGTTTGGCTAAATCATAAATTCAGTCGCTCTATATTGCCCCCAATGTCTCAAAAGCTTTGTTCATTCTTTTTTATTCTATTGTCTTTATTTTTATCTTACTGAATTGTTTCAAAAGAGTTGCTTTCAAGTTATAAAATGATTTTCTTCTTCTTGGTATAACCTATTGTTGAAGCTTGTAAATATATTTTATAATTCCTTCAATGAATTCTTCCGTTTACAAATTTCTGTATGTTATTTGTTAGTTTGTTTGTTTTTCTTTTGAATATCTATCTCCTTGATCAATTTTCTCATTCATATCCTGAATTGACTTTCTGAGTTCTTTGTGTTAGTTTTCCGATTTCTCTTGCATCCCATTGAGCTTTGTATTAGACTGTTCTTGCATTGCTATAAAGATATATGTGGTACTGGGTAATGTATAGAGAAAAGTGGTTTAATTGACTCACAGTTCTGCAGGGTTTACAGAAAGCATGGTGCTAACAACTTCTTAGCTTCTAGGGACCCCTTAGGAAGCTTATAATCATGACAGAAGGCAAAGAGGAAGTAGGCACACGACATGGTGAAAGTAGAAGCAATAATTAGAGAGTGGCCGGGGTGGGGGCAGAAAGATGCTACACATGTTTAACCACATCTTGTGATATCTCACTATCACAGAGACAGCACTAAACCAGGAGGGATCTGCCCCCATGATCCAAACACCTCCCACCAGGTCCCACCCCCAGCAGTGAGGATTACAATTCAACATGTGATTTGGGTGGGGATGAATATCCAAATTACATAAAGATTATTTGAAGTCAATATTTAAATTCTTTATCTGTGTCTTGAGAATTTTTTTATTAAATCTATTGCTAGAGAATTATTGTGTTCTGTCGGGGGTATTTCATTTCCTTGCTTTTGAATTTTTCCTGTGTCTTTACATTAACTTGTGTGCATCTAGTGTAATGGTTGCTTTTATTTTTGAATTTATTTTTGTTGGGGGTGTTTTTTCCTTAAGATGTGTCAAATGTTCTTTGGGTGTGAACCTCTGGTGTTGCTTCTAGATGAATGCGACAATGAAGTTTCCATATGATTTCTTTTGGCTAACAATAGTGTTAGTGGTATCTGTTGTTTCCTCAGTGTGCTAGGGTGCAGTTAATAGTGGCAGCTAATTTCCAGGCTTTCTCCCTGTAACCAGTTACAGAAATAAAAACTCCCTTCTATCCCTGCAGAGTTCATCTACATCTCGTTAGTGGGTTGCGAGTACAAACAGCCCAACCCTCAGTTTGATCTGGGAACAGGCTGAGGTAAAAGTTGTAGGGTGTTTAGACCCCAACTCTGTACCCTTGAAAGAGTGTTCAGGTGTCACAGGTGGTAGGTTTTATTGTGCCATCTGCAGGAGCCTGGACTCTGCACTCCGTCTCAGATGGTGGAGCTAGACCAGGCAGGTTTGCACTCAGGCCTCCAGTGGCATGGCGATGCACCAGTTGTGATAGGCAGCATGTGAGGCAATCCTCAGGTACCTGGAAGAATGCTTGGTTGAGGGACAAGAGCTGCTGCAGTGATATCCTGCCACAGTGAGGGTGGGGCCAGGCCAGGTGGCCGCAGCCTTGGTAAATGCGGCATGTGCATCCCTCTCCTGTCCCAGTTTTGGCAGCACTCAATCCCCTGCCTCAGTTATTGCAACCATCCTGGGTGATACATCAGACCAGCAGTCCATGTCTAGGCCATATTTCAGGGCAGCCAGTAGGAGCCCTTGCTTAACTCAAGAACCAGCCTCTGAAGCAACTCATCTACCATTCCAGTCCTGGCAACGGCACACTTTCTTAGTGCCAGCAGCCATAGTCCCAACTGCGGGAACTTATCCCCCAACCGGTGCCACAGTTCTGCAAACAACAGGCCAGGTTTCCTTAATGCCTAACCCTAGCGCCTCTACTTCCCAGGATAGCACAAAGTCTGCTAAAAGTTAGGATAGAAAATGCCGCCTTGCTGTAGCTGCTTAGGTTTTAGAAAGGGTGACAAACTCACAGTGAGTTCTCTTCCTGAAGCAGTTACTTCTCGTAGTCTCACAGCCACTCCCTAAATTAGATTAAAGTCTTGGACCGGTCAGGGTGTTTTCTCATGGCCTGGATTGTACAATTCGCTGGTGGGAATGTGGACTACAGAAAGACTCTCACTCACCTTCTCCCCATATTAGTGAGGCACTCTTAGTTTTGGCTGGTCCCAGCAAAGCAGCCTACCCGTTTTCCTTCTCCTTTCTAGTTTTTGGTGTTACCTATCACTTTTTTGTTGAACTCTTGTGTTCCCTCTTGAATAATGTATTCAAAATGTAATTGTCTATACATTATTTTAGGTTTTCTAAGTGGATGAGGCATGTATAAAATGATTCTAATCAGCCATCCTGAGAAAGGTGATATATTTTTAAATCTCGTGGAAATTTGTGACCAAGAGAAGTGTTATTTTTCTTAAAAATGCAAATGGACTTGAATAACAAACATTTTATGTCAGCAGAAATTTCTCAAATTTGATTACCATAGATAGTTTTTAAATTTTAATTTATTGATATGCAAGTTAATCAGTTAAATTAGTTTTTCTCTCAACTGTCATTGAGATGAAATTGTGGTTTCATTTCCAATCCTTTATACTAATGAATAAGTTATATTTGAAGAATCTGTTACTAGTGCACCTCGTTCTCAGACTCGACATACAGTTACTCTGATAATTTGATAATTCTTATCTTCTTAATAATTTAAGGAACAGAAAATAAAGTAAATTACCAAGTATAATTCAGTAACTTTTGTGGTGTACGGTTTTGTGTGTGATGTCTATGGTAATCAAATATGTTTCTGCCAAAATCTCATGTAGTAGATTTTGAGATTTTCTGCCAAAATCTCAAATAGTAGTCTCTAATATTGGAAGCAAGGCCTCATGAAATTTGATTAGACATTGGGGACATATTTTGCCCTTGCTGTTCTCATGATAGTGAGTTCTCACAAGATGTGGTTGTTTGAAAGTGTGTGGCAACTCTCGATTCCCTCTCTTCCTTCTGTTCTGGCCATTTAAGTCATGCCTGCTTCCCCTTCAGTCTCTGCCATGGCTGTAAGTTTCCTGAGATCTCTCCAGCCATGTTTCCTGTACAGCCTATGGAACCATGAGCCAATTAAACTTATTTTCTTTATAAATTATCCAGGCTCAGTTTTGTTTGTTTGTTTGTTTGTTTGTTTTGAGATGGAGGTTCACTCTGTCACCAAGCTGAACTGCAGTGGCATGATCTCGGCTCACTGCAACCTCTGCCTCCTGGGTTTGAGCAATTCTCCTGCCTCAGCCTCCCAAGTAGCTGGGATTATAGGCTCATGCCACCATTCCCAGCTATTTTTTTTGTATTTTAGCAGAGATGGGCTGGCCTTGAACTCCTGAGCTCAGGCAATTCGCCTGCTTTGGCCTTTCAAAATGCTAGGATTACAGGCATGAGACACCACACGTGGTCAGGTTTTTTTTTTTGGTTGTTTTTTTTTTTTTTTTGCAGTGGGAGAACAAACTAATTCAGAAAATTGCTACCTAGGAGTGGGGCATTGCTATAAAGATAACTGAAAATGTGGAAGTAAATTTGGAACTAGTTAAGGAGTAGAGGTTGGAACAGTATGGAGGCCTCAGAAGAAGAGAGAATGATAAGGGAAAATCTGGAACTTTCTAGAGACTTGTTAAATTTTTGTGACCAAAATGCTGATAGTGATATGGACAATGAGGTCCAGGCTGAGGAGGTCTCAGATGAAGATGAGGAACTTGCTGGAAAGTTGGGCAAAGGTTACTTTTGTTATGCATTAGCAAAGAAATTGGAGGCATTGTGCCCCCGCCTAGGAATCTGGGGAAATTTAAACTTGAGAGTGATGATTTAGGGTATCTGTCAGAGAAAAATTTTAATCAACAAAAAGTGTTCAAGAAATGCCCTGGCTGCTTCCAGAGGCCTATGCTCATATTTGTGAGAAAAATAAATGATGTAAAACTAGAACTTATATTTACAAAGGAATTGGATCATAAAAGTTTGAAAAATTTGCAGACTGGCCATGTGGTAGAAAAGAAAAACCCATATTCAGGGTAGGGATTTAAGCAGGCTGCAGAAATTTGCATAACTAAAAGGAAGTCAAGTACTGATAGCCATAGTAATGGGGAAAAATCCCTGAAGGCATTTCAGTGATAGCCCCTCCCATCACAGGCCTGGAGGCCAAGGAGGGAAGAATGGTTTCCTGGATTAGGCCCAGGATCCTGCTGCCCTGTGCAGCCTCAGGACACTGCTTCCTGCATCTCTGCCATTCCAGCTCCAGCGTGACTAAAAGGGGCCAAAGTACAGCCTGGGCCATTGTTTCAGAGGGTACAAACTGTAAGCCTTGGCAGTTTCCACATGGGGTTAATCCTGCAGATGCACAGAGTGTAAGAGTTGAGGCTTGGGAACATTCACTTATATTTTAGATGTATGGAAAAGCTTGTATGTACAGACAGAAGCCTGCTCCAGGGGCAAAACCTTCATGGAGAACTTCTACTGGGTCAGTGTTAAGGGAAAATGTGAAGTTAGAGGCCCCACACATGGTCCCCAATGGAGCACTTCCTGTTGGAGCTGTGAGGAGAGTGCCACTGTCTTCCAGACCCCAGAGCAGTAGCTCCACCAACAGTTTGAACCATGTGCCTGGAAAAACTGCAGGCACTTAATATCAGCCCTTGAGAGCAGCCATGGGAGGTGAACTCTGCAGAGCCACAGGGGAAGAGCTACCCAAAACCTTAAGAGCCCACTCCTTGCATCAGTGTGGCCTAAATGTAAGACATGGAGTCAAAGTAGATTATTTTGGAGCTTTAAGAGTCAATGACTGCCCTGCTGGAATCCTGGAGCTCCTCTCTTTGGGCTGATTTTGAAACAGGAGTTATCTATGCAGTGCCTGTGTCCCCATTGTATTTTGGAAGTAACTAACTTGTTTTTGATTTTACAGGTTCATAGGCACAAAGGACTTCCCTTGTCTCAAATTAGACTTTGGATTATGGACTTTTAAGTTAATGTTGTAATTAATTAAGACTTGGGGAACTGTTGAGAAGGGATGACTATATTTTGCCATCTGGTAAGGACATGAGATTTGGGAGCAGCCAGGGGCAGAATGATATGGTTTGGATTTGTGTCCCTGCTCAACTCTCATGTTGAAATTATAATGCCCAATGTTGGAAGAGGGGCCTGGTGGGAGGTGTTTGGATCACTGGGACAGATTTTCTCCTTGCTGTTCTCATGATATTGAATGAGTTTTCATGACAGACCTGGTTGTTTAAATGGGTGTAGCACCTCCCACTTCTCTCTCTTACTCTTGCTCCTGCCATGAAAATTGTGCCTGCTTTTCCTTTGCCTTCTGCCATAATTGTGAGTTTCCCAAGGCCTCTTCAGCCATGTTCCTTTTATAACCTGAAGAACCATGAGCCAATTAAACCTCTTTTCTTCATAAATTTCCCAGGCTCAGGCTCAGGTATTTATTTAGAGCATTGCGAGAATGAACTCATACAGTATACATTTTGTGTGTGTGTGTGTGTGTGTGTGTGTGTGTGTGTGTGTGTGTGTGAGAGAGAGAGAGAGAGAGAGAGAGCAATTTAGATTCATCTTTAGACCAAAAATTCTAATAAAAATAATTTCAAAATGCTTTCAATTCTGCAGTTTAAAAATCCAGCAATGAATAGTATAAAGTCCAATAGTGATATGGTAGTTTCACTATGTGTTCAGAGAATCTGCCTCCTCCTTTTATCAGCATTTCTACACATAGTGTTTCACACTCATGGTTATATTC
The DNA here is from genome assembly GCF_037993035.2 of Macaca fascicularis. Classification (NCBI taxonomy): domain Eukaryota; kingdom Metazoa; phylum Chordata; class Mammalia; order Primates; family Cercopithecidae; genus Macaca; species Macaca fascicularis. The sequence goes on along the minus strand of NC_088391.1, from coordinate 36,160,236 downwards.
AAAATAGGTAACTCAAGTTTAGCCACCAGTCATTAAATTGTCATTCCTTTCAATACGACAGAAGAGTTAAAACAGTACTTTCATTTATCTGCATGTTTGAGTTATTTATTGAATATATGTTTTCTAAACTTTAAGCATAATTGGAGATATATATATATATATATATATATATATATATATATAATTTTATCATTTTCTAAGAAAAACCTTAATATAAAAATCAGTAAAAATTTCACTATAACAACATGTGGTTGAATATATATCATTTTTAATCTATAAAATTGTAAGAGAACTACTTTGTTATGACAGATTCTAGAGTCAATAATATCTTTCAAAAGATGTTTTGGAAACTTTTAAAGAAATAAATTGTCAAGAGCTGAGTTGAGCTGGAGCGAATTGAGGTACCATGTGTTGGATTAGTCAATTAAGACGACAAGCCAAAATGAAAATAACAGTCAAGTCTTTAATCACTTACTTCCATAGCAGAAGCAAAATAAGCAAGTGCCGGCTCCACCAATGTTCAAGACTAGTGCCCGATGAGAGTCAGGTTTATCACTACAGACGTTGGTGGAGTGGAATGGGGAGACGCCTCAATGCTGAGGCTGCTCTGCACAAAACACTCCTGCCATTTTATGGACCTGGGGTCCAGGGAGAGAGAAAGTAAAATGACTAGTACTGGAAAAAGTACTGAGTACTGAGTCAGTGTAGGGAAAAATGTCTTCAAAATCCTCCCCTTCCCCACCATGAAGAGGTCTTGGTGAGAAACCTCTGGCAAGGGCCCAGACAATACTGTTTTCAGATGGAGGTATCAAGGCTGGAAATGCAGGATGCAAAGATTATGGTTGGCCTGAGGGACCTGATTCTTTGTGTTCAGAAACTGCAATGCATTGACTGTGCCCTAAGTCTCATGTGGGGAGGGCAGTGTTCCTAATGCTCTAAATTTATGTTCTTCATAATACTTTTGTATTAGTCAGTTTGGGCTACCAAACAAATATCACAGACCAAGTGGTTTAAATAATAAAATTTTTTTCTAGAGGATGAGAAATCCAAAATTAGGGTGCTGGCAAGGTAGGTTTCATTCTGAGGCCAACTTTTGTGGCTTGTAGATAGCAGTCATCTCATTTTGTGTTCATACGACCTCTTCTTTGTGCCTGTGGAGAGAGCAAATTAGCTCTCATGTGTCTCTTTTGGTAAGAATGCTAATCTCAGTGGACCTCATTTAACCTTAATTATGTCCATAAAAGCCCCATATCCAAATACAGCTACATTGATGAGTTAGGCCTTCAACATATAAATTTGAGAGGACACAAATATTCAGTACATGACAATTTATTTTGACTTTAATTGAATAGACTCTCCACAAAGCCAATTGCAAGAAATAAAGAATATGATCAAAATTGCATTATAGTGATAATATAAAATAACCATTTTCAGATTTTTAAGAAAAGATAAATGATAATTCATTAGTTGTGTCACTTATAAGATAACAAACAGGAAGTGCAATAATCAATAAATAACTGATTTATGTTTACATATTAACTGATAATAAAGGTGAATTTATGATAGTAGTTATGTGTTTGGTGGTAAAGGAGAACTGAGAAAATTAATAATGTAGGTATACAAAACTATGAATATTGTGAATCAAAGCTGTAAAATGTATTTGTGATTTACTATGCATTTATGTACACGTATATACAAGTAGATATATAGATACAAATGTGACTATATACACATATATAGCTACATTGATATAGATATATTTCATGATATTTTCCATATAAAATTTGAATTTGGTGTAGCGTTTGCTTCCCTTCTATGCACTCTCTGAATTTTTCTGCATACATATGCACCCTTCTTAATAATCAGGTACACTTGTTTGAATGCATTATTAAGTTCGTATTAAGAAAAAAAAGTGTATGTTTATAGCATTTTTAACAGCTAAGGTATTTAACACCATAGGAGACTACATATTCAATTTATTAAATTGTAGATTCACAATAAGGACATTTGCAGTGATTTTATTAAAGTTATGTTGAGCTATTGCTAATCTCCTACAATTTATTGTACTTCATTCTGAAATATTCTACTATTGGTGATGTTTCAGAGTGTTTTTAGTTTAAGATAAAATTCATATTGAGAACATTTATTTCATAATCCTCAAAAAAGAAACATTTAGACCAACATAATTTTTAAATGTTTCTGGACAAGAATGCATGTGTTCGGGTTGTTCTGATTTTAATCCTATATAATCATATAGCTTGGAAAAATCACAAAGTATATATAAATCCTAGTTTCTCATTTCATTAAAAGAGAAAAACAATAAGGTTTTAAAATAGAATCTTAACACAATCTACCATGTAAAATATGAGTTTTGTAAAGATCTTAAATTTCTCATGCACTTATATGTTTTAATACAACTATATTCTATGTATTTTATACTACATTATTTTTATGTAATATTCATTCCCATTTAAAATATTTACATAAGATAATATTTCTTCAATATTCAGGAAGCCATATGCCTGCCTTTAATTCATACCAATATGGTTATCCATTTCATTTCAGTTCTGATATGGTTCCTACAAATAAAAAGTATATTTATAGACTATTATACCAAAAATTATTATTTATTTCATTCTGTAATGTGCTTGGTGTCCATCAATAACATTGTATTTATCAAAGTATCCTCCCTGATGCACATGTACCAATTTGTACTCATGGAAGTATTGATGCATATGACTGTTTTGAAAGTAGAAGCTAAATTGAGAGTATGCAGAGTTGCTTATGCTAAAACCCATTTGCAATTATTTTTCCATTCCATAAATATATTATTGCAATTTCGTTTAGCTCTCTAATAGCTACCATAGAAATCTGCTTTTCTCTTTTAATTACTGAAATAACAACAAAATTAAGCTGATTAATAGATAATAACTGACCAAATGGATGGCCAGTTCAAGAAGGGGACTCCAAATCATTAGAATTCAATACTTTGGTTGAGAAAAAATTCTAAACATTTTATATCTTCTGAATGAGAATGAAAGAAAAGTAGCAAACCTATAAAGCTGTGCCAATGTTAAAATCTTTGGTGAGGAATGCCATTGAACCTATTACTGAATGCAAAGATGATAAGTTGAAACAATATGAACTAAAAATAAAAAATAAAACCTCAGTTGGAATCTCATTCTATATACTGTTTACTTAACACTAAATAAAACTCTATTTATTAAATTCACATGAACATTTCCTAGTGGGCATCTCAGTTGTCACATTGTGCCCAAACACCTTCCCTAAGAATTTTTCTACCCCACAGCAAATAATAAAATGGTGACTCTAGCAAGCTCATTAACACCACATGCCCTTTGAGTTAAATTTGTTTGCTTTTGGTTTTCTTTGGACTAAATAACTAATCACTTCATGTATTCTTCAAAGGCACAGCCTAGGAGGTGTCTTAGAAAAGTGCTATTCTTTATTCCAAATACAAACAAAAGAAAAAAATGACCAAGAAAAGAAAAAAATAGACTTTGAAGATGGTACTAGCAAGTGTGAAATAATGAGCATTCCTAGGCGATAACTATGTTATTTATGATAGTAAACAGAACCTTGATTTACAACAAGATTATATCCTGATAAGCCTGTCATAAGATAAAAATATTTGAGGTTGAACATACACTTTCATACATCTAAGCGACCACATATCCTAGCCTACCTCACCTGTGCTCAGAACACTTGCATCAGCCTAGAGTTGAGGAAAATCATCTAATACAAAGACTATTTTATAATAGAGTGTTGATTTTTTTATATAATTTATTAAATACTGTACTCAGAGTGAAAAGCAGAATAGTGTATAGGTCAGCGGTCCCCAAACTTTTTGGCACCAGGAACTGGTTTCATGGAAGACAATTTTGCGACAGGCTGGGGAGCGGGGACAGTGGTTTAGGGATGACTCATGCACATTACATTTATTGTGCACTTTATTTCTATTATTATTACATAGTAATATATAATGATACAATTTTTCAGCTTGCCATAATGTAGAATCAGTGGCAGCCTTGAGCTCGTTTTCCTGCAACGAGGCAGACCCATCTTGGGGTGATGGGAGACAGAGACAGATCATCAAGCATTAGGTTCCAATAAGGAGCATGTGTCCTAGATCCCTCCTATGCACAGCTCACGATAGGGTTCCTGCTTCTATGAGAATCTAATGTCACTGCTGATCTGACATGAGGCAAAGCTCAGGCAGTATGTGAGCAATGGGAAGCAGCTATAAATACAGATGAAGCTTTGCTGACTTCCTTCTGTGCAGCCCAGTTCCTAACAGGCCATGGACTGGTATCAATACTCACTATGTATAGGCACTCATCATTAATATACCAGTACCATGTGTAGGTACTCACCATTAATATATACAGCTGAAAGCACACTAGGCAGTTAGTTGCTGGATGATTGGGATGCTACAGAGATAGAGTCAATCATTTCTCTCTCTTCTAATGAGGCTTGAGAATACCTGGTAGAAGATGCTGAGGCATCAACACTTGACAGTTTAGCAAACATGTTGTTCTTCAAGAAGATAGTCAAGTTTTGATTGTACATTTTGTGTTTCCGCTGTTCTTTATATATTTCTTTACACCAAGCAAGTGCATCCTATATTTCCTTATCAGATTCTGCAAACATTCTTTGCTCCAAATTTTCTTGGTGATTCGGATATAACTTCTTTCTCTCCTCAACTTCTTTATTTCTTCCCTCTTCCAAATTGATGAGCTGCTCATTGGACAGTTCTTCAGCCTCAGTACCAACAAGCTTATGAATATCCTTTTCATTGATGTCCATTTGTAGTTCTTTCCCAAGCACTACTAACTTGATACCATTTTATCAACAGCAGAATCTTTCTTAATGTCTTTGAATGTGTTCACATGTCTTCAAAACTTTCTTTCAAATTACTGTGTGACCTCATTCTATGTTACAGAAATGTTCCAGATAGCCTTTAGAATCTTTCCCAAACTCACAGTTTGACCAGAATCAGTCATTTTAGCAGCCTGCAAAAATATTCTGTGTACATAATATGATATGAACACAGTTCTTGCACCTTGGTCCATTGGTCAAATGAGTGTGATTGTGTTCAGTGGCGAATATACAATCTGCCTTAGGATACATGTCACCAGCGATGTGCTATGGATGCCCAGAGCATTGTGTAAGATCAGAAGAATCTCGAGAGAGATCTTTTCCCTACAATATTCTCTTGGCTGCAGAGAAAAATAGTTCAAAAACCAGTATTCAGACAAAGCTAATATAACCCAGACTTTCTTGTTATGATGATAATAAATGGGAAGTGTAGGCTTACTCTAGGGTTCTTGAATGTTCTAGAGGTCTCCAAGTGGTAGCTTAGGAAAGACTTTAATTTGAGCTTGGTTAAATTTCCACCCAGAAACAGAATTCTAGGGTTTTTGAATGCCTTGAATCCTGGCATTGTCTTGGACTCTTAATGGATGTATGTATGCACCTGCATGCACTTCCAAAATAAGCTAATTTCATTGACAATAAACATTTGTTCTAGCAAATATTTCTCATTCACAATTATTGCATGCAATTAGTTCTTAAAAGCTTTGGCACCTTCAGTAATATCATCTGCTGCTTCACCATTGTCCTTTACATTATGAAAATTATAGCACCTTTTGAAGTGTTAGAACCACTCAAGACTTGCTGTAAACATTTTTGTGTACATTAGATCATCAGCACACTGTTTTAGCATATCGAAAAGACTTCTTGCCTTTGCCTGGATTGTGAGTAGACTAAAGAATGCAAACTTGTATATTTCCGATTCGTGTGACAAGTAATTTTTCCACATCGTCAATCAGTCCAGCTCTTTTTACCCATTTTGATGATTTTACTGCATCACTGATTTTCTTCATATCCTTATGGATGGTCAAGATCATGGATTACATATGTCTTAATTCATATGCAGTGGCCATTACTGGCTTGTCACCTTAATGCTGGGCTATTATTTTGAGTTTCATCTCCAAAGCAATTGCCTTTCTCTTCTTTTCACCAGAAGCAGGAGACACCAGTGAGCATTTGTAGACACGATGGAATCCAATAACACAAAACCCAATACACAAAAAACACAGGCACCACAGTCCACGGTAGAGTATTGGATGTTTAGCCTTATGAATCCGGGGCTCATTGGGAGCTGCGGCTCACTGCCACTGCTCTGCATGGCTAAGGCATATCATGCTATACATTATTGGCTGAGGAAAACATCAAAATTCAAAATTTAAGTTTCTACTGCATGTGTGGCACTTTAACATCATTATAAAACTGAAAAATCATAAGTTAAGCCATCTGTATTTAATAGGTAGAAAATTAACTATACTTTAGTGAAATTTCTGTCTAAAGTTAATTAGTGACCTATGATTGAAAGTTCTGAAGACAATGTGCTATGGAATAGGTGAAGCTGTTGTTGCCGTAAACTCAGAATAAGTCTCACTGAAAGTACTGAAACATGTACATGAAGCTAAGTCCTCAAGCCACTACTCTTCTTATGTAATTGGCTCTAAACAAACCATTTTAAAGCAAAACAAATTCAGCTTAAATTCTTAGTAATAAGAAACATCATTTTTATTCTTTTTAAATTCATATATAGAGTGTCATTTAAAATTCTTGGCCCATAGTCATCATTTCAGGAATTCTTAAAGTAATTGGATAAGAAAATCCAAGCAGAAACTTAAACTGAAGATTTTATTTTTGTACTGCTTGCAGAGAAATGAGCATTGTGAAAATGAATGGAATGCTATTCAATTAAATAATCACTGCAACACTATTCCACAAATAAAGGAGTGGGTCGATAATTAAAAGTTGCTTATGTTTTCTGTTTGGAACTGAAACTCATTCTCCATTCTATTTTTGGCCAGCTAATTCTCTTTAGGTTTCCATATTCTGAACCAGAGATAGGGTCTCTATAGAATGAGTGAATTACTGTTCATTTAGTGAGATTTAAAGATTTTTGTCTATTATCCAAAAATGTAAAGTTTTTTCCTTTGCCATTTCAATACAATTTGTCAGTTTTGTAATTTATGTGGAATACATAATGATGAATGCTATATATATGGTAGCTGTTATCCATTGCTCTCAGTCCAGGAGCCATGCCACATTTAAGTTTTGATGTTGTGCCAGAAGCAGTGAGAAGTCAAAGGATAAATGTGACTCATGCTCCTGGAAGTTAGTTTTATCAATGTAAATATAAATATTGCCTTTTTGTATTAAAATACGAGTACACAGTCAGGAGAAATAATAAAAAGATTACATTTATTAAGGTGAAAGGGGAGAATTTACAAATATATTGACCCTTTAGTAGAGCATATTAGACTTTAACCCCTACTTTTATCACCATATTAAATAATTAACTCACATTTAAATTCTTAGCGAAAATGAATTTGCCACCTTTGGCAGAGTCATCCAGGAGAACTTCAGTGTAGTATCATAGAGGATTGTCAGGATTTGATAAAACAGAAGTTTTTCAACGTAGTGTAAAGGTAAATAGCAAACAAAAATCCACACGCTAAATCTGGCTTACATGTGTGTTTTGTTTAGACAAAATGCAATTTAAATTTTTTTGTTTTTAAAAATACATGTTTGTTACCTAAAAAAAAAAAAAAAAAAAAAAAAAAAATTAAACCTTTGGAAAAGAGAAACAAAGCGGACTTTTAGATTCTTTTGAAAATCCACACACTCAGTGGAAGTGACACTTCTACCCCACAATCTCTAAAGGCAGCAATCAGAGTGAGCTCCCTTTTAGTGAAGCATGCATTCTAGTTGCCACAAATTCCAGCCTTTACTATAGTCTACGTCCACTTGCTTCACTCATTAGAGTACTAGCATATGAATCAGTGTCCTTTGTTTTCTTTATAAGCTAAAGAGAGCTTCGACACAGAAATGCCAAACCATAGAATGAAGCTACACTGGTTTCTTTAAAGGAGCCATATCAAACATCATATAAATGCAAGCACAGTTGGTTTCACAGATTGTGTCACATTTGTCATTTGTCTGTAGTAAAATTAATAAAACAATCAAAGGAACACTCTCATAAACATTGGATCTTAAAGGGAAGCTCCATTTATAATAGAGTCCAAGTCATCTTCAAGCAACTGCCAAATCCAGGTATAAAAGAAGGAGGAAGGGAAGGGTGCAAAGATTTTATTACCAACCATGCATCAGATGAGAGGAGGGAAAGGAGCTGTCAAAATGTAATGATTTCTTGAGACCCTAGATAAATGAAGCATGATTAAAATGAGACAATTTGAAATGTCTATCATAAAAGTCTGGATTTAATAAAATGTGTGTAATTAAATAATTATGCTTAATATATGCATTTTGGTACTATGTCCTGAAATCAGAAAGGTGTAGGTCAAATTTCAATAGGGTAAGCTTGAATTTTTTCCTGAGAAGATGAGATTTCACTGGTAAGGCTGAAAGAATAACATTTATTAGTGACAGGAAAACCACTTTTTTTATGTTTCATGAAATAGTTTTAGTAGTTTTCAAAACCTTGCTGAAGGCAAATGAAATCTGAAACAATGTAACTTTTGCTCCTTGCTCCTTTGCAGTAAGTTACAGAAGTTCTTTCACTTTATTAAAGAAAGCAAGAATTGAGAGAAAAATCTTCAAGTGATTTAAAAACTATTTTCTTTTTTCAATGCATGCTGTCTTTCTTTTATCTTCTTTCTGCATACTTTTTTGTGTGTTAGGTTTTTCCTTCTGGGAAGAGATCACTGAATGCTAATGTGTCAGTGTTTGCTTGTTAAAGTTACTACGTGATGTCCCACTCAACCTACTCGTTCATTAATCAGACTGTTCTGGGAATTTATATTACAACGGGGGCCCTTAAGTATAAATGCTAAATGTGTGTATGAATAGATAGACAGGTCAAGACTGTGATTCCTTATATCTTTTTAAACTTTTTATATTATGCTTACTCTTCTTAGTTTCTTTTCATTAGCATATCTATCCCATATTAACATGTCTCTCTCAAACAAAATGTAACTTCAATAATAAAATTTTTCCAATGATATAATTTTCAAATGAGGAGTAGGACTATGAATGATTCTCTCAGAAATAGTGTGACTAAGAGATAAACGACCCTGGAGAAAGAAAATATATGAATTTAATACCTTATGAACCCAGCATACAAATCCGTGTTATATTCAGTACATTTTCTCCAGACCTCTTATGACTAAAGACATAACATCTAAACATTAAAATAAAAGTGTGTGAGTGTGTGCATGTGTGTGCATATATTAAAGTGGGGGATCAGAACAAAACTATACAAGTTGTTTCAGGGAAAATGCCCAGTATAAAATCCAGAACCAAATAGAAACGTTCTTCCCTTTCAATCTGACTCCTGTTGTCACACAAAATAGACTCAGATAGTTAGATAATTCAACATAGCTTCCTCGAGAAAATCTTGGACTCCAGTATTGGTCCTATCTGATAACTATAAAATAAGAGTACATTTCCAGAGTTGTATTTCATCACCATACAATGCTTCCCCATAATTAGAAAAAAAATTTACTCAAGCAGAAAAGAAAGAAAGAAAGAAAGAAAGAAAGAAAGAAAGAAAGAAAGAAAGAAAGAAAGAAAGAAAGAAAGAACAAAAATAACAAAAAGGTAAAATTAAAATAGCCTGGTTTCATAAAAAAATATTTATTTTATTGCCTTATACTTCTACATCCCCATTTATAGCATTTGCCATATTTAAGAAACAATGACAGGTAAAAACTAGAGTCTATAGTTAAATATACATAGTGTACAAATGTCCGACATTAAAATTTCTGTTTAATAGAAAATGAAATATGTGATGCCTTTATAGATTTAAAAATATAAAAGCATGCACAGAAATGTCCCTGTGTTAATATTTTTATTATTATTTAAAAATAGCTATATATTTTTTACAAAAAAGAGAAATTAATAATCTAATGAATAAAAAGTTATAAAACTGATACCACAGAAATACAAAAGATCATTCAAACCTGCTATGAACATCTTTATACCCATAAACTAGAAAATCTAGAGGGCCTGGATAAATTCCTGGAAATATCTAACTCTCCTAGATTAAACTAGGAAGAAATAGACTCTGAACAGACCAGTAACAAGTAGTGAGATTGAAATGGTAATTAAAAAGTTACAGACAAAGAAATGCAGGACTAGATGGATCCACAGATGAATTCTATCAGACATTCAAAGAAGAATTGGTACCAATCCTTTGACACTATTCCAAAAGATAGAGAAAGATGGAATCCTCCCTAAATCATTCTATGAAGCCAGTATCACCCTAATACCAAAACCAGGAAAGGACATAACAACATAAAGGAAACTACAGACCAATACACCTGATGAATATAGATGCAAAAATCTTCAACAAAATACTAGCTAACCAAATCCAACAGCATATCAAAAAGATAATACACCACGATCATGTGGATTTCATACCAAGGATGAGGGGATGGTTTAACATATGCAAGTCAATAAGTGTGATACACTACATAAACAGAATTTTTGAAAATCACATGATAATCTCAATAGACACAGAAAAAGCATAAATTCAGCATCCCTGTATGATTAAACCCCTCAGCAAAACTGGCTTTAATTCAAAGTATTCGGCTTTTATGTCAAAGTATGTGGTTTTATTTCTGGGTTCTCGATTCTGTTTTTATACTGGTACCAGGCTGTTTTGGTAATTATAACCTTGTAGTATAATTTGAAGTCCAGTAATGTGATCACTCCAGATTTGTTCTTTCTACTTAGGATTGATTTCGCTATTTGGACTTTTCTTTGGTTCCATATAAATTTTAGGGTTGCTTTTTTTTTTTTTTTCTAATTCTGTGAAAAACAATGCTGCTATTTTGATGGAAATTGCATTGAATTTGTAGAGTGCTTTGAACAGTATGGTCATTTTGATAATATTATTGAGATGATCACATGATTTTTATTTTTACTTCTGTTTATGTGATGCAACACTATTGACTTGCTTATGTTAAATGATCCTTTCATCCCTGTGAATGAACTCACTTGATCATGTTGCATTATCTTTTTGATGAGTTGTTGGATTCAGTTAGCCAGTACTTTGTTGAGCATTTTTCTATCTATGTTCATCAAGTGTACTCATCTGTATTTTTTTTTCTGTTATTTCCTAGTTTTGGTATCAGGATGATACTGGATTCATAGAATGATTTAGATAGGATTCACTCTTTCTCAATCTTTTGAAATAGTTGAAGCAGAATTGGTACCAATTCTTTTTGAATGTGTGCTAGAACTCAGCCGTGAATCCATTGCTTTTTTTCTTGGCAATTTTAAAATTACTGATTCAATCTCACTGCTTGTTATTGTTCTGTTCAGGGTTTCTATTTCTTCCTGGCTTAATCTAGGAGGGTTGTGTGTTTCCAGGAATTTATTGATTTCCTCTAGGTTTTCTTGTTAGTGCACATAAAGGTGTCCACAATAGTCTCTAATGATCTTTTGTGTTTCTGTGATGTGAGTTGTAATGTCTCCAGTTTCATTTCTAATTGAGCTTATTTGGATTTTCTCTCATCTTTTCTTGGTTAATCTATATAATGGTTATTTATTATCCTTTCAAATAACTTGCTTTTTGTTTCATTTATCGCCTGTATTTTTTTCTTCGAATCTCATTCAGTTCTATTCTAACATATTTTATTTCTTTTGTTCTGCTAACTGTAGGTTCAGTTTGTTCTTGTTTCTCTAGTTCCTTAAGGTGTAACATTAAGTTGTCAATTTGTGCTCTTTCAGACTTTTAGATGTAGGCATTTAGCACTGTAAAATTCATTTTAGCACTGCAAACTTCATTTTGGCACTGCTTTCGTTATATCCCAGAGGTTCTGATAACTTGTGTCATTATTGCCATTCACTTCAAATACTTTTTAATTTCTGTCTTGATTTCATTTTTAACCCAGAAGTCATTCAGGGACCGATTATTTAGCTTCCATGTATTTGTATAGTTTTTAGAGTTCCTTTTGGAGTTGATTTCCAGTTTCATTCCTCTGTGGTCTAAAAAGATACTTAATATGATTTCTGTTTTCTTAAGTTTATTGAGATTTGCTTTGTGGCCTATCCTATGGTCTGTCTTGGAGAACGTTCCATTTATTGATGAGAAGAATGTATGCTCTGCAGTGCTTGGGCAGAATGTCCTGTAAATATTAAAGTCCATTTGTTCTACTGCATTGTTTAAGTCCATTGTTTCTTTTTTGATGTTTTGTCCTGACTATCTGTTTAGTGTTGTCAGTGGTATGTTGAAGTCTCCCACTATTATTGTGTTGCTGTCTAGTTCTTTTCTTAGGTACAGTAGTAATTGTTTTAATTATTTTATATATCTGGGAGCTCCAGTGTTGATGCATAAAAATTTAGATTGTAATATCTTCTTGCTGAATTGATCCTTTATCATTATATAATGACCTTTGTCTTTTATTTTATTTTATTTTAGTTTTTTTACTGTTTTTGCTTTGAAGTCTGTTTTGTTTGGTGTAAGAATAGCTACTCCTCATTTTTGGTTTCCATTTGTGTGGAGTTTTTTTTTTTTTCCACCCATTTACCTTGAGTTTATATGAATCTATTTTTGTTAGGTAAGTTTCTTAAAGACAACAGATACTTGGTGTGTGATTTTTAAATCCATTCTGCTATTCTGTATCATTTAAAGTTGAGCATTTAGGCCAATTACATTCAATATTAATTTTGATATTAATATTGAATGTAATTCCATTCTCTTCATCATATTGTTACCTAGGTAGTTTGTTTTTTGTTGCTGTGTTATTGTTTTACAGTTCCCGTGAGTTTTAAGCTTTCAGAAAATTCAATTTTCGTGCATATTGGGCTTTAGTCTCAAAGTTTAGAACTCCTTTTAGCATTTCTTGTAGTGCTGATTTGGTAGTGACAAATTACCTCAGCAGTTATTTGTCTGAAATGACTTTATCCTTCATTTATAAAACTTAGTTTTGCTGGATGCAAAATTCTTGGCTGACATTTATCCTGTTTAAGGAGGCTGACAATAGGACCCCAATCCCTTTTGATTTGTAAGGTTTCTGCTGAGAAGTCTACAGTTAGTCTGATAGGTCTTCCTTTGTAGATTACCTAATGCTTTTGTCTTACTGCTCTTAGAATTCTTTCCTTCAGGCTGACTTTAGATAGCCTGATGACTGTATGTCTTGGTGAAAATCTTGCACCAAATATCCCAGGAATTCTTTGAACTTCTTAGATTTTGGTAGCTAAGTCTCTAGCCAGGCCAGGGAAGTTTTTCTCAGTTATTCCCTCAAATAAATTTTCCAGCCGTTTTGTTTCTCTTATCTCTCAGGAATACCAATTATTCTTAGATTTGGTTGTTTTACATAACCCCATAATTCTTGGAGACTTTATTTCTTTTGATTCTTTTTTTATTTTTATTTTTTGTCTGTTTGAGTTAATTCAAAACAGTGTCTTTAATCTCCGAAATTCTTTATTTCTATTAGTTCAACTCCATTGTTCATACTTTCCAACTTTCCACTGCATTTCATAATTTCCTAAATGTGCCTTGTATTCCCAGACGTTCTGGCAGTTTTTTCTTTTCTTTTTTTTTTTTTTTTCCTCACGCACACCTCTCCTCCCACCACGGTACACAGGAGGGAAAACACAGGGGAAGCTGGCTGAGTGTGGTGACTGACGCTTTTAATCCCAGCACTTTGGGAGGCTAAGGCAGACAGATATCCTGAGGTCAGGAGTTTGAGACCATCCTGGCCAACATGGAGAAACCCCATCTCTACTAAAAAAAAAAAAAGAAAAAAAAAATTAGTCAAGCCCGGTGGTGGGTGCCTGTAATCCTAGCTACTCCAGAGGCTGAAGCAGGAGAATCACTCAGACCTGGGAGATAGACGTTGCAGTGAGCCAAGATCATGACACTGCACTCCAGCCTGGGCAACAGAGCAAGAATCCTTCTCAAAAAAAAAAAAAGAAAAACAACAATAAAAGAGACTATAGGGGAGACACGTGTCATGCTTGATGTCCAGATAGACTCTTCTCTTTCCATGACAGACAAAACCTGTGTGAAGGATTGCCCAGATGAGGACAGCCACCAGTGTGCCTGCTGCCCCAGCTCTTGTGGGACATGAGAAGGGAGACAGCCTGCAGCGTCACTCCTGCAGACTGGGCTGCTTCCAGCTGGGAAAAGAGTGCCTGCTCCAGTGCAGGGAAGGATAAGTGCTCAACACATTTTCCCCCATGTAATTCCACAACCATCCCAGATATCAACCCATTTTAAATTTGAGGAAACTAAGATTCAGAAAACATAGAACCATGTTGAAGTCTCAGTGCTAGAAAGGAGCAAAGATGAACCAATTCATAATAACAGAAGAGAAACAGGAGAGGCAGAGTGACCAAGGGAGTTAACACAAAAGGCTGCTTTTTCTTTGTAATATCTATTTCTCCAGACAATTTTTCGTTAAAATGCTGAACTGCTTTTAAATATTTCTTCATGGTGGTTTTACCTTTCTCTGGTATCTCCTTGAAGAGCTTAATAATAAATCTTCTGAAGTCTTTATCTAATATTTCAAAGATTTCATCTTGGTTAGGATCCATTGCTGGAGAGCTAGTGTAATTCTTTCAAGGAGTTATAGAACCCTGTTTTGTCGTATTATCAGATTTACTTTTCTGCTTCCTTCTCATTTGGGCAGACTGTTTCTTTTAATTTTTCTTGAATTTATGTTTGATTTGACTATTTTTAAAAAATTTCCTTTTTCCTCTTAAGAATGTGACTCTTATCCTTATAGTTAATAGTATCTTATTTTGGTTCTTGATGCTTTCAAGGATGAAGACTTTATAAGAATTACTTGGTTATAGAGAGTCATTGTATGATGGCTTTCTCATATGCTTATTTTAGCAACAATGTGTTTTGTGTGTCAGCAAGTTCACTGTCTCTTATGGGGTTGGAATGATAGAGGTCTCTTGAAGCTTATCTCATTCCTCCATGGTGTGCACTTCTTATTTATTTATTTTTCACCAGTATTTTATTTACTGGTTTGATGGTTTGAGCTTCAGGCCAGTAGGGAATGTGTCCCTGCGTAGAATGTGGCTAAAGCAGGTGGGTGAATGCAATACCCATGGATGGCAGAAGTCTCAGCCTTGACAGAGGTGGCTGGAGGAGCTCTCAGTGAGTCACACTGAGTTCTTACTAGGGAGAAAGCTTGGAGTCACCCCAGTAACTCCTTCCAGGTCGCAGGAAAGCTATCCACCTCTCAGATACACTCCAGTCCCAATGCTCTGGCTATTCAGATGAGACAGGCACTTCTTTTCATCCATAGGAATGCTGATGTTCTAAGTAGAGAGAAATTGTGACTCTATCTCTTGAGCAAGTCTGAACCTGAAGGATGCTACACCTACGGGTATGTAGTCACCCTGACATGTTCCAGAATGGCTATCTATAGCTGTACCCACATCCACCCCCTGTGGGAGATGCCCCACTGTACCTGTGGTAATGGATGAGGGAAGAAAGATGTCCCCTTCTCCAAGACCCTTCATAGGCACCAGAGCTCTCTGATTGTAGAGGTGAGCTCCAGACTCTCCCTGCTGAGCTCAGCACTGCAACTGTGGCTCTGCTGAAAGAAACTTCCCGCCCCTGGAGAGATCTAATGCTCAAGGCCTGCCATCCAGATTATTTTGTCATGTGGGGTATTCTTTGATGTGGTGCACTCCCAGTCTCCTAGGAATGGGAGTCCCTGGGAGCCAGACTGCTGTGAGTGTTTTTGTTCCTCTAGGTCTAGCCACTCAGTGAAGCTACCACACTACAGGCTGGTAGTGGGGAATGCATGCAAAGGATCCAGTAATGTTACCTGTCCTCAAGTCTCCCAGCTGGGAGTAGTAGCATCAGCTCTAATGGGGGTGGCAGGGGAGTGATGGAGTCTCTGTGTGATTCCTTGGTTATACATAGTCTTAGTGTGTTGACTTTCTTCAGTGCTGGTTATAGTAGTCATCAACTGGTCACATGAAGATACTCAGGACCTCCTGGTTAGCCAGAGTGGTGTAGGTGAGGGGGATAGCTGAGGTCATTCAGCCATTTTCTACTTCCTGAGTAGTGTTATTCTACCAGGAGATGTTGTAATGAGCTGTGTTGACTGCCCTCCAGACAATGGGTGGCGCTTGCAGAAGAACACCAGCTGTGATAGTAGCAGTGGGATTTTTGCTTACCTTATGTGGTCCAGGATGGGTCCTCTCATATCTCAGGCAATAGGTGGGGCCATATAGCTCCAAAAAGT
Organism: Macaca fascicularis; assembly: GCF_037993035.2. Lineage (NCBI taxonomy): Eukaryota > Metazoa > Chordata > Mammalia > Primates > Cercopithecidae > Macaca > Macaca fascicularis. The sequence goes on along the minus strand of NC_088391.1, from coordinate 36,143,959 downwards.
TTCTAGTCTTTGTGTTAAGCTCCCAGGGCAACTGGTAAGGCAAAATCAGGTGGGGATTGAAGTAGGTCTGTTTGTGCTCTGACTCTCTGCCTTCAGGGAAAGCAGCAGCTCCTGCGAGTATTGGGGGATGGGGGTGTTTCTCTGGCCATTGGGTTGATGTTCCAGAGGGAAGTGTTGCTGCCTCTGCTTCACAGAAGGGTTTGCGAAAGGAGTGGAGTATAGCAGGCAGCAGCAAACCCCACACAGATCCCACAATTTTGGCAAGACAGATCCACTCCTGCAGTGTTCCACTCACAGCAGCAAGCTAAGTTTCAGGCAGCCCACACCCAGAACTTGCAATTGCCCGGGGTCATAAGCTTTTCCTGTGGAGATCCCAAGTGTGGATCCCATTCACCAGCAAAGCTGGGTGTCCAGCTCCTGTACTTGCAGCTGCAGCCAACTTTTTACTTGTCCTCCACCTCCTGGCCCTAACCAAAGGAGTTAATCCCCACCTGAGGTTATATTGTGGAACACAGTTGAGGACTTCTTTCAACCTGTGACCACTGGCTGAACTATTTGGTTAACTTCTGCAGAGTTCCCCATGGGGAACAATAAGGAATGACTTCCCTTGATCCACACTGTGGATTGGGAGTGTACACAAGGGCGTTCCCACCATTGCTCTTATTTTTATATTCTATGACCTCCCCCAGGTTTTTTCCTGTGCAGGCTGGAGAGAGTTGAGGCCGTCGCCTGTGGCCTGGACTTTCAGGCTCCCTGGTGGAGGGGTGTGTCTTAGAGGCAGTCTCTTCCCCTCTCACATTCTGGGGACTCAGTCCATTACCTGACTCACAGTAAAGGCTGCACCCTGCTGATTCCTTCAAAAAGTCTGTTGATTCATTTGATTTTCTTGCTCAGTTATTGTGTCACTTCTTAAAAAAAGGTCACAGTGTGAATCTACACAGTATTTTTTCCTTTCGAGTGAGGTATGTTAGCAATGCCTCTTATCTGTCATCTTGGAAAAATAAAACAAAACAAAACAAAGGAAAAACCTACTCTGTCTTTTTTGTGTGTTTTTGACAAATATACTCTGAGACTATGTCATGGATAGATTAAAAATATATATATTTTTACCTATGTAACAAACTTGCACATTCTGCACATGTACTGCAGAACTCAAAATAAAAATAATTAAAAAAAAACTTCCACCATTGTGGAAGACGCTGTGGTGATTCCTCAAAGATCTAGAGGCAGAAATATTGTTCAACACAGCAATCCCATTACTGGGTAGATAACCAAAGGAATATAAATCATTCTATTATAGAAGCTCATGCATGCATACATTCATTGCAGCACTATCAGAATAGCAAAAACATGAAATCAACCTAAATTCTTATCAATGATAGATTGGATAAAGTAAATTTGGTACATATATACCATGGAATGCCATGCAGTCATTAAAAGGAACCAGATCATGTCCTCTGTGGAGACATGGATGGAGCTGGAAGTCATTATCCTTAGTGAACTAATGCAGGAACAGAAAGCCAAATACCACACGTTCTCACTTATAAGTGGGAGCTAAATGATGAGAACACATGGACATATGGGGGGCAACAACACACACTGGGGCCTGTTGGAGGGTGGGGTGTGAGAGGACGGAAAGAATCAGAAAGAATAGCTAACAGATGCTGGACTTAATGCCTGGGTGATGAGATGGTATGTGTAGCAAGTCACCATGGCACACATTTACCTGTGTAACAAACCTGCACATGTACCCCTGAACTTAAAATAAAACTTAGAAATTAAACAAAAATAACTAGAATATATAAAATTAACCAGAATAGAGATTAAAAGTTTTTTTTTCTTTAAGCTCTATCAACTGAATGCCAAATATTCCAAATCACTATTTTTATTAATTATTTACAAATTGATTTTAACTATTTCAGGGTGCATATATACTATTTATTAAGCTACTTTTCACTTTGTTATGTTATAAGAATGTATTGATGTTTTTATCTAAGAGATTGTATAATTAATACTAATTACATTGCATACTCTTTTCATAAGACATCAGAATTATCTTTAAGAAAAGGCTTAAGGATCATTTGTCTTCTCTATTTTATTTTGAATTATCTTACTGTTTAAAATGACATAATATTAATATATTGGCATTAGAAATATTCTTACTTTTCATCATTATTGAAATAATTTGACCACATATCAAAGACGTTTACATGTTCATATTAGCTCATTTTAATACCTTAAATATAATTTTGTCCTATACTCCTGTGGAAGCTCGAACTATTATTTTTGGATGTTGGGGAGAAGACTACATCTTTAAAAAGACAAAACTTAAGTTTAAAACTCAAAAAAAATATTAAGAGTTTGATGTTTGAGCAAATTATATTCTTTCTGGGGGTAATTTAGTACTTTATTGGTCTTTTTGGATTTGAAAAAATCTTTAAAAACATTTTCTTCTTTTTTCTTCATGACAACAGTAGCAAGACAACTAAGCAAAGGTTAATTACTTGCACTATCATTGGATATAAATGCTTATATCCATTAGAAATGCTTATAGCTAACATTTCTTTCCCTGCAAAGAACATTACCTCTCAGAGTGTAGAATATTTATCATTTCATTCAAATAGCTTATTGAATAAGGTCACTTTAAGAGTCTACTCTATTTAAACAGTCACAAAATTTTCTCCCTTTTTATTGATATGTAATTAACATACAATACAATTTACCCTAATGTATATAATTCAATTTTTTAATCTTCACAAAATTTTACAACCATCGCTAGTATCTAATTCTAGAATATTTTCATCACCTCATAGCCATCAGCAATAGTACCTCATACCTCCCGCCCACATTCTCCTGGAAACTACTTGTTGTGGTTTAAGTATGATTTATTTGTTCCCACCATATCTCATGTTGAAATTTAATTTCCAGTGTTGGAGATGAAACCTAATGGGAGATGTTTTAGTCATTAGGGCATATCCCTCGTGAATAGATTAATGCACTTTCTCAGGGTGGAATAAGCTCTCACTTTATTAGTTCCCACAAGAACTTGTATTTTAGTCAAAATGGACTAAGAGCCTGGCTCCTCCCCTTCTCTCTTTTGTCTGCTTCTGGCCATGTAATCTCTGCACACACAGGCTCCCGTTCTCCTTCCACCATGAGTAAAACAACCTGAGGCCTTCACCAAAACCACAAAGATGCTGGTGCCATGCTTCTTGTACAGTCTGCAAACTACAAGATAAATAAACCTCTTTATCTTTATAAATTACCCAGCATCATATATTCCTTTATAGTAACACAAAGTGGACTAAGACATTACTAATAAACTTATTGCTTGTACAGACTTGCCAATTCAGAATATTTAATATGAATTAAACCATGCAATGTATGGCCTTTGTATCTGGTTTCTTTCACTTAGCATATTTTCAAGGTTCATTTGTTTTGTTTCATGCGTCAGTAATTATTTTTGCAAGGCTGAATAATATTCCATTTTACAGATTAGACCATATTTTGTTGTCTATTCATCAGATTTTCACTTGGGTTGTTTCCTGTTTTTGTTACTATAAAGTTGCTGTGGACATTTGGGTCTACATTTCTCTGTGGACATGTTTTCAGACCTCTTGATTCTATAGCTAGGAGTGAAATTGCTGGGTTATAATAATTCTATGTAAAAGTTTTTGTGAAAGTAGAAAATCATTTTTCTGAAGCACTTGTACGATTTTATATTTCCACCAGCAGTCTATAAAGATCCCAATTATTTCACATCCTTGCTAACACTTGTTCTTGTTCCTGTCCATCATGTCTAACCATAGCCATTCTGGGTGGTATGAAAATTTTACTGTTTTGCTTTTTATTTTCCTAATGTCTAATGATATTGAGCATCTCTCCATGTACTTGTTGTTCATTTGTACCTATCCTTATCCCAGTACTACATTGTCTTGATTAATATATCTTTGTAGTAGGCTTTGAAATTGGAAAATGTGAGCGTATTTCATTTTTCAAAATTTTTTGGTGGGATTATTCTAGGTTTCTTGCATTTACATATGAATTTTAGAATAAATTTGTCTATTTGTGCATAAGGGTCAGCTGGCATTTTAATAGAGATTGTATTGAATCTGTAGATTAATTGGAGCATATTGTCATCTTAACTATATTAAGTTGCAACCCATTAGTAGGAGGTCTTTCTGTATTTATTCAAGTTTTCTTATATTTTTTAAACAGTATTTTGTAGGTTTTAGTTTATGAGGATTACATTCTTTGTTAAATTTGTTCCTAATTATTATACTTTTTTTGACGTTACTGTAAACGGATTTTTAAAAAAATTTTTATTATTCATGTGTAACCTTGTATCATTAATGTTGCTATACTTGTTTACAAGCTTAAATAATTGTTTTTAGTGTGTTTGTTTGAAATTTTTGTATACACCAAAGGCTTTTAAAATTGGGAAGAATTCTACTCCTTCTATTGCTATCTGAATACATTTTATTTATTTATTTTTTTGCCCTATTGTGCTGACTGGAATCTCTAGTACAAGATTTTCCGTCTGTTTTTATTGAAGTTTGATGTTAGCTATGGGTATTATTATACACCCTTTAGCTGATTGAAAAAGTTTCTTTCTGATCCCAGTTATTGAGTGTTTTGTTATGAAAGCGTGTTAGATTTTGTCAAATGCTTTTTTGATGTAACTGTTGAGATAATCATATATTTTGTTTGTTTTTTCCTTGTTATCCTAATGAGATGGTTTATTATTTTGATCAGGTTTCATATATTAAATTAAACATGCATTCCTGGAGTAAATCTCACTTAGTGATGTTGGAGAAGCCATTTTGTATGTTACAAGATTTGGATTGCTAGCATTTCGTTGATGATTTTTGTATCTATATTAATGAGGGACATGAGGGATATTGGTTTGTTGTTTCCTTTCTTGTGACAACTTTCTACTTTTAGTATCAGTGTAATACTGGCTGCATAGAATGAATTGAGAAGTGTTTCCTCCCATTCTATTTTTTTTTTTTTTTTTTGAAGAATTTTCACAGGATTCTTTTAATCCTTCTTTAGATATTTGGTTAAATTTACCAGTGAATCCATTTTGTTTTTTGCTTTTACTTGTAAACACAATGGCTACAAGTTAAATCGCCTTACTTGTTATGAATCTATTTAGATTCTCCATTTCTTCCTGAGTCTATCCCAGGACTTAGAATCACTCCAGAAATATGTTCTGGGCTTATCTAATTTTTATCATACAATTTTTCATAGTATACTCATAGTTTTTTTTCCTGTAAGACAGGTAGTAATGTCTGTCTAGCTTTTCTGATTGTAAATGGATTCCTATCCTTTTTTGCTTAGTCAATATAAATAGATTTTTGTCAATTTTGTTAAAGTTTTTGAAAAAACAACTTTTGGCTCATCTATTGTTCTTTTTATTCTATATTTTATTTATTTCTGCTATTATTCCTTTTTTTCTTCTGCTTGATTTGGATTTGCTATGTTCTTATAGTTTCTTAAGGTAGTAGGTTGGTTATTTGTGGTACTTCTTTTTAATACAGAAGTTTATAGCTATATACTTCTATATGAAAACTGTCTTCACCTTCTATGCATTTATCAAAACATCACATGTACCTCATAATTATATAGATCCACTATGTATCCATAAAAAATAAAAATTAAAAAAACTGTCTTGATTGTATTACATGTTTTGATATGTTGTGTTTTCATTTTCATTGATCTCTAAGTATTTTTCTAATTCCCATTGTTATTTATTCTTCAGAATATTTACTATTTAGAAGAGTTCTGTTTAATTCTTGCATATTCATGCATTTCCCAAATCTTTTTGATATTTATTTCTAATTTAATTTCATTGTATTCAGAAAACTTATTTCATGTGATTTTTTTTTTACATTAATTGATACTTATTTTTATGAGATAACATATAGTCTGTCCTGGAGAATGTTTAATGTGAAGTTGAGAAAAATGTGTATTCCTCTGTTGTTGGATTGAATATACTGTTAGGTTCAGTTGGTTTATACTTTTTTGTTTGCTTGTTTGCTTGCTTATTTGAGATGGAGTCTCGCTCTTGTTACCCAGACTGGAGTGCAATGGCACAATCTCGGTTCACTGCAACCTCCAACCCTCAAGTTCAAGCGATTCTCTTGCCTCAGCCTCCTGAGCAGCTATGATTACAGGCGCCTGCCACCACGCTCGGCTAATTTTTATATTTTTAGTAGAGATGGGGTTTCACCATGTTTTCCGGGCTAGCAATTATATCTGCTACAGAAATTGAGGCATGAAAGATCCAATTATTATTATTATTTTTTTTACTAGTTTTTACTTTAGTTTATTTTCCAAAGCTGTTTTACTTTCTGTTTCAGTTTTAAAGAATAATTTTTCTATACAATACAAAACTTGGATAATGCCATTTGTTTTGCTTTGTTCTGTTTCATTTTTAATCCTTTGGATATACCATTCCATCACCTGCTGCCCCCATGTTTTCTGATAAGATATCATAGGATAATTCTTTTGCGGATCCCTTGTCCATAAGGTGCTGCTTCCCTTTTGCTAGTCTCAAGATTCTTTCTTTGGCTTTGATTTTGACGTACTTCTATTTGAATTTATTTATTTCATTTTTTTTTTAGACAGAGTCTTGCTCTGTGACCCAGGCTGGAGTACAGTGGCGCGATCTCGGCTCACTGCAAGCTCCGCCTCCCGGGTTCACGCCATTCTCCTGCCTCAGCCTCCCGAGTAGCTGGAACTACAGGAGCCCGACACTACGCCCGACTAATTTTTTTGTATTTTTAGGAGAGACAGGGTTTCACTGTGTTAGCCAGGAAGGTCTCGATCTCCTGACCTCATGATTCCCCCGACTCGGCCTCCCAAAGTGCTGGGATTAGAGGCGTGAGCCACCACTCTATTTGGATTTATTTGGGCCTATTTTATTTGGAGTTCAGTGAGATACTTAGAAGCATAAGTTAATATTTTCCACAAAACTTGCGAGTATGTGGTCATTATTTCTCCAACCTCTTTCTGCCTTTGTATCCTTTCTGAGACTCCGAGTTTGTGTAGATTGGGATGGTGGTTTTTGTTCCAGAGATCTTTTCACTTTTAAAAATTTGTTTTGTCTTTCTGCCTCTCAAACTGGATAATCTTTACCTATCTATTGTCCCAGATTTACTTATTTTACCTTCTACCTGCTAATATTTGCAATTAAGCCCCTAATAAATTTTTCATTTTATTTATTGTTCTTTTCAGCTATGGAATTTCTATTCAGTTCCTTTTTGTAATGTCAGCATCTTCAATTGTATTATTTACTTGGAAAAGCATTATTCTCATACTCTCATTAGTCCTCTAGACATGATTTCCTTTTGTTTCTTGATAATATTTAAAATAGTCAATTTAAAGTCTTTGTATAGTCAGTCCAATGCCTCTGCCTCCTGGGAGAAAATTTATTTACATAGCTATTCTTTTTATTTTTTTTCTGTATATATGTTATAATTTCTTGTTTCTTTGCATGCTTTTCATGAATACTGGACATTTTGAATAATATATAATTTCTTGTTTCTTTGCATTTTTTTTTCATGAATATTGGACATTTTGAATAACATGATGTGGCTACTCTGGAAATCGGATTATATCTCTTGGTCAGGATTTTCTGTTGTTGCTCTTTGTTGTTGGTTTCTGTTTGGTGACTTTGGGAACTAATTCTCTAAAGTCTATACAGCAGTCCTCTTCTATTCATGATTCCACTTTCTATGGTTTCAGTTACCTGCATTCAACTGTAGTGCAAAAACATTAAATGGAAAATTCCAAAAATAAACAATTTATAAATTTTAAATTGCATGCTATTTGGAGGTGTAATGAAATCTTACCTGGTCCATCCACCCAGGGTGTGAATTACCCTTTCATACAGTGTATCAACACCATATACATCCACAACCAATTAGTTATTTAGTAGCCATCTTGGTTATCTGTTTATTTGTAATGGTATGGTAGTGTTTCTGTTTATGTAACTCTTACGTTGTTTAATAATGGCTCCCATACACCAAGAGTAGTTATACAAACAACCAGATATCCCAAAGGAAAGGCATACAGTGCTTTCTTTAAGAGAAAAAGTAAAAGTTATTGACTTAATTAGGACAGAAAATAATCACAAAGTGAGGTTGCTATGATCCATGGTAAAAACACATTTTCTATTTATTTATAGTATACATAGGGTTTGGTATTAACTATGATTTCAGGCGTCAAGTAGGAGTCCTGGATTGTATCCCCCATGTATTCTATTCATGTATGGCCTCTAAACATAAGTTAGCTGAGTGGTCAGCTAGTGATTACGTAGAAATTTTATTAAGTGCCTGGTACCAGTAAGTCACCCAGAACTGAGAGATTCATTGTTTATTGAGGCACATATTCAATACTCAGGTAGGATGTTTAAACTCTGCCTTAGATTCACTTCCTGATTTTATAGATCCTCATAATTAGCAAGAGGTGATAATTTAGGGACTTACAGGTTTTCCTGAGCATAAGAATAGGCCTAGTTATGAACAGAACCTATGAATGCATATGACTTTCTAGATTTTCAGGAATATTTTAGTGTTTTGAAAGACGCTTATGAACATCTCATTCCCTTGTTTTTCTTTTTAAACTTTCGATTAGCCTATTGCTTTCTCAATTTGTTATCAGCCATCTCCATTAGCAATTTTTTTTCTTTTTTTCAGGCAGCAGTAATTTAAATCAATTGCTTCTGATTATTTTGAATAATGCCTCCAGACAAAAGCTTGTTAAAAATATTCAAGTCAGTCAAATAAAGACTAAAAGAAGTGGGGTTTTGCAAAGAACCAGAAAGCGGGTGAAGTAATGGCAATTGTATGGAAATGGGGCTTTGAAGGAACCCTGAGACATTCTGTTCCCTCAGTGGCTGGAAGGTTGTTGGTTTTCATCATAAAGGTTATTAATTTTTAAGGTTACTATTTTAAAGGAAGTAAAGGAATAGGAATAGGGCAAGTTAAAATGCCATAAAACTTATTATTCTGATATTCAGTTGTTTTCCTTGATAAAGGTTTTCAAGATTGCTGTAAGAAGTTAATTTCCAGAATTACAAAAATATCGATTCTGATATTTTTGCCATTGATTTTGTTTCTTTTACAAAGGAGAGAATTTTTGAATTTTTTATTCTGTCATTCTCACTGTTGTCACCTCATGGTTTTATTACTTGATGACTATAAACCAATGATAATATAACAATTACAGTATATTCTTATGTCAATTGTACTTTTTTCTTTGATAGTTCCTATATAAATGTTAACAAAAAATTTAGCAGCTGTAGATGATAGACAAACCACCCATCTGTCACTTCCCCATTCTTCCATCATTTTCAACACACACACACAGACACACACACACTCTTTATGTCTACTCTCAGACTAATGTACTTTATCTTGGAATACTATAATCAAATGTTGTGCTTCACTGTAAATGTGCTTTTTCCACTAATATATTCTAGATAGCTTTATACATATTCTAGTATCTCTAAAATTTGAACACAGGTTGACTATATACTTGTCTCCTTCTTCCCCATATCAAGAGAAATTATGTTATCATTTGTGCATACATATATCTCAAATCAATTAAGGCTCAACTTTACATTATGACCATAATCAACCTCTAAATGACACTTTATTCGGAAATAAAATCTTTCAGATTAAGTATTATTTTGCAGTTAAATTATATGTTGTTTTAAGTTAAAATTAGTTTTAAAAGTGATTTTAATCTTTAATTTTATAACAGAAATAAGAATAGTAATATTCAAAAAAAACCTTTTGAGTGATATAAAAATTTCAAATCTCCATTCATTCATTCAATGTAATTTATTCAAAATTAAGTTAAAGATTAAGTTCCCTATATTGACCTTAACATCTTACCAATGGTTTCGCAAGAAAGTAACTACTTATATCTATCTTAGATAGAAGATTAATGTGTCTTTCAATATTAATTTAAAAGATTATTTTCTAGGGAAATTTATTATTTTATCATTTTCAATTGTTACAGGATATATTTTTCACTAAATATGACAACACACTTCCAAAAGCCATAAAAACAATTATATTACCAAAACTACAATAAGCAGGATGAGGACTAATAAGTGTGTACAGACAGTGCACTAACATTATCCACTAATTTTCCATAGGAAAAAATTTTCTAAGGTATAGTTTACATTTTAGATCCATGATCTGCTAATGATAACTCAGGGGCTGACCTTCCACAGATTTTGTCAAACTGATTTAAAATATCTGTGGTAAAATTGAATTATTTGGTTAAAAAACAACATTCCTTCCAAGAAATAGACTTTTTATTTTTACTGTTAGAAGTCCCCTCTGTTTGGAGGAGCAAACTAATCCCTGTTCCTCATTCCTCAACAGTACTCCTAGGCTATAATTGTGTTTACTCTCTCTTGATTTTATCTATCACATTATGAATTACATTTATTTCCCTAAACAATGTACTATTTTGTTATAGATGTTTTCAAAATAAAATCATGTTGAATTTATTCTCTTGCGGCTTGTTTTCTCTATTATGTTATTGAGACTTATCTACATTGTTGAATGTAGTGTTTATTTTGCATTTACTTTCACATCTTTATCATTTTCAATTGTAGGAATGAAATGAGATGTATTTATATAATCTTCTGCCATTTAGACTGTTTCTTGTATTTTGCTATTGAGAACAGTATTAATAAAATCATGCTTTTACAGGCTTCCTGGTGAAAAACTGTAACCTTATTTAAGATATACATCCAGATAAGAAACTGCTGGATCAGGGTATGTGCATGTTTAACTTTACTAGGCAATACCACTTGTTTCTTCTACTTAAAAAAAAATATATCTATATCTATATCTCTATCTATCTATCTATCTATCTATCTATCTATCTATCTATCTATATCTGTATCTGTATCTTTATATACACCAGGCAAATATTTGAGAATACTCTCACATCCTTTGTTCTCTCCTTACCATTGATATACATTGACGTATATTATAATTTCATGCTAGATTATTATTGCTATATAATATTTTTTCTATGGTCTCATCTATTTTAAGATAACATTTTAAAATACTTAAAATTATTTAATCAACTTTATTTCACATATTTCTCACAACATCTTCTGAATATATTTTATTGTATACATGCTTTATTCAAAGCGGTTTTTGAATATTTGACCATGTATATCAGATACTCAGGGAATTTTTATGTCTGAGCATACGCTTAATGTAACAGTTCTATTAACATTCTATTCTTCCAATATTTATAAAGTTTGCATAAATTTATCTGGTATTATCACTGAAAAATCTTACATCATTCTGAGTTTTTAAATAATAAATACTCTTTTCTTCTGGAAGATTTTATAATTTTACTTTTTGTCATTGATATTTTATATTTTACTAGTGGTGTCAAGATTCGAAAATTCTTTTATTTCTCCTCTTTGGCATTTTAAGGGATCTTTAAATATGAAGACCTACATGTATTTTATTTTTTAAATCTGGTATGATATTTCTCTTATCTGTTTAGATATTTCTGATGCCCAGTTTTTGATATTTTCTTATTCTATAAGTCCCATGATCCAGGTGTTAAAACTTCTGCATTAGTTTTCAATTCTCTTCACTTTTCTTATATGTTATTAGTTAGTTTTCATTGTATTCCTGGGAGAACTTTTTAAGTTCTACAATTCCAGTTATATGTTTCAATATAATATTCAGTTTTAAAGTTTGTTCCTCATGAGTAATCATTCTCTAATTATCCTATCTGCCATGGTTTTTAACTCTTTAATTTTCTGTATGTATTTTGCTTGGGTATTTATCTTTTATTTTCATTTACCATAGTGCTGGTAGATGTATCGCTTTGTGTTTAATTTTTTGCTTCTTATTGAATCTGTGATCCAGCCCATTGATTTTGCTTATAGATATATATGAGATATATATATACACTATATATAAATATATGCAATATATAAAACATATATATATATGCTTATGAGCTCATGTTTCTTGCAGTAAGCATTAGATAAGGACCACAGGCCATCCTACAGTGTGTATCAGCACAGTGACCACAAAAAAAGAACTAGGTAAAAATAAGTTCTGGAGCAGATAGACCCAGGCATGAGAAAACACCATGAGCAGCCTTCCGAGGTGTGCTGATTTTAACCCTATGTCTACCAACTCAACAGGGATAAGATACCACCTCTAAGGGCAGGCTCTGAATGTCCTAAAACAAGATGCCAATCACTGATACTTGTGGAGCTAAATCATTTTCTGATATTATCCATAGTCATCTTTCTAGTTTTAAGGAGTCCTAACATTCTTGGCCAAATGGAATTAAATTGTCTGCATAGTTGCTGAAAATAGAAAGTAACTAAGTTTACTCATGTCAGTTGTTTTCAATCTTTCAATCTATAGGCTTTTTCTTGCCCCAAATAACCTTTTCATAATATAATTCAAGTCATATTCTGGACACCATTACCACGGTCAAGAATAGCTAGCTAAAATTCTTCATGAATTTCCTAGAAACAAAAAATCAGACTATGATGTTATTTGGCTGTGTTGATTGTTTAGTTTACAGAAAATTTCTAATGTACTCCATAATTTCATTATCATATACATAGTGATTCATCATAGTTCAACAATATGTTTATACACAGAATTTTAATAGACTTCCAGATGAAGGGAAGCACATACCCGTTATTGGCTACTAAGTGTGTATGTATTCTATTACAGTGTGTAAGATAATTGAGGGTGTTAAATTCTGCTAAGTATGCTATAATTTTCTTGTAATGTAGCAAATATGTATATAGAAATATACATTTTAAAGATAGTCTTCGATTTCAGCATTTTAAAAATAATTATCAATTCAAATCAGTGCAGCTCAAATTAGTATATTTAATTCCATGTTTGAATATGACATCCTCCTTATTAATACTGGCCCTGCACTAGGAGTGATGTTGCTAGTATAGTCAGTGATGCATATTTAAGGGAAGGCAATATCTAATTCCTGAATATTCTTCCCTCTGAGAAAAGAGGCTTTGTATAGACCTTTGTGAAAATGTTCTCTCAGTCACCCACGATGACAAGCTGTGCTGCATTCAGTCTTTATAGTTATTGCTTAGAAATATGGTCATTGTCAGAAAACCAGACCTTTAGATTCACGTCTACTTTTATTCATCAATAAGTAGTATAAAGAGGGCAAGGCTGATGATGCAGTAAATTTAAAAACTAACATGTTTGTATGTGAATGATTTACAAATGATGTAAATTTAAATGACTACTGACATAATTAGAGATTCTTGTGTTACAAAATTGGTTTGAAAATTTCAGAGAATTGTAGACACCTCTTTTCTGTTTTTTTTTTCAAAGTGGTAAAATTTGTACTTTTAAAATATTATATGTGAGAGACTATGAGTGGTGTATTAGGTATATATACATATTTATGTAGTTAAATTTAACTGCATTCATTACAGAAAGTATATATTTAATTTTCTTACTATAAATTTATATATTTTTTATTTCTTATTTCAGGCTGGTGAGTAATTGACTACCTATGGGGCTGTCTTTAGAGGTATATTTCATAAATAACTACATTTCTCTAGGAAATATCTATTTAAAACCAGTTCTTACAAGTTTTACAGCTCTGAAGCATGATCTATAAAAATTTCATGCTCCTGGGTAGATTCTAGTATTAGCTTCAAATAATCACTAAAAGCCCCTTTTACAGCAGATATAATTTTAAACCAAGCAGCATCTCCCAAGTCTAATGAATCTCTCTTCCTTACCTAGTCACTTTCATGAATCTCTCTGATGCACACAAGATGAATCTCTCTTTGATCCTAACATTAAGTGTGTGAATGAGAGTGAGATCCAATAACCATCTCAAATGTGAAGTCTCAAATATCTACTGTTTTTTTAAATCATGAATTTATCACTCCAATTTCTTTATTTTTTATCATGAGTTTATCTCTTTAATTTCTTTGTATCTCGGATTTCATCAGCAACCACTTCTGGCTACACTAATGCTCTCTTAGCACAATCTTGTTTGTCATAATTCAATAATGAGGAATAGAATTTATTAAGTGACTATAATTATCCTTATGGAAGGAAAGCAAAAACACATTATTAGAGTTCATTCAACCTACTTTAAATAAAAATGCATAGATATACGGGTTCATTGTATATTTATGAATTATTATGATTTTGTTACCAAATTAATGTGTTATTCCGCCCAAATAATTTACTTTTTAATCGAATGGAAACTTTTAGAGTTTAGGAAGGAAAGAAAATATATAACACTAACTCTTTGGGTGAGTCTTTTCTAAAGAGGATGTTGAGATGCATGGAGCTTACATTTAAACATGGCTTATATGAAGATTTCTTCCAAGAATAAAAACTTTAAAAATTCAAAAAACTTGTATCTCATGTCATTTCCCAATTTAATCTAGCATATATCACTGCATTTTGTCCTTCTTTGGGCCTCGCCGAAACAGGTAGTATAATGATACAGCCCAGGAACATGAGGACATTATAAGGGGGATGATCAAGGCTTATATTAAGAGAGGAAATTAAATTGGTGTACTTCAAATTGGTCCTACTGAGGCACTCCTCAAGTATTTTTGTATAATACTGATAATGCACTGTGTAATTCAGAGCAGATAATCTGAATAACTTTAAATGGCATATTCATTTCAAAAAATTCTTATATAGGTGATATATTCTCTTGCCATTATTTTAAAATCCTTTAAAAAAAGCCTATTCCAGGTTGGGGTTACATGTTTAGATTTGTTATATAAGCAAACTGTGTGTCACATTTAAATTTGGCTTTTTTTAATTAGATAATTTTTTTCACCCGGGTAATAAGCATAATGCCAGATGGGCATTTTTCCTGATCCTCTTCCTCCTCCGACCTTTCACCTTCAAATAGACCCCAGTGTCCATTATTCCTCTCCTAGTATTCATGTGTTCTCATTGTTTAGCTCCCACTTACTTATAAGTGAGAACGTGCAGTTTGTAGTTCTCTGTTCCTGTGTTAGTTTCTTTAGGATAATGGCCTTTAGCTCTATGCATGTGGCTGAAAAGGACTTAATCTTGTTCTTTCTTATGGCTGTATACTATTCCATGGTATACTTGTACTACATTGCTTTATGTATCCTACCATCAATAAGTGTTTATGTTGATTTCATATCTTTGGTATTGTGAATAGTGCTGCAGTAAACATTCACATGCATGTGTATTTAGGGTAGAACAATTTATTTTCCTTTGGGTACATGCCCAATAGGAGAATAGCGGACTTAAATAATTCTGCTTTAAGTTCTCTGAGGAATTGTCACACTGATTTCCACAATAGCTGAACTAATTCACACTCCTATCAGCAATGTGTAAGTGTTCCTTCTGTCCACATCCTCACCAACATCTGTGATTTCTTGACTTTTTAAAGGTAGCCATTCTGGCTTGTGTAAGATGGTATCTATTGTGGTTTTGACTTGCATTTGTCTAATGATTAGTGATGGTGAATGTCTTTTCATATGCTTATTGCCCACATGTATGTCTTCTTTTGAAAAGTATCTATTCATGTTCTTTACCCACTTTTTAATGGAGTTATTTGTTTGTTGCTTGTAAATTTAAGTTCCTTATAGATTATGGATATTAGACTTTGGTTGGATGCGTAGTTTGTATGTATTTTGTCCCATTGTGCATGTTGTCTGTTTACTCAATTTGTCATTTATTTTGCTGTGCAGAAGCTCTTTAGTTTAATTAGATCTCATTTGTTAATTTGTTTTTTGTTGCAATTGCTTTTAATGTTGTCATCATGGAATGTTTGCCAAGTCTTATATCCAGAATTATATTTCCTAGGTTATCTTCCAGGGTTTTCACAGTTTTCTGTTCCACATTTAAATCTTTAATTAATCTTGAGTTGATGTTTTTCATATGGCAAAAGGGTGGGATGCAATTTCAATCTTCTGCATATGGCTAGCCAGGTAAATCTGGCACCATTTATTGAATAGAGAGTCCATTCTCCATTCTTGTTTTTGTCAGCTTTGTTGAAAATCAGGTGGTTGAATGTGTATGGCATTATTTCTGGGTTCTCAATTCTGTTCCATTGGTTTACGTGCCTTTTTCTTTTTACCATATCACACTGTTTTTGTTACTGTAGCCTTGGAGTATAATTTGAAGTCAGGTAATGTGATGCCTGCAGTTTTGTTCTTTTTGCTTAGGGTTGCCTTGGCTATTCAGGTTCTTTTCTAGTTTCACATGAATTTTAAAATATTATTTCTAATTCTGTGAAGAATGTAATTGGTAGTGTGGTAAGAATAGCACTGAATCTGTAAATTGCTCCAGGCAGTATGGCCATTTTAACACTACTAATTTTTTCTATCCATGAGCTTGTCATATTTTTTCTATTTGTTTTTGTCATCTTTAATTTCTTTGAGTAGTGTTTTGTAATTCTCATTGTAGAGATCTTTCCACTTCGTTGGTAATTGTATTCTTCAATTTTTAAAACTAATTTTGTGGCAATTGTGAATGAAATTCTATTTCTGATTTGGCTTTCCACTTGTCCGTTGTTGGTGTATAAGAATGCTACTGATTTTTCTATGTTGATCTTGTATTCTGAAACTTTGCAGAAGTTCTTCTTAAGCTCAAGAAGCTTTTGAGCAGAGACAATGGGGTTTTCTACATCTAGAGTCACATTGTCTGCAAACAGAAATAGGCTGACGTTCTCTCTTCATATTTGAATGTCTTTTATTTCTTTCTCTTGACTGATTGCTCTGGTCAGGACTTCCAATATAGTGTTGTATTGTGCCAGTTTTCAAGAGCTTTTGCCCATTCAGTATGTTGGCTGTGGGTTTGTCATAGATGGTGCCTATGATTTTGAAGTATATTTCTTCAATGCCTAATTTATTGAGGGTTTTTAATATGAAAGGAAGTTGAATTTTATCAAAAGCCTTCTCTGCATCTATTGAGATAATCATGTGGTTTTTGTTTCTATTTCTGTGTTTCTGATGAATCACATTTATTGATTTGCTTATGTTGAACTAACCTTGAATCCCAGAGATAAAGCCCACTGGAACATAGTGGATTAGTTTTTTGATGTGCTGTTGGATTCAGTGTCCTACTATTTTGTTGAGGATATTTGCATCTATGTTCATCAAAAATATTGGCCTGTACTTTTTTTGTTTCTTGTGTCTCTACCAGGTTTCGGTATCAGGACAATGCTGGCCTCATAGGATGAGTTGGGGGAGGAGTCCTTCCTCCTCAATTTTTTTTGTAAGAGTTTCAATAAGAATGGTACCAGCTCTTTATATACATCTAGAACAATTCGACTGTAAATTCATCTGGTCCTGGGTTTTTTGGTTGGTAGGCATTTTTTTCAGATTTCATTTTGGTAGTTGCTATTGTTCTGTTCAGAGATTCAATGTCTTCCTCCTTCCATCTTGGAAAGTTGTATGTGTTCAAGAATTTATTCATTTCTTTTAGATTTTCAAGTTTGTGTTCAGAGAGATATTTATAGTAGTCTCTGTGGGGGGTGGTTTTTTTTACTTTCTGTGTGGTTAGTGGTAATGCCCACTTTGTCATTTTTAATTGTGTTTTGTGTTTATTTGGATTTTTTTTTTTTTTTTTTTTTTTTTTTTTTTTTTTTTTTTTTACTATTATAGCTAGCAGTCTATCTATCTTATCCTTTTATTTATTTATTTATTTTTTTAAAGAAAGTTCTGGTGTTGTTGATCATTTCTATAGCTTTCTGTGTCTCAATTTCCTTCTGTTTAGCTCTGATTTTGGTTATTTCTTGTCTTCTGCTACCTTTGGGACTTATTTGCTCTTGCTACTGTAGTTCTCCCAGTTGCAATGATAGATCATTAATTTGAGATCTTTCTAACTTTTTAATATGGGTGTTTAGTGCTACAAACTTCCCTCTTAACATTGCCTTAACTGTGCCCCAGAGATTTTGGTATGTTGTTTCTTTGTTCTTTTTAGTTTCAAATAATTATTGACTTCTGCCTTAATTATATTGCTTACCCAAAAGTTATTCAGGAGCAGGTTGTTTAATTTTCATGTTAGTGTATGTTTTTGAGTGACTTCCTTAGGATTGATTTCCATTTTTATTGTGCTGTAGTCTGAGACTATGTTTTGCATAATTTATATTTTTTTTAAATTTGCTGATTATTGTTTTATGTCTGATTGTGTGGTTGATTTTGGAGTATGTGCCATGTGGCAACAAAAAGAATGTTTATTATTTTGTTTTGGCTGAGGAGTTCTGTAGATGTTGATAACATCCATTTGGTCAAGTGGTGCGTTCAGCTCCTGAATATCTTTGTTAGATTTCTGCCTCAATGATCTCTTTAACACTGTCAGTGGGATATTGACTTCTTCCACTATTACTGTGTGGAAATCTATGTCTATGTGTAGGTCTCTAAGAACTTGCTTTATGAATCTGTATGCTCCTGTGTTAGGGGCATATTTATTTAAAATAGGTTTTCTTGTTGAATTGAATCCTTTACCATTATATATTGTCTGTCTTTATTTTTTATCTTTGTTTGTTTGAAGTCTATTTTGTCTGAAATTAGAATTGTGACCCCTGCTTTTTTGTTTTCTTCTTTCCAGGTAGATTTTTCTCCATCCCTTTATTTTGAGCCCATGTATGTCACTACATGTGGAAGGGGTCTCTTGAAGACAGTATACCATTAGGTCTTGCTTCTTTATCCAGCTTTCCACTTTGTACCTTTTAATTGGGGCATTTAACTCATTTACTATCAAGGTTAGTATTGATATGTGCAGGTTTTTCCTGTTATTGTGTTTTTAGCTAGTTATTATGCAGACTTGTTTGTGTGGCTGCTTTATAGTGTCACTGGTTTGTATACTTAAGTGTGATTTTAGTGCTCCTTTCAGGATCTCTTGTAAGGCAGTTCTGGTGGTATTGGATTCCCTAAGGATTTGCTTATCTGAAAAGAATCTTACTTATCCTTCACTTGAGCAAGCAACTTTGGTTGGGTATAAAATTCTTGTTTGGATTTTTTTTTTTTTAATAATAATGATGAATATAGGTCCCCAATCTCTTCTGGCATGTGTGGTTTCTGCTATTAGCCTGATGTGGCTTCCTTTGTAGGTGACCAACGCCTTCTCTCTAGCTTCCTTTAAAGTGTTTCCTTTCATTTTTGATCTTGGAGTAACTAATAATCATGGGTTTTGGGGATGCTCTTCTTCTATAATACCTTGCAGGGTTTCTCTACATTTTTTAGATTTAAATGTTGGTTTCTCTAGAGATGTTGGGGAAATTTTCATGGATGATACCCTGAAGGATGTTTTCCAAGTTGCTTGCTTCTCCCTGTCTGTTTCGAGGTCAACCTTGAGTTGTATATTCGTTCTCATACATACTCCTTTATTTCTCAGAGGTTTTGTTCATTCTTTTTCATTATTTTGTGCTTGTTTATTTGAGTGCATTATTTCAGGGAGCAAGTCTGAGCTCTGAGATTTTTTCAGCTTTGTCTATTCTGCTGTTAATACCTATGACTGCATTATGCAATTCTTATAATATGTTTTTCAGCTCCATTAGATCAGTTAGGTTGGTTTTTGTGATGACTATTTTGTCTATGATCTCCTGTATCATTTTATTTTGATTCTTAACTTCCTTAGATTTGGTTTCAACATTCTCTTAAATCTTGATAATCTTCATTCCTATCCATATTCTGAATTCTGTTTCTGTAATTTCAGCCATTTCAGCCCTGTTAAGAACACTTGCTTGGGAACTAGTCAGGTTGCTGGGAGGAAGGAAGGCACTCTGAGTCTTTGAGTTGTCAGATTCCTTGTACTGTGGCTTTCTTAACTGTGGCTTTCTTATTTGTGTGGGCTGATGTTCCTTCAGTCTTTGAAGTTGCTAGACATTGAATGAAATTTTTTGCTTATTTTTTTTTTCTTCTTTAATGCCCTTAGGTGTTTGGTTTTGGAATAAGGTGGGTTCAGTTCACTAGCTTTGATTCTAGTTCACTCCTATGTCAGGAAGGAGCCCCTTTAATTACTATGAACACCCGCCTTGCCATCTGATTGCTTTCTGGGACAAAGGCAAACTGTGCCAGCTGGCTGAGTTCCCACAGAAGTGGGACCTGTGGGCCAGAAGTTCTAGCAGGCAATGCCCAACTGACTACCAGTGGTGGGGTTGAGTGGAGCCACGTGCTCTGCATCCTGGATGCTGGAGTCACATGCTCTGCATTATGGGATGACAGGACACTGTGCTGTTTAGCTAAGTTCACATGGAAGTGGGAATGCTCAGCTAGAAGATCTAACAGGCATTACTCGCCTGGCTGGGACTGTTGGGCAGGAAACACTAGCAAGCCTTACCCACCTTGCTACTAGTGGTGCGGATGGGTGAAATGGCTGTCTGTGTTTGGGCTGAAGAAAGTCTGTTGGGCCTGAAGCTGTTGCCAAGCCCTGTCCTGCAAGGGGCAGGGCTGTTGAGCAATCTTCCTGTCTCCAGGCACCACAACTGTGGCCTCGAATTGGGCTATGGCACTGGAACTGGTGTGTTCTGAGGCCCAAGACTTACTGAAGTCCCCTTGGACTCAAACATTGCCCCTACTTACCCAAGTAGCTCTCTGCTGCAGTCCAGAAGCATGCTGAGATGGTGTGAGGGTCCAGAGGGATTTTCCCATTCCCAGTCTTGCACAGGTCCCTGTGGAGAGCACAAATCCTACTGGGGCTCTCATTGACTCACCCTTTCTCATGTTGGCAAGGTTCTCCTGGCATTATACTGAACCCAGACAGACTGGTGTCAAGCTTTGCCCCATTCTCTCTGTGTCCCCCTGCTGCCTTGATGGATCCCCACGTGGTTTCTTACATGATCAGTGATATTGTTTGGCTTTTGTCCCCACCCAAATTTCGTCTTGAATTCCCACTTGTTATGGGAAGGACCCAGTGGGAGGTAATTGAATCATAGGGGCAAGTCTTTCCTGTGCTGTTCTCATGATAGTGAATAAGTCTCAGCAGATCTGATGGTTTTATAAAGAGGAGTTCCCCTGCACAAGCTCTCTCTCTCTTTGCCTATTTCCCTTCATGTAAGATGTGACTTGCATCTCTCTGCCTTCCACCATGATTGTGAGACTTCCCCAGTCATGTGGAACTGTAGGCCCATTAAACCTCTTTATTTGGTAAATTGCCCTGTCTCAGGTATGTCTTTATCAGCAGCGTGAAAATAGACAATACAAACAGCCTGTAGGGTCAGCGTTTGGTAGCCCTTTTGTTTCCTCTCATTGAGAGTGGTACACAGGAGATGCTTCTAGTCTGCCATCTTGGCCCTGCCCCGGAAGCCTAAAATCTTTTAAGCCCCCAAACAATTATATTCGTCTCTCAAATGAAACTGTCTTAGTAAATACAAACTTTCTGGGAATTACAAGAATTTATAATTCAGCCTGTCAGTTGAGACTTCAGAAATCTTTCTATATTTTTTGGCCAGCTGTTTTTCTTATATATCTCAATACTTGTTTCAACTTTAATATCATTTCCCCTTAAACTTTACCCACCTCTCTCTTCTAGACCTATCTTCATGGATCATCGTGACCTAACTACTTCAAATGCTTGCCCTTTATTCTCATCTGAATACTATTCACATCTCTGCTCATCCTCACCTTCCATCCAGTTCAACTGAATATATTATCCATCCCCTTTTTGAGGCTTAACTCTTTTGCCTGTATGATCGATGCTCTCCTTGTTCATCTCCTCAGTAGTATATATTCTGGACCCCCCCAGTAAAAATTAACAGCTTTGGGGTTTACTTGGGAAATGGCCTGTAGAAGCACACCCAGAAGAGAGAAAGTTGCCTCCAAAATCCAAATAGGACCACTAGGCATGGTGCAATTTTTTTCTGGAGTAGGGGCTGAAGTAGTAACTCATTCACCATCTTAAAGGGCAGTAACTTTATATACCCCAAATCAATGTACCCTTAGAAATTTCACTAAATTAAAAGGTCCCTGACTTTTTGTCAAATTTATTTGCCATCCTCTGATACATATATATCTTACCAATAATATTAGAATACTTGCTATTTATGTGTGTGTTGTTTTTCTTTGGAAAACCCTAACTGATAGGGATTTGGGTACTGATAATGGTTCTAGAGAAATAGAACTTTCAGAATAAACTTTCTAAATTAGTTCTGGTTTTCTAGAATTATTTTCCTAATCTGATTATACTTAAAACACTAATACTATTTCCAGTGGCAAATAGGTCACTGATTGAAAATATTATGATATGGTACTATCATAACAATGATATGCAAAATACCATCATTGGATATTCCTAATCAAATATATACAAAAGGCAATATTCTGGGCCACTACATATTTGATAGATTAGAATATTTTTGTCAAATCAATGAACATGAATATATTGGCTGGTTACTTCTAACTGTTTGTGTTACCTAACTTTATCGCTTTCTGGTCATTCATAGTAGACCCATTGAGGCTGTAAATATTATCAGGATTATTCTTTAAAATTCAACTACTACATTCCCCAAATACCATCTGGCACCACTATTTCTGTTCCAATTGCTGATAGTTCTACTTTAATCCCCAAAACTGAGACACTACTTATTTACCTATAAAAAATTGGCCATCTGTTTTGGCTGGTATATGTAGTTTAGCAGTTCATAGTTGTTATAATAAAACCATTTACATCAATAATTTTTCTTACGTTTCCCTTCCAGTAACACTAAATATCAATTTAGAAGTTTCCTCCTCAGTTTTGACTTGTGTCATTTTGACTGTGTTTATAAATACAAGTTATGAGGTCAATATTAATGATAACATACCCTTTAAGCTTTTGCTCAGTTATCTTTACTGACTTCCTATTTAATTGACCCAGATTAGAAGACTGATACTAGTGGCTCCTCATGTAATTTGGGACAATTTCTCTGCTTTAGAACAATTGTTAAAAGTTTCCCACAATACACCCACAAAATTTAATGTCAACAATTCAATTATTTACTGGTTATTCTTCCATATATATATTAAAGCATTCTAATAATTTTTATGTGACTGAGACTCACATGTGTTGACACCATGTTGATTTGTAGTATAATCTCAAGAGAAAAGAAAAGGCATGTCCATTAGAGAAGTAGTATTTTTGATTCCTTGAGCTAAGCATCGCTTATAAACCACACAGTATGCTTCATTATAGGATTCAGTTCAATTTTCTCTAAATTAAAGTAGGAACATAGTATTTGTGAATAATATATCCTGCTATATGTCAGGCTCACTACCACCAACTTCTGAAATAGCTTATTACTCTCAACACTCATGAGATGAGTTTGATGAAAGACCATAATAGTCTACATGTGTTTATGTTTATAGATCAACCTATACTTAGGCATCACTCAAAACAAGCTAGACTTAGGTGGACTTTGGTGGTCGTATTCAGGGTCATTATTACTACATTGATAGATACTTACTATATCAGTTTTATTTTTCTTTCTCTTTTTTTTTTTTGACCACTATATACACTTCGTACTAGATCACAACCTTAATAAGCTTAAGCTGCTCATAATTCCTGAACTAGATCAAAATAAACTTTTGTGATGTCTTGAAGAATGTTCAGAGCTTTCTGAGCAAAAACTAGAAGTACAAGTTGAAATTCTGTCTTTTGATTTGCCATCATTGTTTAAAATATAAGTTTAGGTTTAGAATATGCAATAATGTATTCTAAATCTATGGCTGACATAAATTTGTATTAAATCTAGGGTCAAATAGTCCTAATTGGAACCATTTAGTCCATTGGATAATTTCATCATTCTGTGTGTACTATTTGATAGTCTCCTCTTGCTTTCCTTCTCCTAGAACTCAACTTTATATAAATCTAAAGAGTTCAGCTAAACACATACACTCCCTTTATATTTGCTAGAGTCAAGAAGATGATGATTAGTTACAATCAATGTACATTTGTCATGATTCTTCAGAGACACATAAATAATAAGAGAGAAAGTGAGTGAGTGTGTGTTTGCATATGCATGTAAAGTGATTTGTTTTAAAGGATTGGCTCATGTGAATAAGGAGGCTGGTAAGTACAAAATTTGCAAGCTGCGCTGGCAGACTGAAGACTAATCAGGAACCAATACTGAAGTTCAAGTCTGAAGGTCATCTGTCAGCTGAATTCCTTCTTGCTGGGGGAAAGTCAGTCTTTTGTTTTTTTCAAGTGTTCAATTGATCAAATGAAACCCACCCGCATTATGGAGGGACATCTGCTTTACCTAAATTTTACTCACTGATTTAAATTATAATCTCATTCATAAAGCACCCTCACAGAAACATCCAGAAAAAATGTTTGATTACATATCTGGAGACTGTGTCCCAGCCAACTCAACACATAAAATTAACCATCACACTAACATAAGTCAATACTCTTTCTTTCAGCCCAAATAGCCCTCTATGGAGTAGCGTAGCTTTGATAGTGCCTGAATTGAGTTTTATTTTATCTGTACATGAGTTAAGCACATAAAAGTCAAAATATGTTGTGATAACACTCATTCTCCAGGGTTTTTCATAAATGAAAAGTCACCTACAGTATAAGGTCATAACTTGTTTCCTTCTTTAAAGTAAGTACAGAACCTGTGAATATTACCTTATATGGCAAAGGGCTAATTTTGCATTTCATGGCAAAAGATGTGATTAAATTTTGTGTTTGAGATGGAAAAAATATCACTGTATTAGTCTGTTCTCACACTGCTATAAAAAAACTGCTTGAGATTGGGTAATTTATAAAGAATAGAAGTTTAATTGACTTATTGTTCTCTATGGCTGGGGAGACCTCAGGAAACTTAAAATCATTGTGGAAGGTTAAGGAGAAGCAAATGTCTTCTTCACAAGGCATCAGGAGACAGAAGAGCATGTGAGAGCGTAGGAAAAACTACAATTTATAAAACCATCAGATCTCTTGAGAGTTTACTCACTATCACGAGAACAGCATGGGGAACCATCACCATAATCTAATCATTCCAAACCAGGTGTCTACCTCAACACCTGGGGATTACAATTCCTGATAAGATTTGAGTGAGGACACAAAGCTAAACCATATCAATCCCATATTATCCAACTGAACACTAAACACAACCAC
The DNA here is from genome assembly GCF_037993035.2 of Macaca fascicularis. Taxonomy (NCBI): domain Eukaryota; kingdom Metazoa; phylum Chordata; class Mammalia; order Primates; family Cercopithecidae; genus Macaca; species Macaca fascicularis. The sequence continues at coordinate 36,118,841 of NC_088391.1, read as the reverse complement.
TAGTATGATTTTTTAAGAGGTAGGCAGAAGGGAATGCTAAGATAGGAGAGATGGAAATATGACCAAAGAGGAAGGGATTGGAATGATGTAGCCAAAGAATTCCAACATCTGCCAGAAGTTGGAAGAGACAAGGAATGGGATTTTCCCTTAAGACCTTCAATGGAAATATGGACTTGCTGACACCTTGATTATTGTCTAGTGAGACTCATTTCAGACTTCTGCCTCCAGAACTGTGTGAGAATAGATGTACCTGTTTTGAGACACAAAAGTTTTGTGAAAACTTATTATAAAGCCACAGGAAACAAACATAGAAGATAAAATTACCTTGATTTCTGTCCTATGTGAGGGGAGATTCCTACTAGGACCCTTTGTTTAAAATAAACCTCTAGAATCCAAAATGTACAATTCCCAAAAATAAGTGAAAATCTTTAAGATTGTTTCCCCAAAAACTGATTATTAGTGGTGGTTAACGAGGCCAGTAGATTTCAGATGTATTTTGTCAATAATAAATGGCCATTTTTCAATTGGGTTTCTTATCAGCCACATAAGGAAATTGGTTAATGAAGTTTAACAGGGATACCTACCAATCTATGGTTATGATCCCTCCTATGGACATAATTGAGTTTATGGCCTCAGAGTCCTATGGAGATAAGACATTGTTATTTTTGTTTGATGTTTGGACCACATATCACAGCATACTTTTTAGTATAGTTCATATCTAGGCCACCTTTTAATCAGAAGTATATATTTGCTCCCACTACTCAGGAAATTGGCTTGATGTAAAGGAATATACATTCTTACAATTGAATAATACCATAAATAACAGTTAACTTAAAGAATTTCTCTCTCTTCTTCAATATAATGTTATTAAGCTCTATGCGTAGACCGTTAATAATCTATTTATCCTGTTAAGGTAGATGTCTTTAATTATGTAGGTTCATGTAAACCTATTTCAATTTTGAGGGCTCTGGAGAATTTCAGTAGCTTAGCAAATGTTCTTGTTTCTCTAACAACGCCGGAAGGATGAGAAGCCTTTCATAAATTGGATATGTATCCCGACGTTCAAGCCATTGGAGAATTTCAGTAGTTTAGCCAATGTTTCCATTTCTCTACCAATGCCAGAAGGATGTGAAGCATTTTATAAGTCAGATATGCACCTCACATTCAAGATGAAAACCAACACAACATTTCTCTCAATTCTACTCCAGGGATGACCTCAGGGACAATTTTGACTAGAGGTTTTCTAACTAGAGCAGGGATCTCTACTATTTATTTGTGTCTATTACTTTTTCTTCCTCAAATTTGGAAAGAAGCAGTAGGCACATTCCTTTGGGCTTTCTTAACTGGATTATGAAATTTATTTCTCATTATTCTGTTGTGTTTGGGAATCTTCACACAAAAATACTGTAGCTATTTGGAAATGTTTCTATTCGTTATTGAAATGGGAAAGCTCCCTGCTTCCCCTCACAGGACATGTGACTGGGTGTGGCTGCTCTGTTTGGTTGCCCTGAAGCTCAAACCCCTAGAAGGAACATGCAGACAGGCAGATGCAGAGGCTGGGGTGAGTGCCTCGGGCTGCTGGCCCTGCAGAAGTGTCTAGGGGTGGAAGTGGGTGTCTGCAACCACTTTGTTACAAAGTTCTTTCTGCTTTGCTGCTGTCTGCAGATGGCTTGTGTGTTAGTTCTATGGACTCTCTGCCTTATTTCAAGGGCAGGTGGCCAGTGTGACAGCCTTCTGCATCCTGAGATCTTACCCAGTGTCCTGAAGAATCGAATCACATATGGGCTCAAAGGATGAGTGCAAGGTTTTTATTTAGTAATTTATTTCCATTAAACTTCAAGTTCTAGTGTACATGTGCACAATGTGCACGTTTGTTACATATGTATACATGTGCCATGTTGGTGTGCTGCACCCATTAACTCGTCATTTACATTAGGTATATCTCCTAATGCTATCCCTTCCCTCTTCCCCCCACCTGACAGGCCCTGGTGTGTGATGTTCCCCTTCCTGTGTCCAAGTGTTCTCATTGTTCAATTCCCACCTATGAGTGAGAACATGCGGTATTTGGTTTTCTGTTCTTGCGATAGTTTGCTGAGAATGATGGTTTCCAGCTGCATCCATGTCCCTACAAAGGACATGAATTCATCCTTTTTTAAGGCTGCATAGTATTCCATGGTGTGTATGTACCATATTTTCTTTCTTTTTTTTTTAAAAAAATTTATTTATTATTATTATACTTTAAGTTGTAGGGCACATGTGCATAACGTTCAGGTTTGTTACATATGTATACTTGTGCCATGTTGCTTTGCTGCACCCATCAACTCGTCATTTACATCAGGTATAACTCCCAATGCAATCCCTCCCCCCCCCCCATGATAGGCCCCTGTGTGTGATGTTCCCCTTCCTGAGTCCAAGTGATCTCATTGTTCAGTTCCCACCTATGAGTGAGAACATGCGGTGTTTGGTTTTCTGTTCTTGTGATAGTTTGCTAAGAATGATGGTTTCCAGCTGCATCCATGTCCCTACAAAGGACACAAACTCATCCTTTTTGATGGCTGCCTAGTATTCCATGGTGTATATGTGCCACATTTTCTTAATCCAATCTGTCACTGATGGACATTTGGGTTGATTCCAAGTCTTTGCTATTGTGAATAGTGCTGCAATAAACATACGTGTGCATGTGTCTTTATAGCAGCATAATTTATAATCCTTTGGGTATATATCCAGTAATGGGATGGCTGGGTCATATGTTACATCTAGTTCTAGATCCTTGAGGAATTGCCATACTGTTTTCCATAATGGTTGAACTAGTTTACAATGCCACCAACAGTGTAAAAGTGTTCCTATTTCTCCACATCCTCTCCAGCACCTGTTGTTTCCTGACTTTTTAATGATCGCCATTCTAACTAGTGTGAGATGGTATCTCATTGTGGTTTTGATTTGCATTTCTCTGATGGCCAGTGATGATGAGCATTTTTTCATGTGTCTGTTGGCTGTATGAATGTCTTCTTTTGAGAAATGTCTGTTCATATCCTTTGCCCACTTTTTGATGGGGTTGTTTGTTTTTTTCTTGTAAATTTGTTTGAGTTCTTTGTAGGTTCTGGATATTAGCCCTTTGTCAGATGAGTAGATTGCAAAAATTTTCTCCCATTCTGTAGGTTGCCTGTTCACTCTGATGGTAGTTTCTTTTGCTGTGCAGAAGCTCTTTAGTTTAATGAGATCCCATTTGTCAATTTTGGCTTTTGCTGCCGTTGCTTTTGGTGTTTTAGACATGAAGTCTTTGCCCATGCCTATGTCCTGAATGGTACTACCTAGGTTTTCCTCTAGGATTTTTATGGTATTAGGTCTAACATTTAAGTCTCTAATCCATCTTGAATTAATTTTCGTATAAGGAGTAAGGAAAGGAACCAGTTTCAGCTTTCTACTTATGGCTAGCCAATTTTCCCAGCACCATTTATTAAATAGGGAATCCTTTCCCCATTTCTTGTTTCTCTCAGGTTTGTCAAATATCAGATGGCTGTAGATGTGTGCTATTATTTCTGAGGACTCTGTTCTGTTCCATTGGTCTATATCTCTGTTTTGGTACCAGTACCATGCTGTTTTGGTTACTGTAGCCTTGTAGTATAGTTTGAAGTCAGGTAGCGTGATGCCTCCAGCTTTGTTCTTTTGACTTAGGATTGTCTTGGAGATGCAGGCTCTTTTTTGGTTCCATATGAACTTTAAAGCAGTTTTTTCCAATTCTGTGAAGAAAGTCATTGGTAGCTTGATGGGGATGGCATTGAATCTATCAATTACCTTGGGCAGTATGGCCATTTTCACGATATTGATTATTCCTATCCATGAGCATGGTATGTTCTTCCATTTGTTTGTGTCCTCTTTTATTTCACTGAGCAGTGGTTTGTAGTTCTCCTTGAAGAGGTCCTTTACATCCCTTGTAAGTTGGATTCCTAGGTATTTTATTCTCTTTGAAGCAATTGTGAATGGAAGTTCATTCCTGATTTGGCTCTCTGTTTGTCTGTTACTGATGTATAAGAATGCTTGTGATTTTTGCACATTAATTTTGTATCCTGAGACTTTGCTGAAGTTGCTTATCAGCTTAAGGAGATTTTGGGCTGAGACAATGGGGTTTTCTAAATATACAATCATGTCATCTGCAAACAGGGACAATTTGACTTCTTCTTTTCCTAACTGAATACCCTTGATTTCTTTCTCTTGCCTAATTGCCCTAGCCAGAACTTCCAGCACTATGTTGAATAGGAGTGGAGAGAGAGGGCATCCCTGTCTTGTGCCAGTTTTCAAAGGGAATTTTTCCAGTTTTTGCCCATTCAGTATGATATTGGCTGTGAGTTTGTCATAAATAGCTCTTATTATTTTGAGATACGTTCCATCAATACCGAATTTATTGAGCGTTTTTAGCATGAAGGGCTGTTGAATTTTGTCAAAAGCCTTTTCTGCATCTATTGAGATAATCATGTGGTTCTTGTCTTTGGTTCTGTTTATATGCTGGATTATGTTTATTGATTTGCAAATGTTGAACCAGCCTTGCATCCCAGGGATGAAGCCCACTTGATCATGGTGGATAAGCTTTTTGATGTGTTGCTGAATCTGGTTTGCCAGTATTTTATTGAGGATTTTTGCATCGATGTTCATCAGGGATATTGGTCTAAAATTCTCTTTTTTTGTTGTGTCTCTGCCAGGCTTTGGTATCAGGATGATGTTGGCCTCATAAAATGAGTTAGGGAGGATTACCTCTTTTTCTATTGATTGGAATAGTTTCAGAAGGAATGCTACCAACTCCTCCTTGTACCTCTGGTAGAATTCAGCTGTGAATCCATCTGGTCCTGGACTTTTTTTGGTTGGTAGGCTATTAATTATTGCCTCAATTTCAGAGCCTACTATTGGTCAATTCAGGGATTCAACTTCTTCCTGGTTTAGTCTTGGAAGAGTGTAAGTGTCCAGGAAATTATCCATTTCTTCTAGATTTTCCAGTTTATTTGTGTAGAGGTGTTTATAGTATTCTCTGATGGTAGTTTGTATTTCTGTGGGATCGGTGGTGATATCCCCTTTATCATTTTTAATTGCGTCGATTTGATTCTTCTCTCTTTTCTTCTTTATTAGTCTTGCTAGTGTTCTGTCAATTTTGTTGATCTTTTCAAAAAACCAAATCCTGGATTCATTGATTTTTTTGGAGAGTTTTTTGTGTCTCTATCTCCTTCAGTTCTGCTCTGATTCTTGCCTTCTGCTAGCTTTTGAATGTGTTTGCTCTTGCTTCTCTAGTTCTTTTAATTGCGATGTTAGAGTGTCAATTTTAGATCTTTCCTGCTTTCTCTTGTGGGCATTTAGTGCTATAAATTTCCCTCTACACACTGCTTTAAATGTGTCCCAGAGATTCTGGTATGTTGTATCTTTGTTCTCATTGGTTTCAAAGAACATCTTTATTTCTGCCATCATTTCGTTATGTACCCAGTAGTCATTCAGGAGCAGGTTGTTCAGTTTCCATGTAGTTGAGCGGTTTTGATTGAGTTTCTTAGTCCTGAGTTCTAGTTTGATTGCACTGTGGTCTGAGAGACAGTTTGTTATAATTTCTGTTCTTGTACATTTGCTGAGGAGTGCTTTACTTCCAATTACGTGGTCGATTTTGGAGTAAGTACGATGTGGTGCTGAGAAGAAGGTATATTCTGTTGATTTGGGGTGGAGAGTTCTATAGATGTCTATTAGGTCTGCTTGCTGCAGAGATGAGTTCAATTCCTGGATATCCTTGTTAACTTTCTGTCTCGTTGATCTGTCTAATGTTGACAGTGGAGTGTTGAAGTCTCCCATTATTATTGTGTGGGAGTCTAAGTCTCTTTGTAAGTCTCTAAGGACTTGCTTTATGAATCTGGGTGCTCCTGTATTGGGTGCATATATATTTAGGATAGTTAGCTCTTCCTGTTGAATTGATCCCTTTACCATTATGTAATGGCCTTCTTTGTCTCTTTTGATCTTTGATGGTTTAAAGTCTGTTTTATCAGAGACTAGTATTGCAACCCCCGCTTTTTTTTGTTCTCCATTTGCTTGGTAAATCTTCCTCCATCCCTTTATTTTGAGCCTATGTATGTCTCTGCGTGTGAGATGGGTCTCCTGAATACAGCAGACTGATGGGTCTTGACTCTTTATCCAGTTTGCCAGTCTGTGTCTTTTAATTGGAGCATTTAGTCCATTTACATTTAAGGTTAAGATTGTTATGTGTGAACTTGATCCTGCCAATATGGTATTAACTGGTTATTTTGTTCGTTAGTTGATGCAGTTTCTTCCTAGCCTCGATGGTCTTTACATTTTGGCATGTTTTTGCAATGGCTGGTACCGGTTGTTCCTTTCCATGTTTAGTGCTTCCTTCAGGGTCTCTTGTAAGGCAGGCCTAGTGGTGACAAAATCTCTAAGCATTTGCTTATCTGTAAAGGATTTTATTTCTCCTTCACTTATGAAACTTAGTTTGGCTGGATATGAAATTCTGGGTTTAAAATTCTTTTCTTTAAGAATGTTGAATATTGGCCCCCACTCTCTTCTGGCTTGGAGAGTTTCTGCCGAGAGATCTGCTGTTAGTCTGATGGGCTTCCCTTTGTGCGTAACCCGACCTTTCTCTCTGGCTGCCCTTAAGATTTTTTCCTTCATTTCAACTTTGGTGAATCTGGCAATTATGTGTCTTGGAGTTGCTCTTCTTGAAGAGTATCTTTGTGGCGTTCTCTGTATTTCCTGGATTTGAATGTTGGCCTGCCCTACTAGGTTGGGGAAGTTCTCCTGGATGATATCCTGAAGAGTGTTTTCCAACTTGGTTCCATTTTCCCCCTCACTTTCAGGCACCCCAATCAGACGTAGATTTGGTCTTTTTACATAATCCCATACTTCTTGCAGGCTTTGTTCATTTCTTTTTCTTCTTTTTTCTTTTGGTTTCTCTTCTCGCTTCATTTCATTCATTTGATCCTCAATCGCTGATACCCTTTCTTCCAGTTGATCGAGTCGGTTACTGAAGCTTGTGCATTTGTCACGTATTTCTCGTGTCATGGTTTTCATCTCTTTCATTTCGTTTAGGACCTTCTCTGCATTAGTTACTCTAGCCATCAATTCTTCCACTTTTTTTTTCAAGATTTTTAGTTTCTTTGCGCTGGGTACGTAATTCTTCCTTTAGCTCTGAGAAATTTGATGGACTGAAGCCTTCTTCTCTCATCTCGTCAAAGTCATTCTCCGTCCAGCTTTGATCCGTTGCTGGCGATGAGCTGCGCTCCTTTGCCGGGGGAGATGCGCTCTTATTTTTTGAATTTCCAGCTTTTCTGCCCTGCTTTTTCCCCATCTTTGTGGTTTTATCTGCCTCTGGTCTTTGATGATGGTGATGTATTGATGGGGTTTTGGTGTAGGTGTCCTTCCTGTTTGATAGTTTTCCTTCTAATAGTCAGGACCCTCAGCTGTAGGTCTGTTGGAGATTGCTTGAGGTCCACTCCAGACCCTGTTTGCCTGGGTATCAGCAGCAGAGGCTTCAGAAGATAGAATATTTCTGAACAGCGAGTGTACCTGTCTGATTCTTGCTTTGGAAGCTTCCTCTCAGGGGTGTACTCCACCCTGTGAGGTGTGGGGTGTCAGACTGCCCCTAGTGGGGGATGTCTCCCAGTTAGGCTACTCAGGGGTCAGGGACCCACTTGAGCAGGCAGTCTGTCCCTTCTCAGATCTCAACCTCCGTGTTGGGAGATCCACTGCTCTCTTCAAAGCTGTCAGACAGAGTCGTTTGCGTCTGCAGAGGTTTCGGCTGCGTTTGTTATTGCCCTGTCCCCAGAGGTGGAGTCTACAGAGACAGGCAGGTTTCCTTGAGCTGCTGTGAGCTCCACCCAGTTCGAGCTTCCCAGCAGCTTTGTTTACCTACTTAAGCCTCAGCAATGGCGGGCGCCCCTCCCCCAGCCTCGCTGCTGCCTTGCCGGTAGATCACAGACTGCTGTGCTAGCAATGAGGGAGGCTCCGTGGGTGTGGGACCCTCCCGGCCAGGTGTGGGATATGATCTCCTGGTGTGCCTGTTTGCTTAAAGCGCAGTATTGGGGTGGGAGTTACCCGATTTTCCAGGTGTTGTGTGTCTCAGTTCCCCTGGCTAGGAAAAGGGATTCCCTTCCCCCTTGCGCTTCCCAGGTGAGGCAATGCCTCGCCCTGCTTCAGCTCTCGCTGGTCGGGCTGCAGCAGCTGACCAGCACCGATCATCCGGCACTCCCCAGTGAGATGAACCGAGTACCTCAGTTGAAAATGCCGAAATCACCGGTCTTCTGTGTGGCTCGCGCTGGGAGTTGGAGACTGGAGCTGTTCCTATTCGGCCATCTTGCTCCGCCCCCCGTACCATATTTTCTTAATCCAGTCTGTCATTAATGGACATTTGGGTTGGTTCTAAGTCCTTGCTATTGTGAATGCAGTAAACATATGTGTGCATGTGTCTTTATAGCAGCATGATTTAAAATCCTTTGGGTATATACCCAGTAATAGGATGGCTGGTTCGAATGGTATTTCTAGTTCTAGATCTTTGAAGAATCGCCACACTGTCTTCCACAATGGTTGAACTAGTTTACAGTCCCACCAACAGTGTAAAAGTGTTCCTATTTCTCCACATCCTCTCCAGCACCTGTTGTTTCCTGATTTTTTAATAATCAACATTCTAACTGATGTGAGATGGTATCTCATTGTGGTTTTGATTTGCATTTCTCTGATGGCGAGTGATGAGCATTTTTTTCATGTGTCTGTTGGCTGCATAAATGTCTTGTTTTGAGAAGTGTCTGCTCATATCCTTTGCCCACTTTTTGATGGCTGGTTGACTACTGCTGCTGCTGCTACTATTAATGTTGAAGACCCAGACTTTTATGGAAAGTCTGTATCCCCTCCAAATTCCATAAAAGAATCATGTCCAACGTTGGGGAATTTTAACATTCACACTCTAATATCATCACAGAAGTCATTGAACTAGAGACCAAAAAAGGAATATCTAGCTGGGTACCTCTTGGTCCCCTATCACTATCAGGCAAAGACCTGCTGCTTGAGCTCCCCTGATGTGTGACTGTAAGTTGGCACTCTCTGAAGCTGGGATGGGCAACAGAGTTATATTTGGAGAGTCAATGGAGTGTAGTAAAACTAAATAAATAATTAAACTATAACTTTGACCTTTTTTTACATTTACTTTAATAGCTTTATTTATAATATACAAAACTTGGAAAAAAGTTAGATGTTCTTTAACACGTGACTGGTTAACCAAGCTGTCATATATTCATATCATGAAATAGCATTCAACAATGAATAGAAACAAACTACTAAACCTTGCAAAAACCCGTTTGAATCTCTAAAATATTATGTTGTCTAAAACATAAAAACAAAACAAATCCACAAAAGATACTGTTGGATTCAGTTCTTTTTTTTATTTTATTTTATTATACTTTAAGTTGTAGGGTACATGTGCATAACGTGCAGGTTTGTTACATATGTATACTTGTGCCATGTTGCTGTGCTGCACCCATCAACTCGTCAGCACCCATCAACTCGTCATTTACATCAGGTATAACTCCCAATGCAATCCCTCCCCCCTCCCCATGATAGGCCCCGGTGTGTGATGTTCCCCTTCCCGAGTCCAAGTGATCTCATTGTTCAGTTCCCACCTATGAGTGAGAACATGCGGTGTTTGGTTTTCTGTTCTTGCGACAGTTTGCTGAGAATGATGGTTTCCAGCTGCATCCATGTCCCTACAAAGGACACAAACTCATCCTTTTTTATGGCTGCATAGTATTCCATGGTGTATATGTGCCACATTTTCTTAATCCAGTCTGTCACTGATGTACATCTGGGTTGATTCCAAGTCTTTGCTATTGTGAATAGTGCCGAAATAAACATGTGTGTGCATGTGTCTTTATAGCAGCATGATTTGTAATCCTTTGGGTATATACACAGTAATGGGATGGCTGGGTCATATGGTACTTCTAGTTTTAGATGTTTGAGGAATCACCATACTGTTTTCCATAATGGTTGAACTAGTTTACAATCCCACCAACAGTGTAAAAGTGTTCCTATTTCTCCACATCCTCTCCAGCACCTGTTGTTTCTTATAATACTGTTGAAATGATAAAATTATGGAAATAGGTAGCAGTTTAGTGGTTGTCAGAAGTTAAGGAGAGGGTAAGATATAAAAAAGAGGAATTCTTTCAGTAATGTAAACCTTAGGCATCTTTCCTGTACCAATGTCAATATCCTAGTTGTGATATTGTCATATAGTTTTGGAAGATGTTGCCCTTAGGGGAAACGGGGTTGAGGGTACATGGGGTTTTCTATATCATTTATTACAACCACATGTGAATCTTTATCACAAAGTTAAAAGTTTTATTTAAAAAATAATATGTGGGCACTTTTTTTTTTTTATTTTGGGCAATCCTTTAAAAAGCTTGAATAATTCTTTTATTCCTTTGTATCTTTTACTATGGGAATAGTGAAAGAGAAGAAATGAAAGGGACAATTAGACAGATGAGGTCAACAATCCTGAAGGTATTTTCCAGGATATATCATCTCTAGAGCTCAATAAAAAAAAAATCGTCTGCATTTTGTAATTATCATTTTTTATTATATTTTTGCATATTGATGAAAGATGGCATGAATAAAAGAAAGTCTTTCATTTCAGAAAGAAAGAAGTAAAATTATCTCTTTTTTCAGGTGATATGATCTCATATGTAGCAAATCCCTAGAGTCCAACACACACACACACATGCACACACACACACACACACACACCTTTTAGAACTAGTAGACAAATTTATTGAAATTACAGTATATAAAGTCAACATACAAAATGAGCTGCATTTCTATACACTAATAATGAATAACTGAAAAGGAAACTAAGAAAACAATCTCATTTATGGTAACATCAAAAAGAGACAGAATAAACTTAACCAAGGATATAAAAGGCTTATACATTGAAAACTACAAAACTTTGATTAAAGAAATTAGGGAAGACACAAATAAATGAAAATAAATCCCATGTTCATGGATCAAAAGACGTTATATTATTGAAATGTCTATCCCATCTAAAGTGATCTATAGAATTAAGGTACTCACTGCCAAACTCCCAATGGAATTTTTTTTTTAAAAATATAAAATTCATATGAGAACATAAATGACCCCAAATAGCTGAATGGGTGAATCAATCTTGAGAATAAATACTGAAGCTATAGGCCTCATGTTGCTTAATTTCAAAACATATTGTAAAGCTACAGTAATTAAAACAGTATAGTACTGGCATAAAGGTAGGCATATAAACCAACGTAACAGAATAAAGAGTCCAGAAATGAACTGAGACATATACAGTAAACTTATCTTCCACAAGGGTGTTACGCATATACAGTGGGGAAAGGACCATATCTTCAAAAAATGATGTTGGGAAAAGTGGATTTTCACAAACAAACAAACAAACAAAAATGAATTTGGGACTTTAACTTACACTATATATGAAAATAAACTCAAATTTGATTAAACACTTAAACACAGACCTGAATCTGTAAAATTCCTAGATGAAAGCATAAGAGGAAACCTTCATCATATTGCCCATGGCAACATTTTTTTTTTTACTATAATACCAAAAGCAAAGAAAATAAAAGCAAAAATTTAAAAATGGGACTATATTAAACTAAAAAGCTTCTGAACAGTAAAGGAACCATCAAGATAATTTAAAAAATCATCTTACCAAATAAAATATTTGCAAACTACATATCTAATGAAAAGTTAATATCCAAAATATATGAAGAATCACTGCAACTCAATAGCAAAAAGACAAATAATCTGATTTTAAAATGGTCAAAGGACTTGAGTATACATTCCTCCAAAGAAGAAGCAGACATGGCCGATAGGTATATGAAAACATGCTGAAAATCACTGATTGTCAGGAAAATGCAAATTAAAATCACCATGAGCTATTATCTCAAAACTATTAGGATGACCATGTTATAAATTGAATGTTTGTACCCCTCTGAATTTCTTATGTTAAAGCCACAATATGCAATGTGAAGGTATTTGGAAGTTGAATGTTTGAGAGATAATTAGATTTAGATGAGGTCATATGAGTGGAAACCCCATGATGTGATTTGTGACTCTCGAGGAGAAACCAGAGAGCTTGCTATTCTCTCTCTCTCTCTCTCTCTCTCTCTCTCTCTCTCTCTCCATGTGAGAATGGAGCAAGAAGTTGTCCCTCTGCAAACAAGGAAGGGACCTTCATCAGGAACAGAATTGTCCTACTCCTTGATCTTTGACTTCCCAGCCTTCAAAACTGTGAGAATAAAAGACTTTGTTGTTTAAGTCACTCAGTGTATTATATTTTTATCTACATGTATAACAAGTGTTGGTCAATTTGGAGAAGATGGAACCCTTGTTCCTTGTTGGTGGGAATATAAATGCTGCAACCACTGTGAAAAATGATAATTTACATTAAAACAGTAATTTATATAAAAAATAGAATTAACACATGATCCAGCATTCTCATGGAATATATACCCAAAGGAAATGAAATCAGCGTGTTGAGAAGCTATCTACAGCTCTATGTTTATTGCAGCATTACTGACAATAACCAAGGTGTGTCCACTGCTGTTGCTTGGACCAACAAGTGAGAAACCTAAGACACAGTTGGGTCTAAAATTTCAGTTACAAAGAAGAATAAAAACTATTCTAGAGATCTGTTGGACAACATGTTGTGCTTATAGTTATCAATACTCAGCTGTATACTTAATTTTTTAAAGAATTAACACATGAAATAACATAATTATATACTTTTTCAGATAATATGATCTCATATGTATACTTAATTTTAAATGTATACATAATTTTTAAGAGGGTATATCTCACATTATATTTGTTCATGTTTTTAGCTATAATTTTTAAGTCACATAAACAAAAATTTTAAGAAAGAAGCCATGCAGATGAAAAATAGACAGAAGAAAATATGTTCAACATAATTAACCTGAGGAAACTAATGCTATAATGAGATATTGCTACATATTTATAAACATAATCCAAAAATTTAAAATATAATTGCACCATATACCTCAGGGATGTAAAGAAACTAAGTCACTTGCATATTACTAGTAGAAATGTAAAAGATTACAAATAACTACCTTGGAAAAGTTTGGGATGCAACTACAATATTGCCCAACAAGCACACATCTAAGAGCAATGAAGACAGGTTCATCCAAAAACCTGTGCAAAAATGTTTACAGTAACTTATTCTCAATAGCCAATGCATTGAAACAACTTAGGTGTCATGTCCTTCAATAGACAAATGGATAAACAAATTGTGGTATACTTTAAAATACTATTCAGCAATAAAAAAGGAGCATACTATTGAAACATAAAAAGTCTGACTGAATCTCCAGAGAATATGCTGAGGTAAAAACAACCACTAAAAAAGTACGTAGTGTAGAATTTAATTTATGTAATATTACTGAAATAATAAAACTATAGAAAACCAGAAAGAGCTAAATCTGTTCCATAGGGAACACATTAGTGGCTCTGAAGGGTTAATGAAGGAGTAGGGTAGGAGAGAAGTGAGCATGGCTATAAAAGGGCAACATAAGGAATTCTTGTAGAGATGGAAATATGGAACATCCTTACCCTATTAATGTCAATATTCTGACTGTGATATTGTACTGTGCTTTTGCAAGATGTTAGCTTTATAGGAAATTATGTAAATGGTCATTGGATCTCTTTATATTATTGCTTAAAGGTACATGTGAATCTACAGTTATCCAAAAATAAAAATTTAAACAAATTAATACTAGCTTAACATATAAGATTATATATCAGAGATGTGATTACATAATTGCAAATATCTCTCACTATTGTTTAAATAAATTAATTAGAGCATTTATATGCTTATACAGGATAGCATTTGAGAAGATAACTTCTAATAAATATACTAATGTAAAATAACAATAATGAGCCAAAAAAAGTCATAAACATAAAATAACAGATATGTGTTATTATAAAAATTCTTCCATTAGGAGAAAAGAGACATTTGCACTGAAATAGAAAATGTCTAGTTAATTAATGTTATAACAAATAAAATTGAACTATAATATTTAGATTCATAATCTCCTTTGAAAAATAGAAAAATAATCAAACTTTTTTGGAATTAATGTTTCAAGTGTAGAACTCTGAATATTCCTGTAAATTAACTTCTACTTAAGTAATGCAAAAACTGAAAGAAAAGAAGGCCAATGATGTTAATTTTCAGCACATTGCTGTCTACCTTGATGAAACTGAAAATGTATAATATTGTCCAATTTCATATCAGCATTTTTCAATGCACGTAATGTACTCAGGAGCTTACTATTCTAATAATAGATTACTGCAATGTGCTGGGCCACTGAGAAGCATGCTATAATAATGAGTTCAAACCAGATTCATCTGAGTCATAAAAATATAATGATAATAATATAATGATAATGATGATAAAGTGACTCGTGCTAGGTCACTGTAGTGAGTCAGTGGTAAATGTAGTTGAAAACTTAGGTGTTCAGACTATCCACTAAATCATGCTGCCTCTTCAATTTTAAACACTCAATAATAATGCATATTCATTAAACATGTAACAGCAAAAATTAAAAAGCTCTACTTTCTGGCTGCCTAGAGAGGAACAAATGGTTTTTACTTCTGGTCATTTTCTTTCTTCAACTACGGTATTACCTAAGATATTAATCTCCTTTATTATTTCTGGAAACTAACTGTTAGCTTTAACTGACTGCTTGTTGCCCGCTATATCTTTTGCTATGCTTAGAGGAACAGAGAAAATCCAATGGCATTGTCAAATGAGGCCATTGTACTAGTTTGGAAACTTGTTGACTATAACAACAGAAATTTATTCTCTCACATTCTGGAGACTGTGTAAATTAATATAAGCACCGTTTAAAATTTATTCAACATTCCTCACTATCGCCTCAAGATCAAGATCAGTGGGTCAGCAGAATTGATTCTTTCTCAGGGCTTCAAGGGAGGGAAGGGTCTGTTCCAAGCTTCTTTTCTTGGCTTATAGACAGCTGTCTTTTTCTCCTTGTGTTCTCATATTATCTTTCTTCTTTTGATGGCTGGGTACAACTTACCTCTCTTTAGAAGAACAGCAGTCCTGTTAGATTGAGGCCCATCCAAGAGACCTCATTTTAACTGAGTTACGTGTATAAAGATTCTGTCTCCAAATATGGTCACCTTGGGAGGTACTAGGGGTTAATACGTCAACATATACATTTTTGAGGGTGCACAATTCAGCCCATAAGAGACAAAACTTCAACTTTTGTTTCATTTAAGATATGAGAATAATAATAAGAAACTGAATAAATAAATTTGGAGCTTTTCTTTAAAAGCATCATCAAATGTTAGATATAAATATCTAACTTTACAAAGATAAGAAGTTAGGGATGTGTTTAACTTTGATAGTGATTTAGCTATCTTATAGAACTGTAAATGAGCATCAACAAAATATTAGAATTATTCTCCATGTAATATAAATCAATAATTGGAATACATAATTTTACTAAGAATGACTAGGTAAAAATTAACAACATTATGGCAATTAATTCTTTCATTTAAAATATAATTAAGAGCTACTGTTGCCTCTATTTACAGAATTACAAAAGACAACCAATAGCCATGAATGTTTTCTGCTGTATCGCTTTTTGAGATATGGAATAGTCATTTGAGTTAAATGCTTCCATTGTTAAAGAGTACTTTGAGAATTATCAACATTAAAAGGGTGTCTATGATACCTATGTCAATAATTATTAATCACAACAAGTATCAAAATGTTTTAAAACAACAATTTATTAGCTCTTCACTATGATTCTAGTGTCTTACCGGGGGACATGACACTCTTTTATAACACAGCACCATTCAATTTCCTTTTAAAAATGAATGTTTCATAAATTTTTATTATTTACATTGATTACAATGATAGAGTAGTGGAATTAAGGGATTGGTTATAAAAGCAATATAACTAAGATACTATGTTGATTTGTCTGTTCTTGTCAATGACGTAATAGCTATTTCTGCAAGGACTTTGTCTTGGAACATATTTATTAGAAGTGTTAAAAACTCAAAGGTGAAAAATAAAAAAAATAGTTTTTTTTTTAAAACTTAAAGGTACACATGCAAAGCAGGGGAGAGAGAGAGAGAGAAATTAATACTCTTACAAAAAGCAACACGAGGAGTCAATTTCCAATATGATTAAACTTTTGTTTTAGCATTACACACATAGTATTGCAAAATGTATGTATTTTATATATAAGATTCCATAAAGGTTAGAAAAATCAATCAGCTGTATTTTACTTGTCATGCCTGCTGAGTTTAACCAATATAATATAATGGATACTATTCTGTATTTTAGTTTTCTCCAAGCCTGATTGATTCTCTATAAACCCATTATAAAGGTCAGTATATTGTAGGTCAAAGAACTATTTTGTAAGATGGAGAAAAAAGAAGAGGGAGGGTAAGAATAAGCACGTGCAACCTGTGGAGGTATAGATTTAATCAGCCTACATTTTAAAAATATAGTAGCAGTAGTTCCCAAGAGCCTTGTAAAATATTTATGTGGCACAGAATTTTATAATATGGAGAAAACTTTCCTCCATCAACTTTTTTTGTAGCCTGAGAACTGAAACGGTCATTTACAGGTTTGAGTATTTGGAACATAAAAATATAGTAAGCTGAGCAAGTGAATAGAGGGAGTAGTGGTATAATGTGCCTATGCCTATCATAACCAACTTCTAATATCATACTATATTAAACAATCTGAAGAAGCAAAATAGCTCTTGTAACATACAACATAAAAGGACAAGAACTTGTCACTGCTTATTGTCACTGTTTATACAGGTATCAAATAAAGACTGCATGCATCATATATTATAGAATTTATTTTAGAATACACAGGAAATAACATGAATGCAGTTTATGCACTAATTTAGAGAATCCCACCTTGACATGTATTATGGTTTCTTGTCCTCCTTGGGGGGCATAGATCCTAAATTAAAAATATATATATATATATAAAATATATATTAAATATATAAATATATATTTGTTTATTTAGCACTAACCTGCATTTATATGTTTATTATATTTATATTATATCATATTTATGAGAACATAATTTTAAATGTTTTATAGTGATTATAGGTCAGCTACTTGGTAACAAAACTTCAACTGAAAACTCATTTCTTCTCACAATTAGTTTGAATTTCATTGGCACTTCAACACTTTGAATGTACTTTTATATGTATTAACACTGTTGTTATTTCTATTGTTATTTCTATTTCTTAGAGGGCAAGACTGTGTGTCTTACTACAAACCCATAACTCCTTGAATGCAATACTGAAATAAAAAATAATTCAAAAAATTTAATTTAATTTTTTCACAACTCTGTAGGCAGAAAAATTGACCTGAGTTGACATGAGACAACTTACAGATTAGTTTGAAAATCCAGCCATTTCACTAAGAGATAGAAATATGTTGGCTGCTACAGATCACGCTGGGTCTATTTTATGGTAGATAAACTTAACATGGAGAACAAAGCAAAATGAAATGGAATTCTGAAATATATATAGCCCAAAAGGATTAGGATAAAAGACTGCCTATCTTTTTTCCATAGAAATATGAGGACAGCAAGGCTTGTAAAGTTTGAGTTGCTCAAGATATTGTTATTCACCTCAATTCAAGAAACTAGTTTTTGCCATTTACATTTATTCATTGTGAGAGAATTAAAACCAAGAATTTAAATAATATGTCAAATGTCCCACACCTAAATATTGTCTGTTGTGACGATAACATTTCTGTGTGACAATCAGCTCACATTCTTAGTAGTGTGCTATTTTGCCTTTTGGGGATTTTATTTCTTGGATTTCTGTTTGTTTCTTGCTGTTTATTTGTATAGATTATTATGCTGATCCCATGTAATTGCTATATAAATGTTATTTCTGATGTGGTTAAAATAGAATCTTACATCAACTAAAGTAAATTTGCTAATCAGTTATCCACATTGAGATCTGTAAATTAATATAAGCCCCTTTTAAAATTTATTCAACATTTCTCACTATCACCTCTATCATACTTTTCAATCACACCCTTATAGTATCCTCAGATATTTCTCTTTACACCATTTCAGCCATTTACAAATCCCTGTTCTTCCTAGAACTTTATTAGCTGACTGTGCCACCTGACGTACTTTAAGTTTATTTGTCATTTTGGTCAAATATGATCACAACAGAGAAGACTCCCCTGTATATCCTCTGTAAAATACCCTCCCTCCCATTAACACACTTTCTCCTCTCACTTTATTCTATTCGATAATAGTAATTCTTATGTTAAATTATATTGTCATGTTATTTATTTACTAGATAATTATCATTTTCCTTTGCCTAGCATGTCAGCTTGTTGAAGGATTTACTTCCATGAACTTCCTTATGTCCACCTATCATATACTAGAAGCATGATCTAGTAATAGTTGGCAATAAATGAATGAATAATCCATTCCATCAAGATAAAGAATTTTTCATCAACAATTTGCCTACTGCAATTAACCTTCCAAGATATGTGTTTTCATTTCTTTATGTGGACCTCCTGCAGCCTGTTTTCTCCTCCATGGCCAGATTAATAATTTTATAATAAAGTTGATTATTTTTCATCCAATGTTCCATCCATACCAAGAGCCAAAGCATTTCAGTGACTTGTTGTGAGTACTTAAGATGTTTCAGAAGGCTCTTCACTGACCTATTCCTGCCTACTTATTCAACTTACTTACTCTCATCTGCTTACGCCCTTTAATTCTTTTTATTCCAACCTCGGTAATCTTCTTTAAGTTTCTGTTATACTGTTTTCCATGCTTTCTCCATATAGGCTACTGTCAAGGAGAATTCCTTACTCTAGAAATCTCTTTTCTTCTTACAATATACTCCTTTGTCTTAGATAACTCTCTGCTTCAAATCTAAATTTTTAAATCAGTTTCTTTAAGGGACATTTATTTGATTCCCTAGAAAATGTCATCTTTCTCAATATGCATCCAAAGCATAAAAAGTTCGCCTTTGTGCAGTTATCTCAGTTGTAGTTTTGCATGTGTGTGTACTTACATATATGTGTGACTATTTGACAAATGCCTGTCTCATCCATTAATTAGTAAACTTCATCATAATAGATGCTAAGTTTTTCCTTTAGTGTGCTTCACTGTTTCATCACACAATGTCCAACACATATAGAAACTCAATTACTATTTTTAGATGAAGGAATGATGTGTTGAATGAACAAATAATATCCTTGTCTGTAGGTATCCATTTTACTACAAAGAAAGAAACTGGAATGCTAATATATACTGACTCTAACTTCTCATTTACATGAACAAAGCATAAATAGAAAAATGCACTTAAAAACACTAACTTTCTACACAATATTTTTTCTTTTTTCTGTTACATATTTTTCAATTCATTCAATGTTTTCACTGAGTTAACAGACATCTTGTGATTCTTTGAGTGGGTAGTCTTCCTACTAACATACAGCTAATGATATAGCTCAAACACAAATCAAAAATCATAAGTATTTTAGGGAGCAGAAAAGTATAAACTATATAAACTCTAATTGATATCATTGATGTTTCAGTATGTATAATAATAGGATGATGTGCTCCAATAAAATACAAAGAGAAAAGTCTAATTAGCTTATCTCTTCAATGGACAAATCAGACAAATAAATTGTACAAGACAAAGAAATAGTAGGAGAAAAAGTATAAGGCAAATAATATCTCAGAAGGTAGAACATATGTATGAATCAACTTTTTCACACACGTACATATATATAATATATACAAGCAACAATTTTAAGCAACAATTTAGTAATGAAAATATAAAATATAACAAAATAAACCATACACACATATGTGTATGCACATATATAACTAAAGTATGTATAAGTAATTTTAATTGTTGAAATACTTGTTTTGACAATATTTATTTATATCCTGAGTTTCATGGCCTAGAAGAGATTTGGGAATACACCACATTTCATAAAAAGAGACTGCCAAAATCACTTGTCAATCACTCCCATAAATTTTATTGTTTTATTTTTTACAGACAGCGTATTAAATTGTTTTCTTGGTCAATAGTAATTCAATAATTGTTATGTATAGGGTTTCCTGCTTTTTAAGCAACAATTCAGTCATAAGAATAGAAAATAAAGCAAAATGAACCAAATAATATGTATGTCCCCTCAATCACCTGATTTTTATTAGGACCTGTAGCAAATAAGGGATTAGAATACATTTAACATGATTATTGTATTAATGAAAAATTAATGAAAAATTTTAAACCACAAACGTGAGATTCCAATTTTTCTCTTTCAGTAACAACAATTCAAGGTATTTAATTTAACATAGTCAATTTAGCATCATATGGAGTGAATTACAAATGTAAAAATACTAACAAATATTTGTGGGTATCTAATGTTTTGAGTCATGAAAAGATACAGCCCTGATTTCTGTAAAAGTATGCTAGTATTTCCAGTAACAGGTAAAAGGTCATGGTGTAAGTAGGTAACCTTGCCTCGTACCATCTCTTAGAAATAAACCTATGTGTTTTTCTCCATTGATTATGATGTTAGCTGTGGGTTTTTCAATAGCCTCAATTGCATTGAGGAAATTTTCTTCCATGCTCAATTTGTTCATTTTTTTTTTTTAAATGAAGAAAGGGTATTTAGCTTTGGTTAAATGCTTTTCCTGCATCAATTAAAGTGTTTTTTTTTTTTTTTTTTTTTTTTTTTTTTAACTTTCAGTCTGTTAATGTGATAAATCTCACTGATTTATTTGCATGTGTTAAACCTACCTTGATTGTTAGAGGTAAATTTCATTTGGGTATAATGTAGAATCTTTTTAATTCAGTTTGCTAATATTTCATTAAGAATTTGCGCATTAAGTTTATCAGGGATACCGGGGTGTGTGTGTGTGTGTGTGTGTGTGTGTGTGTGTGTGTGTGTGTGTGTATGTGTGGTGTATTTTCCTTGTGGTATCCTTTGTCTGACTTGGTGATGCTGGTTTCATAAAATGTGTTTGAAAATATTTCCTCTTGTTCTATATTTTGGAAGAATTTAAGATATATTGGTACTCTTTTTTGAATATTTCATAGAATTCAGCCATGAAGCTGTAAGATCCTGCACTTTGGTTTGTTGGGAGATTTGTAAATTACTACTTCAATTTCTTTATTTGTTATTTTTCTGCTCATGCTATTTATCCTAATTCAATCTTGGTAGATTTTCTTTAAAACCTAACCTTAGGAAATTTTTATAGATGTTTATCAATCTCCCTTACATCATTCATTTTGTTGGCATATAATTCTTCACAATACTCCCTTTTAATAATTTTTTATTTCTGAGACATCTGTTATAATGTCTCCACTGTCATTTCTGATTTTATTTGAATCTCCTCTCTATTTTCTTAGTCTAGCTAAGGATTGGTCAATTTTATTTATTTTTTAAAGCAACTATTTGTTTTATTTTTGTTTGTTCTTCCATTCTCTATTACTGTTCTGATCTAAATTATTTCTTCTGCTAACTTTGAGTTTAGTTTGCTCTTCTTTCTATAGCTCCTTGAAGGATAATGTTAGGCTGTGTATTTGTGATATTCTTGTATAATGTAGGCATTTATTACTATAACCTTCTTTTTTGGAAATTCTTTTGCTGCATCTAATAGGTTTTGGTATTTTGTATTTTCACTGTAAAACTACAAGATATCAACTTTGAACCAGTGGTTGATCCACTGTTTGTTCCCCTTTGACACACTAGTTGTTCAAGAACATGTTTTTCAATATACATATAGTTATACATGTTCCAAATTGCCTTCTGTTTTTGATTTCTAGCTTCATATCATTGTGGTCAGAAACAATACTTGATATGATTTCAATCATATTAAATTTGTTATCACGTATTTTGTGGCCTATCATATGGTTTATCTTGGAGAATGTTCCATGCACAGTAGAAAATAATGTGTATTTTGCTCCTGTTGCATGGAAAGTTTTGTATATGTCTATTCAATTTATTTACTCTAAAGTGAAATGCAAGTTCAGTATTTTCTCATTAATTTTCTGTCTGATTGATCTATCCATAGTTGAAACTGACATATTGAAGTCCCCCAGTATTATTTCACTACTATCTATTTCACTTTTCATTCTTTATATATTTAGGTGTTCTGATATTGAGTACATATATATTTACAATTGCTATGTCCTCTTGATATAACGACAGCTTTACCTTTAAATTGAGACCATCTCTGCCTTTTGTGACAGTTTTGAAATTGAAATTCATTTTGTCTGATATAAATACAGTGACAGCTGCTATCTTTTAGTTATTATTTACATGGAATAACTTACTTCTTTTGTTCACTTTCCGTCTATGTGTATCTGTATAGCTAAATTGGATATCTTGTAGATAGCATGTAGTGGTTGTTTTTGGTTTTTAGGTTTGTTTTTTCTCCCACTTTGTCACTCTGTGTTTGTTGTTTGGAGAATTTAATAACATTCAAGGTTATTATTGATAGGTAAAGACTTACTACTGCCATTGTGATCATTATTTTTTCTTTGTTTTATAGATCTTTTATCCCTTTCATCCTCTCTCGCTGTCTACTTTTGTGATACTGTGATTGTGTGTAGGGCTAAGCTTTGATTTTATTGTTTATCATTTGTCTGCTATGTTTTTGCTCTGTCACTATTCTGAGGCTTACATAAAACTTCCTATAGCTGTAACAGTAGATTTTACATTGTTAGAAATTTGACTTCAATTGCATATAAAACTTCCGACTTTTACCATCTCCCCCGTAATTTATATTTTTGATGTCACAATTTATATCTTATATGTATTGTGTATTATATAACAAATTATTGTACTTATAGTTTTTTAACTTTTTTATCTGTTAACTTATGCTACAAATATAAATGATTCTCAGACTGTCATTATAGAATTAGAGTGTTCTAATTTTGACTATATATTTACCTTTATCATTAAGTACACTTTCATAATGTTGTCATGTTATTTATTAGTGTCCTTTTGTTTCCACTTAAGAATTCCCTTAAGCATTTGTGTGTGTGTGTGTGTGCGTGTGTGTGTGTGTGTGTGTGTCAGGTCCTACCTGATGAACTGTCTCAGCTTTTACTTTTCCAGAAAATGCTTTATATCGTCTTCGTTTCTGAAGAACACATTTACTAGATTCAGTATTCTTGTTTGGCTGGTTTTATTTTTCAGCGCTTTTGAATATATTACCTCATTCTCCTCTGGTCTGCAAAGTTTCTGCAGATAATTTCACTAATAGTCTGATGAAGAATCCTCTGTAGTATCACGTCAATTTTCTCTTACTTCTTTGAGAATTCTCTCTGATGTTGGCTTTTTTTTTTTTTTTTTTTTTTTTTTTTTATAGGGAGTCTCGGTCTGTCACCCAGGCTGGAGTGCAGTGGCTTCACCTAGGCTCACTGCAAGCTCCGCCTCCCGGGTTCACGCCGTTCTCCTGCCTCAGCCTCCCGAGTAGCTGGGACTACAGGCGCCCGCCACCATGCCCGGCTAATTGTTTTTTGTATTTTTTAGTAGAGACAGGGTTTCACCGTGTTAGCCAGAATGGTCTTGATCTCCCGATCTCGTGATCCGCCCGCCTTGACCTCCTAAAGTGCTGGGATTACAGGTGTGAGCCACTGCGCCAGACTCCCAATGTTGGCTTTTGACAATTTGACTATAGTATGTATCTATGAGGGCCTTGGTTGATTCTTCTTGAGTACTTTTAAGCTTCATAGATTTGAGACGTTTTCAGGAATTACTTTATTAAATAAGCTTTCTGATACTTTCTCTCTCTCTTCCTTCTGGAAGGGGATATATTTTAACTTAAATAGATTTCTTTATTCTTTTTTTTTTTTCTTTGACTGGAAAATTTCAAAAAACTTATCTTAAAATTTATACATTCTTTCTTCTGGCTGGTCTAGTCTAGTTTGATGCTCTCTAATTTTTACTTTTTTATTTTATTCATTAAATTCTTCAACTCCAATATTTCTATTGGTTCTTTGTTATGATTTGCAACTTTGTTGAATTTCTCATTCAGACTATGAATTTTCTAGTGATTTATTGAAGTGTTTATCTCTGTTCTCTTTTATCTTGCTATGTTTTCTTAAGATGATTACTTTGAATTCCTTTTCAGGCATGAATCAATTGTTGAAGAATTTTTGCATTTCTTTGCCGATGCTATGCTTTCTTGCTTTTCTATGTTTATTTTGCCCTTGTATTTATATCTGTGTGTCTGGTGGAGCAGTCACCTACTCCAGTCTTTTCAGATTGGCTTTCACAGAGAAACTTTCACTTGCACATGGGTCTGAGGATGCCTGTAGAATGGGTTGCAGTGGCTCTGGTTTTGGGTGGATGCAGTGATACAGTGTCCATGCAGCTTTGCCAGCTATGATCAATCTCAGTGATGCCTGCAGGTGCCTTGGCGTCCAAGGCTGCAGAAGTTTGTAACAATTGTGGCAGTAGCATGAGGTATTCATTTCTTTGGTCGCAAGGATATTTTGTGGGCTCCTGTTCCCTTTTTCCCTACAGTGGGGATGTCTCAGCTAAGGGCATCCCTCTTGGTATCAGGTCTAACGTGGTCCACAGTTTGCTGAAACAATGTTAGATTCTAGGGCGCAAGTGATTGGAGTGGCTCTGGGGCCAGGATCTTTAACTCAGGGTCTCACAGAATTGTAGTGTCACCTAGGACCTGGGTGTGGGTTCAGTCTCTCAGAGAGGTAGATGCAGATCCCCACACAGCCATGATCTGTGATTGCAGGTATACCCCAGCAGCTCAGGCCCAGAGAGCCATGAAGCAGATGTGCCGCTGCTCCTGGGTTGCCCCACTGGCATATCTCTGGTGAAGAAGGGGTATTCTGGAGACTTGGACCCCTCAAAGTAGGGCACAGCTGCAATTCATTTCCCAGACCTAACAGGGCACATTGGCAACTCAGGTTCTGGGGAATGAGACACTGTGTCATGATAACTCTGGATCTTGAGATGTGGAAAATGGCAGTATCCCAGTTTCTACAAGGCTGAGTGCATTAGCATCAAGGAACAAGGATTGGTGGTGTGTAACTATGTCTCAGGCCCAAATGACTTCACTCTTTGGGAAGCAAAACACCACAGCAGCTCAGACTCTGGAGAGCTCATCCAGTTTTCTGGAGACAGTTCACTGTGATTGTTTAGCTCACAGGGCATGGTGGTTTAGCCAAGACTGTTTCCCTGGGATGCAAGGCACCATGTCACCTTGGCCCATGATTTTTCAGCTTGGTCATGGTTCTGTTTCCCAAGGTTGTAGGGTATCATGTTAGCTGACAGAAATTGTTTTTATCAATAAGAAAAAAAAAAATCCTATAACTAGATACAATGACAAAGTACTGAAGATTTATGTCTCTGGAATATAGCATATTGAATAAATATTTTTTGAACTGATGCCTTGTTATTCCAACACACTGGTCTCACCTGAACCTATATCATCAGTCCCTCCACCCTGGGAGCTTGTAGTAAATGTAGAATTTCAGATCTACCTCAGACTTATTAAATAAGAATCTGCATTTAACAAGCTTCTGAGCTGATATGTATGCATATCAAATTTTGAGAAGCAGGGGTCTTAAAAGTAAACCCTCTACATAAAACTCACATTTATCAGAATAAGAAATAAGAGATCAGAATTTTTTTGCAGTTATGAAGAAGAAAAAGGAAGGGGTCCACAAATGCAAACTAAATGGAAAATAAGCCAAAAAGAATGCTGGATTTATATGATTTATAATATATTCATACTGCATTTGTCTTCCTCTCAGGAAATATAAATACCATCTTCTCAGATAATCAAACTACAAATCCAGGATTAACTGTTAATCATTCTCTTTTCTGCACATCCCAAATGTAATCCTTCAACAAGTACTGCTAACTTTACCCCTAAACTTAAATATTTCTTTTAATCTTCACTCTAGCATTGAGTCCACATTGGTCAAGATCTGACATGAAAGTTGACATTTATATTCTATTTTATTCAGATTCAAAAAATCTCAGTTATCTGTAAGACCCCAAGGCACAATTTTTACCTTCAATATTCCAAGTAAGATAGAAAGATATATGCAGGTAGAATCTAGTTAATAAAACCATTTCGGAGATTTTCTGGTAGAAGAAAAAGATAAAAATTAGCTTTTTGCCAGCCTGCTATTAGGGCAAGGGGTAAGTCAGAAAATAATTAATTGCAGATCTGATCCTTGAACTGTTAGAAAATTTGCAGGTATTTCATAGATATTTGCAAAATGAATCCATACAGCTGCTGGGGAGGGAGGGTTTTGGGGCTTAGCACATCTTAGGCACAGGGAATTACATGCTTTTTTTTTGAGAAAAAGTTTAGAATGACAGAGAGCTCTGTGGACAATGCATATTAAACATTTAAACTTTGTCCTGGAGACATTTGGAAGTCAATACAGGTTTTTCTTATAAAACATACCCCAGTTTCACACTATAAAGATTCATTTTTTGGCTGGGCACAGTGGCTCACGTCTGTAATCTCAGCACTTTGGAAGGCTGAGGAGGCTGCATTACCTGAGGTCAGGAGTTCAAGACCAGCCTAGCCAACATGGTGAAACCCCATCTCTACTAAGAATACAAAACTATCCAGGCGCGGTGGCACAAGGCTGTAATCCCAGCGACTTGGGAGACTGAGGCAGGAGAATCACTTGAACCCGGGAGGCAGAGGTTGCAGTCAGCTGAGATTGTGCCACTGCACTCCAGCCTCGGTGACAGAGGAAGACTCCGTCTCAAAAAAAAATTTTTTTATATATATATAAAAAATTATATTATTTTATAATTATATTATATATAAAATATATATTTTATATATTATGTATAATATATTTATATAAATATATAATATATAATTTATATATATACACAATATATATTATATATATTATATATATTTTTTTAACCAATGTGGTGGGTATATCTGTAATAAGATTGGAGGAAAGGGGAATAATTGAAGCACTGTTTAGCAATGTAGGTGAGACTTGCTGAAGACTTAAGCTAAATACTAGCAATGGGGATACAGAGAAGAGGAGTTAAATAAAATTAAGAAAATAAAATGCACAGGACTGGTAAATCTGGATATGCTATTAGGAATTATTCTCAAATTTACAACTTCTGAGACTTGGCAAAACAATGCCACATTTCTCTGAGGAGACAAAAATACAAGCTTATAAGGGTGATTATAGACATCCTTAACAGTAAATACATAAGATGAAATAAGTGTCCTTCACTATCACCAGCATCATGTGAAAACACTCTCAAAACTAAGACTCAAAGTTCTTGTAAACACTAATGTTGTATTTATGTGTATGTATTTAGTCTGAATTTTATTCTCAATAGAAAATATGATATATAAGCACTAACAATTCTAGATACATAATGCGAGTCAGACACTGTGCTAAACACTTTAAATGTATTACTTCTCAATCATTTTAACAACACTGTGAGGGAGATTCTAACATAATTTCCATTTTTGTATGAAGAAATGTAACTTCAGAATGGTTAAATAGTTAATTCAGTTGTATAGCTGGTCATTGAATAAGTCAATATTAGACTTAGCACCACCTAAGGTCTGTATTTTAGAAACAAATGGTGCAGTCAGATGTTGTAATTGTGGAGGTTTATGGAGGAATTGATAAAATATATGTTGGAAGGATAGGAAAAATTAACAAAGGATCATTTTGAAACATCGCAGGGCCAGCAGAAACCCAGCTGTCTAGAAACAGTAAAACGAAAGAGATGATTGGAATCCAGAGAAAAAGGAGCTTTACCATATGCTATAATGGTAGGAGAATGTTTCTGTGAAGGTGTCCTGGCCTTCAAGAGGAACATAAAACCTGTAGCCTATAATCACATGGGAAATAAAGCAGATAAATACATGTTTCAAAAATGGGATAATTCCCAAAACAATTAATAGAGAACATTTGTCTACAAGAGATATTTCTTTTTTTTTTTCTTTCTTTTTTTTTTTTTTTGAGACGGAGTTTGGCTGTGTCTCCCAGGCTGGAGTGCAGTGGCGTGATCTCGGCTCACTGCAAGCTCCGCCTCCCGGGTTCACGCCATTCTCCCGCCTCAGCCTCCCGAGTAGCTGGGACTACAGGCGCCCGCCACCACGCCCGGCTAGTTTTTTGTATTTTTAGTAGAGACGGGGTTTCACCATGTTAGCCAGGATAGTCTCGATCTCCTGACCTCGTGATCCACCCGCCTCGGCCTCCCAAAGTGCTGGGATTACAGGCTTGAGCCACCGCGCCCGGCCTACAAGAGATATTTCATGCTTGCTTAGGAGACAATTTATTCTTAAGAGACACTAGAACTCAAAAAACTATACTCAGTTGAACAGAGCTGCACAGAGACCCACACATCCATAGGTACATCTTCATTATCTACCAGCTACTTCAGTTCACTGTATATAATGTGAGTCATGACATCCACCTTCGTGACTTCTTGTGTTGCAACTTTCTGTTCCATTTTAGATGACCCTCCTTCCTTCACTTCACAATAACTCTTAATCTGCAGTTATGTCATGCCCAATTATTATTTCATGCCCTTTCAAGAGAAAGGGCCATATTTACTGTAGTTTTTACACATTTCTTAACCATTTAATATGTGGAAAGCAGTGCTGTCATTTTCACTAGATTTCTATTCTGTTAACATGTCTCTGATGAAGCTTTTGTGCGCATAGCCCAAACCCATATTTCCCGCTAGACTTATGGTTTTTATTGCGTCACTTTGCTTTGAACAATGGAAAATGGAAATGCATCCATAACATCCATCCGGAACTGACTGTAAGTCCCTCTCCCAACCCAAATGGCACCCATGGAACAAATAAACCAAATGATATGATCCATAAAGTACAGATGTCCAGGGTACAAACATTGAAAGAGTGGAGAATGAACCTAGAGAAGCAACAAACAGAAAATACCCACCATATAACCACTATGCTATGCTGTTTTCCATAAAAAAAAAAAAAAAAAAGTTCCTGAAGATTTGTTACTGAAAATATAAAAATTGTTAAAACAAAGTAAAGAGGAGATAAATATATCAGAAATCTAGGTTTAAAGACAATATAAACACACAAGTTATGAACATATGATGTAATAGTTAATGTTAACTCCAGGAGAATAAAATGAGAAATATAAAAGTTTGAAAATACTAAAATAGTACAAATATTATTAATGTTAAATATGGACTAGAGAATAAAATTTACAATTCTTCACTTATCATTAGGGAAAATTTTTAAAATAATTGTTAATAGTTATGGAAAACAAAATAAATTTAATATAGAAATGAATTAGTTAAATATATTAAGTAAAAATAAAACCATTACACAGTTTCACTTGCTTATTATTAAGTGCCAGAAAACGATGTCAACGTTTTCAGGAAAAGTAGTGTAAGCAAAAATTCTGTACCAAGTAACAATTCCATACCATAGTCCATGGGCAGTGGTTACAATATATTTCTGGATATGAAGGCACTCATATTCTTTATGACAGACATAGTCTACTTTATATAATACTCAGAACAATATTGCATATAAGTGAGAATTAAACCAAAATATAGTACCCAAAGGTAGTCGACATTTATAAAATATAGAGATAAGTGTAATAGCACAATTTTTCAAGTCACTGTTGCATCATCTTCTCAGACCATCATTAATGTAACACCAATTGAAGAAAAAAGCTATCAACATAAGTGTAAATAAAATGTAAAACCAGCACCATACATGGAAATCATTATATCATATAAATTCTACAAAAAAGTGATAGTGTTAATTTACCACAAATTGGTGAATGGCTAAATACAAAAACAAAATAATAAAATATTTCTGAGACAATGTTGGAGAATTTTAGGTAGTAATGACACAAAATCTCCAGTAGATCTCCACTCTGGTTATTTCAAAACATATTCAAATTCTTTCACACTTCCACATCAAAAGATAAAATTTTATTTTCTTTCTTTTGAGTATGATCCAGCTTTAATAAGAAGCTTCTGAAACATAGAATATGGTGTGATTGATGTTGCATGATTTCTAGAGTAGGTTATAAAATATTCCAAAGCCTCCACATAGTTCTCTGTTTCTTGGCAAGCTTACCCATGGACTGTATTTACCATATCATGAGAAAGTCCAGGGCATATGAAAAAGACATGAGTAGATGTTCCAACTGATATCCCCAGCTAAGCCAGCATCAATCAGTAGACATATGAGTGAGCTAGAATTTGTATGATTCTAACCTAGTCTTGTGGTCAACCCAGATGATGCTAAATGGATCAGTGATGAGCTGTCACTACAGAACTTTGTTCAAATTGTAGATCCATTAAAAAAAAAAAAAAAAGAAACAGATTTTGTTTTTGTTAAGCCACTAAGACTTCTGTAGCTTGTTAGAAAGTGCTAGATAAATTGAACACTCCCATAATTATAAAGGAAAGAACAAGTGGATAATGTTGGCAATTTAAGAGATTTGTAGCAGTAATTTTTCATGGCTAAGTCACATATATTCATAATAAATCACGGTTCAAAGAGGGCCCAGAATGGGGACAATCATACCTAATGATTTTGGAAGCATTGGGTTATCTCAGGAAAAGCTAAGCATTACCATATTCTAGCAATGAATTGTTCCAGGAGGGAGGCCAAAAAATCAGCTACATCATGTGCTGGGAGATTAGACCAAGTAAAATGGAAAATTTTGATGACAATCTGCCACTATCACAGGTACTTCAACATTAGAAAGATACTCTTTCATAGGATGTGGGGTGAATATTGAATCAGAAAATGTTGAAAAACAATATGTTTGAGGTTTTCAAACAGTTTTACTTAAGTTAGCAGCTGTGGAGCTTCATACTGAGAAGAATTAACAGTGTGCTCCTACATTATGTATATGTCGGGGAAGATTCATCCATGAAATCTAGCTTAGTAGTTGAGATAATAAACTGTTCACTTAATTGTCAGGGT
Source organism: Macaca fascicularis (assembly GCF_037993035.2). Lineage (NCBI taxonomy): Eukaryota > Metazoa > Chordata > Mammalia > Primates > Cercopithecidae > Macaca > Macaca fascicularis. The sequence continues at coordinate 36,087,784 of NC_088391.1, read as the reverse complement.
TCCATCCTTTTGCAACTTCCTGCACATGGGCAAGTTACTTTTGTCTCAGTTTATTAATGTTGTAAAATATAGGTGATATAAATATTCTAGAATTATAAGGGTAAAATTAATTCAACCTAAAGTATTTGAAAAAGTGGCACATAATAAGTATGACGTAAGTTATGTCTATTATTTTTGTTTCTAATACTAGACATATCGGACCTGGAATGACCTTCCTTCAGTTAAATACCTAATACTATAATATTTTGTATTTGAATATTTTAAATTTTCAAAGAAACGATACCACTACCATGTAATTTTTGAAAGTATAAAATTAGGACAAGTGCCCAACATATTTTAGAAAGGTAGAGGTAATCTCTTTTCCAAACCAGGTATATGAAAACAAAGTGTTTTAAGCCATTTGTATGTATGTATATAGGTATATATTTGTATGTATGTATACATATAGAGTGTTAGTCTAAGAATGTATTAAAGTTACACATCATGATCAAATGGCATTTATTTCAGAAAGAAATATCTATCAATGTAATTACCCATGTAATGGACCGGAGAGAGAACATAATCTGAGATATATTTTGAACTGTGTAACTATGATACAAACTCTCTAAAAAGTAGGTTAGGCATAGAAGGGAATTTATTTAAGTTAAATGTTACAAAACAACAATTTAGAATAAACATAGTATCTATTGGATAAACCTAATATTAATTACATTTTATAAACCTAAACGCATGGCCTAATCATCTATAAATACTTCAGTTATAAATCCGATTATTGCTTTATATTCTATTGTATACCACAAAGTGTAAATAGGAAATTTTCCAGGCAGGATTTTTGAAGGAAAATATGACTAAAATTGCTTACCAGGACTGTAAATTCTGGAAAGTATCATAAAACAATTAAAATACAAGAATTGTGAGGATTAGGTGAGATTGGTCTCTAATGATTCTATGATATAATCAAGGATTATAAAATATTCAAATTCACAAGAGAGTTCTACATTGATGAAAAATATAAAGCTATTTCACAAAATTCACCCCTGTGTTGTTCTACATGCAAAATGACTCAACAGAAAATATTAAATAAATAATTCCGCTGAAAATAACAACTTAAGGTATAGAGTTTATATGAACCATCCCAAAATACACACAATTTCTAGACAGAAAATGTATAAATTCCATTGAATAACAGAAGTGGTGTCTGAGCCATTGTAGATATATGTCTTAAAAGGCTTAAACACAATTGAAGTATAAGCTGGGCGCGGTGGCTCACGCCTGTAATCCCAGCACTTTGGGAGGCTGAGGTGTGCAGATCATGAGGTCAAGAGATCGAGACTGTCTTGGCTAACATGATGAAACCCCGTCTCTAATAAAAATACAAAAAAAAATAGCTGGGTGTGGTGGCGTGCACCTATAGTCCCAGCAACTCAGGAGACTGAGGCAGGAGAATCACTTGAACCAGGGGGCCAGAAGTTACAGTGAGCCGAGATCACGCCATTGCACTCCAGCCTGGCAACAGAGCAAGACTCCGTCCAAAAAAAGAAAAAATTACAATTGCTTGTCATGATAGTAAAAGGAAGTAAATATTTATGTTCAATATTCTAAAGTAAAGTATAGTTACTCCTGTCCTCAAGACATTGAATTATGAACTAGGCTTATATCGGGTGGCTCTTAATGTGAGAAGCCCACAAAACTACGTTCTTTTTACTGAAACAAAAATTTTAAAAATTCAAATATTGATCTAATTTTTAAGTATATTTTTGTTTAAGTTTAACCTTAAGTATCAACGAAAAACACACTTTATTTTTATTAAGTTTTCTTTGACTTCTAGGTTATAAATAATAATAATTTCTAGATATTCAATAGGTAATTTAGAGTGGTTCAACAAGCTCAATGAATTGAAATACAAATTATGAACAGTACTTGTTGTAAACAATCAATAATACATATATTTACAGCACAGACTGTGATAATATGGTCATCATTACATTCTTATTTGTTTCCTAGTGAATAAAAATATTTTAATGATATTATCCTGAACAATTCAAAGATAGCATATGGGGCACAAGTACAAATTTGCTTCCAAATATAATACATAAAGTTGACATTTTCTCTACTCTATAATTTGAGTCAATGAAATAAAACTACAAGTGTAACTAAACAAACCATAAAGACCAATTATATACCAATTTGTAACAGTACCAAGTTTAGGGTAAGATTGGTGAGGTACTCACCTCAGGCAAAAATGGACAGGGTTCCAGAAATTCCATAATCAAGATAAAATTTCAATTCAGAATTTAAAAATTAAAAGTAATGCAAAAACGTATGAGTAACAAATATGAAAATTTCAGTTAGGATACAACCACTGAGAGTTGGGCAAGTGCAAGGGGGTGCAGGCTCAATGGCAAACATAAGAAAAAGAGAATTACCTCACTTCCTTTTGTTGGAGATTATTCTCTCACTATGCAATATGATAAAACATCAATTTTTTTTTAAATATTTACGTTTTAAAGAAAATAACAAAGTTATTAGAAAACATATTCATATTATCCACTTAAAACAGTCATAATCGTAACATTGTTCCTTTTTATACAGAGACATACTTTTTCCACTTTTTTTCACCAAATTTTTCTAGGAACTTGAACTATAATTTTATGCTATCCATGAATAATGACTGATTTTTAAAAATTATACAAATGTTATATATACCTCTTTGCTTATTAAATATTATAATTTGTATTGAGTTAAATTATATAAATCATTTACATACTTATTGTATATTTGAATATTGTATTAATTTAAAATAAATATATTCTGGAATGCATACTAAAACTATCTTAGGTCAAAATAATAGTGAAAGATACAAGATTGGCCAATAAATTACAATATTTCAGCCACTGAAAACTCTGGATCTTGAGTTCCGAACACTGATAAGTTAATTAATAAAGTTTTAAATTTTGAGCCAAAAAAAAAAAAAAAAAAGGGAAAAGCGCTGTTAGAAATTTCAGACAATGGTGAAAATGGGTGCAAACAAAAAGTAGGAAGATGCTATTTTAAATATAGTTTAATAATCCTCCTCTGTTGACATTAGTTTCCAAAAAGACACAAATGATTTTAATACAATATAGATCTAATTAAGAAGATGTAGGTTTTAGAAAATCTAATTCACAGGATGGCTACAGATTTTCAAAAGATTGTTTTAAAATAATATTCTCTCAGTGAGGTGATTCATCATGACTAAACAATTTTTCAAAAGATTTCTTGTGTTTATTTTCTTTTTTGGGCATTATTTTAGCATTGATACTACAAAATGAAATATTTGCTATTCAAAATAAGTTTTCAAAGATTGAAAAAGAAAAGAAGCTGAAACCACACACAAAAAAATTTATTTTCATCATGGTGCTTTCTAAATTGAAGGTAGATTTTTAAAAATAATCGAATTTATATTTTAATACATGACATGTTGCTGAGGTTGATAATAGTAGACAAAAATGGTAAAATATATTCAGAGTTACCTTAGATTTTGTTATGCTTTGTACCAAAAATAATGACCTCTTAGGAGATCACAAAGATTTATTTAGGTCCAAATTCTGGAATGTTTTTAAAATAGGAGAATTTACAGGTAATTATAATGTTGATAAAGCTTCTCATAAAAAGTGGTCTGTGTCTTATTGACAAAATAAATATCAAAATGAATTTATAACGCTAATATTATAACAGGTAAGACATGAAATACTATGAAGTATAGTAAAATAAACAAAAACAATTTTCCTTACTTTTTGATTGTGTACCAAATGTAGCCCATCCTGAACAAATGTGTCAGATTATAAAGCAATGTTACCACAAAGAATGTTGTCATCACAGTAGAGTAAAGTTTAACTGCTTTTATTGAAATAGCAATAACAAAACTGGATATGTTTTAAATTATAAAGTAATAAATTGTAAATATACAACATTGACATTCAAAATTCTTGTGGCTATGACATGATAGTGTAGCAAATATGGCAGATGTTTAAAAGTGTGCACAAATAATTACCTTCCCCCTGAAGGGATGAAAATAGTTAACCCGTGCCTTGCTCAGCTTATAATGTTAATTTAATATATGAAAATGTGATATTGAAATGTGATGATGCTTTTGGATCATAAAAATTTATATATACCTTTTCTGGGTCTTTCCTTTTGGATGCCCCTCTCTCTCACTGGAGAGAGAGCTGTTCTTCTTTCTCTTTCTCTTGCCTATTAAACCTTCGCTCCTAAACTAAATACACACGCGCGCGCACACACACACACACACAAATATACTAAATATATATATATATTTAGTGTATATATATATATATACACACACATACCTTTTCTGTGAATTTAATAAGAGACTGGGGTATGTTTGTGTCTGTTTTAAAATATACAGTAAAATACATATGAATACTCAGTGGGCATCAGGATCAAATGAAATCAAGAAACTTCACACAAGAATAAAGATATGTAACAAATATAAAAAGATATAGTATGAAATAACAAAATACATTATGCTATAACTGAAACCATTGGGAGCAATGAGATTAGAAATTTATGTGCCTTGTAGCTGTGTAGGATGAGACTTTGGATCAAATGGGAGACATTATTAGCTGTACACTAAAAAATATGACTATATATAAAGCTGCATGTTTAATAGAAGGCCTATAGCTTTGCTTACAAGCGAGAGAAAGAAACGTTGAAAGTATATTTTATGACAGTAAAATGTCAGCAAGAAGTATGAATATACTTTTTGAATATGAAAAAAAGAAAAGAAACTGGAAATGTAAAAAATTACTAGATAATAAGGTTATTATAGGTAAATTGCATATAAATATAAATTTAAAAGTGTACACGTACTGCTTTTACAACATTTGAAATGGAGATATTAATTATTAAAAAGAGTCTCTTCAGATTTTAAACTTTTAAACAGAACGTTTTTTTTTTATTTTTTAATGAATACGTCTGATTTACCAAAAGCAGCTATGGACTTGCTTCTTAAATATATTGATTTTATTGCTGTAGAAATTTCATCTGAAATATTTTAAGTGGCATAAAGTCTCAATATTTTGTAATAGAAAATCAGCATGGTGTTTTGATTTTCCAAAACTCATTCCAAAAATGTTTTTGATGGAATCTTAGCAACATTTTGAAGTGGCTTTGAGAACTGTTTTTATAACACCAGTTACAGTGGTATCATGTGAAAAAAGTTTCAGTAAGCTGAAGTTAATTTAAAAATATATGATTGTTGCTTGGTAAAAGACTTGGTGTCAAATATAGCAAAATCTCAAGAGAAAATTGGCAAGTTAAGAAGTAGATTTTGAAAATATCACTGTAAAGTTTGCTCTCATTAAACCAAGAATGTATAATTGTAACAAAGTATTTTTGATACAGATAACATATTTAAACTTAATGTGGTGAGTTTTAATATATCTACTTTTTAGTTTTTAAATATTTTTTCAGTCACTTTAAGATTATGGAAAAATTAACTATTAAAATTCATTTAACAATATGTATAGGTCTTCATACTTTTCATTTTGCCTCATGCTCCTATAGAGTTCAGCATGATGTTATTTATAATAATGGTGTTATTTATAAGCAACAGTTAATAAGTAATAGCAATAGTTCAGCGTGGTGTTATTTATAAGCATGGTGTTATTTATAAGCAATTTGTAAGCAATGTAAGGCAACACTGAGATGCATAAATGAATTATTATAGTTTACTAGGCCATCTAGTTATATTTCCCAATGGAAATAAATGCCACTATTTTATCATAAAATCAATGTTGGACCCAAACCACATTTAAGTGTCTGTGAACATATTATCACCAATGATACTAATTTATATGAGTTCCCATAGTATACTAATCAAAACAGGTTAGGTAGGTTAACAGTCATCAGACAGCAGCAAAATTCAGTAACCTAATACAACAAAGTTTATTTCTTGTGCACACTACATGCCCAATGCTAGCCAGAAGGGAACTTTGCTCCGTATCGATCTACTCAAGGACTGAAATATATGAAAACATTGCTCAATATCGATCTACTCAAGTAGTCAAATATAAGTGTTTGAATGGCACCGAGGCAAAGGAAGAAGGAAAATGACATTATCTCTTAAATGTTTCCAAATGGAAGCAGCATATACTCCTGTCTCAATGATTAGAACACATTGCATGGTCACGTCTTCTTACTCTAATGGGTTACAGAAGTGAGACCCTCTTTTATTTCCAGAAAAGTATACAGAAACTTTATATTAGCAATCAGTTTTAAGAACATGAGGGCCGGGCGCGGTGGCTCAAGCCTGTAATCCCAGCACTTTGGGAGGCCGAGACGGGCGGATCAGGAGGTCAGGAGATCGAGACCATCCTGGCTAACACGGTGAAACCCCGTCTCTACTAAAAAATACAAAAAACTAGCCGGGCGAGGTGGCGGGTGCCTGTAGTCCCAGCTACTCGGGAGGCTGAGGCAGGAGAATGGCGTAAACCCGGGAGGCGGAGCTTGCAGTGAGCTGAGATCCGGCCACTGCACTCCAGCCTGGACCACAAAGCGAGACTCCGTCTCAAAAACAAACAAACAAACAAACAAACAAAAAAAAAAAGAACATGAGAACAGTCTATGCAATCATTTAAAAATATGTCTAACACATGTTCATATATTATCAATTAACAAATAACTTCAAAATACACAAAGAGTTGTTATATTTATACATGTGTAAATGGTAGAATCAGTACCCTAATCTTAGTTTTAAGGTCTTAAGTCCTCTATTCTTTCTCATAGAGCAAGAGTTTAAAATGTAACTTTAGTAAGTCGTAAATGCTATATCAGATATCAACTGGTAACCTGAAACAAATAATTATTGACAATCATAAACGTATCCAGGAACAGAGAGTATAAGCAAGGTAATTTTACCTTGAATCCATGATTAAACAGTTAAGTCAGCCATAAATACACAATTTAAAAATTAGTAAAGCATTATCTTCCATATTTGTTTTAATGTCAGCATTTATGTAAACCTAACTATTGCTACACCATTAAAAACTCTAAATTATCATGGTTAAATACAACAATAACGGGCTTTTTCTCCTACTTCTATGGTTTGGCTGTATGGTTCCTCTACTGTTTTCTCAGGATGAATTCAGATGGTTGCATTTACCTGGAGGTTCACCTACCCAAAAAGGCCTCATTCTTCTCTGGTAGATAGTGCTGGCTGTTAAGTGACTCACTTCTCTTTCATGTTGCTTTCTTACTCTTGTTTTTAGACTTCTAATAACAAGAGTAAGAAACATCATTTATACTGTAGATATAATGTATCTACAACATGAAGATATTGATATTGAATGTCTTCATATTGTAGTTTCAAGGCAACCTTTCAAGAAAAATAGAAGCTGCAAAACCTCTCCAGTTGGCCTTCATATATTCTGCATCATTTCACCAAATTCTTTTGGTCAAAACAAAAGGGCAACTAAGATTCAAAATATATGGAAATAAAGAGGTATGAAAAATCTTGTGGCCATATTTAATCCACTGGAGGGTTTATTCTTCTAATTTTGTAGGTAATTGAGTAAATTATCTAGAATAATAATTATTACAAAAATATTTTAAACTATTGACAGGTAAAATTTATTTGATGATAAGTAATACATTATTGCAACATGGGACTGGAGAAACATTAGAATTGAATTCCTGCATATGAGTGGTATGCGCGCGCGCGCGTGTGTGTGTGTGTGTGTGCGCGCACACAAGTAATAGGAGAGAGACAGAAAGACAGAGAGGAAGATTTTTTATTTAATATTTGAGACCATCTTTTCATTCTTGCTTTTTAACAGTATATATAAATATGTCTTTTGAAATTGTGCTTTCATTCATGACTACAGGGCTTTCGAGGGTTGGTTTGCTTGCAATTAGGTAATTTAGCAAAGCTACACAGCAGTTATTGGAGTATTCCATTCTCTTCTGTGAAATATACCACATTAAGGACAAATGAGGCATGTAAATGTAAAAGTTTCTACTATCAGTAGATGATACAATGCATTTATGAATGCTAGGTGATCTGAAATATATTGGGGTTCTTTTCACAAACTGTTCTACATTTCATTTTCTGGAGCAATGGTCACAAGTTGAATTAACATAAAGTAAAAGATTAAATGCTGATTGTAAATTAGTAGACAAGCATCACAAATTGCTTATATCCAACTGTCCTAGCAGATGATTTAGATTGACAGATATTTTGGAGAGTTGCTAAAGTGGGACCATATGGTTGATAATTTCAGGGTGATGACAGTTGAGAAAAGTGAACATTGCCTTGATTGGGTAATAGAACTTGTGAATATCAGGATCTCTGTCAGAAACTTGAAAGGCACAGACGCATACTCCTCCACACCAGCCAGAGGCAGATTACAGCATTCAATTGAGCATCTCATGTGAGAACTCCATGACATCGTCAACCTTTGGTATGTCGTTTTGTTTATTGACTAGATGGAATCACCCGCTCCACCATCTGATCATGAGAAATGGAACTTTCTTGCTATCATCACTTTGGATTGACATACCTAAAACCAGAATTTTAGCAGTACAATTTGAAAATGGGAAAAATAATTTATTTTGTAATATTTTAAAGCTTGAAGTAGACTTATCAAATAGTTCTAACATAGAATTGTTAATAATAAAAGTATTACATTAATCATTTTTAAAAGCTTGTGTAATGTTACAAATGCAGGTGAAATTTACTAGATGCTATTTTTCTTAGCTTTACATGCATTTATGGAAACAAACTTGAAGGGGCAAATTTTAAACTATCTTTCTCTCTATTAAAGATAAAGTCTTAACACAGATAAATCTTTAAATGCAAGTTTTACATTAAAAATGTACTAGATATAATTGAACAGAAATATTTTCTGTGACAGTAGGAGTCGGTGAGGATATGGTTTATCTACTCCTCTCTATAAAACCCAGAAGCTACCAAAGTATTGAAACTTGGAGCAAGAAGTGTATTAATAAGACTACCTTCAATGGGGAATACTATATGGAGGTCACATTTGGAATTGGATGAATTTTACTTTAAACATACTTAAGATTGCTCGCTGGCCTTTAAATGGTAATGAGATAGAAATGTGATCCTGGAACTCACCAAAAGGTAGAATTAAAGACACGGTTTTTGAAAGCACAGTTTCATGAAACCACTGGAATAAATAACATTAGAAAGGAAGAGTATGCAGAATGCAAGAAACACTGTGGTTTAGGCTAGGATCCCAGAATACTTAAAATTAATTTAAAATATTTTATGGTGATATTGAAAATATGAGAGAGTTGAAAACACTTTTTAGCAAATTTTAAAAAGTGTTCACCTCTTCTTATAAGAAACTGAGAAAGTTTCTTCTAAATTATTTCAATAACAGACTCTGGATCAAGCACGTCTCTCATGTATAGGTGACAGTTTCATAATCTTAGTCACTACCTGGCTGCCTAGTGTCCAAAACTGTAGGATTTAGAGCCTACATGAAAAAATGTGCAGCAAAGCAAACTAAGCCTTGGGGAAAAAAAAAAAAAAAAAAAGAGTGAAGCATGGTGGCTTTCAATGCCTTTATAAATGGCCAATCTAACAAAAGTATTAAATTATTTACTGTATACATAAATATTTATCTCATTTTATAATTCATAAAGTGTTTTAAAAATAGATTTATTTTTACTAATTATAGAACTTATTAATGTACATTGTAGAGTACATAGGTGGGGCATGGTACTTAATTCTTTTCAACCTAAGTTTTATCCTCTGAAATAAAGTGACTGTATAAATTATCTCAAAGAATTGCTTTGAGAATATATATATGTATATATGTGTAATTTTTGAAATGTCAAAATTATAGAAATGAAGAATAGACTAACAATTCCAGAGGTTATGTATTGTGAATTCTTGAAATGTCAAAATTATAGAAATGAAGAATAGACTAATTCCACAGGTTGTGTGTTGTCGATGGATGTGTCTAAAAAAGGATAATATAGGGCCCTAAGTTATTTTGTACATATATTTAGACACGCATACAAATTACATGCATAACTGTGTACACAAACACACACCCATCAAAATTCTTAACTTAGATCCTGATGTATTAAATGATTAATATGTAATAGGCATTATTGTTTTCATCAACTCAGTAATAATATTTTTGAAATGAATTATGACAGCATTAATAGTAGAATACTGGGAGAATAAAGGAGTAATGCTAACACAGCCATGCCTTGAACAATAACCATCATTTTCCGAAGCAGAGAAAAGAGTAAAAAATAATTTAAATCCAGATCAATTTCCTGTCATCTAGTACAGTTCTATAAACATTAGCAACATCCAGGAAACAGAACAAAGGAACCAGGGACCATAAAGAACAGCACAGAGGATTGCTACAGCAGAGTTTCAGCATGGCATCAATGCATAGCTCTTTATCACTAGTATTGAATTTGTCTCATATTGAAAAAGTCATCCATGAGATCCTCAATCACATTGATTCAGAAAAGGATAGTAAACAGATCTTTAACTAAAATAACTTATTATCCTAAATTGTCAGCCTTGAACGTCACTAAAAACAGAGAAACAGAAAGGAAATGAGACGTGTTAGAGATATGAGTAAATAATATAGCATGATTCATTTTTAAAATAAAGAAGCTCTTACACCCAGTGACAGAGTATCTATGACAGATATATTTAATATAAGGGGAAATCTTAAAAACAAAGCTGAAAAGTATATAGAAGTATCCAAAAGCTACAAATTAGATTTAAATTTGCAGTTCAGTAATGAAAGGTTAAAAGTTCATCACAATGACAGTGTAAAAATTCAAGAACACATATCAAGGATTATTAGCACTTTTTTCTTTATATGTGCCAAATTATGTAACAAAATAAGAAAAATAATAATACCAGCCATTATAATCTACTGTACCTCCACTTTATCTAAGGCATTAAATGAGGATTTTACATTAATAAAATGTTCTAATCTCAGCCTTCCAATTTTTACAGTTCTATGTCCATTCTACAAGCAAAGAGAATTCCTATAGGAGAGGCTAATTATCTTACTCATGATAAAGTAGTTTTTGTTTTATTATAGGAGGAGATTGATAAAGAAAAAGCATGTTATACACTTTCAGAGATAAAGATGTATTTGTATACTGGAATGCAAATTTACACAAGCTTACCCCACAAAATGCAAATTTATTTATCTCTATACATATTCCTTTATTTGTTTATTCACATATAACTTTTCTGAATAATTCCCATTCACTAGATATTTCACTAGATAGCATTATCTGTTTCAGTTGAAAGATTAAAGTTATTAACCACTCTGGAATTCATTCATATATAAAATAGGAGTCATATTATAAATCATACACATTGCTTTTTGATCAAAGAGATAATGTGTACAAAGTGTCTAGCATGGGACATACTAAGCAAATATATGTTTGTAAAATATTATTTTAATAAAAATGTATTCAGTAAACTAAAAATTGGAAAATTACTGTATAATATTAAGGGAAAAAATATTTATCTCTGCCTACTGTTCTCAAATCTCATATGTACTTATTTTTATTACATCACTGTTTAGTTCTTAGTATATTATAAAACTGTCCTGTCCAACACCGTAGTCACTATTTAAACAAACTGTAACAAAATAAAATAAATGTAAAACTTCAGTTCCTAATTCTGGATGTTCTATCATCTATTTCTACATTCACATACTGAAGGGCATCTTGGTTACTTCCAAATTTCAGGCAATTAAGAATAAAGCTGCAAAGTATATAAGGGGAAATACAAACATCCATGGGTAGGGTTTTTCGGGACATAAGTTTTCCATATGTTTGGATAAATACCAAGGAGTGTGATTTTTCAGATTGTATGGAAAGAGTATGTTTAGTTTCACAAGAAACTGCAAAACTATTCCAAAGTGGCTGTGCCATTTTGCATTTCAATCAGCAATGAGAAGAGTTACTGTGGGTCCACACCCTTGCCAGCATTTGGTGTTGTCAGTGTTCTATCTCCCAGTTATTGTAATGGCATGTAGTGGTATATTCCTCTTTGTTTTAATATTTCTTTGATGACATATGATATGGAGTATCTTTTCATATGTATTTGATATTTGTATGTCTTATTTGTGGAGGTGTTAAGGTCTTTGGCTCAATGTTTAATGTGTTGTTTGTTGTCCTATTGTTGAGTTTTATAATTTCTTTGAATACTTTGGATCACAGTCCTTTATGTAATATTTCCTTTGCAAATATTTTCCCCAGCCTGTTACTTTTAATTCTATTGACAATGAGTTATTATTATTATTATTATTATTATCATCATTATACTTTAAGTTCTGCGATACACGGGCAGAACTTGCAGGTTTGTTACATATGTATACACGGGCCATGGTGGTTTGCTGCATCCATCAACCCATCTTCTATATTAGGTATTTCTCCTAATGCTATCACTCCCCTATCACCCCCACCCCCCAACAGGCCCCTTTGTGTTATTTTCCCCTCCCTGTGTCCATGTGTTCTAATTGCCCAACTCCCACATATAAGTGAGAACATGTGGTGTTTGGTTTTCTGTTTCTGTGTTGGTTTGCTGAGAATGATGGTTTCCAGCTTCATCCATGTCCCTGCAAAGAATATGAACTCATTCTCTTTTATGGATGCATAGTATTCCATGGTGTATATGTGCCACATTTTCTTTATCCAGTCTATCAAAGATGGGCATCTGGGTTGGTTCCAAGTCTTTGCTATTGTGATTAGTGTTGCAATAAACATGCATGTGCATTTATCTTTATAGTAGAATGATTTATAATCCTTTTGGTATATACAAGAAATGGGATTGCTGGGTCAAGTGGTATATCTGGTTCTAGATCCTTGAGGAATCACCACACTGTCTTCCACAATGCTTGAACTAATGTGCACTCCCACCAACAGTGTAAAAGCATTCCTATTTCTCCACATGCTCTCTGGCATCTGTTGTTTCTTGGCTTTTTAATGATCACCATTCTAACTAGTGTGTGATGGTATCTCATTGTGTTTTTGATGTGCATTTCTCTAATGACCAGCGATGATGAGCATTTTTTCATATGTTTGTTGGCTGCATAAATGCCTTCGTTTGATAATTGTCTGTTCCTGTCCTTTGCCCACTTTTTGATGGGGTTGTTTGTTTTTATCTTGTACATTTGGTTAAGTTCTCTGTAGATTCTGGATGTTAGCTCTTTGTCAGATGGATAGATTGCAAAAATTTTCTCCCATTCTGTAGGTTGCCTGTTCCCTCTGATGATAGTTTCTTTTACTGTGCAGAAGCTCTTTAGTTTAATTAGATCCCGTTTGTCAATTTTGGGTTTTGTTGCCATTGCTTTTGGTGTTTTAGTCATGAAGTCTTTGCCCATGCCTATGTCCTGAATGGTATTGCCTAGGTTTTCTTCTAGGGATTTCATGGTTTTCAGTCTTATGGTTAAGTCTTTAATCCATCTTGAGTTAATTTTTGTGTAAGCTGTAAGGAAGGAGTCCAGTTTCAGTTTTTTTGCATATGGCTAGCCAGTTTTCACAACACCATTTATTAAATAGGGAATAATTTCCCCATTGGTTGTTTTTGTCAGGTTTGTCAAAGATCAGATGATTATAGATATGTGGCATTATTTCTGAGGCCCCCGTTCTGTTCCATTGGTCTATATCTGTTTTGAAACCAGTACCATGTTGTTTTGTTTACTGTAGCCTTGTAGTATAGTTTGAAGTCAGGTATCGTGATGCCTTCAGCTTTGTTCTTTTTTCTTACAATTGTCTTGGCTATATGGGCACTTTTTTGGTTTCATAAGAAATTTTAAGTAGTTTTTTCTAATTCTGTGATGTAAGTCAATGATAGCTTGATGGAGATAGCACTGAATCTTTAAATTATTTTGGGCAGTATGGCCATTTTCATGATATTGATTCTTCCTATCCATAAGCATGGAATTTTTCCATTTGTTTGTGTTCTCTCTTAATACCTTGAGTTGTGGTTTGTAGTTCTCCTTGAAGAGGTCCTTCATATCCCTTGTAAGTTGTATTCCTAGGTATTTTATTATTTTTGTAGCAATTCTGAATGGAAATTCATTCATGATTTGGCTCTGTGTTTGTCTATTATTGGTGTATAGAAATGCCGTGATTTTTGCACAAGGATTTTGTATCCTGAGATGTTGCTGAGGTTACTTCTCAGCATAAGGAGATTTGGGACTGAGACAATGAGGTTTTCTAAACAATCATGTCATCTGCAAACAGAGACAATTTGACTTCCTTTCCTCCTATGTGAATACCATTTGTTTATTTATTTATTTTTATTATTATACTATAAGTTCTGGAGTACATGTGCACAACGTGCAGGGTTGTTACATAGGTATACATGTGCCATGTTGGTTTGCTGCATCCATCAACTCGTCGTTTACATTAGATATTTCTCCTAATGCTGTCTCTCCCCCAGCCCCCCACCCCACAACATGCCCCAATGAGATACCATCTCATGCTAATTAGAATAGAGATCATTAAAAAGTCAGGAAACAACAGATGCTGGAGAGGATCTGGAGAAATAGGAGCACTTTTACACTCTTGGTGGGAATGTAAATTAGTTAAACCATTGTGGAAGACTGTATGGTGATTCCTTAAGTATCTAAAACTAGAAATACCATTTGACCCAGAAATCCTGAGTATATACCCAAAGGATTATAAATCATTCTACTATAAAGACATGTGCACATGTATGTTTATTGTAGAACTCTTCACAATAGTAAAGTCTTGGAACCAACCCAAATGTCCATTAATGACAGACTGGATTAGGAAAGTATGGCACATATACACCATGGAATATCATGCATCCATAAAAGAGGATGAGTTGATGTCCTTTGCAGGGACATGGATGAAACTGGAAACCATCATTCTCAGCAAACTAACACAAGAAGAGAAAACAAAACACCACATATTCTCACTCATAAGTTGGGAGTTGAACAATGAGAACACATGGACACAGGGAGGGGAATATCACACACTGAATATCATTTATTTCTTTCTCTTGCCTAATTGCCCTGGCTTGAACTTTTAATACTATGTTGAATAGGAGTGGTGAGAGAAGGAATACTTGACTTGTGCTGGTTTTCGAAGGGAATGCTTCCAGCTTTTACCCATTCAGTATGATATTAGCGGTGGGTTTGTCATAAGTATCTTTATTTTGAGATACATTCCATCAATACCTAGTTTATTGAGATATTTTAGCATGAAGTGGTGTTGAATTTGATCAAAGGCCTATTCTGCATCTATTGAGATAATCATGTGGTTTTGTCATTGGTTCTGTTTATGTGATGGATTGTGTTTATTGATTTGCATATGTTGAACCAGCCTTGCATCACAGGGATGAAGTTGACATGATCATGGTGGATACGATTTTGATGTGCTGCTGGATTCAGTTGACCAATATTCTACTGAGAATTTTCACATCGATGGTCATCAGGGATATTGGCCTAAAATTTTCTTTTTTTTTTTTTTTTTTGTCACTGCCAGGTTTAAGTATCAGGATGATGCTGTCCTCATAAGATGAGTTAGGCCATTATGGAAAACAGTATGGCGATTCCTCAAGGATCTAGAACTAGATGTACCATATGACCCAGCCATCTCATTACTGGGTATATACCCAAAGGATTATAAATTATGCTGCTATAAAGACACATGCACACGTATGTTTATTGCAGCACTATTCACAATAGCAAAGACTTGGAATCAACCCAAATGTCCATCAGTGACAGATTGGATTAAGAAAATGTGGCACATATACACCATGGAATACTATGCAGCCATCAAAAAGGATGAGTTTGTGTCCTTTGTAGGGACATGGATGCAGCTGGAAACCATCATTCTTAGCAAACTATCACAAGAACAGAAAACCAAACACCGCATGTTCTCACTCATAGGTGGGAACTGAACAATGAGATCACTTGGACTCAGGAAGGGGAACATCACACACCGGGGCCTATCATGGTGAGGGGGGAGGGGGGAGGGATTGCATTGGGAGTTATACCTGATGTAAATGACGAGTTGATGGGTGCAGCACACCAACATGGCACAAGTATACATATGTAACAAACCTGCACGTTATGCACATGTACCCTACAACTTAAAGTATAATAATAATAAATAAATTAAAAAAAAAAGAAACCCCCAAAAAACAAAACAAACAAACAAAAAAAAAGATGAGTTAGGGAGGAGTCCCTCTTTTTCTGTTATTTGAAATCATTTCAGAAGTTATGGTGCCAGCTTCTCTTTGTACCTCTGTTAGAATGCGTCTGTGAATCCATCTGGTCCTGGACTTTTTCTGGTTGGTAGGCTATTAATTACTGTCTCAATTTCAGAAATTGTTATTGGTCTATTCAGGGATTAACTTCTCATGGTTTAGTCTTGGGAGGGTGTATGTGTCCAGGCATTTATCCATTTCTTCTAGATTTTCTAGTTTGTGTAGAGATGTTTATAGTATTCTATTAGTTGATGCAGAGATTGGTGGTGATATCCCCTTTATAATTTTGTATTGTGTCTATGTGATTCTTCTCTCTTTTCTTTGTTAGTCTAGTTATCAGTCTATCAATTTTATTGATTTCTTCAAAAAAAAAAGCTCCTGGATTCATGGATTTTTGGAATGGCTTTTCATGTCTCTATTTCCTTCAGTTCTGCTCTGATCTTAGTTATTTCTTGTTTTCTGTTAGCTTTTGAATGTGTTTTCTATTGCTTCTCTAGTTCTTTTAATGGTGATGTTACTGTGTTGATTTTAGATCTTTTCCACTTTCTTCTGTGGGCATTTAGTGTTACAATTTTCCTCTAAACACTGCTTAGCTGTGTCCCAGATATTCTGGTACATTGTGTCTTTGTTCTCATTGGTTTTAAAGAACTTATTTATTTCTGCCTTCATTTTGTTATTTACCCAGTAATCATTCATGAGCAAGTTGTTCAGCTTCCTGTAGTTGTGTGGTTTTGAGTGAGTTTCTTACTTCTGAGTTCAAATTTGATTGCACTGTGGTCTGAGAGACTGTTTGTTATGATTTTTCTTCTTTTGCATTTGCTGAGGAGTATTTTACATCCAATTATGTGGTCAATTTTAGAATAAGTGCAATGTGGTGCTGAGAAGAATGTACATTCTGTTGATTTAGGGTGGAGAGTTCTTTGGATCTCTATTAGGTCCTCTTGGTCCAGAGCTGAGTTTAAGTCCTGAATATCCTTGTTAATTTTCTGTCTCGTTGATCTTTCCAATATTGACAGTGGGGTGTTACAGTCTCCCACTATTATTGTGTGGGAGTCTAAGTCCCTTTGTAGGTCTGTAAGAACTTTCTTTATGAATCTGGATGCTCCTGTATTGGGTGCATATATATTTAGAATAGTTAGCTCTTCTTGTTGCATTGATCCCTTTACCATAATATAATGCCCTTCTTGCTCTTTTTTGATCTTTGTTGGTTTAAAGTCTGTTTTATCAGAGACTAGGATTGCAACCCCTCATTTTTTTAGCTTTCCATTTGCTTGGTAGATCTTCCTCCATCCCTTTAGTTTGAGCCTATGTGTGTCTGCTCATGAGCTGGGTCTCCTGAATACAGCACACCAATGGGTCTTGACTGTTTATCTAATTTGCTGGTCTGTGTCTTTTAATTTGGGCATTTAGTCCATTTCCATTTAAGGTTAATATTGTTATGTGTGATTTTGGTCCTGTCATTATGATGCTAGCTGGTTATTTTGCTCATTAGCTGATGCAGTTTCTTCATACTGTCGATGATCTATACAATTTAATATGTTTTTGCAGTGGCTGGTACTGATTTTTCATTTCCATATTTAGTGCTTCCTTCAGGAGCTCTTGTAAGGCAGGCCCAGTGGTGACAAAATCTCTCAGCATTTGCTTGTCTGTAAAGGATTTTATTTGCCTTTGCTTATGAAGCTTAGTTTGGCTGGATATGAAATTCTTGGTTGAAAATTATTTAAGAATGTTGAATATTGGCCTCCCACTCTCTTCTGGTTTGTAGGGTTTCTGCAGTGAGATCTGCTGTTAGTCTGGTAGGTGTTCCTTTGTGGGTAACTTGAACCTTTCTCTCTGGCTTCCCTTAACAGTTTTCCCTTCATTTCAACCTTGGTGAATCTGATGATAATGTGTCTTGGGATTGCTCTTCTTGAGAAGTATCTTGGTGGTGTTCTCTGTGTTTCCTGAATTTGAATGTTGGAATGTCTTGCTAGGTTGGGGAAGTTCTCCTGGATAATATCCTGCATAGGTGTTTTCCAACTTGGTTCCATTCTCCCTGTCACTTTCAGGTACACCAATCAAATGTAGATTTGGTCTTTTCACATAGTCCCATATTTCTTGGAGCTTGTGTTTGTTCCTTTTTATTCTTTTTTTCTTTAATCTTGTCTTCATGCTTTATTTCATTAAGTTGATCTTCAATCTCTGACATCCTTTCTTTTGCTTGATCAATTCAGTTATTGATACTTGCATATGCTTCACGAAGTTCTCATGTTGTATTTTTAAGCTCCCTGTCAGCAGAGGCTGGGAGGTGTCTCCTAGTCAGGAGG
This sequence comes from Macaca fascicularis, assembly GCF_037993035.2. Taxonomy (NCBI): domain Eukaryota; kingdom Metazoa; phylum Chordata; class Mammalia; order Primates; family Cercopithecidae; genus Macaca; species Macaca fascicularis. The sequence goes on along the minus strand of NC_088391.1, from coordinate 36,069,211 downwards.
CATGGAGGTCAGGGACCCACCTGAGGAGGCAGTCTGTCCCTTAGCAGAGCTCAAGCACTGTGTTGGGAGATCTACTGCTCTCTTCAGGGCCAGCAGGCACAAATGTTTAAATCTGCTGAAGTTGCACCCACAGCTGCCCCTTCCCCCAGGTGCTCTGTCCCAGGGAGATGGGAGTTTTATCTATAAGCTCCTGACTGAAGCTGCTGCCTTTCTTTCAGAGATGCCCTGCCAAGAGAGGAGAAATCTAGAGAGGCAGTGTGGCTACAGTGGCTTTGCTGAGCTGCAGTGGGCTCCACCCAGTCTTAACTTCCAGGTGGCTTTGTTTACACTGTGAGGGGAAAACTGCCTACTCAAGTCTCAGCAATGGTGGACACCTTCCCCTAACCAAGCTTGAGTATCTCAGGTTAACTTCAGAATGCTGGCAGCAAGTATTTTAAACCAGCAGATCTTAGCTTGCTGGACTCCATGGGAGTGGGACCCACTGAGGTAGACTACTTTGCTCCCTGGCTTCAGCCCCTTTTCCAGTGGAGTGAATGGTTCTGTCTCGCTGGTATTTCAGGCACCACTGGGGTATATCGGAAACTCCTGCACTAGCTCAGTGTCTGCCCAAGTGGCCGCCCAGTTTTGTGCTTGAAACTGAGGACCCTGGTGGTGTAGGCAGCTGAGGGAATCTCTTGGTCTGTGGGTTGCAAATATAGGGGAAAAGTATAGTATCTGGGCTGGAATGCACCATTCCTCGTGGTAGTCCCTCACGGCTTCCTTTGGCTAGGGGAGGGAGTTCCCCAACCCCTTGCACTTTCTGGGTGAGGCAATGCCCCACCCTGCTTCGGCTCACCCTCCATGGGTTGCACCCACTGTCTAACCAGTCCCAATGAGATGAACCGTGTACCTTAGTTGGAAATGCAGAAATCACCCACCTTCTGCATTGATCTCGCTGGGAGCTGCCAACAGAGCTGTTTCTATTCCGCCATTTTCCTAGCCACTGACAATGTCTTTTACAGAGCAGATATTTTTATATTAATGAAGTCGAACTTCATAATTCTTTCATGGATTGCACTTGTGGTATTGAATATAGAAAAGTCATCACCAAACCCACAGTCATCTAGATTTTCTCCTATGTCATCTTGTAGGCATGTTATAGCTTTGTTTTCTAAGGTCAGATCTATGGTTCACATTGAGCTAATTTTGTGAAGCATGTGAAGCCTGTGCCTAGATTTATTTTTTTCATGTGTATGTCCAGTTGATCCGGCACCAGATTTTGAAAAGGCTGTCTTTTCTTTATTGTTTTGCCTTTTCTCTTTTGTCAAAGATCAGTTGACTGTATTTAGTGGATCTCCTTCTGGTCTAGCAATTCTATTCCATTAATCTGTTTGTCTGTTCTTTCACCAATACCACACTGTCTTAACTACTGTAGCTTTATGGTATGTCTAAAAGTTGAGTTGTGTCAATTCTCAAGTTTTTTCTTCTTCAATAACATGTTGGTTACTCTGGGTCTTCAGCCTCTTTGTATAAACTTTAGAATAACTTTGCTGATATCCACAAAATAACTTGGTAGATTTTGATTGGGATTGCATTAAATCTATAGATTAGATTATTAAGATAGAAATAACTAACAGTTTGATAATATTGATTTTTTTAAATCTATGGTCATAGGCTATCTCCCTATTTCTTTAGTTCTTCTTTGAATTATTTTATCAGATTTTTAAAAATTTTCCTCATGTAAATTATTCCATATTTACCTTAATATCTTATTTTAGGGGGTTCTAATGTAAATTGTATTGCATGCTTAATTTCAAATTTCACCTGTTTATTGCTGGTATTTAGAAAAGTGATGGACTTTTGTTTATTAATCTTGTGTTCTATAACTCTGCTATAATTGATTACTGGTTCCAGGAGGTCTTTTGTGTGATTATTTCTGATTTTCTATATAGACAATAACATCATCTGCTAACAAAAAGTTTTGCTTCTTACTTCCCAATCTGAATACCTTCTCTTTTATTTTCTCGTCATACTGCATGAAACTTGATATGAATTCTAGGATTTTTTTTTTTATTTCTTTAAAAAATGCCATTGGGATTTTGATAGGGATTGCATTCAATTCGTAGATCACTTTGAGTATGGACATTTAAACAATATTCCTCTCCCAACCCATGAATACAAGATGTCTTTCCATTTACTTGTGTTTCCTTTCTATGATTTGTTTGTGTCATCAATGTTTTCTTGTTTTCATTGTATAGGATTTTCACCACCTTGATTAAACTTATTCCTAAGTTTTTAAATTTATTTGAAGCTAATGCAATTGAGATTGGTTTATTAATTTACTTGTTTCTATGTTTAAACCACCACATGAGGGAAGTGGTTCATGCTTGGATTCTATTTCTTTTAATTAGAAATAAATCATCTGTAAATACTAGATATACAAAGGGTAGGAAGATGCTCATACTAGGAAAGGCATGAAGAAATGGATGTTGCAAAGAAGGGTTCTGCCTTCCTTTAAATTCTCAGTTGAAAGGAAGCTCTTTAGCAGTATCCACTATTTATGAATTTAGAGTGGGTTTGCTTTCTTCCACTCTTTTTCTCTCTTGCACTTTGTCTTTCTACTTCTCCATCTTTCCCAATTATTTGTAGATTATTTTCATTCACTTAAATGTGTTTCTCACATGATTCCACCTCTAATTCTTGGTTTAGCCTACTGTTTCTTCATACATATCATATATATGAACTCCCTATCAAAAATGTTTGAAAATTTGGAATTTAAGTCATGTATAGACACATGTTCCTCATTTTTTAAAAAAACATTTGACACCAAACTTTTAGAACTAGCACTCCTGAAACAAATCACAGAATGTCTTCAGGAAGAATCTTTCTTGTCATCTCTCTCTCTCTAGTCTGCCTAAGTGCAGATAACTTTGTAAATGGTCTGTCTTTTGGTACGCCTGTGATGGGGTTAGACATCTGGGGGTGGTGCTAAATGGGATCAGTATTTTTATGAATAGTTTTTGATTAATAATTCTTTTAAAACTGGCCTTTAAAATTGTAAGTTTGAAGAATTCCCACTTTTTCATCTGGGTAAGTCACACCTTCTTTGTTTTCTTCTTCAGTACATATTAGGAGTTCATTTCAAGTGTATACCTTCTGATATTTCAGAGAACCACCTTCAAGTTTGAGATTCTTTCCTCAGCTTGGTTTATTCTGCTATTAATACTTGCTATTGCCTTGTGAAATTGTTGTGTTGTGTTATTCAGCTCTGTCAGGCCCATTAAGTCCTTTTTTTATCTTGGCTATTTAGTCCTGTGGCTCTTCTATTGCTTTATTATGATTCTTATTTTCCTTTGTTTAGGTATTGCTGTCCTCCTGAAGCTCAATGGTTTTTATTTGCTGTATTGTTTACCCAGAAAATTGTAAAAAAATTCTGCTTAACTCATAGGCCTTCCTCTTTTATGTTATTATATATTTTAAACATTTTATTTCTCTCACATTTATCTTTTTACTGTCATGGCAATAGAAATTTAAGAGGGAAAGCACAAATATGCATGGTCACTCTGCTATCTAGATCTAGAAGCTGAACATAACTTTAAAGCATTGTATTATTATGTGAAATTATACTCTATTATATGGATATAGTGTCTGGGCCAGCAACTTGTATCTAATGCAAGTTTTTCCATAAAATGGTATTCAATCTCTTATGAAGAGAAATAAAAATGCTAAGAGTGGCCAGGCACAGTGTCTAACGCCTGTAATCCCAGCATTTTGGGAGGCAGAGGGGGGCGGATCACCTGAGATGAGATGTTCAAGACCAGACTGGACAGCATGTTGAAACCCTGTCTCTACAAAATTACAGAAATTAGTTGGGCATGCTGGTGGGTGCTGCAATCCCAGCAACTCCACAGGCTGAAGCAGGAGAATCACTTGAACCTGGGATTCAGAGATTGCAGTGTGTCAAGATCACACCATTGCACTACAGCCTGGGCAACAGAGCAAGACTCCATCTCAAGAAAACAAAAAAACAAAACAAACAAACAAAAAATGCTAAGAGTTGTACAGTAACCAACTTTCCTGGAGAGGAGAATACAAAGTCCAGTTCTTTGCCTTGATAAATGAAGTACAATTTATTCTTCAGGGCTCCCCACAGAGTCAGTCTGAGTATGGGACCTAACCTGAAATTGCAGGCTTGGTAGAATTCCTTTTTTTTTTTTTTCCCCCATGCTGTTTTCTGCAGTCCTTACCTGGTTTTCTGTTAGACCATTTATTTCAGGTATTACTTGTACCTGAATCTTTGGCTCAGGGTCTGCTCTGTAAGAACCTAGCCTAAGAAATCTGTAACTAGAAGTGGTTCGAGGAAGCAAACTCTAAAATTGGGATTCCATGGGTGAATCACTCACCAATCAGATGTTAATGAATCTCTTGTGGTAGGTGAAGTAATGAAAACCTGGGTATCCTGTTATGCTAAAGAATTGCAGTTGCTAAGAATCTCCCTTAGGTTGAACTAGGATACAACCATCCCTTGCTTTCCCACACACACTGCATTTGAAAGGTATGGTAGGGATCCATCTGTGGAGGAACTGGGTATTTGTTGCTTAGTATCTTTGATACGTTGAAGAGAGAAAACAGTTACTCAGGTAGGTCAATTACCAATGTAAGACAAAGTGTGAAAGTATAGTGCATCCGAGCTATCATATAAAAACTTCCAGATTATCAAGAGCTGGAGGGCACATCAGGGGAAGGATGAGTTTTCAGCCTTCTGATAAAAAAGGAGAGAAAATTTGAGACTTGTTAGATGCATGTATACTGCATGCATAATATGCATACTGCACTTTGCAGTAGAAAATTCAACTCTCAGATTACCCTGAATCTTTTGGGAGTAGATTTTGAGAGTGTTGGAATAGGGGACAAAGTTGGAAAAAAAAAAAAAAAGTTGAATACAGAAAAGTTTTTCAAATGGAGGTACTTTGCCAGGTGTCAATATTTTACACCGTGGCAGGATACTCTAGAGCCAGATTTGATAATCTGATAGATGGCTCTTGGAAACTCAGGAAAAAGCAATAGTACAGTAAATGAAACTAAGATGTTAAAAATGCCATGGAAGAATGTGGGTTTGGGAGAGGGGATGATGAAGCAGAAATATAATGGTTTTGCACTCATAGACTAATTTCTCCCTTCCTTCTTGAAGTCAAAATGGGACTCTCCTATTTAAATGTTTATATAAAAAATAAGGTATTGATATTCTTTTAAAACATAGATTAAGGTCATTTAGTATTATATCTGCAGTTAGTCTACCATGTCCAAAGACCTTTTCCAAACGTATCCTGCAGGAATAAGAATGCAACTTATTACCAATTTAGAGTCTACCCTGTAGTTGAGGCTGCCATAACTCTTTATACCTTTTTAGGAACAGTGTCTCTCCATGTTGGTAAATCTGGTATTGAACTCCTGGGCTCAAGTGATTATTTTGCCACGGCCTCCCAATATGCTGGGATTAGAGGCATGGACCACCACACCTAGCTGCCATAACTTTTTATAGAAGATATGGGTATATTTTTCTTTATCTTTCATTGGTCAGGAAAAAACTGACTTCTAAATACAAATGTGTATGGGTTTTTTGGTGATTTATTTATTTATTTGTGTAGATATATAATATTTGTACATATTTATGAAATACATATGATATTTTGTTACATGCATAGAATGTGTAAAGGTGATCAATTAAGGGTATTTAGGATATCTATCACCTTAACCATTTATTATTTCTATGTTTGGGGAACATTTCCAGGTCCTCCTCTCTGGCTATTTTGAAATATATAATACAGTGTTGCTACCTATGGTCACCTTACTCTGCTAGGGAAAATTAGACCTTATTCTTTCCATCTAACTGTGCATTTGTACACATTAACCAACCTCTCTTCATCCCTGGTCCCCGCACACACCATTTCTAACCACTGATAATTATCATTCTACTCTCTATCTCCATGAGACGAACTTTTTTTAGTCCCACATGTGAGTGACAAAATGCAATGTTTGTCTTTCTGTGTCTGACTTATTCTATCCATGCTGCTGCAATGCCAGAATTTTATTATTTTTTTATGGTTGAACAGTATTCAGTTGTCTTTAAATATGTGTGGGTTTTTAATCAAGGACGACTACCAGGTAACCTTCTCAAAATAGTTTAAATGAATTTTTTCTTAATTAGAAACAACTAAAGACACAAAGGATGTATATACTGTCATTTAAAATTCATCCTGAAAGATAATCTAATTATGATAATATCACTTAATATTAGATTTAATTATCATATGCTTAATAAAAAATGTAATTTAAAATATATTTTCTAGTGCCATAATAAATGCATTTTCTTAGAAAAAGAAACGGGACGATTTTATCTTTAAGACATGTTATACTTTAGCTTTACTCCTGACATAATCTCTGTTCTGCTTCTTTATTTCCATTTGCAAAAAAAAAAAAGCAATTCAATTGTTATACTCCTTTAGGTATAAAGGGGGGAAGAGTCATCTCTGATGCCTGAAAATGAATTTTGTTCGACAATTTTCGCACGCATCCATTTCATTCTGCCCTTCTTTCAAGGTGGTTTTGAGAAAAATTTTTTACTGTTTTGTTTGACTTTACCATTTCAGCTACTCATCATGATAAAAATGAATATTAGACTCTGTTTCTTTTTCTTTCTCTCATGCCTCTCTTATTGTATTTTCACTGAGCTATTAACCATTAAAGAGCCCTCTGTCATGATACTCAAGCGAAGTCAATGAAACTTTTACTATATTTCCATGATTTTAAAAATGCAAAAAATTAGTACTTTTTAGTCATATATCTCTTATTTGCATCTTAAATCAATTATGCTTACTTTTATATCTAGATTAGTACACGTGCCGTTCTGGCCTACTGACCTCGGATGAACAATTTTCAATATGTTACCCTCAGTCATATCTGAGAGCTGTCTATATATCTGAGAGCTTACAGGTTGTTCTGGTCTATCTGCTCAAGGTTTCTCAGCCTCCTCAGTATTATAATCCTCAAAACTAAAAAATCCATGGATTAACTACTGATTGGATATAGGTTTTTATTTTATTTTTACTGAGACTATTATAGAGAAACTCAAGCTTGCCTCAGAATTGAGAATTTACTCTAATTCCACAAAATATTGAATCAATCCATACAATATAGCAAATAACTGGCAATTGTAAATAAAAGTAATCTTTAGGGTTTACAAAGTCTTAAAACTGACCTCTAGTATCAAACTAGCTGCCTAAGAATCCCAAGATTGGAGCCACCTCAACCTTCTTCTAAGGAATATCTTCAGTTATCTCCAGCTCTTAAAATACAGGTCTAACTAAAGTTTTCCACACATTAAGAAATCCTTTCTTTTCCTAGTTCTAGTCTTTGTTAAAATTGGGTAGTGAAGAAAGGGTTAGATGAGATTATATTTCTTATCTTTATCTTTGGCTGTGCCTATGCCCTCTGGTGAACAAAAAGTTACAAAAATACACAGCTACATTGGCCAAAGTTTAAAAAAATAAAGTTAGTTTTAAATATAAAATAATTTCAGATTTTAAATAAGAAAGTATCTATATCTGTATGATTATATCAGATTTAATTTATAAAATGACTTTTAACATGTAATCTGGGCTCGGCATAGTGGCTCATATCTGTAATCCCAGAATTTTGGTTGTCCAAGGCAGGCGCATCGCTTGAGCCCAGAAATTCAAGATCAATCTGGAAAACAGGGCAAGATTCTGTCTCTAAAAACTAGGAAAATAAAAATTATCCTGGTATGGTGGTGCATGCCTGTGTTCCAGAAACTTGAGGGGCTGAGGTGGCAGGCTTGCTTGAGCCCAGGAGTTCCAGAGCAGCCGGAATAAGAAAAGGAGACTCATATCAAAAAAATAAATAAAACAAAATAAAATAACATGTAATCTCAAATATCATTTTTAAAAATTTTTATTTTTCTACAGGAATGGGTTGATATTTATCTTTTATCTGGTGACTAGAGAGCTCACTACTCAGCTCTCTCCCAGAATAAAGAAAAATGTAGTCTTAGGACTAATTATATTTTCCAGTACAAAACACAGAAAATGTTCACAATATCCTACTGGCAGAATATCACCTTTACGAAGTATGAGATCATACCTCCACTGAGCACTTTATTACACTTTTCTGCCTGGCTTCCTTACTTATGACACCTCTGTGTCCTAGAATGCCATAAACTATTACCCTTCTCTTTCTGTCACAATCTGTTAAAGCCCACCAGCAATGTCAGAGAGGCAGTGAATCTGTTTAATCTTCCTTACCATGAGAGCCCACATCATTCTTAACTTCTACAGTTGTATTGAAAGTTCATGCTATAAAGTGCCAAATCACTTGCTCTTTAAGGCTCTGAATAAACACTGCTAATGTTTATAAGACAGTCCAAAAACTGGATTATTTGTTGAGACTGAAACAGTACTTATGATAGATGCAAAATGAATAAACACTGCTAATAGACACTGCTCATCTCAAGGCAGTCTTCTTGCTTATGTTTGCCGGTCTTTAATCACCGTAGCCTCTTTTCCCTCAAGACCTCTGCTCATGCTCTTTCCTTACCAAGTTTCTTTTAACTCTAGCATCCTCTTCAGGGTTGAGAAACCCTTCATGGCTGGAGTAGATAAAGTTACTTTAGCTATACAGTCATGTATCAGTCTTTATTTTAATTTTTTCACTTATGCCATAGTTATAATTTAATAATTTTGCATCTATCATAAGTACTGTTTCAGTCTCAACAAATAATCCAGTTTTTGGACTGTCTTATATGTTCCACAACTATTTATGGAATAAATGCATGAGTGAATAAACATCTCATTGTATTTAATATATGCTGTTTTCATAATAATTCTAATTGTAATACATTTATGTATATTATGTAGTTGAAGTGTTTAAATCCCACAGTAGAAATCTTTTCAAGGAAAAGAAGAGTTTTTGCTCTTCAAATACTTCAGAAGTTAAGTTTAGGAACAAGATATCCAAAGACTAACATTAGCTATGTGGTTAATAATATTGTTTGTAGAGCCGTGGTCTGAGGCAGGAGAATGGTGTGAACCCGGGAGGCGGAGCTTGCAGTGAGCCGAGATTGCGCCACTGCACTCCAGACTGGGTGACAGATGAGACTGTCTCAAAAAAAAAAAAAAAAAAAAAAAAAAAAAAAAAAAAAAGGTACCAGAATTTATGAAGTATCCCGTACCTGTGTTTTCTGTGTATGTGTACATATGTGTGGACATTTACTTTTATACAGAAAAGATGTAAGTATATTTAATGCTATGAAGCTAAGCCAAAAGAGAAACTGGAACTATAGAAGATAGGCAAAATAATAGATTCACATCCCTGTGAAAGAGGACGTAGTTGAAATTCATTATTTGAAGAATTATTGTTAGTTGATGATACATTCATTCACTGCAATAAAAGGGGAGAAGAAATGTACAGGGAGAACTGCAACATCCATGATAGGATATTGGGAGATTTCCATTCTTATAAAATATATAACAGAGGTAATGAAGTTGGGTTAGGAGCTAGTGGAGGAGTATTGCAATCTCTGCTGCATTAAATTAAAGCATGAGCTGTCTATAGTCATAGAATTTCTGGGTAAAACTGATGGTTCAGTTAAGAGACAAACATTTTTAATGTTCTCAGTCTCTATTGTTGTATATTTTTCTGTAATAGTGTTTATGAGCTCAAAAATAAGGTCAGTCAAGATAGGATCAGAAAGCTGATATTGACCATTGAGTGCTTGAAGTTGTAAACTTTGTAGATGCATGAAGAAGGAAGCAGACAGCAAAGAATTAAAAATTTTAGAGCAAGTAGAGACAAAAAAGGTCAAACGAGTTTTTTATTTTATTTTATTTATTTATTTATTTATTTATTTATTTATTTATTTTTGAGACGGAGTCTCGCTCTGTCTCCCAGGCTGGAGTGCAGTGGCGCGATCTCGGCTCCCTGCAAGCTCCGCCTCCCGGGTTCACGCCATTCTCCAGCCTCCCGAGTAGCTGGGACTACAGGCATCCGCCACCACGCCCGGCTAATTTCTTTTTTTTTTGTATTTTTAGTAGAGACAGTGTTTCACCGTGTTAGGCAGGATGATCTTGATCTCCTGACTTCGTGATCCGCCCGCCTTGGCCTTCCAAAGTACTGGGATTACAGGCGTGAGCACCGCGCCTGGCCAAATGAGTGTTTTTATATCAAATTTTTAATGCATTTACTAAGGAGCCTCCAAAATAAGTATAGTTATTAAGGTGATATTTTTTATGATTTTTTTTTTATACTTTAAGTTCTAGGGTACATGTGTATAACGTGCAGGTTTGTTACATATGTATACTTGTGCCATGTTGGTGGGCTGCACCCATCAACTCGTCAGCATCCATCAACTCGTCATTTACATCAGGTAAAACTCCCAATGCAATCCCTCCCCCCTCCCCCTTCCAATTTTTTATGATTTCTTAACATGACACCCCTATTTTTGATTGTTGAATAGTTTTACATTCAACAATGAGAATGTAAATAATAAATGAGATTTTTAATGTACATTATTTAATATATTTTAATATAATTATTACATTATTTAATATAATTTAATATAATTATTACATTATTTTAATAAATAATGTAATGAGATTTTTCATTTATTAATATTTAGAGAAGAAAAATACAGAAGAGTAAGAAGGACTATTTTATTTCCACATTTGGTTATTTAGGCACATACAAAAGGAAAAAAAAATGCATCCCATGTAATTTTATTGCTCTAAAGTTTTATATTTGACACTCTTGTGGAGAACAGGGAGGAAATTATGTGGTGAGAAACTGTATTGGTTTGTATGTTTTTTATCTATCTGATGTTTCACTTATGGATATTAGTGGATGCAATTCTTTCAGTCAACTTTCCTTCCTGCCGTGAAGAACTGGAAGGTGTCTATATGAGAACAGAACTGTAAGTAATACTTAAAAGAAAATGAAAAATAATTCCTATTAAAATTGTTAATTGGGAAATTCTGAGAAGTGTGCTTATTTTTCTTGTTTATTTAATGGCCTGAGATTAGTTGAATTGTTGTATTCTAAATTATGTGGCCACAATTAATAATAAAAGTAGCTAATTTTTTTATTTTTATTTATTTTTATTTTTTAGATGGTGTCTCCCTCTGTTGCCTAGGCTGGAGTTCAGTGGTATGATCTCGGCTAGCTGCAGGCTCTGCCTCCCAGGTTCAAGCAATTCTCCTGCCTCAGCCTCTAGAGTAGCTGGGACTACAGTCGCGTGCCACCACGCCCAGTTAATTTTTGCATTTTTAGTAGAGACGGGGTTTTGCCATGTTGGCCAGTCTGGTCTTGAACTCCTGACCCCACGTTATCCACCCTCCTCAGCCTTGAAAAGTGCTGGGACTACAGACCTGAGCCACTGTGCCCAGCCAATATTTTTTGAGTATTCATTCTAATCTGGCCACTATGCTAAGAGTTTCACGTAGATTACTTCAATTATTACTACAGCCTTAGTGGTAGAGAGCAATTTAATCAAAACTTTGTAGATAAAAACAGTAAAGCTTGAGAACTGAAGTAACTTTCTCGAAGTCACAGTTAGTAAATATCAGGAACAGAGAGGGATTCAAATCCCCACAGCAATCTATTCTTTAGTTCACATTACCTTATTAGAAGTCTGTAGCAGCCACATACATCTCTGCATTATTCACAGTGGCCCCTTTAGCAGATGAAGCCAACATTTTTGCTAGCTCTCTGTGAGGGTAAGAAACGGCCCCCTAAGAGTGGTTTCCAGGCCAGCAGCAGCTGCTCCACCTGGGAATTTGTTAGGAATGCAAGCTCTCAGGCTGCCACGCCAGAGCAACTGAATCAAGAGCTCAGACTGCTGGCTGGACTAATCTAGCATGATTCGGAAACACGTAAAATCTAAGAATTTCTGGTTTAGGTTATGGTCACAGTTCCTGAAGTCATTTGATTTGTTCCACTGATTGTCTAGGACAGGGTTACTCGACAGCCAGAGCTTTGGATTCTGTGATCGGACATTTAATTCCCAGGCAGGAAAGCCTTATTACAGTATTGTTACCCATGAAGATCAATACTTAGATTAATCTGATCTCATTTTCACAGAATCATTTAGATATTCTTAAAATTTCCTGAACTGTTAATACTGTTCTCATCCTCTATCTGGTGCTGATAGTAAAAATTACCTGGCTTGAAAAAAAATCTCTTGTCATTTCAATGAAAGATGTCAAGTGATAATTATAAGTTCTCTGATAAATGTAAACACTCTTTGTCCCTCTCCCTTTTCCATGACACCATAATCATTCTGCAGCATTCCCCTGGCACTCATCATCGTACCTTACTGTTTAAGAAGGCTCTTCTATAGAATTTTATACTCTATTTTCTCTAAACAGAATTTACAGCCCAGATGGTACTCTAAGCTTTGTGAACAACTCCAGTCAATATCTAATAAACAAGGATTACTCTTTTAAAAGGGTTATGAGAAAGTTTGAAATCCATCCTGTAGGGTTACTGCTGGTATCTTTCAGACATTCCTGTAGGCTAAACTGGCAAAGCCTTAAGATAGACTTAGATTCTTACCTGCTTAGAGTATTTCCATTTTAGAAGACAAAGTTTTCAAGATGTGATCATTTTCCACTCCCAGGAAATCACTTTTCCTTGAAAAATCTGCCTATTATTTATAATAAGTTGAAAGAAACTAGGAATAAATACTATTAAAATACAATTCTATGTTATAATGTATCCATTCTTCTCACACCCTGATTTTTATATGATACGTTCTCTTTTCTCTCCTTACCAATATTTCTGTTTAAAAAAAATCGGTAGTTCTTGTTAGAAAATATGTGTCAATGAAAATGTTTCAAAATAGCTTATTTGGGGCTTGACCAGGAATATAGTATAATATTTTTGCTCCTTTGCATAGCAAACTTTGCTTTGTTTGTAAGGTATACACAGGTATGCCTACAGTGGACTGCAACCCAGTTATTGACAAACTGATGCAAGCCAAATTTATATGTCTATTCTGTCAGCATTACATCTCAGTGCTAATTTACGTCGTTCATGTCGACCCGACTAGTTGCTAAAATGTTTTAAAGCAATCATGAGACTATATAATGAGTGCTGCTTGCCTTTTAGGTCTTAAAAATGTTTATAAAGATAGATATAGCATTGTTAGTAGGGAAATCTTTGCCCACTGAGTAAATCTCAGCCATCAGTAACAGGCTGACTTGGTTTTGATATGCTGAGAAATTCAATCTCAGGGCACTCTTCACACTGTAAATAACTGATTAAAAAACATTTCACTTAAGACTGTAACATACAAAGAAAAATAACTGTAGGTTTAAATAAAATGTGCAAATTTTTGTTTCTGCTATGGCAAGCACCATAAAAACTTCTGTCATGTGCTGTGATTAACAAACATAAAACAGGATTGCAGGACCGGCACGGTGGCTCAAGCTTGTAATCCCCGCACCTTGGGAGGCCGAGGTGGGTGGATCATGAGGTCAGGAGTTCGAGACCTGCCTGATCAACACGTTGAAACCCTGTTTCTACCAAAAGTACAAAAATTAGCTGGCCATGGTAGTGCGTGCCCGTAGTCCCAGCTACTCGGGTGGCTGAGGCAGGAGAATTGCTTGATTCTGGGAGGTGGGGGTTCCAGTGAGCCAAGATCTTAGGATTGCACTAGAGCCTGGGTAACAGAGCAAGACTCCATCTCAAACAAACAAACAAACAAAACTAGGAATGCGCTGGGGTTTTACATAATAAGAAAGACCCACAGGTGTGAATTAAAACCTTTTAATGATACAACAGCATAGTCCAATGAAGTATTGACTACATTAAAAATTAAAACATTTATTAAGGTACATTTTCAGTGATTATTTTAGGATATGCCTCATAAAGTTTGTAGTTACTATCACATTAATTACAGCTTTTGTTTAACACATCAAAACATCTCTAGGCTTTGATGAAACCTAATAGAATTCATAACAAATATTAGATTTATTGAAGAACCAAATGTGGATGAAAGAACAGACCTTTTGGTCCTAAGACTATCAGAAACTAAAATAATTTAATATTTGTTTGTTTGCTTGTTTGTTCTTAGGTCATCTAGTGCTAAATAAGCCTGATAATTTTCCCCCTGTTTAAGATTTTTAGGATTATTTAACTATCTAAATATAAGGCTGCTTTCTTAACAAAATAATATGTTACCATTTGAAATCACTTTGCTAACATATCTATAAATGCAATTGATAGGCCAAAACAGAAAGAAACTAGATTTTTTTAACAGTTGTTTCTAAGGTTAAGTCACAGAAAAAATATTTGCAGAGATGATGCATTTAAATTTGTTCATTGATATCTTCATCATGATAACCTATTGTTAAAGGAAATAAATAATATTACTTTCATCCACACTAGAGGTTACTTCAACAATATTTGGTTTTATGGTTTAAAAAGTAAACTGAATATTTTACAAAGAAAGTCACACATTTATTACTGTTGCCTGTAACAATGTTACAGCATCAGCTGGTACTTTTCTGTTTTTGGTTTTTACTTTTATCTCAGTTACCAATTAATAAGCACTTTGATATAAAATAGTATTTTATCATATTTAATTTATATTTTACCTTTCCAAATAGTTGTGTGTGTATATATATAATACATACATTTATCATATGTATCTATAACTACATGAGACAGATATAAACATTAAATTAACTTCATTTGATTTAAACTGATAAGTGCTAACGAATTTTAAATTTCCCGCAAATGAACACATTATGCAAGGATGGCTTTATTGAGAAGGCCTATTGTTTAAAATATCACATTCATTGATGTAAACAGGAATAATCTGGGTTAGAGACAAGTTTTGCATATATACTATTATCGCGGTTTTTTTTTTTTTTTTTTTTTTTGGAGATGGAGTCTCACTCTGTCTTCCAGGCTAGAGTGCCATGGTATGATCTTGACTCACTGCAACCTCCACCTCCATGTTCAAATGATTCTCCTGCCTCAGCTTCCCAAGTAGCTAAGATTACACGCCCAGTTAATTTTTATATTTTTCGTTGAGGCAGGGTTTCACCGTGTTGGCCAGGCTGGTCTACAACTCCTGATTTCAGGTGATCCGCCCACCTAGGCTTCCCAAAATGCTTGGATTAAATGTGTGAGCCACTGTGCCCAGCCCTGTTATTCCTTTTTTAAAAAATAATTTTAGTTCTGCTTGTATTAAATACCTGATTAATTTTCAGAATATGCTATAACACTTCTATGTCTTCTTCAGCCGGCTCCAAATTTTAAGAACATTCATTCATAACAAACAAATGGAATATAATCTCTGAGTCTGTGGTGTAGTTTGAATGATAATTCGTGCCTCCAACATTCTAAACGCACCTGATTGCCTTGTGAATTTGACTATCCCTTAGGGGTTGAATGTCATGATAATGGTATAGCTCTTACTCTCCTAAGGATCTATATTAGTCAAGATTCTCCAGAGAGACAGACTAAACAGGATAGATATATTGATAGCTGAAAGTCAGATAGATAGATAGATGATAGATAGAGAGGGGATTTACTATTCATTTATTAGGGAAATGAACTCACATGATTATGGAAGCACAAAGCCCCATAGCAGGCCATCTACAAGTTGAAGACCTGGAGATGTTGGTAGCATGGCTAAGTCCACATCCAAAACCCTGAGAATCAGGAAAGTCAATGGTGTAATTCTCAGGTGAATTCTGAAGGCCAGAGAAGCCGGGTGGGGGTGGGGTAGTACTGGTATAAGTCCTGGAGTCCCAGGGCCAGACAGCCGAGAATTCTGATGTTCAAGGGCAGAAGAAGAAGAACACCCCAGCTCCAGGAGAGAGAAAAACCTTTTCTCTCCAACTTTGTTCTACCCAGGTCCCCAGTTGATTTGATGATATTTGGAGGATAAATCTTCCATCCTCAGTTCGACAACGCACATGCCAGTGCCCTCTGGAACACCCTCACGAACACACCCAGAAGTAATGCTTTACCGATTCTCTAGGCATTCCTTTATTCCATCATGTGAACACCTAACATGAACCATCCCAGGATCTTATAACAGTCTAAATTCTTGTCTATTTCTCTCTCCTTCAGTAATAAAAGGATAGAGTTGGTTAAATAATAACTTTAAAAAATTGAGTTAGAGAGGGTGGAGCAAGGTGGCAGAATAAAAGTCTCCACTGATTGTCCCCCATCTGCAAATAAAAAAGCACTTTCAAAAAACCAGAAACTAGATGAGTAATCACAGTACCTAATTTTAACTTTTTATCACTGAAAGAGGCACAGAGGAGGGTAGAAGAGACAGTCCTGAATCACTAACTCCATGCCTCTTTCCTTCCCCTGGCTGTGGGTGTGTGGCACAGAGAAATAATCTACGCACTTGGGGAAGGGAAAACACAATGAATGGAGGACTTTGCGTTGAACAGAGTGCTGGCTGCCACAGTGGAAAGCAAAACCGTGTTGAACTCAACCAGCACCTGCTCATGGAGAAAAGATTTAGACCAGTCCGAGCCAGAGGGAAAATGCCCATTCCAGCTGTATGAGTTTCAGTTCCAGCAAGCCTTGCCATCATGGGCTAAAGTGCTCTGGAGTCGTAGATGAACTTGAAAAGCAGTATTGAACACAAGGGCTGCAATTCTTAAACAAGTCATGATGCTGTGCTGGTCTTATAGCCAGTGGACTGGGGTAGTGCGTGACTTAGACACAGGACAGGGTGACTCGGGGAATGCTTGTGCCTCCTTTTCACCAACCACAGATAGTACAGTTTGCAGCAACAAAAGTGTTTCCTTCCTTTCACTTGAGGACAGCAGAGAGATAAGAGTAAAGAGCACCTTTTCTTGCATCTTAGATACTAGCTCAGCCACAGTAGGATAGAGCCACAGGCAGAGTTTATAGGCCTTCATTGTAGGCCCTGGATCCCAGATGACATTTTGAGATGCAACCTGGGCCAGAAGGGAACCCACTGCCTTTAAGGGAAAGACTCAGTCCAGGCAGGATTCATCACTTGCCGACTAAGAAGACCTCAGGACCAGAATAACCAACAGCAATACCCAGTTAGTACACCATGGTCCTTGAGTGAAATCCTGAGATGTACTGGCTTCAGGTACCAGCTCAGCCACAGTGAGGTAGAACAGCAAGTAGGCTCTCGGGGTCATAAATTCCAATCCTAGGCTCTTGCACAGCATTTCTGGGACTGCCTGGGCCGGAAGGGGGCCCACTGACCTGAAGAATGAGTCCCAGACCTGACAACATTCACCACAAGCTGACTGAAGAGCCCATGGACCTTAAGTGAAGATTGGCAGTGAAATGGCAGAACTCTCCATGGGCTGATAATGGTGACAGCCATGAAGAGAGGCTCCTTACTTGTCGGAAGAGGAGAGAAGAACAGGAAGGATTTGTCCTGAGGTTTGAGTGCCAGCTTTGTTACAATAGAATAGAATACCAGCTAGATTTCTAAGGTTTTTGAATCCAATCCCTGGCTGCCAGACAGCATCAGTGGACTCATCCAGGGGCTAGGGGAACTTGCTACCCTGAATGGAAGAATATAAACCTGGATGGATTCATCACTTGCTCATTGTAGAGCCTCAGGGCCTGGAGCTAACATAGGTGATAGTCAGGTAGTGGTTACCACAGGCCTTGAGCAAGACTCAGTGCTGTGCTGGATTCAGGTCTGACCTAGGGCAGTTTCCCTGGTGGTGGCCTCAAGGGTGCTTGTATCATGCCACCCCCAGCTCCAAGCAGCTCATGATGGAGAGAGAGAGAGAGAGAGAGAGAGAGAGAGAGAGAGAGAGAGAGAGAAACATGCCATTTGTTTGGGAGAAAGTAAGGGAAGATAACAAGTTTTTCCATGGTAATCCAGATAATTCTTCTGGATCTTACACAAGACCACACAGCTCGTACCTCTATGAGTCTACAAGAAAAACATCATTACAGGGTTTGGGACCCAAGTCCTTTTGAATACCTGGAAAGCATTCCCAAGGACAGACATAGATTGTGAAGCACAGATTGCCACAATTAATATCTAACACTTTAATGCCCAGACACCAATGAACATCTGCAAGCATCAAGGCCAGCTAGGAAAACATTAGCTCAGCAAATGAACTGATTAAGGCACCAGGAACCAATCCTGGAGAAACAGAGATATTCGTCTCTTCAGACAGAGAATTCAAAATAGCTTAGGAAACTGAAGAAGCTATTCAAAATAGCTGAGGAGACTCAAAGAAATTCAAGATAACACAGAGAAGGACTTCAGAATTCTGTCAAATAAATGAAACAAGACATTGAAATAATTAAAATGAAGCAGAAAATCTGGAGTTGAAAACTGCAATTAACATGCTGAAGAATGCATCAGAGTCTCTTAATAGCAGAATTGGTCAAACGGAAGAAAGAAACAGTGAGCATGAAAACAAGTTATTTGAAAATACACTGTAAGAGGAGATAAAAGAAAAGAGGATAAAAAAATAAAGCATGCCTGCTAATATAATAAAACCCATACATGACAGATCCACAGCTAGTATCATACTGAATGGGGAAAAAGTGACAGCCTTTCCCCTAAGATCTGGAATAAGACAAGGATGCCCACTTTCACCACTGTTATTAAACATAGTACTGGAAGTCCTAGCTATAGCAATCAGACAAAAGAAATAAATAAAGAACATTCAAATTGGAAAGGAAGAAATCAAATTATCTTTGTTTGCAGATAATACGATTTTTTTAAAGGTAAGCACTTCAACAACGACAACAACAAAAAGCTGTGCAATCTGATAAACAAATTCAGAAAAGTTGCAGGATACAAAATCATCATACATAAATTAGTAGCACTTTTATATGCCAACACTGAACAATCTAAAAAAAAGAAATGCAAAAAGCAATTATATTTACAGTAGCCACAAATAAAATTGAATACTAAAGAATTAACATAACCAATGAAGCAAAATATCTATACAGTGAAATCTACAAAATACTAATGAAAGTAATTGAAGAAGAAACACAAAAATTGGAAAGATATTTCATGTTCATGGATTGAAAGAATCAATATTGTTAAAATGTCCATACTACCCAAACCAATGTGCAGATTCTATGCAATCCCTATCAAAACACCAATGATATTCTTCACATAAACAACAAAAAAACTATACTAAATATATATGGAACGACAAAAGACACAGAATAGCCCGAGCTATTCTGAAAAACAACAACAACAACAACAATAACAACAACAACAACAATAACAACAACAACAACAAAAACTAGAGGAATAACATTACCTGATGTCAAATTATACTACAAAACTATAGAAACTAAAACAGCATAGTACTGCCAAAAACACAGAAACACACCAGAGTAACAGATTAGAGAACCCAGAAACAAACTCATACATCTACAGTGAACTCATTTTTTGACAAAGCTGCCCAGAACATGTATTAAGCATTGAAAGTAATGGCAAAAACTGCAATTAATTTTGTACTAACCTAATACATTGGAGAAAAGACAGTCTCTTCAAGAAATGATGTAGAGAAAACTAGATATCCATATGCAGAAGAGGGAAACTAGACTCTTATTTCTCATCATATACAAAAATCAAATAAAACCGAATGAAAATGGATTGAACACTTAAATCTAAGACCTCAATTTATAAAACAATTACAAGAAAATATTGGAGAAACTCTCCAGGGTAATGATGTGAGCAAAGATTTCTTGAGTAATATTCCACAAGCATGACCACCCAAAGCAAAAATTAACAAATGGAATTATATCACATTAAAAAGCTTCTGCACAGTAAAGAAAACAATCAACAAAGTAAAGGGACAACCCACAGAATGGGAGAAAATATTTGCAAACTACCCATCTGACAAGAGATTAATAACCATAATATATAAGAAGCTCACACAACTCTATCGGAAAAAAATATAATAATCCAATTAAGAAATGGGCTAAAGATCTGAATAGACATTTCTCACAAGACATACGAAAGGAAAACAGGTATATGAATAAGTTCTCGACATCATTCATCATCAGAAAAATGCAAATGAAAACTACAATGAGATATTATCTGACTCTATTTAAAATGACTTTTATCCAAATCACAAACTATTCCATCAAAAAGTGGGCTAAGGGCATGAATAGACAATTCTCAGAAGATATACAAATGGCCAACAAACATATGAAAAAAATTGCTCAACATCACTAACAATGAGGGAAATGCAAATAAAAACTACAATGCAATACCACCTTACTCCTGCAAGAAAGGCCATAATCAAAAAATAAAGAAAAATACTAGATGATGGAATGGATGTGGTGAACAGGGAATACTTATACACTGCTTGTGGGTATGTAAACTAGTATAACCACTATGGTAAAGAGTGCGGAGATTCCTTAAAGAACTAAAAGTAGAACTTCTATTTGATCCAGCAATCCCACTACTGGGTATCTACCCAGAGGAAAATAAGTCGTTATACAAAAAAGATACTTGCACATGCATGTTTATAACAGCACAATTTGCAATTGCAAAAACGTGAAACCAATCCAAATGCCCATCAATCAGTGAGTGGAAAAAGAAACTGTGGTACATATATATGATGGAATACTCTGCAGTCACAAAAAAGAATGAATTAATGGCATTTGCAGTGGCCTGGATGAGATTGGAGACTATTATTCTAAGTGAAGTTACTCAGGAATGGAAAACCAAACATCGTATATTCTCACTCATAAGTGCGAGCTTAGCTATGAGGATGCAAAGGCCTGTGAATGACAGTGGATTTGGGGGACTCAAGGAAAGGATGGGAAGGGAAGGGGGTAAGGGATAAAATACTACAAGTAGGGTGCAGTTTATATTGTTCAGCTGATGGGTGTACCAACATCTCACAAGTCACCACTAAAGAACTTATTCATGTAACCAAACACAACCTGTTCCTCAATAACCTATGGGGGAAAAAAGAAAATATTATGCTAAAAAAGTTGAAGAGATTCCAACATGGAGCCCTGGAGAACTCCAACATTTGGGAGCTGAGCAGAGTAAAAGTTGCTGACACAAGAGATATTCTCTCGGCGGGGCGCGGTGGCTCAAGCCTGTAATCCCGGCACTTTGGGAGGCCGAGACGGGCGGATCACGAGGTCAGGAGTTCGAGACCATCCTGGCTAACACGGTGAAACCCTGTCTCTACTAAAAAAAATACGAAAAAAACTAGCCGAGCGAGGTGGCGGGCGCCTGTAGTCCCGGCTACTCGGGAGGCTGAGGCAGGAGAATGGCGTAAAAACCCGGGAGGCGGAGCTTGCAGTGAGCTGAGATTCGGCCACTGCACTCCAGCCTGGGCGACACAGAGAGACTCCGTCTCAAAAAAAAAAAAAAAAAAAAAAAAAAAAAAAGAGATATTCTCTCTAGTGTCCAGTGAGGTGGGAGGAAAATTAGGAGGCCACGGTGTTATGGCCAAAGAAAAGTACTTCAAGAATGGGAGTGTTAAAACAGTGACCAAATATGGTTGAGCTATTGAACAAGATGAGACCAGATACACCCTATTGGGTTTGATGTCATGAAGGCAATTGACAAATGGTACTTTAAAGAAGAGAATGGAAAGTGATAAAGACTTCAAATGTAGACAACTAATTCCAAAATTTGAAAAAAATATAAAGTTTTCTAGAGGATATGGACTCAAAAGAGAGTTTCTTAGATGGCAGATACTATAGTATGTTTGTATAATGTATGGTGATGAAAATAGTTCAGTGGAGAGGGAAAATGAGGATATGGAAGCATGGGAAAATTGTATGAATGATGACTGTGAGAAGTTGAAAGAGGATGGAATCCAGGGTACAAATGAAAAGGCTCATCTATATTAGGAGTAGACATACTTCAATCTTAACAGGAAGAAAACATTAACTGTGGAGTAGATTCAGGTATTCTGATGGATTTGATGATAGATAAGAATTCTCACCTTCTATGAATGCCTGTTTTTCCACCCACTCCCCTACGATCATTGTGTCTAATAAATCTTATTGATCTTTTAGAAAGAGAATTGAAAACATGTATCTCCATTTAATTTATACATATATATGTATGTATATGATTTTTAAGGAGGTGGAAACATTTTGCCTATGTTTATTGGCCATCTGAATTTTTAAAGCTGGCTAATTAATCTATATTCGTTGTTTCTTCATTCAAAAATACCTTTCTGGAGTATAATTGTATTGTTTGTACCACAAAGCATAAATGCTTGAGGATATGAATACCCCATTTTCTATAATGTGATTAATATGCATTTTATGCCTGCATCAAAACATCTCATGTATCTATAAATATATACACTTACAATATAACCTCAAAAAATAAAAATTAAAAATTAAATTAAAAAAACATTTTATCTTATATCCAGAGATAATTTGTAATGGTGGGATGTACAAAGTTCTGTACTATCATGAACTGAGAATTGAGTGGTTTTTGTTAGACTAATTATAGATGGTGTTATGAAATAGATAAAACTAAACGTAACAATGGAAAGAAAATCAAGAAGTTAAACAAAACAAACTAGTTGGAGTGATAAGAAGCTGCGAACTTGATAAACACAACAATAACTGGTTTTGTATGATTTAATCATAATATTGGAATAATACTTCAAATAGAATTTAGGAAAATGAAACTTTCCTATGGCCTGGTCATATAAGGCATTTTTGCCATGTAAGACTCTGGATTTTTATTAGTTTGAAATATCGCCCAATGTAAGAAAAAAGTAAATAATGACTTTAAGTATTGTCTTTATATCTATGGAGCATATTGGGATCAGAAAAGAATGTATTCTTGTTAGCTCACTAAGCAGGTGAGCTAAAAAAAAAAAGTAATACTTGTCTGCAACTTCACTGAATTCAGAAATCCAGTGACTATTGAATATAATAAATCTTTCACTCAAAGGTCTGTCAACTGAATTAATTGAAAATCCTTTTGCAGTTAGCAGTACTTGATGAGTAAATTTATTTGGGATATCTATCATATTGTACTTACCTCTTAGAAATATATAATAAATACTTGTATAATAAGTTAACCTTGTGTTTCCCAAAGCTATTTAACAAAATAATATATTCTAGACCTCTATTAACACAACGAAACACAATATTAGAAATGTGGACATAGGGGAAATATCATGGGGTTCCTTAGGAACAGTTTTAGACTAAAACATGCAAAAGGAATTCTATTTAGGAATGAAGCTTGTTTCTGAACCTTTTCTAATGTTCTTCCATGGCCTGGAAATTCTAACAGGAAAACAAGAAGTGAAATAAATAAGTGTTCAATATTTATTGTATGTGTTTATCTACTGCGATGCTCCTTTTTTTTTTTTCTTTTCCATCAGAAAAATAGCCATAACCAAAACATGACGTAGACTATGGATATGTTGATAAGATAAAAATCATTACTGAGGTCTAAGACTCTCACCAATATTGTTAGGTTGGTGTAAAAGTAATTGTTAAAAGTAATGGCAAAAACTGCAATTACTTTTGCCCCAACCTAATAGAACAACAAGAAATACAAACACATTTTTTGTAGAAGGTTACCTCCAGAAGAGCTGAGCCACAGGTTTATTGGTTTGTATAAAAAGTCACAGGAAGAGAATATTTCGTAGAGAGCTCTCAGGAAGATACTTAGGTCAGAGACTTGCACACTGCAGACTTTAGGATGTCTGTCTGGAACCAGTTCCTCTATCTGGCAATGAAAATAGTTGGAGTAGATCCAGCATAAACAGTAATGCAAGTTTTGACATATTTCCTCCTAGATTATACATAGAATATATAATCAAATATTTTTTCAAACTAGCGCTATTGCAATCTAATTAATGAAAATGTGCCTCAGATAGTTCCTTTTTCTATTCTTATTCCTTACTTTTCAATGGCATAAATATGTTTTCTCATCAGTAAGATCCCAAAGAGCTACTTGCTTCTCATCTTTCATGAAAACCTGCCTAATCGTCATTTCCTATTATTTCCTTATGATTCCAAAATATACAAATCTGAAATTTTTCTGGGATTCCACTTATTTTTATATTTAGAAACTTGCCTCTCAACATTTTTAAAAGGTGTTGTAATGTTCACATAGTTCTATTATATTTAGTGTCATTCTTTCCATTTCTAACCAACAAAATCATCTATTCTTTCCCTTTTCTTTACTATTATATAGTTTCCTTCCAAAGCTCTACCTCCTAGGGCACACTACTTTTTGATAGCTATATTTACAATTTGTCTAAAACATAATTTCTTTTTCCCTCAGATTAGGACAATATAAAGATTTTAAGACAGATGAATAACATGACTTACAATATTTTCCTTAAACTAACATTCCATCCTTACTCATTTTACAAACCTATTTGTAAGAGAAAAAGTAAAGATTGAATATCACTTTGGAGAAATTATTTTCTTCCATGTTGCCTCTCTCTTCTGCTTTCCTACTATCTGTTTATCACCTACAACAGCCTCATTCTTACTTTGCTCTAAAGTTTTAGACATTGGAAAGCAAATAACTCACATCAAGTCAAATGAGGTAGACACATTCATGATAAAAAGGAAAGGAAAGCACCAGCCTAGTACTCCACTTATATACTCATTCCTTCTTAATAAAATATCTTTAAGAAAACCACCGTTTCTCCAGTAACCTGGATAAATACAACCTTTACTCGCCTCCCTGAACCAATTTTATTTTAAAGTAATGATGTATCAAAACCATTTTTCATTGTAATAAAACCACCATGAGGTAAACAGCATTTGAAAAGCTATGATACTAAGTCCTTTCTCTACTTTTTCTATCGAAACACAAAGAAAAAAACACATAAAATTGTAATGAGAAAATATAATGGAACAACCCGCTTGTTTTCATTCACTCTAAGATTTCACCGATCATCAGATACACTCTGATTTCAGATGTGCTAAAATGTGAAAAAAAATGACAAATTCCTTTGAAAGCCATCATCGACTTTAAGATTCATCCTGATTTCAGAAATGGTAAAAAGGTGAAAAGGTTAAGAACATTTTAGAATTTCTTTTGAGTAGTCAGAGTTGGTCTCTCAGGAAGTGGCATATTACTTTCACATCTTAGGTATATTAGTTCATTAAATGGTCCTCTTGTCTATTCTAATGCTACTATGAGATTGCCTTTTCTGGGCCCCTTCATTGAAATTTCATGCCTTTTATTTCCTTTTTCCACCAGTGTGCCAAATAGTAACAGGTAGAACAACCAAACTGCCATCCTGGCAGTCTTTATTACACAGGCACATTCCTAAACACTTATCATATCTTTAGTTGCCCCAGACTGAACTTTCCCACACTCCTCTTCCATGTCACTATGTGGTTGTTCTTAATTCTACAGCCAATGAGATTACTTAAAATATTCAAAATAATCTCCAAATTCTATATATTTAGAAGTAGTTTTAGTAAAATGGGAGTGAGACTAATATAGGTACAACACATTAGAATGGCCGGGCGCGGTGGCTCAAGCCTGTAATCCCAGCACTTTGGGAGGCCGAGACGGGCGGATCACGAGGTCAGGAGATCGAGACCATCCTGGCTAACAAGGTGAAACCCCATCTCAACTAAAAAATACAAAAAATAACTAGCCAGGCGAGGTGGCGGGCGCCTGTAGTCCCAGCTACTCGGGAGGCTGAGGCAGGAGAATGGCGTAAACCCGGGAGGCGGAGCTTGCAGTGAGCTGAGATCCGGCCACTGCATCCCAGCCTGGGCGACAGAGCGAGACTCCCTCTCAAAAAAAAAAAAAAAAAAAAAAGATTTCAAAGCATAGAAATCATAAAAATAAAAATAACAATTTTAATTTTTTTTTTTTTTTTTTTTTTTTTTTTTTTTTTGAGACGGAGTCTCACTCTGTCACGCAGGCTGTAGTGCAGTGGCGCGATCTAGACTCACTGCAACCTTCTCCTCCCGGGTTCAAGCCATTCTCCTGTGTCAGCCTCCGGAGTAGCTGGGACTACAGGCGCGGATCACCACGCCAAGGTAATTTTTGTGTTTTTAGTAGAGAGGGGGGGTTCCTCCATGTTGGTCAGGTTGGTCGTGAATTCCTGACCTCAGGTGATCAACCCATTTTTTCCTCCCAAAGTGCTGGGATTACAGACGTAAGCCATCACGCCTAGCCAAAAATAACATACTTTTAAAAAGGAGGATATCAGGAAATCTCTTTCCGGTATTGATAAGGTTGTAGAACATACTAGTTTGTGGCTTTTTACTAAAGTATGGTTTTATGAAGTTTTGACAGGGTTTTTTGCACTATGCCACAGGAGATGTTTCATATTTCAATGCATACATTGAGATTAAGATAGTGTGTTAGATTTACTAAAAACTGCTCTGGGCCGGGCGCAGTGGCTCACGCCTGTGGTCCCAGCACTTTGGGAGGCCGAGGCGGGCGGATCGTGAGGTCAGGAGATTGAGGCCATCCTGGCTAACACGGTGTGAAACCCCATCTCTACTAAAAAATACAAAAACAATTAGCCGGGCGAGGTGTCGGGCGCCTGTAGTCCCAGCTACTCGGGAGGCTGAGGCAGGAGAATAGTGTGAACCCGGGAGGCGGAGTTTACAGTGAGCCAAGATCGCGCCACTGCACTCCAGCCTGGACAACAGAGCGAGACTCGGTCTCAAAAATAAATAAATAAATAAATTAATTAATTAATTAAAAATTAAAACAAAAACTGCTCTGCTAATATGGTTAAAATTGCACAGTAGATTTCTATCTAATTATTTTATATTTTGGTGTTATTGAAAATGGCCTCTTGGAATTTATATTTTCTAATATCCATTGCCAGTACAAAGAAATACTAGCCTCACCTTGCTCATTCTGCTGGATCAGCACAAAATGATCAATATAATAAGCCAATGTTATCACATGTCGGATGAATTTATTATCTAGATTCCTTCTAATTATAGTATGACATAGTTGAGAGAATTAGCATAACCTGGGACAAAATTATATATGAATATTTAGGACAGTTCAAGTGACTGTAAACTCTGATTTATTGATAAGAATAGAAAACAATTAGTTAATCAAACCCATAGCTATGCAACTTGTACCTGAAGCCTTATCCTCTAGCATTGATACTACATACAGCGCAGCAATCATGGCTACTAATTATTAAGCTTTAGGTAGTATACATTCTCTCTCTGGTTTTTTAAGGGACCATATTGGCATTTTAAATAGACTGATGAAAGGAACCACCATCAACCTTACTTTCTTCTGATTGTACGTTAAGGATGACTCCCATTTTCTGTCGGTTAATTTGGGTCTGACTGATGCCATGCTCTGTCAACAATACTACTTAGGTGGGTGAAGACCTTTAGTTGGTTCTATGTTTTTCCCAGTTGTCTCTATCATTGTGGTCTGCTGCTTCTATCAGATAAATACCACTATCTGGCCTTTGTTATTTAGAGACCTCACCATTTCCAGGGCTATTAACAAGCTTAACTCTACGACTGCTGCCTCTGCCATAATCCCTGACTTGGAGAAAAGAACCACAGCTGAGCTTTTTAGGGACGTTGGGGCCGCATTCACCATTATATTTCTAATAGACTCCTTGATAAAGCACCCTTAAATCCAATTTCAGATGTCTTCGACTGACTTCTGATAGTGCATACTAGCTACTATCTTTTCAGCTCTTTCAAGATGAAATTTCTCTCCTCCTTTCTCAGGTCCCAGCCAGGCTACGCTTTGAATTAACCCTGCTTTTCAGATTGGTGTCCGAGAGAGGAGACAATTGTTTCCTTGAAAGATAGTGATCTCTGAAGTATCTTCTCTCTGGAGAAAAGTTCTAATTCCTAATAGGGAAGATGGCTCAGGAGGCATCTGTAGAGGCAAGATCTTTGTGTAATCTATCTAGATGTCTCCATCTCATGCCTCAATGTCCCAGATCTTCCCAACGGAAACCTTGATCTTCTCATGATAAAGCTGCCTTGGCTGGGCATGCGAGCTTCTCTAGAACAGATACTGCAAGTGGTCAGACTGTTCCTCAGTTTGTTTGCTCTCCTACTGAAAAATATAAGGATGATTCATAATCTACAAAAATATTAAAAGGCCTCTAGGTCTTGTATTTAGCCTTTACTATTTACTAAATAATTTACATCTGTCTTTTGCCTTAAATTTCTTGTTATCACTTGTTACCACTCTCCAGGGTGTCAATACTACTTAGTAATGATGAGCCAGCTTGGTTGATCTCATAGACATTGTTAGTCCCGTATGACTCTCAGATGTGAATCATTCCATTGGCAATCAGGGTGTTTTGCTGGATCATCTCTGGTGAAATCTTCAGCAATCAGGCTTTCACTTTGAGCCAGAGAGTATTTGTGTCTTACACTCTACTCAGGATGCATTCTTCCTTGCAGTACAGTGCAGTCAGAGCTGGCAGTAGGTGATCTAGACCCTGAGCACTATTTAACTAATTGTCTTTATTGACCTCTCCTGGTTACCATTATGATCAATTCTGGTTATTTGAGAAACAGACAACATGATGGAATATGATGTGCATGTTGTGGGGAAATACTTATGAAGAATAGAGGGAGGAGACTACAGGGGGAGGCAAAGAGAGGCTTCAGATTGTGATACAGATGCCACACCAATGAGAGGAGAATGAAAAAAAACAAAGAAAAGATATTATGTAGAACATTTCAGATAGTAGTATGGGATAGAAATATTGGCCAAGCTCATAGTGAGTCCTAGAGTCAACGTGGTTCACTGATAGAGTCCCACATAAGATAGCAAAGCCCTGAGTCTAGTACCACCAATATGATGATTACTGTATGAGGTAAACCCAGGGAGATATGATCTCATTGGGAATGCCGTGGTGAATATAAAGGTGTGCCAGGTAGGGCTAGTAACTCATTTGCACACTCCGTGACATTATCTCTTTAGAACTGGATATGAGCAACATTCTAGGGCTATATGTCCAAAGATACTGGGAGTGAATGGTCTACCTGTATGTAGGCAACATCAGTCAGTTATCACTATCTCTATGTATAAATAATTCTAAAAAATATCAAAAATAAAGTAATCACATTTCTGCCTCACTAGCCTCTCCCAATGGTATGCCACTATTGTGTAGAATTTTCTTTTTTTTAATTCTACATATTTTTAGTTAACTACATGCACCGAAACACTGGGACACAGAAATTAGGAGACAAAACCCCAGCTGTATTTGGTTGCACTTCCTGAGAAAATGACCTGGACGTGTCACAAAGAAGTTACTAATACAAAATTCTTCACAGCAAAAGCATTGCAATTCCTCATGATATTTATTATAATAGGAATTTCCCTGAATTAGAACGTATTCTCAGAATGTTTTTTCTCTAATAAATTTTAAATATATATTTATAGCTTTAAAGTTTTATTTTTCCTCTAAATGCATCTCTCTATACTTTTTTGAGTACTAGGTGTCTGCAATATCGTCAAAAAGCACATTTGAAAATATTTTGCATTGAATAGTAGAAAACTTAAATTGATATGTTATGTATTGATTAAACATGGATTTAAAAATATCTTGAAGTGCAAAGAACAGAAAATTTATCTGAGGACACAAATAAATAACTTGATCTACAAAGAAAATTTGTATATTATTTACCTAATGCATAATTTTTTTACATTTTGATGCATTTAAGAAATAGTTTAAAACATACTAAGCATTTAAATTGGATATAAATCTGCTACATTAAAGGAAAAACCTCGAGCCATTCTGTGATGTTTTAAGATAATCAGACATTTTAGATCACCATAATAGCTAGAAGCAAATTAAAATTATTACTTTAACAAAGCAAGGTATGCAAATATTTCTATAAATAGCTACCACAAAGCCATATTCTACTTTGGAAAAAGAGAATAATATTAGTAGTAGGAAAATTAATATCATTCTACCTATTAATTTACACAGTCATTAGTATTAAAATACTGGGAAATTATAAGAAAGATAATTCAAAATTACATCACAGAGTAGAAAGCATAAATATGTTATAGCTAAATGAACAAATATTTTCTGCATACAGTGCACATTTTTGCTTGTGTTAACTGCTTACTTATTCTCATAACTTAAATGAAAATATAGACATAAACTCTTTCCCTGATACCACTTATTTATAATTATTTCCTTAGAAACTAGTAGTGTTTATTTAAACTTTATCGTAGGAACTAAAGTACCCTTTTATCTGAGGTTGTTACATAAACAGAAGGTATTATAAAATTTCAAATTCTGCCAACAAAAATAAATCAATGAATAATCAAAAGAAAATAAATAGAATAATCCTGTGGTTTGAAAGCAGGTTTTCATACTTTATTTTAAACCAAAGAAAATACACTTTTAAAATAGAAACATGAAGAAACCTTATACCAAGACAATTAACATCAACTATAATGGATTTTCTATGGATTGTTGAAAAGCTCTGTCTCATAATCTCCTATTCATCACTTATGATTCATTTGAATTTGGAATCAACTGCAGAGTTCAGATAATAAATATTTTACTGGAAACAACGTCCTTCTCTCTTTTGATCATTTCCAAATATACATTAAATTGATTATTTTATTTGAAAAAAAATGAGTGCTAGTGTAATCTCTTGGGTCCTTCTTCATTCAAGCTCTGATCAGCTGCCCAATGTACTTGGCATGTTGCTTTAAGGGTTTTCTTGTTTGGAAGACCTTGATTTAGCTCATTTTATGTCTTTGAAGTAGAATTTTAAATTTATTTCTTATAATAATGATATCTCACAATGATGTTGGATAATTGAATTACAGTTGAGAATTGATTTTGGAGGAAAAAAATCAATCAAAGCACATTAAATTTTAATTGAATGGGGGAAAAGGGAGAAGCAACAGAAATGACAAACCCCAAAGAAGCCTTAGAACAAAATATTCAGTACAACAAATTCAAATCTTGTTTGATGAGCAATGTAAATATAGCCTACCCCATTGTTATTTTTTCCTTCTCCAACACAGAGGTACTTTAGGGACAATATAAAGTAGATAATATATAACCTCTAGATGACTAGTGGTCTCAAGGGTTAATTTCAAATGGAACATTAGCTATTGGATACATTATGTATTTCTGGATAGTTCATAAATATGTTTAACTGATTTTTATTTTGATTCAAAGGCAATAAGTCTTTCAAGAATCACTGGTTTAGTGTCTAAGATCACTCTTCTTCTGCTGGAGCATCAGAGTTATTCTATTTAAACTCTCTTGCAATCACTTTCATCTGTCTTTTGACTGTGTTTTGGCCAGTGGCAAATGTTCTTGATTGCTACTCAGGGAATTAGCCAACTAAGGGGACCTGAGTACTTTCCAGTGAGCAATTTCCATCAGAAACAATTACTTGTAACCTTCAACCTCCCCAACTTCAACTTTCCTCCCAGAATTCTATTTTTCTTTACATTAGAGTAGTTTACATTTTAACTATGATGCCAGATGATAGTATTTCTAGAATTTAATGTGGATAAAATTTTGAGTAGGATGTGTTCATGGTTGTATGCATGCATGTGTATATATAAATTTTGACAACCTAAAATGTAAGATATTGCTACAAAGAAAATGTGAATATTTATTAAAATAAATTGATACTTGTAATCAAGCACTTATTAGGCTAAACCACAAACATATTAAGAATTTTTTTTTTCTTTTTTTTTTTTTTTTGAGAGAGAGTTTTGCCCTGTTACCCAGGCTGGAGTGCAGTGGCACAATCTCTGCTCACTGCAATCTCTGCCTCCCAGTTCAAGCAATTCTTCTGCCTCAGCCTCCCAAATAGCCAGGATTACAGGCACATACCACCACACAGTCTCATTTTTGTATTATTCGTAATGATGGGGTTTCACCATGTAGGCCAGTCTGGTCTCAAACTCCTGGGCTCAAGTGATCCCCCCACCTCAGCCTCTCACAAAGTATTGGGATTACAGGTGTGAACCACCATGTCTGTCCGATAATGCTTTATCAATAAAATTTCATAAGGGCTTGTCTAAGGATAAGAAGATGATTTATTCTAGTAGCTTGATCATTTGAATGACTAATTCCTCTTAATCTTAAAATTTTAGTTAATATAAATATATAATATGGGAGTAATAATACAAGTTTGAGAGAATCTTAACGAAATTTTGCGCACCAAAACATAAAATAACTACTATACCGTGGAAATACTGGGTGTCTCATAAAACGATTTAAAGCTAGTAACAATTATTACATTACTGCATTCACATGATTTTAACTTTAGAGATTAAGATAAAGGACTCTGAAGTCACATACACACTAATATAGATACTGGTTCTCTTCGAAGATATTCGGTCAATTACCCAACTTGAGTAAATTACTACCTTTGTGTAACCTAAACATTTCCAAAATTTCTAGGCCTTTGGAATTATTCTTTCCTTTAAAATCCAAATAAAACTTTGAATCCAAATCCCATGTTACTTGTGGAAATGCAACCTACTTCATAGGATTTCTTCTGAGTCTTGTGGATGGGTAAATTAAGGGGTGTTTCTGCTCTCCTTGTGGTTTTCTCTCTCTCCTTGTTTGCTGATAAATAGATGTAGCCTGTACTTTAAAAAGTAAGCACTTGGGAGCAGGAATCACATGGCAGAGGAGGAGCTTGGTAAAATGTCCATCTAAAATAATTTTAACTGTATAAAAATTTGAAAGGTATCAATTTCAGGGCTCTGGAAATCAATGAAAGATTCCAGCAAATAAGAAGAATTTATTGATAGAAACAATTAAATGTTGGGTAAGAACAGCAGGAGTCTGTGAATTTATGGCCTGGGGCTGTCCCTATTCTCTCCCAAGAGCTCAGTCCGCACAATAGTTTTACCAGGGCCAGACAAGCTGTGAAAACCAGACGCTTGCTGACTAAGTGGGCTAATGTGATTTCAGAGGGAGCTCAAACAACTCCATGCCCTGCTGCGTTTTCAGTGACAGTGGTAGTTTTAGTGGAAAATGAATGGAGAAGGCCAGGTACTCAGTTGCTAGTCAGGATAGTAAAAGACTAGTAGTACAGGCAGAAATATAACAGAGATCTGGACAATGAAACAGGTATGGGGCCATGGAGAAACTCCTGCAAATATCTATCGGACTAAAAGGCTACATGTATGTACTAAACTTAACTGAAATATAAGAATTAACCATAATAATGGAGCTAATATTGAGAGCAAAAATTAATGAAATAGAACACATGTTTACAATGAGTTTCAATAAATGTTATTTGAAAAGAATATTAACATTTAGAAACCGAAGTAAGAACAATTAAAAAAAAAAGACCCCACCATTATCATTAAAGAGAAAAAGGAAACACATTACAGATCATATGAAAAAGATAAAAATAACAGTATACATTTTATGTAAACAAATTTAAACATCTAAATGAAATTGCAAAAATTATTTAAAAAATGTTACTTAAGAAAACTGATAAGAAATAGAAAAATATAAAAGCTATATGTCAGTTTTAGAAATTAAACTTTTAAATAAAAACCTTTCAAGCAACCAATTCCAGGCCTAGGTAGCTTTAACCTTTAATTTTACAAATACAGAACGATAGGGGTATAAACCAAATTGCATTGAGTCTCAAAATATAATGTTCTGAAGACATGTTTGCATTAGTCCGTTCTCCCACAGCAATGAAGACATACCCGAGATTGGGTAATTTATAAAAGAAAGAGGTTTAATTTACTGATAGCTATGCATGGCTAATGAGGCTTCAGGAAACCTACAATCATGACAGAAGGCAACTGAGGAGTAAAGACCTTCTTCACATGGTGGCAGGAAAGAGAAGTGCAAACAGGGGAAATGCCAGATGCTTATAAAGCCATCAGATCTTGCGAGAACTCACTCACTATCATGAGAACAGCACGGGGAAAACTACCCCGCCATGATCCAGTCACCTCCTACCAGGTCTCTTCCTCAACACCTGGGGATAACAATTCAATATGAGATTTGGGTGAGGACACAAAATTTAACCATATCAACATTTTAATTATATTACAATCTAGAACCACACTTTATCATTTTTAGAATTGATTGAGTTTGCCATCTGTCATTTTACATAATACAAAGTTTTTCTACTTTAGGAAAGAGTAAGAGTATTTTTTTAATCTCTTGCAGGTGGCTGCTTGAGTTTCTTTGCAGGTATAATTATTTTTGAGATATATATATATCATATATATGCATAGTACTAGACAAACAAAAAATTATACAACTTTTGCCAATTTTTTATCAGTCCATGTTTCAACATATTAGGATATTATATTCTGACTTTCCAATGTATTTTTCTACCCTTATACCATGAACAATGCTCTCATCTAGTTTACTGGTGATGGCCAGGTACCTAGATGCAATGGTCAAGTTGAAGCCTTTATCTTCCTTGTCCTATCAGAAACATTTGGCATATGTGATCATTCCTTCTTTTTTTTTCTTTTTTTTTTTTTTAATATATGTTTGCTATACATGGCCTCGTAGCCTAATTTTAATTGTACCTCACCAAAAAATTCTTCTCTGGTTGTGCTTCAAGTCCTATTTTTTCTCATTAATTTTTTAATGTAGGAACAGCTTTAAAGCTTCAGTCTTGGTACATTTTATTCTCTATCTTTATTCTTTGCTTTTGTAATTTCTTCAAGACTTCTGGCTTTAAATAACATCTATATGACAATGACTCTCAAACAGGCTCTCCTCTAATATTTAGTCTGCTACAAAACTACATGTGAAGGTTCAAATATCATTTGCCTATTTTAAATTATGCCATTACAAAATTAAGATATTAAACTTTTTTCCAGCTTTAAGATAATAAATTCTTGAATAAATGTTTTGCTGTGACATATTTAACTCCAGAAATCATGAATGGCCAAATTTGAATTTAAACATCTTGGAATGATTTATAATAGCAATAGGGGAATTTGGGACATAGCCCCTAGCCTGTGAAACATCACCATATCACTCCACTACAGGTTTCTTCCCATGCTGAGAAAGGCTTCACATACATGTATCTGAATACACCTCAGTGGAACTCCGAACTCCATCTGTCATCCTGAAAACAGTCATCACTTGGTTGTTCTCTGAGGTTGAGACTCAGGAAAAGACCCACACATGCCTTGTAAAAATGCCTGGGACATTTAAGCAGAATATTCTGGCATGCTAAAAAACTGAAACAAGGTTTAAAAAGAGCTTTAGGGATTCCAGGTGACCATGCACCCTTGACTGCACAAAATGTATGCAGTAAGGGAAATTGAATAGTCAGAGGAGCAAGACATGTGGCCCTCTACGTCTTGAAGTCCAGGACAACAGTCACTTTTGTAGTATCTAAGAATATCATTGCCTCAGAATGCGATTTTCCTGGCTTAATTGCCTTGCATACGTACCTGGGTGCCCAATGGTCACCTCAAACTGAAAACTCTCCAGAGCATCTCACAATTTCTAGGATAATAAAAATCAAGTTCTCAAAAATGACCTTCAAAATTCCAAATAACTGCAGCTCCTATGACGTATCTGAATTGTATTGTTCTCTCTCCTTCTCTCAGTCATTCTATGTATACAATCCTTCTATATACTCCAAATGCACCAGGAATACTCTTGCCATAGTGTTCTTGCTCTACCTTGTTCCTTTTCCTCAATGTCATGCATTCAATATTAAAGAAAAAATGTATATGACACAAAAAAGCAAGAAAACATAACCAATTTTCCTGAAATAAAGCAATTAACAAAATCCAATTCAGAAATGGCCCAGGTTAGTGTTAGAGTTATCACATAGGGGGTTTAAATTTACTTTGGTCAGTATGTTAGAAAACATGTGGGCAATATGCATGAACTGGTAAGATATTTCAGCAGAAATACAATTAAAAAATCAAATTGATAGAAATTAAAAGCATGATATGATACTGAATATGATAAATTATTTCTTTGGATGTAATAGAAAATTTGACACATCTGAAAACGATAATAGGAAAATTGGAAGACAGGTACATAAAAATTATTCAAGTCAAAATGAAACATGAAAAGAGATTGAACAAAGTTGACATATGGCGTACAAGAGCTATTGGATGATACCTAATGATAAAGCATGCATATAGTTGAAAGTTGTAAAGAATAAGAGACAGAAAAAAATGGGCAAAAATTTTATTTGAGTAAAAACAAAATAGATAATAATAATCTAAAATTATTGAAAGACAAAATATACATACTCAAAAAGCTCTGAGACTCCTAAGCATAATAAAACACACACTCATGGACATCATAGTCAAAATTAATTTTAAAACTCTGAGCTATTTCTTTTAGTTTCTCATTTGACACTAGACTAACACAATTTAGTTATTGTTTGTTTCAGAATGTGTTTATTGGCCAAGACAGGTAAAATAAACAGGCATGTTAAAATTATATCACTATACTGAATTATATACTAGGTTAATGATAAATGTAGATTAACAGAGCAATATTTGCATAGTCTCTTTTCTAGTAAATTATTTTTCAATATTCATAATGCTAATGGAATCAAAATTCACAAGAAAGACAAAGCTATGTGTAGCAAGATGAAAAAATTTGAACTAAATTGTGGCTCAGTTATTTGGTGATAACTTTGGGATGTAATTTTGATAGCCTATTTTATAAATCACAATTACTTTTTGCCATATTATCAACTAAAGAAAAGAAAAATACATGCTAAAGTTACCATCAAAAATGAATCTTCATATTGAGTATATTTCAAAAGAATATATGTCATTCATTTTTCTTTCAATGTGTAGTAATTGGTAGGTGACATAACATTGACACTGAGTGCTTTCAAATTATCTACCATATTTAGATCTTCAATATTAACATGATGGGCAGGATAATATTAAATACTTTATCGGCCGGGCGCGGTGGCTCAAGCCTGTAATCCCAGCACTTTGGGAGGCCGAGGCGGGCGGATCACAAGGTCAGGAGATCGAGACCACAGTGAAACCCCGTCTCTACTAAAAATACAAAAAATTAGCCGGGCGCGGTGGCGGGCGCCTGTAGTCCCAGCTACTCAGGAGGCTGAGGCAGGAGAATGGCGGGAACCCGGGAGGCGGAACTTGCAGTGAGCCGAGATCGCGCCACTGCACTCCAGCCTGGGCAACAGCGTGAGACTCCGTCTCAAAAAAAAAAAAAAAAAAAAAAAAAAAATAAATAAATAAATACTTTATCAAAACAAAATTAGATACCAAAGTAGCGGTTTTTTAGATATGACAGTTTTAATCTTTTTAGAGCCTATTGATAATGTTCAGCAATCTTGTCACAAAACGTGACCTCCACAACTCCATTTCTTATATCTAGTAAAGACGTTTAAACAAGAAACACTTATCAAAGATTAGATAATAAAGAAAATGAAATAATTAGGTCAATCAGTGTTTTAAGAATAGGCATTTTTCCCACATTGTCTTCAATGAAACCATTATGCTTAAATATAGTTATTGACAATTAAATTTTAATAATTTAAAATTGCTTATTAAATTAGATGTCAATCAATGAAACTTAGAGTAATTTTATGTAAATATTGAACACTCAAGACAAATAGCTCCCTGGATATAAAATGGATATGCTTGAAATCATAATATTAATATTATTGATTTTAAAGATGGTTTATTTTATAATAGTGTTTTAAATGCCTGAAATGAGAGACAAATTTGTTTAGTGCCCAAGCCATATTTGATTTAGTTTTCACTTAACCTTTTGTAAAACACTGACATTTTAGAAAACCTTTGTAATTTATCAATTACTCCTGAAACACCCAAAAGTAAATGCCTTTAAATAGAATAGCTCATTTATGAGTAAAGAGCAACTTAATTATTTGAAAACTATAGGTTAACTATGGTTAACTGCAATAGTCACAGTCTTATTTTTAATTTGGATTTTATTGCTAAGGAGATTCTTATGGCAATGAAAGAAGGGCATATAAAAAAACAACAGAAGTCTGTCATGCATGCATGCATGGGGCATACTTTCCAAGACCCTCAGTGGCTGCCTGAAATCCTAGATAGCCCCAAGTCCTATATATATAATATATATATAGTATATATAATATTTACATATAAATACGTATAATGTGTACACACTGTTTTTCCTATACATATATATGTAGATATCTATAATAAATTTTAATTTAGAAATTAAGCACAGTAAGATTAAAACAATAATAATAAGAAGAAACATTTATAACAACATACTGTAATAAAAGGTATGTTAATGTGATCTCTCTCTTAAAATAACTTATTGTACAGAAATTGTTACACAACATGGGCTTTGACTGACCACTTGGCAAGTGACAATCCAATGACCCCAACCAAGAAGTATTTAGCATGATTTCATTACTTTTATCAAATAAGGAGGACACTGGGATAGTTCCCAAAGCAGTTTCTCCCTGAACAATAGTAAACTTTTTGGTCTGGTTAGCTGAGTCCTTTTATGTAGAGGTGGAGTAAAGGCAATGCAGCTGCAGTCACCCATCATTCTTCTTCATACATTATATAATATATAAATATATTATATGTAATATATTTATATAAGGATATAACAAAATATAATGCAATTTATTTTTTACATTATGATAAATATATATATATATATAAAGCAAACTGCACCAATGAATACAATTTGAAGAGATTTGACAAAAGCATTACAATGCTCCAATCAAAATACATAGAACACATTGTACTCCATCACCATGTAAATTTATTTTTGACCCTTTCAGTCAACTCATGAGCAAGTCCCGTTTTATTTTTATTACTATAATTCAGTTTTGTTTAATATTCTTCTGCCTATAGATGGAATAGAATATTATATTATTTTGTGACTGGCTTCTTTTCCTTAAAATATTTTTTTGAGAATGATCTGTGTTGTTGCATGTACCAAAAGTTGTTCTTTATTTATTGTTTTGTTCTATTTAATAGACATATTACAATTTGTTTATTCATTCTACTCTTAGTAGATTTGAGATTGTTTCCAGATTTTAGCTATTATGAATAAAACTACATACAAGTGTTACTGTACAAGACTTTTATTGGCAGACATTATGTGTCTCTTAAGAATATAGGAATAGAATTGCTGGGTCATGGAGTAACTATATTTTCAAATATATGAGAAACGCCAAAGACACATTTAAAATGGTTTTTAATCCATTCAATATTGTATAAAATGTTCAGTCCTTCCTTATTCTTGACAATATATGTGGTTATCTGTCTTTCTAACTTTACATCAGAATGAGTAACCTCATTATTTTAATTTGCATTTTCCTAATGGCTTCCGGTGCTAAGCACATTCTGTCTGCTTATTGATCAATTGTAAAAAATTCTTCTTGTGAAATGTCTTTTCAAATTTTTGGCCCATTTCTGTTTTTTTTTTTTTTCTTGGTCTGACTTTCTAGGAATTTATCAATTGTTTATATCATTTTTTTAAGGAGAAACTTTTTTTTCAACTTTATTTTAAGTTCTGGGGTACATGTGCAGGATGTGCAGGTTTGTTACATACGTAAACATATGCCATGGTGGTTTGCTGCACAGATCATCCTGTCACTTAGGTATTAAGCCCAGCATCCACTAGCTATTCTTCCTGATGCTCTCCCACACCCAAAACCTGACAGGCACCCATGTGTGTTGTTCCCTCCCATATGTCCATGTGTTCTCATCATTCAGCCTCCACTTATAAGTAAGAACATGTGGTGTTTGGTTTTCTGTTCCCGCATTAGTTTGCTGAGGATAATTGCTTCCAGCTTCACCTATGTCACTGCAAAGAACATGATCTCGTTCCTTTATATGAATGCATAGTATTCCATGGTGTATATGTACCTACCATATTTTCTTCATCCAATCTGTCACTGATGGGCATTTATGTTGATTCTATTTCTTTGATATTGTCAATAGTGCTGCAATGAACATAAGCGTGTATGTATCTTTATAATAGAATAATTTATATTCCTTTGTGTATATACCCAGTAGTGGGATTGTTGGGTATTTCTGCCTGTAGGTGTTTGAGGAACCACCAAACCGTTTTCCAAGATGGTTAAACTAATTTTCACTCCCAATAACAATGTAAAAGTGTTCCTATTTCTCCACATCCTCCCCAGCATCTGTTGTTTTTTGACTTTTTAATAATTGTCATTCTGACTTGCGTAAGATGGTATCTCATTGTGGTTTTGATTTGCATTTCTCTAATAATCAGTGATGTTGGGCTTTTTTTCATATGTTTGTTGGCTGCACATATGTCTTCTTTTGAGAAATGTTTGTTCGTGTCCTTTGTCCACTTTTTAATTTTTTTCTTGTAAATGCATTTAAGTTCCTTGTAAACTCTGAATATTAGAGCTTTATCAGATAGATAGACTGCAAATATTTTCTCTCTTTCTGTAAGTTGTGTGTTCACTCTGGTAATAGTTTCTTTTGCTGTGCAGAAGTTCTTTAGTTTAATTAGATGCATTTGTCAATTTTTGCTTTTCTTGCAATTGCTTTTGGCATTTTTGTCATGAAATCTTTGCCTATGCCTATGTTCTGAATAGTATTGCCTAGATTTTCTTCTAGTGTTTTTACATTTTTGGGTTTTACATTTAAGTATTTAATACATCTTGAGTTAATTTTTATATGTGGTGTAAAAAAGGGGTCCAGTTTTAACTTTTAACTGTGTAAATTCATTTGTAATGTGTTTCAGTTATCCATCTTACTTACTTCTGCTTTCTTCTTTGGTATTTGATACCCCTTACCTAAATTCACTCGAAGTTGTTTAGCTTCTAAAGTTGAAAAGCTAGATACTTGATTTTAACCTTTCTTCTTTCCATTAAAAAAGCACTTACAGTTATATATTTTTTCTAATCATTGCTTCATGTCAGCTCCACACATTCTGTTGTATATATTTTGTTTTCATTATTCAGTGTGAAAAAATGTATTTTAAGATTTTTTTGTGATCCATTCGTTGATACATGTATCATTTATAAGTGTACTGTTTAAATTGCAAACGTAGGGATTTTTGTTGATATTTTGTTGTTTATGATTGCTAATGGTATTCCCTTTTATTCAGATAAGATGAAATGTGCAAATGTAAATATTTGAAAAATTTTGAGATTTATATTAAGGGTTGGCATATGATCTATCCTAGTAGGCATTTCACATGCTTTTAGTGTTTTGGGAGTGTACTATTACATAATATCAATTATACCAAGTATGCTAATTGACTTAATCTTCTATGTTCTTAGTAAATGATTTATCTAGTTATTTTATCAATTACTAACAGAGGAGTATTATATTGTCCAACATGATTATACTTTTGTATTTTTTTCTTGTACAAATTTTGTCCATTTTTACTCCAAATATTTTTAAACTCTGTTACAGGATGCAAGTCTTCTTAATTAATTCACCCTTTTATATTGCAAGAAATTCTTCTCTACCTGTGGTATAACTCTTCGACTTGTAGAGTAGTTAGTGTAGTATAAATATCACCAAACCAGACTTCTTCTAATGTGGTTTGCATGTTACAATTTTTCTACTCTTTTTATTTTGTTGTATCTGTGTCTTTATATTCAAATGTGATTCTTGGAGGGTTGAAAATAAATATAACTTTTGACATAAGGGGTTTTAATCTAATATTGATTTTTTTCTGGTTTTCCATCAGTTGTATTTTTCTATTCCTAATTTTAGCCTTCTTTTTAATTAAATAATTTTAAATAATTTTTAAAATTCTGTTTTATTCCATTTG
This sequence comes from Macaca fascicularis, assembly GCF_037993035.2. NCBI lineage: Eukaryota > Metazoa > Chordata > Mammalia > Primates > Cercopithecidae > Macaca > Macaca fascicularis. The sequence continues at coordinate 36,027,500 of NC_088391.1, read as the reverse complement.
CATTTTAGCTACACCTGTAATACATATATTTTTTAGTTGGCCTAGGGATGACAGTATATATCTATAACTTAATAAAGTTCAACATAAAATTAATAATGCATTATTTCATGTAAAATGTAAAAAACTTATAACACCATAAGTTTATTCACCACTCCTGTCCCTTGAACTATTCTTACTAGGTCTTCAACTTCTCTTACATTGTAAATTCCAAAATGAAATGCTAAATTATTTATATCAATAATCTTTGTATTTAAAAAGACAGAAGAAGAAATATTTTATCGTTACTTGTATATTTCTCACTTACAATGCTTTTAATTTCCATCTGAAGTTACTGCCTATTGACCTGAAGAACTCTCTTTAGTATTTCTGGTAGTATGGCTGCCCTTGCACAAATACAAATACACACACGTGAAAAAAAATTGTTTTTCTTTTATATATATGTATATTTAATAAATATACACATGTATACATGTATGTAGGTGTGTATATAGGTATGTATACAGATATAATTTTTTTCTTTCATTTGTCTTAAAATATTTTTATCCTATTTTCTTTCTGTAGGATATTTTGAATGAATACGTCATTTGGGATTGATAGTTTCTCTCCGCCTCTTCAGCACTCAAAGATCCATTGCCTTTCGGCCTATGTTGTTTTTTATGAGAAGACAGTCATTATTTGTATCATATTTTCTCAGTAGTTTCTTTGTTATAATTTCCGCTTCTGATCACAGAAGTTGTCTTAAGATCTTTGATGTTCAGCAATTAGACTATGATAAGCCTTGGTGTGTGTTTTTAAAAAAAAATATGTTTATCCTGCTTGAAGTTCTCTGAGTTTCTTGGTTGTGTAGTTTAATACTTTTCACTAAATTTAAAATATTCATGGCTTTTAGTTTTTGTTTTAAACCTATTTTTAGAGTTATTTTAAGTTCACAGCAAAATTGTAAGGTGTAAAGTTCCCATATACCCCTTCACTTACAAAGGCATAAGCTCTTATATTATGAAAATTATCCTCCAGAGTGGTAATTTTTTTACAATTGATGAACCTACAGTGATGCATCATAGTCACACAAAATTCATAGTTTACTTCAGGTTTACTCTTGGTGTTTTACATTCTGGGCGCTTTCACAAATATTTAATGACATGTGTTCATATTCATTCATCATATTCATTCATCACAGTATTATACAGAGTATTTGCCATGCCCTAAAAATCCTCTATGATCTACCCATTGATGTCTCCTTTCCCCCAACCTCTTCAAGTCACTGATCTTTTTACTGCCTGCATAGTTTTGTCTTTTCCAGGATGTCATATACTTGGAATCATACATTATATAGCCTTTTAAGATTAGTTTATATGTGTTTAAATTTCTTACATGTCTTTTCAGACTTTTTAACACATTTCTTTTGGACACTGCATTCCATTGTTTGATGTACCAGTCTGTTAATCAGTTCACCTACTGAAGGACATCTTGGGCACATCCAAGTTTGGCAATTATAAATCAAGCTACTATAAATACTTATGTGCAGGTTTTTGTGTGAACATAGTTAGTTTTCAGCTCCTTTGGGTAAATACCAAAGGGTAAAATTGCTGAATCATTTGGTAAGAGTATATGTTAAGTTTTGTAAGAAACTGCCAAACTGTTTTCCAAAGTGGATATATCATTTGTTATTCCCACCACGAATGAATAAGAGTTCCCATTGCTCTGTATCCTCGTTAGCCTTTGCTACTGTCAGTATTTGGGATTTTGGCCATTCTAATAGGTCTTTGGTGGTATCTTGTTTTAATTTTCATATTCTTCATGACATAAGATACGGTGAATTTTTTCACATGCTTATTTGGCATCTATGATATGCATTCTATTAATATCTTTGGCACATTAAATTTTTTTCTTGCTGAGATTTAAGTGTTCTTCATGTATTTTGGTAGCAGTATTCTCAGATGTGTCTTTTGAAAATATTTTCCCCCAGTCTGTGATTTGTGTTCTCTTTCTCTTGACATTGCCTTTCCAAATCAGAAGTTTTTAATTTTAATTAAGTCTAGTTTATCAATTATTCTTTCCTTATATCACGATTATTAAATTTTTAAATAATGATTTTTCTATCCTATTATTTTTCTTCTCTTCTTCTGCAGCTCTACTAATACATATACTTTATATAAACTAGATCACTCAATATTGTCCTGCAGGCTATTGAAACTTATTATCTTTTTTGCTCTTTGTTTATCTCTGTTCTTCATGTCAATAAGGTTTACTGATCTGTTTTCAAGTTCAATGACCCATTCTTTTGCAAGCTCTAATCCACTTCTATCCAGGGAATACCTTATTTCAAATTTTGTACTTTCCAGTGTTAGAATTTTCATTTATCTCATAGCTCAATTACTCTGCTGAAATTATCCATCTGTTAACTAATAATAGTAATTTTAACTTTATGTCATCAAACAGTTTCATGATAGTTATTTTAAAATCCAGGGGTGATAAGTTCGATTTCAGCATCTCTGTCATGGTTAAGTCTGTGTTTCTATTGATGGCTTTTGCTTCTGATTATGAGCTACATTTCCTGGTTCAAAAAATGTCTGGTAAAAATTTGATTTCATGGTAAACATGGATGATGCATTATAAATTGCCTGGATTCTGTATTTATCTCTTTAAATAATGTTAATTTTTTTTCTAGCACTTAGAAAAACTACTGATGATTTTCTTGGATGCCAGGATTACTTTTACTCTTTGTTTGAATGAGTCTATTCTGGTTTTGTCTCTACTTCTAAGACATGATCCTTACTCTAGGATGTGGCTCTTATTTTTAAAGTATAAACCTTCTTCAGTCTCAGTCGAATGCTTGAAATACTCAGGAAGCTCTCTTACCCTGGCTGGCCTGAAATACAATGTGCCTAGGATTGTATAAGTAACATCTTCATTCAACCTCTCAGCTACTATCCTCTCCTGTAAGTCTTGTTGAGTGCTGTCCTGTATGTGTGCATAGCAAGTCTTAGTCAATGATACATAAGAAAATCCCACTGAAATTTCTGGAGCTCACTTCTTTCACATGACAGACACCTTTCTGTTTTCCTGCTCACTAAATTCTAGCAAATTCTAGCTATTTCAATAGCTCTGACACTCATCTCTGCCTTTACACACCTTACGCACAAGAACATCTGTGCCACATCCTTATATTGCTATTGAGAAACTAATTCCAGAATTAAATGTGGATAAACTGTAAAAGTGAATTCATGGATCCATGATCCATGTTCTCAAGGATCATGCTTAATTGAGGCCTGAAAACACTTCACCCAATTTTTGATTTTGTACTGGAAGGAACAGTCTGATACCCTTTATTGCAGCATGACAGATGTGAAACCAAAACTATATAATTTTCTATATTATCATCAAGTAATTTCTATTCTACTAGTTAAGCTACATTATTTAAATATATGCAATACATTTTGTATTAATTACATTTAATATTTTAATAATGCCATCATGAATATATTATTGAGTTTGTATAAAAGGATAATTGAAATGGACTACTTTGTTATATTAGGTCACAGAAATTTTGAAAAATGTGTAATTTCCTTAAGAGTGCTTCATATCAAGCAATAGACCCTAATCAAATGCATATGATTATAAGATTATGGCTTTGTCTGTGTTTGTGTTGTTTTACAATAAAAGTATTTTCTCAAAGGAGATCAGACTTCTATCATTAATTTTATTTATCTTGTCACTACTTTTAATTATCTGAGCTTTAGGTTAATTATTTGTAATTAGAAATGTACAATTTTTGCCCAAATATTCAGAAATTTACTAAATAAATGAAATAGTATCTTTATTAAAACGTTTGAGTGCCTTGTTATTACAAAAGTAATGTTTCCCTTATGATTTGTATCCTTAAAATACAAACATAACTTGGATGGGCAAAAAACATTTAATTCAGAAAAAAGATCATTCAACCTACTGATGCACCATTTTTATGAGTGAATTTATTTTATTTTTTGATTGGCAAATATAATGATAAAATATTTATTTGGGTATTTCAGAATGTGCCAAGAAATCAAATAAGAATGTCAAAAATCCATTGATTTTTAAGGAAAATTAAGGTAAGAATCTCTGGAGGTAGCCAAGTTTAACATAAGATATAAAAGTAAAATAAAATCAATATAATAATACATACAAATGTATTATTATACAAAAATAATACATACAAAAATACATTTATATTATTTTTGAATATCTCATGTATAGAAATTTTATGTATTATGTAGTTTTTCTTTCCTAAGGCTTTGTTTTATATTTTAATTTTAATTTATATTTATAATATATATAATTTTATATATATATAATTTTAAATTTATTTAAATTTTAAATATATATATAATTTTAATTTAATTATAATTTATATTTTAAAATATCAATTTCTTTGAAATGTACTTCCTTACTATCTTAAAACACATAAAATACATTTATATTATGTTTAATTTGATTTGTTTTGAAAATGTATCTACTCATATAATCAGCAATACAATAAAGAGATGGAGCATTTCCATCAAATTCCAAAGTTCTTTTATGTTTTTTGCCAGTCAAATCCTCACTCTCAGCCCTAGGCAACAACTGTTCTCCTTTCAGTAACTATAAATTAATTTTCAATGTTCTAGTTGTTTTTTTTTTTTTTTTTTTTTTTTTTTTGAGACGGAGTCTCGCTCTGTCGCCCAGGCTGGAGTGCAGTGGCCGGATCTCAGCTCACTGCAAGCTCCGCCTCCCAGGTTTATGCCATTCTCCTGTCTCAGCCTCCCGAGTAGCTGGGACTACAGGCGCCCGCCACCTCGCCCGGCTAGTTTTTTGTATTTTTTAGTAGAGATGGGGTTTCACCGTGCTAGCCAGGATGGTCTCGATCTCCTGACCTCGTGATCCGCCCATCTCGGCCTCCCAAAGTGCTGGGATTACAGGCTTGAGCCACCGCGCCCGGCCAATGTTCTAGTTTTTTTTGCTTGCTTTCTTTGCTCAATATTCTTTTTTTACAGTCTTCCATATTTTTGAATACATAAGAAGTAGTTGTTACATAGATGACTAATATTGCATTAAATAAATAAGCCACAATTTATTCATTCAATCTACTCTTTTGATGTGTGTGATCTCATCCAAATTAATGGCTTAAAACAACATTTATAAATCCCCAAACTAGTTCCCCAAATCCAGATTTCTAGGTCTCACTACCTATTTTGAAATCCTACTTGGGCATCTAACATATCTTAAACTTTGTGTGTTGAAAATTTAACTCATCTCCCCCTTCCCTTTCTCCATTCACAACTATCTCAGTTACTGTCAACTGTATTCTTGCTATTAACCAATTAAAAATGTTGTCTTCATCCTTGATTCCCTCACACAATCCATCAGAAAGTTTGTCTCTACTGGTGAAGGGTAGTCAGCGTCTCAACATTAATCATCATTTTTCCATTTCCATCCTGTTCTTTGCTTATTATCTCTTTCTTTGATTACTGCAATAGTCCCCAAATGAGTTGGTACTTTCCTGTCTTAGTACCTCTCCTACTGAAATGTTCAACATAACACTTAGAGTGATCCTTTAAAAACGAAGTCTACCAATTTCCCACTAAAGCTAAAATCTTCCGATGGCTTGTCATTTCACTGTGAATACAAGTCAAGTCCTCACAGTGACCTACAAGGTCATATATGATCTGGAAGCCTACCACCATTCACCCCTATCATTACTGTTTCAGTCTGAAGTCTTTCATTTTCTGTTTAATCTAACCAAACTGACCTAAAAACTATTTCCAGAATATGTTACATGGACTCACATCTAAGGTCCTCTATGCAATCTGGCCTCTGCCTGGAATGCTCTTCTTCCAGAGAGGCACATGACTACCTCTTCTGCTCAAATATTAGCTTCTTAATATGATCTACTCTGACAAACAGCAACTGGCTTGAAGATCTCCCATTCCCTTTTATAGCGCTCTAATTTTTCTCATTGCAGGTATCACCCTCTAATATAGTGCAAACTTTATTATGAATGAATTTTATCATTGAACACTAGAATAAAAGCACCGTGAAGGCAAAACTCATTGTCAGTTTGGATTCCTAATGTATTCCAGATGCTTATGTTAGGGGCCAGCACATAATAAGTATTCAACAAATAAAATTTAAATTGATCAGAATAATAAATGCATGAGTTGTTGATATACAGCTATTTAACTATGTTTATACTCATCTAAATACATCTGAAAATTATTTATATTTTTATTTTATATGATTTATGTTTCACATTTAATAAATATTGTTTAGAAAAAATATTTAAGTGTCTAACAACAATTATTGTTCCTATGGAAATCCTCTTTTCAAGTGAAAAGATAAATTGATACACCTTAAAAATAGTTTAACAATAATAGTTAACATGACTGAAATATGTAATATGTATTAGACTCTTTTTAAGCCCTTTAACAGACATTAATATTTTGGAAACTTATTTTTAGTTCATACAATAACTGTATTTTTATACATTAAACTTAACATTATATCGTTGAAGTACTTGAGTTTCAATTCTCTTAATATCAGGATTCAAACACACATCTGCCTAATAATGAAGTTCAAAGTTGTTTATAATTCATGAATTATAAAAGATTAAATGTGAAAGAAAACATAAGCCATAAGCATGTTATATTTTGCATGTTTACTTAACTCACATGCGTGTTTACTTAAAATATTATCTGCTGTTTAAATAAACCTAAATGTTTCTAATAAAGCATTCATTAAGTTGTTTCTATGGTATTTTATGTGTGCAGAAATGTATTTGCTGTTATTTTTTATTTTTGTGATTAATGTATATACGGTAATTTAGTAAAATTTGTTGTAATGACAATAAACTGATGCACAATTCATAATAAGATTAATGATTTATAATAAAACATATACATTAATATTTGATCCGGCTTGTGGATAGCAGTAAATATACATTAGTTTGTGAGCATAGCTTATTATAAAATCTAGCCTACACTGCAGTTATAATAAGATGCTAGCTATTATAAATAATTCTCAATCACTCTTTCTGTAGTATTCTTTACTCAATCCGTAGCTAAAATGCTAGTTTATCAAAACTCAAGTGATAGCAAGAAAGCAGTAGTCAGTCAGGGACTATAACCTTCCTTTCAGGGAAAACTCTACTATATCTTTTGAAACTTACCACAATTATTACTTCCTCATTGAAATATTTCCTGGAGACCCAAGTGGTCATGCAATGAAATAACAATCCATATTTTACAAACTTAAAACACTTTTCACATTTAATTATTATAGAACCTATTGTATTATATTGTTTTTTTTTAAAGTCTGCATGTCTTATATCCTCCCAGACAGAAACAAAACAGTAAATCAATTGTTAATATATGGTTACTCTTTTGCATCCACAGGAGCAAGTGCAGAATCTTATGGAGAATTGCTGCAATAAAAAACAAATGACTAGCCATGAAAGAGGACTAGATATCACATTCATGAACAACACATTTTAAGAATTCTGTGTCTATTGGTGGTAAAAGGGTAAATTTTGAAAATTGGAAAATTTATAAACCCTGGTGTCATGAGCAAAAACAGAAACATCTGGCAATAAGTAGGTTGGAGTCAAAGAAAGATAAGAATCAGAAACGTTTGGTGGATTTCAGCAAATGGAACATATTCGGTAAAGCAAATTGCCTCTTGGCTTTCAGTGTCTAATCTTACAATATTTTATATTTGAGAGATCATTTATCCAGCAAAGTTCAAAAAATCATTCTAAACAGTCTCCCAAATTGAAACCCAGTATTTAACACAATCCCACGATCCTACAAAGCTATTCCAGTCTAAGACAAATGAGAAAATTGGAACACAAGTTGCCTAATATCTAAAATCTTACTTCATCTTGAAGGAAGCTTAACATCCTAAGAAAGGAAATTAAAAATCACTGAACATCCAAAATCCTAATATTAAAGATTATATATGTGAAATTAAAGACACTAATAATTTTCCTGATTTATTTCAATTATAGTTATTTAGGGTAAGTGCTGATACATATAAAAAAAAAACCTTCAGATTCTAAGCTCTAGTCATTATTATTTGAGAATGAAATATGAGCCCTGTTCAAAAATAGAATGCTTCATATTGTAGCTTATTACATATTCATTCTATGGAATTAGAAATAGATTTAGCAATAGAAATTATTCAAATTAAAACATAGAGGAAAAAGATAATTAAAAACAATCATCAGAGCATCAGTGAGTTATAGGACATTTTAAAGAGGCTTGATATGCAGGTAAAAAAAGGAAATGGGAGAAGTGTCACATAAAAATATTTCAATAGAGAATACCTAAACGTTTCAAATTTAATGACATTATAAACTCAGAGATTCAAGACATCCAACTAATTCCTAAGATAAGAAATGTGAAGAAAACTAAACTAATCCAAGGCATATCACAACCAAATTGCTCAAGACCAGTGATAAAAAGAAAATCTTGAGAGCTGCCAGGTTTGGGTGGGTAGATAGACAGTACAATTTACAAAGGAACAAAGAAAAAGAAGATGGCCGATTCCAGTCAGAAACAATGAACACAAGAAGATAGTGGAGCAGCAAAATAAAACAAATAACACAGCAACATAAAATGTATTATTCATTAAAATTAACTTTCAAAAATGAGAAAAATGTAGATTTTTTTCAGACATACAAAAATCAAAATAGAAGTTATTACCACCAAACATATACTACATGAAATGTTAAATGAAGTTCTTTAGACAGAAGAAAAATGATTCCAGATGGACATATAACTCTACACAAAAGAATAAACAGCAAAGAAAATGAAGGTGATTATTATTGATATTGAACATAAATTATGAAGCAAACCCTGGAATAAATAAAGCAACTTCAGTTTTTCTCATCAGATGCAATTTTATAGAATTCAATTGTAAGTATAAAAGACAAAAATTCAATCTTGGGTTATAAACAATTGGCAAAACCAAACAAAACTACTGGTGGCTATGTTGTGAGTGGTGTATTCACCAGAAAAAATAAAAGCAGTGGACGTTTTGCAGCACACAAATATCATCTACTTTTATCTATAAATAGATGCTGTGTGTGTGTGTGTAAAATCCTATCAAGTCATATGCTTAAAATACGTACTTTTAATTTATGTAAATTTTATCTCAATAAAATAACTAAAAACTAAACATGAAGCATAAGCACACATTATCAAAGTAAATCATTGCTCAACTGAGAAATGAGAATCCAATTCAAAATATTTTAAAAATAACCTGTATCAGGAAATAGATCTCCAATAAATTATGTTGGAGCAAGATTATGAAAAATCATACGTTGAATACAGAATGTTTCCTGTGGACAGTGAGGTTGCTTCCATGAATGACAAGCATTTAACACATTCAAGGAACAATACAAAGTAGAGGTTACTGTGTTATGACTAAATTTCAATTTCATCTATATTATTTTTATACAGCTTAATGCTGTTATATAGCTTATTTTTCTCTAAAACCAATAAAGGAAAATACCAAATATAGTAACTTCAAGAAAACCATTGTAAAAGTTAGTTTTGTCCATTTGTCACCAAGTTATATTAAAATTAATACTTTTATTCCGCTGTTTGGAATTAATGGGATTTCTCAATTTATCCAGGTCATCAAAAGGAATATCACCCTGCCTCATGAGAAAATCTTATCACTCAGGCTAAGGTGAGTAAGTTGTCTGTATGAGACAAAAAAGATCACAATATTGTAGTAAGCTTCAAGATTACATGTGTGCCGTGCAAATAAAGGTAATATAGGTATTAATTTATTGTGGGGACCAACTTTTCATGCAGGCCAATAGCTGCTTGCCTTTCTAATTAGTGTTATATAAATGAGTTTCTCTATAATAATTTTAGTAGTAATATTGAAAGAGATGAACAGTTTGGTGAATTTTCCTAACTACATTTCTAGAATTTTAAGTTTTAGAATTATATAACTTTCTAAGGATCATCACTTCAAAATCGTGTACCACAAACAAAATAGGTTGGAATGCAAGAAATAAGGATACAGTCTCAGTTTTATTCCTAAATAGTTGCTTGAAAAATTGAGTAAGCTAAATGAGCAAGTTCTCTATTGACTCATCTTAGAGCAAGAGCATCAAGCAGGGTAGCTTCTAAAACAGTGGTCACTAGCCTTTTTGGCATAAGGGACTGGTTTCATGGAAGACAATTTTTCCGTGGACTCAGAGAAGGGGAGATGGTTTGGGGATGATTGAAGTGCATTACTTTTATTGTGCACTTTATTTATGTTATTATTACATTGTAATGTATAATAAAATAAGTATGCAACTCACAATAATGTGGAATCAATGGGAGCCCTCAGCTTGTTTTCCTGCAATCAGACGGTCCTATCTAGGGGTGATGGGAGACAGTGTATTAGATTCTCATAGGGAGCTCACAACCTAGATCCCTCTCATGAGAAGTTCACAAAAGGGTTTGCCCTTGAATGAGAATCTAAGGCCACAGGAGGGGAGCTCAGGCAGTAATATGAGAGTGATGGGGCGTAGCTATAAACACAAAGGAAGGTTTGTTCCCTGGCTTGTGTTCACCTCCTGCTGTGTGGCCCAGTTCTTGTGTTCTAAGATAATTGAGAAAACATGTACTCCAGCTGCATATTTGTTTTGTTTTGGATTTTTACTTTCAAAGATAATTAGTACAATACCTATGTGAAAAGAAAAAAACTATTTTAAATCTTACTATAAATATTACTCTCTTTTCATCACACTTTTTCTAGCGAAAGCACTTACTAAATTTAATATTATAAAGGAAAACACACTGGAAGTTTAAAAAATTTCTAAATTACCTAATGTTCCAGTGTATTATTGCTTATTTACCTGGAAAAAAAAATGTCAAATAAAATCGAGACTATATGAACAGTTTTCAATGTAAAAGCCATTAAATTTTAGTAGGGTTCAGTCTTTTGATTGACAGATAAATTTGCAAAACTAAAGTTAAATCTCACTATTTTGTTTACTATTTGTTATTGTTTTTATTTTGGAGGCAGAATCTTACTGTGTTCCCCATGCTATCCTCAAACCCCTAAACTCCCAGAGTCAAGCAATCCTTTCACCTCAGCCTCCTGAGTAGCTGGATTGCAAGCACGTGCCACCTCATCCAGTTTAAATTTTACTTTTTTGGAATGTGTGATTATAAAGCAATTTACTAAATATGTGTACTTTAGACTATGTTCACATATATATAAATGCATACATATATATGTATATGAGCTCATTTAACTTTAAAAAATGTAAGTTTCCCTCACTAGGAAAGCTATTGATGGAAATATAGGTATATTTTCAGTAATGAGTTATTGCTGCAAAAAATAAAGGGCAAAACAAATTAAAATAAAACAAACTTAACATTTAGGGTCAATAGACTTACTTAGAGAAATATAAACTCATGAAATCTCTGCAACCTCAAGCAGGGGCAGCAAACATCTTTGTTTTACCTGAGGAATAGACAAAGATCAACCTTTCCAGCTTCCCTTTCAATTAGGTCATGGCCACATGAATGAGTTTTGGCCTTTTCACTTTTGCAAGGTGAAACAAAGAGTTTTGTGCAATTCCTAGAACATAACATTTTCCATGAGTTATCCTCTGTCTTCCAACTTTAGCCACCTGTCTATTAATTCCAAAACTGATTTTGGATGCAAGTGTTGAACATCTACATCACATAACACTGTGCAAATTGAAACCTAGTTGGCAGCATTTCACTGTTAACCTGTTGTATTTAGAATTACCTTAACACATGAGAAAATTATACTTTGAAACGTGGTGCTGCCAAACAAGCACAGAATCATAAAATGCTTGATATCAAATTAGTAGTCACATTGCAAAGGAACTGATATCAGAGAGAAGTTCCTACCTATGCAGTGCCAAAACATTTGAGAAAACTGTTTCTTGTGATATCCTGAAAGACAATGTGTCTATCGATCCTGTAGCTTTCCGAAAAGTGGCTGGAAAACAGATTGTTAGTTTTGGGTGTGTGTTGTGATCAGATTGCTTATGATGTTATCAAATAAAAGAGATTACTTTAGGTAAGAAATGGTTGGTCTCCAGGAGAAATAAAAAGGAATACATCATGTCTTGTCCTTAATGAGTTAGGGAAATCCATTGTAGCAGCACAAAATGAATACGAAAAAAACTATTAAGACTCAGCTTTTAGCAAAGATTAAATAAGGATTGAGTTCTTAAAAAGCAATCCTAATAGCTTCAAGGTATATTATTTAATTTGATACAAAAAGGCACTTCATTGCATAAGCAAAAAAAAATAAGTTAAACTTGACATTTATGTTTTCTTAAGAACTCTGCCACTGGTGCAGAGAAATGATCATAGATCGCAGATCTAGGCTTAAGAAGTCAGATTTCATTATTGCTTATGCTACATATTCCACATTCATGTAAGAAGATTATGCATTCCAATTCATTGCCCTGTAAATTTTAGTGCCCTGGTATTTTGTGTACCTCTCTGCTTCAATACTACTGATTTTACTTTGGCCAGTGGAATGTGAGTGGGCATAACACATGCCATATGAGAGCAAAAGCTTTAAAAGCCATTGTGCATTCCAGTCAACACTCTGGCTATTCTGCCATGAAAATGGCATGTCCCAAATACAGATTGCTCCAATAGGCTGGGCTCAGAATTAAAAAAAAAAAAAGAAAAAAACAAGGTGAAACCAATCTGAAGCTTATTTGTAATCTGGAGCCAGATCAGAGCTGCTGCTGACTTCTAGTCAAAATGTGACATGATCAAGAAATAAACCTTTGTTGATGTCAGATGTAAAAAGTCATTAAGTTTTTGAGGGTAATTTTGAATCACAGCAAAATTAAAAAAAAAAAATGACTAATGAACTTCTAATATAATTACCTAAAAAAAATCTTTATGAGCACTAAAATAACAGTAAACTAATATGACTGTAAACAAGATAGGAAAAGTATATTTCCCCAAGGACAGCAAGCTATCAGTCACCGTCATCAGCTATGCCCAATAGCTCAATAAACAAAGAAGGATCTCCCTGAGTGCCATGTGAGTGAGTACAGAATAATGAATAAGAACTTTCTTTCAACATCAAATCCAAAAATTATCTTTACTGACAAAGTAGATGATTGTCAAAATGCCTGCCTGTGACAAACCATTGTATATTGGACAAACAAATACATTTTTTTTTTGAATAGTTATTGACAAACTTTTTCTTATAGGGTTAGTCAGTATTTTAGGCTTCTTGGCCATATAGCCTCTGTCACATCTACTGAACTCTACTCAAGTTTGCTACTGTAGCACCAAGGTAGACATAGACAGTATGTAAACAAATGTAGCTAGGTTTCAATAAATCATCACATTAAAAAATAGACAGCTGGACCACAGACCATTTTGAAGACTCCTGCTTTAAAACAGTGGCATGTGGGAGCTATGCAGGAAACTGACGAAAAGAAAATCATGTGGAAATATTGGTCAAACAGCAGATGCTGGGATATTCGTTTATCTGTTGGGCAAGGATGGTAGACTGCGTTTTTTTTGTTTTTTGTGTTTTTTATTGTGGGAAGAATGAACAGAATAAATTTGGTAAAGATTGCCTAAATATCTAGAAGCCTTTAAAAAAATGTATAGGGCATACTGGCAGACTTTTTTCCTTATTCTTTCTGCACTTTGATATGGCCTTGGAACTGTCTTTGGCTGTGGAATATGGGCATCAGTAAAGTTCATTTTATTTGAAACTTTTCCCATGAAGATATTTCTTGAGTTTTTTCTTATTTTTCTTCATCTGTTTGAAGATGTTGACCCCTATGTCAACATCAATAACGTGCCCATAGAAAGTGAAATTTAGTTATCCTATCCACGTTTCTGAACGACAGTGTGGATTATTGATTGCAAAAGCATGTTTTTGATTGTGATTTAAGTTTATTGGTTAATAAATTGTTTTTACCTTAGATAATTTAAGAAAATTTTTATTATATGACTTATACTGAAATATCCTCCAAGTTATTTTAGTAGTACCAGGCATAAAGTATTTGAGGAGGACATTTTGTTTGCGAATGTATTATTGAGATAATTTGGGCCAATTCTGCAGGTAACAAAAGCGTGTTGTATAAGAAGACAAAGGCAATTATTAAAATCTCAGAAACTTATTTTTCCCATATTCATATTTGTTTTGAGCCAAGAGTAAGCCAAATAAAGTTTCCCTGTGTCTTTAATTTTGTATTTGCTTTTATTTATTTATTTACTTTTGTGGTAGGCACACTTAACATGGGATCTATGATCTTAACAAATTTTGAAGTACACTTATCCTGAATGGTAGGCAGTATATTGTACAGCAGATCTACAGAGTATATGCATTCAGCAAAACTGAAACTTTGACCACCACCTCATCTCCCTCCAGCACCTTGCCACCACTATTATATTATTTACTTCCTCTGAGTTTGTGTGTTATAAGTACCTCATATAATTGGAATCATGCAGTTTTTGTCCTTCTGTGATTGACTTATTTCACATATCATAATCCTCAAGTTTCATCCCTGAGGATGCAAATGTCAGGATTTCCTTGTTTGTTAAGACTAAATAACATTTCACTGGATGTATATACCTCATTTTCTTTATTCATTCATCTTTGTACGGACACTTGGTTTGTTTCCATATATTGGCTATTGCGAATAATGTTGCAGTGAACAAGGGAGTGCAGATATCTCTTCAAGCTATTGATTTCAATTATTTTGAATGTATATCCAGAAGGTAGAATGTAGGATCTTATGTTAGTTTTATTTTTTATTTTTTTAGGAAACTTCATACTATTTTTCAAAATGTCTGTATCAATTTACATTCCCATCAACAGTGTATAAAGGTCTCGATTTTCATAGACATCTGAAAAGTAGTAGATTTGCTATTTGCCTACATTTCTAGAAACTATAAAGTTCCTAAGGACAAAGGTTATTATAAGTAATTTTCTGGCCGGGCGTGGTGGCTAGCGCCTGTAATCGCAGCACTTTGGGAGGCTGAGGCGGGTGGATCACGAGGTCAGGAGAACGAGACCATCCTGGCTAACATGGTGAAACCCCGTCTCTACTAAAAATGCAAAAAATTAGCCTGGCAGTGGGCACCTGTAGTCCCAGCTACTTGGGAGACTGAGGCAGGAGAATGGCGTGAACCCGGGAGGCAGAGCTTGCAGTGAGCCAAGATCCGGCCACTGCACTCCAGCCTGGGCGACACAGCGGGACTCCGTCTCAAAAAAAAAAAAAACAAAAAAAAAAAGTAATTTTCTCCATTTTTGATGTTCCCAGAAGTTAATATATACTGATACATAATATTCATGCTTTAGTTAAATAGTAATTAAATTTAAAAAATAGATGATAAAAAATATATATTGTCACCTAGAGAATTTTTTTTAATTTAAATTATATATTAATTATATAATGTTACACATATTTTTATTTAAATGTAAAAAAACATATAATATAAGCAATAATGTATGCATAATCAACTTTTTATTAAAAAGAAGAGTTTTCTAATTTATTTTGTTCAAGATAAATACTGTCATATTGATCTAGGATAATTTGCATAATGCTGCTGATATTTTGCAATATACCAAAAGAAGTTTCTATAGGGATGAGGTTTTTGAAAGGATATGTTTTGATCATACATTTATTACTCCTGTTGTGTTGATCTATTATAAAACTTGAATATCTTCTTTCATCTGTTTCATCCGTGAATATCGTCATTAGAAGTATTGATTATTCATTCTATAAAGACTTATTGAAGAAGTTGGATAATTAGAGGCTATTCTATTTATAATTTGATAATTCATAATTAAGTTAGTATTTGAGGCAGCTTGGTGTCTAAAAGAGCAGCAGAAAATCACTTTGTTATTTTTTTATGTCCACAAGGAAAAAAATTCATGACATTGTCAAATTTGCTTTCAAGATATACTTTAAATGGGAAATTATGATATATGTTAATATCAGTGTCCTGGATATTATAGTTAACACAAAGCAAATCATGATGCAATCGGAAAGATCAGAAGATCAAAAAATATAAACTGAATAAAAGAAACATTTTGTTAGTGTTAAATTGATTCATATGTGAATGCAGTAATTTCCTAATCAAATAATTGAAATTGGAAGAAGAGTTAAACCAATTAATTAATAAATAATCAGTCAAATATTTATATTGTAATATTAATTTAAAATAGAAAATAACATAAAAAGCATGTTCTACTTTCATAACAACAAAACTATATATATATATTCTCATCACTGATACACACACTTGTATTTGTGCACATATACATGCATTATACATATATAAGGCTTTGTTAAATTTTATTTTCTAGGATAATATTTATATCATCTCAAAATATCCTTCCATTTTTCTCCCTCATTTTTTATATTTAATCTAAATTATACGTTCTTGATTCAAGAATATTATATTAGTCCTCACATTTTTATCACCTTTAACATTCTCATTTTCCTTCTGACTCTGTTGGTAACAAAGAATCTAATTTTCTAAGTCTTTTCTGGCTAATTTTCCTCTAGCTGTGTACTTTGCTGTTTTCTTTGATTACAATCATTTTCTAAATGATAACTTCCATGTCATTCATGTCTTTTCTTAAAAGTTTATTCCAGATTAATTTTACTTTAGAAAGCCCTAATGAATTGAAAACATACCATTTGCCAAATACGCCTTTTATTAATTGAAGCTCTTTCTATTTGAATTGTATGAGAAAAAAATGAGTTTAACATATAGTCAGAGGAGTGGGGTGCAGAGAGGAAATTTCTGATTAAAAGTTTTTTTGACATTAAGGGAACTTGTGATATCTACTTCCCAGAAGGATTTTAAGAATTGAAGAGACTCATCTCTCTGATAGATTAGGTGCAATTTTGCCTGGAGGTAGGTGACACAAGAGATAACCTGTATACTATGATATAAAATAAGGAATAATAGGTTTTGAGTACTTTATAACAGCAGTTCATCCCTTTTTTCTTTCCTGAAATTTTATAAGTTGTCTAGACTTTGGATATAGAATTGTGTCATCAAGCAACTTTTGAATTTAACTACAATTTATACAGATCTGGCTTTATCAGGATTTGTGAAATATTACACCATTTGCCATAGGTGCTGAAAGTAATTTCCAATATTTGGGAAAAAGGTTAGTTTTTAAAATATTGTATTTGGTATCTATAATTAAAGGTAAATGAAAATAACATTTTTACAGTCAAAAAAAAAATCCAACTGAAGAAAACATACTAAATCAGTCATTCATAAGAACAACTTCTAACTTGATAACTATTTGGGCATTAAAGCTACAGAAAGGCATTCATTTTTCTCATTTTATTCCTCATTATAATTCTTATACATATTTCTCATCACCTTAAATATGCAGGCCCTTTCATTATATTTCCTGCTATAATAAGCCACGTAATCTTTAAGATTCAAAGAATTAGTAATAAACTTTTAGGGAAAATAAGAAGGAAGGGTGTAAAATTTCCAGGTTTTTATATCTAAAATAAAGCAATAACTGTTTAAAACTCAGGAATACATTCACCAGCAGCAGCTTAAGAAAGTATCAAACATAACTGAGATCATAAGTAATTTTATAAAAATGGCATCCAGGAAAAGTAAAAATATAACAAATTTCCATGAGGTAAAATGCCCCTACCCACTCCTCCCCAAAAAAACAGTAAGTGAATATAAAATAAGCTACACAGTCCTAAGACTTCTTATTAATAATTTCCAGTTGGAAGACAATGGGCTTAGGAGGAAACATGTTTGCAACTGAATGAAAAAATTATGAAGAGAAAATAGTAATACCTACTCCTTGAGCTCTAAGCAGTAATGAAAATCTAAAAAGTTTAACATTTTTCTTTCTCCATGCTGGAAGTGCGGTGGTAAAAGAAGCAAAACAAACTATAATTACTCAGAGATGATTATCTCTAACATTGCACGTAGATCAGTATGAACATCATTGGGACAATTGAAGACATTTAAATATTGACACTACATAAAATAAGTCTTTATTTAAATCAATATTACATTTTCTGTGATTAGTGTGTATTGGACTTATGTGAGACAATGTTTTTGCTTTTAAGAAATACAGGCAGAAATGCTTAAGAATGAAAGACATCATGTTGTCTACAAATAATTTTGAAAGCTTCTGAAAATATGTGTGTGGGAGGAGAGAGAATGAGTGAAGGGGCACTAATATAAGAAAATTTTAAGAATTTTCTAAATCTAGGTGAATGATATATAAAAGCTTATTTTACTAGTCTTACAACACATTTTAAGGATTTATTTTAATTAAAAATAAATAATAAAAAACAAAATGACAGAAATAATTAGGCTACATACCGTGTGAGGCTGCAGAATTTTGTCTGAACTTTCTATAGAGTATTTGGAGGGTCTTAGGAAGGGAATTACGTAATCTGATTTTTTGATTTTAAAATATCTCTCAATGTTGTGAAAAATAGATTGTTTGGGGAATGATATATTCAGAGAACCAATTATGAGGCTATTGTAGTAGCCCAGTAAGGAAACACATAGACTAGAATAAAAAGTCAGAAGGATACAAAGTAGATGTGTTTAACTTTACTAGGTAGGGGAAAAATAAATATTTGATTCTTGCCCATGGAAATGGCAGATATATCATTTCATTAAGTGAGATAAATTTAAAGGGGCAGTCTTATAAGGTGAGTGCAAGAGTTGTGTTTGGATATACATACAACATTACTTTTCATGGGTCTTTTAGAATTTTGAGGGAATTGCATGTTTGTAAGTTCAAAAGTGAAGAACAAAGGAAATTAGAGAGACATGTATTTGAGATTAATCATCATAAAGTGGAATTTAAAACACCAAGACTATAACACTTGAGAGATAATCTTGGGAAATTGGGAAATTCCAAAATTTAGTGATCAGGAAAAAAAAAAAAAAGTGTGTATATATACACACACACACACACATATACACACACACATATATATACACACACACACACACAAGCAAGTATGTAAGGAAGAGAATCAGGAAAAGAAAGGATAAGAGATTTTCAGAGATATGACTGTCAAAACCAAGGAATATTCTAAAATTAAAAAAAAAAGATAAGGATGTCATTCTATTCAACTTTGTACTTGAGATACTGGCTGGGGAATGAGACAAAGAAAATGAAGAAAACAAAGCAAATGTATATAAATTGGAAAAATTAAGCTATTTCTGTTAGAAGATTATAAAATCTTGCATATAGAAAGTTTTTAAAGATCCACTAAAAAATTTATTGAACAAATAAAAGTATTCAGTGAGGCTAGAGACTATAACATCAATATGCAATATACAGTATCCAAAAATAAAATTTGTAAAAAGCACTTTCATGTAATATAAAATGAAAAAAAAAATATTTAGGAATAAATTTAACAAAAGTGAAACACTTGTACACTAAAACAATAAGATATTGTTTAAGTAATTCATAGATTTTAAGGAAATGAAAAGATACCCTACATTTATGAATCAACAAACTGAACACTGTTAAGATTGCAATACTCTTCAACTTGATCAACAGATTTATCACAGTCACTAACAAAATATGATTTGTCTTTTTTGGGGGAAGTTGACAAGCTGACTTTAAAATTTATATAAAAATACAAGGCGGCCGGGCGCGGTGGCTCAAACCTGTAATCTCAGCACTTTGGGAGGCCGAGACGGGCGGATCACGAGGTCAGGAGATTGAGACCATCCTGGCTAACACGGTGAAACCCCGTCTCTACTAAAAAAATACAAAAAAAACTAGATGGGCGTGGTGGCGGGCGCCTGTAGTCCCAGCTACTCAGGAGGCTGAAGCAGGAGAATGCCGTGAACCCGGGAGGCGGAGCTTGCAGTGAGCTGAGATCCGGCCACTGCACTCCAGCCTGGGTAATAGAGCAAGACTCTGTCTCAAAAAACAAAACAAAACAAAACAAAACAAACAAACAAACAAACAAAAAAAACCCAAGGAAATCAGAATAGCTAAAATGATGTGGAAAAGTAAAAACATGGTTGAAAGAGTCATTCTTACTGATTTAAAAACTAACTGTACAGCTACACTAATTCACATAGTCTGGTACTGGCATAAGGATGATGTATAGAACACTGGAATGGCATTGAGAGTCCAAAAAATGCATACATTTGTAATCAACTGGTTTTTAATAAGTGTGCCAAGACAATTCAGACATGGAAATCATAGTCTTGTCAACAAATGATGCTGGGACAATAGGATGGACAAAGTAGTGGAGTTGGATACCTACCTCATACCATGTGAATTTGTACCTCATACAAATTAACTCAAAATGTGTTACTGGCCTAAATATAAGATATAAAACTGTAAAATTATTAGAAGAAAACAGAGAAGAAAAACATTCATGACCCTGAGTTAGTTAACATTTGTTTAGATGACTCTAAATGTATAACTAACAAAAGAAAAACTAGAAAAATGAGACTATATCACTTTAAAAACTTTTGTGTTGCAAATCATACCATTAAGAAGGTAACAAGACAACTCACAGCCTGGGAAAAAGTATTTTCAATCATATATCTATTATACAGCTTTTATTCAGAGTATACAAAGAAGATAAAACTCAATAAAAGAAAATAAAACAATTAAGAATAAGTAAAACATTTGGTAAAATGCTTTGTTAGTTTTTCAAATTTGTAAACATAAAGTTATCATATAACACAGCAATTTCACTCCTAGGTATATATCTAAGAAAAATTAAAACATACATCCACACAATATCTTGTACACAAATGATCATTATCATTTTTTTTTATAATATCCCCAAAGTAAAAACATCCAAATGTCTGTTAGATGAATGTCTAAACGAAACTGTGGTGTGTCCATTTAATGGAATATTATTAAACCAAAAACAGGTACAGAATAATGGTACATTCCATAACATCAATAAACCTTAAGAACGGTATGCTAAGTGTGAAACTCAAGTTGCACAATTTAGTCTCTCTTTTATATTAAATGTTAATAATAAGCAAATTTATAGATAAAGAAAGGAGATTAGTGGTTGCTTAGGCCTGAATGGGTGAATGGTGTGGGTAAGGAATGACTGCAAATAGGTGGAGGATTTCCTTGGGAAAAGATGAAAATATTTAAAACTGATTGTGGTAATGGTTATGCAACTATGTGAATACACTAAAAAAACTTTGAATTACACATTTTAAAGGGGTAAATTTTGATTTGTGTCTATATTTTACTAAAGATATTGTTTTTAAAGAAGAGGATAATCTCTCATCTTATGTCCTATGAGAATTCAATTTAGAAAAGGGCTGTAAATAGACCATTAGATCTAAAAAGGTAAAAGTAATTGGTTGTATTGACAAGAGAAATTTTTTAGGCTAGTAAAGGCGAAAGCTTATTTTTTTGTGGCTCAGAAATGAAATAGAAGTTTAAAAGTATATATTAAGGACTACAAATAAATTTTAATTGTATCTTCTATAAGAAAGACTAAGTGTAAAATAGATGTAAACTTAGGCATATGTAGGATATTGGAGAGGTGACTTAAAAAGTCCATCTTAATCTATGTTTTTACAATGTTTTTGTTTATTTTTTAATTGACATATAAAAGTGTATTTATTATGTACAACAGAATTTAAAGTATATACATTGTAGAATAGCTAAATCAAGTTAAATAACAAATGTATTACCTCACATAATTGTTATTTTGTGGTGAGATCACTTAAAAATCTACTCTCAGTACTTTCCAAGATACAAAATATTGGTATTAACTAAAGTCACCATTTTGTCCAACAGATCTCTTGAACTTATTCCTCCTAACTAACTGAAATTTTATAACCTTTAACCAACATCTCTCCAACCCCCTCCTCCAACACTGTCCCAGCCTCTGGTAAACACAATTCTATTCTCTCCTTTTATGAGATCAACGTTCAATAAAATTTCGAGTGATCTAGATGGAGGGGGAACACAAGGTACAAAATAGATTTAATCATGTAAGAAATTACATGATTCGGCAAAAGTAAAAAGATCAGCTTTAGGTCAAGGCTAGGAGTGCTTTTATTCACGAGGAAGAGAAAATAGATAGGTTATTGGTAAAAGTAGTGTGATTCATTTGATGACAGAAAAATGTAGCAGTTTTTATAGAATCTTTCCTCAATAGAATTTGAGATAAGAACAAAACAGCATATAGAAATAATGCTTGTAGATCAATACGTTAAACACATGCCAATAAATCATCCAAATAAAAGGGTCAATAGCTTATTTTTAAAATGTTTCAGCTTGCCAGGTCAGTATTGAGTATCCATCAGTGATTTGTGATCATAACATTCAAATGACATGATTCCATACATTTTAAAACTTCTCCAACAATATCGTAGACAAGCATTAGAAATTCACAAGTACTGTTCTTTTTTTTTTTTTTTTTTTTTTAGCAATTATTGCAGAAGATGAGTAAAGCAATGCATCCAATTATATTAATAAGGGCATGAGTTTATTCAAGAAAATGGAAAATAACATAAAAGGGAAGTGAAGAAATTAGGTCGGGAAGCTTGTTTTCAGGATTAGGTATACCGTTAATACCCAATACTTTAATTGGATATTGCACAATTACTGGAGTAGTAAAATATTACAATGGATGTCTGAAATGGAAAGTCAAAAAAAACTTTTGATCTCAGGAAATCAAGAGAGTAAAATGCCAGTGTAGATTAAGCAGTTGCCAAGAATACTGACAAAAAGAGTTGTGGAGCAAAAATGGAGAGCAAGTCTATCGAGTTAAAAAAAAATTATGTTGACTAAGAGTTTTACAAACAATAGAAATACATAGTAGGAAGAGTTGTTATTTTCTACTGTCAAATTATCTGGGGTTTTTGAAAGGGAATATAAGAAAAATATTTTGGAAGAAGTATAGCAAAGAGAGCACCATACCCTAATATAGATCTTGAAGTCCATGGGATGTATGTATGGGTAAAATCTTATAAAATGGTTTATTCAAGGTCAGTCAAATTTCATCTAGAACAAAAGGTAAAATTATCATTTGAGAAAAATTTGAGGACATAGGTAGTGCTTTAAAATTCTGGTTGCCTCACACAATATCCATTCTTCTCCTTTTCTTAAATAAATAGACCCATATTTTATTTGAGATAAGAATGTGGCCAGTTAAAAAGACTACATTTCCCAGTCTCCATTCTGTAAAGAATAGGGCCATGTGACATGGCTGTGGCCAATTAGGTATAAGGGGAAAGAATCACTAGTACTTCTAGCCTATGTATTAAAAGGGTACAGACTCCACTGGGCATGGTGGCTCATGCCTGTAATCCTAGCACTTTGGGAGGCCAATGCGGGCAGATCACCTGAGGTCAGGAGTTTGAGACCAGCCTGGCCAACATGATGAAATCCTATGTCTACTAAAAAATGCAAAAAATAAAAAATAAAATAAAATTTGCTGAGCATGGTGGTGCGTGCCTGTAATCCCAGCTGCCTGGGAGGCTGAAGCAGAAGAATTGCTAGAACTTGGGAGGTAGAGGCTGCAGTGAGTCAAGATTGCACCACTGCACTCCAGCTTGGGCCACAGAGAAAGACTCTGTCTCAAAAAAAAAAAAAAAAAAAAAAGGTACAGACTCAGTGTGTGTGTATGTGTGTGTATGTGTATGTATGTGTGTGTATATATATAGGTATATATATTTGTCTTTCATTATTCACTTATTTATGTTTCAAAAACAGATGCAATTCCTGGGACTGATGGAACATCTTAGTTATGAAGGAAGCGAAATACTAAGGATAGAAAAACCAAAAGCCAAAAGATAAGGATTTCTTGATAGTATCATTGAGTCACCATAATAACACTGTCCTAGCCAATCACTGAATTTGAAACCAGAGATAAACAAATCCACATTTGGTTAAATAACTTGTTTGAATTTTGTCTTAAATGCAAGTGAAAGAAAATCCTACTAGTATTGGTAGATTTTTGCATTTCAAAAGGCACAGTGACAGGGCTTGATGAGATAGACTAGGGCAGTGTCTGTCTGAGCTGCTGTAACAAATTACCATTTATTGGCTAGCTTAAACAAAAAACATTTGTATCTCAAGTCCTAGTGGCTCAGGAATCCAAGAGCAATGCATCAGCAGATTCCATGTCTGGTGAGGTTTTACTTCCTGGTTCACAGACACTTTCTGATTCACAGACACTTCCTTATTCACAGCTTTCTTACTGTGTTATCTCATAGCAGAAAAGGAGTGAAATAACTTTCTGAGGTGTCTTTTGTAAAAGCATTAATCTCATCATGAAAGCTAAATACTCATGATCCATTACCTTCCAAGGGCTCCATCATCTAATACCATCACATTAGGGTTAGAATTACAAGATATGAATTTTGAGGAAAACAAACATTCAGTTTATAGTAGGTGGGAAAATGAGTTTGTTTTAAAGACAAAACAAAACAAAACAAAAAAATAATAATACGCATAGTCTAGGTTTGAGTGCCCAGAGGGATAGGTTGTCTGAGAGGCTGGCTCTTCAGGAAATAACTAGGGTAAGAAAGCATATTAGGCATGATGCAATTAACTATGGCAGTTTCTTAGAAAGAAAGATGAGATCCAATTAAAATTATACCTCATGGATGTTATGAAGACTCAAGAAAGCAAATAGAACTTAAGAGTATATGGTGTGTCAACCAGAATATGCCTAATTGGAGAGTTATTTTATAATGATCTCTGATCTTTTCTAGCCTAGAAAGGTCTGTTTCACCTTACTGGCAGTGATTCTGCTCTCTACCAGAGAAGATGGTACAAGTAGGACAGCAGAATAAAAATAATAAAAATGAAATATTGCCACTTAGTAAATAAAGAAAAGAGCCAAATAAATTCAAGAAAACAAAAGGACAATAATGGTTAAGATAATGTTAATTCATAAATTAGTGAACAGATACAGGTAGAGTTACAAAATAAATCCAGTTGCTGGTTCTAACAAAAGAAATAATATCCCAGGCAAATCAATAAAGAGAAAAAATGAAAAATTATAGACCCCAAATACAACGTATTAAAAATACAAAATAGGAAATTACTAAATGTATTAGTCTATTCTCATGCTGCTGTGAAGAAATACCCGAGAGTGGGTAATTTACAAAGAAAAGAGGTTTAATTAACTCACACTCCTGCGTAGCTGGGGAGGCCTCAGGAAACTTACAAGATGGCAGAAGGCA
The DNA here is from genome assembly GCF_037993035.2 of Macaca fascicularis. Taxonomy (NCBI): domain Eukaryota; kingdom Metazoa; phylum Chordata; class Mammalia; order Primates; family Cercopithecidae; genus Macaca; species Macaca fascicularis. The sequence goes on along the minus strand of NC_088391.1, from coordinate 36,002,289 downwards.
TCTCTTCACAGGGCAGCAGGAGAGAGAAATGAGTGCCAAGCAAAGGGGGAAACCCGTTATGAAACCATTAGATCTCGTGATAACTCACTCACTATCATGAGAACAGCATGGAGAAAACTGTGTCCATGATTAAATTATCTCCACCTTGTCTGCCCTTGACACATGGGAATTATTATAATTCAAGGTGAGATTTACGTGGAACCACACAGCCAAACCATATCAAACCTCCCAAACCAGGGAGCAGTGAAATAATCTTAAGAGAATTTTATGTCAAACTCAATGTTTCTGTGAAACCATAAATTAACAATACTGAATCCAGATTCTAGCAGACGAACAATCAAGAAGGAAACTGGAGAAACTATCAATTTTATTTCTAAATCATCTCTGCACTTAGTTTAACAGGTGACTTTATTTATAGCCGACATGGTTATTGCACATTAGAATCAATTATAAGGGAGGGATAACTGAAAAAAATACTGATGCCTATGCCTCCTTCCAAGAGATTCTTACTTATTTCTTTTGGTAGAGACTTCTAGTATTATTAACAAACACTAAATTTCTTAAAAGAAAAAAAAAAAGGAATAAAGAGAATTCTCCCCCAAACATATATGTAAATAGTTAGATGAATAATTTTTATAAATCTATAATTAGATATCAGTTACTATCTTGATCTTCAGCCTTTATTTATTTCTCCCTAAACTTTTGGAGAGAGAAATAAGTCCTGAGTGAAGGAAGAAACTACTTGTGAAACCATCAGATCTCATGGGAACTCACTCACCATCATGAGAACAACATGGCAGAAACTGCCCCCATGATTTAATGATCTCCACCTGGTCCTGCCTTGAAACGTAGGGATTATCACAATTCAACGCGAGATTCAATGTGAGATGTAATCTTACTGATGTGTGATCATTAAATCACAAGGAGGATACACATTAGTAAGCATGCAAACTTAATTCCTTAAAACATATTACTTTTTGAAAATTCTAATAATACTATTTTTTACCACCAAGAGTTTCTATTTTTATTTTGATTTATAATTTCTGTACTATTTTGTTAAATTCTAGAAAAAAGATACAGCATCTTAGATCACACCTACTATTGCTTGTTTTGATCTCGAGTAGAAAATAAAAGAATCTTAAAGGCTCAGTGTTTCTCATATTTCTACAAATTTAATCCTCTAAAATTAAGATTATTTAACTGTGGCAATCTCATAGAAAGAAGGATGGGACACAATTAAAATTACAACCCAGATATTTTTCTGAATGTTACGAAGATAAAGGAAGCAACTGGAACTTGAAGTATATGGTGTGTCAGCCAGAATGTGCCTGACTGGAGAGTCAGAATCATAAATTATCTATATGTAGAAAAATAATTTCTTTCATTTTATTTTGAACCTTAGGTGAAACAATTTACATATATATATATAGAGAGAGAGTAAAAGTGTTTTGCCTAATTCTTTTGGGTTCTTTGCTTGTTTGTTGAGATGAAGTCTTGTTCTGTCTACCAGGATGGAGTGCAGTGGCAAGATCTCGTCTCACTGCAACCTCCACCCCCTGGGTTCAAGTGATCCTCCTGCCTCAGCCTCCTGAGTAACTGGGATTACAGGTGCATACCACCACACCTCATCTATTTTTTTTTTTTTTTACATTTTTTTATTTTTGGTAAAGACAGGATTTCACTATATTGGCTAGGCTGGTCTTGAACTCCTGACTTCAAGTGATTCACCCATCTCAGCCCCCCATAGTGCTGGGATTACAAGTGTGAGCCACCATGCCCAGCTTCTGTTTTGCCTAATGCAATATGGAAGTAACCTCAGAGTATATTTCATTAAATTTTTTCCTGAAAATGTTTTTCTTTAGAACTTCAATTTATTTTGAGTTGGTTTTGTGTCTTATGTAAAGGTAAAGCTAAATATCTGTCTTATACACTTTAAAGATAATTACAATAATGTATGTTGTCACACTAACAAAAGCTTCATATGCTTATAATGTACTATTAAATAAACTCTTAAATGTTTAGAATATTTAGTTCATTTCTAGTCTGTGAGTCTTTGATATATAATTTGGGATACTTCCATTTGGAGTGATTTCATTGGTTGAGTTTTTTTTAAATGTAGCTTTCTGTTTGCGTTGTTGATGTTGTTTATATGTATAGCAGATGGCAACAATCATAGAAATCAGTACAGCAATCAAAAGGATCAGTGGTATGATACATCTTTGTCAGGGTCACAGGATGCACCCACTGGGAAAATAGCGACAACATCTGACAGCAAGTGCTGAACACTGCTTAGTAATCAGACAGGATCAGGACCAAGGGTGATCTAGAGCTGTTGACTGAAATACGAGAGGATAGAAAAGGAGTTTATTTGCAGCAAGAGGATTACATAGGCAATATGCAAAAAAATTTAAAAATATCTTTTTGCTACTTCAATAATGTAATGCCTATTGCATTCTTCATAGTTGCATGTTGGTTGGGATAAAATGCTAAACTGCTTGAACGGAAGTGAAGGTAGGTATGATTTGCACAAAAATATTCTCGGCTTCTTACTAATGACTACACTGATGTATTTTAAAATCTGAGCATTTCTAAGAAATCTTAATTCAAATGGTGTTGATAATTCTCACCATTTTATTTGTGTAAACTCATCATGTTTAAATTTGATGAAGATTATACTAGAAATTTCTATGGAACTTTTGTTTTTTTCAAATAATTTTAATTTTGTTTTTTCCCCCACTCTTCCTTTGCTTTCTGGATCTCTTTCTTCTAATACCCTCAAAAATGAAGGTTTCCCAATTTTAGAAAATCAGTCTTCTCTTTATCTCAGTTATTCAACAGTAGTGAATAATATAGTAGTGAAAAATATTCTCACATTTTTAACCTCAGTGATTACAACTCTCAGTTGTTTATTTCTAGTTCTGATTACCCTCTGCTACATGATTTGCAAGGGTCCTTGAATTTGACCTAACACTTGACATTATTTACACAAAGAATTCCTTCTGTTTTGCTTTTATCAGTTAATATAATTTCTACAACTAATGTTCTTAGAAATTTTGTTTTATTTCTAATATTTCCATCTCTCTTCCACATATTTAATTACTTATAATTTTTTCATATATCAAGCCTTATTTAAATATATATTTAGTTTAAGACTTATCAAGCCAAACTCTGTAAACATTCAATAATTTTATGTTTTAATTAGCTTATGAATGCTTTGGATACATTGTCAGTTATGTAATTGAATTTTCTAAATTTAGAAAACCAATTTATGTTTATTACTTTTTATTCTACTTAGTTTGATGAACATCCTTGTAAATATTGGTTCTATTATGTGGTATAAGGCAGTATAAACGGATCAGAGACACCCCTGTGGTGAAAGGTAGATGAACTTCTGATCCAAATATATCTGAATTCAAAATCCTGTCTTTTAATATCTAATATTATATTGGTAATTCATTTTATATCTGTAAACGTAAGTGGATACGTTAAAGTGGTGATACACGTGATAAAACAGAACAGTGGCAAAGCATAATGGGACAGATAGTTATTAACATTATTAGAATCTTATTCATCAGTTTTAAAATCACATGACCTTATTTTGGCACATGTGGTTACTATGGTGTTAGGATGTCTTCCAGTTAAGGTATTAAGATATTTGTGGTGGAGGTTGGAGCTCCAATACTAGCCTATAGGGAGACTCTTTAATTAGCCAATTACTTGGGGCTCTTGGTTGTCCCTTTGTTGATGATACATAAGAATGTTTAGATCTTCAGATTGCAGGGTTTATATTAGCCAAATTTCAGGGTATGTGGGCCTTAGTATTTGCTGTGATTGGTTGAAACAGAGGCTTACTTGGAGCACTTGAGCATTCATATTGCTAACAAAGGAAAGCACCAGACCAATATTGATAAGACTAATCATCAACAGAATTGTGTGTATCTGCACTGATAAGCTTTTATTGTCTGATATTGATTTTCTTAGGCATGTATTAAACCAAAGTTATCTGCTTTCATCATTATGAGATATGGTGTTGATTTCATTATTAAGGTTGTTTTATTTACTAAGTGGGATTTCTTATTTCTCTTCTTGATAGTTCACATTGTTGTGAGAACAACACTGAAGCACTAATTTTAATTCTTTGGAGAAAATTATAAGGAGAGTTGGAGTAATTATCTATTTCTTATAACTAGAATATTGAGGAGGGTGTGGGGGTGATGAAATTTTAGGCTCAGCTGGGTTCTGTTTCAGATGGAAAGTGTATGGGACCATCTGCAGGATAGCATGTGGTTAAAGGTTTATGGAAATATTTCTTTTTTTACTGTTTGTGTAATGTGTAAGTTAGCCAAAAGTGCCTTGGATTTAGGGAAATTAAAGCCTGGAACAAGACAGACACCAATTTAGGGGTCCATTTGGTAGACAGGAATTTATAAAGGAGTTGTTTGAGAAAATCATTATGTCTCTCAACTAATCCAGTATCTATTGGCAATATGAGAGTTTCAATGAATGTCTTTTCCAGGAGCCTAGCATTGTATACTCTATATTCTGAGAAGTGAAATAAGTTCCTTGGTTACTATCATAGCGACTGGAACTCTGAAAGAAACAGAGTACCCTGTTGAGGCCTTAATATTATGGACCTAGTATATTTAGACATGTGTCATCTTGATATACTGAGTATCTGCGAGGCAAGAGATTCCCAGGGACTTTACCCTGAAGGGGGCAACTCTTGGACAATGACCCATAGTTTGTAAAAATGTGCAGATGGAGCACTGCTGACCAGAGCATCTAGTGCTAAAATGACAGTCTGATATTTGGACAATTGTGCTGATTCTTGGATCTTGTCCTGTATCAGGGACATCCTAGTTTAGAAATGGAAAACAGTTACATTCCACAGAGCTGCATCATTTGTGACGAAGGCAATGCCATTCCCGTAAACTATGAACTCCCATTGCTGTTTACTCAGTTGATCCTAAGGGACTCCTTAGGTAGCCAAGGGGTCTAGGAGAAGACTAATATCCTTCAGGACTATGGCATGTGTGAAGGGACTGAGGACAAGTGAGGACTCTACCTCCTGCAAGTGTAATATGCCAAAGGAGAAGGGTGCAAGAATGGGATACCGTTTTCTTGCTCCAAAACTCTATTCAGATTAAACACTGGGCTACTAGTCTCCAACAGTGTACCTCATGTGTAATCATGAGGGTCTGGAAAGTATGAAGTTGGCTGGCCATAGCAGTGAGGTATACAGCAGCAAAGAAGATAGGTAGGTCCTATGCCCATTGGACAACATGGACAATGAGATATTTATCGACGGTGGAGAAGTCCAACCACCACCTTTCTTCAAAAAGAGCCTGAAACACAGGAACAAACCAAAGCTTTGCCCCAAATAATAGTTTGTTTGTTTGTTTGTTTTAATATCATCACCAAAAAGTGAAGGACAGCTAGAATAAGCCTCTGCCAAACACAAACAGTGACAACAAGCATATCTGAATGCTCTGACCCAGGAAAATACAACTCTAGTATCTATCCCTTAATCCTGGGAGGTGGGGAAGAGTATAAATAGACTTGGCCACCACCTAAGACACAACAGAAAGCTACAAGACTAAAGAAAGCCGTTCTGTCTCAAGCCATTCTTGAGGTGTTTTGGAACCAATTAGTAACCTAAGTACACCCCCTGCCTCCCAAGAACCTACCTAAGAATCAATGGTCATGGCTACACCACCCTGTTTAAAGTGTCAGTTGTTTCATAGGATTTATAAACTCCTTCATGGTGAGATCCAATACATTGACACTTGGATAGATAAAAGGCAGAATTTTTTATTACTTACAACTTCAAATGAGAAAAGACCCCAGGCAAGGCTACCAATATAGTTGTAAATGGGACAGGATAACAATGATCTGGAAATGTTAGGGGAAATAAATGTGTGGCAAATGAGTTTAAGGGGAAGAAATCTAATATCAAATTCCAGACATTAATGGCAAGCAGGTTGGGGTTAGCTGGGTTTCTCAGAGGCTCCCTGTGAGTTGGCTAATTGGATAATTTCCCAAACTCCTGGGCATAGGGACTGTGTCTAATTGTCTGGTATCTAACCTTGGAGCAATTAGAGTGAATGGCTACTGCCCTGGAATGTGAGAGTTTGATAAAGGAAGTGGTTAGGATGTAGAGTTAATTAGCTGCTAAGAAGAGGAACTGACTGGATTCTAGGCAAGGTCTCAAAACTGGATTGATACAAAATTTAAGAACAAAAACTATATCACAGGGTGGCAAGGGAAAAATATCTCAACATATCCCAAAGATTTATGAGGACAAGTCTTGCCTCATCTGTTCTGGGGGTAGAATTTGTATAAGCTGTATGATCTATAAACTTTATGCTAAAAATAAACATAAAACATTACTGGGTTGAAAATACCCCAAAAGCCAAGAACAAATTCATACAAATTACAAACTCTGACTTTGGCCTCTTAAGACTCCAAAATGTAAAATCCTTCACATATGTCCTCATACTTCAAATTATAAGTAAACCATCAATATAAACAGTAAAAATAAAAAGAATAGAAACAAATTACATAATAGTAAAGAAAGATAAGAGGGAAGGAAAGAGGTCTTAATAATCATAAAAAAGGTATAGAATAACTAATAAGTGGCGGCAGAATTGGGTGCCAGAAAATCTAAGAAAATGCATTCAATGAAATAAAAGTATTAAAATATGTATATACAAACAATGGTTAGAAAACAAATATATATATAACTTTTAAATTAAAAACAATTATTTATTCAATAGATTAAAATTCATACTACACAAAATTCAGATTAGTCAACCAGAATACAAATCTGAGGAAAAAATAGATTCTGCATAGAATAAAATATAAAATAGATTATGAGAAATGGAAAAGAGAAGAAATCTATTGTCAAATTCCAGCCATTTATCACCAACCAAACTGTAGTATCAATAACTTCAAATATATAAATCAAAATGCCAGCTTAGAAAAAAAGAATTAAACAACGCTTTATAATTGAAAACCATTCACATAGATCTCTCTTCTTAATTATCATATAAACAATAAGAGAATTAGTAACATTTGGAGGATTTAAACAGCATAATTGATACTCTTGATTTTTGTGAATACAGTGTTCTCAATTACACTGAGAATAAATTTGGAAATTGATCATAGTTTAGGATATAAAGTAGGTTTCAATAAATTCCAAATAATCCGTATCACACAGAATACAATCTTGGGACAAACTATAATTGAAATAAAAAATAAACCAAAATGTTGCTACCAAAAAAAAATCTAAAACACAACAACTTAAAAATGTTCTAAATAGTAAATCAAAAGAAAGTAAATTGTAATGAAGATGATATAGACTTTATATATTTAATGATTAAAAACAAACTATTCAGCAAATTAGTTGAAAATAAAGAGATAATTTATGAAAATATAGCATCAATTTCTTATAAAATAAAATCTTCAGAAAGAAAAGTAATAATGGAATCAAAGAAAACAGAAGAAAAATTTAGTTAGATCAGACCAAAGGTATGAGGAAAAAATTTAAAGAAGAGAATTATAAAAGAAAAAAAAAAACCAAAATATTTTTCATGAAGATGCAACCTTCAAATCATTGATAAAGAGAGGAAATAGAAGAAGCAAAAATGACAAACTGGGCATTAATACAAAACCAGCAATGATTTTAAAAGAAAATAGATTATATATATTTTTTACTTTTAGAAATAATTTTGTTATTATTTTTAGAAATAACCACCTATAACCTTGGATTACTAGAACACAATTTCTTTTTTTTAATTAATTTATTATTATTATTATACTTTAAGTTCTAGGGTACATGTGCATAACGTGCAGGTTTGTTACATATGTATACTTGTGCCATGTTGCTGTGCTGCACCCATCAACTCGTCAGCACCCACAACTTGTCATTTACATCAGGTATAACTCCCAATGCAATTCCTCCCCCCTCCCCCCTCCCCATGATAGGCCCCGGTGTGTGATGTTCCCCTTCCTGAGTCCAAGTGATCTCATTGTTCAGTTCCCACCTATGAGTGAGAACATGCGGTGTTTGGTTTTCTGTTCTTGTGATAGTTTGCTAAGAATGATGGTTTCCAGCTTCATCCATGTCCCTACAAAGGACACAAACTCATCCTTTTTGATGGCTGCATAGTATTCCATGGTGTATATGTGCCACATTTTCTTAATCCAGTCTGTCACTGATGGACATTTGGGTTGATTCCAAGTCTTTGCTATTGTGAATAGTGCCGCAATAAACATACGTGTGCATGTGTCTTTATCGCAGCATAATTTATAATCCTTTGGGTATATACCCAGTAATGGGATGGCTGGGTCATAAGGTACATCTAGTTCTAGATCCTTGAGGAATCGCCATACTGTTTTCCATAATGGCTGAACTAGTTTACAATCCCACCAACAGTGTAAAAGCGTTCCTATTTCTCCACATCCTCTCCAGCACCTGTTGTTTCCTGACTTTTTAATGATCGCCATTCTAACTGGTGTGAGATGGTATCTCATTGTGGTTTTGATTTGCATTTCTCTGATGGCCAGTGATGATGAGCATTTTTTCATGTGTCTGTTGGCTGTATGAATGTCTTCTTTTGAGAAATGTCTGTTCATATCCTTTGCCCACTTTTTGATGGGGCTGTTTGGTTTTTTCTTGTAAATTTGTTTGAGTTCTTTGTAGGTTCTGGAAAAATTCAAATTATAAGAGCTAGCTCAAAAGAAGAAAGAAAATCTGAAAGTGACTCTAAAATTTTATACTTAGACACATAAAGATCATGACAAAAACATTTTACAATCAACAGTTACCGAATTTTAAAGGAAGAGACAATTCAAACTTATACCACTATAGACAATTTAGGTAGTCTCTGCAATTACTCTAAAATAATATCTAGGCTGAGCTCAGTGGCTCACACCTGCAATCCCAGAACTTTGGGAGGCCGAGGTGGGTGGATTAGTTGAGGTCAAAAGTTCAAGACCAGCCTGGCCAACATGGCAAAACCCCATGTCTACAAAATTACAAAAATTAGTCTGGTGTGGCGGTGGGCTCCTGTAATCTCAGCTACTCGGGAGGCTGAGAAGGGAGAATTGCTTGAACCAGGGAGGCAGAGGTTGCAGTGAGCCAAGATTGTGCCATTGCACTCCAACCTGGGTGACAGAGCAAGATAAATAAATAAATGAATAAAATACTATCTAATTTATTCAAAAGAGTTTTAAAATCTTACCTTAATGATTCAATCTGAATTATTAATATGTATGTACATCACAAATAAAGTATTGAAAACTAACTCTACATACACAGACACATAAATTATTGTTTAAATATGTGTCTGTGTCACACTATAGACAATTTCAGTTTTGACTTTTTTTAATAAGAGAAATGATGTGATGATATTTGATTAGGAAATCTATTAAAACGTATCTTCTTAATAAGAGCTAAAATAGCTTAATAAGGCTGAAAATAAGGCTCAAGAGTGCCCCACTACTCTTCCTAGCCTCTTGTAACCATCATTCTACTCTCTATGCCCATGAGTTCAATTGCTTAGATTTTTAGATCTTACCTTCACAACCTACTAATAGTGATCTTAGACATGATATCCAGAAAGTCCCTTAGAAGTTATATATAATATAAAGGTAATCTTTAGATAAAATCTATCAAAAAAATCTATTTCAAAGGAATAAAAACAAAACATCCAAGGATTGAAAAATCAGAAATGCTATTTACTTATGGAAGTGTTTACATGCAATATATATATACTATATACATAGTGTGTATTTTTGGCAGATCACATCATTGTATAGGTAGAAAAATCCAGAAGATTCAAAGAATGAGTAAATTAGCAAAATCAGTGAGTAAAGGATCAATATTCCAAGAATTATTTGTATTTTTACATGGCCAACTAGGAAAATTAGAAAATAAAATTTAAATCATGAATGAATTATAAGTGGTACCAAAAAGTATCATAACTAGGGATATAAATTTAAAAAGACGTCCAAGATCTCTATAGAGAGAATTACAAAACATTGAGAGATATTACACATATTCCAGAAATGAAGTGATGGTATATGTCATTTTCATGCAGAGAGGCCAGAGAATGGAGCATTATGTAAGACTGATAGATGGAACAGTCTCCTTTTAGTAGCTAAGGCATACAGAAATATTACTATTATTCTATGTGTCCATTTTTGGTTGCATATATAATAATCATTTCTATATTTTAACAGTTTTATTTGTTAATATTTTAAAATAATTATATATTAAAAGCATGCAAGATAATTAGATGAAAAATACTATAAAATTTATAGCAAAATGATGTGGCATATTCTTAATTTTTTTCTTTTCAATTTTTTTGTGTACACTGTGGACGTATGTATTTATTGGGTACATGAGATGTTTTAATATAGGCATGCAATTCATAACAGTCACATCATTGGAGAACGGGGTATCTATCCCCTCAATAATTTATCCTTTGCATTACAAACAATATAATTATACTCTTAGTTATTTTTAAAATATACAATTAATTATTATTGACTCTAGTCCCACTGTTGTGCTATCAATTAATCAGTCTTACTCATTCTTTCTATTTTTTGTATGTATTAACCATCTACACATCCTCCCCACTGCCCCACTACTCTTCCTAGCCTCTTGTAACCATCCTTCTACTCTCTACGCCCATGAGTTCAATTGCTTAGATTTTTAGATCCCACAAAAAAGTGACAGCATGTAATGTTTACATTTGTGTACCTGGCACATTTCATATAACATAATATTGTCTGGTTCCATCCATGTTGTTCTAAATAACAGGATCTCATTCTGTTTAATGGCTGAATAGCACCTCTATTGTGTAAATGTACTCCATTTTCTTGATTCATTCATCCGTTGATGGACACTTAGGTTGCTTTCAAATCTTGGCTATTGAGTACAGTACTGCAACAAATGTGGGAGCACAGCTATTTCTTCAATGTACTAATTTCCTTTCATTTGGATATATATCCAGCAGGAGGATTTCTGAATCATATAGTAGCTTAACATTATTTGCATAAACAAACAAAAGAAGAACAACAACAACAAAAAACTAATGAAATTATAAACTTTGACTCTGTCCTCCTGCTTTTTGAAATTTTGTGTTTTTTAATCTTATTGTGCTGTCTATGTCTTGAAAAGTTGCTGTAATTACTATTTTTGATTGGTTTGTCATTTAGTCTTTCCTCTTACTATAAGAATAGTTTACACACCACAGTTACAGTGTTATAATATTCTGTGATTTTCTGTGTAGTTACTATTACCAGTGAATTGTGTATCATGAGGTTATTACATATTTCTCATTAACATACTTTTCTTTCAGATTGAAGTATGCCCTTTAGCACTTTAGCCCAAGGTGGTGAAGAGGTTTGTAGGAACTCAATTTCTGCTGGGTTTGGCAATTTTCCTCTGGCTAGTGCTGGTTTAAATGTTCCCTCTGTGTGTGGGCATCAGCTGAGTGTGGTCTGGCTTCCCTTTCTGCTCTAATAGAACAGCACTGAGTTCTATGTCTCACAATGGCTATGCTCTCCCTACCCTAGCACACAGAAATGTTCTCAGCAGAACGCTGAGGTAAAGAAATATGAAGGCTGAGAACTGTCAACATAACTTATCAATATGGTTATCTCATTTGATCTGGGCGTACTATTGGAATGGTATTCTGCATAAGCATGATTTAAATTGATTTAATAAATGAGGTGAAGAGAATTAGATATGTCAGATAACCACTTTCACCATAAAAGGGAGTACAAAGATAAGGCTGGTGATGGGAGTAAAAGTGAGTAAAAAGGAATTTTCTACATGCATGACATGTGTGTGCCACTCAGATCACCTAGGGCTTTAATCGTTGAACAAACGAACCCTTGACAACAGCTACACCATTAGGATGTCCTGACGCAACATCGATGTCGTAAACTCTATTGTCGATATGGACTCTAGAATAGAATTGCGCTGTTATCCCTAGGGTAACTTATTCCGTTGAACAGATTATTGGTGATAAGAACATATTTGATTGCTCATGAGAGTAAGTTAGTAGAGATGTTAAAATATAAAATGAGAAAGAGTGAGAATTGTTTGTGCCATGTACTTAATAAAATAGAACAATATAGAGTCCTATAAGCAAATAGAGGGATTACTTTTAGAGTAGGATTTGGTTAGGTGTAGCTTGTTTTTGTGGCTAAATGGGCCTGCTATCCAAGTATCTGAGTATGGCTGCCCAACCACTTGGTCACAGGCATCTTTGGATATATGACCTCTATGCTATCGAAAGAGCAGGGAAAATCCTTGTTCTTTGCAGCCACTATTGCTTTCAAGAAGACAAAAGAACAAATTGGTCTATGCATGCTGCTCCATCTTCCATCCCCAAATTTACAAATTTTCCATGTTCACTAGATATTGTCAGTAGGGAATAGTAAGGAATAGATGTTAATTCTGGTTATCTTATTCTAATAGGAAGAAAACATCAGCAGTAGTCAGAATTTCCCCCCATTGCTAATGAGCTTTTCAGATAGAAATTTGGGGATAGTAGCAGTTTTTCTATGCTTACGCTCCGTAAACTTTGGTAAAAATTCTTATATATGATAAATTGCTGCATTTTGATTATAGAGGGATTTGTTTTTCCTTTGCTCTTATTGTGTGTTATTTTAAACATTTCTAAGTTTCCATAACCAATAAAACTAGTTAAAAATGTTATGATCTGAATACAGTTTGAATTATTTAATTAAAATCACAATCACTGCATCTTTTTTGTCACCAGGAGGAGCTGTTAAATCTAAACCATCAATTCAGAAATACTAAATATAAGGGACATAAAGAAAATACTAGATGCTTCAGTAAAGAAAGTATCATTGTCCACACATGTGATATTTCACTCCATCTTCAAATTTCATTAAATTCAAAAGAGATGATTATCATAGTTTATAAAACTAATGAATTACTGGGATTACAAAAAGGTGGAAAATTCTCTTTATTTTTTAATAAATTGCATTAGGATTATGAGAAGCTAGCTCTAGACACATGAAGAGAGACTACATGCTGTTTCTGGGTGTGTCAACCATCTAATAAAACATGTTGTAACAACATATGGCAGTAGCAAACAGAATAAAACACACAGCTTTGTTGAAGATGAGTGACACTGATGACTGCCAAACACAATATTAGTGCGATCACTCAAGCACAGTTAATAATTAGGAATAAGAAATTTAATTTATAATGGTGATGTATAGTACAGAATAAATTTCATAGGATTGGAGAGGAAATACTGCAAACAACTGGGAAACCCACCAGAAAACTGTGAAGCTCGTTGGCAATTTTTGAAATTCACATATCAGTTTTTATTGCTGAGTTTATTTTGGCATAAAATTTTTATATAATTTTCATGGAAGGCATATTTTCTCTATTGCTGAGTTTAAGAGATGTTTATTAAGATAAATAAGGAACCAAATTATAATGATCTATTCACCTATTTATGTAGACTTTTGCATTTTTAAATATGTTATTTGATGTGGAGAGTAAGTGATGTCTCCAATCCTGTGAAAGTTCGTGGTTGATGATATGTTAGTCATTTTCTAAATTCTATATCAGATTTTTATAAAACAGTTTTTAAAGGTGATTAACAAATAGCTGTTAAGAAATTTTAGATTGTTCTATGGCAAAACACAAAATCCAATTCAGAATACATGTTTATTCTTAAGTAGGGACTATAGTTAGGTTACAAATTATGTTTTGATAATATAACATGCTATATTTCCACTTAGTTTAAGGGAAATGGGAATACCTTTCAATTACTGTATTTACTTTTGGAGTAGGGCCTAGATTATACTAACTCAAAATGCACATGTTTGAATATATATCTACATACACACACATCTTGAGAGTGATAGCAACTTAAATATCAATCAAATAACTCCTTGACAGGGATACTCTGTAGCAGTTAATTGACAGAAAAAAAAAATGCTCTAAAGCGTGGTATAAAATTCATTTAGGTAAGAATTATAGAATGGGGACTACAACCAGTGATATTTATCTTCTCTGAAATATTTTACATGAAAAATTTTTCCACAACCAAATGAAAATTATTTGGAAAAAAATGGATCAGTGAATAACTAATTTAGCATTTTTATGAAGAAGATAAAGTGTTTTATTTTTATATTTTCTATATTCTGATATTGAATAACTTTAAGTAAACTTTGGAATAAATTTTTCTTTTATCATAGTTCATATTATCAATCAAGTTATAATCCTAGTACATACATTTATTTCCTAATGTGTTTTCCTCAGAAATTCAGCTTTGGAGCCTAATTATTCAACTGTGGGGTTTATTAAAAAGAAGACAGGCAAAGAACAACATAAAAAAAGATTGGTGGTTTAGAAGTGCCCTAAATTTCAATGTGGAATTTTGGTAAGATGTGCAGAACAATGTGACCCAGCCTGAAGTCCTTTAGAGAGCCTATCACTTCTATAAACCAACACCCAAAGCCAACTTTGGTCAGCTACATCAGAAGACACTCCCTCAACGGGGCCAAAGTAGGCATGTAAAAGAAGACATGGCCATTTCTTTACACTTTCCATTCAGAACTAGTGGTCTCACCTACTGTTACCATGACAAAACTTATTATAGAATCCCATATGCAAATTAGTATTCTTTCCCCATCATGTATAGCAATAAAAAGATATGTGTATACATATTATAATTTTAAAAGTTATAAATATATAAATATTTGAGTTTATGAATATCATTAAATATTATTAAATTATTATTAATTCATGAATTTGTGAATGTAATATTATGAATGTGCAACTATTCATATACATGTGAGAATCTGGAGAGATTTATCACATAAGAACCCTATTCCTGGCCGGGCGCGGTGGCTCAAGCCTGTAATCCCAGCACTTTGGGAGGCCGAGACGGGTGGATCACGAGGTCAGGAGATCGAGACCATCCTGGCTAACACGGTGAAACCCCGTCTCCACTAAAAAATACAAAAAACTAGCCGGGCAAAGTGGCGGGCGCCTGTAGTCCCAGCTACTCGGGAGGCTGAGGCAGGAGAATGGCGTGAACCTGGGAGGCGGAGCTTGCAGTGAGCTGAGATCCCACCAGGGCACTCCAGCCTGGGCGACAGAGCAAGACTCCGTCTCAAAAAAAAAAAAAAAAAAAAAAGAACCCTATTCCTGTGTATACATCAATATTTTATCATTAGCTTTTCTGTCTCCTATATGTTTAAATACCTTCATCTATATTCATCGAGCATAGATACATTTAACTTATCAGCTCTTAAACTCTTACATTATTCTGCATTAAAGTAATCACTAATTATATATATTTCTTCATGAAATTTCTGTGGGTCCTCTACTTCCTATATACCTGATGAATTTCTGTTTTGCCTCTAAGATCAAACTTTATTTTAATTGTAAAATTTTCCCTGATATCTGAAAAGGCCCTTTGCAATCTGACCTTGTGTATCCTTTTCCAGTCTTTGTCAACCCCCACCCCCAACACTCTGTTCTAGCCATGCAGAAATATACTAATTTCCCCACATCTATCTGGTGTTTTCTTTGAAGTTCGCTATGATCTCTTGAGCAGAGTTAAGCTCTTCTTCTCAGTACCTATGCATGCTTTACTGATTGAATATTTCTTTTGTTAACATTTATAATTGCCTATGTATTTTTCAGTGGAATGTGATTATGGTTTTTTCAGGTATCTTCCCTATATTGGGCAGAAACTGGGGCAGGCGTGAGTAATGTTGTGAATCCCTTGTTAATAAGCATATGTGGTGCATTTCATTTTATTTTATTTATTTTTATTTTTATTTTTATTTTTTTTTTTTGAGGCGGAGTCTCGCTCTGTCGCCCAGGCTGGAGTGCAGTGGCGCGATCTCGGCTCACTGCAAGCTCTGCCTCCTGGGTTCCCGCCATTCTCCTGCCTCAGCCTCCCGAGTAGCTGGGACTACAGGCGCTGCCACCACGCCCGGCTAATTTTTTTGTATTTTTAGTGGAGACGGGGTTTCATTGTGTTAGCCAGGATGGTCTCGATCTCCTGACCTCGTGATCCGCCCGTCTCGGCCTCCCAAAGTGCTGGGATTACAGGCTTGAGCCACCGCGCCCGGCCATGTGGTGCATTTTAAAGAGGTCAAAGCTAAATGGATAGAGGCTGGGGTTTTGGCATTGTTAATATTACCGGAATTTCTTGGAATACCCAGAAAATAGTAGGTACTTAATACTTGTCTAATTGAAAAAAAAAAAGAACATAATTGTATGTTTTTGCAATTTTCACATCGTTTTCTTCTTTTGGTCCTCTTTTCCTTTTCTCTTTGATAAAATTCTCCCTGTATTTGAGGTCTTAAAACAGATATCACTCTTTATGTGTAATGTTTGTCTAACCTGCTAAGCAGTTATTTCCTTTGTCTTGCTTTTTTGCTCCCATAAAAATGTGTATTATCACAATGATGTTACTAATTATACTCTAATGTAAACTCATGAAGGTTAATAAAACTGTTTTGAATTCAGACATACTTGGGATCAAGTCACAGTTTTGTCAGTTATGGTAATATTGGGTGCAGAGTCATATTGCTACCAATTGGAAATATTAGTAGTTACTATCTTGAAGTGGCTTATTTTAAAACTAAATGAAATGCAGGTAATGTGTGGAAGATACTTCACAACACAGGCATCCAAAGGATGTTGTCTCATGTGAAGGTTTGCATGAATGAATAAGAAAATTCTGGGAAAACAAATGGTTGCAGCAATTTTCACAAACCATCTAAAAGTAAATAAAGTACCATAGATATCTGTCAGCACTCAAAAATAAAATTCCATTTTTGACTTGTATTATTTGAAATTTTATTATCTCAACCTCATTATTTTAATTATGATATGCAAATTTTATTTAGGGTTAACTATTATTTTTAAAAATAAGTCATTGTAATTATATACTCTAAAAATAATCAATGTGTGTAACATTTCTGAGGTTTTGCATATTGGACATACATTTTTGTATGCCACTTTGTCATTGAATATGTTAATATGTTGTCTTATTTAATTACTAGATTTTATATGTTTACTGCCTATTTATTACAACTGTTTATCTTTTTTATTATTTAAATGGTATACCATCAGTTAATTTACAAGTCTTTTCTTGATTCATCCTAAAATTGTATGGACTAATAAGAGGAAAATTGTATTTTCCTTCTTCTAAAGATACAAATAAACACATCACCAAGTAAAACTATATTTAGTTAGAGTTGTTTGTCAAACAGGATATAACATTACCATTTTTAATGTGCCACTGTGTATTTGTATGTAAAGAAATTCACAAACAAAGTAGATTATTTTCCTGTAGCACAAGTTGCAGTTTGATTCACAGCAGATAACTATAAATTCATAAGTTAAAACCTAATTTCTAAGTTAATTTCCTTAAGTATATCATGCTAAGTAGTATGTCATTTACCCAGTGTATCATAACTCTAAGAACATAAAACAGAGTAATTATAGAGAAGACATGATAAATAGACTATTGGGTTTTAAGAACAAATGTAAAGTTGAGTCCTCAATTCTTTCCCCAATCGTTTTCTGGTGGTTTGTTGTAGTTCATAAGTAAACAAATCAATAGATACAGAAGAAAGAAGTATTTCCCACACACCATTTCCTTGTTTGTAGGGATAGATGGATTTTATATGCTTATATTTAGCAAGTATTTCAAGTTCAAAATAATAGCAATTTTTTTTCTCATTACTTTCAGTTTTTCAGTAAACCTTTAAAAAGCATTTTTCACTCTTTCATTCATTCATAATTCAATCTTCTCAACCAGAAATGCCTTTTCTCAGAAAATTTGAATAAGTACTATACGCTATACTCTAGAATAAAATGGTGAAAACTGCCTTTCTTTTAGAAATAAACTGACTGAAATCCAAAAGATACATTTACTTGGCCAGTATCACATAAGAGCAGGGATCAGTGTACGTTTATCCTAATCACTAGTTTACTATGAATTCCATAAGTCATTGAAGTATTGTAATTTCTGTTCTATTAATTTTTGTTTTATTATTTTTTTAATTTTTAGGTATTATTTAGTTACTTAGCTTAGTAGAACTTCAGACTGTTCATTTTGCTGAATAAATTGACCACACTTGAGCAGCTGTTAAATGGGGGATTGATGGATTATTTTTCAACCATTAAAGTGTTTGAAAACACAAATAAACATCAGCATGTTGAAGTAGGAGGCAGTATATATAACCTAAGACACTCATATAAATGCATTAGGTGGATTTGAAATGACAAATAATTTCAGATATATTTGTCCTTTAGAAAACACTGATTATGACAGATGATTTGCACAATTCTCTTTTAATTATTTTATTTACAAGGTCAAAGCTTGTTGATTTATGAGATAGCAAATTTGCCAAATGTATTTAGTGAATGAAAAAGAGCTTCAGTGCACAGTAACTGATACTCTCTTCTAGACATTTTAAAGCTATATAGAATTTAGTGTCTGTTCATAGTAATTAGCAAAACAAAATCCACCTTGTGGTACTTAACAGATAAATGCAGATTAAAAAGTTGTATACAATTATTCCTATGTGGCCTGAAATTAGAAATATTTTTCTTGCATCATCTTTGAAACTTAAAAACAACCAAGACAGTATTATCAAGAAAAGCATGTTTATGATATGTTTATAAGTTTGAAAAATAAGTTGTAATACTTCTGGTTAAACATTGAAAATGCAATGTTTATATTGAATACAGGACTCTTTATCTCTCCATCTCCTTGCTAAAAATTTCTCAAAATGCTCATACATGAAATTTTGTAAGAGTCATTCATTACAATGATTGGGAGATCAGAAAATATGACGATAGCTGAGAGAGGTCAAATAATTTTAGAAGCTGGAATGCATGTAAATAAGGATAAGTTATTATCATAGCAAAGAAGGTGAGAGTCTTGCCTATAGTTTTATAAACAATGTTAAACCATTTTGGGCCTAAAACCCAGAATATGCTCAGGAATGAAAGGAAAAAGTTGCCTCTGAAAGCAGAGGTTTGGAAAGATTGGTTAAAAAACATCTATACAAGAAAAAGAAATCTAGGTAGCTTCTACTACTGCACTATTTAGTAACAGAACTATCTATTTGGGGTAGATGGAATAGTGACTCCTCTCTCTGAAAAGTTAAGTCCACATTCTAATCATTGAAATTTGTGAATGGCATCTTTAAAAATGTAAATTAAGGATCTTAAGAAGATCGTTCTGTATCACCAAAGTGGGCTTAAAAACCAGTGACAAGTATCCTGGTAAGAGAAAGGCAGAGAGAGAGATTTAATGGAGAAGACACAGACAAAAGAAAAAATAAAGGTGATGAAAATGAAAAAATGGTGGTAGAGATTAAAGTGGTGCAGTCAACATTCAAGGAATGATGAAAGCCACCACAGCTGAAAGAGGCAAGGAACAGATTCTCTGTTAGGGCCTCTGTAGGGAACAGAACTCTATAGTCACCTTGATTTCAGACTTCTGGGATTCTGAACTGTGACAAAATAAATTGCTTGTTAAGTCATAGATGTTGGGTAATTTGTTATAGCAAAGGCAGGAAATGAATACCACAACCTTCACCCTGGTAAAAGAATGGAAGTTTAGTCTCTTAGGAAAGGTTGGTTCAGAGAGAATTTGGGAACCTGAAGCAACTTAGAAGGCAAGAGAATGTACAAAAATAAGGAGATTAAATGAAAAAGTACACATACTGAACAGTGAGGCATTACCTCCCCCACATGCCACATTTCTGGTAATGTGGGAAGAAGCCTCATGAGCTCTAATATTCAAAACTGCAATTTCTTAATGAGAAACATTCTAGCTCAGAAGAAAATGGCAAATGCTAATGGCAATTAATTTTTCTTATATTTAAATAATTGGCCCTAATTTCAGGAATTGATGGTGATGTTCACCAATCACAATTTCAACCACCAAACATGAAGTTTTTTTTATCATGTTTTTAAAAACATACGTTAAGTGTAGAGGAACCAGTGATTTCCAACATGTATTTGGAACAAAAAATTGTAAAATAAAAGAAAGAATAAAACCAAAGGGAAAAAAAAGCAAAGCAGTAAAATGTCTAAGACACTGTGTAAGAAAAAGAAAAAAAAATTAAAAGACTCAGGTTTATATAGAGGCTATTGCTTTACTGACGTAATAATACTGTATATAATGTAATTTTTATATAATAAAATGATTTTTTGCTAATTAAAAATAAGTTAGAAAAATTAAACAATTTATGGTCATAGAGCCTAGACTTTTTTTTTTTTAATTTACACCAAAAAGAATTACTAACTAGAGAAGATAATGATAATATTAAGCTAAGAAATGTAATAATTAAATTGAAGGAGTAACAGAAATTGAGAACAGAGAAAATTAACGATGAAATTATCAAGAACATAATAAAACCTTCTCCAGGTTAAGGAACAGTCAGACCAAAGGGATCTAATGAAAACCACAATGACTTTGTTTTTCAAAACAATGATTTTCAAAATTCATGATTTTCAAAATTCCGTATCAAACATAGTATTGTAAAATTGTTAATTCTGAAATGCCAGGGATAAGATAGAATATTCTAAAAGCATCCAGAGAGAACACAGAGAGGGAGTGGGAGAGAAAGAGGGAAGAAGGAAGGAAGACAGAGAGAGAGAGAGAAACAGATAGGGAGAAGTGAATGGATAAATGATTGAGTAATAAAAATATTAAATAGCTTTATAATAATATTACAGTATGCCTTATAAAAAACGAAGGAATTTAAAATTCAGAGGGCCGTTGTTTTCTGTAGCAGAACATTATACTAGTTCTATAATGAAACAAGTGTGATTGTAAAATAAATGCATTTTTAGACAGGTGCATATACATGACACTCTGACAATTGTTTAAGTAAACAGGTGAGATTTCACTGGAAAATAATTTCATCCGTACCATCTATAGTATTTAACTTCAGATTTGAAAACAACATATTTATATTATCAAATATAGATATTTCTATTTTAGATTTTGACACTCTGAAAATTACTGAAGGATACCCTACAAAATGATAGTAAAACAAGAAATAGGAAGCTATGGAATCAGGATCTACAGCTTCGAGCACTAGAGACAGGGACAGAGGCTCCCAAGAGGATGCTGAATGGTAGTCCTTGCAAGTGTTCTTCACAGTAGGCCTGCAGAGCAAACAGCTCATATTAGAGTAAAAGGTTAACTTCAAAATCATCATCAGGATATGTAGCTTTAGAATAAAGAATATGTCAATCATTTAGTGATAAATAGTAAAATTAAGCATAGACAAATATTAGCAAGAAACCTAGTAAATGAGAACAAATAGAGAACTGTGCATGTCTCAGCTGTGAATAATATCTAAAAAGTCATATGAGAGGCAAACTCTGAAATCCGGTTGAAATAAAAATTGTGTTATAAGTAAACAGGTAAGATTGGGCTGCAAAATAATCCAATCCATACCATCCACAGTGTCAAGATCTAAAATGGAAATATCTATATTTGGTAATATAGATACATTGTTCTCAAATTTGGCATTAAATATTATCTACCAGGAGAAACTGCTAAAGAGAGAAAACAGCTGATTATAGGAAGAGTACTTTTAAATCAGATATTTAGATTGGAATTTTAAATCAAAATATTTTTGGGTAACATGCTGGCCGTTAAGCTAATGGAACAAAGATTGACGCCAGTGACCAAGTGACCACACATGACAAAGAATACTGTCTTTACAAAACTACTTTAGAAAATTATCTAAACAAGCAGCTAAAACTCACAAAGCACTGATAATCAACTCTAGGGAGGTGCAGAATCTGACTTCCAGAATTACAATATCATAATATTCAGAATGTCCAATTTTTTACCAAAAGAAAATATGAACCATAAAAAGAAGCAAGAATGTATAGACCACTCACAAGGGAAATAGTCAAAGTATTCTTTTAAAGACATTCTCTAACACTAAACATTTTAATTTCTCATTTTCAATTATCTCTCTTTCTCAAACATAACAAATAAAAAGTTTATGAAGGGGAAAAAAATACACTGACAGAAAGCTCTCAATATCCCCATTTTATTCCTTTTCACACTGTTTTTTGAGATACTTTTCTATCTTCTTACAAATGTAAGAGTTGAGAATTACTGAACCATTCTGTTTCAGGGAGGAGGGGGAATGTATGGAGTGTGGGAAAATGTAGGAATTTAAGACTATACTTCAATAGCCACCTCTGGAACACCTCTGCACAATGGGCTACTTTTCACAGATATTCTGCTTATATGGGGGTTCTTCTAAACAATTTTCCAGGGAAGGTTTTGAAGTATTAAAGAAGAAAATGATTTGTTATCTGCTTCTCTTCCCTTTTTCGGTTACTGAAGAAAGGCAGAACAAGGAAAGAATTCTAAAAGAAAGGTCAAAGCCCCAAGAAAGAGGAAAATAGAAGTAAAATGAATGTGAACACTGCTCTTATTCATTCTATCACACCCAACCTCTAGTTTCATGTTCAATTAAGCCATCTAAAATGTACACATTTTTTAATAATATAATAGAGGTATAATCTTCCTACTAGCTTAAGTACATTGGACAGTTCATCTGTATTTTTTTGAAATGTGATCACATTGAGTCTAAAATCAAGAAACCACAATGAAAACAAATATATAAGGCCGGGCGCGGTGGCTCACGCCTGTAATCCCAGCACTTTGGGAGGCCGAGGCGGGTGGATCACAAGGTCAGGAGATCGAGACCACGGTGAAACCCCGTCTCTACTAAAAATACAAAAAATTAGCCGGGCGCGGTGGCGGGCGCCTGTAGTCCCAGCTACTCAGGAGGCTGAGGCAGGAGAATGGCGTGAACCCCAGAGGCGGAGCTTGCAGTGAGCCGAGATCGCGCCACTGCACTCCAGCCTGGGCGACAGAGTGAGACTCCGTCTCAAAAAAAAAAAAAAAAAAAAAAAAAAAAAAGAAAACAAATATATAGATATAGATTTATATCCCGATTAACAAAAATTTATGAATTGCAAAGTGAGCCTATGGCTGTAGTGGATCATGCCTATAACCACAACCCTTTGGGAGGACAAGGCAGGAGGATCACTTGAAAATAGGAGTTCGAGACCAGCCAGACAGCATAGGGAGACATGTCTCCTTTTTTCATTTGTTTGTTTTATAAGCAAGCTTATCTAGCATAAACATGCTACTAATATAATCAAAATTCTTTAACATACTTATGAGATTTTTCTTGTTTTTATTATACTTTAAATTCTAGGGTACAACACGCAGATTTGTTACATATGTATACATGTGTCATGTTGGTGTGCTGCACCCATTAACTCGTCATTTACATTAGGTAAATGTAAATGACCTAATGACCCCACAACAAGCCCTGGTGTGTGGTGTTCCCCATCCTGTGTCCAAGTGTTCTCATTGTTCAATTCTCACCCATTAGTGAGAACTTGTGGTGTTTGGTTTTCTGTCCTTGCGATAGTTTGCTCAGAATGATGGTTTCCAGCGTCATCTGTGTCCCTACAAAGGACATGAACTCATCCTTTTTTATGGCTGCATAATATTCCATGGTGTCTATGTGCCATATTTTCTTAATCCAATCTATCATTGATGGACATTTGGGTTGATTCCAAGTCTTTTCTATTGTGAATAGTGCCACAATAGACATATGTGTACATGTGACTTTATAGTAGCATGATTTATAATCCTTTGGGTATATACTCAGTAATGGGATGGCTGGGTCAAATGATATTTCTAGTTCTAGATCCTTGAGGAATTGCCACACTGTCTTCCACAATGGTTGAACTAGTTTACAGTCCCACCAACAGAGTAAAAGTATTCCTATTTCTCCATATTCTCTCCAGCACCTATTGTTTCCTGACTTTTTAATGATCGCCACTCTAACTGGTGTGATATGGTATCTCATTGTGGTTTTGATTTGCATTTCTCTGATGGTCAGTGATGATGAACATTCTTTCATGTGTCTCTTGGCTGCATAAATATCTTCTTTTGAGATGTGTCTGTTCATATCCTTTGTCCACTTTTTGATGGGGTTGTTTGATTTTTTCTTGTAAATTTGTTAAAGTTATTTGTAGATACTGGATATTAGCCCTTTGTCAGATGAGTAGATTGTAAAAATTTTCTCCCATTCCGCAGGTTGCCTGTTCACTCTAATGGTAGTTTCTTTTGCTGTGCAGAAGCTGTTTAGTTTAATTAGATCCCATCTGTACATTTTGGCTTTTGTAGCCATTGCTTTTGGTGTTTTAGACATGAAGTCATTGCCCATGCCTATGTCCTGAATGATATTGCCTAGGTTTTCTTCTAGGGTTTTTATGGTTTTAGGTCTAACATTTAAATCTTTTTTTTTTTTTTTTTTTTTTTTTTTGAGACGAAGTCTTGCTCTGTCGCCCAGGCTGGAGTGCAGTGGCCGGATCTCAGTTCACTGCAAGCTCTGCCTCCCGGGTTTATGCCATTCTCCAGCCTCAGCCTCCTGAGTAGCTGGGACTACAGGTGCCTGCCACCTTGCCCGGGTAGTTTTTTGTGTTTTTTAGTAGAGACAGAGTTTCACTGTGTTAGCCAGGATGGTCTCGATCTCCTGACCTTGTGATCCGCCCGTTTCATCCTCCCAAAGTGCTGGGATTACAGGCTTGAGCCACTATGCCCGGACAACATTTAAGTCTTTAATCCTTTTTGAATTAATTTTTGTATAAGGTGTGAGGAAGGGATCCAGTTTTAGCTTTCTACATATGACTAGCCAGTTTTCCCAGCACCATCTATTAAATAGGGAATCCTTTCCACATTTCTTATTTTTGTCAGGTTTGTCAAAGATCAGATGGTTGTAGATGTGACGTATTATTTCTGAGAGCTCTGTTCTGTTCCAGTGGTCTATATCCCTGTTTTGGTACCAGTACCATGCTCTTTCAGTTGCTGTAGGCTTGTAGTATAGTTTGAAGTCAGGTAGTGTGATGCCTCTAGCCTTTTGCTTTGGGTTTAGGATTGTCTTGGCAATGCGGGCTCTTTTTTGGTTCCATATGAACTTTAAAGTAGTTTTTGCCAATTCTGTGAAGAAAGTCATTGGTAGCTTGATGGGAATGGAATTGAATCTATAAATCACCTTGGGCAGTATGGCCATTTTCATGATATTGATACTTCCTCTTCATGAGCATGGAATGTTCTTCCATTTGTTCGTGTCCTCTTTTATTTCATTGAGCAGTGGTTTGTAGTTCTCCTTGAAGAGGTCCTTCACATCCCTTGTAAGTTAGATTCCTAGGTATTTTATTCTCTTTGAAGCAATTGTGAATGAGAGTTCACTCATGATTTGGCTCTCTGTTTGTCTGTTGATGGTGTATAGGAATGCTTGTGATTTGTGCACATTGATTTTGTATCCTGAGACTTTGGTAAAGTTGCTTATCAGTTTAAGGAGCTTTTGGGCTGAGATGATGGGGTTTTCTAAATATTCAATCATGTCATCTGCAAAGAGGGACAATTTGACTTCCTCTTTTCCTAACTGAATACCCTTTATTTCTTTTTCTTGCCTGATTGCCCTAGCCAGAACTTCCAACACTATGTTGAATAGGAGTGGTGAGAGAGGGCATCCCTGTCTTGTGTTGGTTTTCAAAGGGAATGCTTCCAGTTTTTGCCCATTCAGTATAATACTGGCTATGGGTTTGTCATAAACAGCTCTTACTATTTTGAGATTCGGTCAATCAATACCTAGTTTATTGAGAGTTTTTAGCATGAAGAACTGTTGTATTTTGTTGAAGGCCTTTTCTGCATCTATTGAGATAATCATGTGTTTTTTGTCTTTAATTCTGTTTATATGATGGATTACATTTATTGATTTGGTAAGTTGAACCAGCCTTGCATCCCAGGGTTGAAGTCAACTTGATTGTGGTAGATAATCTTTTTGATGTGCTGCTGGATTCGGTTTGCCAGTATTTTACTGAGGATTTTCCATCTATGTTCATCAGGGATATTGGTCTAAAGCTCCCCTTTTCTGTTGTGTTTCTGCAATGCTTTGGTATCAGGATGATGCTGGCCTCATAAAATGAGTTAGGGAGGATTCCCTCTTTTTCTATTGATTGGAATAGTTTCAGAAGGAATGATACTAACCTCTCTTTGTACCTCTGGTAGAATTCAGCTGTTAATCCTTCTGGTCCTGGATTTTTTTGGTTGGTAGGCTATTAATTATTGCCTCAATTTCAGAGTCTGTTATTGGTCTATTCAGGGATTTAACTTCTTCCTGGTTTAGTCTTGGGAGGGTGCATGGGTCCAGGAATTTACCCATTTCTCTAGATTTTCTAGTTGTCTTGCATAGAGGTGTTTAAAGTATTCTCTGATGATAGTGTGTATTTCTGTGGGCTCAAAGGTGATATCCTCTTTATCATTTTTTACTGCATCTATCTGATTCATCTCTCTCTTCTTTTTCTTAGCAGTCTATTAATTTTGTTGATCTTTTCAAAAAACCAGCTCCTGGATTCATTGATTTTTTGAAGGGTTTTTTGTGTCCCTATCTCCTTCAGTTCTGCTCTGATCTTAGTTATTTCTTGCTTCTGCTAGCTTTTGAATGTGTTTGCTCTTGCTTCTCTATTTCTTTTCAATGTGATATTAGGGTGTCAATTTTAGATCTTTCCTCCTTTCTCTTGTGGGCATTTAGTGCTATAAATTTCCCTCTACACACTTCTTTAAATGTGTCCCAGAGATTCTGGTATGTTGTGTGTTTGTTCTCATTGGTTTCAAAGAACATCTTTATTTCTGCCTTCATTTTGTTATTTACCCAATAGTCATTCAGGACCAGGTTGTTCACTTTCCATGTAGTTGTGTGGTTTTGGCTGAGTTACTTACTGTTATCTGAGAGACAGTTTGTTGTGATTTCTGTTCTTTTACGTTTGCTGAGGAGTGCTTTACTTCCAACTATGTGGTCAATTTTGAAAAAAGAGCTATGTGGTGCTGAAAAGAATGTATATTCTGTTGGTTTGGGGTGGAAAGTTCTGTAGATGTCTATTAGGTCTTCTTGTTGCAGAGCTGAGTTGAATCCCTGGATATCCTTGTTAACTTTTTTTTTTTTTTTTTTTTTTTTTTGAGACGGAGTCTTGCTGTGTCACCCAGGCTGGAGTGCAATGGCCAGATCTCGGCTCACTGCAAGCTCCGCCTCCCAGGTTCACGCCATTCTCCTGCCTCAGCCTCCCGAGTAGCTGGGACTACA
Source organism: Macaca fascicularis (assembly GCF_037993035.2). NCBI lineage: Eukaryota > Metazoa > Chordata > Mammalia > Primates > Cercopithecidae > Macaca > Macaca fascicularis. The sequence continues at coordinate 35,975,040 of NC_088391.1, read as the reverse complement.
GGCACCCGCCACCTCGCCTGGCTAGTTTTTTTTGTATTTTTTAGTAGAGACGGGGTTTCACCGTGTTAGCCAGGATGGTCTCGATCTCCTGACCTCGTGATCCGCCCATCTCGGCCTCCCAAAGTGCTGGGATTACAGGCTTGAGCCACCGCGCCCGGCCCTTTGTTAACTTTTTGTGTCGTTGATCTGTTGTTAACTTTCAGTGTCTTTGACCTTGGGGTGTTAAATTCTCCCATTAGTAGTGTGTGGGAGTCTAAGTCTCTTTGTAGGTCTGTAAGGACTTGTTTTATGAATCTGGGTGCTCCTGTATTGGGTGCATATATATTTAGAATAGTTAGCTCTTCTTGTTGAATTGATCCCTTTACCATTATGTAATGGCCTTCTTTGTCTCTTTTGATCTTGTTGGTTTAAAGTCTGTTTTATCAGAGACCAGGATTGCAACCTCTAATTTTTATTTTCCATTTGCTTGATAGATCTTCCTCCATCCCTTTATTTTGAGCCTATGTGTGTCTTTGCACGTGAGATTGGTCTCCTGAATACAGCACACTAATGGGTCTTGGCTCTTTATCCAATTTGCCAGTCTGTGACTTTTAATTGGAGCATTTAGTCCATTTACATTTAAGGTTAATATTGTTACATGTGAATTTGATCCTGTCATTATGATGTTATCTGGTTATTTTGCTCATTAGTTGATGCAGTTTCTTCCTAGCATCGATGGACCTCACAATTTGGCATGTTTTTGCAGTGGCTGGTACCAGTTTTTCCTTTCCATGTTTAGTGCTTCCTTCAGGAGCTCTTGTAAGGCAGGCCTAGTGGTGACAAAATCTCTCAGCATTTGCTTGTCTGTAAAGGATTTATTTCTCCTTCACTTATGAAGCTTAGTTTGGCTTGATATGAAATTCTGGGTTTAAATTCTTTTCTTTAAGAATGTTGAATATTGGCCCCCACTCTTTTCTGGCTGTACAGTTTCTGCTGAGAGATCTGCTATTAGTCTGATGGGCTTCCCTTTGTGGGTAACCCTACCTTTCTCTCCGGCTGCCCTTAACATTTTTTCCTTCATTTCAACTTTGGTGAATCTGGCAATTATATGTCTTGGAGTTGCTCTTCTTGAAGAGTATCTTTGTGGCGTTCTCTGTATTTCCTGGATTTGAATGTTGGCCTGCCCTACTAGGTTGGGGAAGTTCTCCTGGATTATATCCTGAAGAGTGTTTTCCAACTTGGTTCCATTCTCCCTGTCACTTAGTAACAGCATGATATCTTCATTAGCAGTAGAATGAGTTAGGAAGTGACCAAAAATATGTACTGACTTTGTACTATGTGCCAAGTACAATATTAGGTTCAGCTATTTTGCAATATTAGACAAACAAATATAAAATATTTTCTATCCATAATGTGAAATTTTATTCTGGCTGTATTTTAGGCTAACCAAAGACATCTCACTTGTGGGCACAATGGTCTGTATTCACAATATATATCAACATGTAAAATGATTCTTCTTATAAAGCCATGAATTGTTCAAATAGTCATTTCAAATACTCAAATCACAATTGTTCCAGGATTTACTCTTTGTATTGTTAGTGGAAAATTCAATGTTATTGAAATATTTTCTCATTGTGATTTGATTATCTACATAATATATTCATTATTGTAACTTTAAATTGTTTAAAAATATTCAACATATGAAATAATAAAATCTAACTAGAAATCTAGCATGGTTTTAAGTGCAGAAAATATATGATAGTTGCTTGATCAAGCTGAATTTTAATGATAGAAAATATATGTTTTGCTACTGATGTCATCCAAAATGGCATCTTTCCCTCCACCAAAGCAAAAATTAGGTTGGCAAAATTTCCCAGAATAAACTTCTTAGAACTCTGTAGTAGATCCAAAATCTTACAACAACCTGGAAATGCTTAATAAGGAGAGAAGCTGCCAAATATTCAATGAAAGAGTAGGCAACATGCATCTTCTGCTTAAGGAATAGTGGTTGTGCTTTTTGACTTCCCTGGTGATTTCCTGGGACTTTGCTTACCTTTGTTTTGTCCACTTAAAAACATTCTCAAGGCATATGTTGGAAGCATTTAAAGGAACATATAAGAGCTGCACCTGTAGTTGGGCAAGGGATAATAAATGGAACAAAAAAGCCCTGAAGACAGAGATAGAAGAATAAAATAGATAAGAAAGCTTTCACTTATACAGAGGAGTATAGAAGGCAACATGCATTCTGGGGCTGGATGCAAGCTTATTAATGACCAGAGAAGATGCTATTCTTTCACCTCTTCCTCACTTTTGGGCTCCATGAAAACAGAAATTGACAGCTAAGGCAGGGTTGTAACAGGGCCAACTAACACTGAAAACACATGCTCAACACAAAAGCAATCTCAAAGAGCAGGAGTTTATTTTTTTATTTTTAGTCTCTAGGTGTTCTAGGAAATCTTTTCTGCGTAACATGCTGACCATTGAGAATTGAATAAAGATGTCAGTGACTAAGTGACCACACATGGCAAAGAATACAGTCTTTACAAAACTACTTTAGGAAAGCATTTGAGCAAACAGCTGAAACTCACAATGATAATCAGCTCTAGGATGGGGCAGAATCTGACTTACAGAATTAAAATACAATATTCAAAATATCCAATTATTTATAAAAAGAAAATATGAACTAAAAAGAGAAACAAGAATGTATAGACCACTCACAAGGGAATGAAAATGGAATTATAGAAATTGTATGGGAGGAACCCCAGACATTAAACTAACGAGACAAATATTTTATATCAAGTATCTTTAGTATTCTTAAAGAGTTAAAGAAAATCAATGGAAACAACTAAAAAAAAAACAAAAACAACAATAAAAAAGGGAGAACAATCTCACCAAATATAGAATCCCAATAGAGAAATTATAAAAACAAACCCAAATAGAAATCCTAGAAAAAAAAAATTATTAACTGAAGTGAAAAATTTATTAGAATATAACAGCAACTTTGAGTATGCAGAAGAAATAAGTAAACTTAAAAATACATTAACTGAGACTATTATATGAGAAGCAGAAAGAAATAGAATAAAGAAAATTTATAGGGTCTAAGAGGCCTGTGGGGTACCATCAAGCACACCAACATACACACATGTGAATCCCAGAAGGAGAGGTAAGAAAGGACCAGAAAGTAAATACATAAATAGTAGATGAATACTTTCTAAAGATGGTGAAAGACATTGGCCTATAGATCCAAGTAGTTCAATGAACTCCGCATGGAAAAGCTCAAAGAGAATCATACCAACATATATTATAATTATATTGTTAAAGCCAAAGAAAAAATAAAAATCTTGAAAGTAACAAGAAAGAAGCAACTTATAACTTATGAGATTAACCTGCAATTTCTCATCAGCAACTTTGAGAGCAGAGAGTAGCAGGATGACTTATTCAGAGTGATAAACAAAAACAGACATCAACCAAAATTTTTTAACCAGCAAAATTGCCCTTAAAAAAATTAAGGACAAATTGAAATCATTCCCAGTAAAATAAAAGCAGAGGAAGTTTGTCAATGGTAGATCTGCCCTTCAATAAATACTCAAGGGAACTTTTCAGGATAAATTGAAAGTGCATTAGGCAATAACTGAAGCCAAATAGAAATAAAGCACAATTGTAAATGTGACTACACAGGTAAATATAAAATCCATCATTATTTTATTTTTGGCTTTTACCTGCTCTTTCTTTCTTACATTATTCCAAAGACAATTGTCTGAAACAATAATTATAAATCTATACAAGTGGATATATGATATAGAAAAATAATGTATTTAATTTTGCTAATATAATTATTTGTAATTTATTCTTCCTTATTATATGATACCTATATATAGTCATTTGTTTTATCTTTTGGCCTACGAAGTCTGTTTGCTCTCTATTCCTTTACAAAAAATGCTTGTCATAATACATTGAGAAAAACATCTAAACAATAAAAGTTCTATTGTATTGCCAATATAATTTTTAAATGACCGATAAATATAGCATAACTACACAGCCTTTCTAAAATTCCAATCAGCTTCTCCTCTTCCTAAACACAAGTCATTGTTTCTTTATCTTGAACATGAGATATAGGAGTGGTTTTATAAAAGTTACTCATTTTATGAATTTATATACATATATATAAACTTCTTTTATCATATGAACTTAGTCATAAAGTTAGACTGCACTACTAGGAGCATAATGAGAAAGAGCCACCCCTGCTGCATGGTTTCCTCCTTTTAATTAACATAGCTCAGAGGCATCTTTCCCAATTCAGTAGGTATTTATTTTGGAATGTAAGTCCATAGTTATAATAGCATTCTTAAAATATTATATCACAATGGAACAATTTTAGACTACTTCAGAGATGGTGGTACATACTTTGTGGAGATTTGGGACTTGACACCATTGTCTATTTCCTGAAGTGAGTATTTCTTTCCTGTTTTGTCTAACCATCTCTGAACACTTCCATATCCTTTGCTATTGATAGAATTGCTCCTAAAGGAAGAGTCCCAGAAGATAAAGAGGAAAAGCCCGTGGTTATCAACATTCTCTCTAAAGACTTTTCAAACCTCCTTTTATTTTTTTCTTCCAGTGAAGGGCTTCATGCTTGCCCTTGCTGTCCCTAAGAGCCTCCAGAGAAGGTTATTCTTAGTATGTATCCTGTGAAGAATAATCTATCACTTGTACAGGAGGCCCTTGAATTTATTCTGCTTAATGCTTTGGGAGAAGATGTCTAGAATAAATATGTAGTACTTGTACAAACTTTCAGAAAATCCTCTTACCAGTTTCACTACTTTATACGTATCTATAAATATATATCTATAAATAGATATGTATCTATAAATAGAAACCCCATGTGTGCTAAAAATACAAAAATTAGATGGGTGTGGTGGCACTGGCCTGTAGTATAAGCTACTCAGGAGGCTGAAGTGGGAGGATGATCTCAGCCTAGGAGGTCAAGCCTGCAGTGAGTTGAGATCAAACCACTGCACTCCTGCCTGGAGGACAGAGCTAGACCCTATCTCAAAAAGAAATACAGTTTAACTACTTTATACATATCTATAGATAGTGCAGTGGTTTGATCTCACCTCACTGTAGACCTGACCTCCTGGGCTGAGGTGATCTTACCACTTCAGCCTCCTGAGTAGCTGAGACTACAGGCCAGTGCCACCACGCCCATCTAATTTTCATATATTTAGCAGACACGGGGTTTTGCCATCCTGCCCAGGCTGATCTTGAACTCCTGACCTCAGATAATCTACCCACCTTGGCCTCCCAAAGTGCTGTGATTACAGGTGTGAGCAGAACCATGCTCTGCCTCTATATTTTAATATAACTGGTGATGACAATATTTTAGACTTTTTAAAAGTCTCTAAAAAAAAAAAACTCACTTTTTTTTCTTTTTTCAGAATCACTTGTACCTGTGTTATTAAAACAATAAAAAATCTCTGTCTGTTTTTAGAAGATTTCCAATTACTTTCTCTCTTATCAGTAGTTGCCTCCACTTCACTTTATTCTTGAATGTTTTCATTATTTTAAATTTATCTATTACAATGTTATTTCTGAAGGAAATACTGGCAGGTGAATGCATCCTGTTTCTCATGTGTAACTAGAAATTTACAATATATTTAAGAAATTCTACAATCTGATATTTTCTGACTCTACAAAAATCTTCTGGGTTTTCTTTTCCATTTTCATCAGATTACTTGGCAACACAACACAACTAGATTTGAATTAAGAGTTGTCATTTCTTAATGTGTTGCTAATCACAAGTTCAATGATTTTTTAATTATAAATAAAAACAAAATATGTCTTGCTGAAAATCAGTAATGCCTTATGGAGAATAACACCTGCTTTTGATAGCTTCAGGTAATAATTTATTTTACAGTTTATTTTCTTTTTAAAACAGTTGTCCTATAAGAATGAATAAAAGAAAGATTTATGAGTCCTCTAGTTGCAATCCCTCTCAGTTTGACTTATACTGAGAATCTCTTGTTTGTTTGTTTCCCTGAATGCTTTTTAGCAGGATCCATGACAGAGCATGAAAATGACAGCAAACAGTTTAACAGCTATTCTGATTCTTTGAAATGGCTGATCTGAATAGAATAAAAAATGTCGGATGCTTCAAATGCAATATAAAACTTGGCCTAGTATTAAATTTATCCAAGCCTATTGAAATGATTTTTTTTTTGGTTGAGTTGAAATTAGTTTTTATTTATGTGATAAAACAACTTAGCACTAGAAGAAAAACATAGGATTTTATATTGCAATAAACAAAAAGACTAAATATTGCACCTTACATTACTACAAAATAAATCACCACTATCTCTGGTTTATATAGAGAACTTTGCAGCAGAGTTAGAGATATTGTCCAGCATTATATTGAAAGAAACAATAATTTTCAACTGCATTGAAATGTTTTTGTGTGCACATACACATAGGAATAATTTGAGAGCATCGGCATCTCAACATTGAGGATTGCATTGGTACGACTGGAGATTACATATTTCACACAATATTCTTTTAGAAATTTTGGCTTAATAATTTACCTAGTCTTATCCTTAATTCTACTCCAAGGAGCTGAAGGCAAACATACATCTTTGTTTGCTTGTTTCTTTTTAATCTTGTAGTGTTAGTTATTATAGATTGGGACATTCAAGTAATAATGGAAGAACAGATATTTTCTATTGGCAAGCCAATAAATGTTATTGAATATTGTTATAATAGTAGCAGCTATTTCATATAACTTAAACATTTTTATTTAGCATTGTTCCCTAAGGCAATTTCAGATGGATTTGATTTTATTCAGATGGAAAACAGGTCTACTATAAGCAAAACCAAATGTTGTTTAAAATTTATATAAATACAACAAAATTCATAGACGTTAATAGAAAATAAATATTCTTAATAGCTCTGAACATTAAAATCTCTTTTTATCATTGAATTTTTTGGGTAAAATAGTGATATAATAATAATTTGCTTATATTTTCAAAGTTATTATATGTATATTGTTTTAATATGTTCATCAATATAATCCAGTTAGGTGTATAGGAGGGATTTGACAACGAAAAATTTTGTTTATGGTATTCTAAAGAAAATTTAGAACAGACTATTTGGTATCTTTTTTTTTTCTTTTCTGTGAAAATTATCCAACATTAAATTTTGAAATGTTGAAGTCAGTCTGAGATTAAGAAAGAAAATTAATAAAGGAAAGTCAGATTACTTCATTTATTGAGTAACTAAAATACAAACAAACTTTAAAAATTGCAATTGTATACACAAGTAAAGACTGACCCCCTTGCTGAATTCTTGGTCAGAATGAAACAGAACATATAAAAAGAAGCATATATTAAACATACATATGGAAACCATAAATTAAATACATATACATGTCAAATATTTTAGCTGATAGAAAGTGGATAGGAATAATACACTGTGAGAATAAACAATGATATTTGAGATTATTATGGTACAGATTCAAAGAAGATATTTATATTTGGAAAATTTTGTGAAGAAATAGGTAAGTGGGAAAGTAATAGGAAGAAATACCAGTAGAAGAGGATAATAGTCTGCACGTTCTCACTCATATGTGGGAGCTGAGGAAATGGATGTCATGAAAATAGAAAGCAGATTGATAAAAGGGAGGGAGGGATGAGAAGTTGAGTAGTGGGTACAAATATATGGTTTGATAGGAAAAATAAAACTTAGTGCTTGATAGATCAGAAGGGTGACTACAATTTACAATACTGTATTGTATATTCCAAAATGGTTAGTTTATGCTAGTTATGTTTCCAGCATAAAAGACAAATATTTCAGATGATGTATATCTCAAGTACACTGATTTGATTTTTACAAACTATATACATGTATTAACTTACCATATGCATTCCAAAACTATGTACATCTATTATGCAAAATAATGGTTGTTTAAAAAAACTAAAAAAGAAAAAAATAAAGGAGAGGGCAATAGTCAATAAAAGGTAAACTCAGCAGTCTGGATTGCTCAGTCTCACCCCATTCTAAATGTAGACCTATTTTTAAAAATGAAAAAGTACTTGGCCAATTGCTGGGAGATAACCCTTGTTCCCTTGAAATAGTCTTCCCAATGAGTCTTTTTACATGCCTGAGGCCTTGGGTCACACTTTATTTATAGCAAATGCCTGCTTTTGTATCCCTAAAACCTTAGCCCATGTTGTATCAGTTTGACCAGATAAGTGTATTCCAGGAATGCGATGTATATTATACAGGTCATATTGGTTTGTGGTCAGGTGCTGTAGTTTGAGCATCTGAGGTCAGTCATGTGCCTGAATGACTCCCAACAAAAACACTGGCCAAGAATCTGATGAGCTTTCCTAGTTAGCAATGAGTAGCTTGCATTGTTTCACATCGTTGCTGAGAGAATTAACTGCTTTCCTGTTTGACTTCACAAGTGTGGACATCTAGATGATTTCTCCTGGACTTTAGTCCATGCGCTTTTTCCCCTCTGCTGGTTTTAATATGTATCCTCTCAATGAAATAAGCCATAACTGAATGTAACAGCTTTCCTAGCCTTGTGGGTCCTCATTAGCACCCACTTGTGAGTCCTAAATCCTTGAGTCTAATAGTGGTCTTGGGGATGACTGACACAGTAACTTTAAAAGTACAGAGTATAAATTGATAGTTTCAAGATTCTAATGTTCTCTAAATTGTGAATACAATACACTAAAAATACTAAATCTTTTAAAAATTATTTTAGAGACAAATCTATATAATAGTATTCATATTAAACATAGCTTCTTTATGTAAATTATTTCATGTTCCAATCTACAAACACTATTTGAATTAAGGGAATCAACCAAAATCCATGGCTATAATTCTGTTGCTATTTGAAATAAGGTTATCTTACATATATTAATAAATAAAATAACTACAACTGATAACTTTTGAGTGCTTATCATGTTTCAGACAATTTTCTGGGTGCTTTATATGTACTATTTTATTCAGTTTTCGTAAGCCCCTTTAACATAGCTTACTAGTATTATTCCCATTTTATAAGAACTGAGACTAAAAGATATTAAGAAACTTGGCCAAAGTCACAAAACAACAAGTTGATGGTGATAAGACTAGAATCTTAAGAATTTTGGATTTACAATCCTTATATTATGCATTTCTGTGTGTCAGACATGACACTGAGTACTTTAGATACATAATTTATTTACCCTCAAAATCACATAAGAAAGTTTTCACATCTTACAAACAAAGAAGCAGGCCCAAAAGGATTCAGAAATTTACTCAAGGTCACTGGACTAGCAAGGGACAAAACTATAAATCAAAAGTATTGGCCCCTATTGATGCTATTCACTGATACAGTTGATTAGGGCTACTTGAAAGGAGAGAGGCAAGATAAAAGAGATGATTTCAATAGTGTTAAGTCAACAAAATCTAAAACAGTAATAACACGAGTAAGAAAAAGTACAATTAATTTAAAGAAAAAATATAAATCAATTTGTAAAAAATAAAAAACAGAAGTGTAAAAATCAATCCTGCTTTAAAACAAAGTCAAAGAAAACAAAGGAATATGTAGACTCAAGATAAGACTTTAAAGAAGTGCCTGTAGCAAATAGTAAAAACTATCCTTCTGACGTGAACTAAAAATGATATGTTGTATAAAATGAAAAATACATCGAACACCTTTTAAGACTCCCTGTATTAATTATTTCATGGGCTTATTTCCCTGAACAAGAAATAATTTTTTTAAAAAAAAGTTGTCAGCAACTGAGATGCTAGCTTTCTTTTTGTTGTTGTTAGCTTGTTTGTTTTAACTTGCATGAATTTACTCTAAACTTGAGTGTGACATTCCCAATTCAGCAAAATAAGCTTGTAATTGTTCATTTCCTAATTTTTTGATGGAACTTAGACTTTGAACAACTAAACTATAAACTCAAAAAGACATTAAGATTTAATAAGGATAGAATAATTATTAGAATAAATTTAAGACCATATTTTTGAGAGTTTTTAATCTAAAAACCTTTCTTCATTGCTATCCTTTCTCTCTTTTTTATGCACTGTAGCTCCCAGAGTGAAGTGAAGTCTTAAGTGGTACACTTCTATTTGGAGGCAGAGATTGATTCTGAGATGTTTCTCCTACACTGCTTAACAATTAAGAAAACATATTCAAGGGTTATAAACTTTCTCTCACTTATGGTTTCATTGACTATGTTGCAATAATTTGTTCTATCTGAAAAATATGGCTGTTTATTTTATTCATTAGCAAGGCTTATCATATTCCAGACCATTGTCTGAGAAAATTTACCTGCATAGCAAGATATTATCAAACTCCATGTATTCCTCTCTTGTGCTGACTCCAAAGAAAATAATATTTTTGGTGTTTTTTTTTTTGTAATCCCATGGCATGAACAATACAATATTTTAAAAAAGAAAAACATATATACCTATTCTATATAAATTACTCACAGACGTTGGCATTTTAAATGATAAATTAACAAATAATGCATTAAATATTCAGCACATAGTGATGGGCTATTATTTGCCAGTTTCTGGTGTTAACTGAACAAGATATAATTCCCATTCTCAAATAGCTTGTCCAATATGGTAATCAGGTAATTGAGATGGTGAAATTTATACCCATATGAAAGAACAAAATAGAGAGCCCTAAAATAACTCTGAAAATCAGGGGAAACTTCTTTCATAAAATGATTTGGCAAATGTTTAAAAAAAGGAAATTGTCTGGGCAAGAACTAAATGGATTTGTTTGTAAAGGAGGTGCCTATTATTATTCTAGTGTTACTTTAAACAATACCCAATATTTAATTAAAGATTTTCAGCCTAAATATTATGTAACCTCATTTTTATTTATGTAATCTGGCAGAATCACAATTGAAGTAAAGAATTGCTGTCATAATTGTAAGGAATTGGGAAAAATGGAACTGCTTTCTGTTATCTTTAATCAGCTTCTAGAATGGTGTTATTATACTAGTGATCATGTTCATTCTGTTCATTTGTAATTCAAATTTAATGAGAACTACCCAATACCAATACTTTTGAGAAGCACTAAATATAGAGGGGAATTTCTAAAGCCAATTAGAATTAATACATAAATAAGATTCTACACCAATTATCTATGAATGCATACCAAATCATCACAGAAGTTTGCAGTTTAAAATAACACAACGATCTAAAATTTCTCATTGTTTCTGTGGGTTTGAATTTTGCAAGCAGCTTGACTGACTGGGCTCTCTCAGGGTCTCAAATGGGGATTCTGTCAAACAATAGCAAAACCTGGAATCATCTTGAGAGCTTTTTCACTTGGATATCTGATGTCTGAGCTGGGAAGACTTAATAAGATGGAAGATGGGACTGCTTACTGCTTGAAAAACTTCCTCAGCATTCCTCTCTACCTCTAATTGGGTCCCCTACATAGGCTGTTTTCAGGGTAGCAGCTTCAAATAACCTAGAATCCTTATACGAAGGCTTAGGGCTTTCAAAGAAGACAATCTAAGAAATCTACACCAAAATAATATTTTCTTCTGACCTAGCATGTAAAGTCAAATAATGTCACTTTGCTACATTTTATTTGATATAAGGAAATCATGAAACAAAGTTCATATTTAAGGAAAAGGAGTTTATGCTCTGTTCTGTTTATACTCCATCTCCTTTTTTTTTTTTTTTTTTTGAGACAGAGTCTTGCTCTGTCACCTGCACTGTAGTGCAGTGGTGTGATCTTGGCTTACTGCAACCTCTGCCTCCTGGGTTCAAGCGATTCTCCTGCCTCAGCCTCCCATGTAGCTAGGATTACAGGCACCCACCACCATGCCCAGCTAATTTTTGTATTTTTAGCAGAGAAGGGGTTTCACCATGTTAGTAAGGCTTGTCTCAAACTCCTGATATCAGGTGATCTACCTGCCTCAGCCTCCCAAAGTGCTGAGATTACTCTATCTCTTAATGATGGAAGAGTTCATGAATAGCCAGGTATCTTTTAAATCAAGTACACTATCTAGGATGTGGAAATATGGAAAGACTGAAGACTATCACTCCTGTCTTTACAAACACAATGAAAGCTGAGTGAAGCAAAAAGCCATGGTTTTGTTGAATCCAACAAAAACTAGGGAAAACTAACTCTTCTGAAACCTACAGAAACACTGGGGGCTAAGTGGGGGGGGGGGGGGGAGAGAGAGAGAGAGAGGGAGAGAGAGAGAGAGAGAAAGAGAGAGGTGGAGAACTAGGGTAAAAGCAGTCAGATACCAGTAAGAAGAATTCACCAAAAGTTGTTAAGGAATAGATGAAAGCCAAATAAGGCTCACATACAAAAAAAAAAAAAAAAATTGCAAGATCCCTGAGAAAACATCCATCATAGTATAGAGAAGAACAACAGCTGTTGTAAGAAAGACGTGGAACCCATTAGATTGGTCTCTCTTATCTCCTCTATGGGGGAAAACAGCCCTAAAGTAAAGAGAGAACAACAAATATTGTTATCCTTAGGGCACAAGGAAAAATTCATTGCAGCTATGTAGAAGGAATACAATATAAGGTATAATCCTAGGGAAAGGAAGGGCATCAAGTATATGTGTTAAACTTATATCTACATTTGGGTAAGGAACGAATATTGACATTGACAAAGCAAGACTCCTGAGACCTGCCCACACAATGCCTGCCTAAAACTAAAATTTTGCAATCCCCATCCTCTATCCTTGTCCCATCCTCAGCTAACAAGCTGTTCTCAATTTATAGGGGAATGCTGCTGAGAGAACATCCCTCTGTGAGGCACAGTGCAAATGGGAGACACAAAATTAAAGATAGTGTAGTTATTGAGAAAAATCTTTTGTCAAACAACCTTCCACCATAAAAACATTGTGTTTTGAAGGGATTTAAAGCTTATGGTGCCCTGAGATTAATCATAACAACAACAACAACAAAGCTCAAACTCACCTCAACTCCTGACTACATTAACCAAAACATTGCTATTAGTGGCCTCAGGCAAAATGAGTTGGTGATTTCCAAGCATCTAAATATACTTATACAAAACTGTGTAAATATAAAATATTGCTCTACACAATATTTATAGCATTCAGCCAAAGATTATGAAGAGGTAAGAAGAGATAACTCACTACCATGAAGCAAATCAATCAATAGACATAGACTTGAATACGATATATGTGCTGCAATTACCAGAGAGAAAATTTAAAATATTGAAAAACATGTTAAAGACTAATGGAAAAGATTGACAGTGTGCAAGATTGTGTGGGTAGTGTGAGCAAGAGATGGAAGTCAAAAGAAATGCGAAAAATGGGAATAACAGAGATAAAATAAGCTGATTACTGAAATCAACGTAGCTGAGGAAGGAATCAGGGAACTTGAAAATAAGTAAACAGAAATTACTTAAACTAAAACATAAATAGAAAAATAGTAAAAATATCTCAAAACTATGAGATAATTTGCAAAATACTTAATAGTTTTATTACTATAATCACAGAGAAAAAAGACAGAATGGGAACAAATATTCCAAAATTAATAACAAACAGCAAAGTACAAGTGAGACACCTATAAAACAGCCAGGGTGAGGTAGGCTGGAATGAGGTGTGGATATTGCATACATAAGGACAAAGGATAGAATAACAGAGATTTCCCATAAACCAGGCAAGCTAGAAGCAAACGGAATGATATATGTCAAGAGATGGAAAACAAACAAACAAACAAACAAAAACTGTCAACTCAGGATTTTAGGGGAAAAAAATGAAAAATGAAGAACAAATAAAGAGTATGTCAGACAAAATACAGCAAAAAAAACAAACCAACAGGCAGAAACTAAAACAAATGAGGGATTCACTTCCAGCAGACCAGCACTACAAGAAGTTAAAAGATAAAGGAATAAATGTGCCATTAGAGAGAATTTTAGATCTTCACAAACAAATGAAGAGCACCAAAAGCAGAAAAAAAAAAAATGAGATAAAAGGTAAAAAGTAAAACTAAACTTTTATTTATATTTCAATTGCTCTAGAAAAATGCTCATTCTCTAAATCAAAAATAGTAGTGATATACTACAAGTTTGAGCATAGGTTTAATTTATGGTTTATAACAGGAATACCACAAAGTACAAGGTAGGGGAAATGGGAATTGATAGGTGTGAGATCCTTAAACTACATATGAAGTGGAGTAAATTTATTTGAAAATAAATTGCCATTTATTACAAGGTATATCACAAATTAAAAGGAACTACTAAACATTTAATATGCAACATTAGTAATCCAATAAGAGAGGAAAAAATCAAATTAAAGCATTGTCAATAAATGTAAAAGCAGACAGTACAGTAGAGAATAAAGAATTAAAGAACAGAATAATGAATAGAAAACAGCTAACAAGGTGGTAGATATTACCAGTAAGGTTCATGTCTACATTACATGAAAGCAATCTGGAGGCGTAAATAAAATGAAGAAATTGTCAAGTTTGGATAGCAGAAGCAAGACCTAACTATATGTTATCTAAAAGGAACCCTCTTAAATATAAGGACATGGGTTAAATGTACAAGAATGGTGAAAGTTATATCATGGAAGCACTAATCAGAGGAAGTCTGGAAGAGCTATATTGATACCAAAGTAGATTTTACAATCTAATGGGATAAATAAGAAAGGGATAAAGGAATATGAAAGGGATAAAGGAATACATTATCCCTTTAAATATGAAAGGGATAAAGGAATACATAAATAAATAAACGTGACAATTCTATAAGATGCAACAGTCTTAAATATGTATGCACCTAAAAAGAGAGTTTCAGAATTATAAAGCAAATTCTGACTTCACCTAAAGGATGTAGAGACTTGGAAAGAGCATTGTTCAAACAATTAAAACAGCAGAAGAAACTACAAATTTCTGATATTTCTTGAATGCATCAAATAACTGAAGTCACAGGACAAACAACTAACATCCTATCTTGAGAAAGACCATCACATGCAGGAGAAAACAAAATTTCAGGATTTGCTTATGTTGTGCAAATACTGGCAAAAGGCATATACACTAGTGAAAAAGTCAGAAATGTTTAACATACTGCTAAATACTAAATATAGGCTAGTGTGAGACTTTGAAGAATCTGGTGGTCTTCTACAGAGGGAGGTTTGCACTCTCTTGCAGGCTTTTCCTCCAAGAAACTTACCAGGTAGATTTTAAGAAACATAGTAGAGTGTCCTAAAAACGTCTTCCTAATGGTGGCTAATTAAGGGAAAGAACAGTCACTGCTGAAGTTCCATTCAGACTTATTTTCTCCAATCACTACCAGACACACATATTCCTTATCTCTCTTACAGAACAAGAGCTCTAATCTGCAAGGGAAAGGCCATAATATCTGTAGACTGAGGCTACTGATGGCAACTCAGTGCAGCAGTGGCAGGGGAACAGGGACCACCACCTCAACTTTGCCCAGACTTTGACTTCCATGTTTTAGATTAATCTAGTGCTTTGTTTCTTAATTTTAGATATTTTATAGTTTATAGTATGAATCTAAACTTATTATAGTCTATCTTCAAGTGATGTTATACCACTTCATTTACAGTGTAAGAATCTTATCAGCGTTGACTGACATTTCATTCCTTTAAGTATTTATGTTACTGTCATGCTTTTGCTTTTATATATAATAGAAACCTCAGAATTCATTGCTATTATTTTTGTTCAAATAATTATCATAAAAATAAGAAAGTCATTTTCTTATGGTGTTTCTGGTTTTCATCATTATAGATTTGGATGTGGTATTTTTCTTCTGCCTGAAATACATTTTTTTAACATTTATTTTGTGTGTGTGTGTGTGTGTGTGTGTGTGTGTATTATATTTTAAATCCCTGGATACATGTGCAGAATGTACAGGTTTGTTACATAGGTATACATGTGCCATGGTGGATGGTGGTTTGCTGCACCCATAAACCCATCATCTACATTAGGTATTTCTCCTAATGCTATCCCGCCCCTAACTTCCCACCCCCCAACAGGCTGTGGTGTGTGATGTTCCCCTCCCTGTGTCCATGTGTTCTCATTGTTCAACTGCTACTTATGAGTGAGAACATACGGTGTTTGGTTTTCAGTTCCTGTGTTAGTTTGCTGAGAATGATAGTTTCCAGCTTCATCCATGTCCCTGCAAAGGACATGAACTCATCCTTTTTTATGGCTGCATAGTATTGTGTGGTGTATATGTGCCACATTTTATTTATCTGGTCTATCATTAATGAGCATTTGGGTTGGTTCTAAGTGTTTTCTATTGTGAACCGTGCTGCAAAAAACATACATGTGCGTGTGTCTTTGTAGTAGAATGATTTATAATTCTTTAGATATATACCCAGTAATGGGATTGCTGGGTCATACGGTATTTCTGATTCTAGATCTTTAAGGGATCACCACACTGTATTCCACAATGATTGAACTAAATTACACTCCCATCAACAGTGTAAAAGTGTTCCTATTTCTCCACATTCTCTCAGGGATCTGTTGTTTCCTGACTTGTTAATGATTGCCATCTTACAGTTAGATGGTATCTCATTGTGGTTTTGATTTGCATTCTTCTAATAAGGGTGATGATGAGTTTTTTTTTCATGTCTTTGTTTCCACATGAATGTCTTCTTTTAAGAAGTGTCTGTTTAGATCCTTCGCCCGCTTTTCGATGGGGTTGTATGTTTTTTTCTTGTAAATTTGTTTAAGTTCCTTGTAGATTCTGGATATTAGCCCTGTGTCAGATGGGTAGATTGCAAAAATTTTCTAGCATTCTGTAGATGGCTTGTTCACTCTGATGATAGTTTCATTTGATGTGCAGAAGCTCTTTAGTTTAATTAAATCCCATTTGTCAAGTTTGGCTTTTGTCGCCATTGTTTTTGGTGTTTAGTCTTGAAGTTTTAGCACAGGCCTATGTCCTGAATGGTATTGCCTAGATTTTCTTCTAGCTTTTTTATGGTATTAGGTCTTATGTTTAAGACTTTAATTCATCTTGAGTTAATTTTTTAATAAGGTGTAAAGAAGGGGTCCAGTTTCAGTTTTCTGCATATGGCTAGCCAGTTTTCCCAACACCATTTATTAAATAGGGAATCCTTTTCCTATTACTTGTTTTTGTCAGGTTTGTCAAGAGAGGAAGTCAATTTTTTTCTGTTTGCAGATGACATGAGTGTATATTTAGAAAACCCCATAGTCTCAGCCTAATATCTCCCTAAGCTGATAAGCAACCTCAGCAATCTCTCAGGATACAAAATCAGTGCCCAAAAATCACAAGCATTCCTACAAAACAATAATAGACAAATAGAGAGCAAATCATGAGTGAACTCCCATTCACAATTGCTACAAAGAGAATAAAATATCTAGAAATATATAAGGGATGTGAAGAGCCTCTTCAAGGAGAACTACAAACCACTGCTCAAGGAAAACAGAGAGGACACAAACAAATGGAAACACATTCCATGCTCATGGATAGGAAGAAGAATCAATATCATGAAAACAGCCATTGGCCCAAAGTAATTTATAGATTCAATGCTATCCCCATCAAGCTATCATTGGCTTCTTCAAAAAATTAGAAAAAGCGACCTTAAATTTCATATGGAACCAAAAAATAGCCTGTATAGCCAAGACAATCCTAAGCAAAAAGACAAAGCTGGAGGCATCACGCCTCCTGACTTCAAACTATACTACAAGGCAAGGCTACAGTAACCAAAACAACATGGTACTGGTACCAAAACAGATATATAGACCAATGGAAAAGAACAGAGGCCTCAGAAATAATGCCACACATTTATGAGCATTTCTTTGGAGACAGTCAGCTCATGGTGGATTTGCTCAGCTTTTGTACCTCTGAAAACATTTTTTATTTTGCCAATGTGTTCTTTCTGGGTATTAAATATTAGGCTGACTAATTTTTTAATTTTCTTTCAATATTTGAAAGGTGTTCTACACTCTCATCACTTATATGGTCTTCAGTTGGAAATCTAGTTTCATTGTTATATTCATTTTCCTATGACATATTTTTTTTTTTTTTCCTCTCTGGCTGTCATTAAGACGTTCTCTTTAGAACTAAATTTTGAGCAAATTGATTTTCTATTGTCACTTTCTCTCCATTTCTTGTGCTTTGGGTTGGTTGTGGTTTTTGGGATCTGTAAATTTAAAATTTCCATTAAGTCTAATACATTTTTGACCATTATATTTTTCAATATTTCTGTTTCCTTTCTATCTTTTACCCATCAGGGACTCTAATTACCTATGTAGTAGGCCACTTGAATTTGTGACACTGCTCATTGCAGCTTTTTCTATTTTTTTAAAATTTCTTTTTTATCTTGGTTTCATTTTTTGAAGTTTCTATATCTATAAGCTTATTAATATTTTTCTTTGCAGTGTCTGATATGCTGAGTTTTTCATCCCAGTTATTGTGGTTTTCATCTCCATAAGTGTTTTTCTCATCATTATTACATCTACTGGATTTTTACTTAACTTTTGAAAATATGGAATGAAGTTGTAATAACTCTTTAAATGTCCTTCTATACTAATTATAACAGCTGTGTAAGCTTGGTTCTCTTTCTATTGACAGTTTTTCTCCTTATTGTAGGTCATTTTTTTTTTATGCCAGCCTGGAATTATTTGATTAGATGCCACACATTGTATATTTTGCCAAGTTGAGTTCTAAGTATATTTTGCATTGCACTTGTTTCATTAACCTGTTTTTCTGAAGTCTTGAAATAAAATTGTTGAAAGGAATTTGCTGCCTTCCTATTTATCTTTTATGATTTGTAAGCTGGGCTTAATAAGTGCTCAGTCTTGGATTAATTATCTCATACTAATGAAGCAAGACCTTGCAAAGTAGGATGCCCTGTAAACTAGTTTTCCTTTTTAATTTTAGCTCATGCCAATGGGTACCATATCCAGCCCTCTGAGTGTGTTAGAGATTATTACTTTTAACTCATTTAGATGAAGTTTTTCTTTGGCTTGGGTAATTCCTTCATCAATACATTGAAATTAATCAATACTAGACGAGAACTTTTTACATGTCATTGGGGTCTCTCTGTACAACTATCTACTCTCTGGTATACCATTCTGTTAGCTTTTGCTGCCTCACTCTTCCTGGACTCTTAGTTCTGTCTCAACTGAGGGAGTTGTCCAGGTTAATCTCAGTTACTCCCGCATGCCCAATAAACCTGCAAAATCCCTCAGGGCAGTAAACTGCAACAATTATAGGGTTCAACATGTTTGTTTACAATTTTTTTTTTTCCAGGATCACTGTTCTTTCCCACCTGATGCCCAATTTTAAAGCTAATTTATATATTTGTCTGTTTCCTGTTTTTGGTGGTTTTGGGAAAGAGCGTGTGTTTGGTTCTTGCTATTCTATCTTGGCTGGAATTGGAAGTCGACAGTGGTTAACTTTTTTTTTTTTTTTTTTTGAGACGGAGTCTCCCTCTGTCGCCCAGACTGGAGTGCAGTGGCCGGATCTCAGCTCACTGCAAGCTCCGCCTCCCGGGTTCACGCCATTCTCCTGCCTCAGCCTCCCGTGTAGCTGGGACTACAGGCGCCCATCAACACGCCTGGCTATTTTTTTTGTACTTTTTAGTAGAGACGGGGTTTCACCGTGTTAGCCAGCATGGTCTCGATCTCCTGACCTTGTGATCTGCCCGTCTCGGCCTCCCAAAGTGCTGGGATTACAGGCGTGAGACAGTGGTTAACTTTTAAATGTCTTCATCAGAATACAAGATTCAAATATCAGATTAAAATTAAGTTGGAAAGTAATCAACACACAAATGTGAGGACAAGGTCTGATGCAACTTTAGACCATGTTATGACTGCATTTAGCTAATTGATACTGGCAAATATGAGTATTAACATTTCTTTCTTTTTCTTTTTCCAATAGTGTTGTAGTAACTTATTACTTTAAGGTTATCAGAACTCTGGATAGTTGTTGTGGCCTATTAAATCCTTGGAGATTTAATAAGTCCCTTGGTTTATCAGTTCTGCAATGTGTTCTGGGTGAAATTCATAGAAGGCAATTAAGATCTCCTCTAGTAATTCTACAGATTTTCTACGTACTTAACACCCTGTATTAAGTTCCTGTATTAAGTTTACTTCTGTCTAAAATATATAGTTTTTAAAATGTTTGTTTCCTGTGTTAAACCCTAATTTTATAGAATATAAAATTATGTAACCAATGTGTTATATCCAGTTGATTTCTGAATTTATGGTTTTCAAATGAAGGCAGAAAATATTTAATATTGGGTTGGGAGGTGAGCATTTGACTAATATTCTCAAAGGAGAGTACTCTTGTGGTAGATGGATATATGAAAGGCACTTTTGTATATTAAAGCTAAATGGAATTTCTACTTACATTGGCGTAGTCAATTTAATTCTGTTTTTATGATCATATTACACTAAACTAATTTTCAATGTTCTTTATTAACATATATGCCATGTATTTATATAAATATATATTATATATAAAATATATAAGTATACACTGAATATATATAAGTATATAATATATAAGTATATACTTATATAATATATAAATATACACACACACACGATCCCTTCCACAGTTTGGGAGAATATGAGGGCAGTCAGTACCACGTTTTAGTGAAAAAAATTGCTCTTATCTTTTCATTTAACTTACAAACTTTTTTGAAGGAAGTTAGAAATACCTCCACCAAGAATTGAAGTCAAGGTAAAATTTTAAACCAGTAGTGTTAGGAATAATTTTGTGTAGAGCAGCCTAATTAAATATTTTAGAAAGTTATAAAATTTTTCTTACCTCATTTCACGAATGTAGCTTATTTTCTGGTTGCTGAAATTGTGCAAGACCATTGAATGGCTTTTATAACACTGGACTACTTGCGTTTTCTTTTTATATTCACTGGATACAGTATTCTATTTCTCATTTAGCATTTAACATTTTTACACTTGATTTTGTTTTTGTGTGAATCAATAAACGTTGAGCATAACATATCTATTTAATTGTGACTTGCCCTATAATTACATAGAAACTTCCTAGAATAGATTCTTGAATAAATAAGGTTATCATTTTAAAATCTCAATTTTAACATCTTCATTACTACATGTTCTCCATTATAATTTGCTTGCTATTTCAACTTCAAATACTTAATTTTTTATTTTAAAAATAGTTACTGTTTTTCTATTTTGCCTTTAGTAATGAAAAAAAAAATCCTTTCTATCACTTCACAGTTTTCTCATTCAATAATTTTAAACTATTTTTTTAAAAACTTTATTTCACATTATTAATTAATTTAAATTTGACTGGACTCTATCATTTTATTTCTATATAGTCTGTAGGAAGATATGTATTGGTATATTTATCCAAAATACTTAATAAAATACAGGCTTGCCACCCATAAAAACTGGAAGTATTTAATTGGAAAAAATAATATACATACATTTTTTTCAGACTTCTCTAACAAATTTATAGCAGTATCATTTATTATAGGTGGCATGGGAGATAACATTTTTCTAATTTTTACTTTCTTAATATTTTTTAATTGTCAGTTCAAATGTTTTTAAAAGTAGAAATTTAGTGACAATGAGATACCACTACACAGCTATGAGAATGTCTAAATCCAGAATACTGACTCCATCAAATGCTGGTGGGAGTGTGGAGAAGCAGGAAATTTCGTTCATTGCTGGTAGGAATGAAAACGTATAGCCATGTTGGAAAACTGTTTTTCAGTTTCTTACAAAACTAAATATATTGTTACCATGTTGTCCAGTAATCAAACTCCTTAATATTTTCCCAAACAAGTTAAAATTTTTTGTCCATACAAAAACCTGCATATGGATGTTTACAGCAGCTGTATTCTTAATTGCCAAAATTTGTAAGCAACCAATATGTCCTTGAATGAATAACTAAACTGTGATACATCCAATGGAATATTATTCAACTCTAAAAAGAAATGAACTATCAAGTGAGGAAAAGATATAGAAATAACTTAAATGCATTTTACTAAGTAAAATAAGCAGATCTGAAAAGTTCTATACTGTAGGATTTTAACCATGTGACACTCTGGAAAAGGCAAAACTTTGTAAACAGTAAAAAGATCAGGCTGGGTGCGGTGACTCACACCTGTGATTCCAGCACTTTGGGAGGCCGAGGTAGGCGGATCACGAGGCCAGGATATCAAGACCATCCTGGCTAACACGGTGAAACCCCATCTCTACTAAAAATATAAAAAATTTAGCCAGCTGTGGTGGCACGTGCCTGTAGTCCCAGCTATTCTGAAAGCTGAGGCAGGAGAATTGCTTGAACCCAGGAGGCAGAGGTTGCAGTCAGCTGAGATTGTGCCATTGCACTCTACGCTGAGCAACAGAGGGAGACTGTCTCAAAAAAAAATAATAATAAAAAAAAATAAAGATCAGTGGTTGCTAGTGGTTGGGGAAAGAAGGTTGAATACACAGCGCACAGAGTATTTATTATACTATGTGGCAATGAAAATACTCTATATGATAATAGACATTATAGATAAAACACATACATTTGTCCAAAACCACGACATATACAACTCTGAGTTAACCCTAATGTAAACCAGAGACTTTGGGCGATAGAATGTGCCATTGTAGAATCACCAATTGTAACAAAAGTACCACTCTGGTGGAAGATGTGGCTAATGGGAGAGGCTATGCGGGTGGGAGAGTAGCAGTTATATGAGTATTGTACCTTCACCTAAGAACTTGTCAGTTATAGACATAAATATATTGCTTTGAAAAATTATTTAAAAATTACACAATTTAATAGCGTCATAGAATTTGAAAAAGATAGAAATGACTATGATACAATAACATTTGAAAATAATATTAAAATAAAATTTTAAGCCAATTTCTATCACATATGGAGAAACAAATTCTGTAAAGACATTGTTGGCAAGCTGAATATAGCAATGTAAAAAATGATAATGCCTTATGGTGAAGTCATAAAATTATCAGGAATAAACATTAGTTTTAACATTAGAAAATATCAGTTGACTTAACATTAGTTAACCTCTCAGTGTGATTCACTGATTAACAGATTAAAAGAGAAACAAATCACTTTAATTATGTAAACAGAAACTTATATCTTTATAGATTTAGATAAACTATTTGAAAATATTCAATATCCAGTCACGATAAATAAAACTTCTTAACAATACTAAAAATCATAGAAAAGTTTAACATAAAAAGGTTAATTGTATTAAATATTTACAGAAAGTAATTAATTGTGCAATAATAAAAACCTACACTTTGATATTAAGAACAATTGAGAATGGTTGCTATTATTAAAGTTCATCTCTACATTATATTGGAGATTCTGTTCATTGTAATGAGAAAAGTAAATAAATAAGAATAAAGTAAAACACCAAAAATTGACAAAAAATAAGTTTTCATAGACAGTATTAGAGTGTATGTAGACATAAACAAAATGCCTATATTAATATCTAATGATTAAGAAATTAAAATTGAAATTTAACTGAATAATGTATCAATTTTTTGATTGAAGAAGTAAAGAAAAAAATCTAAATATTTCTATATTTCAAAAGGAAATAATCAAAAATAAAATGTAAATGAAAATATTTTTAAAAGCAAAATTTTGTAGTAACTAGATCTAAATATAATGTAACATGTCTAAAACCTTTATGGAGAAAATAATAGAAGTTTAATTAGAACTTAAAGAGACTAAAGAGAAAACCACAACAGATTTATGGAGTAGGAAAACAATTATAAAGCTAGCAAATCTTTCCAAAGTGATCTAAGAGGTCAAAGCACTCACAATCAAATTCCCATTAAATTGACCTATAGATTTAAAATACTCACATTGAAAGTTCTAGTAGACTTCAGCCAGGCGCGGTGTCTCACGTCTGTAATCCCAGCACTTTAGGAGGCTGAGGCAGGTGGATCGCTGGAGGTCAGGAACTTGAGACCAGCCTGGACAACGTAGTGAAAACCCGTCTCCACTAAAAATACAAAAAATTAGCTGAGCGTGGTGGCCGAGGCCTGTAATCCCAGCTACTCAGGAGGCTGAGGCAGGAGAATCACTTGAACCCAGGAGGCGGAGGTTGCAATAAGCCGAGATCACCCCATTGTACTCAAGCCTGGGTAACAAGAGTGAAACTGCTTCTCAAAAAAAAAAAAAAAAAAAAAAAAAAAGGTTCTAGTAGAGTTTTGGAACATGAATATTTAGCAAAACTTATTTTAAACTGTGTATATATGGGCAAATTGCCAAGAATAGAAGATTATTATGTCCTATCATATAATTATGTTCTATAATATTATAACATTATTTCCTATCATATATTAAGGTTTTAAATAATTTTCAGAACATTGAGATCGTAAATACTAGTACAAAGGTGACTACACTGACAAAGGCAATTAAGAAAGTGTAGTTATTACACCTGGTCAGATAACTGAAATTGTTCGTAAAATTTCACAGAATACTCTCACATAAGGCTTTAAGAAAGGTAAAGGATATAGTAGAGCAGGAGAATGTCCAGGCAAACATCAGAGAGGACCAATAGAAGCGATCTCATATTCTCAGTAGTGCAGGCTGTGCAAGATACATAAATCAAAGAAAACTACCGATCTTGTCCCAAGAGAAATCTTTCATAGAATTCTAGTTGGAAAGAAAAATGGGCTGCATGACCAGGTTGAAAGTAGATATCAAGATAATACAAATGACACTAGGTGTACAACATCAATCAGTACATTTTCTATAAACAATGCTGATAAACCAATACAGGTTTTGCTTTTGTCTGTCTTGGAAAATAGAATGGAATTATATTAGGCATCATGTAATACTTTTCATTCAATTTTAGACAGTTTTGATTACTGGTACATCTCAAGAATCTGAAATTGTTTTTAACACAAAATAATCAATAAATAATTGTTAAAATAATTCACACAACTGAAGTGAGAATCTGTTGTGTTTCAAGCACCAAGCAACATATTTTAAAGCAAACTATCTTTCCAGTCAACCTTATATGTTAAAAAAACCTCTCTGAGAATTTAAAATATGCCCACACTTTTAAATTTGGCATTACAGTTCAGGCCAGTTTACATTACAGCAGAATTTATATTGTTAAACAAATGTGGTAAAGAAAGAAAAAAACAATTTTCTTCTGGACATAACAACTTTACTATTTCAATAATATTTTATTCTCATATAATTTGGTTTATTGTACATAGCAATGATTAAATGAAGAAATAACATGGAATTAGCTCTTTTATTTCTTGGTAATTTTTTAGTTTAATGGCAGATTATTTTGGAGATAAGGAACTTTTTTATTATTTTATCCTTATAAACACATTGTAATTTTTAAAATTGTTTTAATGATTGCATTAATTCTATATTAATATTATTACATTTGGTCACATTATTTCTCTGTATTTCTACAGCTCTTAATTATAATAGTTTCCAAAAATGTATGTTTATTTTGTTTATACTTTTAAGTATTATTGTGTCTGGAATTTGTTCATTCCGGTGGGTTCTTGGTCTCTCTGACTTCAAGAATGAAGCTGCGGACGCTCGTGGTGAGTTTTACAATTCTTAAAGATGGTGTGTTCAGAGTTTGTTCCTTCAGATGTTCAGATGTGTCCAGAGTTTGTTCCTCCCAGTGGGTTCGTGGTCTCACTGACTTCATAAGTGAAGGGCAGACCTTGGCAATGAGTGTTACAACTCATAAAGTTAGCGCCCAAACAGAGTGAGCAGCAGCAAGATTTATTGTGAAGAGTGAAAGAACAAAGTTACCACAATGTGGAATGGGACCCCAGTGGGGTGCCACTGCTGGCTACATGGCCAGCTTTTATTCCTTTATTTGGCCCGGACCACATCCTGCTTATTGGTTCATTTTACAGAGCGCTGATGGGTCCATTTTACAGAGTGCTGATTCGTGCGTTTTTACAGAGTGCTGATTGGTGCATTTACAAACATTTAACTAGATGCAGAGAGCCGATTGCTGCATTTTTACAGAATGCTGATTGATGTGTTTACAAACCTTTAGCTAGACACAGAGTGCTAATTGGTGCATTTTTACGGAGTGATGATTGGTGCGTTTACAAACTTTTAGCTTTAGCTAGACATAGAGTGCTGATTGGCGCATTTACAATCCTTTAGCTAGACAGAAAAGTTCTCCAAGTCCCCACCTGAAGGAGAAGCCCAGCTGGCTTCGCCTCTCATCATTTTTGTAATTATTAACATTCATGAAAAGAAATATTTGCCCACATTAACTGTACACATATATATCAAATAAAATTATTTATTATACATATAAATAAAGTGATAATGGATAGATAGAAGATGGCTATTGCAGTAATTTTAGTTTTCAAACAATTTTCCTTTTATGTAGACCTCTAGGCAAATTTATAGATTTTAAATTACTTTGTGTAATCATAGAACAAAGGTTAATAAAATACATTATGGCACTTAATGGAGAACATTCAAAGTAGTAATTAACATTATATATAGCTGTTATTATATATGTATGTATATATGTATAATTGTATACATTTTGGTCATTGAATTTAATCATTGTATTTTGTTTTGTGTTGTTTTCAATTAGTTCTTGGCTTATATTTTATTGAACATCATGATTCTTATAAAATTTAACCTTCTAATAAGTTCAGTAACTAATAATTTTTATCAACATTCATAATTATTGTTACATTACATCTCTGAGATTTATAAGGAAATGATGTGTCTGAATTAATCTCTTATATGACAGTTCAAATGAATCATGTCTAGTGTTTCTTAAAGTAGGTGTAATATGGAAGAATCATGAATTATGTTCAAGATTACTATGATTTTTAAAAATAATTTCAACTTTTATTTTAGATTCATAGGATACCTGTGTTACATGGGTACATTGAATGTTGCTGAGGTTTCAAGTACAGATGATCCCTTTACCCAGGTACTCAGCATATTACCAAATAGTTTTTCAACACTTTTTCCCCTTGTTTCCTACCTCCTCTAGTAGTCCCAGTGTATATTGTTGACATCTTTATGTCCATGAGTACCCATTGTTTAGCTCTCAGTTATAAATGAGAACATCTGGTATTTGATTTTTTATTCTTGCGTTCATTCATGTAGGATAATGGCCTCCAGTTGTATCTACTTTGCTGCAAAAAACATTATTTCATTCTTATTTCGTGGTGTATATATTCCACATTGTTTTCTATTCAATCCACTGTTGATGGGCACCTAGGTTGACTCCATGTCTTTGCTACTGTGACTAGCACTGTAATGAACACATGAGTGAACGGGACTTTTTTGCTATATATATATATATATTTTCCTTTGGATATACATCCAGTAATGAGATTGCCAGGCCAAATGATTAGTTCTGTTTTTAGTTCTTTGAGAAATCTCCAAACATTTTTCCACATTGACTGAACCACTTTAATTCCCACCAACAGAGTGTATGCCTTCCTTTTAATTTGCAATCTTACTATAATCTGCTATTTTTCGATTTTTTTATAGTAGCCATTCTGACTGATGTGAGATGGTATCTCATGGTGATTTTGATTTGCATTTCCCTTATTGTCAGTGATGACGAACTTTTTCTCGTATATTTCTTGGCCACTTGTATGACTTCTTTTGAGAGGTGTCTGTTCATGTTTTTGGCACATTTTTTAATAAGGCTGTTTGTTTTATGCTTGATGATTTGTTTTATTCCCTTATACGTTCTGAATATTCAATCTTTGGCAGATACATAGTTTGTAAATATTTTCTCCCATTCTTTAGGTCGTCTGTTTACTTTGCTGATAGTTTCGTTTGGAATGCAGAGTTCTTTAGTTTGATTTGGTACAAATTTCCTTGCCAATTTTTTATAATGTGGTTGTCAATTTTTGTTTATGTTGCAATTCCTTTTGGGGACCTGGCCATAAATTCTTTTCCAAAACTAATTGTGACAAGGATATTTCCTAGATTTCCTTGTAGGGCTTTTATAGTTGGAGGTCTTACATTTAAGTTTTTATTTCATCTCAAGTTAATTTTTGTATAGAGTGAAAGGAAAGGGTCCAGTTTCAATCTTCTGCATAAGGTTAATCAGTTATTCCAGGATCATTTATTGAATAGGAAGTCCTTTACCATTGTTTGTATTTGTTGACTTTGCCAAAGATCAAATGACTGGAGGTGTGCAGCTTTATTTCTGGGTTCTCTAGCCTGTTCCAATTGTCTGTGTATATGTTTTTGTGCTAGTACCATGTTCTCTGGTTACTGTAAACAATATATATATTGTTTGAAGTTGGGCAATGTGATGCCCACAGCTTTGTTCTTTATATTTAGTATTGCTTACCTATTTGGGCAATTTTTTGGTTACATACGAATTTTAGAATAGGTTTTCTAGTCAATAATTCTGTGAAAAATGACATTGGTGATTTGATAAGAATATAATTGAATACCTAAATAGTTTTGGGAAGTATGGCCATTTTAGTGATATTGATTCTTCTAATCCATGAGACAAGATGTTTTTCCATTTATTTTTGTCATTTCTGATTTATTTCAGTAGTGTTTTGCAATTCTCCTTGTAGAGACCTTTTACCTCTTCGGTTAGCTGTATTCCTAGTTATTTTATTTTTCTGTGTGTGCCTATTGTGAATGAAATGATGCTCCTGATTTGGTTCTCAGCTGGAACGTTATTGGTGTATAGAAATGCTGCTAATTTTTGTATACTGATTTTGGATCCTGAAACTTTGCTGAAGTTGTTTTTCAATTATAGGAGCATTTTGTGGTATTCTTTACAATTTTGTGGGCATAGAATTACATCTTCAGCAAACCAATAGTTTGACTACTTTTCCTGGATTATTTTTATTTAATTCTCTTGCCTGATTGCTCTGGCTAGGACTTCCATTAATATGTTGAATAGGAGTGTGAATCCTTGTCTTGTCCCAGTTTTCAAGGGGAATACTTTCAACATTTTTTCTGTTCAGTATGATGGTAGATGTGTTTTTGTTATAGAGGGCTCTTTTTATTTTGAAGCATGTCCTTTGAGTGCCAAGTATGTTGAAGATTTTTATTATAATGGGTTATCAGATTTAATTGAAGGTTTTTTCTGAGTCTATTGAGATGATCATATGGTTTTCATTTTTATTTTTTACATGGTGAATCGCATGTATCAATTTGTGTATGTTGTACTAAACTTACATCCCCCGAATAAACCCTATTTGATCCCTTGACCATGGTGAATTAACTTATTGTTGTGCTACTAGATTCAGGTTACTTTTTTCTGAGGATTTTTATGTCTATGTGCATCAGGGGTATTGGTCTGAAGTTTTCTATTTTTGATGTTTCTCTGCCGATTTTAGTATCAGTCTGATGCTGGCATTATAGAACGGATTAGGTAGAAGACCCTCCTTCTCCGTTTTTGGAATAATTCAGCAAGGTTGTTACTAACTGTTCCTTATACGTCTGGTAGAATTTGGGTATGAATCTATTGCTCCTGGGCTTTTTATCATTAGTATTTCTAAATTTTGTTTTATTTGTATTACTTATTCAAATTCACAACATGTTATTGGTACGTTCAGGTTTTTACTTTCTTCTTCGTTTAATATTGGAAGGTTGTGATTTTCCAGGAATTTATTAATTTTCTCTAGATTTTATAATGTATGTGCATAAAGGTGATTTCATGATAATCTTTGAGGATCTTTTTTGTTTCTGTGGGATAAGTTGTAATGTCATCTTTATCATTTCTGATTATACTTATTTTGATCTACTTATTCTTCTTTCTTTTTTTTTTTTTTTTTTTTGAGGCGGAGTCTCGCTCTGCCGCCCAGGCTGGAGTGCAGTGGCCGGATCTCAGCTCACTGCAAGCTCCGCCTCCCGGGTTCACGCCATTCTCCTGCCTCAGCCTCCCGAGTAGTTGGGACTACAGGCGCCCGCCACCGCGCCCGGCTAGTTTTTTGTATTTTTTTAGTAGAGACGGGGTTTCACCGTGTTAGCCAGGATGGTCTCGATCTCCTGACCTCGTGATCCGCCCCTCTCGGCCTCCCAAAGTGCTGGGATTACAGGCTTGAGCCACCGCGCCCGGCCTATTCTTCTTTCTTAATCCAGCTAATGATTTATCAATTTTTTTTACTTTTTGAAGAACCCATTTTTGGTTTCATTGATCTTTTGAATTTATTTTTGAATTTCAATTTTGTTCAGTTCTTCTCTGATTTCAGTTATTTCTTTTCTTCTGCTAACTTTGGGGTTTGTTTGTTCTTTTATTCCCTAGTCCTTATATATGTGTTTTTAGATTGTTAATTTAAAATATATCTAACTTCATGATGAAGGCATTCAGTGCTATAAGTTTTACTCTTAACACTGCCATAGCTGCATCCAAAGTATTTTGGTAAATTGTGTCTATATTTTCGCTAATTACAAAGAATGTTTTATTTCTGTCTTAATTTCTTTTTTTCACCTGAGTTATTCAAGAACAAGTTGTTTAATTTCCATGTATTTTATAGTGTTCAGAGATCTTCCTGATATTGATTTCTATTTTTATTACACTATTATTCAAGACTGTGCTTGGCATGATTTATTTTTTTGCATTTTTCAGTCTTGCTTTATAACTGACTGTGTGATCAATCTTAGAATATGTTCTATGTGCAGATGAAAAGAAAGTATATTCTGTGGTTGTTTGCTGGAGTATTCTTTATCTGTCTATTAGGTCCAATTGGTTGATTCAAATTTGTGTCCAGATTTTCTGTTAGTTTTCTGCCTCTATGATCTGTCCTAAGCTGTCCGTGGAGTGTTGAAGTATCACACAACTATTGCGTGGCTAATTCTTTTCCTAGCTCAATTTTTTTTTTTCATGAATCTGGGTGCTCAAATACTGTGTGGGTATATAGTTAGAATGGTTACCTATTCTTGTTAAAATGAACCTTTTATCATGTAATGTCCTTCTTGACTATTACTTATTTCAAGTCTGTTTTATCTGCTGTAATAATTGTGATTCCTGCTCTTTTTTTGTTTTTCCTTTCCATGGTAGCTCTTTCTCCATTTCTTTACTTTTATCCTGTGGGTGTCATTACATGTGAGACAGATCTCTTGAAGTCATCAGAGAGGATCTTTACTTTTTATCCAGCTTGACACTTTATGCTTTTAAGGGGGTGTTTAGGCCATTTACATTCAGGGTTAGCATTGATATGTGAGATTTTGATCCTATCAATGTGTTGTGAGCTGGGTGTTTTGTAGACTTTTCCAAAAAAAAAAAAAGAAAAAAAAGAAAAAAAGGCAACTAACCACAACAATAATACACCTGACAATACCAATTGCTGATGAGGGCATGAAACAATGGAAACATATATTCATTGCTGATGGATAAATGAAATGCAACAACCAGCGTATAAAGTAGTTAGACAGTTTCTTCTAACATTAAATGTACACTTACCATGTAATTCTACATTTCTAAGTGTTAGGTAAGGGAATTTTTCATTTCAAAATATTTTTAAAAAATTTTACACAGATTTTTGTCAATTTTATTCATCATAACTCAGAACTAGAAGCAACTGTCCTTCAGCAGATTAATAGAAACATAATCTGTTGTGTGTTTATGCAATGAAATATTATTCAGTAATTAAAAAATAGAGCTTAGTTTTAAAGCAATGTGGATGGTGTATTAATCCATTCTCACTTGCTATAAAGACCTATCTGAGACTGGGTATTAAAGAATTCACTCACAGTTATACAGGGTTAACAGAAAGCATGACTGGGAAGCTTCAGGAAACTTACAATCATGGTGGAAGGCAAAGGGGAAGCAAGCACCTTCTTCACATGGTAGCAGGAGAGAGAGAAAAGAGCAAGAGGGGAAGTGTCTCACACTTATAAACCATGAGATCTTGTGAGAACTCATTCACTATCATGAGAACAGCATAGGGGAAATCTACCCCTGTGGTCAACTGCCTCCCACCAGGTCCCTTCCCCAACATTGGGAATTCCAATTTAACATCAGATTTGGGTGGGGACACAGAACCAAACCATATCAGATGGTTTTTAACCATATTCTGCTAAGTGAAGAATCTGGGTATATATGGCTATGTTACTTTAAACTCTTTTTATTCTTTTTTAGAGGAGGAAAAAAAAGGGAATGCAAAGCTAGCTATTGATTGCCATGGACTGGGTTAGTGGAACAGTATTGACTAAATACAAGAAGTACAGAGAATTTCTTGGTTAATGGTACTGTTCTACATTGACACTGGCAGTGGGTACATTACTTTATGTCTTTCCCAAATTTATAGAAATGTTAACCACAAAGGATGTAGTTTACTTTTGAAAAACAAAAGATGTTAGGGGAATAAGATTTACAACAGAGTGTGATAAATGTTTTTAACCGCATTATGAATGTATGACGTATAACCTCAATTAAAGAGATGGAGCAAAAACAAAAAGAGCTGACACAAAAATTCTGAAAATTTTATTTTGACTGAGTAATATAAGCCTGCAGACACAGAAGAACTGTACACAATACCCAACCCTAGTAATAAATTTTTTTCCCACATCGTTGGCAATTCTGTAATCACCATACTTTTATACTATAGTTACATATATGACTAAATATATTTTTAAAAATGGCATCCAAGTTTTTCACTTCAGCGAAAGATGCTGCAAATAAATAATGGAAAAAGGTTAGAATGAACCCTGTGCTGCTGTGTTTGTCAACAGTTCTATGAATAAATATGTATATGCATGTATCTGTGTATATACCTCCTATCTACATATTATATGTACATGAAGAATGAATAAAACACCTTTATAAAAGATTCCTAGTAAATACACATAGAATAAATAAGGTAATAAAAAAATCACCTTTAGAACACTAAAATAGTAATTGTTGCATGCAAGATCTATCAGTAAATGTTAAAATTTGTAGCAGAAACTTTAAAGGGAAATGAGTTATTCACATAGAATCAAAGTATTCTGCAAAGTATTTATTAATTACTCTGAGGAGTTTTATATACATAATCAATAGTTTATACTCCTACCCTTCCGGTAAGTAGAGCCTTATTTCACATGCTTTGAATTTGGGTTGGGCTTGGTGATCTGCCCCCAAAGCATAGAATATGAAAAGGAAAAATTAGTAACTTTACAATGACAAAATGCAGTATGTGCAACTATAATTACAGAAGCAAGATTTACATCATGAGTAGTAATTTTCATTGATATAATGTGCTTTCAAACATAACGAGACAAGTAGAATATTTCATGTCTGTGTTACTCATCTCCAAAACTCGTAACTCCAGTCTATATAATATGTACTGCAGAATTTCAAGGTCGTTAAATATAAAGAAACAGCAAAAAGTTGTCCCAGAATGAATGACCTTTAGACGCTATGTGCTATCATGCATTGGATCTTTAAACAGAGAAAAAAGAAAGTTACTAGTAAATCCGATGACATTAAAATAAAATCTATAGTTTATTTAATTGTATTATACTCATGTTGCTATTTTTTTTATTTTGATAAATATAGAAGCATTGGTATGTAAGATGCTAGCCTCAAGAGATACTGGGTTTTGGTACATGGGAGCCTTCTGGACTATCTTTTCATCTTTCTTCTAAATTTAAAGTTATTTCAAAAATAAAATTTAATAAAAAGTTTAAGCTTTTATTACATGCCAGGCACTATTCTAGGTCCAAAGTAAAATAGACATGACCCCTGACATATTCTGAGAAAAAGCACTGAAACAAACATTTTTAAAGTCTATGATAAATACGGTAATATATTTATCGTTTAGTAGCAATTGAATAATTTTGAATTTTCCCTGGGAAAGAAAGGTATTTCTATAGAAAAATTAGTATATTAAAGAAAAATGGAAAATATTCTGTATAGATCAAGCCATGCTATGACTGCAAAAATACTGGTAATTGATGAATACAATGCTTTTTTTTTTTTTTTTTTTTTTTTTTGAGACAAAATTTCTTTTGTTGCCCAGGCTGGAATGCAATAGTGCCGTATCGGCTCACTGCAACCTCCGTTTCCCTGGTTAAAGTGATTGTCCTGCCTCAGCCTCCTGGGTAGCTGGGATTACAGGCATGCGCCGCCACACCCAGCTAACTTTTTATTTTTAGTAGAGATGGGGTTTCTCCATGTTGGTCAGTCTGGTCTTGAACTCCTGACCTCAGGTGATCCACCCACCTCGGCCTCCCAAAGTGCTGGGATTACAGGCATGAGCCACCACACCCAGCCGAACACAATGCTTTCATTGTCAATTTTTTTAACATACTGCGATTAAAAGGAGACATGTAAGAAATGGTCTCCTTTGATAAGCAAACATATCTGGACATTCAATATAGGAATATCTTATAAGGAATTAGAGACTTCCGAAAAATACTGCTTAAGGGTAGGGAAAATGGAAAAGCCTAAATTTGACTTAACAAATAGCTTAGAAGGATCAGAGTGGATAAATAATCTAAAAGATGGGAATTTATTACTCCAGCATCTTCTCATTTTAGAGTCCAAAGATTGAGGAACCATTACACAAAGCAAGCACAAATTAAAGACATTTCAATGATCTCTCATAAAGGCATATCGAAAATTTAGAAACAACACCTTGTTTCCTATTTGCTAGACTATATGAGTGAATAGTGATTACTGAGATGACTTGTAGAATATATGTGTTCATGAAACTCAGAGTAATGAGCAGCAAACTAGACAGATAATCTTTTAGAAGAGAGAAAAATGAAAATAAAGACTTTTCCTTGGTGCTTAAGTGTCCTGATGTCTTACACTAAGCAATGAAATCTGTAGCAATAAAAGCAGGATCTCTACATTGAAAGCCAAAGCAGGAGAAAAAATAAAAAAATATTATATGCCAACTGAAAGTAGAACTTGTGGAACTCTTATGAAACAAATCCTGAGGATAGCATGAATATCACTGGAAAAAATTTGAGGAGCCACAAATTTCTGTAAACTGATTCATGATGGTACTAGAAATGCACTGGTAGTCTTCAGTAATATAATTATAAATATCCATTTAGTCATAGATGAACATGATTTGATCTAAATTTTCCTGTGCTGAAAGGAACCCAAATAAGTAAAATTTCACAAACTTTAGTATTTATATATGAAACCCACATCTAGTGACAAACAAATGAGAATTTTTGTGGATTAAGTATTATTAGTTAATAATAAGAGTATTCATTTAAATTGACCTGTTACTTTTTGTCTCTTCTATTTTCCCTATGAAACATGATTAAATAACATTCTACTTTCTTCTAATTGTTTTACACATTTCTGACATTATGATCAGTAGAGAACAACCCATTTATCCATCTATCACTAAAGCCACACAGCAACTAGAATGTGAACTTTTTATTTTTAGTTCACTAAAGAAGGAGAAATAAAAAATGTACAAGCCACTCAATGATATCATTAGGAGTCACTAAACACCAAATTGCAAATCAAGCTGTTCTTTGTTATTTTTTGTTTTCTATGGTTTTGTTACTATTTATAAGTGTATATAGAAAAAGAAACAAAAGTACAAGAACTGCATTATAATAAAAAAATTCTAAAATGACTCTTCAGAACACTTATATTTTTCAAACATAATTTTAATTGTTCCATAGTCTTTAGTTATTTATCCTTGAATGGTTTTAGAGCCAAAAAGTAAGAAAGTATTTAGTGGCTAGGGATGGAAGTGGCTCTTCAGTATTGTAAAATAAGAGTTCTGCTTAGGAAGAATTAATCTACATGCAATTTGAATACATTATCAGTTTTAAAGTGTATTACTAGTGTTAACACTGTGCCCAGGTTATTTTATTGTTCAAGAGCTTTGGATAATATCAGTAAATCGCAAAGAGGGGAAACATTAAAGCACCATAGTAACCTTCACATATTCTGTTTTCGATATTCTGCCAACATGGAAATAGTTTATTGCAAACACTTTCATTATATGTTAGTGATTGCCATTCGTATACAAGTAAAGACATCTTAGACCGTTCAAGTATCTGAACATGCACATGATGCTTTATATATAAATTCATCAAGTTCATATCTGTACCCCCACAACACATATCTATAAGCATTTATCTTCATATATAATACAATAAAACAAAAAATAATTTGGGAAAACACCAATTTCCTTTATTGGTTAGTAAAAATTTTTTTTTTATCCAAATGAAATCTCTTATAAAATAGATTTTTAAAAGCTTTGTTCTGGTGGAATCTGAAATGTAGTATCTAAAGCACCCACCATGTAACTTAACTATCACACTGTGATGTGTTCCTGAAGCGCAGTGTCGAAACTCTTCAGAAAAAAATTAAAAACCATGCCTCTATTGAAATTGTGTGGAAGATTTGGATCTACGTCCCCAGAATATCATTAAGTCTGAGTATCAATCAGCAATCAGGTAAAAGAGATAGAAGAATAGGGAGATGAGAATTAGTAGCCCTAAAAATATTAGAAAGGAGGATGAATGGTTAGTTTAAAAATATTCAAGTGTTAATTTTTGATGTGTTAGACTGGGAAAGCACAAAGATTAATTAAATAAAAATTATATTTATTTCTGGTAATCACAACTTAATGGACATTTAAACATCTTGGAACCTATTCAAGAAGCAATTAAGGTGGAGAAGAGTTATAAAACGAAGCCATATAAGGAAGTTTGGTGGAAATTAGCCTGGAGAAGAAAAAAAAAATCAGGAAATAAAATGTGTTTCCAATTATTTGAAAAGCATTCCCTTGGAAGGGAACTTGCTTAGCATTTTTTCAGCAAGTATCTATTGAATATGTACTATGATCCATGTTAGATGCTGTGAATACAACTTGGAGGCAACCAGACATGGTTTTGGCCTCAATGGAGCTTATCAGAGGGAAACAGACAAGCTATTAATTTGAAGCATAAATTATTAAATTTGGGATATGTGTTAGGAATAAAATAAAAGACTAGTTATAAAGGATACCAGGAGGACAGTCAATAGATCAGGTGGTATTTGAAGAAAGTGCTATGTAAAATATGCATCCATAAGGATTGAATTGGGAACCAACTAGGAAATGTCAGAGAGATTGTTCTTTTCAGCAAAGATCAGTGTTCTCCAAAGACACAGCAGGTTGCCTCAGAATATAATGATGCTGAGTCATTAAATAATTTAAATATAGATTGAATAAAAATGGAGAATAACAAAAAGTCCATACAAGTGTTAAAGAATAAGAACTTTAAGTAACAAAATGGCCTGCAGTCCTGAATATCTCCTCTTTATAAGTAAAAATATCAAATCAAAGTTGAAAACAATCTTTTTAGAGTGTCAACATAAAATTTTAGTTACAGTTTTAAAATAATTAAGTATCTTTCAGTCACAAATCTAACGAAGTTTAACATTTTGTGATTGGCTTTTTTACTTAGCATAATTTCCTTGAATTTAATCCAATTGTAGTGTATATAATTATTTGTGTTGAGTAGTGTTCTGTGGTATGGAGGTACTACCATTTACCTGTTGAAGAACATCCAGTTTTTGGCTGTTGTGTGTAATGCTACTATGAACATTTGCATACAGATTTTTGTACAGACATGAGTTTTCATGTTTCTGTGATAAATACCCAATAGTGTAATTGCTAGGTTACACAATAGTTGCATGCTTGATTTTATAAGAAATTGCCTGCTTTCCAGAGTGGCTATATCATATTACATTCTCATCACTAATATATGAATGAGCTCCATCAGTAACGTATGAGTGACCTAGATTCCTGGCATTCTTGTCAGCATTTGATATTTATGGTATTTTTTATTTTAGCCATTCTGACAGATGTGCAGAGATTTTTTTGTGTGTCTCTTTTGAAAACAATTTATTTTGTGGGAACATACTCAATATTGAGATAATCTGAGTCACTCAATGTGTGATGTATATACTGATGGCTCCACACCAAAATACACTATCTCTGACTTTTATCCAAGTTTATTCCAAGACCAAATGCACAATTATTAAAAAGATATCAACAACTAGATGTCTCCAGGCACTGCAAATCTAAACTCTTTTAAATAGTCCCTTCTTCATTGCATGCATATGTGCACATACACAGACATATATGCACACACACACATATGCACACACATACACATATGAGAGAGAAACATTATTTTGCTTTATTTCGTTTCCAGGGATCACCATCAACTCAGTCTTTCAAACTGAAATTCTGGTAATCATTTTAGGTTCTTACATCTTCTTTCCTCCCCACCATTCTCATGCACAGATATGCACACAAACATATTAAACAAAAGCTATTAAGATATATTAACATTAACTAATGTACTCAATATCTCTTATATAAATTTCCATTACTTATAAAGGAAACTAATCACAATGTTTTATTGATACATAATATTTGTACATATTTCTGGAGTGTATGTAATATTTTGTACATGTATACAATGTGCAATGATCAAGTCAGGGTCAAGTATACATCATCTCCAGTATTTATGACTGACTTCTTTGTGTTGGAAACATCCCAAGGCCATTATTACTGCAATTTTGAAATATAAAATACATTGTATTTAACTACAATCACCATACTTTGCAGTCAAACATTATAACTTACGCTTTCTAACTGTATGTTTGTATCGATAACCAACCTCTGTTTTTGTCTGCACTCACTCACCCTTCCTAGCCTGTGATGTCTATCATTCTACCCTCTACCTCTATGAGATCAACTTTTTTAGCTCCTGCATGTGAGGGCTTATTTTACTTAGAATGATGTCTTCTAGCTTCATCTGTGTTGTAACAAATGACATGGTTTCATTATTTGTTATGGTCAAATTGTATTCCATTGCCCGTATATACCACATTTTCTTTATCCATTCATCCTTTCATGGACACTTATGTTGATCCAATATTTTGTTGTTGTGAATAATGCTGCAATAAATATGGGGGTGAGGGAATCTTTTTGATACACTTATTGCTTTTTCTTTAACAAATACCCAGTAGCAGGACTGCTGGTTTGTATGTCTGTTTTAATTTTACTTTTTTGAAAAATCATCATACTGTTTTCAGTAGTTATTATACTCATTTACATTCTTAACAACAGTATATAAAAGTTCCCTATTCCCTGCATCCTTGCCAGCATCTGTCATTTTTTGTCTTTTTAGTAATAGCTATTGTAACAGAGGTAAGGCGATATTTCACTGTGGTTTTGATTTACATTTTCTTGATGATTAGTTATGTTGATCATTTTTTTCCACATGGCTATTGGCCATTCTTCCTTTGAATTCATGAAATGGATTTTTTTTTAAATGTTGAGTTTTTTGTGTTTTTTTATATATTCTGGAAATTACTTTCTTGTCAGATAAAAAGTTTGCAAATGTTTTCTTCCATTCAGCAGGTTGTCTCTTCATTGTATTTATTATGTCCTTTCGTGTGCAGTACTTTTTAATTTTGAAATTTTGTTTAATTTGTATTTTTTTTCTATTTTTTAACTTTTATATTGCTTTGGAGGCACACAGGCAGGGGTTTCTTTTGTAGGAAAATAGCATGTCATGGGTATTTGATGTACAGATCATTCTATCATACAGGTGATAAGCATAGTACTTGATAGTTCTTTGAATTTTAAGTTTTTCCCTCGCTCCTTGGCAGTTCGATAGGAATAGGATTGAATACATAAATTTCTTGGACAACATGACCATTTTAACAAAGTTGGTTCTTTCTATCCATGAACACGGAATGTTTTTCCTGTGTTTGTGTCATCTCTGATTTCATTGAGCACTGTTTTATAATTCTTATTGTAGCGATCTTTCACCTCCATGGTTAGTGGTATTCCCAGTTATTTTATTCCTTTTTTGGCTATTGTGAATGGGATTTCATTCTTGATTTGGATCTCAGCTTGGATGTTACTGACATATAGAAATGTTACCAATTTTTGTATATTGATTTTTTATACTGAAACTTTGCTAAATTTATTAGATCAGGAAGCTCTGGGGAAGACATGAGATATTTCAGGTGTCGAATCATATTGTATTTAAAAACGGATAGTTTGACTTCCTCTCTTCTTATTGTGATGCCTTTTATATGTTTCTCGTGACTGATTGCTCTGGCCAGGACTTACAGTACTATGTTTAATAGGAGTACTGATAGAGACATTCTTGTTTTGTTCCAATTTTATTCCTTTTCTTAAATTATACTTTAAGTTCTAGGGTACATGTGCACAACGTGCAGGTTTGTTACATACATATACATGTGCTGTGTTGGTTTGCTGCACCCATTAACTCATCATTTACATTAGCTATTTCTCGTAATGCTATCCCTCCCCATTCCCCATCCCATGACATGGCCCAGTGTGTGATGTTCCCTGCTCTGTGTCCAAATGTTCTCATTATTCAATTCCCATCTGTGACTGAGAACATGCTGTTTTTGCTTTTCTGTCCTTGTGATAGTTTGCTCAGAATGATGGTTTCCAGCTTCATCCATGTCACTACAAAGGACAAGAACTCATCCTTTTTTATGGCTGCATAATATATTCCATGGTGTATTATGTATTCCATGGAACACAATTTGACCATAGTATTCCATGGTGTATATGAGCCACATTTTTCTTAATCCAGTCCATCATTGATGGACTTTTGGGTTGGTTCCAAGTCTTTGCTATTGTGAATAGTGGCACGATAAACATATGTGTGCATGTGTCTTTATAGTAGCGTGATTTATAATCCTTTGAGTATATACCAAGTAATGGGATGGCTGGGTCAAATGGTATTTCTAGTTCTAGATCCTTGAGGAATCACCACACTGTCTTCCACAATGGTTGAACTAGTTTACAGTCCCACCAACAGAGTAAAAGTGTTCTCATTTCTCCACATCCTCTCCAGCACCTGTTGTTTCCTGACTTTTTAATGATCGCCATTCTAACTAGTGTGAGATGGTATCTCATTGTGGTTTTGATTTGTATTGCTTTGATGACCAGTGATGATGAGAATTTTTTCATGTGTCTCTTGGCTGCATAAATGTCTTCTTTTGAAAAGTGTCTGCTCATATCCCTTGCCCACTTTTTGATGGGGTTGTTTGATTTTTTTCTTGTAAATTTGTTTAAGATTTTTGTAGATTCTGGATATTATCCCTTTGTCAGATAGGTAGATTGCAAAAATTTTCTCCCATTCTGCAGGTTGCATGCTCACTCTGATGGTAGTTTCTTCTGCTGTGCAGAAGCTCTTTAGTTTAATTAGATACCATCTGTCTATTTGGGCTTTTGTTGTCATTGCTTTTGGTGTTTTAGACCTGAAGTCCTTGCCCATGCCTATGTCCTGAATGCTATTGCCTAGGTTTTCTTCTAGCGATTTTATGGTTTTAGGCCTAACATTTAGGTCTTTAATCCACCTTGAATTAATTTTTATATAAGGTGTAAGGAAGGGATCCAGTTTCAGCTTTCTACATATGGTTAGTCAGTTTTCCCAGCACCATTTATTAAATAGGAAATCCTTTCTCCATTTCTTGTTTTGTCAGGTTTGTGGAAAATCAGATGGTGGTTGATGTGTGGTGTTATTTCTGAGGTCTTTATTCTGTTCCATTGGTCTATATTTCTGTTTTGGTACCAGAACCATGCTGTTTTGGTTACTGTAGCCTTGTAGTGTAGTTTGAAGTCAGGTGTGATGATGCCTCCAGCTTTGTTCTTTTTGCTTAGCATTGTCTTGGCAATGTGGGCTCTTTTTTGGTTCCATATGAACTTTAAAGTAGTTTTTTCCAATTCTGTGAAGAACGTCATTGGGAGCTTGATGGGGATGGCATTGAATCTATAAATTTTGGGGGGCAGTATGGCCATTTGCACAATATGGATTCTTGCTATCCATGAGCATGGCATGTTCTTCCATTTGTTTCTGTCCTGTTTTATTTCCTCGAGCAGTGATTTGTAGTTCTACTTGAAGAGGTCCTTCACATCCCTTGTAAGTTGGATTCCTAGGTATTTTATTTTTTTGAAGCAATTGTGAATGGGAGTTCACTCATGATTTAGCTCTCTGTTTGTCTGTCATTGGTGTATAAGAATGCTGGTGATTTTTGAACATTGATTTTGTATCCTGAGACTTTGCTGAAGATGCTTATCTGTTTAAGGAGATTTTGGGCTGAGACTACAGGGTTTTCTAAATATACAATCATGTCACCTGAAAACAGGGACAATTTGACTTCCTCTTTTCCTAATTGAATACATTTGATTTCTTTCTCTTGCCTAACTGCCCTGGCCAGAACTTCCAACACTATGTTGAATAGGAGTGATGAGAGAGGGCATCCCTGTCTTGTGTTGGTTTTCAAAGGAAATGCTTCCGGTTTTTGTCCATTCAGTATGATATTGGCTGTGGGTTTGTCATAAACAGCTCTTATTATTTTGAGATACATCCCATCAATATCTAGTTTA
Organism: Macaca fascicularis; assembly: GCF_037993035.2. Lineage (NCBI taxonomy): Eukaryota > Metazoa > Chordata > Mammalia > Primates > Cercopithecidae > Macaca > Macaca fascicularis. The sequence goes on along the minus strand of NC_088391.1, from coordinate 35,932,767 downwards.
TTGAGTTTTTAGCATGAAGAGCTGTTGAGTTTTGCTGAAGACCTTTTCTGCATCTATTGAGATAATCATGTGGTTTTTGTCTTTGGTTCTGTTTATGTGATGGATTACGTTTATTGATTTGCGTATCGGACCAGCCTTGCATCCCAGGGATGAAGCCAACTTGATCTTGGTGGGTAAGCTTTTTGATGTGCTGCTGGATTCGGTTTGCCAGTATTTTATTGAGGATTTTTGCATCAATATTCATCAGGGATATTGGTCTAAAATTCCCTTTTTTTGTTGTGTCTCTGCCAGGCTTTGGTATCAGGATGATGCTGGCCTCATAAAAAGAGTTAGAGAAGATTCCCTCTTTTTCTATTGATTGGAATAGTTTCAGAAGGAATGGTACCAACTCTTCTTTGTACTTCTGGTAGAATTCAGCTGTGAATCCATCTGGTCCTGGACTTTTTTTGGTTGGTATACTATTAATTATTGCCTCAATTTCAGAGCCTGTTATTGGTCTATTCAGGGATTCAATTTCTTCCTAGTTTAGTCTTGGGAAGGTGTATGTATCCAGGAATTTATCCATTTCTTCTAGATTTTCTAGTTTATTTGTGTAGAGGTGTTTATAGTATTCTTTGATGGTAGTTTGTATTTCTGTGGGATCGGTGGTGATATCCTCTTTATGATTTTTTATTGCATCTATTTGATTTTTCTCTCTTTTCTTCTTTATTAGTATTGCTGGTGGTCTATCAATTTTGTTGATCTTTTCAAAAAACCAGCTTCTGGATTCATTGATTTTTTGAAGGGAATTTTGTGTCTTTATCTCCTTCAGTTCTGCTCTGATCTTAGTTATTTCTTGCCCTCTACTAGCTTTTTGAATATGATTGCACTGTGGTCTGAGAGACAGTTTGTTGTGATTTCTATTCTTTTACATTTGCTGAGGAGTGCTTTACTTCCAACTATGTGGTCAGTTTTGGAATAAGGGTAATGTGGTGCTGAGAATAATGTATATTCTGTTGATTTGGGATGGAGAGTTCTGTAGATGTCTATTAGGTCTGCTTGTGCAGAGCTGAGTTCACGTCCTGGATATCTTTGTTAAACTTCTGTCTTGTTGATCTGTCTAATACTGGCAGTGGAGTGTTAACGTCTCCCATTATTATTGTGTGGGAGTCTAGGTCTCTTTTTAGGTCTCTCAGGACTTGCTTTTTGAATCTGGGTGCCTCTGTGTTGGGTGCATATATATTCAGGATAGTTAGCTCTTCTTGTTGAAGTGATTCCTTTACCATTATGTAATGGCCTTCTTTGTCTCTTTTGATCTTTCTTGGTTTAAAGTCTGTTTTATCAGAGACTAGGATTGCAACCCCTGCTTTTTTACGCTTTCCATTTGCTTGGTAGATCTTCCTCTATCCCTTTATTTTCAGCCTATATGGGTCTTTGCATGTGAGATGGGTCTCCTGAATACGGTACACTGAAGGGTCTTGACTCTTTATCCAATTTGCCAGTCTGTGATTTAGCCCATTTACATTTAAGGTTAACATTGTTATGTGTAAATTTTGTCCTGTCACTATGATGTTAGCTGGTTATTTTGCGCGTTAGTTAATGCAGTTTCTTCCCAGCATAGATAGTCTTTACAATTTGGCATGTTTTTGTAATGGCTGGTACTGGTTTTTCCATTTCATGTTTAGTGCTTCCTTCAGGAGCTCTTGTAAGGCAGGCCTGGTGGTGACAAAGTCTCTCAGCATTTGCTTGTCTGTAAAGGATTTTATTTCTCCTTCATTTATGAAGCTTATTTTGGTTGGATATGAAATTCTGGGTTGAAAATTCTTTTCTTTAAGAATGTTGAATATTGGCTCCCACTCTCTTCTGGCTTGTAGGGTTTCTGCTGAGAGATCCACTGTTAGTCTGATGGTCTTCCCTTTGTGTGTAACCCGACCTTTCTCTCTGGCTGCCCTTAGCATTTTTTCTTCATTTCTACCTTGGTGAATCCGACAATTATGTATCTTGGAGTTGCTCTTCTCGAGGAGTATCTTTGTAGCGCTCTCTGTATTTCCTGAATTTGAATGTTGGCCTGCCTTGCTAGGTTGGGGAAGTTCTCCTGGGTAATATCCTGAAGAGTGTTTTCCAGCTTGGTTCCATTCTCCTCGTCACTTTCAGGTACACCAATCAAACGTAGATTTGGTCTTTTTACATAGTCTCATATTTCTTAGAGTCTTTGTTTCTCTTACTCTTTTTTCTTCTAAACTTCTCTTCTCACTTCATTTCATTAATTTGCTCTTCAATCACTGATACCCTTTCTTCCCCTTGATTGAGTTGGCTACTGAAGCTTATGCATGCATCACGTAATTCTTGTGCCATGGTTTTCAGCTCCATCAGGTCATTTAAGGTGTTCTCTACATTGTTTATTCCAGTTAGCCATTCATCTAATCTTTTTTCAAGGTTTTCAGCTTCCTTGTGATGGGTTCAAACTCCTCCTTTAGCTCAGAGAAATTTGTTATTACTGACTTTCTGAAGACTACTTCTGTCAGCTCGTCAAAGTCATTCTCCGTGCTGCTTTGTTACATTGCTGGTAAGGAGCTAAATTATTTGGAAGAGAATGGGTGCTCTGGTTTTTAGAATTTTCAGCTTTTCTGCTCTGCTTTCTCCCCATCTTTGTGATTCATCTACCTTTGGCCTTTGATGATGGTGATCTACAGATGGGGTTTTGGTGTGGATGTCCTTTTTGTTGATGTTGATGCTATTCATTTCTGTTGTTAGTTTTCCTTCTAACAGTCATGTCCCTCAGCTGCAGGTCTGTTGGAGTTTGCTGGTGGTCCACTCCAGACCCTGTTTGCCTGGGTATCACCAGCAGAGGCTGCAGAACAGCAAATATTGCAGAACAGGAAATATTGCTGCCTGATCTTTCCTCTGTAAGCTTAGTCTCAGAGGGGCACCCAGCTGTATGAACCATCAGTCAGCCCCTACTGGGAGGAGTCTCCAAGTTAGGCTACCTGGGAGTCAGGGACCCACTTGAGGAGGCGATCTGTGCACTCTCAGAGCTCAAACAACATTCTGGGAGAACCACTGCTCTCTTCAGAGCTGTCAGACAAGGACGTTTAAGTCTGCAGAAATTTCTGCTGCCTTTTGTTCAGCTATGTCCTGCCCCCAGAGGTGGAGTCTACAGATGCAGACAGCCTTGTTAAGTTGTGATGGGCTCCATTCAGTTTGAGCTTCCTAGTGGCTTTGTTTACCTACTCAAGCTTCAGCAATGGCAGACGCCCCGCCCCCAGCCAGGCTTTCTGCCTCGCAGTTCCATCTGGGACTAGCAGTGAACTAGGCTCCATGGGCATGGGACCCACTGAGCCAGGCATGGGATATAATCTCCTGGTGTGCCATTTGCTAAGACCATTGGAAAAGCACAGTGTTTATGTAGCAGTGTCCCAATTTTCCCAGTACAGTCTGTCAGGGCTTTCCTTGGCTAGGAAAGGGAAATCCCCTGACCTCTTGTTCTTCCTGGGTGAGGAGATGCTCCGCCCTGCTTTGGCTCACCCTCTGTGGGCTGCACCCACTTTCCAACCAGTCCCAATGAAATGAACCAGTTACCTCAGTTGGAAATGCAGAAATCACCCGTCTTCTGTGTCCATCACACTGGGAACTGCAGACTGGAGCTGTTCCTATTCAGCCATCCTGAAACAGACCATTTTGTTTCAGTTTTCAAAGGGGATGCTTTCAGGTTTTTGCCCATTCAGTATGATTTTAATTGTGAATCTGATATAGATGGCTCTTATTTTGATGTGTATTCCTTTAATACCTACTTTGTTGAAGATTCTAACATAAAGAAGTGTTGAATTTTTTCAAAAGCTTGTGTAACCTCTATTGAGATAATCATGTGGTTTTTGTTTTCAGTTCTGTTTTCCTGATGAATCACATTTATTGATTTGCATATGTTGAACCAACCTTGCATTTCAGGGATAAAGCTTACTTGATTGTGGTGTATTAGCTTTTTGATATGCTGCTGGATTCTGTTTGCTGTATTTTGTTGAGGATTTTTGCATCTATGTTCATTGGGAACATCACTTTTCTTGTTGTGTCTCTGTCAGGTTTTGGTATTGAGATGATGCTTGCCTTATGGAATGCATTAAAGAAAAGTTCTTCCTCCTTAATTTTTTGGAATACTTTCAGTAGGAATGGTACTAACTCTTTATACATATGATAGAATTCAGCAATGATTTCATCTACTTCTGTTTTTTTCTGCTTGGTAAGCTTTGTATTACTGATTGAATTTTATAACTCATTTTTTGGTCAGTTCAGGTATTCAATTTCTTCCTGGTTTAATCTTGAAAGGTTGTATGTTTCCAGGAACTAATCATTTTTTTCTTGGTTTTCTAGCTTGTGTGCATAAATGTGTCCATAGTAGTCTCTGATTTATTATTATTATTATTATTATTATTATTATTATTTGGAGGTCAGTGGTAATGTCCCCATTGCAATTTCTTATGGTGTTTATTGAGATATTCTGTCTCTTTTCTTTATGAGTCTATCTAGCACTCTCCTTATCTTACTATTCCTTTAAAAAATCAAATTCTGAATTCACTGATCTTTGTATGTTTTTTGTTGTTATTGTTTGTTTGTTTTTCATCTCAATTTCCATCAGTTAAGCTCTGTTTTTGTTACTTCTTGCTTTCTGCTGGCTTTGGAGTTGGTTTGTTCTTGGTTCTCTAGCTCTTCCAGCTGTGGTGACAGATTTTTTTTTAGTTTAATGAAATTCCATTGTCTATTTTTGTTTGTTGTGTTGTGTGTGCTTTTGATGTCTTAGTCATTAAACCTTTGCTTAGACCAATGTCCTGATATTTCTTCCATTTTTTGGCTAGTAAGTTTATGGTTGTAGGTTTTATGCTTAAGTATTTAATCCACTCTCAATTGATTTTTTGTACATAGTATATGATAGGGGCCCAATTTCATTTCTCTGCATATGAATATTGAATTGTCTCAGAAGCATTTATTGAAGATACTTTACTTACCTTCCCCAGTGTATGGTCTTGGTGCCTTTGTTAAAAATCAGGTGGCTATAAATATTTGAATTTAGTGTTCTGTTCTCTATTCTGTTGCATTAGTCTATGTATCTGGTTTCATACCAATACCATGTTGTTGATTACTATAATCTTATAAAATATTTTGATGTCAATGAGTGTAATGCCTCCAGGTTTGTTCATCTTACTTGAGATTATTTTGACTATTTGGGCTGCTTTTGTCTCTTACAGATTTTAGAATATTTTTTCCTATTCTGGTAAAATAAATGACATTGGTATTTTGATAGGGATTACATTAAATTTGTAAATTGCTTTGGGCAGGATGATCATCTTAACACTATTAATTCTTCCAACCCATGAGCATAGGATATCTTTCCATTTGTTATTGTATTCTTCAATTTATTTTATAGTTTTTTTTTTTAATAGTTTATCTTGTAGAGGTATTGCACCTCCTTGGTTGAATTTATTGCTAGGTATTTTTTTGTAGCTTTTAAAATTGGATTTCCTTCTTTATGTACTTCTCAGTTAGTTTATTATTGGTGTATTGAAACATCATTGATGTTTGTATGCTGATTTCGTGTTCTACATTACTGAGTTTATCAGATCTAAGAGTTTTTTGATAGATTATTTAGGTGTATATATATAATATTTTCTGCAAAGAGGGGAAATTTGACTTTCTCTATTCCAATTTTAATATATTTTGTTTCATTATTTTACTTATTGCTTTGGTTAGGACTTCCAGTACTAACCAAATAGGAGTAAATAGGAGGGGTAAAAATTGACAACTTTGTCTTCTTCCAGTTCTTACAGAAAAAACTTTCAGCTTTCCCACATTCAGTGTTATGTTAGCTTCGGATTTGTCATATACTGCCTTTATTACGGTGAGATATTTTCCTTTCATGCCAAGTTTCTTGAGAGTGTTTATGGTGATGGAATGTTAAATTTTATCAATTTTTTTTTCTGTATCTATTGAGAAAATCATTTGTTTTTTGTCTTTTTTTGTTGATGTGTTTTATTGCATTTATTATTTTGTGTATGTTGAACAACTCTTGAATCTCTGGGATAAATCTCACTTGGTCATAATGTATTATCTTTTTGATGAGCTGTTGGATTTTGTTTTCTAGGATTGAGAATTTTTATTTCTATGTTCATCAGAGATATTGGTGTGTAGTATTGCTGTTGTTGTTGCATCCTTATATAGTTTTGGTATCAGGGTAATGCTGGCTTCATACAATGATTTAGGGAGAATTTTATTCTCTTCACATTTTTATAATAGCTTGAGAAAAATTGGTGTTAGTTTTTCTTTGTAAGATTTTTAGGACTCTGCTTTGAAGTCACCTGGTCCTGAACTTTTTTTTGTTGGGAGAATTTTTATTACTGATTTGTTTTAATTATTCATTATTAACTTGTTTAAGTTTTCAGTTTCTTCCTGATTCAATATTGTTAGATTGTATGTTTACAGGAATTTATCTAATTTCTTTATGATTTCCAGTGTTTTAGTGTATATTGTTCACATAGTCTTTGATAATCTTTGTATTTCTGTGATGCCTGATGAAATATCTTTCTTTTCATTCCTGATTTTATTTACTTGAGTCTTCTCTCTTTTCTTCTTGGCTAGTCTAGCTAGTTTATTAATTTGGTTATCTTTATCAACAAGTGACTTTTCATTTGTTGATCCTTTTTATTTATTATGTTTTGTTTCTTTTGTTTTTTTGGTTTTTTTTTTTAGGTCTACTCTTATCTTTATTATTCCTTTCCTTCTAATAATTTTGGGTTTAGTTTGTTCTTACTTTTTTTGATTTCTTGAGGTGCATCATTGGATTGTTTACTTGAAATTTTTCAACTTTATGATGTGGGCATTTATTGTTACACATTTCCCTCTTAGCACCATTTTGTTGTATCTCATCAAGTATGATATGTTGTGTTTTTATTTTTCATAACACACTTTTTGATTTCCTCCTCATGTTTTTCCTTGATGTAATGGACATTCAAAAGCATCTTGTTCAATGTCCATGTATATTCATAGTTTTCAAAATTCCTCTTTTTATTGATTACTAGTTTTATTCTATCATAGTCTAATAAGATATTTGATATTTTCATGTTTAAAAATTCGTTGAGGCTTTCTTAATGGCTTAACATGTGGTCTATCCTGTAGAACGTTCCATGAGCTAATGAGAAGAATGTGTATTCTGTGTATTCTGTAGTTTTTGGATAAAATGTTCTTTGATTATCTGTTAGGTCTATTTGTTGCAAAGTGTAATTTAAAGCCAAAATTGCTCTGTTAATTATCTTTCTAGATGAACTTTATAATGCTGAGAATGATGTGTCAAAGTCCACAAATATTTTTGTATTGGAGTTTATCTCTCCCATTAGATCTAATAATATTTGCCTTATATATCCAAGTGCTCTAGTGTTGTTTGTATGTGTGCTTAGAATTGTTATGTTCTCTTGCTAAACTGACCTCATTATCATTATATAATAAACTTCTTTGTCTCTGTTATATTTTTTAAGTCAAATATGGTTTATCTGGTAGGCATATAGCTACTCTTGGTCATTTATGGTTTCCATTTACATGGAGTATCTTTTTTTAATCTCTTTTCTTTCAGTCTACATACACCATTATTTATTTTTTAATGTTCTTTGTTCTTTTTCTTTGTTTTAATTGTTTTTGTTTGTTTCTTTCTTTCTCATTGTGGTTTGATGATTTTCTGTAGTGGTAATACTTCAGTCCTGTCTCTTCCTCATTTGAATGTTTGTTATACCAGTGAAACTATTTGCTTTATTTTTTTTTTAATTGTTTTTCTCATGATCGTAGATATTGTCTTTTTGCTTCCAGGTGCAGCACTCCCTTATGAATGTCTTGTCCAACTGGTTAGGTGGTGATGAATTGGCTCAACTTTTACTCACCTGAAAAATACTTTATTTCTTGGTCATTTATGTGTCATTTTGGTGGGTATAGTATCCTTGACAGAAAGTTTTCTTTTTCTTTCATCACGTTGGAAATATTTTCTCATTTTTCCTGGCCTGTAATGATTCTGCTGAGAAACCTACTGTTAGTCTAATGGGGGTTCTCTTAAAAATTAGTAGTCACTTTTCTCTTCAAGTTTGTGAAACTCTCTCTTTATTATTTACTTTGGACAGTTTGGCTATAACGTGCAGTGAAGAAGACTTAAATTGTATATATTGGAGTTCTTTGAGTTTTCTGTTTCTAAATTTCTTCTAGAGTGAAGTTTTCAGCTATTATTTCGTTAAATAAGCTTTCTATTACTTTAATTTTCTTTTTGCCTTCTGTGACACTAACAATTTAAATATTTGATTGTTTTATAGTGTTTCATATGTCACATAGACTTTATTCATTTTTTCCCTATTTTTTAATTTTTATCTGTCTGGGTTATTTGAGAAGACCTGACTTCATGTTCTGAATTTTTCTTTTATTTTTGACTTGATTTAGTTTATTGTTGAAGTTTTTGAGGGTATTTTGTATTTCATTTAGTGACATTTTTAGTTCCAGAATTTTTGTTTGATTTTTTTTAGGATATCTATCTTTTTGGTAAATTTATTTTATATTCTGGCTTATTTTGCTGATTTCATGGCATGGCTTATCTGAATTCTCTGGAACGATATTTCCTTGCTTGTGTTTCCTGTGTCCTTATGTTGATATCTGTGCGTCTGGTGTACCAATTACTTATTCCAATTTTTTGAATTTCTTTTCATAGAAAGGACTTTTTACTGAAGATGGTTGGGTAGGGCACTTTGACTTTGATTCTGGGTGCCTGCAGTAGTGTAGTATCCATATGATTTCTTTTGCTATAAACAGTGGCAATGGAGGCTATGATTGTCTCAGTGGCTTATGGTAAGGTTTTTAGTGGAGACTGTTGTGAATTTTTGCTGGGGACAAGGAAGTCATTTAGGCCAGTTCTCAAACCCCAGAGATAGAAGCTGTGGGCCAAGCATATCTGTTCTTCGGCCCCAGGGCAGTGTATGTTTGCATCAGTGATTATGCAGACCAATTCCTGGACCTCCAGGCAGCATACATAGGTGTCAGCAGTGGCAGCAATGGGCTAGGTAGGTGGTGGGTCCTCAAGATTTTGGGCAGCAGGTATGGCAGAGGCAATGGCAGTAGCAGTGGTTGGACAATTTTCTGACTCTCCAGCTTTCCATGTGGTAGTTGGCAGTAGCTGTGATGACCTGGGAAGCCAGTCTGTGAGCCTACAGATAAAGAGTGCAGGTAGATGGCATTTGTCCTGAGGTGCCAATGGTGCTGGATGGAGCATGGGGATTCCCAGACCCCTAGAGCCTGTGCTTGAGCACTAAGTGGGTGGATCTAGCCTAGAAAGATCTGGCCTCAGGTCCCCCAGTAGTGCACAATAGTGCCTGTAGACCCTGGCAGTGGTAGGCATGGGTTGAATGCCTCAAGTGGAAAGCTCAGATGTGTATCACAGTAGCTTTGCTTTGGCACTGCTGCTAAAAAGGGTGAGGCGGCTTTAAGTGGCAGTGTCCATAAATATGTGACCAAGGAATATGAATTTTGATCCTAGGTTGTGGCTGTGAGCTGGATAGCCTGTCCTCAAGGCACTTATAGATGCATAATGAGATTGCTGCCACCGGTTTGTGCTTCAGTCCTGGCAAGAACAGCCAGCAGTGCTTGGGGATAGGCAGGGGATGTCAGTGGGGCTCCAGGGATGTGAAAATTCAAGGGGTTTTTAACCTCAGGAAAGGAAGCAGTCTGATGGACCTAGGGTCCCAAAATAGTGCCCTCTTGTAGCTGCTTAAGATTTGGACATTGCTCGGGAGCTAGATTGAGTTCTCTCTCCAGAGAAATACCATGGCACAGTTTCTAGGCAGCTCCTATGTTAATTTCAGGGGCCACGTGGGTCAATAGTTTCCCTGTGGCTAGAATTGCAGGAATCCACAGTGGGAATGTGGAGTACTGAGGGTCAGTTATTTATTTATTTATTTATTTATTTATTGAGACGGAGTCTCACTCTGTTGACAGCCTGGAGTGCAGTGGCGCGATTTCGGCTCACTACAACCTACGCCTCCCGGGTTCAAGTAATTCTCCTACCTCAGCCTCCAGAGTAGTTGGGATTACAGGCGTGCACCACCATGCCCAGCTAATTTTTGTATTTTTAGTAGAGACGGGGTTTCACCATGTTGGCCAGGATGGTCTCAATCTCTTGACCTCATGATCCACCTGCCTCGGCCTCCCAAAGTGCTAGGATTGCAAGCAGGAGCCACCGCGACCGGCCCAGAAGGTCAGTTTATTTATTTATTTATTTACTTATTTATTCTTCTTCTTATTATTATTATTATTTTACCGTTCCTCTGCGTTGGAGAGCAGGCTCCCAGTCAGTCCCTCCTGGCTAAACAGTCTCATTTACTTCTCTCTTCTTTGTCTTAGGTGTTTTCTGTCACTTCTCTGTTGAATTCCAGTGTTTTCTCTGCCCTACTCTCCACTAAAAAAAAAATTGTTTTGCGTTATTAGAAGAAAAGAAATTCTGTCAAGCTATTATTCAGCATTTATTCACAGAGATAATTTGCTTCTTAAATGTAATAATCTTTCAGTAAATATTTAATAAAAAACTTTTGAAAAATTCTGAAATAAGTGACAATCTGATTATAATATTCAAAATAGATTATTCATGTTTATAGATACATACAAAATAGAAGTTGTTGCAACTGCTTCAGAAATGTTGGCCATATTTACAACATTAACTTGCAAGAAAATAAGAGAACCATTAAATCAAATTTATGAGAATAGCCATTGGGAACATGTCAAAACAAGAGGTAGGAGTTTTCCATTCAGTGAAATATGCTGAAAAGTATTCATTATTTTGCCAACAGAAAGCATGAAAAAAGGAGATAAGATGAAATAGCACAATTATCAACTTGATAAGGGGAATAAATTTTAAACAAAATAGTTTTATTTATCTCATCAGGAAAATCATATCTTGCTTTTTACATTCATGAGAAAAAGGAAAAATATTTTTCAAGGTAAATGATAAGAGTTGAGAATAAGCTATTGCGAGGAGATTTTAGTTTATAAGAATAGTAGTATTATGTGAGGATAGCTAGATAATATGAGGATAGTTAAAAGTACAGTAGTTACACAAATATATACTGCTAAAAATTTAAAAATAGTTCTGCTTTAAGTACCATCTTTATGGTATTAAAATGTATTTAATGTAGATTAACATATTTTATAAATAAAGGTTTAATATAATTGTATATATGTAAATGAATATGTATATATGAAACACACACATATGCACACACATAAACCTCCAGAAGACACCTTAAAATCTAGAAAATTCTTGCCACATGATTTGAGATCTGGAACACTGTGGATTATAGTATACCCTTCTCATGCTAAACTGTACCAAAACTACAGCTACATTCAGAGGAGGACAAAAAATTAAATACTTAAGACCAGAACTACAATTTTGAATTTTTGGTAAATGTCTATGTTATGATATCAGCGATATATATAATTTTCTTAATGTTAGCTATTAATGTTTGTCATCTATGTATTATAAATATGTTTGAAGATAGTATATTTTTGTTCAGAATGTTAAATAAAATAATTCCAAAATTAGCATAAATACCTATATCGAAAACAAATTATACCATGGGACTTTAGCTCTCACACAGTATTGCAATTGTATTTAAAGTATAAAATTACACAGGTAATTTTCTAAATAGACTCATATTAGGGAAAAATATTTCTTAAGTCACAATTTTACTCTTCTTTACTGTTCTTCAAACTCAAATTTTTATATACCTATGGAGATTGTTTAAACCTAGCGGACACTGGGAGTTAAGCAGCAAGTTTTTCTATTGAATTATCAGTTTCAAGCTTTCCCTAAAAGGTAGAGAATATGTGAAGCAATTTAATGTATTCCCATTTCTGAGAAGCCGTATAACTAAGCTAGAGGCAATCCTCATTGCTGCCTATAGCAATCTTTGCTTCCAGCTTACTAGCTAAACCCTGATGGCAGGAAGATTGTGGTGTGATGAGAGAGAATTGTGTTCCCTTAAGGCACTGTCAGGGAACCTTGCTAACAAAGGCAAAATTCTTATCTCCTAGGACAAGCCTTTAGAGCACCGTCTTCAATATATGGCTTGAAAGATTCTAAATTTTTCTTAGAATTTATGTATGTATAATAACATTTTTTGAAAGTCCAGTTTGTGTGAGTTGGATTTCTATTCTCTGAATTACTAACAGCATGAAATTAAGAAGGTAATTTAGTATACTAGTTTCTTCATATGTAAAATGTGTGAAATAATGCCTGCATTGTGAAACTATAATAAAAATTGCTTAGGCTGTTGCCTGCATACACTAAAAATAACCATTCAATTATTGGTTATTGCTATGAACACATATACTATATGGGTTTATCTGTGTGTATTATATGTATAGTAATATACATATACGTATGCATATACAGTATATGACATATATTCAAGATAGTACTGGATAATAAATGAGATCAGCAATCAGTTTATGAAATTTTAAGTTATATAAAACAACCTATTGGGACAAATCTATGTTTATAGAAGGGATCAGAGTTCCATAAAAATGTAAAAGAAAATAATTAACAGAATAGTTTGAGTGATTGGGCTTAAAAATATCCATCAGCTTGCTGAACAATTTTGTGAGTCCAGCGTCCAAAGATACAGTTCCAGTTCCTTAAAGTGAGATGAGGCTGGACATAGCCCAAGAGTGAATGAGTATAAGACAGGTTGTTGGATCACAGACTGAAACAGAATAGGAAAAAAAAAAAAAATCTGTTGGGGACAAATGCAAAGCTCCAGTATTAAAATGCACTTAATGCAGTTGGGGTTAAAACAGAATGTAACAAGCTTACATTTTGATCAGTAAAGCAAGAAAAAATTATTTCCTTAAATTTTCTTTTAATGCTGGAAATGCCTGTTGGCTGTGCAGAGGGTATAAGCAAATGAGCTCGTAGAGTTTTGAGATTCTTCCTCAAGGGGGAAAAATCATTCCTATTCTGGGCAAGGAGCTGAAGAGATAATTTGGCAAACTAAAATTGACTGTAAGAAGAAAATCTCCTTAAAATTAATTTGTTTTCATGAGGATTTTTTTGAAGTATAAATGCAATTGATTCACCCTTGTGTATGTATTTGTAATCCATTAAAAAGGTATCTGAAAAGTGACTCAAGTTTGGTCCACAAAATATCACTCAATAGCCTTTCTTATAAGTGTCAGGGATAGTGCCATTAAATTAATTTCACATATTCATACAAAATATACTTAAACTTTGTACATAATAAGTGGAACAGCTTTAGATGTCTTTTTATTTTTATTTATTTTTTTTATTTTTTGAGATGGAGTCTTGCTCTGTCACCCAGGTTGGAGTGCAGTGGCTTGATGTTGGCTCATTGCAGCCTCCACCTCCTGCATTCCAGCCATTCTCCTGCCTCAGCCTCCCAGATAGCTGGGATTACAGGCCCGCACCATCAGGACTGGCTGATTTTTGTATTTTTAGTAGAGATGGGGTTTCACCACGTTGGCCAGGATGGTCTCGAACTCCTGACCTCAGGTAATTTACCTGCCTTGGCCTCCCAAAGTATTAGGATTACAGATGTGAGCCACCATGCCCAGCCTAAATGTATTTTAATTATTCTGGGGCAATATGGCCATGTTTTCTGCAAATTGCTCACTACATAGGATGTAGGATTTTGCAAACCAAGTTTTCTGCCTTCCTCATGCAACTGAATTATTACCAGGATGAGAGCTGTATTTTGAAACAAAAAATTTTCAAGTTTTACTAAAAAATATTTTTAAAATTATTAAATATTACACTATTTTGGACAAACTCGTAAACCGCACATCTAATTTAAAATATATCTTCAATTAAATTTCGTACTAAAGTCCTATGAGCTTTGAATGATACTAATAGCTATCTGCCTACTTTGATCCAGGAATTCTAAGTAGTTCAAATGCTGGATTCCATTTTTCAGACTTCCTTATTGACTATGAGGGAGATTTACAAGTAAAAATAAACTTTTCTACTCCCTTTGCCTCATGGTTTTGTCTACCAGAGTGATTTACATTGTGCAGATGTTAACTGGACACCGAAAATAAAAATTTGTCACCGATCTCTAAAGTCAAAATGAATGTTTATTGAAGTAGCATCTCACATACAATATGTTTATGTATGGAACATGCATAAAAATAGACAATTCAGAATTTTAAGATTTTTATTTCCAACTATTTCATAGATAATGTTATAATACCTACAAATATACATTTTTAGGACATTTAAGCTACAAACATAATTATAATATACCTTTTAATCAACAATAGCTCAGGTAAATATGTTAAACACTAAAGAAATTAAGAGAATGCCAGAAATAAAAAATATGGTGGGAAACATAATAGTTTTGAACTGAATAGATTTCAGTTCAGTTTTATAATTGTCCTTTTAAGCAGCGTAATATTTAATAAAATGTTAAATTTTAGTTTCCTTTCTTACTCAATGGGAAGAATGATTCACCTACAGTTAATTTTTATAATTGTTATAATTCATTTCAGTTTCCCAGACCACATGTAAACAGCAGCCAATGATAAGCTTAGATGACATTTTTAATCCCATGAATGCAAATAGCTGTGCCAAGTCTTGACTTTTGCTGAGTCTAAGAGTGGCAGGTGAGGATTGTTTCTTATTTTAAGCCATAGCATTATTCCAGGGCTTCGAGATTTTAAACAGTTGGATGAAGTACAAAAACAAGAAACTTTTAATAACCGGACAAGTTTACTCAGAAGCATTGGATTTCCTCATTGGATTAACAAAAAAAAAAAAAAAGAGGAACATTTCTCCTATTTCATTAGCATAGTAGTGATAGATCTTTGGTATAGTGCCTGTAGAATAGACAGAGATCTGGTCTGAAAAGACAATGTGTAAATGCCTGAGCAGGGTTATAATTACTTTGTAATTTTAATTCCAAAACTAAGCCACAAGTGAAACCTCTGCTATCATCAACCCAGAAGGGTCTTATTCACTTATGCATAATTCATTATGCTTAAATGTCAGCTTCTGTGGATGCGATTTGCTGAACATACCAAGTTTAACCAAGTGGCCACGTTGAAGGTATTTACATTTCCAGTTGCCCACTGGGATTTCAATAAGTCCGTTTGAAATATACCACATAAGTTGAACCTTTCTTAAGACAAGAAAAACAAAGGCAGGGGTTGTGTATAGTGACAGCAATGTTACAGTGTGACATCTGCATGTGGGTTAATAGTTCCAAAATGGAGCTAAGCTGTGAGTAATAAAGCAACCAATATAAGAGCATATTTAAATTATTTAATATGAAAATATACTAAGTAATACAGTTTAATAATTTTTCAAAATGGGATTTAGAATTTATAAATTGAAGGGTGAAAATAGTAAAGTTGTTATTCATAACAAATATTATTTAATAATAATGGTTATTAATGCTTAATATTAATACAAATAAAATTATTTGACATGTGGTAATTAGTTTTGATAAGGAGGTTATGGGTTACAGAAAAATAACCCAGAGATGGAATTAATTGTTAATAAAAAAATAGACAAGCATGTATGAAATTACCAGATAAATATTATCTTTAATTTCTATAATACCAAAAGGGAGAATTACATTTATCTATGGCTATGTAGTGGATTAAAACAATGACTTAGTATTTTTTCTGATTATATAGGTTGCCTTGATGATTCTGCTGATCTTGCCTGGCTTTGCTAATGCACCTGAGGTTGTCTGGAAGATGAAATGGAATGGGTGGATTCAGCAGAATGGATGGATTCGGTGGAATGGGTGGGTCTCCACATGGTCTTTCATCCCAATCATCTTCATTCTCTGGTGATATCAGGTTCCAAAAATGTAGGAGCTGAAGCCCCAGTGCCTCTTGAAAATGAGTCTCGGAAACCTCTTAATATTATTACTGTTGCTTTATATTAGAGCAAGTTGCAAGATCAAGAAAGAGTTGGGAGAAATAAGATTCACCTTTTAATAGGTATAGCATCAAAGATTCAATGGCCATATTTAATCTAATGGAGGAATTTAATAATCAAATTATTTTCCAAATAATAAATCCAAAGGCCCAATGAGTTATTTGTTTTTTTGCATCATTTATTTATTGGCCTGTCCAATCACATTCATATCTGTAGGTCTGAAGAAAGACAACTAAGCAAAAGTTTTATATGATTGACAGCTAATATCTGCAACTGAACTGTGAACAGCAATGAATGAGATGTTGTCAACTGTAAATGGACTGCATGTAATGAAGAGGAAAATGACAAACATTATGTTACTTAAAAGCATGGATAGCTTCTAAGGAAAAATTGACTGGGCTCCATCACTCCAGCAAAGACATATGTCACTTTTCTTTGTATTATGTTATTTCAATCGAGTAGAAAGCTATAAAATATACTACAGAAAAATTTTATATACATATATATGTTGTTATACAGCAATAAGACTTTTAGATATGCACACTAGAGAAACTCTTGCATATGTACACAGTGAGAAACATGAGATTGTTTATTTAAGTATTGCCTCTAGGAAATAAATATTTGAAAATCAATCAACAGAAGAGGAGTAAAAGGTCAGTTAAACGATAGCTGCAATGTATTGAAAATAACACCTCCATGATGTCTGATATGGTTTTACTTTGTACCATAGATATTGTTTGTTACATGTCATTGAATTGCCACCAACAAGACAACACTCAAACGTGTTTTCCTGCTGTCGCTGCATGGTCAGGATCTGTCTACTCTGAGAAGGCTGAAGCGAGTTGTTCAAAAAAGCCACAGATTGAACTCGCAGCAAAGTGTATTGAATGCTTCTCCTTGAGACACTTTTATAAATAATTCTGATATGAGTTGGGTGTGGCAGTTGTAATCGCAGAACTTTGGGAGGTCAAGGCGGGTGGATCACCTGAGGTCTGGAGTACAAGACCGGCCTGATCAATATGGTGAAATCCGGTCTCTATTAAAAATACAAAAATTAGCTGTGCATGGTGGTGCATGCCTGTAATCCCAGCTACTCAGGAGACTGAAGCGGGAGAATCGCTTGAACCTGGGAGGTGGAGGTTGCAGTGAATCAAGATCACAAGATTACACCACTGCACTCCAGCCTGGGCAACAGAGCAAGACACAGTCTCAAAAATAAATAAATAAATAAATAAATACATACATAAATCAGAAAAGAATTCTGATATGTAAAGCCATGAAATAATAAATAACCAGGCACATAGTACACTTAGTAAAAATTACATCTGTACTAAATACATTCTGCAAACAGAAAATGTGAGCCCACAGTTTCCCATTTATAATAAAAGTTTGTACTGAATGAATTTTTCCATGTGTCTGCCACTGTACTTGAAGAGTAATTTATAGATCATATTTGAAATTATATATGAATAAGAAATACATTTAAACTACAGAAATGGGATAAGAACAGCAGTTTGGGGAAGGAGAAAACTGTTACCAGGATGGGACAGTCTGTTCTCAAAGAAAATCACTGAAAATTTTATACTACCTAAGTAATACGTTTCTAAATATTCAGTAGATATTAGTGCTTTTACTTTGCTTTCTTTTCAAAAATGTTGAGTATTTTACTGATTCTTTTACAATATACTGTAGTCATTCTTGGTCTACAATTAGTGAAATACTAAAACTAGCCCTGCGTTTTTGTTGGATTAACCTAGGTTGAAATTCCAGATTCATAATTTGGTATGTAACCATTTATAAAATGGGTGAAATAACACAATATGCGAGATAATTTCCAAAATCAAACTGAAGTCTATGATAATCTATTATACTTTGTTGGGATATAGGATATAATTAAAATATCCCAATGTAATCAATCTTTTTTCCTTTGGGCAATAAAATCACTTCTTTATTTAAAATAGTTATGCATCTGAAGAAGAAACCAGTATTGTCTAGTGAAATACATGCTTATTGGGGATCATTATTACAGGTTACAGGCAGCAAATTAAATTTAGCAATTTATTTATTTTCCTAATTGCTAATTTCCTTGTATGTAACATAACCTGCATTTTGATTTTTTTCTTTACTTTTAATTTTGAAGATCAAAAGATCATAGAAATTAAAATATTCTGAAAATACAAAATCAGATTAAATTTGTTAAAGCATTCTTTATCCAAATTACTTCTTTTGTAAACTAAGAGTATAATAAAAAATATTTAATATCAAAAAATAATTCACACCTAAACAAATAAAGTACAATCACATGAACTATAAATCACTTTCAATGAGTAAAAAGGTACTAGAATTTAATCCATGAGCTTGAACAAATTATACAATTTCTTTAAACTTTATTTCTTAATAATATTTATTTTAGTGCATACTTAATGCTTTCCCTTTTTATTGGTGTGGGTTTTGAGAGTGAAAGAGATGGAATGCTTTAAACTTATTATGGGACAATTTATTGACAGCAAACAGGAAGTCTCCTTGAATGAGCATGATTGTGTTAGTGTGAAATGGGAGTGGGAAGGAGAGATTAGTCATGAAGCTGAGAAGAAACAGGAAGTGAAGTAGCATGCATTTGCTATTTAATCTGACACAGACATATTAATATCTAGAATATACTAGCTTATGTTACAGCTCAGGAAACTTTATGAGAGTAAAGCTTGATATATGGTCTCATTTAAAATAATATATTGTCATTTAAAACAGTTTACATATATTTGTGGTACAAGTTTAGTTAATAATATCTAAGGAAAGTTTAACTCATTTAAGAAAGCCTATTTTTAGGGGAAAATAAAGCTTAGTAATAAATGTGCTAATTAGAAATTATTTTCATTGATCTTTCCAGAGAACAAGAAAACAATTTCTACTTTCTTAAGGTTCTTCACAAGAACTCATACTTAATAAGTAAAAATGGGTCTATTTTCATCAAAATAAGATTTGTCTATGGCAGAAAATGCACCTATAAAAATTGTAACACAGTTATATAAACTACTATATTCAGAATCAGTTATGGAAAATTGCACTTGTATGTTTGCTAGATTGTACTGGTAATTGAGCAAATATGGCTACAGAGTTCATTATTGTTTCTCTTATAGACTTTTCTAGTTACTAAATTCCTGTAGCATATATATGGAGCATGCATTATTTTCCTCTGATTTGAACTTGAGAAGTGGTGCCTGACAGTAAGAAATCTATGAGTTGCCCTTATAATCCATTTTGCCTGAAGCTGGGTTTGGTTCCATGACACTTTGTTCAGTGAAACGTAGTCCATCCATATGACCTAATCTCTCACACTCTAGATTTCAAGTATCTTCCACTAATCAACAGTATGAACACATAATTTTAAAGTGGATGTTCTCCAGTATAAAGAAGCTCATTGGTCAACATTCACTCTACCTCACTACTTTATTCAACATTCTATATTTTTAAAACTGTAATAAAACCTCTCATCATATTCCATACATTTTAGCAATTTTGAAATTCTAATCGGGATAAAACCATGGCTTAGATTCTATATTGCGTAAAGAAAAGATTTTTCATATAACAAAATAAAAACATCTTTCAAGTGTTTGATTAAAGAAATTAAAATAAATGAGATCATTGTTCAGAAAAACTTTGAACTTGCAGTATTTTTGTTTAATCTGACATAACAGGGCTGCAAATGGGAAATCAAGTATAGAATCCTGGTTGAAAAGTAAAATTTCCTCTCTATGAAGTAATTTCTAAGTGCATAATTTCTAAGTTAATATGTGGAGTGTTCTTTTATTTTTATTTGTTTGAAGTTAATTTGCAATTATTAAATAATTGGAAGAAATATGGTATGAATGATAGACATCCTGCCTAGGCTTGAAATCTTCACATGAAGGAGATGCTCACCATCTTAGGTTACAAAGTTTTTTCACATGACCATTTTAATTTAGTATAAAAATCCCAAACCATTAAATGTTCTGATTTGTTTCAAATAGTGCATGATATCACTATTATGGCAGTGACTTCCAGTGCTCACCAAAATTCGATTTTTCTTTACTTCTGGGCAAAATGAAAAAAATGCATTTCTTACCCCTTCACATGTAGGGTCATGAAACTTTTTCTGACCAATAATAATTAAAAATTATTATAAAAAATTGAAAATAAGTTAGATAAACTAATCATAAATATTGAAAAAAGTACAAAAGGAAACTATTAAATTCTCACCTATTTGAAGGGACATATTTATGAAGGAATAAAATTAAGATGGGATTTAAAGAATAAGTATGTTAATCTGCTTGATAGTGGTGATCATTTCACAATGTACACATGTATCAAAAACATCAAATCCTATACCTTAAATATATGCAATTTTGTTTTTCAACTTTACTCAGTAAAGCTGACAAGAAGAATCAGTTGTGGAGATGAGATGGAGTAAAGAAAAGTATATTTCAATTTTTGAAATAACATTAAAAACATTAACATCCTTTCATGCTAAAAACTCTCAATGAACTAGGTATTGAAGGAACATAACTCAAAATAATAAGTGCCATATGACAACCCCACAGGCAGCATCATACTGAATGGGCAAAAACTGAAAACACTACCCTTGAAAATCAACACAAGGATGACCTCTATCACCACTGTTTGCAGGCAACATGATCCTATATCTACGAAACCTCATTATCTCAGCCCCAAATCTTCTTCAGCT
Source organism: Macaca fascicularis (assembly GCF_037993035.2). Lineage (NCBI taxonomy): Eukaryota > Metazoa > Chordata > Mammalia > Primates > Cercopithecidae > Macaca > Macaca fascicularis. The sequence goes on along the minus strand of NC_088391.1, from coordinate 35,912,104 downwards.
GATAAGCAACTTCAGCGAAGAATCAAGATTCAAAATCAATGTGCAAATATCACTAGCATTCCTACACACCAACAATTGTCAAGCTGAGAGCCAAATTATGAATCAGCTCTCTTTCACAATTGCCACAAAAAGAACAAAATACCAAGAAATATAGCTAACAAGGAAGGTAAAAAATCTCAATAAACCACTGCTGAAATAAATCAGCAATGACAAAAAGAAATGAAAAGAAACATTCTATGCTCATGGATAGGAAAAATCAATATCATTAAAATGGTCATACTTTCCAAAGCAACTAATATATTCAGTGTAATTCACATTAAACTGCCATTGACATTCTTCACAGATCTCAAAAAAAACTGTTTCAAAATTCTGTTATAAAGACACCTGCATGTGTATGTTTGCTGCAGCACTATTCACAACAGCAAAGATATGAAATCAATTAAATGCCCATCAATGATAGACTAGATAAAGAAAATTTAGTACATATACACCATGGGACACTATGCAGTCATAAAAAAGGAGATCATGTTCTTTGTAGGAACGTTAACGGAGCTCAAGGCCATTATCCTTGGCAAACTAACATAGGAGCAGAACAACAACAACAAAGGCCCAAAGAGACAAGGCAGTCCTAAGCAAAAAAGAACAAAGCTGGAGGCATCAGGCTACCTCACTTCAAACTATACTACAGGCCTACAGTTACTAAAACAGTATGCTGCTGGTGCAAGAAAAGACACGTGGACCAATGGAGCAGAATTAAATAACTCAGAAATAAGAACACACACCTACAACTATCTGATCTTGGACAAACAAACAATGTAGAAAAGATCCCCTATTCAAAAAAATGGTGCTGAGGTGACTGGCTAGTCATATGTCTTTCTTACACCATATACAAAAATTAACTCGAGCTGGATTAAAGACTTATATGTAAAACCCAAAACTATAAACACCCTGGAAGACATCCTAGGCAATACCATTAAGAACATAGCCATGGGCAAAGATTTCATGATGAAGATGCCAAAAGCAACTGTAACAAAAGCAAAAATTGATGAGTGGGATCTAATTGAAGAGTTTCTGCACAAGAAAAAAGAAAAAAAGGAAAAGAAAAACTATCAACAGAGTAAACAGACAAACAGATTGCAGAAAGTATTTGAAATCTATGCATCTGACAAAGGCCTAATATTTAATGTCTATAAGCAACTTAAACAAATTTACAAGAGAAAAACCAAACAACCCCTTTGAAAAGTGGGCCAAACACATGACCAGACACTTCTCAAGAAATGCATGTGGCCAGTAATTGTATGAAAAAAAAACCTCAACATCATTAATCATTAGATATATGAAAATCAAAATCACAATGAGATACTATCTCACACCAATCAGAATGATTAGTATTAAAAAGTCAAAAAATAAAAGATGCTGACAAAGTTGTGGAGAAAGGAAATGCTTACTCACTTTTGGGAGCGTAAATTAGTTCAACCATTGTGGAAGACAGTGTGACAATTCCTCAGAGACCTAAAGATAGAAATACTATTTAATCCTTCTGTCTCATTACTGGGTAAATAACCAAAGTCATATAAATCACTCTATTATAAAGACACATAATGCATATGTTCATTGCAGCACTATTCACAATAGCAAAGACATGGAATCAACTTAAATGCTCATCAATGGTATCATTTATGTAGTACATATACATCATAGAATGTGGTACATGTACACCATGGAATGCTATGCAGCCCTAAAAAGAATGAGATCATGTCCTTTGCAGAGACCCATGTCTCTGCAAATGGAGCTGGAGGTCACTATCCTTAGCAAACTAACAGAGAAACAGAAAACCAAATACTGTGTGTTCTCACTTATAAGCAAGAGCTAAATGATAAGAACACATGGACGCACAGAGTAGAACAGCACACACTGGGGCCTATCAGAGGGTGAAAGTTTGGAGGAGGGAGAAGATTAAGAAAAATAACAGTGGGTACTAGACTTAACATCTGGGTAATCAAATAATCTGTACAACAAACCCCCATGAAACACGCTTACCTATGTAACAAATCTACATAGGAACCCTGGAAGTTAAACTTTTTTGTTTGTTTGTTTTTAAGAATGTGGGTAATGGAATTAGTTTGTAGAGATTGCTGTATCCAGTCAAGGCATTTTTATTTTCTTGTGCAGACAAAAGGCAATGGAAAAATGGGATTTATTATTTAACAATATTAATATTTTTATCAGTGCCTGTGAAATAGGTATGCTATTATTTGAATACACAACATTTAGTGTGAGTATAGAAAGACATTTCAATTATTAGGAGAGTTTATAGATTTATATGGAAATCATTCCTGCTCTCACAGTAAAATAGTTGTTCATATAGTTTAAATTGTACAAATTATGACCAGAAATATAATTACCAGTGTAAAATACCCATGAGTGCAAATTTTCTACATTTTTATAAATTGGATTAAGATATATAAAGGAATAATTTAAGAGAAAATATTAAAGGAAACAAGAGAAATAAAAACAAAGCTTAAACACTGCCCAAAGAAAGCATAGCGATATGTTATTTTTGAGCTATTCTATTCATTTTTTTAAAGTTTATCTATTTAAAAAGTGCCATGATTTTATTGATAAGGGTATTTGCAAAGTCACTGTGTTAAAACTACAGGAAATAAAGTATGTGGTTATATATATATATATAATATATATATATCCTTAATTTTCAATTATATGTATGATATACAATTTTGAATATTTTGCAATAAGAAGTAACTAAAACATTCAAGATGCTCTTTAATTTTTTAATTTGAAGAACATCTTGAAAGTTTTAGTTACAATGAAGAGTAACATAATACCATTGAATTACTTGTTGATTTTTGTTGAAGGAGAAGGGATATATCCATTGTTATTTCAGAATATCTATTTCTAAGAAATATGATTGTTTACATACTTTTCAAAATCACTGGGTTAATTGTGACAAACATTATTAAAGCAAACCATGAATAAATTTCTTACATCCTACTGTTAACAATTGATGTAATACATAATTTAAAAGCAGATGTCTGATCATTGACCAAAGGGAACTGCTTATTCTACTGCATCAAAACAGTAGCTTCTACTCTCAAAATGAAAATGGCTATGAAAGAACAAAAGCAATCTGTATTATGATCTTTTTGTTAAGCTCTCCCCTCACTCCCACCCAACAATTAATCTGTGCAGTGCCATTTTAATTTAAACAATGAGCAAAATAGTAAAGTACCATAAAAAAGAAATAAAATAAGGTTAGGTTTCCATAACTGCTGTTTAATTTTAGGGTGTATTGTCAAATTAGCCATGCATTGAGAAACTTCTATAAAATGTTGAAAATTTGAAACACAGACTAGACAAAAGAAGACAACAATATTTTTGTATTTATTTGTCATAAATAACAGTTAATATTTTTCAATTTTCCCTAGAATGCAGGCTCTTTTTAATAGTGATGGGATTTATTTTTTTTTAAAGAAAGCTTCTGTAGAAACTTGTGTTATAATTAAGAAATTGTCAATATTTTATCCTTAGGTGATTCCTATTATGAATAGAGGAAGGGTCTATTTCTTTTCTGTTATGGCCAATTTCTTATAAATTAAATTAACAAGTTAGCTTAGGTGATCTGCATTCTTCCTTTGCTAAGTAACTCCAAGTTGTGTATGTATGTATGCCCATGTTATAAATATCATTGTATGCCATTTTATAAATGACCCAGAGTCTATCTGTTTCCTAATGAAGAACATGATATTTACTTCCAGGTTTTTAGATATTATGAACAAAGCTGCTATATATATTCACATATATTTTTGTATGAACTGAAATTTTCAATTCACTTTGGTAAAAAGCTAAGACTTTGATTGTTGAGGTACATGGTAAATTTATGTTTAGCTTTATAAGAAAATGTCAAGGTATTTTCCACATTTTTTTTTATAAACAGGAATGCTTAATTTTAGAATGGTCCAGTTTATAAAAACAGTGGTATGGCTATTTTAGTCTTAAAGAATATTCGACTCTTCTATATTACCTTGGAGAAAGTTTATAGTTTTATCTTCCATATTTAGGTTGCTATAATCTAGTAGGACTTGAATTTTGTATAGTGAATGAGGTAGGGGACAAGATTTGATATTTTCATTATGGATCAATAAATTAAATAATTATTTATTAAAATTATTAGTTTCTACTACTACATTTTCAGGACCCTGTTGATTTAAATTAGGTGAAAGTAAATAGACAGGTCTATTTTAGAACTTCCTATTTTGTTCCATTTGCTTAATTTTAAATTCTTGATTCAGTCCACACTTGTAATTGTTGGAATTTTTCATGAGTCAATGTCAAATTTTTTAAGTCTTCTAATGTTATACTACCTTATGAATGTCTTGGATTTCCTTTACACTTGTGTTTGTGTGGGTATGTGTACATGCATATATAATAATGCTTAAACACAGCTCAATATTTACTCATATATTTATTTAATTTCTATTTCTATTTACATCCTCAATTCCTATCCTTGTTGTTGTGTATCTGCTCTCCTAGAGAGTGTGTTGAATCTAATGACTTATCCCTAACAAATAGAACATGAAAAACGTTTGGAAATATCAGACCATTTCTGAGATTAGATTATGGTTTATGCTCCTATTAACTTTGGTCTTGCCAGCAACTTTTTTCTGGCTGTTCTTTCTTGCTGGCTTTGATGAAGTAAGTCACTATTTTACATGCTATTTTATGTCCCAACCCACCTGGCTGGCAAGGATCTGAAGGAAGCCTCAGAACTGAATCCTGTCAACAACCTTGTGAATGATTCTAAAAACAGATCTTTCACCAGTTGTTCCTTGAGATGAGTACAGTCCCGTATGAAAACTTGATCACGATCTGTGAGAGAACTTGGGTAAGACAGATATAACAGTCAAGTTGAGCCTGGATTCCTAGCCCATAAAAATCATGAGATGATAATTGTGCTTTGAGACACTGAGCTTTGGGTTGATTCACTATATAGTTATAGGCAATGAATATAGCACCAGATCATCTTTAAATTAGCTGTCTATTCATTTTATCAAGCAAGTCAGCCTCAGTACCCATAGCCAGCGGGTCTCTCCCAGCAGCAATTGGCTTGTGGGTATGCCACCTTGTGCTATAGTTGAAGGACTCTGCCCCCTTCTCAAAAGGGACAGAAATAGCAGTGGGATTGGTCAGGTGTCACATAATTTCATGCTTAAGCAGAACAAAGTATGTATTGAGTCTCACACAGGGAAAGATATACCCACGCAACATGATGAGTTTAGCACAAGCTATGAGGACTCTATCTTGTGGAAAGCACCAGTCCCTGGCCCAAAATATTCTTATGTGACCAAGTGAAAATCAAAAGATTGTGGCCTTTCTCAGCAGATTTCTGAACTAAATTATCCTATTGAAACTGGGAATCTAACAAAATTCATGTCAAATAAGTTGAACAAATTTTAGTTATATTTCATACATACATGGACAAAAGGAGAATCAAACACAATTTGTTGCTCCTTCATCATAAAATGTATTTATCCATAAGTGAAAATGTGTTAATTAGTTTATGTTTTATAAACTAATTTATAGTTTATAAAATTAATTTAATTTAATTAAATTAATTTAATTAATTTAATTTTCTTATTAAGAAAATAAGAAATTAAAATAATAAGAAATTAAAATAAGAAATTAAACAATAGCATTCTTTCACTTTGCAATTGTTTGAAGGACAGTTATTGGCTTCAAAGTGTGACTTACTTAAATGACATTTTTGAGCTGAAAATTAATAAGAAATTTCAAGAACTGTGTGAAAACATATTAAACTGTTCTAACAAAGTAAAATTTCAAATTCAGAAACTTAAATTGACAAATTATTGACTAAAAATTCCATGCATAATTTTAATGGAGGATCTGCTATCAGGTTAATCCTAAATATGCATTCTCACTCTGGAATCTAGGTAACAGAATCAGAAGTTTTTCATGAGGTTTCAACTTGTCCAATTGCGGCTCCTGCTTGTTAAACATATAATACCCAAAGGAAACATATAATATTGAAGGAAATAGACTATCTTAATTCTTGGTTCTGAGGTGTCTGCTATATCTAATCTAATTTACTGATATACATGCAGACTTGATAGTTGACAATTGTCAGCTATGACACAGAATTAGGAAAGTATGCTGCTGAGATATATACAAAGTTGAAGCCACTATAAATGTCTTAATTGCCATCTCAAACTGATACGATGAGCCTACTTTTGCTGGAAAGTATTATATAATGCTAGATTCATTTTAAATTCTGTGCCAAATTCTGTTTTTTTAATAATGCTGTCGTTGATCTTATGCTATTCAGAGAATGGTAGGTTCTATGTAACCAGGAAATCAAAGCGAAATATTAAGATCTACTACGGATCTCTGAAGGATGCACAATGAACTATGTGGGATATAAAAATGAAAAAATGCATGATGAGTGAGCTGATCACAAGACCTTCAGAAATTGTGCTTTGCAGCTTCAACAAAATTGTCTTATCCTTATGACTTATGAAAGCAAAAAAATATAAGCAATTTTGCTAAATTAAATTTTATTTATAAAATACATCTGTTAAAAAGAAAATGAACAAGAATTTAAATAATTTTGCAAATATAGTAGAAATTTTAAGAATTCTAAAGGATAAATCAGATCTATATTTTTAAATACTATAAAGGCAATATAGAAATGACTTTTTGGATTACAGTAACATACGGTTAATATGTGGTTAGTAATAAAAGTAAAAATATTATCCATTAAGCCTAATTTTAAGATATTTTAAGTAATATATTTTAATTAATAATTATTATGTACCTAATGTATACAAAATACTAGTTCTCAAGTATTTCGCTAACTTTTCCTACATTTCCACTTAACTATGAGATTTTGCATAAAAAATGCAGTTAGCAATGTTTTATATTTCATTCTTATAAATATTATAGTTTCTATTATTGAAATGTTGAGAGTTCCCTATTATTTATCTGATAAACTTAATCTAAATTACATCTTGATTTGAATATTCTCATTATAACAGGGTGGGCTCCATGATAACAATATAATACAGACCATGTAAAACAAAACTTAATAAAGCATAATTTGCATCATTGTTTAATAATCAATGATAGGCTATTGTATGGTATTTAAAAATCTCTTTATTGAGACAATAAAATAATAATATTTCAAAAGTAGAATTTTTGGTTAGGAATGAGTATCTACATTTCAGTATATCTAATATATGAAATCCTACCCCCCAGAAAGCACTGAATTCATCAAATGATCAGAAGAGAATTTACAAACTCTTCTATATAATCAGTTTTTTTAAAATTGATGCACCACTTATCCACAGAAATAATTCTGTCTCCTTAGTTATGTCATTCTCTGCAATTTTAAACATAGTAGAATTTGCTACTCTATAATACGTCAATAAAATATTTTGCATACTTTCCTCAGAATACTCTATTTCACATACATAACATGTTACTCAATGAATCCCCAAACATATAAAAGTTAGAACTGATATGAATATTTCCTTTTGTATGCCTCATGATAAATTATATATTACTTGAAGAAGAAATACATATGTTCAGAAATTATTGAATGATATGAATATATATTCCCTAGAAATTATCAGAGCAATCATACCAATATTATAGTGTTTATGAAAAGAAAATATAGTGCCATTTTAATTTGCTAGTTTTTTGTTAATTTAGTATTTATTTGTTATACTTCTGATTTTATTTTGCTGTGGTTTGCACATAACTGAATTGGTCAAAATGCTGATGTCAAAAATAATAATTATCCCATGCATAATATTTGTATCATTCATTAGATAATGCATTGTCTGCCCTTCATAATATTAGTGGTATATAAATATAATTTTTGGTCATTCATAATATTACTGTAATAATCTGTGAAACCATCTCACAACAAGAAAAATATAACTAAGAAAAACATACATCTGTTATAATTCCCAGTTTTGTAATTTACATTTGATTTTTGGGGTTTTATTCTTTATTGAAATTCTGCAAATAATTTACTCATTGAAACCATATTTTCCTTTAAGTTCTTGGATAAATTTATAGTAGCTCCTTTACTATATTTGTCTTTTAATTCCAATATTTCAGTATTCTTTTGGGTTTTTTTTAAATCAGCCTTTTTTTTTTTGACAATGCATTACATTATTTTGACTATCTGTATACAAAGTTGTTTTAATTTTAAACTTGGAAATTGTGAATGATACATTGCAAAGACTGAATTATATTGTGTTCTATAAAGCTGTTGGGTCCAACCCCTATTGACTCCAGTAGGGATAGCGCCCTATCTGAGAGGCCAAGAAAGAGACTCAGACACAGTGAACTATGTATGGTATACTGAGGACTAACATACAGGGGTGATTCAGTGATGGTGGGTTAGAGGAGATAACTGCTACTGTTTGTTGAAAGCATGTAGTTTATATAGCAATTTTCACTTAGCACCCTTCACTTAGAATCCTCCGCTAGGCAACCTTCATTTAACCCAAAACAAAAGGCTTGGACCACTGTATGGCCTGAATTCTAAGGAATGCGCCCGGAGTTTGCCTGTCCTTTATAGATAGGAGAGAATCTCCCGGTTGACCACTCTCTGATTCCTTGGCTCAGGACACTGAACACATATTCTTCTTAGATAAAAAGATCATTCTCAAGGTATGCTTAAGTTATTGTTGTCAGGTGTCTCTGCCATACAAAAGCATGCTAAAGTACTTATTTCTTGGGCTTGGCTTGATTTTTTTATGTTTTAATATTGTGCCTCCTAATATTGTATGTCTGAGACTCCAAACTCTCCTGCAGTACGTGTCACCTGAAATCTCTGTTCAGTTTTCTCTCTACTCAGTAGCTTATATTTTCTGGCAGATGTATTGGTGTCTATTCCAATCATGCACAGTTTCAGGTGGCAGCCAAAGATGTAAAAGGAACCTATATACCTATTTTGAAACAGGTTCCCTTCCCACACAGTAAATTCCCTCTACTAATCTCAATTTCCAAACCAAGACAATTTTAGATTGGCCTTTTTTTTTTGCTTCACATTTTGCTGCCTCATGCAGCAAGAACTTGGGAATGCACTAAAGGGAAAAAGCCAAATCTGGAACTCACACATTATGTTTCACCTTTTTTCAAATGATAAATCTCCTCCAGTCTGTGCTTTTGGTGACTCTCCTGTGACTTCAAATACATTTTTAAAAGTTTTTTCTAGAGTATAAAGATGATATGCACTTGAGGGCAAGACTAATGATAGTTAAACCCAATATAACTAGAATAAGAACCATAAATAAAACATCTAAAGAAATAAATAATTGAAAATTTTTGAACATTGATAAAAGATAACATCTTTAGATGCAAAGTAATTAATATATCACAAGCAAGATACAAAATAAGATCTACACTTACAGATGTCATATTTAATTAGCAGAAGATTATAGATAAAGAGATGTTTAGACAATCCTAGAAAATTGAAAGAATAACAATTTAAAATTACAGTACTTTTAAACACCAACCATAGAAGCCAATGACAGTAAGAATTTATTTTTTAAATTAAAAAAGTTACCATTAACTTAAATTTTCTTTATAAGTATATTTCTGATAGAAAATAATATGGTTTGATGGCAAGTAGCTTTAATAGAAATAAAGAGGGACTTCAATTATGTAGTTTTTATTATACCAGGAAGATGTAACAGTTCAAAATTTTATTCAGGTAATGGTATGGCTTTTAATATGTAATGGAAAAAATGACATATTTCAAAAAATACATTAAAAACCACCGTTTAAGAATGTTTACTTACTACTTGATTGATTTAAAAAATGCAAGATGGCAATGACAGATGTTTGAGAAACAATATTTTGAAAATTGTTTAATGGATATATATGGAGTTTTACCCAAATGTGTTATACATTAAAAAAAAAAAAAAAAAAAAAAAAAAAAAAAAAACAGAATAATACCACTTTTACACAAAACTATGAAACTTGCCAGAGTGAACTGCAGTTAATTTCTGATGATCATTGTATGGTTCACATGTTCTACCACAAACATATCAATAATAACAAGAAACTTAACATAAAATTACATACAATTGAATTTAAAACAAACAAAATATTTTCACCTGAATGACAACAAAAGTTACACTATAGCAATTATAACTAATCAAATTGATGGCAAGAGAAATATACACCATTAAGCACACATATTTGAAATATTTAAAGAACACTAAAAATCTATGATCAAAGAACAAAAATTCAGGGCTTTTAGGAGTATATTTACTTTAGTATTGAGTTTGAATTAAAAGAGTATTTTACAAATGTAAAGATTAAATTAATACATACAATAACATAAACACATGAACTTATGTAGAAACAAAACATAAGACAGTTTAATAACTGATAACACAAAGGCAATAAATTTATAATAAACAATTATAAAATAATCATTTCTGATAACATATCAACGTGAAACTATACAGTTTTTGTAGACTATATTTAGAAAATAAAATAACTGTCATAGTTTTTTATTTTGTTTTGTTTTTACTTTAAGTTCTGGGTTACATGTGCAGAATGTACAGGTTTGTCACATAGGGTATACGTGTGCCACGGTGGTTTGCTGCACCTATCAACCTATCACCTAGATCTCAAACCCCACATGCATTAGATATTTAAATTTAATAGTATTTAAAATACCAAAGAAAATAAGTGAATATGGTAATGTTTTGACGGAACAGGGTTCTAAATGTGAGAAAAACTAAATATAAATAAAGCATATCTAAATATCTGTTACATATAAATCAGAAATGTAAACTTATAATTTCTTCTAAATTTATTTCTGAGTTAGTCTAGAGAAGTGCACAGAAGCAGAGGCAACCAAGTACTACTACGAGGTAATCTAGCGCTAATTATTTTGTTTCTAAATACAATGCCTACTAGGAAAATGAGTTTTTGAGAAGAATGAATTGGACAAAAAACGGAAAGGAAGCTAGACATTTTATAATATAAAACAATGATTTTTTAATATACAGTAAATTCAAAGAAACAGAGAAGCCAGAATTAAGATGCTCTGACTACTCAAATTATGAAAATTTTATCTGTGAAATTGTTACTATAATTGATTATAACAGAAGTGATTTGTTGTTGTTGTTGTTGTTGTTGTTGTTGTTGTTGAGACAGAGTCTTGCTCTGTTGCCCAGGCTGGAGGGCAGTGGTGTGATCTTGGTTCACTGCAAGCTCCACCTCCCGGGTTCATGCCATTCTTTTGCCTCAGTCCCCCCAGTAGCTGGGACTACAGGCACTCGCCACCACACCTGGCTAATTTTTTGTATTTTCAGTAGAGACGGGGTTTCACTGTGTTAGCCCGGATGGTCTGGATCTCCTGACCTCATAATCCACCCACCTTGACCTCCCAAAGTGCTGGGATTACAGACATGAGCCACCACACCCGGCCAACAAAAGTGTTATTTTTACAAATAACCTTAAACTTAATATCACTAAACAACTATTTTATTATACTTTTAGACTGTGTTGGTCAAGAATTTGAAGTAGGAGTAGAATGAATAATTTGCCTCTGATCCATTACGTCTTCTTGTTCCTGAGTGATTCACTGGTCCAAAGTCCAATCATCCTCAGTTATAAAACACGAAGTTGGAATTGAATGGAATTTTGGAAGCTAGAATTACCTTACATAACCTAACGTGGTAAATTACATAGTGATATTTTTTACTGAATTCACAAATAAAAAACACATAAAAAGGGGAAGAAACATTATTTCTACTGCTTGATACCAAGGGTTTAAAGTCACATTATAAGAAGAGCTGTGGAAAAGAAAATATTATTGTAACCATTTTTTAAATAAGCTTCCACAACAAGAATAAATAAAATAATAAGAAGATATAAATTTTTTTCAAAGAAGGATTTCAGTAAATAAATACAAAAGGATGGCTAGAAGTTACTATTTTGCATCCTCTTATTAACAAGGTTCAGACAAGAGTCATTAAAGAATCCTCAAAAACCTCACAGTGAATGCATGTTGGGGAAAAATGTTCAGATGATGACAATTTTTCACTTCAAAGTTTTAATAGCTGAATTGTGTCCAGAATTGGTGGGTTATTGGTCTCACTGACTTCAAGAATGAAGCCGCAGACACTCGCGGTGAGTGTTACAGTTATTAAAGATGGTGTGTCCAGAGTTTGTTCCTTCAGATATTCAGATGTGTCCACAGTTTCTTTCTTTTTTTTATTTTATTTTTATTTATTTATTTATTTATTTTTGAGTCAGTCTCGCTGTGTCACCCAGGCTGGAGTGCAGTGGCGCGATCTCCGCTCACTGCAGGCTCTGGCTCCCGGGTTCACGCCATTCTCCTGCCTCAGTCTCCCGAGTAGCTGGGACTACAGGCACCCACCACCGCACCTGGCTAATTTTTTTGTATTTTTTAGTGGAGACGGGTTTCACTGTGTTAGCCAGGATGGTCTAGATCTCCTGACCTCATGATCGCCCCCGGCCTTGGCCTCCCAAAGTGCTGGGATTAAAGGCGTGAGCCACCGCACCCGGCCCCACAGTTTCTTTCTTCTAGTGGGTTTGTGGTGTCCCTGACTTCAGGAGTGAAGCTGCAGACCTTGGTGGTGAGTGTTACAGCTCATAAAGGTGACATGGACCCAAAGAGTGAGCAGCAGCAAGATTTATTGTAAAGAGTGAAATAACAAAGCTTCCACAGTGTGGAAGGGGACCCAAGCAGATTGCCACTGCTGGCTCAGGTAGGCTGCTTTCATTCCCTTATCTGACCCCACCCACATCCTGCTGGTTGGTCCATTTTACAGAGAGCTGATTGGTCCGTTTTGATAGGGTGCTGATTGGTGCGTTTACCAACCTTGAAGTAGACACAGAGCACTGATTGGTGCATTTATAAACCTTGAGCTAGACACAGAGTGCTGATTGGTGTGTTTACAAAACTTGAGCAAGACACAGAGCACTGATTGGTGCATTTACAATCCTCCAGCTAGACATAAAAGTTCTCCAAGTCCCCAACCAACTGGTTTTGCCTAGTGGATCCTGCACTAGGGCCGCAAGCAGAGGTGACCACCAGTCTGGCACCATGTGCCCATACTCGTCAGCCGTTGGGCAGTTGATGGGACCAGGTTCTGCAGAGCATATTCTCACTCCAATCCACTGGGCTGACTATTCTTTTAGGAATAATTAACTTCATGTCTGGATTCTGTATAAACATCTGTGATTGTTCCATAGTGATTTATAGGTCCTGTGTCAACTCAAACATGATCTTTCACTCAGCAGCATGCAAAACCAAAGACACTTCTATAAGTTACTTATTTTCATAATCCATTTTAGTAAAGGTTTTCCAGGAAGCTGATTATACCAATCTACAAAATGAAACAACTCCTTCACACCAGACCCACTAGTTTAAATTGTTTCTTTGTTTTGCCCTCCTCCCATGTTTTCTATCTTCTTGAAGACCAGAGGTTTTAGAGGTACTTACTGCAGTCCCAGCATAATGTGTCCCATTGGAGTTGACTTTGAAACTAGTTGCTGAAGCTCAGATTCACTGAAATCTGAGCTCGTTCTAGCATCAAAGTCTGACCCAACACTCTCTTTTAATTTTAGCTGAGCCATTGCAGAAAACAATAAAAATGAATTGCATATTTTACTTTTTTCTTATTAGCTTGCATTTCCTTTTACAACCAATAAAACGACTTCCCAGGAATTGAATTCATCTTTAAATTCCATTAGTAACCTTTGTATGTAGTATTTGATTGCAGCATAGCTGTTGCTTCATACCATGTGTAATCATATGGCCATCTAGGAATCAAAATTTCCTTATCTCCTGTCCTTTTAATCTTTCTGTTTCTTGGAACAAGGGCTATTCTAGTAAATTCTGATTCTACCACTAATTATGGGAAAACAATTTCTCTACATTCTAATACAGAACACTTCTGATGCCAAATGTGTAGGGATCTCACCCATGCTTACCTTCCCCCTAAAAAAACACATCAATTCAATTTTTACACTACCTGGAGTTTGCCTCAGATCCCACGTGTCAAAAGTTGAGTCCCACAAGACTGCCCCCACTTCAGATGCCATTCACAAGTCTTGGCCTTTCATAAGTATGACCAATCAGCTGAAAATCTGGAGTTCCCACAACTCCCTCCTGAGTTAGATCATTTGGTAACACGGTTTACAGAACCTATTGCTCAATGCAAGTGATCAATTTATGGAATATCATTCAAACTTTCTTTCCTGTTCTTCTATCATCCATTATAATAAGAGTCTTATGTTATAATCATTCACTTGCTACCGAAAAAAAAAATAAAAGGTGTTTCAGATAATTTTATTTTTCTATTTGAGATGAGAAAAAAATCAAAAAATCATAGCTTGTACTTATTAGTTTAGGTAGAAGTGAGTATATGAACATTTTGAAACAAAATTAGAAGACACACAAATGCAAAGTATTAGTGGTACTGTGTCTAGCTTTCATTGGGTTCAATCTAATAATAACAGGGAAAGTGTTGGCCATATTATCTCTATTTAGATCTTCCCACTATCCATAATATCATATCTATTCTCATATCAGTAGATCCTAGATTGCAAGTAAATTAATACAAACAAAAACTGTTTAAAAATTTGGAAATATATTTATTTGTGCTATATAGATATGTCAAACATTTGAGGGTAAAGTATATCATAATTTTATAGAACAAAATATATGTTATCATTCCACAGATTAATCTATAAAATGTGTAATTTTTAAGGTTAAAACACAGTTTAGCGAATAAAACATTCGGTAAACTGTATCTTCTACTGATGTTTTTTTAAACATTTTTAAATTTTTAAAATACCACTTAATCTAAAATGTTCTTAACTTAGCTCAATTTTCACTTCCTTTTGGAAATCTTGTTTACTTCCTATATTTTTATCCGCTCAATCCTTGTCTTTTAATAATATATATTGGGTTACGATTTTGTCCTCTAAATTGCCTTTGTGAGTCTTTATTAATACAATGGTTTTCTTTCTTTCTTTCTCTTTCTTCCCTTCCCTTCCCTTTCCTTTCCTTCTTCTCTCTTTCTTTCCTGTTTTTTTTTTTTCTTTTTTTTTTCTTATTTTGAGACAAGAGTATCGCTCTGTCACTAGACTGGAGTGCAGTGGTGCAGTCTCCGCTCCCGAGTTCAAGCGATTCTTCTGCCTCAGCCTCCCGAGTACCTGGGCCTACATGCACACGCCACCACATCCAGCTAATTTTTGTATTTTTTTTTTTTGAGACGGAGTCTTGCTCTGTCGCCCAAGCTGGAGCGCAGTGACCAGATCTCGGCTCACTGCAAGCTCCGCCTCCCGGGTTCCCGCCATTCTCCTGCCTCAGCCTCCAGAGTAGCTGGGACTACAGGCTCCCGCCACCTCGCCCGGCTAGTTTTTTGTATTTTTTAGTAGAGACGGGGTTTCACCGTGTTAGCCAGGATGGTCTCGATCTCCTGACTTCGTGATCCACCCGTCTCGGCCTCCCAAAGTGCTGGGATTACAGGCTTGAGCCACCGCGCCCGGCCTGTATTTTTTTTTTTAATTTATTTATTATTATTATACTTTAAGTTGTAGGGTACATGTGCATAACGTGCAGGTTTGTTACATATGTATACTTGTGCCTTGTTGGTGTGCTGTACCCATCAACTCGTCATTTACATCAGGTATAACTCCCAATGCAATCCCTCCCCCCTCCCCCCTCCCCCTCCCCATGATAGGCCCCGGTGTGTGATGTTCCCCTTCCTGAGTCCAAGTGATCTCATTGTTCAGTTCCCACCTATGAGTGAGAACATGCGGTGTTTGTTTTCTGTTCTTGTGATAGTTTGCTAAGAATGATGGTTTCCAGCTGCATCCATGTCCCTACAAAGGACACAAGCTCATCCTTTTTTATGGCTGCATAGTATTCCATGGTGTATATGTGCCACATTTTCTTAATCCAATCTGTCACTGATGGACATTTGGGTTGATTTCCAACTTCAAACTATACTACAAGGCTACAGTAACCAAAACAGCATGGTACTGGTACCAAAACAGAGATATAGACCAATGGAACAGAACAGAGTCCTCAGAAATAATACCACACATCTACAGCCATCTGATCTTTGACAAACCTGAGAGAAACAAGAAATGGGGAAAGGATTCCCTATTTAATAAATGGTGCTGGGAAAATTGGCTAGCCATAAGTAGAAAGCTGAAACTGGATCCTTTCCTTACTCCTTATACGAAAATTAATTCAAGATGGATTAGAGACTTAAATGTTAGACCTAATACCATAAAAATCCTAGAGGAAAACCTAGGTAGTACCATTCAGGACATAGGCATGGGCAAAGACTTCATGTCTAAAACACCAAAAGCAACAGCAGCAAAAGCCAAAATTGACAAATGGGATCTAATTAAACTAAAGAGCTTCTGCACAGCAAAAGAAACTACCATCAGAGTGAACAGGCAACCTACAGAATGGGAGAAAATTTTTGCAATCTACTCATCTGACAAAGGGCTAATATCCAGAACCTACAAAGAACTCAAACAAATTTACAAGAAAAAAACAAACAACCCCATCAAAAAGTGGGCAAAGGATATGAACAGACATTTCTCAAAAGAAGACATTCATACAGCCAACAGACACATGAAAAAATGCTCATCATCACTGGCCATCAGAGAAATGCAAATCAAAACCACAATGAGATACCATCTCACACCAGTTAGAATGGCGATCATTAAAAAGTCAGGAAATAACAGGTGCTGGAGAGGATGTGGAGAAATAGGAACACTTTTACACTGTTGGTGGGATTGTAAACTAGTTCAACCATTATGGAAAACAGTATGGCGATTCCTCAAGGATCTAGAACTAGATGTACCATATGACCCAGCCATCCCATTACTGGGTATATACCCAAAAGATTATAAATTATGCTGCTATAAAGACACATGCACATGTATGTTTATTGTGGCACTATTCACAACAGCAAAGACTTGGAATTTTTGTATTTTTAGTAGAGACGGGATTTCACCACATTAGCCAGGCTGGTCTTGAACTCCTGACCTTGTGATTCGCCCTCCTTGGCCTCCCAATATACTGGGATTACAGGCATGAGCCACCCTGCCCGGCCAGTATAATGCTTTTCTATTCTGGTGTCTGGGACAGAGGGATCCTTTAAACTGGAAAGGTTAAGCCTATAGTGAACTATGATCTCACTTCTGCACTCCAGCCTGGTGACAAAGTGATACTCTGTCTCTGAAAAAAAAACAAAGTTAATTGGGAGGCCAAGGTGGGCTGATCAAGTGGTCAGGAGATTGAGACCATCCTGGCTAACACAGTGAAACTTCATCTCTACTAAAAGTTACAAAAAAATCAGCCAAGGATGGTGGTGGGTGCCTGTAATCCCAGCTACTCAAGAGGAGAATTGCTTGAACCCAGGAGGCGGAGGTTGCAGTGAGCTATGATCGTGCCACTGCACTCCAGCCTGGGCAACATAGCAAGACTCCATCTCAAATAAAAAAAAAAGTTAAAAAGTAAATAAAAAATAATGTTAAAGAATAAGGTATTTTTAATTAACATTTATATACTGCACTAAAGAGAATACTAAGGTAAGATGCACGCCCTTTTACAACTTAATAAAGAAAATTGTAGCTGTAGCAGTGTATATTTCATATTTAACATTATTATAATTGAAAAACATATACTCATTGGAAAATATGTTGTTATTTGAAAATACACTTTTACTTTTTATAATAATTTAATGAAGCAGCACACAATTTATCCTGCTTCACATAATTATGTGCATATATGTTGGATAGCATATTTGTTTTAAAATACTTGATGATTACTAGTTAAGAAGACATATTGAAACATGGTCTTGAGGGTGATAAGTCAAGTTTCTCTCACCAAATATATATTCTGTAAAACTCGAAGGATATAAAAACTCCCAAACTTGTTATTGGGAAAAATATTTGTAATAAATTTTTATAGTGAGCTGGGTTTAATATGCTACAATTCAGAGAGGAAAAACTTTTTTATAATCCAAATTATTGACTCATGTAAAACAAAATTTTATGGAGAGGCAGTCACATGTTAAGGCTGTCTTGACTTTAAACTCAAATTTTATGATTTATTACATTGTAATGGGTGCTGATCTATTAATATGATCTTGCATCTACCTTATGAATATGGTTTCAGTCATATTTATTTCTGTTAGAGGAAAAGAGAGCAGTAGAGTAAACTCCTGATGTTAAGGATAATTGTATTACATATTAGCTTGTGCTTTCCACCCCCAGTCCTCATTTTACTCCAGTTTATACAGGAAGAAAATAAAAATTTGAAGACATTCCCTCTATATTCTGTTTCCACTACTTTTCTCATCATTTAAACAGCTACTCGGAATAATTTTGAGCAAGACTTCCTAATTGTCTTCAAATGTGTATTTGGTTTTCCAAATCACTGGGCATTTGTGTTACATAAATAATTTTATACATCACGGCATAGTATCAAATATCAGATCTGTTCATAAATTAAAATACATATTAATCCAATATTCAACAATACAAATTCTGACCTTCCACACCCTTCAGGAGTCAGTAAATCTTTTTGGTTTAATTTAAAAATACATCAGCATTTGACAATATCTATACTCCACTTATACTACCATGGTCTAAGAAACTCATGTCTCTTACTTGGATTATAATAACAGCCCTAAATATTATTTTTCTATTTACTTTTGTCTCCTTACTACCGACTAATTCCTAGTGGCACAGATGATTCTCTTAAAACGTAATTCTGATCATGAAACTCCTCTTTTCAAATGAATCCAGTGGCCTTCCACTCACTTTCACTTATGATAATGTAGAAAGTTTTTTCAATGTATTTTATGTCCATAAATCATTTTCTCTAGTTTTCTGTCTCTTTATCTCTGTTTGATAATTCCCCTCCTGCTCTTTCCACTCTACTAACACTGCGTCCTTGTTGTAACTGCAATATGGCAAGCAAGTTCTTGCTTCAGGGCTGTAAAAGGGTTTATAATGTCACATTGGAATGATATTTCCTTAGAACTCTGTGGCTTCTTCTTTTTTTTTTTTCTTTTATTTTCTTTTTCTTTCTTTTTTTTTTTGGCATGGCTTGTTCTATTAGCTTCTTGATATTTTTCTTCATGTGCCAACTTTTTATAACCTTTGTGATATCTGTACTTCAAATTTTAACATTTTCAACACTTTATTATTCCTCATGTATATATTACCACTTGAAACAAACAATATTTCACTTATTTCTTGTCTAATTCCTGAACCCAAATGTATGCAGTATAAGAGGTGAAATGTTTGCCCTATATTTACTGTAATATATTGTGAAATAATTCCTCATAAACAATAGGTAGTCAACCAATTTTTGAGTTTGTGAAGAATATTATGCTAAAAGAGTTAGCACTTGTGATATAATAGCCGTGATACCATATGCAGAGAGATCAGAGTAATCAGAAAGCACAAATGGAGGCTAGTCTATGAAAAACACAGTCATTAAACAGAAGATAGGGATTTGATTCAGCTTGGGTGCAGTAAGTACTGTAATAGAAATAGGCCCAGAGTCATGTGGTTGTACAAATGGAGAATGAGGTTGGATCCAGGGTGATCCATAGTGAACCATTAATCTGATTTCTGAGAAGAGTTAGAGAAATCACTTTCAAAGTATGAAAAGTTAAAAATAGTCCCTGAGCAGAGAGGAGCTTGGTGTGTTTGAATAATGTTAAGTAATGTCTGTGTGACAGAGAGTGGATTAAGCAAGGGATGAAAAACACAGTTGAGGCTGGCAAGTTCAGCACTTGTCATATAATTCAGGGTTCTTCAGGCCACAGGAAGATTTTTATAATTTAATCTGAGTGCAAAGAAAAAACAGTATTTAAACACAGCGTAGGCATCACAAATTTGGAAGATTATTCTGGCTCTGTCTGAAAACTAGTTGCTATAGACTAGGAGTGGATTTAGTGAGAATAGTGAGGAGATTATTATTCAAGGAAGACATGATTATGACTTGCACTAGGTAAGTTAGTGGAATTGGTAAAATGGAGATTTCAGATTAATTGAGAATGCATATTACCTCACAAAATATCATACCCAATGAGTATACTTATTGATCATACTTTTATTTTTCTCTTCAGAGTACAAAATATGTATGCACTCCAACTCTAGCATTTACTAGATATAAAAAGTTGATGTATTTGTATTAAATTGTAAGCTTCAATTCTCTCCTCTATACAATAATATCTATATACCTTTTAGAAGTATTAGTATAATAACTAAAGCTATGTTAATATGCATAACAAATGTGATAGATATCCCAACTCTTATGTAATCATTGTTAAAACACCAGCTCCATTCATAAAATCTGGAAAAATAAGTCTAAGTTACTACCTCATTCACTCTCTGCACAACAAATAATAAGATCAGTAGAAGTAGAAACCTAGACCATGTTAGAAATAGAAAATAATCTCCCACTATTAAATAGCCGTGAGCCTGAGAAATTACATCAGTGAAATGGTGGTAAAGTCTTGTGTTGAAAACCACATATGTCTGGGTTAGTACACCAGTAATGCATGAATCCACAAGGCAACAGTTCTAAACTTGACTTAAGGCAAAATAATAAAGCAGAGAAAGCCTATCTGCAGAAAAGAGGAAGGGCCTGGAGGATGTGGATGGAGCCTATTTGAGTCAGGAAATGAAATAAGCCCAAGATGTGATGAGAAGAGCCTTGGTTTTTGACTTTTTATATTAGTAGACATATATGTCAATTTATTTTATATTTTAGGCTATCTATGAGGTAGATTGCGGTATTTAATAAATGTTCTTAAATTTTATCTGATGTTTTGTTTCCTTGTATTCAAAGAGGCTTACATTAAAAGTGAAACAGTGTAAAAGTCCAATAAAATTGTCAACTTATTTCTGAAAGATATACAGTTTAAATGTAAGTATTATTAAACACATATATGCATGGAAACTCAATTATGAGTTTGCTGATATGGTTTGGCTGTGTCTCCACCGAAATCTTCACTGATTCTCCCCAAACTACATAACTGATAACTGTGGACCAGTATATGAAACTGAACTTTCTTTGGGTTCTGGACAGTGGACAAGAGCAGGCAGATGGTTGAGGGTTGTTAAACCTTGGAGCAAGTGACTGACACAAAGTGAGTTCTTTGTTTTTGTAGCTTTTGACTGTGGATGGCTGCCGTGGTGGTAGCAGCTGGTCACGGGCAGCTAAAATTCTGATAGAAAGTCCAACCCCTTCACTGGAGGAACAGGAGAATGAGGCTGCAGAAATGAGGACTTCTAGAGGGTGAGGAGCCGAAAAAGCCAGAGAAAAAGCACTCCGAAACCTTTTTAAAGGGCGCAGCCTCTTGCTAATGCCTAAAACATACAAACACAATGCAAATGGAAAGTAAAATACAGCGGACTTAAAGAACTGAATTGTGATCTGGGTCACTGCACAGTATGACCACGGCTCTTTGCAGTTTGAGAACAATCAAGTTAATTGCCTGCTTAAACTAATAAATAATCTTCAGAACAATCTAATGAAATAACAAATGATATTTTAATTATCCAGGATATTATCCAAACCTTAGCATAGCAACACCCACGAAATGTGATCCAATATCTGTAGCAAAAAAAAAGATCAACAGATGTTTATCTCAAAATGACATGAATGTTTGAAATTATAGACAATAATTTGAAATTCACTATTGCAAATGTCCTCGGGTAAAGAGTAGTACATTTTAGGCTGGTCACAGTGGCTCACACCAGCACTTTGGGAGGCCGAGGTGGGCAGATTACGAGGTCAGGAGATCAAGACCATCCTGGCTTACACGGTGAAACCCTGTCTCTAATAAAAATACAAAAAATTAGCCAGGCATGGTGGCGGGCACCTGTAGTCCCAGCTACTCAGGAGGCTGAGGCAGGAGAATAGTGTGAACCCGGGAGGCAGAGCTTGCACTAAGCCGAGATCGGGCCACTGCACTCGAGCCTGGGCAACAGAGTGAGACTCCATCTCAAAAAAAAAAAAAAAAGGAGTAGTACATTTTAATAAAATAAATAAATATCATCTTAGTGAGAATTTAATTAAAAAACAATTTTAGAATTAAAAGTTAAAAATCAGAATGGCAGAAAAGAATGGTAACAGGTAAAAGACCCTGAGGAGAGATGAATGGTAATAATCTAATCTACAGAAGACAGAAAATACAATATTGGATAGCACTTCGATGACATGTTGGACAATTTTGAAAGATGTAACTGGCAGAAAAAATGGAGCTAAGGAGGTGAGGAGAGTATGTGACAAAAAAAAATTCACAGAAGTAAAACTAGTTTTTAAATTCCATCAAATAAATAAGTTTACAGATTCAAGAAGCTATGATTCACCAAACAGCATATATATAAGACACCCAAGGTTAGGTACATTATAACCAAATTGCTGAAAGCCAAATAATGAAGTAAAAATTTTCAGATCAGCTTGAGTAAAGTAACACATCACATACAGGGGTAAAATTAACTGAATGAGTGTAGACATTTTTTCAGAAACAAAGGTGGCCCAAATACTGTGGATTAATACCTTTAAAGTGCTGTTGGAAAAGAGCAACTATTAATATTACAAAAATTAGTATAGCTAAAAAGCAATCTATATGTTCACATATAATTCCAAATATATTAAAATAATCCAAAAGAAGGTAGAAAAAAAGAAACAGGAAAAAAACAAAAAGAGTAAAGAGGATGGTGGGTGGGTTGGGGGGAAGGTCAATGGTCTCATATTCTAAATAAAAGGTGGATATTAGAAGATTGAATAAAAAAGCAAGTTTCAACCCTGTTCAATCTATGAAAGACACACTAAATATAAATAAATATTTAAAGTAGATGAATGGAAAAAATATATATTATAAACAATGATCTTTTGCATCCTAGGGAAACAAGACTTATGTCTACAAAAAAACTTATGCACAAATATACATAGCAACTTTATTCAAAATGGTCAAAACTGGACATAACTGATATGCCCAAATATGTATAAATGGAGAAACATACTGTGATATATCTATAAAATGGAAATCTTTGAGGCAATAAAACCTAACAAACTACTGATCCATGCAACAAACTGGATGTATCTCAAAAGCTTGATTCTAAATGAAAGATGTCAAGACACAAAATAGTACCTTCTATGTCATTCTAGTTCTATAAAATTCAAACAAAACTATACTACCACATAGTAGATCAATGTTTGCCTGGAGTCAGGGATAGAAGAAAGAATGGATTGTGATGGGCACAAAGCATTTTTAGAAGAAAAATAATCATCTGTAACTTGATGATGGTGCTACGTTTAGTGAATGTGCAATACCGTTAAAACTCATCAAGTTGTACATTTTAAATTGTATCTTTTTAGTTGTTTACATGCTATTCCTAATATATTTTAGAATAGATATGCATATATCTTGTAAATTATATATAATATATGTAATAAATTAGAATTATGAATTGAATGTGATAGTATACATTTCTTTCAAAGGTGACATATCAAAATCACTCAGAAGCTGTATGATCAAATAAAATTGATTAATGCATTTTGAGTACTATATGGACAACATATTTTTACACTTTCCAAATCTATACATTCTTACATTACACCCTTTTCCATATTATTTCTACCATGTCTATGTAGGCAAGTGGCCAGAGAATGCTTCAGAACAATAAATCAAATAATAAAATAATACAGATAGCCATGCTATAGTTTAAAGCAGCTTTCAGAAGAGTCAAACAAATGTAATAAAGGGAGTCATCATTTATCCAATTACTTAAGTTTCAAGAAATATATTGCACAAAATTGAAGGGCTGTGAACATGTTGATAAAATTTTTAAATTAGTTTAGCAGCTGAAAGAAGCCCAAACATCAGGATTTTATGCCTAAAAAATCTTGGCAATTGGAATTTTTAAGCATAAGATTAAAGAAGGTGCTATTTTAGAGAATCTATTCAATCATAAAGTATTACAGTCTTACAGAGTCGGAAAATAACAATTTATCAACAAATATCTTGAGTTGACAACTAGATTAAATAAATGAAGAAAATGTAAGAGGTTGGAGACAAGCCTTCAGGAAAGGAAACTTGTTAACTGAAGCTGAAATTAATGTCATTAAACTCATGTTGCAGAAGATTTGAGATTTAACCAAATAACAAATGAAACCTCACTGCTGTTGTTGTCTCAGAAAACGAAGATTAAATGGATAGAAAAAAAGTAGATGAACAAAGAACCTGGAATGTGTGTGGATGAAGCATATGGTTTCTATAATTTTATTTTTTTAACCAATAGAAAACCATTTTCTCTAAAATCTGTGGGCTCTTAGAATTTAGAAACAACTGAGAAAAGACAAGAGTAATGAAATTTAATGGCCCTATTATGTCCTTGAGTCCAGCCCTCTATGAGAATATGGGATAGTTATCAGTCTAGGAAGACTTTTACAAAGGTCTTAGAATTGCTAATGGTGAAAGATTTCTTTTGGTTTCTTCTGCGCTCGCTCCAAACCCTCTGACCTCTCAATGACTAACATTTTCCTAAGTGAACACACAGACGCATACCCACCAGAAAGTCAGTTTCTTGAATTTGTTTATTGTGGATGTAATTATTTTTGTCTGTTATTCCCATGATACATAGCACCACTATTAAAATGGTTTCAACTTTCATATAATCCATAATTATGCACATATTCTATTATTTAAAATATGCCACATTGTCAACCTTCACATATTTAAAAGTCAAATATACCATAGATTTTTTATCCTGTCAAAAAGAGCTAAAGACCACTTTAAGAGAATCATAGGAATATAAAATGTACGAAAGGATAGACCATAGTAATTAGTCTGGAATAAATATAATGTGTTGTGCAAATAACTTACTATTAAGTATCACGGAGATATATTAACTATTTTGGAGAATCTGAGGAGCAAACATTGAGTAATTTGTTCTCCCATTAGTTTGGTCTATCTCACTTGCAGTGTTGGATACTTAACACTTATCAATATATCACAATGAATATATTTTGCTACATGGCTCTTACATAATGCTACAGATACACGTTAAACAATTCCATCATGTTGAACTGCATACATTCTCCTTCATAGTAAATCTGATAGAAGTCAAACTTTACTCTATATAGAAAACAGTATTTATTAATAGAGTGAATAAAGATTTACAGAGGAAACATGTAATGCCTGACACTCCTTTGGACACTGAGGATAAACATGGAACAAGGCAAAATCCCTCTCCACATTCAAAGTGTAGAGACAGAAAGTTAACAAATAAACACATTGGTATATAACATATGAATTTCTGATATTATGTCCTTAGAAGAGTCTTTCCTTACTAAGTTCAGAAAAAGACCAGCTCCATAATTGGCAGTTACTTTACTACGCTTTTTAATTTTACCATGCTTTTACATTTTACCATGATTTTTAATTTGTATTTACTACTAACTCATCATATATTGTACACCGTTTCATTGCTTTAGTTGTCTGCTCTGGCTTCTGGCAGCTCAGTTCTTTCTCCTAAATTGTTAAAACAACAAAACAAAAGTTAAAGTAACAGTCTAGGCCTTAATCACTTACTAGGATTAATCACTTACTAGGATTACTAAGCAAGAGACTAAAATTAGAGAAAGTGCTGATTTCATCCCATGACTCTTCCCTCCACTACTCCCCCTACCTTCCATCTTCCATTCCACACTGGTGAAAGGTCAGCCAGTTCAGCACAGAAATGGAGGTTGTTATATATGGCCAGGGAGCCCCAAGCAAAATCTCCTGCACTTTTATGGAAACCAGGAGCAAGTAATGGAAAAAGAACACAGAGGGCAAGGCGGGGAAGCGAGAAATGGGAAAATGCTGAGAACTGTGCCAGAGTAAAGTGTCTAGAAGGTTGCCTCTCCTTCTCTCCAAAAAGGTGATCTCAGCAAAGCTATCTAAGGATTCAGATAAAGAATCTCGAAATGAAATGCACCACACTAGGAACGCAGACATGTGTGAGTGCATGGCCAGCCAGAGGGACCTGAGTCATTGATTGCAACTCCCCTTAAGGACTATAATGTATGGGCTGTGCACCAAGTATAGTGAGGGGAGGGCAGTTTTTCCTATGAGACCTGCCAGATAATTATTTGTCATTGTGTGTGGTTGAGTCTGAAATCCACGCACAAGTTTTTAAAATCCAGTAGTTGGTGGACTTAAAGCAAGCAAGCAGGAGCTCCATGAAGACATGCGGTGATTGTAAGAGGCTCACGAGGACAATCTGCATAGTCTATACTAGGTATGAGGTTAAACAAAATAGAATATATTTATCCTTTAGAGAGGTGGCCACCAGCAGGCAGTTGTATAAGGCAGATATATGGATGGATCTCATTAAGAAACTGAGGCCGGGCGCGGTGGCTCAAGCCTGTAATCCCAGCACTTTGGGAGGCCGAGACGGGCGGATCACTAGGTCAGGAGATGGAGACCATCCTGGCGAACACGGTGAAACCCCGTCTCTACTAAAAAATACAAAAAACTAGCCGGGCGAGGTGGCGGGCGCCTGTAGTCCCAGCTACTCGGGAGGCTGAGGCAGGAGAATGGCGTAAACCCGGGAGGCGGAGCTTGCAGTGAGCTGAGATCCGGCCACTGCACTCCAGCCCGGGCGACAGAGCCAGACTCCGTCTCAAAAAAAAAAAAAAAAAAGAAACTGAGGCAGTGGAGAAGTGGAAACTCTGACAATGGTGACTGACCCCTCTTCTGGTAGGAGAAAGTTAGACTCACATTCAAAATGGATTCCAAGGCAACATCAAATTATAAGAATTCCATACAATACTAATTCAACAAAATTATTGACTCTCAAAATAAAAATTTTATTCATATTCGTGAAAAGAATTGAGTTTTACAAACTAAACTTTTGATAAAGCCAGATTCATTCTCATATGGTCTACAAATATCTAAAGAACATATGGACAATGATTGTATGATACAACTATTAACATTTGCTTGGGCCAAATTCTCAAATGTAATGCTGTGTTTAACGTAAGACTTGACAATTGATTAAAACAGTTTGACAAATAACAGAGCATTTATTCTACTTAATTAATGTAGATTTTGCTCATCCTTAGTTTTCCAAGCCAAAGTAATTTTACCACTAGTATCTGAAAACAGATCCTTTGACAGCTATATTTAAACTTTTTAAAGAAATGTTCCCTAAATCTAATATAAGTAACTTAATGCATATGCAATTATTTTTGCACTGACCTAATATTGTTTTGTAAATGCTTAGGTCTACTTAAATAATATAAAATTAATTAAGATATCACTTTGTGTGTGTGTGTGTGTGTGAATAGGTGAGTTTACTCTCTAAATCTCTACATGGTGCCAGTCATTTGAAATTTATTATATTCAAATTTAATTAAAAATATTTTATTTAGTTACTTAATCTATATTCCCAGAATCCGAAATAGAATAGAATTTCAAGATTGTAAATGTGTAAGAATGATTAAAGGATGACCTCTACGTATCTTTTCAGTTTTAAATTTCTATGTTCTAAACGTTTATCATAATTTGGCCTAGGCACAAAAGTGGTAATACATCTATTTGCTGTAATGACCTCAACAATAGCTAGTATAATAAATTTTATCAGTGTTACCTATGTAATCTGTACACTAATTGATGCAATTTTATTACATTATGCTGTTATTTATCCAGTAATATTTCATTACATAGGCAGTATTAATTTTTTTTTTTTTTTTGAGATGCTCTGTTGCCCAGGCTAGAGTGCAATGCCACGATCTCAGCTCACTGCAACCTCCGCCTCCTGGGTTCAAGCTATTCTCCTGCATCAACCTCCCAAGTAGCTAGGTTTGCAGGTGCCCACCACAACGCCAAGTTAATTTTTTTGTGTTTTTAGTAGAGATGGGAGTTTCACCATTTTGACCAGGTTGGTCTCAAACTCCTGACCTCAAGTGATCCATCCACCTCGGCCTCCTAAAATGCTGGGATTACAGGCGAGAGCCGCCTCGCCTGGCCCAGTATTAATTTCTTAAAGGAAATGCTTGCATAATCAATCATCAGTTATACATTACTTATTGGATTTGGGTGATATTTTGACAAATAGGACTGAAAATGTCTCTAAACCATAGTAGCAAGTACTACAGTAAAATGATGTGTATGTGCCTCAAGAAGATAATAAAGACAGAAGAAATTGGAAGTTTCTAAATATAGTCTATTGCCACATTGCAATAGACTCATGTTGCTTCAAAAATGAAAAGAAAAACAGAAGAATACATAAGAAAATACAGGCTCAGCAAAATCTGAGCCTTTCATTGTTCAAGAAGAGTGTTTTCTAATGCAGTGTAGTAATGGAATGTTTTTGTCTTCCTTTGTCTAATGACAAATGCAATTTTAATTCTTTGTGTCTTTTGGGCTGCTAACTTGAAATGTCATGTAATTACTGCATTATTAATTTATATTTTTGGTCATCTAATAGACTGTGACATTCTTGAAGATAGGAATGTCTTAATCATCTTTGTTTGCCTAGGAGCTATCACTGTACTTGGAGCTTAAAATCAATCAATATAATTTACCATCTGAATACTAATTAATAAATAAATTACTAAAAGTGAAACTATTATTAATGAAAAAAACAGTTGAAGTTAATAGTTAATAGTATTTTACGAATGTTAATGTTTTTAAACATTTATAAATGGACCATGTTGGGTACAGTGTAAGCAGTAGGAGAATCTTTGTGAAGAGTGTACAAAAACTTTCTGTAATCTTTCATCAATTTTTTTTTTTTTTTTGAGACGGAGTCTCACTCTGTCACCAGGCTGGAGTGCAGTGGTGCGATCTCGACTCACTACAACCTCCACCTTCTGGGTTCAAGCAATTCTCCTGCCTCAGCCTCCCTAGTAGTTATTTCAAAGTATTAATAAATTAAACAAATTAGGAAGAGATTTGAACAATGCTCTTATTTTTTCCATTTCATATTGAAATGGAAAGTATTTAGGAGAGCCAAAACAGCTTTTTGAGAAAAACAACGTTTGATGACCTGTTCTGATTTATTTGAAGGCTTATTATAAAAAAAATTTTTAATTGTACCCTAGAACAGAAAGTATAATAAAAAAAATACATTTATCAGGACAGTATGGTCTACACATAAAGAAAGATACGCTGATCAATGTGTCAAAATAGACAAACTACAGATATAAAACCACTGATTTTTGACAAAAATTTAAAAGCAATTCAGGGGATAAATAACAGACTTTTAAAGAAATGTTGCTGGACAATTTGATACTTACCTGCAAAAAATTTTGAAGTTTGATCTTGTAGACCTATATGTAGAAACTAAATGTATTAAATTTCGGGGCAAAATTAAGTATTTTTGCTTTGAAGTTAGACAAAGCTTTCTTATATAAGATACCAAAAGCATAATTTATAAAATAAAGTGAGGATAAATTGGATTTAATCAAAATTTCAAATTCTCCTTATGAAAAGATACTATGAATAGAATGAAAAAAAAAAGCATCAACAGACTGAGAGATTCCATTTGCATATTATAATTTGGAAAAAGGCTTGCATGTAGAGCAAGGGTCGATAAACCTTAAATAGCCAAATAGCAAATGTTTTAGTTTGCAGATCTTACAGTCTTTGTGGAGTCTCCTCAGTTCTGTTATTGCAGCATGAAGGCAGCTTTAGACAACATAAACATGAGTGAGCTTAGCTGTTTCCGATTAAACTTTAGATACAGAAACAGGTGTTACGCATGATAGTTTGTGTACTTGTGATGTAAATATAAATAATTCACAAAATTAAATAATAAGTAAACAATGCAATAAAAAATAGATGAAAAAAATAACAGTCCACCACAGAGGATTATAAAGCTATTTTTTGTTATAGTTATTGAATGAAACACAGGATAAATGCCCTTTCTTGTTCTCTACACCCTTGAGAGGAAATGTCCCTAATTTATTTTTTATTTGAAATTTCTCTTCTCTAATTCTACTCAATCACAGAAAACTTAATTATAAGTACTCAAATTTTCCAATGAAAAAGTTATTTATCTTAACAATATTAGGTCTATATTTCTTAATTGAGAGTAAATTTAAGTTTCATGCACTGGCTTATACATGATGTACAATAACTGAACCTCTTATGTCAATCCAACGATTAAGTTTTCTTATGTAAAATAGATATAAAAACAAAAATGTTTTTATGTGTTGAGGTCAAATAATTTTTATTTATTACAGTTATAGGCATTTTTAGTAATGACATTTATATTTTCCATTTATAATGATGAAAATTAAAAAACCATTCTGAAATAAGATTTATCTCTGAAACCTAAAATGTATGTAGCTTTTTGTTTGTTTTTAATATGAGTGGAAACTATCTTCAAGTATGGAAGTTATGAAAGCCATTTTATAACTTTTTATAACATTTTATAACACATTTCCTAATGTGTTGTTCGGAAATTACATATTATTATACGTGAAAAAGCAGGAAATAGATACAGAACATTCCTGCCTTATTACCTAGAAAAAGTCTATGCTACAGTGATTTTGTCATTGATTGCATAGTCATTCGATATGTCTATTTACTTGTTTAATGATTTTATGTTTTTCAGCCATAGATACATTTTAGCCTCAATGAGCTAAAAACTTACACAAGTACATGTTTAATTCAAGATTAATAAATATTTGTTTTTCAAAACCACCATTTTACATGATCTTCTTCGAGTCTCATAATAATCCAGTGAGGCAGGCAGATAGTAAATAATCTTTAGCTTAACAATAAAAAAGATGCCAAGGATATTGCACCAATGGATCTGCTCAATGTTCAATTGGTAATAATCAGCGAAGCCAGAATTCGAGATGTTCTGTGTGGCTATAAAATCTCTGTATTTTGCCCATTATTCTCTGATGGTTTAGCAGTTACTATGATGGCTTTAAAATATGGCCTCAAATTCTTTGGTTCTCCTCCTTTAAAGGGGTGGAGTCTCAGTGACTTGGTTCTAAGGAGTAGACAAAAAAGAAAAATCAAAAGCATGAGAGTACAACTTAGGAGTCTAAGTCTGGATTACTTACTCAGGGAAGCCAGCTGCTGTGTCATGAGAGTACTATGTGATGAAGAACTGAGGCCTCCACCAAACAGTCATATGCATGAGCTATTGTGGAAGCTCATCCTCCAGTCCTGGGTGCAGCCTTCAGGTATCTGCAGCCTTAGTTGACATCCTAATTACAACCTCATTAGAGTCCCTGAGTCAGAACCACTCCACGAAGAGATTGTGAGATGTATGTTTTAAGCTGTTATTCTAGGCTAATTTATTATGCATAAATAGAAAACTAATAGTTACCTTCTTAGACTTCTTCCCAGTACTGATGCCTTTGCTGATTAGAACATTTTCAAGAACCATTAATGTATTTTCAAAAATCTGTTTCTTCTTCCTTTTGATGATCAGTCGGTGCAATTTCTAATGGAAGATAATGTCAAAGGTTCAGATATATGTAGATAAATAGATATGATTTCACTGTAGATTCCGTTTTAGAATTGGTCTTTGCTTCTCTGAAGAAGAATGTTTTGACTATGATGGTACACTTGAAAGTCAATAAAACAGACCAAACAGCTTATCTCTTTGAATTAGAACTCAAAGGAAAATGGCAAAAGGCATGTCTTAGTCATGGAATTCTGCTTTATGGATTATGCTGTTAGAGCTGTAGATTAGAAGAAAACTAGGTCTCAATTCCAGTAAACATGCTGAAATAAGTTGAAATAAGTATACAAATAAAAATTTTCTCTAATATGTTTTATACTTCTGAACAGTTTTTATAGGAAGGATAGGCCAAATGATTGAATTTTTCTCAATTTACTAATTTTAAAAACATTGAATGACTTAACCTATAATATGAAGAAAAGGAAATAGATATAAATATTTAACATAGAGAAGTGGAATTATGGTATATCAAATAACACCTTAATGGATTATTATGCAGATGTTAAAATTATAATGGAAAATATGTAGCCACAAGAGAGAAAATGTGTGAAAATTATGTCAAAGGAATAAGATGAAAACAAAATTGTGACTATATTGATTATAGTCAAGTAAATATTATATGCAAATATAAATAAGAACAAAAAAATAAAATTAGAAGAAATTATTTATTGGAGTAATAGAAAAAATAAGTAAATAAAATTTGCTTCTTTAGAAAGTCAGATTTTAAAAAAATAGAAAAATCTCTTTGGCACTCCAACAAAAACACGAAGTTATTTGTAAGGAAAACAAAATGAGGTTATCATCAAACTCAACAGCATGTTTAATTCCAGAACTAAATGAACATGTAAGTGATATTCCCATAAAGAAAAGTAAGCAAAGGAAAAGTAAGATAATGGTATTATATCTAGCCAAATTTACTCTCAAATATAAAAGCCACAAACTGTTATAATACAAAGGAAAAGTAAGATAAAGGTATTATATCCAGCCAAATTTACTCCAAATATAGAAGCCACTAACTGTTATAATACTTCGAGAGCTAAGAAATTGCTATCTCCATGATCTCTTTCTTATGTATTAACTAGGCCATGAATTGCAGACAACCACAACAATCAGCATAAACATCATCAGTATAAATACTGCCTTTTATTTGTATATACATATAAAACATATTACATAATAAATAGTCCAATTCTACCACTTCTGAGATTCTTCAAAACATATGCATTTAATGTGGAAAAAAGAAGACAAAAATTTAGCAGAGATAATGTATACATCTTAGTTTTGAATTTAAAGAATTTAAATCAGACATAACGCTATGAATTCATGGAGGCCATGCTATTCTTTTTTTTTTTTTTTGAGACTTAGTCTCGCTCTGTCGCCCAGTCTGGAGTGCAGTGGCGCGATCACGGCTCACTGCGAACTCCACCTCCGGGGTTCAGGCAGCCTCCAAAGTAGCTGGGACTACAGGCGTCTGCCACCAAGTCCGGCTAATTTTTTTGTGTTTTTAATAGAGACGGGGTTTCACCGTATTAGCCAGGATGCTCTCCATCTGCTAACCTCGTGATCCTCCCGCCTCGGCCTCCCAAAGTGCTGGGATTACAGGCGTGAGCCACCGCACCCGGTCTTATCTGACTTTCTACTAATCTAGCCATCCATCCACACTACAGTCCACTTATTCACTCTAACTCTGTCAACTGGAAAGATGTAGAAATAACAGCAGACCCAGTTAATAATGCACATTCATATTGCCCAAATTCTGGTCTTGAAATACCCTTCCTCACACCCCTGCCCCTGCCACATATACACAAACCAGAACTAGAAATGTCTCATTCCCGAGCTGGGATGGAAAATGTGTAGGAAGTGTCTGAAACATTTTAGCAACTATCAGGGACTGCAACAGGACATGTCAAAAGAACTCAGAAGACATAGGAGCCACCCATTGGAGAGATAGGAACATTTCTACCTCAATAAAAACAACAATGGATGAAAATACTTCAAAAATATTTTGTGTAACTGTGAGTTCAAATACTAAAAAATAAACTTAATCGAAACTTTTCAACAAATTAGCCAAATCTGGAGGGTCATAAAGAAAGAAGTCACTTGTTAAAATAAATTAAAAAGAGCAAAAAAATCAATCTTTTAGCCTATTAGTCCTGTGCAAACTTCTCTGAGACAGAAAACATCAGATAAAAAAAAATTTCACTCATATAAACCATTTTACTAATAAAAAAGGAGAAATTATATATAAAAATGTCACTAATTAATTAATATATCTAGGCAATAAGCACAACCAGTAGAAAACATCACCAAAAGTGGCAACCAGACACAATACGCCTCTTGTTTGAGGAATGTAATGAAGTCTTGCCAAAAGTTGAAGAAAAGATTTATATTTATCTATATAAAACTAGTACAGATTCATGTATAGATAGATAAGTTTTTATATATAAAATCCCTATATCTATTTGTATATTTATATAGATTGATATATTTATGTAGCTAGATATACATTTATTTAAGGATTAGCGGCCGGGCGCGGTGGCTCAAGCCTGTAATCCCAGCACTTTGGGAGGCCGAGACGGGCGGATCACGAGGTCAGGAGATCAAGACCATCCTGGCTAACACGGGGAAACCCCGTCTCTACTAAAAAATACAAAAAACTAGCCGGGCAAGGTGGCGGGCGCCTGTAGTCCCAGCTACTCGGGAGGCTGAGGCAGGAGAATGGCGTAAACTCGGGCGGCGGAGCTTGCAGTGAGCTGAGATCCGGCCACTGCACTCCAGCTTGGGCGACAGAGCGAGACTCCGTCTCAAAAAAAAAAAAAAAAAGGATTAGCTACATATTTATGTATTGACTCTATAAATCCCCTATATTAAACAATCAATTGATAGAAAATACAGAGTGCAGAGATGTTAAAATATTCCTTGGGAATATGTGAAAATTATAGAATCTTAAATACTTTGCAAGTAAAATGGCCCAGTTATATTGTGCAATATAAGATTGCAGGAAAATAATAATTTATGGATGGGACCTGTAATAACAAAAACTTAAAGTCTATAACCATGCTCCCAAAAAGTAAAAATCAAGCCTAGTATTTAAGAAAACTTCTTGAGTTATTAAGCTGTAAAATAAAGCGAGCATGATTACCATTAAATATGGACAATGGTCACAGCAGGGCTGTGAGGTTTTGATTGAGATCAGGCACGTTGAGAGGTTCAATAATATCTGGAAAGACTATTTATTGATAAAAGTGGTAGTTACTAGTTGAACACATAACAATTTATTAAGTTGATCATATGTTTTAATATTTCTCTGTACTATATTTTACAATAAAAGAGCTTTTCATCAATAGCACTCAAGGAAGTAAATTGTATGGCTCAGAGAATCTTCAGTAAAGCTGATGATCCAAGCTTAACAATGAGATGAACCTTAAGATTTTTGGTATTTAAAACCTTAGGCAATAACACATCACAGGAACTGTCAACTCAGGACACTGCTGCAATGGAACTGCCATTGTCATTGTCACTGTCACAAGGCTGCTTGACAATAGAGTCTATGGCTAGCCTTGCTGACACTCTTTTTGTTGGCACTGTCTCTAGATTTAGAATCCTTGGTAGCAAAGTCTGACTGGTCAAGCCTACATCACAGCCTGTGTACATTATAGTTCCTAGGGGATAATAGAAATTAACATCTATTCTTCTGAGATACTATCTTCTGATGTAGAATTCAGCCCTGCCTCCCTTGAATATTTACCCTGTGAACATCCTCTAATTGAGTAACGAGTATAAAGTGTTGGCTCCATTATCTACATCAGGAGACAGATCAGTCTTCATCCATTTTCTGTTGCTTATGAAAACAATCCTGGAAACTGGGTAATTTATTTAAAAAGGAATTCATTTCTTACAGTTTGGGAGACTGAGAATTCTAAGAATGAGGGGCTGGATCTGGTGAGAGCCTTCTTACTGGTGGGAAATCTCTGTGGTGTCCGAGTTTTATTTCATTTTGACTTTTCTTTTTCACATCAGACAGGTAATGTACTGATATCATAGCAAGGATTTAGGGAGCCAGATCTCATATGAGCATGAAAAGACAACAGTCATATTTCTGAACTACAAGTGGATCTCAGCATGAGTTATGGAGGATATTCAAACCATAGCAAGACCTAACAACTTCTATCTCTGTGTAGTTTATTAAACTAGCTTAAAAGGAAATAGGGAAATTATATAGAAGTGTAATCGTTTTAGAAGATGGATTTGGTGACATAATAGCAAATAACTAAAGAGTTTTATTAATGTGGTGGCCATAGCTCTTTTTTCTGGGAACCAAAAGTGTTAGATTAGATCAAGAGGAAAGCCAATATTAGAGGAACAGAGATCAACACAAGTGGTGGTCCTGAGGCAGAATAAAATATGCAGTGAAAAGGGTATCTGAGATGACACTAGGATGTAGGTAAAAGCCAACCCAAGGGCCTTGAAGTCTGCATTATGCTGACTCTTTTTCCTTTTTTTTTTTTTTTTTTTTTTTGAGACTGAGTATCTCTGTCACCCAGGTTGGAGTGCAGTGACACAATCTTGCAAACTCAGCCTTCGGGTTCAAGAGATTCTACTACCTCAGCTTTCAGAGTAGCTGGGATTACAGGTGTGTGCCACCATGCCCAGCTAATGTATATATTTTCAGTAGAATCTGGGTTTCACCATGTCAGCCACATTGGTCTTGAACTCCTGACGTCAAATGATTTGCCTGCCTCGGTCTCGCAAAGTTCTGGGATTACAGGCATAAACTAGCACATCCGGACCATGCTGAATCATTTTATAATTCATATTCTTTATCATTAAATTCCCATAACTCACAGTTTATGATTAATGTATACTGAATGTAATCAAGGAACTTTTTAATATCTATTGGGATTATCAAGATGGTTTTCTTATTTGCTGATACGGAGTGTGTGTATGTGTGTACATATGTAAACATATTTTCTAATGTTAATCAATCTGCAGAGTTCTGGGAAGTATCTAGTTCATAATAACATGTTATACTTTTAATATGTTGTTTCATTCTGTTTGCTGGTGTTTTATTTTGGATTTGGACATCTAATGTATTTATGGCAAATTGTTTTAGAATTTTAAATATGCTCATCAATTTCTGTTAACAAGTTTATTCTAGTTTTATAAAACAAATTATCTCTATTTTCATATTTTCATCCTTCTATGAGCATTACATTTTTGTGTCTCTTCAAATTATATAAAAAGTCTACCGAAATAAAATAAAATAAATCTAGGTCCATCTTTAGTCTCTTTGCATTTCTGATCAGCCTTCTTCAGTTGTCCTTCAAATTTAAGTCTGTCTGTCTTCTCTTAGACTCACATTTTTCTTGATTATCAATAAAATATAAGCCACTTGGATCATCTTTCCACCTCCTGGAGGATTCTCTATCTTCTCTCTGTAGTTCCTATCCCTGACACATACTATCACTCCCTTCCTGTATAATAATCTTTCCTCTTACTTCTGGGAGTTGAGCAACACTTGCTTTAACAAATATCTGATTTATTCAAACCCATTATCCCAGAATGCTTCTTTGAATATTCTTTAATCATATTTTGTACTTTACTAAATTTTGGGGGAGGATTATTGTCTATTGTATTTCTTTTTGTAGGGAATGGGGTCTTTATGTGTTATCCAGGCAGGTCTCCAACTCCTGGGCTCAAGTTATGCTCCTGCCTCCACCTCTGTAAGTTCTGAGATTTCAGGTGTGAACCACCTTGCCTGGTCTTAACTAAAATTGTTATATCAACTAATAATATTGAATTCATTGAAGATATCTTTTTATAAATAGCATCTATCTCAGTGTAAGGAAATGGGATTATGTAATCTCACTTGCTCTCCAAAGTCATTTCTTTATTATTCTTCTACACTCTTGCTGTTTCTTTAAGTCTCTTCCTATCTATCGTGTCCCTCTTGTGATGGTTAATATTGAGTGTCGATGTGATTGGATGAAGGATCCAAAGTATTGATCCTGGATGTGTCTGTGAGGCTACTGCCAAAGGAGATTAACATTTGAGTCAGTGGACTGGGAAAGGCAGACCCACCTTTAATCTGGGTAGGCACCATCTAATCAACTGCCAGCAAGGCTAGAACATAAAGCTGGCAGAAAAATGTGAAAAGACCAGACTGCCCTAGCTTCCCAGTCTACATCTTTCTCCCATGTTGAATGCCCTCGAACATCAGACTCCAAGTTCCTCAGTTAAAGGACTCAGACAGGCTCTCCTTGCTCCTCAGCTTGCAGACAGCCTATTGTGGGACCTTGTGATCATGTGTTAGTACTTAATAAAGTCCCCTTTATAGATAGATAGATAGATAGATAGATACATAGATAGATAGATAGATAGAGATAATCCTATTAGTTCTGTCCCTCTAGAGAACACTAATACATCCCTCTTCTTGCAATTATGTGTAATCCACTACCCTCTGAGAAAATCTCCCTTATTCCTGAACATTTTCTCTCTTGCATGTGATTTTCCTAACCAATTCAAATGCTGCCAAGATTACAAGTGACTTAATGATTTTTATGGGCAACATATCCCACCCCCTAGTTACTCAGCTTGTTTACTTCCTCCAAATCCCGTGTTTTACATGGCTTTA
Source organism: Macaca fascicularis (assembly GCF_037993035.2). NCBI lineage: Eukaryota > Metazoa > Chordata > Mammalia > Primates > Cercopithecidae > Macaca > Macaca fascicularis. The sequence continues at coordinate 35,873,895 of NC_088391.1, read as the reverse complement.
CTAGTCTACAGTCACATGTTTTACCTTATGTATTACAATAAATAATTTTCCATTCTAAATTATTTTTCAAGCAGTCATTTTAAGGCTTATTCAAATACTCCAATTACATATTTTCCTTGATATTTCTTCCTATTAATGTATCTTCTTTTTTATTCCTTTTCCTTCACAAATTCTTTACTCCATGATACATTGTATCATTTCCTCTTAATTAAGATATGCCTATGTCCTGAACCGTATTGCCTAGGTTTTCTTCTAGGGTTTTTATGGTTTTAGGTCTAACATTTAAGTCTCTAATCCATCTTGAATTAATTTTCGTATAAGTTGTAAGGAAGGGAACCAGTTTCAGCTTTCTACTTATGGCTAGCCAGTTTTCCCAGCACCATTTATTAAATAGGGAATCCTTTCCCTATTTCTTGTTTTTGTCAGGTTAGTCAAAGATCAGATGGTTGTAGATGTGTGGTATTATTTCTGAGGGCTCTGTTCTGTTCCATTGGTCTATATATCTGTTTTGGTATCAGTACCATGCTGTTTTGGTTACTGTAGCCTTGTAGTATAGTTTGAAGTCAGGTAGCATGAGGCCTCCAAGTTTGTTCTTTTGACTTAGGATCGTCTTGGCAATGCAGGCTCTTTTTATGGTTCCATATGAACTTTAAAATTTTTTTTCCTATTCTGTGAAGGAAGTCATTGGTAGCTTGATGGGGGTGGCATTGAATCTATAAATTATCTTAGGCAGTATGGCCATTTTCATGATATTGATTCTTCGTATCTATGAACATGGAATGTTCTTCCATTTCTTTCTGTCCTGTTTTATTTCATTGAGCAGTGGTTTGTAGTTCTTGAAGAGGTCCTTCACATCCCTTATAAGTTGGATTCCTAGGTATTTTATTCTCTTTGAAGCAATTGTGAATGGGAGTTCACTCATGATTTGGCTCTCCGATTGTCTGTTATTGGTGTATAAGAATGCTTGTGATTTTTGCACATGGATTTTGTATCTTGAGACTTTGCTGAAGTTGCTTATCAGCTTAAGGAGATTTTGGGCTGAGATGATGGGATTTTCTAAATATACAATCATGTCACCTGAAAACAGGGACAATTTGACTTCCTCTTTTCCTAACTGAATACGCTTTATTTCTTTCCCTTGCCTGATTGCCCCGGCCAGAACTTCCAACACTATGTTGAATAAGAGTGGTGAGAGAAGGCATCCCTGTCTTGTGCCAATTTTCATAGGCAAGGACTTCATGTCTAAAACACCAAAAGCAACAGCAAAAAAAGCAAAAATTGACAAATAGTATCTAATTAAACTAAAGAGCTTCTGCACAGCAAAAGAAACTACCATCAGAGTGAACAGGCAACCTACAGAAGGAGAGAAAACTTTTGCAATCTACTCCTCTGACAAAGGGCTAATATCCAGAACCTACAAAGAACTCAAACAAATTTACAAGAAAAAAAAATATATCAAAAAGTGGGCAAGGGATATGAACAGACACTTCTCAAAAGAAGACATTTATGCAGCCAACAGACACATGAAAAAATGCTCATCATCACCAGCCATCAGAGAAATGCAAATCAAAGCCACAATGAGATACTATCCCACACCAGTTAAAATGGCGATCATTAAAAAGTCAGGAAACAACAGGTGCTGGAGGGGATGTGGAGAAATAGGAACACTTTTACACTGTTGATGGGACTGTAAACTCGTTCAACCATTGTGGAAGATGGTGTGGTGATTCCACAAGGATCTAGAGTTGTAAATACCGTTTGACCCAGCCATCCCATTACAGGGTATATACCAAAAGGATTATAAACATGCTGCTATAAAGACATATGCACATGTATGTTTATTGCGGCACTATTCACAAGAGCAAAGATTTGGAACCAACCCAAATGTGCATCAATGACAGACTGGATTAACAAAATGTGGCACATATACACCTTGGAATGCTATGCAGCCATAAAAAAGGATGAGTTCATGTCCTTTGTAGGCACATGGATGCAGCTGGAAACCATCATTCTCAGCAAACTCGCAAGAACAGAAAACCAGGCACCGCATGTTCTCACTCATAGGTGGGAACTGAACAATGAGAACACTTGGACACAGGAAGGGGAACATCACACACCGGGACCTATTGTGGGGTGGGTGGCGGGGGAGAGATTGCATTAGGGGATATACCTAATGTAAATGACAAGTTAATGGGTGCAGCACACCAACATAGCACATGTATACATATGTAACAAACCTGCACTTTGTGCACATGTACCCTAGAACATAAGGTATAATAATGAAAAAAAAAAGATATGCCAAGATCCCTTAAGTTACACCTAATTGGCAAATCCTACAACCAATAGATGCAAATGTTGTCATCCACATATATATATACACAAATAGATATTATTACAGTAGTGTAAACAACGCAAACTGTCAGTGTTATAATCACTATAAATTTATTGCCTGCGAGTGAGCTCAGATCTCCCAGGAAATCTTTATTTATTAAGTCGTCTCAATCTCTCTTTCTCACCATAGAACATTTAAACCCGTTCCTCTTTCTTCACACCTGATCCATATAAGCCCCTTTCTCTGAAATTTAAAAAAGGAACTGTAGTCATATGATACGAACTCTCAAATTTCCATCTAGTTTGCTTAAAACTACTTGCTTCTTATAACTATCATTTCTCCTGTAATCCCAGCACTTTGGGAGGCTGAGGCTGCCAGATCACAAGGTCAAGAGATCGAGACCATCCTGGCCAATATGATGAAACTCCATCTCTACTAAAAATACATAAATTAGCTTGGCTTGGTGGCGTGCGCCTGTAATCCCAGCTACTCTGGACGCTGAGGCAGGAGAATCAATTGAACCTGGGAGGCGGAGGGTGCAGTGAGCTGAGCTCACTCCACTGCACTCCAGCCTGGCTACAGAGCAAGACTCTGTCTCAAAAAATAAATAAATAAATAAATAAATAAATAAATAAATAAAACAAATAAAAAATAAAAACAAACAAACAACATCAACACCCCACCCCCCAAAGAAACAAACAAAAAAACAAACTACCATTTCTTAGTTAGATCATGTAATAATAGCTGAATTCTCCACCTGTGTTTTTAATCTGATTCCTACCAGGTTTCTCAGGAAGAGTATACTTTGAACTCTCTTCTTATCTTCATTTCACTTTTCTTTGTTTGCACATTTTTCCTGCTCAAATGAATTTTTTTGCCACAAATATTTTTATGTTTGTTCATTTTATTTTCATTAAAAAAATTAACCAACCATCCAACAACACTCCAATGAAAACAAAATCATCAAAATTTTCTGTCCTGTGGATATTCAGAAGTAGTGGTTTAAAGTAGCTTTCTGTTCATCTTTTTACCTGGTGTCTATAATGTAGCCTTACAATTTCAACTTGCCTGCAATTGTAAAGGTTATTGATATGTTGCTAACTCCAACATATAAAATTTAGTGGTTATTTTACTTCACATTTCAGGAGAGTTTGTTTCAGTAAACCAATCATTACTTTTTGGACTTCATCTTCTTCTGTTTCTTATGATGCTACATTACCATAGGTATCATTTAATTAAAATTAAAATATATGCATATAAAAATAAAGAAGACATTCAAATAAATAATTTGTTAAAAATATTAATATGGTTACCTATGAAGGGAATAGAATGTGAATATTATATGGAATTAAAAGGGAAGATATGCATGGACACACACACACACACACACACACATATGATTAAAGAGACACAGCTCAAAACAACTAATGATACTCATGTGCTGGGAACTGAGAGGTATGATTAGTTCAACCTTCTGCACATAAAATACTAAAATGATTTCACGTTGTCATAATAAATCAAATAGCTCTATATACAATGATGATTACCATTTCCTAAAAATAAGTTAATATGTCTTTCTGGAATAACTGTTTTTAAATATGCAATGAACCAAGCCAATTTTCCTAGTAAGTATGATGTAACGTAGATAGTTATTTAATTTTCAGAACGAGTTCATTCATGTAAGTTTTAAATGTTAATGGGTAAATTTTAATATACAGCAGAGATAGATAGCTATGTCATGGCTATCTAATATATCAATTAAATGTTATTGAAAATGCTCAAAATCTAAAAATCACTGATATAAATACAGGAAAACTATGCATTTAAACTTATGTAGTGTAGAAATTAAGAAGCAAAAACTAGTTAGTGGTTATTTATAAATTTATCTTTAGAAATGAAATATGGAACTGAATTTAGTTAGTTGGAACCAAATGTCTTACAATTTAGTGGCAAACTATAATGTAGATATTTTTTGAAAAATAAGCACATTATTTACCATCTTTTCCTATTTTTTTCCTTGTAAAATATTATGCTCAAATAACATTTGGGAAGTACTTTTGGGAAGTGTTGTTTTGTCATGGCAATCCTTTGATAAGACTCATTATGTTAACTGCCACATTAAAAACATAAATCAGAATCTTGAATTGATTATTTAAACAAACACTAAAATTAGTCTAGCGTGACATTGAGAAGCCAGGAGTGAAGATATTTTATTGCTCCTGTTGAATTCTGTTAAAACTTTTATTCCCATTGTGAAATTAAAAAAAAAAAAATACTTCTCCATGTCATTAGTATTCTAAGATTTTTAATTTATTTATTCCTTAAATTAACCCAGTGTTCTTCCTTTTCTTCTCCACCTCCTTCTCCCCCTCCACTTTCTTATTTTTCTTATTTTCAGCTTACGTGTGTGGAAAATTAATTATAGAAAAATTAAGTTACCCAAGTTTATATATATTAAGTTACCCAAGTTTATATAAACCAAGTTACCCAAGTTTATATAACTAGTAAGTATGTGGTTAATATGAAGCCCTGGATCCAGAAAACATATATATATAACCAGTACACTAGATTGTTTATTTCTACAGTGCAGAGACCAGAAAAAATATACATGTGTGTGTGTATATATATACATACATATATACATACATACATACATATATATGTGCGTATATATATACACACACACATATATGTACACACATATAGACATATACATACACACACATACATATATAAGCAATTCTATTTAAAGGCATGCTAGAGAAATTTTACTTTTAATGCAAATTGTGCCTTTAAGTTGAAAATAATGTATATAAATACAAATTTATATATATATGTTTTTATATATCTGTATATATTCAAAGGAAATGTGTCAGGGTGTATGAAGAGATGGCGATAAGAACAGAGGAAGTGTTAAAACAGAACTTGCAATTTTGTTTTGTCAGTTATCCTTACCCATTCTACAGGTGAGGTTTATATTATTATGTTTTTATTTAAGTGAATTACAGTTACAGAAAAATTTCCTGTTTCGTGTAGTATGTTTTAAACTGCAATGAAAATGATGGAAGTTCAAATATTCATCACAGGATTTTAAAAATTTTGAGTTCATTTCACACAAAACTCTATGAACATATACTGTTCATAATATAATAACTTAATGAACATTTTCTCAGTTTCATTACGGTTTTTTGGTAGAGTCCCAGTCTAGGGAAGGGGGAGAGCTGTATTCACAAACGTAACAGAATTTATTAGGCGAATGATCTCCAAAGAGCTTCTTCAGTGATGTTCACTTCATATGCCAACTTACAGATAATGACAGATCTTGACTGTACTGCCTAAGCCGAATTGTTAGACTTTATTGAGTCTAAAAAAATGTCAGGTGAATAAAGACATTGTTTGATTATATAATATAGAAATAATCAAGTCACTTGAGCTGTGACTTAGCTCAAATATAAAATGGTCAGATTCGATAAGGTCAGTTCCTGTATAGATTGATGTGGGTTACTAAGAAATCAATGGCAAAAGAATTATTGAGCAAGTTAATGAGTAATCAATGATGTTAGCCACGATATAGGACTTAAGCCAACCCAGAGTCAGATGGGAAATATTTCAGATTCAAAAGCAATTACAGTTTAAATCGACCAAAGTTTTAGATAACTATCTGGTATACCTACCATCATTTATTTAATTTCCTCTAAGCATTTGACGTAAAATGTGATATTGGATGATGACAAAGTGTTAATGTAAGCCAAATATAATTCTAAGGGCTTTGTATGTATGAGGACAACTCTATGATATAGGCACTATCATAATTACCATTTTTGAAAGAAGAGTTTTGTTTTGAATTTCTGTGCCTCTATTCATTTCTTCTACTTTAAATCAATTGTTGTTGATTGGAAAATTGTCAGGAAAGTTGTAAGAAGCCGGTTTTAGTTTGGTACCTAAATTTTATTTATCTAACCTATTACCACAAAATTTTTGCAAGAATATGAGATGAAACCTAGGGAAAAAATAACTTATCTGATCTCCATATATCTATTTGTGGAGTATGTAGCTCCTGGTTTTAAAGAATACTTGCATATACAAGAATATTCAGGCTTCATGAATATAATAAAAATAACTGTTTCTGTGGATATACATTTAAAAGACTATATTAATGGTTATCACAGTCTTACAAATGTTAAAGCACAGCTATGTTTTTTAAAAAGGAAATTGTGTGGTAGCTTGGCTACACATTTAACCAAATATAGCAATTTAATGCAAAAAAAAAAAAGTTGTCTCTCTGCACTATGAAATGAATGCCTTAGAATTTTACCACAGTAAAAAGCAAGGCATTTGGCAATTGAATTAAAAGCAGAAAAGGGTCAGTGTTTGCTCACATGACCCAGGAGAAATGGAAAGATTTCCTACCCAGAGCACAATTATTGCCCCAGAATTTCAAATTCATGCATTATATCTCTATTATTGTCAGTGCATTTAAACATAAATACATTGTAATCTTATATTTTTATGTTTTTGCTTTTTTTTTAAGTGGGGTATATAAATTTATAACAGTTACCAAAATCTGTGCCATATTGCAAGAGTCCAGTCAAGAAACTTTGCTCTTGTTGTTTTTAACTTTTAGAAACAGTAGCTTCTAGCTGAGAAAAAAATAAACAGGATATTCTAAAGGGGAGCTGATTGTAGTATCATATTTATCAAACTTAATCAAGATAAATTTATTGAAAAACAACAAATACCAAATATATTTTTCTAAATGGTAACTTGTATTTTCTTTGTGAAAGTTTGCATGGGATTGGGAAAATAAGTTCATTCTACTTAAAGCCAAAAAATCTATCTTTGATGTTTATTTTGTTAAGCTTCTCTTAAAAATTGATGCAGTTGTACCGGTAGATTCAAGATATATAGTTGTATAGTAAAGTATCTCTAGAAATACTTTTAAGCCTGCATGCAAACCACCTCTGCAGATGCAAACTGTGAATGTTGTAGGGCATTCTGGATGTCAGGGAGTTTTTTTTTTTTATTTAAATGGAATGTTACTACATTTATATCTAAATGATTCTTTGACTAATTCAATAAAACTTACACAGATTATGAATAAAAGCACAGTTTATGACATAAAAATTAAAAGTAAAACTTTGACTTATGTATAAAGCTTTCTTTCAAATTATACTACTTAAAAACACATATTGTAACATTTGTTCACTTATTTTAGATAAATTGTTCTGACTTGAAAGCAAACAGGTTTAATTATTTAAAATTTATAAACATTATCTTAATAATAAATATGTAATATTCTGTGATTGTTCTGGTGTTTATTGAGGTACGTTTTCACATTTTTCATTAGAAATATACAGAGTAAGAAAGGCAAAAAAAAATCACTTCATTATGAAAGTAGTTTTACAATTTTTTATTAATTCAGTCAAAAAAATACAGTAATTATATTGTGAAATTTCACTTTCTGAAGGAGTTATATTAATTTATAATTGCTTGTATTGATTTCAGAATTCAATTTCTGTATTCTACACATGCATTTAGTCATCTATAAATATAATATATAGAACAACATACAACATATTCTGGATGTAATACATTCTTTGTCCTCCAAAATCAGTTTATACTCAATGAGTATTTTAAATTAAAATCTCTTATCTAACTATCAATCATTTATCTATATAATGGGATAGTTTTCTATTTGAACTTTACCTAAGAGATAAGACAGATTTTTTTTTTTTTTTTTTTTTTTTTTTTTTTTTTGAGACGGAGTCTCGCTGTGTCTCCCAGGCTGGAGTGCAGTGGCGCGATCTCGGCTCACTGCAAGCTCCGCCTCCCGGGTTCACGCCATTCTCCCGCCTCAGCCTCCCGAGTAGCTGAGACTACAGGTGCCCGCCACCATGCCCGGCTAGTTTTTTTTTTTTTTTGTATTTTTAGTAGAGACGGGGTTTCACCATGTTAGCCAGGATAGTCTCGATCTCCTGACCTCGTGATCCACCCGCCTCGGCCTCCCAAAGTGCTGGGATTACAGGCTTGAGCCACCGCGCCCGGCCAAGACAGATTTTAAAATGTATGATATTTATGATAAATTTTTTATTGGTATCAATGTAAGATGGTATCTTCATCCTTAAAATTTACAAGAGAAAATCCTTGTGAGTACAATCTAGTCTAATATACATAAAAATCGAAAATACAGAAAAAAATATCCTTTCCTGTAAATGGTTGCCAAAGTACTCAGTTGTGCTATAATAGTTTTTGTACCCAAATAAACGTATAATTAATTTAGAAGAATTAAAAATATATTTGACAAGCTCTAAGTAAGGTGTAGAAACCACAAACACTTCAATATTTATTGCAACTAAATAAGGATGCTTACAGTTTCAGTCTTTCATGTATTTTTACAAGAATAGCATTGAAATTTTAGCTACTCATTTATTTTATGTCTTTTAGTGTTCATGTAAGAATAATGTTGATTTATCCTAAAATTTATTATAAAAACAGTAAGATGTTTTATTAATAGAGGATCTCTTTTATTTTAAAAGCAGGGATGAATGTGAATCAATTCTAATATACTCGTTTTATCCTTTTTCTCTACTTTTTGAATTGAAATATACGCAAGGAAACAAAACATAATATAATGGATTTTTTCATTTCTAGTGAATAAATATTAATATATAACTAAACCTATATTTATTTTAGACCAAAGCTATTTCTCATTTTAATTATGCATCTTTTGCAAAAAACACTGTCCATTTGCAATCTCAACTGATTCCTGAATTGTAAATTTTACTTCTTACAAAAACAAGTCAGTTGTCTTTAACTTAAATCTATAGGCCCATGTGTATGAGACTAAGAATTTCTATAGTAGGTACATATATTTAGTTAGTCTGGATATTTTGATAAATTTCTAATATTGTGGTTTTAAGAATACTGAAATTCTTTTTATTTTGAAAGAAAATTATCCTTAGACATACTTAGACATACTCATTCACAACGGCTACTCACACACTACTGATACTAGAATTAATAGGTAATATACTTGGATGGAAAGAGGCATAACGAAATAACTGCCTTACTTCATGGATGTGTGAATTTTGGTAAAAATAACTAAAATGAATAAATGACGTCTTGGGATACTGCACAATATAATAGTTTCAGTCGTCATTGCTTCCAGAAGATGAAAACAATAATTTCTATTTACTAACTCAAGCTAAAATGTTACCAAAAATTGCATTTCAAAAAAAGTCAGAAAAATAGTGTGTATCATCATTGTCAGATGTTTTATTTTATTGACGTATCTTCAACACATTTTATGAGAAATAACAATGAATGCGGCCGGGCGCGGTGGCTCAAGCCTGTAATCCCAGCACTTTGGGAGGCCGAGACGGGCGGATCACGAGGTCAGGAGATCGAGACCATCCTGGATAACACCGTGAAACCCCGTCTCTACTAAAAATACAAAAAACTAGCCGGGCGAGGTGGCGGGCGCCTGTAGTCCCAGCTACTCCGGAGGCTGAGGCAGGAGAATGGCCTAAACCCGGGAGGCGGAGCTTGCAGTGAGCTGAGATCCGGCCACTGCACTCCAGCCCGGGCTACAAAGCAAGACTCCGTCTCAAAAAAAAAAAAAAAAAAAAAAAAAAAAACAATGAATGCAATTGAGTTGCATTCTTAAAAATAAAACAGCACGTTTTAACAGGGTAGTGATCTTACGAGTGACTCTCATGAAAGTGTCAACCACTCTTCTAATGAACGTTAGTCCCACCCTCGCATGGGTATTCTTAGATGATTATTTCCCAAGATATTTTTTGCAACAATCACTAAGGAAATATATAATTTCTGAAATCAGCTACTCCCCAAATTTTTCACTGATTATATTTTATAACAAATATTATGTTAACATTGTCATATTAATAAGTTTGTATGACAACTTTGGTTCGTATTAACGTACAGTTAATAATGCTATCTATGGCCTCCTTGTCTTTGCAATCCCATACAGACACAGATAAACTGTTTCCAAAAAATAGTATTACATTTAAGTTTAAAATCATATTTTTAATTTATACTCTATTACACATTGAAGGGATAATTGAATTTAACAATTTAGGGATGGAACTGCGAATCAAATACCCTACTTAAAACTGAGGAAACATATATAAGGTAAGAGCCTAGACTTTGGAGCCTCACTTCAAATCTGAGCTCTATCCGTGCTGACTGTGAGTTATTGGGAAAGTTACTTAATCTCTCCAGCCCTCAATTAGCCCACCTACACAATGAACAAAAAAAAGAAGTAACTACCTGATCTACCTGTTACGAAGACTGATTGAGCTGTTATTGGTACACCATGTAGACACTGACACATAATAGACCGACATAGATTTTTGTTAAACAAATGAAGTTAAATTGTTTGTTTAAATGCCAGTCATGCTTAATACATTAAGAATGAAGAGTATTGGGAATCTTTCTGACATGAAAGGGGAATTGAAAAATAATAAATATTAAAAGAGAAGATATAGGGAAAATGCTGATGCAGGACATGTAATGGAAGTTCTACCAATGACAGCAAAACAAAAATGCAGAATGGAGCAAATCCATCTATCTTATCTAATATTCAATCCCCATGATATATTTATTTGGCAACATATAATTAGTTTTACAATTACACACTAAAATAAAACTTAAGATTTTAAAAATTGGCATTTCTTGACAATTTTACATTTATTAATATTGATTGTATAAAATTTTGAAAATGCTATAAGCAAAACTGAGAGTTAAAACTATGTATAGAAGCATATTCAAGAAATAAAGATTTATGTAGTAAAATCTATTTGTATATAAACAAGATCATGCTATAGCATTATATACTATATTATACTTTCCTACGTATTATAGCCTGTTTTCTATTTTTAATTTATGTGTTTGGAATACTTATATTTCAGTGCAATTACTTCTAAGATTTTTTTTAAGTTTGTTTCATTTGGATGTATACCATCATTTTTAAAATTAACTTATTTTAAGTCAATCAATAGTGCATTATCAACCTAGAGGGACTGCATATTATTGCATATGAGGTAAATGGAAAAGACCACCTAGCTATTTAAAATTAATTAGAGAGATAAGCTCTATATTCAGGAAAATATATATTGAAAACAAGATAAGAAAATACTAACCATGATCTTAAGGACATTATAATGTATTCTCCCCAAAATACTAGATGCCACACTATTGATGAGAGGTAACTGTTAAAGTTCTTCTTAAAAATAATAATAACAAAATGTTTCTAATGCTAAAGAGTCTCATATTTTAAAAATATTGCTTTGCTCTAAAATCTAACCTATTTCCTAGGTAGTTATATTTGCTGCTTTTAGAAAACTGCAGAACACTCTTGGCCGGGTGCTGTGGCTTACACCTGTAATCCCAGCACTTTGGGAGGCCTAGTGGGGTGCGTCACTTGAGGTCAGGGATTCAAGACCAGCCTGGCCAACATGGTAAAACCCTGTATCTACTGAAAATAGAAAGAAAATTAGCTGGGCATGGTGCTGTGTGCCTGTAATCCCAGCTACTCAGGAGGCTGAGGCATGAGAATTGCTTGAACCCTGGAGGCGGAGGTTTCAGTGAGCCGAGATCATGCCATTGCACTCCAGCCTGGGAAACAGAGTGAGACTTTGTCTAAAAAAAACCACTCACACTTTCTATGAACATGAAAGAAAATCAGAGATACAATCTGACTGTCAATATTTCTAATTCACAAAATTAAAAAGTTAGAATATCACTAAGGCTATATAGCATTTAAAAATATTGTGATGTGACTGTGCGCGGTGGCTCACACCTGTAATCCCAGCACTTTGGGAGGCCGGGGTGGGCGGATCACAAGGTCAGGAGTTCGAGACCAGTCTGCCTAACATGGAGAACCCTATCTCTATTAAAAATACAAAAACTTAGCCAGGTGTGGTGGCACACACCTGTAATCCCAGCTAATTGGGAGGCTGAGATAGAAGAATTACTTAAACCCAGGAGGCAGAGGTTGCAGTGAGCCGAGATCACACCATTGCATTCTCGCTTGGGCAAGAGAGGAAGACTCCATCTCACGAAAAAAAAAAAAAAAGTAATGCTTAATTATCAGTATATAAGGACTTGTTAACATAAATTATAAGTAAACACATTATTTATTAAACCAATAAGTATTAACTACTGATAATATGCTATACACTCATCTATAATTCAAACATGTCTCCTGTCCTCATGACACCTTCAGTATATTAAGATGACTCTAATGTAAACACAATGTAAACCTACATTCATGTTAACACTGGGCAGTGTTGTGAGAGCCACATGGTTGGAGGAGTAGGAAAGACTCATGAAATAGATTCTTAGATAAAAAGTCTTGAAAGGAAGATTGTAAATTTAACGAGGAAATCTTGCTTTTTAAAACTGTTGTTATCTCCAGTATGTAGAAGAGCGTTCAACACAGAGTAAGGCTCAAAAACTGCTAGAATCAATGGATATGTGAAAGAATAAATAATTGAAAACCAGCAGTGGGCAAGATGAAAATATATTTTACACAGACAGAACTGTTTGTTTATGTGTAAAGAACCCTCATGTATTATAATAAACTGAAGAAATCACTGTGTTAGCCCATTTGCATATATTGGCTATAAAGGAATACCTGAAGCTGGGTAATTTATAATGAAAAGCTCATGGTTCTGCAGGCTGTCTACAAGTATTAGTGTTCACATATGCTTCTAGTGAAGGACTCAGGAAGCTTACAATCATGGTGGAAGGTGAAGGAAGTTAGCATGTCACGTGGCAAGAGAGGGAGCAAGAACAGGAGAAAGTGGCGTCAGACTCTGAAACAAATGACTCTTATGTAAACTACTAAAGAAAGAACTCACTCATTACCATCAACATGGTATCAAGCCATCCATAAGGGATCCTCTCCATGACCCAAACATCTCCCATTAGGCCCACCTCCAACACTGGAGATCACATTTCAACATGAGATTTGGAGAGGGCACACATCCAAATTACATCACTACTCACAGTATATTGTAGCTTGAATTTAAATTACAATCTAAGAAGCAGAAGATGCTAACAGAAAAGTCAGTAAGAATGATATTATGAATGAATTTTTATATGCCTTATAAAAGTCTGAAATTTGAATGATGTACTTATATTTTTACTTTAAAACCAAAAACTTATAAAACAATATAAAGTAAAATTAGAATTAATAAAAACAAATCACAGAATGGAACCTATTTATGAATAGCTTCCAATATATAAAATGAAAATAGCACTTAGAAGAGGAAAAAGGGAATGATTATACACTATTGATGGGAATGTGAATTAGCACAAACTCTATGGAAAACATGCAGAATTTTCAAAGAACTGAAAATAGAATTACACTTTGATCCAGCAATCCCACTACTGGGTACCTTACTAAAGGAAAATAAATCATTTAATCCTAAAGACACCTGCCCTATATATTTATTGCAGCACTATTCACAAAAGCATAGTTATGGAATCCACCTAAATGTCCAAAAATGGATGAGTGGATTAAAAGTGTGGTATATATTAACCACGGAATATTACTCAGGTGTAAAAAGAATTAAACTATATGTTTTTTGGCAACATGGATGGAACTGGACGCCATTATCTTTAGTGTAAAGACTCAGAAACAGAAAGTGAAAAACCACACATTCTCACTTATAAGTGGGAGTTAAACAATGGTTATATAAGAACATACAGGATAGAATGATGTGTGGTCATGGGAGGGGGACAAGGGATAAAAAATTACCTATTAGATACAAGGTAGGCTATTTGGGTAATAGTGACAATAAAAGCCTAAACTTCACCTCTATCCAATATATCCATGTAAGACAACTATGTTTGTACTTCTAAATGCATACAAATTTTTTTAAAAATCATATTAAAAAAACAAACAAAGTGGAAAAGCTCCATAACACTGGTATGGGAAATGATTTTTTGGAAAGAATCCCAAAAGCACAGAAAACAAAATCAAAAAGAGACAGTAGGATTGCATCAAACTAAAAAAAATTCTGTACAGCAAAAGAAAAAAAATAAGAAAGTGAAGAGACAACTCAAGTGGGAAAAATATTTGCAAATAGCATATCTGATAAGGGGTTAATATCCAAAATCTATAAGGAACTTAAGCAACTCAATAGCAGTAAAACAAACTGGTGAAAATGGGCTATTTATGTTTAAAGCTAAACAAAAAAGAGAAACAGAGCAAGATGAGTAGTAGGATTTTAAATCAACTCCTAAGTTAACAAATGGATAGATATACAGACAGCTTTCCATTTCTTCTTTTTCATAGTTGATTTGCACAGTTGGACTCCTTGAATTATATAAAGGGTGAAATAAAAAAAAAAACTGAAATTTTTGTAACAGCCAGTTTTTTTATTGATATCCTACTGTTTTGAATCTCAGGGTTCACAAGAAATAGTAATTATTGTAGTTTGTGAGGTGTCCCAGAAGAAAAATAAACAAGAGAAATAGATGTGCTTAGATTTTTTTTTTTCATTCAGGTAAAGGAATTTGTTTTGGTGACAGTAGGCAAATTGGACTCATTCAAGTTTCCTATGTTTTTCATTCTTCAATTAATGTTTACTTTGATAATTAAATTAGTTCTATATCTAGTTCTACTTTTATCTATCAAAGTGATATTAGACTTATTCCACCTATAACACTTGAAATTCTAACGAAAATTCTTAAATATTTTATGCATTAGTAACATGTTTTACTGCCCTAAACCACATTTCTGCTGACAGTGATAGATTTAACTAAAATCCACTGGTGTGTATACATATGCCTTTGCCACACTGATTATGGATGCACATTTCATTCTTCTAAAGTCTTAATTTTTTTTTCCTTGCAATTGCCGTTTCAGTTTTTCAAGGGAATTTTATTCAAAAATCGACTGTAATGTTTACAGGTATGATCTCTGATGCTCCCAGCTTAAGGTTCTGATTTATTGTCTTTGTAACCCATTAGGATGCAAAGTTCACAAATGGGAAGAACAGAAGTCTTAATCACCATATTTCTTGTAGTGCCTGGTGTTGGCTCCCAACAAATATTTTTTTAGTTAAATGAATTCTTTCAAGAATAAATGAATACAGGAACAATTAAATTAGTGTCTTCTTCCTTCTGTAAGAATGAAAGCTTTAAAAATATTGATAAATATGTCAATTTATCATTATGATATAAACACAGAATGTCAATGCACCCTTGACAATTAGCTTAAATTTTTAACCAATTATTTCTTTCTTATTGAGAAATGAATTATTTAATGTATTTCTACTCTATGAAATACGTTTATATGAATGTTGAGCAAATATTCATACCCTCATCCCAGTTAAATCTCTATACTCACAACCTAAAATTTTTCTACAAATTTACTTGAAAACTTTTGAAAAACTGTATAAGCAAAGATCAACCTGGTGAATGGTTTAATTCAGGCATTTTCTAAACAATGGTATATTTTAATAACCTGAAGGAAAGAAGACTTAGTGCCTGTCAAAGTCTTTTTTTTTTTTTTTTTGGTTCTTTTATTGCAAAGGCACTAGACAAAAGAGCACTTTTACCAATGTTCTAATTAACCATGAGCATTCCTTATCTCTTAAAACCAATTTTGTTTTTGTTCCATCTGCATTTGATTCATCTCTGGATGATGGGAGCAACAGAAGATTCAATTATGAAATATGGTAGTGTTTGAGAAAGGTGTACTAAATGTTCTTATCATAACTATTTTAATTTGTATTGCCGTAACACAAAAGTATATAATAGATGCACATTATATGTGTGAGAAAATGGCTTCATGGAGTGAGTTAGGGAGGATTCTCTCCTCAATTTTTTTTGAACAGTTTCAAAAAATTGGTATTAGTTCCTTGTACAACTGGTAGAATTTTGTTGTAAATCCATCTGGTACTGGGCTTTTTGTGTTTTTGTTTATGGTCGGGAGGTTTTTAGTTAATTAATTCAATTTCACTACTCATTATTGATCTGTTCAGCACCTCTAGTTCTTCCTGGTCCATTCTGGGAGGTTGTATACTTCTAGAAATTTATCCATTTCCTGCAGGTTTCCTAGTTTGTGAGCCTAGAGATATTCATAGTAGTCTCCAATTATGTTTTGTATTTCTGTGGTATCAGTTGTAATGTCTCCTTTTTCATTTCGGATTATACTTGAATTAATCTTGTATCTTAAAACACGAAAACAAAAGAAAGACACACAGAAAAAAGAAAGAAAAGAGAAACAGATTTAAATATTTTTCTAAAGCTTAGTTTTCGCTTGGATAAAAGCATAGTTAGAAAATTGAGGGTTTTGGTGCATATATTCACATTGAACCATTTTAGTGTTTGCTATAAAATAATGATTTGAAATGAATGCTTTATTGTATTATTTATGCAATAATTTTATTTTTTACAACCTTTTGGAAATACTTATATGATTTCCAGACACCTAAATCCAGTTATAAATAGCATCCCATTAAAATAAAAATAAAGAGGTCGTATCTAGCGTATTAACAGTCTACTTAATGAAACAGCAACATGGCAGTACTGATATATAAATTGTTAAAATATTCGTACTCCCAAAAATAATTAGGCTGTGTCATATGTTTTCAAAAAACCTTATTACAAAACATCATTAAAGTTATTTTTCTTTCAAAGCAGGAACATTTGTCTTTTTAAAAAAATTAATAAATAAAAAGCAGCCTGAAAAAGAATTGCAGTTCTAATCTGCTCACAAACATTTGTCACTTCATAACACTATTCTAATTCTGTTATTTGGTTATGTGCTTTATTGAAAAAAACAGAAATATTATTAGATTGAATTTCAAATATTCTGATTTGTAGCACAAAAGAAATATTTGTTATAGATGAGAAATTAATTTTCTTTATTGTCTTCCTCTTTAAAACTAATGTTTCTGAGGAAATTATATCTCCATTAAATTATTAATATCATAAATTCTGTGCTTCTTATTGTGAGTTTCTATTGCTATCATTTTTAACTGAGTTTGTATTGCCCATATATTAAATTAAGTAAAAACAATCTAAGAAACAATAAAACTTGAATAGAAGCTTCCAAACATTAGTGTATTTTTGTTACTCTGACAAGTTTAGTGACTATCTCAATCTAAACCTTAAATGATATTTGACTTAAAAAAAAGGGAAAATCACTTTTTCTCTTTTTCAGTTTGAGAAACCAGCAGCCAAAATTTTACTATGTGAATATATATGTCAGTAATTTCATCTTTTTTTTTTTTTTTTTTTTTTTTTTTTTTGAGACGGAGTCTCGCTCTGTAGCCCAGGCTGGAGTGCAGTGGCCGGATCTCAGCTCACTGCAAGCTCCGCCTCCCGGGTTCACGCCATTCTCCGGCCTCAGCCTCCCGAGTAGCTGGGACTACAGGAGCCCGCCACCTCGCCCAGCTAGTTTTTTGTATTTCTTAGTAGAGACGGGGTTTCACCGTGTTATCCAGGATGGTCTCGATCTCCTGACCTCGTGATCCACCCGTCTCGGCCTCCCAAAGTGCTGGGATTATAGGCTTGAGCCACCGCGCCCGGCCTCATCTTAACATATATGTATCAAAATTAATAAAATTGTCATCAGCACTGAAATTTAATAGATACGCGTTCCTAAAAATAGATATTTTTACACATCTGATACACTATGCTATACTGAGAAGATTATTTGTATTTTTGAAAATGCAATAATTTTTGAATTTGTGTAATATTTATTACTTATTTTTATCCTAGTAACTAATAATCTCAATATCTAAAATAGCAAGATTTGTTAATATTAAAATGTATGTTATGTGGACAATATAATGTACTTATATTATTTCTTTTATATCCATAGTTAAGTATGTAAACAAAATTTTGTATGTTGTATTTATTACTTAGTTCCCATTAAAAGGGAGTTTGTTAGAGCACAATGAATCAGCAAGTTGTTCCATTTTCACTAGTTAATTTTCTATATTATAGATTTTTTTCTTCCAAAATAATTTTAAAATATTAGCTGTGTACTCAAAGTATACACACAAAAAATAATTGAAATTATTTAATGCATTTAAATCTGCCATACCTTTTAACTGAATCTGGGAACAATTAGAATAAATAATCACAAAAATAAGATTATTTAAATTCATTCAACAAAACATGGCCACTCTATGGCACAGAGTTAAACTGATACCATTTCAGATAGATAGATGTGAATGCTGCATTTCTCTCTCTTTCTCTATTTTTGATAGTCTTATCAAACTCACCTGTTCGCTGGTTCCTTCAACTACTCTGTTAATCACATTCAGAACACACACACACACACACACACACACACACACACTTTTTTTTTTTTTTCAGGGAATAACTTAAGAAGAATACTCCATGACTAACTTTAATAAAAGCAGAATAAACTTGAAACCAAATTTTTTAAAGAAAAAAAGTGCATGCTAGTCTCTCTCTCTAAAATTTCAGTGCAACATTCCTGGACAAAATAGTAACCAAAAGTCCATCTTACATAAGATTGCAAGGTTGGTGGTCATCTCTCAGTAAGTGAATATTGAACCTCTTTAATCTTTTTGCTGTCACCAGGAGAATCAGGAATAACCTTACCGTGGGGCACCATTGAGGCTAGAGGGAGTTTCTTAATCTGACTGGCATGAGACCAGTAGAAGCTTTTATGTGTATGAAATCTGTAGCTGAGTGCTGCTGGGACACAGGAACAAAATTTTTGGATAATATTGTCATGGGTGGGACATTGCCAGTCAGAGATCCCTTGAACTGTTCACTGAATGTTTATATACAAGAAAATTGAAAAAGATATAAGTACATATTTGAGAAGTATGTATCTATATTTTATTAGTGATCTCTTCTGCAACATTGAGCTAGATTTCTCAATGTTGCAGAAGAGATCACTGATAAAAAAAAAAAAAAAAAAAAAAAAAAAGAAGTTTAAAGTAAACCATGTGGCATTTAATAGTGTTTGGAGGGATAAGTCTAATCTCATCTAAGATAGATTAGTAGATAGATGATAGATGATAGATAGATAGATAGATAGATAGATAGATAGATAGATAATAGGTAGATGATAAAATAGGTAAGTTGATGAAGACAGATTTTAGCATGTTCGTGTGCATGTGTGTATATGTATTCTTATTTTAGATATCTGTTCCATATGTTGTGAAACAAACAATAATGCTCCAATAGCTCTGAGCAAATCTAGTGTTTATGTTGTGGATTTTAAATAACATTTTCTACAAAAGGGTACCAAGTCTCATTGGATTTATGGTCTGGGGCATGGAGAGTACAAGATGATTCTGGAATATCTCCTATCTAAGAGTTAAGTAATACTCAAAGAGTGATAGTAACACAATTCAATATATTTCCACTTAACACTTCTGAACGTGTGTGTGTGTGTGTATTGGTGTGTGTATGTATGAGACAGAGAGCGAGAAGGATGGCAATTTGATTTTAAAATTTCTATGTGAAAGCAAATTTTAATTAAACCTTACAAACAAATATATCTAATTTAAATCAGTTGGAGTATAGGGTAATATTTTCATAAATCTTGTATAACTTTTTATTAGAGAGCCATTTATGAGAAACCCATAGCCAACATTATACTGAATAGGCAAAAGCTGGAAGCATTTGCCCTCAGAACTAGAACATGACAAAAATGCTTATTATCTCCAGTCTTATTCAACATAGCACTGGAAATTCTACTCAGAGCAATCAGGAAAGAGAAAGCAACAAAGTGCATCCAATACGAAAAGAAGTCAAACTATTTTTTGTCACTGATGAAAACCCTAAAGACTTTGTTAAAAAGCTCCTGGAACAGATTAATGACTTTTGTAAAGTTTTGGGATAAAAAATTAATGTACAAACATCAATAGCATTTTTTTTCCACTTTTATTTTAAATTTAGGGGTACTTGTGCAGAATGTGCAGGCTTGTTACATAGGTAAACGTGTCGTAGTGGTTTGCTACACAGACCATCCCATCACCTAGGGATTAAGCCCAGCATCCATTAGTTATTCTTCCTGATGCTTTCTCTCTCCCAACCCCGCAACAGGCCCCAGTGTGTGTTGTTCCCTGCCATGTGTCCATGTGTTCTCATTATTCACCTCTCCCTTATAAGTGAGAACGTGTGATGTTTGGTTTTCTGTTCCTATGTTAGTTTGCTGAGAATGATGGCTTCCAGCTCCATCCATGTCCCCCTAAAGGACATGATCTCATTTCTTTTTGTGGCTGTGTAATATTCCATGGTGTATATGTACTACATTTTCTTTATCCAGTCTCTTATTGATGGGCATGTAGGTTGATTTCATGTCTTTGCTATCGTGAATAGAAATGCTACTGATTAAACTACATAACTTAATGAGTAGTATTTTTATACACCAATTATGTTCAAGCTGAGAGCCAAATTAAGATCACAATTACATTTATAATAGGCACAAAAAATAAAATATTTAAGTATATATCTAACCAAAGAGATAACATATCACTACAAGGATAACTACAAAAAACTGCTAAAATAAATATTAAGTGATACAAATAAATGAAAAATCATTCCATACTCATGAACTGGAAGAATCAAAAACATTAAAATGGACACATTTAAACTACACAATAAGGTTACAGTAACCAAAACAGCATAATACTGGCACAAAAACTGACACATAGTCAAATGAAACAGAATAGAGAACCCAGAATTATAGTCGCACACCTACAGCCATCTGATCTTTGAAATAGTTGACAAAAATAAGCAATGGAAAAGCATTTCTTATTCAATAAATGATACATGACTGGCGGGCTAGTCATATGCAGAATGAAACTGGACCCCTATATTCCAGCTTATATAAAAATTAGCCCAACATGGACTAAATATTTAAGTGTGAGATCGCAAACTCTTAGAATCCTAGAAGAAAACATAGGAGACACCGTTCTAGATAACAGCCTTAGGAAAGTATTTCTATTTCTTCAAAAGCAATTGCAACAAACACGAAAATTGACAAGTGCGACCTAATAAAACTAAAACTCTTCTGTCCAGCAAAATAAACTATTAATAGAGTAAACAGACAATATACAGAATAGGAAGAAAGATTTGCAAACTATGCATTAGACAAAGTTCTGATATCTAGAACTTATAAGGAAGTCAATTCAACAAGTAGAAAACAAACAATCCCATTAAAATGGGCAAAATATGTGAACAGACACTTCTCAATGACAACATACAAGAAAAATCTCGTTCCACATTACTAAATACTAGAAAAACATAAATCAAAACCACAATGAGATATCATTTCACACCTGTCAGAATGGCTAACATTAAAAAGTCAAAAACAAAAACACAGATGCTAGCAAGGTATTGAAGAAAAGAGAATGCTTATACACTATTGGTGGCAATGTAAATTAGTTCAGCCACTGTGGAAAGCAATTTGGAGATTTCTCAAAGAACTTAAAGCAGAAGTACAATTCGACTCAGTAATCCTATTACTGACTATATATCTAAAAATAGATAAACATGCTCCAAAGAGGAACATGCACTTGCATGTTAATTGTAGCACTACTCGCCAATAGCAAAGACATGGAATCAACCTAGATGACCATTACGGTGGATTAGATAAAGAAAATTTGATACATATACACCATGGAATACTACACAGCCATAAAAAATAATGAGATTATGAGCTTTGCAGCAATATGGATCCAGCTGAAGGCTGTTATTCTATGCGAATTAATGCAGAAACAGAAAACCAAATGCTGCATGTTCTCACTTATAAGTGGGAGTAAAACGTTGCCTATTCATGGACATAAAGATGGCAACAATAGACACCAAGGACTTCTGTATGGTGGAGATAAGGATGGGAAAACATAGTGTAAAAAGTGTTGGATGCCTGCACATGTACCCCCTGAATCTAAAATCAAAGTTAAAATTATTTTAAAAAGAAAGTGCATTATACAAAAGACAAAAAATAACAAATATTGGCAAGGATGTGTGTAAAAGGAAATCCTTGTACACTGTTTATTGGAATATAAATTAGTTCAGTCATTATGGAAAACAATTTGGAAGTACTTCAAAAAATTAAAAATAGAACTACTATATGATCCAACAATCCCACTCTAGGGTATAAAATCCAATGGAAATAAAATCAGCATATCAAAAAATTATCTGCAGTCCCATGTATATTTCAACATTATTCACAATACCCAATATAAAAAGTCAACGTAAATATCTGTCAACAGATATATAGAAAAAGAAAATTTAGCATATATAAATACGGAATACTATATATATAGTCTTTTAAAGGGGAAATCCTATTATTTGTGACAATATGTATGAAACTGGAAGACATCATGTTATGTAAGATAGACACAGAAAGACAAATATTGAATTATGTCATTTATATGTGGTAGTAGGCTGTTCTTGCACAGCTATAAAAAATACGTAAGGCTAGATAATATATAAAGGAAATAAGTAGTTTATTTGGCTCATGGTTTAGCAGACTGTATAAGAAACATGATGTTGACATCTGTTTGGCTTCTGGTGAGAACATCAGGGATCTGTTACTCATGGAAGAAGGTGACAGGAAACCAATATGTCCAACATGGTGAAAGTGGGAGCAAAGGAGAGGAGAAGAAGTGCCACACTATTTAAAACAATCAACTATTATGTGAACTTACAGCAAGAAGGTGCTCATTACCACAGGAAGGGCAGCTAACCACTAATGAGGGATCCATCCCCATGACCCAAGTACCTCCCACCCTTTCCCACCCACCTCCAAACTGGGGATTACATTTCAAGAAGAGATCTGGAGAGGGCAAGTATCCAAAGCATATCATATGTGCAATCTAAAAAATTAGAGTTTATGGAAGTAGAGTAAAATGGTATGTGGTGGTGAGGGTGCAAGTCGGGGAAATGTTGGTTGAAAGACACAAAATTTCAGTTAGGAGAATAAGTTCAAGAGATCAGTCGAACAACATGGTAACTATTTAATAACAACATATGGCACACTTGAAAATCATTGATGGAGTAGATTTTAAGTGTTCTCACCTCAAAAAAACATCAGTATGTGAAGTAATGCATATGTTTATTATTTCAATCAGCCATACAATGTATACATATTTGAAAACATGGTATGCATGATAAACACATACAGTTATTATTTCTCAATTAAAAATTAAATTAAAAAATAAAGTAAAATAAAATAAAATTTCTGTGATAAAATTACAAATAATCTTGGGGGCAAAGATGAGGAATTAGTCTGCATATACCTATATTTGTATAAACCCTTCTCAACATCGGTCTTGGGCAAAGAATTTATTGCTTATTCCTTAAAGTCAATTGCAACCAAAGTAAAAATTGACAAGTGGGACCTAACTAAATAAAAGACTTTCTGCACAGAAAAAAAAAAAAAAAATATATATATATATATATATACACACACACACACACACACACATATATATATGTCTCAACAGACTAAACAGACAATCCAAGAATGGGAGAAAATATTTGCAAATGGATCTGACAAAGATCTAATATCTAGGATCTATAAGGAATTTAAACAAATCAACACGAAAAAAGAACTCCATTAAAAAGTGGGTACAGGACATGAACAGACACTTCTCAAAGAAGACATATAAGCAGCCAACAAACATGGGAAAAAAGCGCCACATCACTAACATCAGAGAAATAGAAATCAAAACAACAGACCCAGGTGAGTGGATCACCTGAGGTCAGGAGTTCGAGGCCAGCCTGGCCAACATGGTGAAACCCCATCTCTACTAAAAATGCAAAAATTAGCTGGGCGTGGTGGCAGGTGCCTGTAATCCAGCTTCTTGGGAGGCTGAGGCAGGAGAATCGCTTGAACCTGGGAGGTGGAGGTTGCAGTGAGCTGAGATTGGAGATTGCGCCATTGCCCTCCAGCCTGGGGGACAAGAGCGAGACTTTGTCTCAAAAAAAAAAAAAAAAGAAAGAAAAGAAAAGAAATCAAAACAACAATGAGATACTATCTCACACCAGCCAGAATGGCTTTTTAAGTCAAAAAATCAAAACAAAACAGAATAAACAGCAACAACAACAACAACAAAAAACAGATGTTGAAGGCGTTGTGGAGGAAAGGAAACAATTCTACCCTGTTGATGAAAATGTAAATTAAAGCAGTTTGGAGATTTCTCAAAGACGTGAGTTAAACTACTATTCAACCCAGGAATTTTATTCCTGAGTGTATACCCTAAGGAAAAATAAATTATTCTACCAAAAAGGCACATGCTCTGGTATGCCCATTGCAGCACTATTCATGATAGCAATGACATGGAACCAACACAGATGCCCATCAGCAGTGGATTGGATTTAAAAAATGTTGTTCACATACACCATAGAATACTATGCAGCCATTAAAAAGGAAATCATGTCATTCACAGCAACATGTATTCAGCTCGAGGCCATTATCCTAAGCAAAGTAATGCAGAAACAGAAAACCAAACACTAGGTGTTCTAATTTATAAGTGGGCGCTAAACATTGAGTACACATGGACACAAAGAAGGAAACAACAGACATCAGGGCCCACTTGAGGGTGGAGGGTAGAAGGATGACTGAGGATTGAATAACTACCCATTGGCAACTCTGCTCACTTCCTGGGTGACGTGGTCAATCATACCTCAAATCACAGTATTATGCAATATATCCATGCAACAAACCTGCATATATACTTCGTGAATCTAAAATAAAAGCCCTAAAGGATTTTTAGAAAAATGAAGCAATGAAAATTAGGAGTGAGATTTGCCAAGGAATTGAATAATGGACTAATGAAGCAAAATAGATTCTAAAAGATTCTCACATATATGGATCCTTGGTGTCAGTCATGGATGGTAGGAGCAGCAAGGATGGATTATGTTTAGCTTTGAATATCTATTAAAAAAAAAATGTGTTTTGTACTTTTCAATAGGAACAAAAATTATTTCCAGGTGGGACGTAGACCTCAATATTGATGACGAAAACAATCAAAGATAGAACATGACAAAGGAAACTATTTTACTGAACTTTCAGTTGTCAACTACTATTAAACGCACCATAAACACAATATTCATATGAAAAAAAGATAAATTGAAGTAAATTAAAATTACAAACTTTTGTTAAACAAAACATACCAGTAACACAGTGAAAATGTACATGTAATGTAAGAAAGGATGTCCTGAATACATATGATAACTAAGCAAACATTTTAAGAAAAATAACTTAAACAAATAAATAATTAAAAGAGACAAAATAGGAAATAATACACAAATGACTTACTTGGACATTTCAAGAAGAGGTTGTTCAAAAGCCCCCCCAGGAAACATATAAATAATTATTCAACTTTTATTTTAATTAAAATTTTATCAAAATAATAAACAGTTAAGTTACTAAAGATTCTACTACATTCATACCAGAATGTATGTATTATGACTGAATTTAAAATTTTTGACCAAAATTGAAAATACATTTAACACTACCAAATGTGGACTAGAATATGGAACAGTGGAGCTAATATTTCCAGTGAAATATAACATAAATAGAATCATGCATGTAATATGAAATATAACATCAGATTGTAAAGTTGTACATTCTATTTAGAAGATTGTCATATTAAAGATGAACTATGCATAAACATATGCATAACATATGCATAAACTATAACTATTAACTTCATTCCTACATACATGCCTGAGATACCAATGCACATATGTATCAGAAGTTGCATAGAAAAATGTTAATAGTTATATTGCAATTGTACAACCATATCAGTATCTCAGATTTCCACCAACAGAAGAATCATTTGTAAATCGTAGCATATTCCTAAAATGGAAAATGTATAAATGAAAGAAAATTAGCAACTACTACTTCAAAAACATAGATTAATCCTTCACATTGAACGAAATAAGCCAAGTAAAGAAAGTACATACTGTATGATTCCATTCATAACAGTTGGAAACACGCGAAATGAATTTATGATAACAGAATTCATGATATTTTGGTATGAAAACTATGGTCTTGAAGTATGGATTATGGGAAGGACAACTGGGTTATTGCTCATAATCTGTTTTGGGATCTGAGTGTCAAGGTGGAATTTTTGTGTTTCTGGTGGCTGTGATATACTTCAAAAAGAGTAATCTTACATTAATATAGTTTTGTATGATTAGTTAGCCACCTATTTGGGAAAAAAAAGTCTTTGGTGGAATCAGTTAAAAATAATGTGAGTTTTAAATTAATCTAAATATTTAAAATGGGGAGTGAAATAAAAATAAACCATAAAATTATGTGTAATTAATTCTCTTTAAAACTCTTTATTAAATAAGACAAGAATTAAATGATGTAGAACATTAGAATTATTGCCATCGTTTTCATGAGCCTCTCTCTCATTCTCTCATCTTATGTGTATTACATAACTTTTAAAGAAGTGATAGCTAAAACATCATAATTTCAGCTTAATTGTTTTAATATATATTAAGATATTAAATTATTACAATATTTAAAATAATAGGCAAAGGTTTTCACAAGCTAAAGTGTAATAGTTACCTCACAGGGTATTTAAAATGCAGATTCTTTTTCCTTATGCTTAAAACTTTCTTGATTATGTTCTGGTAGTTGATTTGCAAATTACATTGTAAGAAATGTTATTCTTGATACCATATATCATTATAAAATGAACACCTAGTATTTATGTAGTATGTTTACTAATTAAGTTGTTAGATATGTTCAGTTAGATATTCTGATAGATATTCAGATAGATGTTCAGTTAGATATTGACCAATCAGATCAATCATATACTTGATAAATCAACTTCACCAAACGTTTGTCAGATTTCTTCTCCCCTCTCCATGGACTCCTAAACCATATATAGATTATTATTGATAATCTATGTAAAGTGGAGGCTTATCTGTATATCACATTGCTCTAAAGAGATTTAGGGGTCATTCAACAAATAAGAATTATCTGCAATATTGACAACATGAATAGTAATAATAATATAATAATTATAATTATTAAAATATTGTTATTAACTGAATATATAATCTATGTTATATACTTCTTATTTATGGTTTCCATAATAATTATTTAGTTAAATATTGACATCTACATTTTCCACAGTGAAAAACTGAGGTTCCCTTTTTGACATGTTGGTGAGAAATAGTGCACTTAATTAGCCTTTTTCCAATATTTAGTACCTGCAGTTCTAGATAATGAAGAGAACTTGGAATGT
The DNA here is from genome assembly GCF_037993035.2 of Macaca fascicularis. Lineage (NCBI taxonomy): Eukaryota > Metazoa > Chordata > Mammalia > Primates > Cercopithecidae > Macaca > Macaca fascicularis. The sequence goes on along the minus strand of NC_088391.1, from coordinate 35,846,313 downwards.
AGCCAGATGTTCATTTATAAAATTTATTGAATAATGATTTTTTTCAAAATTTACCCTTTACAATCAACAAAAAAACTTCATCTCCAACTTTAGATATAAATGATATATTAATGCCTTAAGAGAAGATAAGATTTATTAGCACGAAATATTAATCTAAACAAGTTAGTCTTAGTTTTTCTTATTAGTGTTTATATTTTATTCTACATAAAGCATGGATTATAGTTTCTTAGTTTAGGTACTAAAACTTATGAGATATTTCAAAATGGTCTTAAGCATTAGAACATACGATGCGTGAGAAATAAGCTGTTTTGTTTCTCTTTTTTCCCTTCAATTAAGTTTCCTATTTGCAGTTTCTTTCCTAAACATTATGACCTAATGGCTTTACTGGGAAATTTATCTTAGTACATTCTGAGAAAGTTTCCTCCTTCCCTTCCTTCCTTCCTTTTCTCTCTGTCTCATGTTTCTGTGAAAGAAACTGTGTTATAGAAGAACTTATTGGTATTCTCATTGATTTGACAAGATATGTAACTAGTGAGATATATATATATATATATATTTGTTTTGACGGAGTTCTGATCTTGTTGCCCAGGCTGGAGTGCAGTGGTGCCATCTCAGCTCACTACAGCCTCCGCCTCCTAGGGTCAAGCTATTCTCCAGGCTCCGCCTCCCAAGAAGCTGGGATTACAGGCACCGGACACCGCGCCCTGCTAATTTTTGCATTTTTAGTAGAGACAGGAGTTCACCATGTTGACCAGGCTGCTCTTGAGCTACTGATCTCAGGTGATCCACCCGCCTTGGCCTCCCAAAAACTAGTCATATTTTTAAGGCTAAATTACATTTAGTTACTAAATCATGTCTGTCATAAAGAAAATATATATTTTTAAAAATTACTGTGATAGTACTATATTCTGTGTGAGTAAAATGAGGCAATGCTGACAGTTCTGTGAATTAGAGCTTCGTTTATGGAAAATACTTTTTTCTAATATTTTAAATGCTTTTCACTTTCTATTTTGTATAGCTCAATTAATCACATGTAATTGTAGTACTTCTGATTCTTTGGAAATAATTATGTCTTTATATAATATTTTATAAAAGTTGCTCAATAATCATATCAAACAGGTGTTATTGAAACAAACTAATTACATTCAAACACATAAGTTTATGCATAAATGAGTAATATTTAATGAAATATACATTAAGTATAAAAGAAAACATGATTTTATAAGTATAATCAGTTATAATATTTTTATTTTAAATATAAATTTAAAGAACATGGGTTCACATGCTGTATATTTTATGTTTATAAAAATTATATTAAGAAATATACAATATTTTTCTTTATTGATTTATTCCTAGAGCTAGAAATTTTTAATGAATGCCTTGAAAAAATTAATATATATCTATCTTTTCTTTATGTTATTGTCTATGCATTGCTTTGAAGGACATTTTCAATGTATGTTAATTTGTTTATTAAATCACTTACTCGTTGATTCAACTTAACCTAGCTGGTGGGACTATAATTGTATTTTGTCTAAAATGATTTCTTACACACATATTAAAGACAGTGTTTTTATCCAGTAATTTTTCTGTTAATATTTAAATTTGATTATTCTGTCTTGCCTTTTCCAATACAGAGAAATCTTTTATTTATTAAGAAAATAGTTACCAGAATGGATCCTCTCATTACCATGCTAATTATCTCTTCCATTTACTGCTAAAAATGAAGTAAAATAACATATTCCCGTAAAAAAATACTTGTACATGAAAACCAGGCTAGAATTATTTATAATATTGAAAATATTATAAGGGTTTATCAACTACCAATTAATAAGTTTGATATGGTATATTCATGCTTTGGAATACGTTTCATAAATTAAAAGGAACAGACTATAGATACATCCCAAAACAAATGAGTATCAAGAGAGTTACTTTCTGGTTAATTGAAAGAAAACTGACACAAACGGCTACATTTTAGATGATTCCATTTATATAAAATTTCTAGAAAAGATACAACTATGGAGACAGAAAATAGAATAGAGATTGCCTTGGGCTTCAGATGTAGTGATGGATTGTAGTGATAGATTGCACAAGGTGAAGGACTGACGTTTTAGGGTAAGTAAAGTATTCTAAGCCTGGACTCTGATGATGAGTGAGCAACCACATGTACTTACTAAAATTTATAGACCTGTATACTTACAATGGGTGGATTTTATTGTATATATGGATTTTCATCATCAGAACTATATATAAATAAATGAAACAAGAAAAAGAAAATAAAATGTGGCCATATCAAAGGGACACAGAAGCCGGCTAGTAGTTGTCACTAGCCAATCTAAGAAAATGTGATCATTAGTTTAAATATTCATAAAAACAGATTATAAAGTATTAAATAGAAGAGTAAACTATGATTGCATCAGTTTATCATGACAAGTAAATCAATGAATATTTTGATATAGAATGGTATTTTTATAATTTCAAAGTATGCAGACCCAATAATTATTAATAGCAAACAAAAAAATGTAATTTCATAGTCAAAATATTTGGCAGACAAAATCTTAACTATGTGATCCAAATGAACATTGTTAGCAATGGGACAGATAAAAAACATGTGCTACCTGATAGTCTGCAATGAGAAGACGATAGCATTAAGTCTGTGAGATTATTGTCAGAGATGCAATGCTTGCATCTAATTTTATGTGGAAACATCAGACACACCACCATTATTGAAAGTCCTAGAAAAAATATTGTTCTGTAGTTTTTAACACTGTCAATTCATAAAATACTAAGGGAAGACTGGAAGAGTTCCAAACTAAGTATATATGACAACTGAATAAAAAATGATGTAGAACTAGTTCATGTTCTACAGGACATTATTGGGACAATTTGCAGAGTTTGCATGTGATCTTGGTATTAGAATAGAATGATGTATCAATGTGAATTTCATGAATTTTTTTGGCTATATAGTGATTATGTGTGAGACATATTTGTAAGAAACACACACTGAAGTATTCTGGGGTAATAGAACAAGATGTTGGCAACTTTCACGCAAATTGTTCAAAAATTTTTTTATGCTTTATTGTAACGTGTCTACATTTGAATCTACTTCAACATTTTAAAATGATGATATATTATTTTAAAATCTATACTAAATAAGTATTTTTCAAAGTTTTATAATTAATAAAAAAATAAAAATTCTAAGGAAGTATTGTGTGACAGGTATTTAACTGTGTTTGAGTTCTTAAGGGTTGCTAAATCAATAACGTATTTTTTAATTGATGGCATCTTATATTTCACAAAATATATAAATAAAATACGTCGTAATAGTCAAACCCAAATGCATTAGGAGTTGACTGAAATTAACAGAGTTACAGCAAAAGAAGCCAAGGAAACCCAGAGAGATTACAGTAGAGAACATTTAACTCTAGAACATAGTGTGTCATTGAAAATATAACTTTTTATGAGAAAGATTTATAAGAAGAAAATGTAATAATGTCAAATACAAGCAAATAATTTCTCAAGTTTAAAATCTAAGGAAGGTCTTTTTAATTATTATTGTCTTTTTACACAATGCTACTTCTCAAACATTGAATATTTGGTAACTGAGCGCTCATAGTTTCATTTTCTTCTTGAGAAACAGCAAGCCACAACTGAAGACAGGTCTCGCACTATAAACTCAGAATAGAAATTTGTTGTTAGTCTTTGAGATCATCTCAAGAAGAAAAGAGTTAGCTCAAAACACTTTTCTTACAAAGTGGTTCAAGCTGTTTCTACACATTAAAAAATGCATTTATAAAACCTGAACACTTCCTAATAAGTGTTTAATATCATTTTATAAAATTGCACACCAGTTAAAAGTTAAAGTATCAACACAAGATTTTGGTTCACCTAAAAATTCATTTATACTGTGGTTCTACAATAGCAGTTCAAACCTGCTTAAAAAAAAAAAAACTGAATTGAAGGTAATTATTTTATCCAAATAGCCTATTTACAACTTATAAATTGTTTTGATAGTATGGCTTCTGAAACATAACCCCAAATGTCATATCTCTTTGCCCGGGAAAAGAGTCTCTCCATAAAATGGTTCAGTAAAGAAAGCAAGCCTCCCACTTTGTGCCAAATTCGTTTATGTGTTTTATTTTGCTGGAACATTTAACATTGTCTGCTAAGATGAAGAAACATACCTGCACCTGTACAAAGATTGAAATAGTCAATTTTTCAATATCCTAACTACCCAGTCTTGAATCAAGTATTTTACTTGTAATATGCACATATGAAAGATACATCTGTTAAGATTTTCAACAGGCAGTTGGAAATTCTTGTCAGAGCATAAGGCCATTATATTATATAATGCAACATAATGGCATAATGCCTAAGATGATGAAACACCAGTTTCTGGCCAAACATTTAAAGAGACATATGTTTATGTTGAGATTACTAAATTGCTAAGTAGGGTCCTGGACAGATCATATCAGACAAAATGAAGATGCAAATAGGGAGTGAAAGTTTCATCAGTATACTAACATATTTTCCATGAGATGAAGGATTTTCATTCTTGTCATAGAGTAATGAACAGGTGTAGTGGAATCTGAATCTGAAATAAGAACATGTCTGGAAAAATACAGTAAATTGTACTTGCCAACTTCTATGATGTGTGTAGAGAATAGTAAATGAAGAGATTTGTAAAATAACTAATCTGAAGAGCTTTATAAAAATGCATATAAACAAATGTCATTTGAGATTTCTCAAAGTAATTTTAAATATTTTAGCATTTTTACCTTGATATTACATCTGAAACTAAATATAACAGATTTCATGAAGTTAATAATTGAATAGCAAATGAAGCTAGATTCCAAATAGTTTAACTGGTCTCATAATAAATTTGAAAGAGTTGCAAGTTTCATTAAGATCTCAGGATTTTAACATTGAGTACCACAATATTATTACCAGTTATTACTATACATTTAAATATTATATGTGTTTATGTATACACCCAGAGATATAAATGTGTTGAATAATAATATTTTATGACATTGGTACTTATAGCACTGTTATTTGACAAATATACGGCTCGGGTATACTTTTTATTTTATTTATTCATTTATTTATTTATTATTATTATACTTTAGGTTCTAGGGTACATGTGCATAACGTGCAGGTTTGTTACATATGTGTACTTGTGCTATGTTGGTGTGCTGCACCCATCAACTCGTCAGCGCCCAGCAACTCGTCATTTACATCAGGTATAACTTCTAATGCAATCCCTCCCTCTGCCCCCCTCCCCATGATAGTCCCCAGTGTGTGATGTTCCCCTTCCCGAGTCCAAGTGATCTCATTGTTCAGTTCCCACCTATAAGTGAGAACATGTGGTGTTTGGTTTTCTGTTCTTGCGATAGTTTGCTGAGAATGATGGTTTCCAGCTGCATCCATGTCCCTACAAAGGACACAAACTCATCCTTTTTTATGGCTGCATAGTATTCCATGGTGTATATGTGCCACATTTTCTTAATCCAGTCTGTCACTGATGGACATTTGGGTTGATTCCAAGTCTTTGCTATTGTGAATAGTGCCGCAATAAACATACATGTGCATGTGTCTTTATAGCAGCATGATTTACAATCCTTTGGGTATATACCCAGTAATGGGATGGCTGGGTCATATGGTACTTCTAGTTCTAGATCCTTGAGGAATCTCCATCGTGTTTTCCATAATGGTTGAACTAGTTTACAATGCCACCAACAGTGTAAAAGCGTTCCTATTTCTCCACATCCTCTCCAGCACCTGTTGTTTCCTGACTTTTTAATGATTGCCATTCTAACTGGTGTGAGATGGTATCTCATTGTGGTTTTTATTTGCATTTCTCTGATGGCCAGTGATTATGAGTATTTTTTCATCTGTCTGTTGGCTTTATGCATGTCTTCTTTTGAGAAATGTCTGTTCATATCCTTTGCCCACTTTTTGATGAGATTGTTTGGTTTTTTCTTGTAAATTTGTTTGTGTTCTTTGTAGGTTCTGGATATTAGCCCTTTGTCAGATGAGTAGATTGCAAAAATTTTCTCCCATTCTGTAGGTTGCTGTTCACTCTGATGGTAGTTTCTTTTGCTGTGCAGAAGCTCTTTAGTTTAATTAGATCCCATTTGTCAATTTTGGCTTTTGTTGCCGTTGCTTTTGGTGTTTTAGACATGAAGTCTTTGCCCATGCCTATGTCCTGAATGGTACTACCTAGGTTTTCCTCTAGGGTTTTTATGGTATTAGGTCTAACATTTAAGTCTCTAATCCATCTTGAATTAATTTTCATATAAGGAGTAAGGAAAGGATCCAGTTTCAGCTTTCTACTTATGGCTAGCCAATTTTCCCAGCACCATTTATTAAATAGGGAATCTTTTCCCCATTTCGTGTTTCTCTCAGGTTTGTCAAAGATCAGATGGTTGTAGATGTGTGGTATTATTTCTGAGGACTCTGTTCTGTTCCATTGGTCCATATCTCTGTTTTGGTACCAGTACCATGCTGTTTTGGTTACTGTAGCCTTGTAGTATAGTTTGAAGTCAGGTAGCATGATGCCTCCCGCTTTGTTCTTTTGACTTAGGATTGTCTTGGAGATGCGGGCTCTTTTTTGGTTCCATATGAACTTTAAAGCAGTTTTTTCCAATTCTGTGAAGAAACTGGTTGGTAGCTTGATGGGGATGGCATTGAATCTATAAATAACCTTGGGCAGTATGGCCATTTTCACGATATTGATTCTTCCTACCCATGAGCATGGTATGTTCTTCCATTTGTTTGTGTCCTCTTTTATTTCACTGAGCAGTGGTTTGTAGTTCTCCTTGAAGAGGTCCTTTACATCCCTTGTAAGTTGGATTCTTAGGTATTTTATTCTCTTTGAAGCAATTGTGAATGGAAGTTCATTCATGATTTGGCTCTCTGTTTGTCTGTTACTGGTGTATAAGAATGCTTGTGATTTGTGCACATTAATTTTGTATCCTGAGACTTTGCTGAAGTTTCTTATCAGCTTAGGAGATTTTGGGCTGAGACAATGGGGTTTTCTAAATATACAATCATGTCATCTGCAAAGAGGGACAATTTGACTTCTTCTTTTCCTAACTGAATACCCTTGATTTCTTTCTCTTGCCTGATTGCCCTAGCCAGTATTTCCAACACTATGTTGAATAGGAGTGGTGAGAAAGGGCATCCCTGTCTTGTGCCAGTTTTCAAAGGGAATTTTTCCAGTTTTTGCCCATTCAGTATGATATTGGCTGTGGGTTTGTCATAAATAGCTCTTATTATTTTGAGATACATTCCATCAATACCGAATTTATTGAGAGTTTTTAGCATGAAGGGCTGTTGAATTTTGTCAAAGGGCCTTTTCTGCATATATTGAGATAATCATGTGGTTTTTGTCTTTGGTTCTGTTTATATGCTGGATTATGTTTATTGATTTGCATATGTTGAACCATCCTTGCATCCCAGGGATGAATACTTTTTATTTTTTTAAGGCCAACAATTATCACTACTGAGAAATAAAATCTCTGAATTCTGCAATATATGATTATTTTCTCTGAAATTTATTAATATTAAATGATTTTAAGAAAGAACATTTTTTCATTTAACTAAAGTCTGTAGTGATATTTGAATCAAGATAATTATTTTATTTAATTTAATATTTTCCCCAAGAAATTGTTTTCTCAACTTTAAACCTAACAATGAATTTTCAGAAGAAAATTCCCAAAGTAAAAATTGTTGCCAGAGTTTTTTACAACAATTTATTTAAAAATGTGGAATGATTGTTTTACATTTTTGAAAGCAGCAGGTTAAATTGCATAATAGATGTAATATGCACCATGTGTATATAGCATCCTTACTGTAATGTGAATTTTCCAGTTCTGGCTGCTGGTTAAATACTTAAGTTATTCTCAATTTTCCAAGAAGAATTAAATACATTTATTTATTTACAGCTTCCAAATGTATTTCTTTTGTCTTGGGCAGTAACAGAGGAAATATATTAGTTTAATTTTTTTCTGAAATAATTTCATTTTCAGTTTTCCTGGATCTTTTATATGTTAGCATTTCACCATCAGTTCATGAATATTTTAAAATACAATTACACATGTAGAATGTTCCATAGGAAAAAAAAAAAAAAAAAACCTTGGTAACTTTGACTTTTTTACTGCAACACTCTGACAAGTGAAAGGCAAGCTCCTCTGTATGAAAGGAGTCATTGATTATCCCTTCCCTTCTCTGTTTTCTTGTGTACCCTTTATCTTTCACATATGTTTATAAAGTGAAATCAAGCATTACCCTAGGGATACTGATCCGAAAGATCTAAGATATTTACTGCTTTCATAGACTAACAAAGCATTGTGAAGACAGACATAAAGTCAATTCAGAGCAGGTGCAACCCTCAGAGGGAAGGCTCATTCAGTAAATATTTACTGAATGGCTATTGTATGTCTTTAACTGTTTTAGACTTCAGAGATTCAAAGACTATATGTCAAAGAGTTCAGGGAAGAGTAGAAGAGACAGACAGGTAAACAGATAATCTTTGCTGATAGTAACATTATGGCATTTTTTTTTTTCAGTTCCAAATAGAAAACTTCTTTCTCTCTTTAAAACATACTTGAGAATACAGAAAAATCAAAGTCTGGCAACAGCACTGAATGTTTGCTTTTTCCTGGAGAAGTTTTCTACTAAAAGAATGATAGAAAGATTGAATTTAGAATACTGTCTTGATTACTCATTGCATGCTCTACGTTTAACCAGAACAGATAGTGCCAAGAGAGGTTTGATGTAATTGAGTCCACCAATTATCTATACATAAATCAAGAGTGCAGAGGCTGCAATAATGAAAACAAAACTAAAACACATCTTTCTCATGATAAGCATAGAAAAGAAAAGCAACAGGAAGATTTGCAACTGAAATGAAAGAAGAAATATATTTTGAGCTGGTCAGATACGGAATTGTGAACTCATCCCTATTACCCTCTACTGTGACACAAATGTTCAAAGAAAAGGTTTTCCAACATGAAAAACTGTAAACAGCAGAGGGCAGCAGGTTAAAAAATGAGGAGGGAGTTTCATACATGATGCATAATCGTTTAAGGAATGGCCTCAGAAGTGAAGTGTTTGCTTTATGGCAGCAGGTCTCAATATCCTATGCCATCAGGAACCACAAATGTAACATAGCCCTGATAACAAATTTAGAAGCAGTGATAACTAATAATTTAGCTTCTAAGAAGAAACACACAGGAAATGGATAGATTTGTGTAGACCTGGGAGTGCAAGCCCCTATCTAGACTGGAAACAACTATTACTGAATTAAAAACCATTACATTGCCAAACAAATAAACAAACATGTAACTGACACATAATCCCATTTTCAACAGATTGCTTGTTGTTAACTTAGTTTATTAACTTGTTTACTTATATAAGTAAGTATACAAAGTTACTTATGTAAGCAAGTATATAAAGTTCCCCAAATAATTTTAGGAAGAACATAACAATGTTCACTTTAAGCAAATAACAAAAGTAATGACTTTGTTGAATTCTAGGCATAATTATTTAATTACTTTTTTGTTTTAGGCTTTACTGAAGCCTAAAACAAACAAAAAATATTCTTGTTCTGGTATAAGAATAATAAATTGGGACTTCATAAAAATGATATCATTATCTGTCATGCACACTACGATGAATTTTATATACTGTATATTCTATGTCGTAGATCATCTTTATGATATATGTATTATATACAGTTTATATGTTACACATCATGCTATTATACAAATATGTCGTATAATGTCACATGATGTATAATAAATTAGCATATGATGTAACACAAACATTAAATGTCATAAAGCATTACATTTTATAAATATGTATTGTATTAAATACATATAATAAACTATCATAATATATTCTTATTTATCAAATTATATTGCAGATTATAAATGGTATGTTCTATATTCTAGAGTAGAAACTGGAAAACTATGGGCAAATATGGCTTATTGCTTGTTATAAATTTTTATTGGACTATAGGCACATCCATTCATTTATGTATTGTCAGTACCTGTTTTCATGTTACAAAGACATGTTAATTAGTTGCAGAAGAGATCATATGGCCTGAAGATCTAAAATATTTGCTACAATCCTTTACAGCAAAAGTTTGCCAAGCCCTGTTGTAGATTTTGAATATGTATTACATATTACTGTCTATCATCTATTTATCCATTCATTAGTCTAGCCACCGCATATTACATAAATGTGATATTATGGTGTGATATATTTATCATTGAAAAATATGAACATCAAAATTATTATTAATATCTTCATTTATTTATGGCACCATTATTTATCAGATGTTTTACTTTGGAAAAACAAAAACAAAATCAGAATCATTTTTCCGACATTCTTAAGTCCAGTATTACCTTCTAAATTCCAGACTCAAATGTAAAGAAATAAATTATGTCTACCACCTGCTTAAAATCTTTTAGAGTCTTTCCTTTGCACATAAAATGAATTCATATTTTCATATTAAAATAAATCTGGCACAGAAAGACAATTACGTTTCACTCATATGTGGAGTGTGAAAAGTGAATTTAAACTCAGAAACAGAATAAAATGGTGGTTACTGGAGGCTAAGGGAAGAGGAGAATTGCAGAAATGTTAGTCAAAGGACACAACATTTTAGTTACATAGCATAAATTAGTTCAAGAGATCTACTGCAAATCATAGAAACTACAGTTAATAGCAATATATTGTATATGTGAAAATTACTGAGAGAGTATATGATAATAAGGTAAACATAAAGTATCTGAGATAATGCATATGCTGAATGGCATGATTTGATTATTCCACAGTGATTTGCATCCATCCAGACATCATGTTGTACTCTATAAATGTGTATAATGTGTACTTTTTAATCAAAACTAAATACATAAATAAACAATAAATACTTTTTTATAATTATTACTTGTTTAAATGATATTTTGACACAGTGAATTAAACAAAATACACTACAATGTTTTTTAAAAATCAATATACTTTCTTCTGCTTGCAATCTTCTACTTTCTAGCTTCCTCAATGCTACCCTCATATTGTCGGTTCCCTGACACCATTTTTCATGCATGTGAAATTCATTTCTTTTCTCGTCCTGGTATACTACTCTTCCTTCAACCTTTCCCATGACCAAATCTCCTTGCAATTCAGGTATCAGCAAAATGCCATTTTCTTAGATACTTTCTTTGTCTATCCAGTCTGAAGTATGTGTTTTTGTTTACGAGTTTACTTTTTAATTTATTTTCCTCAACACTGAAATAAAAGTTAAATGTAATTACAGATTTTGTCACTCTTATTCTCTGCTATATCAACAGTAAAAGGATAGTTGGTTGTTCTTTACTATGTAAAAACTCTGTTTTATAGGAAAACATACAATTAATATTGGATACTAATATGTGAATACATATAGCTAACCATCCAATTATTATTAATTTAGCAAATCAATAATAAAATAATTTAATAACTTATTTAACATTTTCTGTATTTGCAAAAGTTTTTTCTGTACATTTTGAAATATAAGCTTTATACTTGTATTTGTATTTCATAAGTCAAAAGTGACATTTAGATTTCTTTCTTCAGAAAATTTAAAAGTCTAGTGTATTTTTGCTAATTTAGATACCTGTTAATTTTTCATCACAGTGGAAATAAATAACATTTAGTAAGGGTATAGTTTCGGGGAGGGGTAACCATTTTTGTAGTCATAAGACTTCTTTTGGGGTGGGATTAACTAATTTTCTGCTTATATAGGTAATGTTATACATTTTATCTTCAAAGGGGTGAATTTCTATAACTCATCCTCATTCATTAACTTGTTCCTAAAAACCTGCATAATAAAATCTGTTTCTATTAAATCTCAGGCAAGTTTTATGTCACATATACATTTAACGATTTTCATATTTAAGAACTATGGGAATAGGGCCACATCAATATGTTCTCTCTTACTTTCCAGTGTCCAGCTATGAGCTGAGGCATAGTACACCCTTAATAAACATTTTTGTATGTATGAAAAAAGTTTTATCACTCTATTGCTATATTTTTTTCTCATTTTTAATATCCTTTGTCTTCTATTATGCTCTTCATAACTGTTTCATACTAATCAATTGTATCACTTGTTACGGTTAATTTTATTTGTAAATTTGACTGGGCCATGAGGTACTGATATGCTTTGGCTGTGTGTCCCCACCCAAATCTCATGTCAATTGTAATCCCCAGTGTTGGGGAGGGATACAGTAGGAGGTGATTGGATCATGGGGTCAGATTTCTGTCTTGCTGTTCTTGTGATAGTGAGTGACTTCTCATGAGATCTGGTTGTTTAAAAGTGTATGACAATTCCCCCTTCACTCTCTTCTGCTGCAGCCATGTAGAATGTGCTTGTTTCCTCTTTGCCTTCTGCCATGATTGTAAATTTCCTGAGGCCTCCCAGCTGTGCTTCCCATACAACCTGTGGAACTGAGTCAATTAAACCTCTTTTCTTCATAAATTATTCACTCTCAAGTAGTTCTTTACAGTAGTGTAAGAATCGAATAATAGAGAAAGTTGGTACCAGAGAGGTATGGCTTTGCTATAAAGATACCTGAAAATGTAGCAGTAGCTTTGGAACTGGGTAACAGAGAGAAGTTGAAGGCATTGGAGGGCTCAGAAGAAAACAGGAAGATGAGGGAAAGTTTGGAACTTCTGAGAGACTTATTAAATGGTTGTGACCAAAATACTGATAGTGATTTGAAAAAGTGAAGCCCAGGCTGAGGTGTGCTCAGAGAGTGATGATGAACTTATGGAGAACAACAGTAAAGGTCACTCTTGCTGTTGATATAGCAGAGAATAAGGGCAAAAAGACTGGTGGCATTGTGCCCTTGCTCATGTGTGTCTGCAAAGACATGGTCTGAAATTGGAGCTTATATTTAAAAGAAAACAGAGAATAAAAGTTTGGAAAATTTGCAAAATCTTCCAATTTGAAAAAGCATGACCATGTGGTAGAAAAGAAAAACTCAATTTTCTATGGAGGAATTCAAGGCTGAAGAAATTTACATAAGTACAGAGAAGCTGAATGTTAATAGCCAACACAATGGAGAAAATACCTCTGAGACATTTCAGAGACCTTCATGACACCCATTCCCATCACAGAGCCAGAGGCCTAGGAGGGAAAAATGGTTTTGTCAGCCAGACCTAGGGCCCTATTTCTCTGCTGAGCCTCAGAAAATGGTGACTCATGTCCCAGCTGCTTCAGCTCCAGACATGGCTAAAAGGGGTCAAGGTACAGCTTGCACTATGTCTTCAGGAGGTGCAAGCTCCAACCCTTGGTGGCCTCCATGTGCTGTTGGGCCTGCAGGTGTGCAGAAGGCAAGAGTTTAGGTTTGAGAGTCTTTGTGTAGATTTCAGAGGATGTATGGAAACTCCCGGATATCCAGGCAGAATTCTGCTGTGGGGCAGAGTCCTCATGGAGGACCTCTGCTAGGGCAATGCAAAGGAAAACTGTGGGGTTAGACTCCCTATACAGAGTCGCCATTGGGGCAATGCCTAGTGGAGCTGTTGAAGAGGGCCACTGTCCTCCAGACACTAGAATCCACTGACAGTTTGCACCATGCACCTGGAAAAGCCACAGACACTCAAAGTCAGACTGTGAAAGCAGGTACAGGGACTGTATCCTGCAGAGCCATGGGGGTGGAGCTACCCAAGTTTTTAGGAACCTTCCCTCCTAATATCAGTGTGGCTTGGATGTAATATAGAGTCAAAGAAGATTATTTTGGAGCTTTAAGATTTAATGACTGTCCTGCTGGGTGTTGGGCTTGCACAGAGCCTATAGCCCCTTTATTTTGGCTTCTTTCTGCCTTGAGGAACAGGTCTATTTACCCAATGCCTGTACCTGCAGTTAAAAGTAACTAACTTTTTTGATTTTACAGGTTCATGGACAGAAGGGACTTGCCTTGTCTCAGATGAGACTTTGGACTTGAACTTTTGAGATAATGTTGGAAAGTGTTAAGACTTTGGGAACTGTTGGGAAGGCATACTTGGTTTTGAAATGTGAGAATGTCATGTAATTTGGGAGGAGCCAGGACAGAATAATACGTTTGGGCTCTGTGTCCCCATCCAAATCTCATGTTGAATTGTAATCTCCAATGTTGGGGTTGATCTGATGGGAGGTGACTGGATCATGGTGGCAGACTTCCTCTTGTTGTTCTCATAATAGTGAGTGAGTTCTCTTGGGGTCTGGCTGTTTAAAAATGTATAGCACTCCCCACTTTTCTCTCTCTCTCTCCCACTGCACCAAGCACAATGCGAAGAAGGTGCTTGCTTCCCCTTTGCCCTTTCACCATGATTGTAAGATTCCTGAAGACTTCTTCAGTCAGCTTCCTGTACAGCCTGTGGAATTGTGAGTCAATTAAACCTTTGTCTTCATAAATTACCCTGTCTCATGTAGTTGTTTATAGCAGTGTGTATTAGTCCATTTTCACACTGCTGATAAAGATATGCCTGAGACTGGGCAATTTACCAAAAAAAATTTTTAAAAAAAAGGGTTTATTGAACTTACAGTTCCACATGGCTGGGGAGGCCTCGCAATCATGGTGGAATGGGAAAGGCACGTCTCAAATGGTGGCAGACAAGAGAAGAGAACGTGTGCCAGGAAACTCCCCTTTCTGAAACCATCATACCTCATGAAACTTCTTCACTATCATGAGAACAGCATAGGAAAGACAGGCCCCCATGATTCAGTTACTTCTCACTGGGTCCCTCCCATAACACATGGGAATTCAAGAGGAGATTTGGGTGCGGGACACAGCCAAACCAAATCATTCCATCCCAGGTCCCTCCCAAATCTCATGTTCTCACATTTCAAAACGAATTATGCCTTCCCAACGCCTTAACTCATTTCCCCCAAAGCCTTAACTCATTTCAGCATTAAGTCACAAGTCCACAGTCCAAAGTCGCATCTGAAACAAATCAAGTTCCTTCCACTTCTGAGCCTATAAAATCAAAAGTAAGTTGCTTACTTCCTAGATATAATGAGAGTAAAGGCATTGGGTAAATACAGTCATTCCAAATGGGAGAAATTGGCCAAAGCAAAGGGGTTATAGGCCGTTTGCAAGTCCAAAATCCAGTGGGGCAGTTGAATCTCAAAGTTTCAAAATGATCTCCTTTGACTGCATGTCTCACATCCAGTCGCACTGATGCAAGAGGTGAATTCCCATGGTCTTGGGCAACTCCGCCTTTGTGGCTTTGGAAAGTACAGCCTCCCTCCTGGCTGCCTTCACAGGCTGGCCCTGAGTGTCTGTGGTTTTTCTGGGCACATGGTGCAACCTGTCAGTGGATCTACCATTCTTGGATCTGGTGGACAGTTGGCCTCTTCTCACAGCTCCACTAGATGGTGTCCCAGTAGGGACTCTGTGTAGGAGCTCTCACCCCACTTTTTGTTTCTGCACTGCCCCAGCAGAGGTTCTCCATGAGGGCCCTGCCCCTGCAGCAAACATCTTCCTGGGCATCCAGGCATTTCTGTATATCCTGTGAAATCTAGGTGGAGGTTCCCAAACCTCAATTTTTGACTTCTGTACACTCACAGGCTCAACATCTAGTGGAAGCTGCCAAGCCTTGGGTCTTGCCCCCTCTGAAGCCATGGCCTGAGCTCTACATTGACCTCTTTCAGCCATGGCTGGAGCGGTGGAAAACAGGGCAGCAAGTCACTAAGCTGCACAAACCATTCCTGCCTGTGCCTCTGGGCCTGAGATGGGAGGCCTCTGATGGGAGAGGCTACCTTGAAGACCTCTGACATACGGCCACAGGGAGATATTTTCCCCATGGTTTTAGGGATTAACATTTGGCTCCTTGTTACTTATGCAAATTTCTGTAGCCAGCTTGAATTTCTCCTCAGAAAATGGGATTTTCTTTTTTATGACATTATTAGGCTGCAAATTTTTCAAACTTTTATGCTCTGCTTCCCTTATAATACTGAATGCCTTTAACAGCACCCAAGTTACATCTTGAATGCTTTGCCGCCTAGAGATTTCTTCTGTCACGTACCCTAAAATCATCTCTCTCAAGTTCAAAGTTTCAAAAATTTCTAGGGCAGGAACAAAATGCTGCCAGTCTCTTTGTTAAAACATAACAAGAGTCACCTTTGCTCCATTTCCCAAGTTCCTCATTTCTATCTGAGACCACCTCAGCCTGGACTTTATTGTCCATATCACTGTCAGCATTTTGGGCAAAGCCATTTGACAAGTCTCTAGGAAGTTCCAAACTTTCTCACATTTTCTTGTCTTCTTCTGAGCCCTCCAAGCTGTTCCAACCTCTGCCTGTTACCCAGTTTCAAAGTTGCTTCCAAATTTTCGGGTATCTTTTCAGCAGTGTCCCACTCTGCTGCTACCAACTTACTATATTGGTCCATTTTCACACTGCTGATAAAGATATACCCAAGACTGCACAATTTATAAAAGAAAGAGGTTTATTGGACTTACAGTTCCACATAGCTGGGGAGGCCTCACAATCATGGTGGAAGGTGAAAGGCATGTCTCACATGGTGGCAGACAAGAGAAGAGCCCTTGTGCAGGGAAACCCCTTTTTCAAACCATCAGATAAGACTTATTCACTTATTCACTATTATGAGAACAGCACAGAAAAGACCTGCCCCCGTGATTCAATTACCTCCCACCAGGTGCTTCCCACATGGGAATTCAAGATGAAATTTTGTTGGAGACATAGCCAAACCATATCACAGTGTGAGAATGAACTAATAATATAAGTACCTATATATTTCATCAAACATTGTCTACCTATGTCAGAAAGGGTGTTTTTGTATGAAATTAATATTTGAATTGGTAGACTGAGTAAAGCAGATTGCCATGTTTAATGTGGGTGGGCTTCATCCAATCTACTGAAGTCCTAAATAGAACAAAAATGTTTCGTAAAGAAGAATTCTCCCTCTCTGTTGTACTGTTTACAAAGTGGGACATTATTCTTCTTTTGACGTCAGACTCAGAATACTATTTGAACTTAGACTAACAGTTCTAGTTAGCAGGCTTTTGGACTTAGATTGGAACTACACCATTAACCCTTCTGGGTCTCCAGTTGGCCAGCTGAAGATCTTCAGATCTTGGGATTTCTTAGCTTTCATAATCACATAATCCAATTATATGTCACATATATCCAATATATAATATATAAATATTATAGCTTTCATAATCACATAATCCAATATATAATCTATCACACATATATGATTATATTAACATTTTTATATTTGTAATACATAATTATTTAAGTATATAATCTACACTATTTTATAGATATAGGTATATAATATATAATTAATCTCCTATTAATTTTGTTTTTCTTGAGGACTCTGACTAAAACATTGCTAATTAGAATAGCCACCATATCAAGTGAATACTTGACTGCCAGCATTGTGTTTTATCTCTACTGAAGTTCTTTTGGTTTTCTGTCTTTCCATCTCCTAAAGAAGTGAAGTCCTTTATTTTTATATAAGTACACACTTTTAGCCATTCATCTTTTTATATGATGCACTATTATTTTATACATGCAAGCTTTCTTATTCCAACTATTTCACAGTGAAAATTTCTGAATGATGTGTCTGTACCTTATATCCCATCACACCTGCAGGCTTCCCTTTTGATTCTTTATGGGAATTATTTCATTGGTACTGGAAAACATTTCATAATTCCCTTGGTTTTGTTTACTCATCATGTAAGTATTAGATATTACTCTGGGCTCATCACCTATCAACAGGCAGTTTGTCTATTCTCAGTGTCCACTTCAGCTTAATTAGAGTCTTTCACTTAGAAATAAGAGGAAGGGAATGAAGTCATTCACAATTCATGGCCCAATTTCTAGGGCTTATCAGAAATTCATTTATTTTGGCTTTAATAGATTGAGATATTTTCCCCCATATCATCCTCTGGTAAATTCACAGAAAGCACGAATATTCCAGAAAAATAAGACACCTTGATTAAAAAGAAATAGATAAACAGTTTAAAAGTACATATTTTAATATCTAGAATTTTTCTTTTCCATGATAATGTCTTTTTCTGACTTCACAGCCAGACATTTTAGACACTTATTTCACACTGGTCTGTTTTGCTCTGAGTTTATAGTTACTGAAAGATGAGGAAATATCTTCAGTAAAGAATATCTTCGCAGAGTAGTATGGTTCACAAATTTCTTGAGTATCAGGTTTGGTAAAAGGTCAGAACCTGATTAAATATAGTTTCAGACAAGATACAAATTTTTTTTTAAATAAAATATTTTCATTTATCACAAATTATTTCAATCCAGTGTGCTAACTATATTTTTCAAGTAAGTTTAAAAAATATAAAAAATATATATATATATAAATCTACTCCATTTTTGGTGCTGTTTTCACTTAAAATAAGAGAAATCAAGCCATGACTATATATATATTTATGACAAACTTTGGGGTAGATATAGTTATGATCTTTTAGACATCATAAACTGAGAATTAAATATTTATGTAAAATGCTCAAAAGAATTGACCACATGGATTTTTTAAATCTAGACTTTTAGACTCCTAAGTAGGCACATTTTCAGTTAGCATATATTATTTACATATTTTCTTACCTTTTATTTTGTATATTTTGAGGAGGAATATGGAGGAATGTAATTGTTTTAATAGATATTATAAAGATTAATTAAAGCCCTCACAATTAAAAAATGCAAAGTTTTCTGTATTACCTATGAACCGAAAATGCATATTCTAATTTCAACTCTATTTTATTGCAACAGAATAACTTGTTTTCTGGTAAATATATTGTATTATCTGTTTAAATGCAAGTCCTGCCCTCTTTTCTTGACTTTCCTTGATATTATGTCTCATAGCCCTTATTAGTACCTTCACACGGATCTACTTTTAATTTCTGGATTTAACAAAGTTCAGAATAGGATACATAAATGTGAATTAAATCCTACTATTATTGAACATGAAGCTTTAGGCAGAAGATGGTAATATGGTTGGGCTGTGTCCCTACCCAAATCTCAACTTGAATTGTAATAATCCCCATGTGTCAAGGATAGGGACAGGTGGAAATAATTGAATCATGAGAGCAGTTTACCACATACTGTTCTCATGGTAGTAAACAAGCCTCACAAAATCTGATGGTTTCAGAAGTGAAAATTCCCCTGCACAAGCTATCTTGCCTGCCACCATGTAAGACATGACTTTGCTCCTCATTCGCCTTCCACCATGATTGTGAGGCCTCCCCAGGCATGTGGAACTGTGAGTCCATTAAACCTCCTTTATAAATGATCCAGTCTTGGGTATGTCTTTAGTAGCAGTGTGACAGCAGACTAATACAGATGGTGTAAGTAAAATATCTTAAAAGATGGATGGAAACATAATATGATATTTGGAATATAAAATCATATAAGTACTTACTGCAAAGACTGTATAATTAAGAATGATTAATTTTCTGAAAATTGAATTATATAATTAGCATATGATGAAATAAAACAGAGAAAACATTAGCATGTGAGGAAATAAAACAGAGAAAGCATCAAGCTAAAATTGGATTCTTGTGCAGCCAGAATTGATTACAGTCATATTAAGTCGTCTTTATCTATCTTAATAATGTATCACAAAGAGCAAAAAAAAAAAAAATAATAAGGACAAGGTTATGTGTTATTTGTCAACCAATAAGTAATTTCAAAATGGGACTTACAAAGGTAAAAATTGTTAACATCCACGCAAGCTTTGTACATGGAGTAGGCCAATATACCATCCATTACTGTGCAAATTTTTATAACGTGATATATTGGTCTCTGTCATAAAAATTGAATGATATAACTTTCTTTTTTCTAATTCTATGTTCAGGAAGCAAACTGACAAAATGCATGGCCTGCCTGGTTTTAGAGTGAGGTGGTATAAGAAGTCAGACAGAAGCTGATATTAAGAACAGTCAGTGAAAAAAAAGCTTATAAACATAAAAATGTTAAATTGTATGTATGTGTAGATACGTGTATCAATATGAATGTACATATTTCAATTTTAATTTATTCAATACACTTAGTGAAGTACACATAGTTTATTCTACAGTCTATTAAAAAATATGAAACTGAGAATTAATAATCGGCCTTGTGTGAAAAACATTCTCAATTTCATGATTAGTTTGTTTTTAATGAAACATTTCAACTAATTTAATATTAAAATATGCCATTCATAAATCCCCTATGAATCCTAAAAGAAAAACTTAATCCAGTGACTGAGATATTAATAGAGGAAAATTACTTCTTGCAGTAACAATCATGCATTGGTTATGAGGAATGTTGATAATAAAATAAACTCTTCTTTAAGTTTAGTTTCTTAATTATGATAATGGTACTGCAGAAGGAAATGCCCAAAGAATTTTTAAAATTAAAAAAATTGGAGTCACCATTTCCATGGACAATAACAAACCATACTTTAATCATTTTCTGACTTGCTAATTTATAACCAAATTTGCTGGCTTTGAGAATCTCCATTTTACTGTGATTGATATATATTTTTGGCAACGAAAATTTCCTAGAACATCTCTAGGGAAATAGAATTGAAAACTCCATGAATGTCATATTTTATTAAATACTAGCAACATAAGCATGATCACTCCCATCCTGTACAACTTAGGAACACAGAATGAGAAGACCCTTGCAACTCACATTTCAAAATATTTCATTTCTAAAATAGATCTAGAAGACAAGTTGGCTGCTGAAATATAAAGACTAGGAAAAAAAAGCCGAAATGAGTTTGTGTTAGATTTATAACAAACAGATATTAGGCAATTAAAAGAAAAAAAACCTATGGTGTATTTATGTTCCTCTTCTCATTTATTTTATCAACTCTTCTAAGGTCCTATCATGTGTAAGTCACCATGAGAAGTCTTTTATCTCAATTGATATAGTTGAGTGTAGGAGGGAAGACATAAAAATGAATGGGTGCAGCTAGAGATAATGTAAATTCCTTGCAAGAGGTATTTCTGGTAACCTTGATGTTAATAAACTGTAGCATCATTTGCATCAGTAACATTAAATTAGCTGTAATCCATTAGTCATTATAAAGCCAGTGTAGGTCTGTTTGTGCCCTCTCATTCCTGCAATTTCCAAAGAATTATATACATTTTTGAGGCAATGAGCAGATGGATCAGTTTCCATTTTTAGAGTGGATCTTCCCTCTCCTTCATGCACTGTAGCAGGCTAGGGACACACTGAAGTTTCTTCTTATAAAAGATTGAAGCCACATGGGGACTCATCATCAAACCAAATAACCAAATAATCCTTGCCACTCAGCAATATATGGAATTAGCAATATGGTTTCAGGTAGATTCTTCCTAAAGCTAGATGACAATCATGATTCACCAGGCTTCAACTACTCATTTCTCTATAAAAGGTCTTCACTCTTTAATAGGATATCCTCTGCATTCTGTAATCAACCAGCCATGGCTTCTACCTACCTGTATAGTTGTTTGAGTAGTCAATGTTTTTTAAGTAAGTGACTTCATGAGTTAATGTAACATCTGCCCATGTAGTCAAGAAACTTAAGAAGGCTTCTGGAGGAGTATTTTTCTTGAGTTGCCCCAGCCTTTAGTTTTAGAGGTCTACCTTTAACAGGACTGTTAACAAAAGCCATTTTCTTATGTACTTTCTGTCTTGCATTTTGTCCACTTAGACGTCTCTGCCAGGTGTAGATGTATTTCTTCCAAGTTCCTTTCATGAGACGTATCATATATAATCAGGGTCAAGCCTTTTGCCACATCGTATGGATGATGAGTAGGCAATCCCTCTGGAATCAAGTACTCATCATATTCCTTTGTATTCCCTCATTTGTCTGCCAAAAACGGGCTTTTGTCAATATGATCTGTGGATCTGAAAGACAATGTTGCTTACAACGCTTATCTGAGACAACACAGAAGCAGCTGGTCACTATGAATTCATAGGATTTGAAAGTTTTACTTATTAGGAAGCTCTACCGTATAAGTGAAGGAGACACTGGAGAAGCCAGGCAAGACAAGTTACAGACTTCCAAAGTTGTTCCATGGGTTCCTTGCAGCCAAAATGGAAAGCACTCTGGCCCAGATTCACATCCAAGACTCCAAGAAGTGCAAATGCTCACTGAGCTGACACAAGTAGAGCTGCTTGGGTCATGATATATCTCTGTTTTATACTCAGAGGAGTTCCTCAGATAGTTCCATAGCTTATGTGACAATGTCCAAGGAGCCATGCTCCATAAATCGATGGATCCCAGGGTCAGAAAAACCCACTACTTACCATTTTCTTTCCATAGAGGGCAATCATTAATAGCACTGAGCCTCCCAGAGAGATGGAGAATGATGACAATCAAGAACATATAATATTCAAAATGTCATAAATTTTGAAAGGTGAAATAATTTATTATTTAAAGGGTAGAATACCTCCCAAATTTTGAAATATATATTATTAAACATCAATAAAAGGATATAATTAAATATTTCATATTAGCATATAGAATGCAGAGCACTTAGAGTGGCTCTCTAAATAAAATATTTAAAGATTTATCAAAAAAACATATTCACACATCTTATGACTGTTATGAAACATGTAAAGAGCATGGAAGTGATTTTTTGAGGGCAACTAAAAGAAACATTTTTCTTGAGTCAAGATGTAAGTGTATTTGACAAAATGATAATGGTAATAATAATAGTTATTCAATAAATTTACTTACTAAAAACATTATTATTAATAATTCTGTTGTACAGACAGCACCTAGTACATGCCAAGTACTGTATGAAGATTTCTTCTTCTCTTTCTCTTTATATATCCACACATACATACACAAATATACATATATAAACATATATATATCTTCAAATACTTATCAGATGACTAATAAAATGTCATATACTTATATATGTATATTCATAGCCATCTGATAGGTATTAGATTAATGCAAATATTAATATAAGTATTAGTCACTGGAGAAGTATTAATGTAAATATTAGTCATCAGATAAGTATCAAATACTTAGATATAGGTATACAAATATATGAAATCTTACTAGTCATCAGATAAGTATTTAGAGACCTATTTTTCAAAAGCAAAATAGCTTGCTCTTAGTCACAACCAGTAAGTGACACACAAGAATTTGAATCTAGACTCCATAATCCAAAACTAGTCCTGCCAATTTCTCTCTTTCAATGCACTAATAGGAAATTAGATAGTAATATCATAGGATCAAATTTATGTTAGCTGCAAAAATGTTGGACAGTAAATTTCTCTTTTTTTAATCTTTGAATAACTGCCTATATTGAGTTAAGATTATATAGAAGATTAAATATCTAGAATAATTCCTTGATGAAGTCAATGAAAGGTGAGCCTGGGGTTTTCCTGTGAAATGAGTATTAATGAATAATACAATTTCTGTTCTCTATATATATTTTTAGAAACTTTTTGTTTATTCTTTTATTAGATTTGGTAAATGTTATGTTTTGAGAAGTTTATTCCATTTAATTTTAATTGTCAAATATGTTAATGTAAAGTCACAAATTCTACAAAATCAGTGCTTATGTCCTTTTTATAAATGTATGATACTAATAGTTTGATATTTATTTTCTTTTTAAATCTTTTTTAGTAGATTTCAAGCAATTCTTTTTTCTTTCTTTTTGAGATGGAGTCTCAGTCTGTTGCCAAACTGAAGTGCAGTGGCATGATCTCGGATCACTGCAACCTCCGCCTCCCAGGTTCAAGCTATTCTCCTGCTTCAGCCTCCTGAGTAGCTGGGACTACAGGCACCCACCCCTACACCCAGCTAATTTTTATATTTTTAGTAGAGACAGTGTTTCACCTTGTTTTCCAGGATGGTCTTGATCTCTTGACCTTGTGATCCGACTGCCTCAGCCTCCCAAAGTGCTGGGATTATGGACATGAGCCAACGCGCCCGGCCAAGAAATTATTCTTTCTAACAAACGAAGAGAGTATATTCTATTGTGTGTATGTTTTCTATTTCTTTGGACTTTACTCTTACCTTATTACTTCCTTCTATTGACTTTTCTTAGGTCTAATTAAAATACCTGATGTCCCTTTTATCTCTTTAATCAGTGGATTAAATAATTAATTTTTCCACCTTTATTATTTTCATAATGCATTTATTGCTGATATTTGTATACTCTTGCCTACACTAAGACAAGGCTTGCTGGTGACAAAGTTACATAGGTTTTTGTATAAATGTGTATGTAAAACTATCTTAAATTTGAAATTGTCATTAAAAGTTATTTTACTTGGTATTAATTTTACTATTGTGGCTATATTTCTTCATTATTTTTTTAAAAAATTATTTCTTTTTTTGGCTTCTATGATTTTTGTTGAGAATTTAGTTTTTATATTTAGTGTTCATCCTGTGAGAGTAATATGTCTTTCCTCCTTGTGGAAGCTGTAAAAATTTCATTGGTAGTTTCCTCCCATTTTAGCAGGATGAGCTTATGTGTGTCCGTGTGTGTGTGTGTGTGTGTGTGTGTGTGTGTGTGTTGGTTTTAATTTGTTTAGTGTTTGGAGTTTGTTAGAAATACCAAAATTGTTAGAAATACATAATCAGTGCCACGAAGAAAAATCAGCATGGAGACAAAAGATCTCTCAGCACGGCAATCTTTACTTTCTGCAGAAAGGGTACTCAATCACAGATAGAACAATGGTGAGAGCACACTTCAGTAAAGGAAAAGCACCCATATTTATTCCTTACACATTTGGGTTGTCCTTACTGCTGTGTCCTGCATCCATTGACTGGAGCTGGACCTCACAATCTTAAACTGACACCCGATTTACTAATAATCTAAAACTTTCCTAAATAGGTAAGTGCAAGGAAGAACAAAGATGGAGAGGAAGTTACTTACAAAAGGTTTAAGGAAGCAGTAACATTTCCAAAATAAGGAAAGGGCATAAGCTATGAGCTAAGACTTGCCTAGGCCTGTCCAGACATGCCTGAGTAAGCCAAAGCAACTAACTGTGCTAAAGTGTAGGAACTAATAGTTGATAGGAGGCTTTAGAGTAAGAAGCTATTATTTCTAGTGTCTATTATTTTTAAACCAAGATGAGCTTTGAAGAGGAACTTTTCTACTTTCTACAGAGTTTCTTCCACATCTTTAATCTTTATGTTATATCATTCCTATGTTATGGGAAAATGTTGGACATTAATCTTCAAATATTGCTTCATCCACACTTTCTTTTTCCTGCTTCCAGACTTAAATTACATCTATGTCAGAAATTTTGAGCTAGTTTTTCCAACACTTAAAATTTATATTTTTCCTTTATTTTAGTTTTTATATTTTATTCATTTCTGTCCATGGCCTCTGATC
Organism: Macaca fascicularis; assembly: GCF_037993035.2. Classification (NCBI taxonomy): domain Eukaryota; kingdom Metazoa; phylum Chordata; class Mammalia; order Primates; family Cercopithecidae; genus Macaca; species Macaca fascicularis. Next base: position 35,820,958 of record NC_088391.1, on the reverse strand, counting down.
TCCTATTCTGCTTCAATCTCTTCCTTTATTTTAGATGCTTCCTGTTATTTTAACATTATAAATGCCTGCGATGGCCTGAATATTCGCTAGCATATTGAACACTACTTATTTGATTCTTATTCTTACTATTGTTCTCCTACAAAGATGAAAGAAAGAAATCAAAGTCAATATTAAAAAATAAGTAAACCGACAAAAACACTAATGACAAACTGATGTGTATGACAATTGAAAAAGAAATGGGAAGATATTGCTGTGTAGTATACTGAATAAAAGGAGTCTACCTGAATCTTAAGAGTCTTGGTTTAAGTATTTTCAAACAAACAATAAGAACTCTTACACTAGGTAAGCCATTTTCACTCTCTAAGCCACTATTTATAAACTGAACTAAGTTATCTGTATCTGACATCATAGGGGGTAGATTTATGTACTCAACGTTGACTACAAAAACAACTATATTTTTTCATTTTGAAAAATGATTATGCTTTTCTAATATAAACTGGAATTTTATTCAATGTTTTAATCACAAATAAGCCAACTTTAGCATTTCTTAATGTTCAGAGCAATAAGAACTCTTCCTCTTTATCATATCTACATGCTTTAATGAAATAAAATTATTAGTTATAAAGGGTGTATTTATATATAAATGATGGAATTCACATATTTTACAAGGCAAATGCTATTTTGGGAATAAAAAAATTAAACTCTGGTTTATTATGTGAAGCAAATGAAACTCTTGTGCACTGGCCCCTGGGAAAGAAAAATGGAAAACAGTGTGGTAGTTTTTTATAACGTGAAAAGTGAACTTTCAAAATGATCCACCAATCTCATTATTGGGTGTTTTTCCTATGGGAATAAAAACTTGAGTGCACATAGCTATTATAATTGTTTATAATAGCACTATTTATAATTGCCAAAACTGGACACAAGTCAAAAGACCCTCAGTGGGTGAAAGGATAAAGAAACTGTGTTACATCCATGCAATGAGGTATTAACCAACAAAAACGATGGATAAATGACTTATATGTGTACCCAGCTGGATGTATATCAGAGGATTATGATGAATAAAATAGGCCAGTTTCAAATGATTTCATAGTCTATGACTTCATTTATATCCTATTTTTTAAAAGATAAAATTATAGTGTAGGAGAACTATACAGTACTCTAGATCGGTGGTTTTCAGAAGTCAGTGTAAGAGAATGGTAAAACTAAAAAGGAGTAGCATGAAGTTACCACTTTTTTCAATCTGCAAGATAATGTCTAATACCCTTTTCCTGAATTTCAGCTCTACATTACTAATTAAGATTGTTTTAGATATAAAAGAAGAATATAAGTACAACCAGATTTTCTAGCACATCTTGCTTAGATCTTTATTTATTTATTTAACTTTTGGTTTTAAGTTCAGGGGTACATGTGCAGGTTTGTTACATAGATAAATTTGTGTCATGGGGATTTGTTGTACACATTATTTTGTCACCCAAGTATTAAGCCTAGTACCCATTAGTTATTTTTCCTGATCCTCTCCCTCTTCCCACCCTCCACCCTACAATAGGTTTCGTTCCCCTCTCTTTGTCTACATATTTTCAAAATTAACTCCCGCTTATGAGTGAGAACATGTCATATTCTGTTTTCTGTTCCTGTGTTAGTTTGCTAAGAATAATGGTCTCCAGTACCATCCATGTTCTTGCAAAGGACATGATCTCATTCCTTTTTATGGATGAAGGAAACTATCAACAGAATAAACACGCAATCTACAGAATGGGAGAAAATTTTTGCAAACTATGCATCCAACAAAGGTCTAATGTCCAACATTTATAAGAAGTTTAAAGAAATAAAAAAATAAAAAAAAAAACTTCATTTAAGAAGTGGGCAAAGAACACAGACACTTTTCAAAAGAAGACATACATGTGGTCAAAAATCATACTTTAAAAAAGCTCAACATTACTGGTCATTAGAGAAATGCAAATCAAAATCACAATGAGATACCATCTCACACCAGTCAGAATGGCTTCTCTTAGAAAGTCAAAAAATATCAGATGCTGGCAAGGTTGTGGAGAAAAAGGAATGCTCATATACTGTTGGTGGGGGTGTAAATTAGTTCAACCATTGTGGAAGACAATGTGGTGATTCCTCAAAGACCTAAAGACAAAAATGCCATTCAACTGAGCCATTACTGGATATGTACCCAACGGAATACAAATTATTCTACCATAAAGACACATGAACACATATGTTCACTGCAGCGTTATTCACAATATCAATGACGTGAAATCAGCCTAACTGTCCATCAATGACAGAGTGGATCCAGATAATGTAATACATACACACCATGGAACACTAACACTTTCCTCCATTCCACTTTCTACCAAAGCATATTTTAATGTCAGATTTTTCCTTTTTCTCTCTGGGTGATATTAAATCAGGGAACAAAAAATACACTTTGAAAATTAAAAAAAAAAAGAAAAGAAAAAAAAGAAAACAAATCCAAAATTAAAACAAGACGTAAAGCAATCCACGAAGCTTTTCTTTATGGCGTTTTATCTAGGCCTGCTACATATCCTGTATGAAAACTGTATCCTAACCACTCAACCTGATGTTAAAAGGATTTTAAAGGTGTTTTCTAGGTAAAAATAGCATAAAATAAAGTACTATCAAAGATAAATTTAACTGAACATTTGTTTAAAAAGCATAAGACATTTTATTCAGGCAACTACAGTAGGGGAGAGAATCTTTCATATAGGCTGAACTGAATCCCAGAAAAAATGGTGGAGATTTTTCCAGCCCTGTGGTAAACTGCTAGAAAAGCACTTGAGAACCTCAGGAGAAAAGCTTTTCAATGTGATTAGACCATTTGTGTTTGTTAATTGACTAATTGACACTGTTCAAAAGTAGGCTCCACACCCCCCTAACACACACACACACACACACACACACACACACACAGATAAAGGAAAAAAAAAAATCACTATCTTTTTTGGTAATTATGTTTCCAAAGGATGGTTCCTAGAGAAGGACATTCCTGGATTGTAAAACTGGCAAGACTTTGGGGGAAGATTTACAACAAAAAAGAGCAGAGAACAAATTTACAATTGCAAGTTTTTTAAAGGAAATTGTGTAAGAAAATGAGGGCTAGAGGCCTATCCACAAGGTAAAAATTTAGTCAAGATAAGGGGAGTGTGCTGCCTGCTCATCGAAGTTACAATGAACGTTCCCAAGATATCTGAGATGCTACACAGATCCAAGTTGCACATTACCATGTCTGTTATATAAAGATAAACAAAATATTTTTCTTGATCAACTAGATCAGAAGCTATCTCTTGTTTTGTTCCCTTCTTTCCTGCCTGTCTGCAGGATGTTGTTATCTTTTCTGAATTGTTGTGTTTTGCTTTTGTTTTTGATAATTCCTTTAGACTTTCAACAAGATCATAGGACACTGGGTTTCCAGTTTTAACTCAAAAATCTATACGAGGAAGAAAACAACCACTTCATTTACAGTATTGCTTTCTCTTTAAAGTTTATATAATTTGACATTTGTTTTTGTGTTTCTCTTGTAGAATAAATACTATTTTTGTTATATTTTATGTGCTATCTCTATGCAATATCTCAAAAATGAGGATACATACACACACACACACACACACTTATATATATGTTGAGAGGCAAATGTTCAGTTTACTCTTATAGTTTGAAAGCTACCCATTTGTATGTGTCTAAAAAATGCATGGAAAAGCATGTGACAGGCACCAAGCTGAGCTCTTTCCATGCTCAATTAAATTCATTACCAAAATAAGGATTGAGGCTTAGGATGCCTTGCACAGTCACCAAGGCAGTGAGGGGCTGAAATAAGGAATAGAATCAACATCTGACAGCTGCTGAATCCTGTATTCTAACTATATTATTTTAGTTTTTTTGAGTCACATAACAGATCCGCTAGATAATATTTGATGTTTTGTTATTTTAGATACTCATGTATACTCATGTATTTCCTTTTTTTTTTTAGCAATGCATAGAGACTTGAATAAGGCCAACGGATATCAGTTTGTTATTTCACTTTTACTTTTGGGGGTTACACTTCGGAAATTTGGAGGCACTTGGAATGCAGGTCCTTGACTTCAGAGAAGTTTATAAGATACAGTCTAAGGTTAACTACTTGAAGGGAATCAACACTAGAGAACTGGACTGTGTATCATTGAATCTGCATGACAGAAACATAACCCATGATCATGTTGTAAAACTGATGGACTGGCAGACAAAGATGGAAACAGGCAAAGCCAAAATAGGACCAAAGAGTTTAAATAGAAGGAACTTTCACAAGAGTAATATCCAAATAAATTGGAAACAGAGAGAAATGTATGGATCAAGTAGTTTTGTTTTGTTTTTACCTATATGTGTTTATGTCTTTTATATATATTTGGTACATTCCTGTAACCCTAACATGAAATTTTCTACCAGACCCTGTTTGTGTGCACATCAATATGTACTTACCAACATAATCTTCAGAAAGTACACAAGGAATGCATAACTCTATAATCTGTTTACATAAACAAATATTTAATGATCTCTTTCAATTAAAATGGCTGATGTGGTTAGGCTTTGTGTCCCCAGTGAAATTGCATCTTGAATTGGAATCCCTAGGTGTTGAGGGAGAGACCTGGTAGGTGATTGGATCATGGGGGCAGTTTCCGTCATGGTGTTCTCCTGATAGTGAGGGAATTCTCATGAGAACTGATAGCTTCCTAAATGGCAGTTTCCCCTGGGCTTTTTATTCTCTCTCTCTCACTTGCCATCATGTAAGATATGCCTGCTTCCCTTTCCACCAGGATTATAAGTTTCCTGAGGTCTCCCCAGCCATGTGAAACTGTGAGTCAATTAAGCCTTTTTCCTTTATAAATTATTCAGTCTCCTATACTGTCTTTATACTAGTGTGTAAACAGACTAATACAATGGCATTCTTAGTTGTAAAAGTAAAGATATGTGAGCGCTTTTTGTTGTTTTAGTGTTTACTTACAATTCCTAATAAAGTCTGGAGTAACGCAGCTTTATAAAAACATTGGTGTATGCATCACCTTACCTTTCTTCAACTAATTTTATTCCAAATCTTACTTTTTCACTTGTGCCACTTGATGAATTGTTCATATTTCTCCACATCCAATTTAAAAACATTTAATATAGAATTCATATACATTTTAATGTAATATAACATTAACTACTTTTTCTAGAGAAGTTTTTTTTTGCTGTGTATTTAAAAGTATTCTGAGAAGCAATTAACTGTTTAAAGTGACCTTAAAATATAATTTACAATGAGAAAGAAAATGAGAAAAAAGAAATAGTAAATATCCCAAAACAGTTGCTACAGATAAATGCAGACTTTTAAATATAAGTTGTCATATTAATATTTTTGCTTTCAATATTTTAATTAGTGCTTTTGCTTTGATACTATTTAATATTTAGGAATTCATTTTATGACACTAAATTAAAAAATATCAACAGCACCATCTTTTATTGGAATTGAAGATAATTTCTTGAAAAATATTTAAAAAATTAAAATGGTGTGTATATAGTTCACAAATATTAGGCTGACAATAATACATTAAAAAGAGAAACACATATATGAAAGACAATTTTGGAAGATTAAGTGAGTTAGAAAGTGACTGTACATCAATATATATGAATTTTTGTAAAGTATTTTTGAACTTTAATATACATGTGCTTTAATAATGTTTTTGGAAAATTTGATATTCAATATATTAAGGTCCTATTATTACAAGACTGTCATCATAATTATTTTCTAATGAACATTCATTTTTTATTTACTTTCTTACATTGTTACCTAATACAATTTTAGTTGCATGCTGTAGTAAATCATAATTTGGGAAACATGTTATATTTCTAGTCTCAAAAATACACTTGCTTATTGATTTTTTGTCTTATTAATAACATTTGTTCAATTCATAATGTTGTGTACCAAGGGTTTTATTGTTACTAACAGAATAAAAATTTAATGTAGTATAAAGCAATGTAAATCTGAATATTTAAAAAATTATTTTAACGAATATTTAGTTAAGCTAAATATATACTAAATGTAATTTAAAACAAGTAAAAATAGTTTTAACAGACACAGAAGGACAAATGCTACATGACATCACTTATGTTATTAATCTAAAGTAGACAAACTCATGGAAGCAAAGAGTTGAATGGTAGTTGCCAGAGGCTGAGGGAGGTATTAGTCAGGGTTCAAAGGTATGGTTATATAAGATGCATAAGTCCTAGGAATTTACTGTACAGCATAGCACCTACAGTTGATAATATTGTATTGTATACTTAAAACTTTGGTAAGAGGGTAGGCCTTATGTTTTGTTCTTATCACTAATAATAATAATAAAGAAGGAGATTGGAGAAAACTTTTGAAGATGTTTCATATATTTATGACATAGTCTGTGATGATGATTTCAAAGATATATATTTATCTCCAAACTTATCAAGTAGTATACATTAAATATGTATAGCATTTGTATGTCAATAACACCTCAATAACATTGTATTACAAATATATTTCAGCAAGTGGAATATGTAGACACCGAAATCTACTTTTCAAGGTGAACTATAATAATTATTGAAGCATAAAAGAGGTTTGTCTTTCAATCTTTAGTTATTAACATAGCTAATTATAATTATAATAGCCTGTTCTTCAATTAATTATTATCCAATCCTCTTTTGTTTTCAGTAGCATTGAAAATAGTTACTGGAGAGTGCTCCCTTAAGCCTGACACATAAGACATAATAAATGTTTAATAACCAATGGATATAAGTGGATAAATATCATATTTCATCGTTTTATTAGAAGAGAATACTTAAAGGCACGACATGTCATTTCCCTACAATACTGGTCAGAATAAAATAAAAACTAAATATTTTAATAAAACAAGACATATTACATATATTTATTAAAAAGCAGAATGTTAAAGTATGCTAGTAATTATAACCATTAAAAGAACATTTGTTTTACATATAATGTATTTAGAAAATACAATTCACCAATCTCTTACAGAGACGATGAAACATGGAAAATGAGAGAGAGATGTTAGTTATCTTTATTGTGTGGATTAGCAGGAAAGACAGAGATTGGTGAAGAATAACGGAAATGAGTGTTATGCAGAAGAACAAGATGCTGAATCACAGAAGAGAATGAAAGTCTCTAAGAGGAAATAATCTCTAAGCTCAGATCCAAAGGATGAGTAAGAGTTAGACTTGAGTATATCATATTTCTAGAAGAATAAACTAAATGTATAAGGGTCTGTGGCCAGAAAAATGAACACATTCAGAGAGTAAAAGTAAATTGATTTTGAAATGAGAAGACTGATAAGTCAGGGCAGCATGAAAAAATAAACAGGGTCTTAAATGAAAAGGCAGTCAAAAATATTACTCAACTTCAATATAAACAGAGTTTTGTAAGGAAATTACTTTTTATCTTTTTAAAAGATTAATTGAATAAATACGTAATGTCCATGTAAATAAGATTTTTTAAAAATATGTAGGTAAAAACATTTCTTTAGAGAGAAAACATTTAGGTAAGTATCTCAATATAGATATAATATTTAACTACAGACGAATCATGACTGAGAGAGTAGTTCTTTGGGCAGGCAGTTATTTGCAGGATATGATATCATGAAGCCTACAGTTTTAGTTACAATGATAAGGAGTTTTTATCTTTTGTTTTGTTTATTTAAAAATATGTTGCTGTCATTTTATTGTTTGCTTTATTGTACTTAGTCTTCATTGCTTGTTGTTTTTTATAATCAGCAGCCCAATTATTATTTATTTCCATTTTGCCATATTCAAAATCTGAAAAGTTTTCATAAACTCTATTCTATTGAGTTATGATAACATTTTTTCCAATTAGTTCTGCCACTGTAGTCATAGAAACATCAAATTGCTTTTTTAAATAATAAAATAGTACTATTGAAAATGGATTTCACTCTTGACTTTTTCTCCCTAAGATTTTTTACAGTGGCTTCTTTTAAATATATTCCTCTTTCTCACTTCACCTAATTTTGTTTTCCTTTTTCTTATTATATGTATTCTGTTTTATCTAAAACATTTTTACCTCTGCTATCACGTTTCACTAGTTCTCTCTGCATTAATATTCTTACCTTTTTCACTTCCCTTATATAATTATTATGAACTTGGAAAAATAAAGTAGCTTGTTCCCACATAACAAGTGACAAGAAGACTGTTCCTTGAAATAATTGAAACAAAGCCATTCTCCATGTTAGCTTTCCCTTGTGTGTTTTAGAAATCATGGAATAAATATTTGAAGTACATTTACCTCATCTTATTTCTATTGTCACATTTTCTAGTCTTTCAAAATTTTAACTTATGACAATAAAACAGCATAGCACAATCCCAAACACAGATTTAGCTTGCAATCACCAATCTACAGAAATTCTCTACAGGGGACATATACAACATATGTGGAGCTTACAGTAAATAAAGGATTGCTGCTGAGCATGTCAATGCTTTTTGAAACAAACAAAAAATAGCACAGGTGGTATTTTAATGTCTCAAAGTAATTCTAAATAAAATGTGTTTTCACTGATATAACATCTGATATGTTTTGAATGTTTGTCCCCTCCACAATTCATGTTGAAATGTAATATTCAGTGTGGGAGATGGAGGTTGGCAGGAGGTGTTTGGGATCATGAGAGCATATCCCTCATGAATAGCTTAGTGCCCTCACTGGTCATTTCATGTGAGATCTAGTTATTAAAAATAATCTCTCTGGTTACTTAAAGCAATCTCTCTCCTTCTTTCTCTCTTGCTCCCTCTTTCACCATGTGAGGTGCCTGCTCCCCCTTCACATTCCACCGTGAGTAAAAGCTTCTGGAGACCTCCACAGAAGCTAACTTGATGTTTTGGTATTGTGTTTATACAGCCTGCAGAACTGTGCACCAAATAAACATATTTTCTTTATAAATTACCCAGCCTTAGATATTCCTTTGTAGCAATGCAAATGGAGTGACACAACATTAAGGGTAATAGAGTAAGATTCTATGTTGACAAACAAGGTAGATACAAGAGAAATACCAAGCTCAGTCATCTTTGGAAGGAAATGATGTGTACCTGGATGCACAAACCTCACACAAGAGATTGTTGGTGGTGGTTTTTGTTTCGCTGGGGGAAAGGCTACTATTAGGGTCAATATTCTACCCTCTCTTAGCACCTTCGTTTACTCCTACATAGAGAAGAAGAAAGATTAATTAATATATTACGAGAGTCTGAGAAAAGGCATACTCCTCAGCCCATTTCTTCTTTCCCCTTTCTTGCTTAAGGAATTGTTGACCACAGAAGTTTACATTCCAGTCTTCTTATTCAAATTTGACAGGAACAGGGTCATATGAGGAAGTCACAAGTTTGCATACCACATTCTGGCCTCAAGAGGTAAAATACTTCATTCTGGGCACCATATTAACAAGCCCCTTAGCTTAAAGTCATATTCTTTATCCTACTTTTTTTTTTTTTTTTTTTTTTTTTTGGTAATAGCCATTTTTGTCTTCACCTGCTAAAATTGTATGCTCTAACTATAGCAATTGTTCAAAGCAAGAAGTAAAAGGAATATTTTTATTGGATAAAATGAAGCATCATTATTGAGGGTGGGGATATGAAGAGACTAACAGTGGAATTTGGGAACAACAGTAATCTTTTATCAAGGCAGGAAGGTTTGGTAGCATGTTATTGTGACTGAAGCTGTTTTAATGGAGCAGTCTGCTGCCGTGTAGCTGAGGTCTAAGACTTAGGTCAAGGATATTTTGATCTTAGTTTGAGATTGCACTTTATGGACATGCCTTTCACCAGGTTTGCGTGACCCAGACTTAAACACAGAAAGCTGGGTTTGTCATTCCTAAAGCATGTGTGAGTAACCAGCATACACAAGTTGCACTGGGCTTCCGGGGACCCTTAAAACAATCACTTTCTCTGCAAGTGGCAACAATTTAACCACAGGGGAAATAAAATGTTTTGTACACAGTACATTTGAGTGTAAAATGGCAAAACAATTGGTTTTCTGCCTCTACTGTTTTGTTTAACAATATTTGCTTTTAAAATGCAAGTAAATACCATAGAAATTACAGAGCTTCTACGTCTGTTACATTCTGACTTTATTTGTTCCAGGCTTAGACAGGCTGCACATATTTTCTACCTTTTTAAAAATTTTTTTTTTAATTTAAAGTCTGTTTAAAAGATTCTCTTTCCAGGAACCAGGTTTTCCGGGAACCTAAGGAGGACAGAATAAGTCGATAACATGTACAATTACAGAACAAAGGCAAAATTTTTAAAAGACTAATTAAGCTAGAGGAAATGATTGTATGCTTTCTTTCAAACATAAGTTATATCTTGGAGGAGATGTTATTAAGATACGAAGGGGAAAATGAGATATTAAAAGCCATTATCTCAAATATCATTATTTTAAAGAAAACAACAAATGAAGGGATGCTCCCTCAGATATTGCTAGACTCAAAACTAATGGGAGGGCTAAGAAACCAAACAGAGGAAGAGGCTCATGGTCTGAGATCTAACTGGAATGAATCCATACAGTCAATCTATAGGGGACTAGGATTCAGAAAATTATAAAGAAATACTCAAAGCAAGATACGGAAAATTCAGAAAAATACTGAAGGGGTACAGGTAAGATATTTAAGTAGGTAGAGCCCATTCAAAAGAATTTAATCAGAAAAGACTTAGACTATCAAAGGGTATCAAAGATTGCTTGATAAGCTTTAAGGTGATACTTTTGTTGTAGGTGAGAATCACAGGACTTGTTATTGTGCCTTGAAAAAAAACATGGCCAAGAAATGTATGAAATTGGGATTCTAGGAAGGTTGGCCAAAGATGAGATATACGCACAGACAGATATAAAAGGACAATGATGGATCATATGTTGGATAAATGCGCTAATATATCCTGAATATAATTGTTTAGTTTATAAAAGTGAGAGTGAAAAATAATTGTTTGGGGATATTTTTGACGTATTAAAATATATTTTCTGTGAGACATTGAGTATTAGTTAATTAATCTAATTTACCAAAATTTATTATTTAATATTTTAAAATTCAAACGTTAATACATGACCATTTCATAATGTATTATATATTCATATTATATCAGAAACTGTACGCATAATCCATTTACTTCAATATTTTGGGTGATATTTCTATCAACAACTTAGCTTGAATATGTCCTTATATGTAAGTAAGTATTTCCAAATATTAACCTGCTAAAAAGTAAAGCCATTTTCTCTTGTTTCTGGCTCCAGCTGTACTTTATAATATTCTGTAAATTACTTACAATGCTTTCAAATGCCATAAAAGGATGGGACCAGCACTCATTAATTGAATACAAAAAAAAAAAAGAAAAAATGAAACACTCTAAAATGGAATCCATTGCCAATTTAAACAATAGATAATTATGCTAATCATACATAATCATAATTTCTGAACATAGAATATAACTGATCTGATGTAGGAGTTTTTGGATAGATCGAAATGAAGGTATCAAGTAGTAGAGAAAGCATGGGTTGTTGCTGCTATGGAATCCTGGTTCAATGGGTGACACTGGCCTGGTTCACTGGGGCAAGTCCATTCCTGATTGACTGACTTCAGAAATAAAGAACTCCCAATAATTGGTTCTCATGCAGAAGCATGGTCGCTGAGAACAATTGTTATTTTCTTTTTTTTGAGATGGAGTTTCGTTCTTGTCGCCGAGGCTGGAGTGCAATGGCGCACTCTCGGCTCACCACAACCTCCGCCTCCCAGGTTAAAGCAATTCTCTTGCCTCAGCCTCCTGAGTAACTGGGATTAGAGGCACCCGCCACCATACTCAGCTAATATTTTTTGTATATTTAGTACAGATGGGATAGGTCAGGCTGGTCTCGAACTCCTGACCTCAGGTGATCTGCCTGCCTTGGCCTCCCAAAATGGTGAGGATTACAAGCAGGAGCCACCTCACCCAGCTGAAAAATTTTTTTGCTGATATTTAAACATGCTTAAAACTAATTATTGTGTCTACTTTTTCCCATAATAAAAAAGGAAAGCAGTTTTTTCCTAGGACATGAGTAATTGAGATAACTGGTCTTTCATATTTATTATTTTCAAGTGACGGGGTTAAACAGATGATTTCCTTCTTACATTTGTATTTTAGGGTTATGAAATGATTAAATACTTTGCTTTGTAAACCACACACAGAATAAATACTTTTCAGGAGGTAATAACAGGAGTAGGACTAAATGTCTCATTGAATTTCTGAACTCTGCAGTATAAACTCTGCTAATTGTGTACCTATGGCTGATGCATTTAGTTGCAAGTAAATGTTTGTGCATTATTAGTAGCATACAGGAGTTTCAGTTTCTGTTTATATTAACTGTTGCTAACATCTTTCTAGTTTATGCAACTATGACTTTCCCGGTTTTTTTTTTTTTCATGGTGTATGCCTTAATAATTTTTCCTTTATTCCAATGTACCACTCTGCTTTTCACTGTGCCAGAATTAAATTTGATTACAATTCAAATAGAACAAATGTGATTAGATCAGACATTGGCAAAGAGCAGACAGGAAAGGTTCCTTACAGCAGAGGCAGATATTAAAGTGCTTTATTTTGATGGAACACATGAGGAGTGACCAAAGCATGGGATAAAAAAGGACTAGGCCCAGTGAAGTGTGTAGAAACAACTCCGGGTCAAATTAATCAGAATAAAGATGAGCTTGAGAACTGATGTGAATTAATGTTAGTAATAGCTTGGTGGTTGGCATTTTAAAAGAAACAAAATAAAGTATTTAAAAAATTGTCTCTCGGTTTTGTCTATGATGGATATTTGTGATCTGAAATTCTTATTTTAAGGAAATTATCAAATACCTGTGTTTGGCTTTTTGATTTTGAAGCACATTACTTACCGTTCAGTCCCAAGGTCATAAAGATATTTACTTAAATTTTATCCTATTAATTCCAAAAATTTACTTTTCACATTTATTTTTTTGATCAAAAATTAAGACAACTGAAAGAATATTAGAAGTTATTTGTTATATCAAAAAATGAAAAGTGATTATTATCAAGAATAGTCAGACGATTCCTGCAAATAATCAAGAAACATATAGCAATTCTATACCACAATGAACAAATTGTATAAGGAAGCAAGTCACAGAGGGGAGAATCATGAAATGTTTCAAGATATTCAGAGTTAGTCAATGCAACTTAAGGCAACAGTGCAATCACGTTACTCCTAAAGAGATGGGAAAATTCACAAAGTTGGATAAAGCCAAGTGTAAGTAGAGATATAGGTACATAAGACCCTTTGCACTGCTGATGGCAGTGTAGATGCAAAGCAGCTACATTGTCTAGGGTATATACCCTGGGGTTCGTCATCTTACCCAAGGAAAATTTAGGAAACGGACACAAGGAATTTAGGAGGAGTGGAGGTTTAATAGGCAGAAGAGAAAGGAAAGAGAAACAGCTCTCTCTCTTCAGAGAGAGAGGGGCCCCTGAGTGGAAGATACCAGCTCTTGGGGAGATGCACCAGATTTTATAGTCCAGTTTGAGGAGGCGATGTCTGATTTACATAGGGCTCACAGATTGGTTCAATCACATATGACATTTACATAGCAAGGGCGGGGAAGGCTGGTTTCCCTACCCTAATCTTATGCAAATGTCTTTCCAGTTAATCTGAGCCATCTTGTCTGTTCTTTATTGTATACCTGGCTGACAAAGAGAAGGAACATGGAGCTGCCATCTAGAACATGTCTAGTCCCTAGTTCCTGCCCACATTCACCCGTGCAAGCTCCCAGCTTGCTTGTCTATGTCTGCAGCTCGACTTTACAGGCTGCTCTTTGTCAGAAAATGATTTGGGGCACTGGGCGCTGTGGCTCACGCCTATAATCTCATCACTTTGAGAGGCCGAGACAGGCAGATCATTTGAGGTCAGGAGCTCGAGACCAGCCTGACTAACATGATGAAACCCCGTCTCTCCTAAAAAATACAAAAAAAAAGTTAGCTGGGCGTGATTTCGGAGTCTGACACCTGCAGTCTCAGCTACTCAGGAGGCCGAGGCAGGAGAATCGCTTGAATCCGGGAGGCAGAGGTTGCAGTGAGCTGAGATTGCTTCAGTGCACTCCAGCCTGGGTGACTGAGCGAGACTCGGTCTTAAAAAAAAAAAAAAGAGAAAAAAGAAAACAAACAAGAAAAAGAAAACAAAAAAAAGAAAATGATTTGGGGCTGCTTTTCATTTAAAGGAAAAGCCTTACCGAGGACTCTCATACCCTTACTATCTGCCAAAGTGATTTCTTCTTAACTCCTATATGAGATGGCGCAATTGTTTTGAAGAGCAATCTGGTGAAGATTTCTTAAATAAGTAAACAAAGCTATTGATGTGCTTAAAAACAGAACATAATTTTTTTTAAAAAAAATGGCAGAAATCAGAATAAAATGTGTCACGATACTATTAACTTAAACAAATGAAATTATAAACGTGTAAGAACACATTTAAATGAAAAGTAACATATACAAAACGTCAAAGGGGTTGCCTAAAAAATAAGAGGAGTTGATTATAGATCTAAAATAAACAAACTCAGCAGAAAGTAAACAAACAGAAAGTCTGAAGATGAGATATGGCTGTGGACTGAAGAACACAATTAACCTTTTGCCATAATTTTGTTTCCTTAAATATTTCTTATTTTCTAAATTGTTTTGAATTTAATCACCTAAGCTTTAATTTAATTACGAATAGTAAGAGGATTATATTTTAAATATTTTAATTTTATCCTGCGTAAAATAGGTTTAAGCTAGAACAACAAGAAACATGGCTAAACATATTTCCAGTGAGTATAGTCAAGTGCTAAAATATATAAAGTTGTCCTGAAAAGATCAGTCACACAAGTCAATAGCATACACATGATGTTAAATATATACATTACAGGACAGTTGGAAGTTTTATAGATGCCTGTTTCTCACATTAAGGGACACCCTCTCTTAATGGGTTGTTACTTTTGTAAGAAGCAAAACTATTTGAATTCAAACACTCTGCCCATTCTTCAGGACTAACATTTTTACCTCACCCCCTTCTGCTGTTAAATATTTTCACTACTGTGGCTTAATAGCTTGATTTTGCTAAGTTTAGCTATGTAAAACAAAACATAGTAAATGATAATTAATATTTATAAAATTAATTTGACCACAAATAAAAGGGAAGTATTGATTACCAGTAATACGGTTTCTGGAACAACAGACCTCTAAAAATACAGTAGGGATTTTATAATTATTCTTGTTATAATTGTTTTAGTGTTGCTCTTTTAAAATTAAAATGCAAAATTAAAAAAATAGATAAATGGTGCTAGAAACATACAATAAAGAAAGGATAATTTCTTCAATAAATGGTGTTGGGAAAGGGAAAACTGGCTATCCACATGCAAAAAGGTGAAATTGAAAGCATGACTTATTCAGCTTACAAAAATTGACTCAAAATTTATTAAAGAACATTCATAAGACCTGAAATAATTAAAAACAAACACAAAACAGGGGAAAAGCTCCTTGACATTTGTTTTGGCAATTTTTTTTGTTTTAATATCAAATGTACATCCCACAAAAGCAAAAATAAGCAAATAGGAATAAACAAAACTAAAAAGCTTATGCACATCAAACAGAACAATAACAAAATGATAAAGGCAACCTATTAGACAGGAAAAATATTTGCAAACCATATATCTGATGAGGGGTAAACATCTAAAATATATGAGTAACTCATACAGATCCATAGCAAAAAAAAAAAAAAAAAAAGACTGATTTTAAAATGTACAAAGGACCTGAATAGATATTTTACACCAATGACCAACAGATACATGCAATTATCAGGGAAATGCAAATCAAAACTGCCATTAGATATCCCAAACACCTGTTAGAATGACTATTAAAAAGATAAGTGATAACACATGTTGGTAAGGATGTATAGAAAAGGAAACCGTTATCACTGTGGTGGTAACGTAAATTGGGACAGCCATTATGGAAAGCAGTATGAATGCTCATCAAAAAATTAAAAGTGGAATGATCATATGATCCATATGATCCAGGATTCTGATTTCTGAGTATATATCTGAAGCAAATGAAATCAGTACCACCATGAGAGATCTGCAGGGTCATGTTCATTGCAGCACTATTCACAATAGCCAATATATGGAAACAACCTAAGTGTCTGTTGTCAGATGAAAAGGATAAAGAAGTTGTGAGATTTTACGCGCACACACACACACACACACAAATAATATTTATTCATAGAAAAAAAAGAAAAGCCTGGCATTTGTGATGATATGCGTGAAAATGAAGGGCATTATGTTAAATGAAATAAGCCAGTCAGAGAAGGATCAATACTATATAGTGTCATTTATATGTGTGTATTAGTCAGGGTTCTCAAAGGGGACAGAAATAATTGGATAGATGAATATATGAAGGGGAATATATTAGGAGTATTGACTCACATGATCCCAAGGTGAAGTCCCAAGTAGGCTGTCTGCAAGCTGAGGAATCAGGAAGCCAGTGCAAGTATCAAAACCTCAAAAGTAGGAAAGCCAACAGTGCAGCCTTCAGTCTGTGGCTGAAGGCCTGAGAGCCCCTGGCGAATCACTGGTGTAAGACCAAGAGTCCAAAAGCTGAAGAACTTGCAAGTCTGATGTTCGACAGCAGGAAGCATCCAACACTGAAGAAACATAGAAGACTCAGCCAGTCTAGTCGTTCCATGTTCCTCTGCCTGTTTTCATCCTTGCTGTGCTGGGGGCTAATTAGATGATTCCCACTCAGATTAAGGGCAGGTCTGCATCTCCCAGTTCACTGACTCAAAAGTTAATCCTTCCTTTGGCAATATCCTCACAGACACGCTGGGAACAATACTTTGCATCCTTCAGTCCAATCAAGTTGACAGTCAACATCAACCATCACAATGTGGTATCTTTAAAAGCGTCAAAATGAAGAGTATAATGGTTGTTGCCAGTGGCTGGGTTTGGTAGGAATAGGAGATGTTGTTTATCAAAAAATATAAAATGTAAGTTATAAGATGAATATGTTCTGAGGGTCCAATGTAAAGCAGGGCGATTATAGTTAATGATAGTGTATTACATACAACCATGCACCACATAAGGACATTTCAGTCAACGACAAATTGCGTGTAGTGGCCCCATAAACTACAAAGCCATAAAAAAGAACAAAATCATGTTTTTGGCAGCAACATGGATGGCGCCGGAGGCCATTATCCTAAGCAAATTAACATAGGAAACAAAAAACAATTACTGCAGGTTCTCACTTATAAGTAGGAGCTAAACATTGAGTACATCTGAATACAAAGAAGAAAACAACGAACAGTGAGCATACTTTGGGGTGGAATGGGGGAGGAGAATGAAGATTGAAAAACTACTTATGGAGTATTATGCTGATTACCTGGGTGACAAAATTAACGGTACCCCAAACTCCCATGAAACTTACCCATGTAACAAACCTGCACATGTACCCCTTGAACCAAAAATAAAAGTTGGAAAGAAAATAAAAATAATTAAAAAAAAAGATTATAGTGCACTTGGAAAATTCCTGTTGCCTAATGAAGTAGAAACTATCGTAACATCACAAAGCAAGGCATAACTCATATGTTTGTGGTAATGTTAGTGTTAACCAACCTACTGCATTGCCAGTTGTATAAAGGTATAGCACATATAATTATTTACATGCATAATACTTCATAATGATAATAAATGGCTATGTTACTGCTTTACGTATTTACTATTCTATGCTTTTAATTATCATTATTTTAGAATATATTGCCTCTGCTTATAAAAGGAAAAGTTTACTGTAAAATAGTATGCTCTGTTATGTTGACAGCAGGCTCATACGCGTCATATTTACCAAGTCTCTTGGCTGCATCATTTTCTCTTGCTTAATTTAATCTAGTGTTGTTTTGTTCATCATGGCCCCTAATCATACAAAATCCTCTGCTAATGTTGCCAGTACGAGGCCAACTCAAGTGATTAACCTGGAAACAAAATTAAAAGTGATTAAGGACTATAAAAATGGAAAATCAGTGATGGTTATTATTCACCAGTCAGACATGTACTAGTCCACCGTAGCAACAATTTTGAAGAACAAGAATCAAGTGATGAAAGATGTTAAAGGAACTGCTTTATTGAAGGTAAGGAGACACAAAATTTAATAAAGGCTTATCTCAGACATAGAGAAACTTCTAATGATCCAGATTGAAAACCAGACACATAAACACGTCTCTCTCAGCATCATGACAATCAGGGCAAAAGCAAAACGTTTGTTTGCAGTGAGCAAAGTAAAGGCTGTACTCCACTGTAAAGTTGAGTTTACTGCTAGCTCTGGGTGGTGTAAATGATTCAATAACTGTGATTCTTTGGATAAAGTGAAAGTGAGTGGTAATCCTGCAAGTGCTAATGTGAAGGCAGCTGAAGAATTTTTTAAAACTCTAGATAATCTGATGGGGTAGGGAAATTACTTGCCAGAGCAAATCTTCAACATGGATGTAACATTTCTATTCTGGAAACAAAAGAACCTTTATCCATAAGGACGCCAAGTCAATGCCAGGTTTCCAGTCTCTTAAGGACAGGATAACAGTCTTGCTTGGGAGCAATGTTGCAGAATACAAATTGAAACCTTTTGCGAGCTGTCACAGTGAGAACCCCATGCCCTTCAAGCATATCAATACGCACATACTGCCAGTGTACTACAGGAGCAATAAACAGTCAAGAATGACCCAGCTCATTTTTCAAGATGCCCTCCTAAATTTCTATGCCAGCAAAATGGAGAAGTGCCATTTACAGAATAATATAGCTTTGAATTTTTGCTTATTTATGTTTCTGCATATCCTCCTTGTATTGGTAATTATCATCCTAATATTAAAGTGATGTTTCTCTCTCCAAACTCCACTTCTTTGATACAACCAATGGAATCACAGTTATAGCAGTTTTAATTCCTACTAGTGGAGAATAAGCTTTACTCAGGCTATTGCTGCAACTGAGGAAGACACTGAGAAGACCTTGATGCAATTCTGGAAGGTTTATAACATCTATGACTGCATTAAGAACTTTTCTTGGGCCTGAGGTGATGTCACAAAGAAGTGTATGAGTGGCAGTTGGAAGAAGACACTGAAGAGGTTCACCTATGACTTCAAAGGATTTTCCAAGGATAAGGTCCTTGCAGAAGTCAAGGCTGTGATTGAGAAAGTGAACAATTCTTACCTGAGTGTGAATAAAAATGACATTGAGGAGCTCCTACAGGTGGTTCATGAGAAATTGACTAATGTGGAGTTGTTGGAACTGGAATAAAATTATAGAGTTGAACAAGAGGCAAGAGAAAAGAAAACTGCAAGAAAAGGAAAAGAAAAATCCCTCAGTTAAATTCACAGTGAAGGTTCAGCAGAAGTTTTGCAGATCTCAGCAAGCTCTTTAAAAATATTTAAATACATAAACCACAACTCTGCAAGGTTTTTATTGATATGCAGAGGTATTCATAGTATATTATCTGCTTACAAGCAGACATATAATGAAGAAAAGAAATAAACCAAACAAATAACCATGGACATATTTCATAAAAGAGTGATAGCTTCTCAAGAAGAGCCTCAGGCAGGCCCTTCAGGAGACATTCAAGAAGAAAGCATTGTTTTCGTTGGAGATGACAGCTCCACATGCATTACTGCCCCTATCGACCTACCAGTGGTACAATATGTGGATGTAGAAGACAGTGATATTGCTGAGGCTGACCCTGTGTAGGCCTAGTCTAATGTGTGTGTATCATAGTTTTTAACAAAATGCTTAGAAAGTAAAAGAAAAAAAGGTTTAAAAATAGCAAAAAATATAATTAGTATGAAAAGAAAGAAAATACTGTTTGCATGTGTACAAAGTGTGTGTACTTTAAGCTAAGAGTTATTACAAAAGAGTTAAAAAGTTAACAATAGTAAAAATGTTATAGTAAGCTAAGGTTTATTTACTATTGAAGAAATAACTAAAGAACTTTAAAAAAAATCAAATATAGTGTAGCCTAGGTTTCCAGTCTTCATAAGGTCTACAGTATTGTACAGTAATGTTCTAGACCCTCACATTCACTCACTGACTCACCCAGAGTAACTTCCAGTCTGACAAGTTCCATTCATTGCAAATACACTATTATATACTTTTTAAATCTTTATTTATTTATTTATTTATTTTTACATTTTATGAGATATTTTTACTAAACCTTATCTGTTTAGGTGTTTAGAAACACAAATACCATTTTGTTACAATTGCCTACAGTACTCAGTACAATCACATCCTATACAGGTTTGTAGTCTAGGAGCAATAGGCTCTGCCATATAGTGTAGGTGTATAGTAAGCTATTCCATCAAGGTTTGTGTAAGTAAATGCTGTGGTGGTCCATTAGCCATAAAATTGCCTAAAGATGCATTCATTTCTCAGAATTTATCCTCCTCACTAAATAAGGCATAACTACACTTTAAATATCCTAGGAGAGTAGACCATAGATATTCTCATTTTTAAGAAAACATATGTGAGGCGATGGGTATGTTAACTTTATTATGGTAATCATTTCACAATGTATACGTATGTGAGATTTTTACCTTGTATACTTCAAATGTGTACTTTTTTGTCAATTATACCTCAATAAATCTAAAAATGTCTAAATCTATTTGTGCATTCATTCAACCCACATTCTTTAAACTCTTACAACCTAGGAGATAGTTAGGTTTTAGGAATATAGAGGCAGAAAGGAGACTTTATATGGTGTAGGTATGTTTCCCTACCCAAATCTCATGTCAAATTGTGATCCCCAGTGTTGGAGGAGTGGCCTGGTGACACGTGACTGAATCACGGGGGTAGATTTCCTCCTTGCTGTTCCTGTCATAGTGAGTGAGTTCTCATGAGATCTGCTTTTTGAAAACATTTCCCTCTTCTCTCTCTTCCTCATGCTCCAGCCAAGTAGGCATGCTTGCTTCCCTTACCTTCTGCCATAGTTGTAAGTATCCTGAGGCATCCCCAGCCATGCTTCCTATATAGCCTGCAGAACTGTGAGCCAGTTAAATCTCTTTTCTTCATAAATTACCCAGTTTCAGGTAGTTTTTTATAGTAATGCAAAAACAGACTAATACAGAAAATCGGTACTGGGAAGTGGGGCATTGCTATAAAGATACCTGAAAATATGGAAGCAGCTTTGAAACTGTGTAATCGACAGAGGTTAGAAGAGTTTTAAGTGCTCAGAGGAAGACATGAAGATCAGGAAAAGTTTGGAACTTCCTAGAGACTTGTTGAATGGTTCTGACCAAAATGCTGGTAGTGATATAGACAGTGAGGCCCAGACTGAGGTGTTCTCAGATGGTGATGAGGAACTTACCAGGGACTAGAGCAAATGTCACTTTTGTTAGACATTAACAAAGAGGTTAGAGGCATTGTGCACCAGCTTTAGAGATCTGTGTAACTTTGAACTTGAGAGAGATTATTTAGGGTATCTGGCAGAAGAAAGTTCTAAGCAGCAAAGCATTCAAGATGTAATCTGGCTGCTTCTAACATCATAAGTTTATGTGTGTGAACAAAGAGATGATCTGAAACTGAAACTTATGTGTAAATGCAAAGCAGAGCATAAAAGTTTGAAAAATTTACAACTTGGCCATGTGGTAAAAAAAGAAAATCCATTTTATGATGAGGAATTCAAACTGGCTGCATATATTTGCATAAATAATTAGGATCCAAAGTTTAACAGCCAAGACAATGGGGAAAATTCCTTGAAGGCAGTTGAGAGATCTTCACAGTAGTCTCTCCCATCATCACAGGCCTGGAGGCCGAGGAGGGAAAAATGGTTTCATGGACCAGGCCCAGTGTCCTGCTGTCCTCTGTAAACCCAAGACACTATTCCCAGCATCCCAGCTGCTCCTACTATAGCCATGACTAAAAGATCCCCAGATAAGTCTCAGGCTGTTGCTCCAGAGGGTGCAAGCTGTAAGCCTTGGCTGCTTTCACGTGGTGTTAAGCCTGTAAGTGCACCAAGGGCAAGAGTTGAGGCTTGGAAGCCTCTGCCTAGATTTCAGAGGATGAATGAAAACATCTAGATATCCAGGCATACATCTGCTGCAGTGCCGGAGCCCTCATGGAGAACCTCGATTAGCTCAGTGCAAAGGGATAATGTGGTGTTGGAGCCTCCACACTGAGTCCCCACTAGGGCATTGCTAGTGGAGCTGTGAGAGGAGGGCCACCATGCTCCAGACCCCAGAATGGTAGATCCACCTACGGCTTTCACTGTGAATCTGGAAAAGCAGCAGGCACTTAATGCAAGTCTGTGAAAGCAGCCAGGATGCACCCTGAGGAGCCACAGGGTAGAGTTACCCAAGACCTTGAGAGTTCACCCTTTGCATAGTGTGGCTTGGATATGAGACATGGAGTCAAAAGAGATTATTTTGGAGCTTTAAAATTTAATGACTGCCCTGCTGGGTTTTGGAGTTGCATGGGGCCTAGGATCCCTTTGTTTTGGCCAATTTCTCCCTTTTGAATTATGAGCATTTATTCATTGCCTGTACCCTCATTGTATATTGGAAGTAACTAACTTGTTTTTTTATTTTACAGGCTCATAATCAGAAGGGACTTGCCTTGTCTCTTACGAGACCTTGGATTTGGACTTTTGAGTTAATACTGGAATGAGTTAATACTTTGGGGACTGTTTGGAATGCATGATTGTATTTCAAATGTGAGAAAGACATGAGATTGGGAGGGGCCAAGAACAGAATGATATAGTTTGGATTTGTGTCCTTAACCAAATTTCATGTTAAATTGTGGTTCCCAATCTTGGAGGAGTGGCCAGGCAGGAGGTGATTAAATTATGGGGGCAGATTTCCCCCATGTGGTTCTCATTATAGTGAATGAGTTCTCATGAGATCTGGTTAGTTGAAAGTGTGTAGAACTTCCCCCTTCTCTCTGTTTCTTCATTTCTAGCCATGTAGGATATGCCTGCTTCCCCTTCGCCTTCTGCCATGACTGTATGTTTTCTGAAGCTGCCTCAGCCATGCTTTCTTTGCATCCTGTGGAACCAGGAGCCAATTAAATCTCTCTCCTTATTAATTGACCAGTTTCAGGTAGCTCTTTATAGCAACATGAGAATGGACCAATACAAGACTAGTCAAGAGGTTTACCATATCTTGGGAAGAAAACACTAATTGAAGAAATCAAAATCATTAAGTCCAATGAGTGCTAAAATCCATCTATGTGCGATGTATAATGGAAACACAGAGTAGGGATTTCTAATCCAGGCTTATGCATGGCTTTTATAGACAACAATATTTGTCTGTTTGTTTTTTTGTTTATGTATGTATGTGTGTGTGTGTTTACCAGCAGAGGCAACTTCAGAGTCTGAAATAACAGTGGTTAGCTAGCAGACGCAAGCATGAGGAAAACCAGTAATAACAGATGATGAAATTAAGGCATGGAAATAAAGAAAAGTAATGATAGGAAGTTTAAAAAGGTGGAATTCCAATGTTTGAGAAGTCTTTGCTGTCACGATTCTTTAAACATTTTCTACTCAATTTTAACTTATCAAAGTCTTTTCAAAAGGTGATAGTTATGCTTTAATGATAACAGTATTATTCAAAAATAAATGCCAGCATATGGGTCCGTTAGAAAGAATATTTCAGAAAACCTTAATCAAATTAGTATTTTTGAAGCATTTATAAGTGTAGCTGAGAGTTTAGAATTCATTTGCAACATTGCTCAATATTTTTTTATTGATTATTCAAATTTATTTTGCTCTTCCACATGGTTAAAACAAACAATGATAATATTATCTTTCCAAAATTTTAGCTGACAGACACATGCCAGCAAAATTATGGTTTAGTTGATACAACACTGCCTACTAGAATCTGGTTTGTTTATTAAGGCACCGAAACACTAATGGCTGAGGAAGCAAATACTTGAATGACTAAGGATACATATTTACCACTGATATCTGGATGACTCAAGCTCGTTCCCAGGATAACTAGAAAACTAGATGATCAAGGAGAGGAAACATAAGAAAAACATATGTATTTCTCGGCTCCTAATGACTATCTTCATAAAATTGATCTTGCTTTGAGGAGAGGGAGAGAATTGGGAGGAATTTTTTTTTTTTTTTGAGACAGAGTCTTGCTCTGTCGCCCTGGCTGGAGTGCTATGGCATGACCTCAGCTCACTGCAACCCTCCACCTCCCGGGTTCAAGCGATTCTCCTGCCTCAGCCTCCTGAGTAGCTGGGATTACAGGTGCGTGTCACCACACCCAGCTAATTTTTGTATTTTTAGTAGAGATGGGGTTTCACCATGTTGGTCTGGTTGGTCTTGAACTCCTGACTTCAGGTGATCCATCCACCTTGGCCCCTCAAAGTGCTGGGACTATAGGCATGAGCTTCTGGGCCTGGTCAAGAATTGAGAGGGTTTAAAGCAAAAATTTCCAAAGTCTGTGCAGAAGGCAGAAAAAAAATCCACCTTGTGAACATGAAGCCCTGTTAGTGACTTAATTACATTGTATTTAATGATGCTTTCACTTATCTGTGATACTTGATAACGAAAACCATTATTCAAGAGGCTGATGGTGATAAGCAGATGATACAGAGACGCAGCAGTTACAGAGAAAAGAAGTTGGGTCATTGCTGAGATTGAGGTTAATTACTGTAGATAAATTTAGGGAATAAATAAAAATTTATTCTGAGACACACGTGAATGATAAGAATTGTTTATTAGCAGTACAAAACCACCTTAAAAAGTACCTTTTAGTACAGAGTTAATGTCCCTTTTAGGGCGGATGAAGGTTGGAATAAGGGGACTCAATGTCAAGAAAAGAAAGAAAAATGTGTCTTCTCTTACTTTGAAAATTTAATGCCTTGGTAGATATAAAAAATAAATATTTGAGCTCAAACAAAAAGATAAAACATGAGGGATAAAATCAGGAAAAAATAAAAATATGATTGGGAAGTAGAGAACAAGAAAACCTGAAATATAGTGAACCTTAGAATTGTGACCCAGCTAGAAACTTGAAAATGAAGCAGAAAAAAAAGGAGAAAGAAAAAACTAAAGTCTTGTTCCTTTGCTGTGGTAGAAGATATACGAGAAAGGTTTATTTTCATGTCCAGGCATGAAAACATGAAAATTTCAGAAGCATCAAAAGGCATACTTTTGGATAGTACCACTTCTTATAGTATATGCAAGTTCTTACTAGGACTGTAAGAGCACAGGATTGAAAAAATATATATATGAATATAAGCCTCTGTCAGGTCACTTTCTGGGAGAGACATAAGAAGGAAAGAGGAAGACATGATTTGGTAGGCAGATCTCATAAAATAAAGAAATTCCAGGTCAGGAAGCTGCACTGTGCCTTAGGCTAAAACAGCTTTTTATTTTTTTTCTAGGATAAAATCCTTCCTTGGAAAAATGCCTATTCCAGATAGGAATTAACCTGCTCACTAAAAAAAAAATTGTACCATTCATAATGCCCTGTACTCTACTGAATAACAGAATGCCAAGTACACGATAAGCAAATAGAGAAATAAAAATTAAAGATTTTTAAATATGCACGTGCTTCTAGGAACTGAGAGAGCCTCTAGGCAGGTGTCAAGAGAAAAAGTACCAGCACTGAACATTTCTTTTCTTATATATTGACAAATATTAATTGTATATATTTGATGGGGTACAGTGTGATTTATTGATATATGTTGAACTGTGTAATGATAAGATTAAGCTAATAAGCATATCCATCACCTCTCATACTTATTATTTTTGTGGTAAGAACATTTAAAATGTATACTTCTAGGAATTATGGATTATAATTTCCAAACATGCAAACTAAGAAACATTTTAAATTTATCTTGTGAGAGAAGGCATGGTATAACTGAGTGAATTTTCTCCAAGGAAATGGGCAATTCAGTGTCACAAACGTTTTTCATAAGTGAGTTCTGTGACACAATTAAAATTGGTAAATTGCTAACATCTCTCAAACTCATAAATTATCAATGAAATACAAAGAATATTAGGATTTCTTCTTTGTTCACATTTTAGATTATTGTCTTTCCAACAGATAATACTAAACCTTTCCTGAAAAACAAGGATGGCGCAACAGCTGGCGTATTTATTTTTATTCAATAGTTTACAGAAATGAGATGCATTCAGTGATATTCTTAAGCTCTTCATATATTCATCGACTTTTTGTAAGAGTAGAATACATGAGATTTCAGGGGTTTCAAATGTCTCTGGAAATGCTGAGATAGCTATTATATCCCTGACTGATTAAAATATTTCGGCCTTAGCAGTTTAACAAAGTTGCCCAGTTCTTCATCTTTGGGCTCCATACACTCCCAGATTGGATACCTGAGTGGTATAGGTAAAAGACAATGAAAAAATGGAAAATATTGCAGGTATTTTCCACTTCAGTGGCTCAAAAAAAGGAGATATCGTTCATAGTTGCCAGCACATAGTGCTAATAATGATTCAAAAAATAACTAAACTGTGCTCAGATTTATTTTGTTTCTTTATTGTTTCTACCTAGGGTAGGCCACTCACTGCCCTCTGTCACTCTCATCTGCCACTGTTCTTCTCCATTCACATTTTAATCAGGCTCATCTTTCATGACTTTTTCTTCCTCTCTTTATCTTTGCCTTTCTTAATTCCATAATCTATTTATAACTTGTTTGGTCAGAATCACATATGCATTGGATAATATTTTACAAATGGACAATGGTTCCTGTATTGAAAGTTATGTATATAGTTTATACATCCTTTTTTTTTTTTTTCTAAGACATTTCAAGTAAATCTCTCTACCAATTTGTATCATTACACAAGTTGTTTCATGTAGTTTAGGTAAGTGGCTTTATATATATTCAGCATTATCCTTAAGTCTTCAATAACAACTTACAGAATAAGAAGGCATTTTTAGCTTACCTTCAACTCCTAATGTCATCATAATAGATAATAAGTTTTGTTTCTTTCTTCAACATTTACTCTTCCTTAGTTTCCTCTTCCTCCCAAACTTAAATTTCTTTTTTGTCACGTTAGTGTCTCTTTTTGGAAGTTTCGCTACCAGGTGCATGAGTTAAGCATGGGTACTAAAGCCAAATATTGAATTATAGGGAGCAGGATGCTGAATAACAGAGTGTTTTCTGTCTTTTACTAGAAATGATCCTTTATGCATATAAACTTCAGAATTCTTGCCAGTCATCTTTTAATAAAGAATGTTGCCTGGGTTGAAAGTTTTCAGAGGTTATGGCAGAGCAGAGAGCACCAAAAACTTGGTTCACTGCCTTGGTAACAACTGCACAGACAGATTTTGTCTAATGTAACTATTAGAGAACTCCGGAGTCTTTAAAATACATAGAGTTCCTTCTATCTTTACCTGCAGTTTGACTTTTCTTCCTTACCATTTGTGAAATATTATTGAATGCTTTATTTTAGGAATAATTCTTTTTAGAACCATTTTTTATTTGTTACACTTGCTTAGTTTTCCTATTTATCTTTTATTTAATTAAATCAGAACTACTGAAATTCTAAACAATAATCATACCAAAGATGATTATTTTAAAGAAGGATCCACAAAGCAATTTAAAATGTCTGTGTCATTGGATTTACTCCCATATATATTAATCTCTAGGGTTGGATTATATAAAATCCATTTATACATTGTATTATTTGGAAATAACAATAGTGAACAAAGAGAGCTATACCAAATTATCAGAAGAATGACTTTACTTGCTTTTTCTTAAAGGTTGCCCAAATCTCTTATTACTTTATAAAGGATATGACAGATAGATAGAAATACAGATCTAGAAGTAGATCTACATCTAGCTTTCCATTTTTTGCTTTCTTTCTATTGCTTTTTCTGTACGTATTGATGGAGTATATTTTGCATTCAAGAATATGGTTTTTAAATTAAGAAATACTTGCAATAGCAAGTTGTGGAAACCTTGGTCAGAAAAAAAGGCTTACCATATGCAAGATTTTATGGTATGCTATCAAATATCTCTTTTACCAATAGCTGACATATGTGTAAAACTTTCCAATTGTCAACTGAAAGTTAGCCCTTGAATAGGAGAATATTTTTTTATTCTCTACCTGATTATAAGGGTGGGTTTTATTGGCAATTAAGCAAATGTTCCCTTTCAGGTAATTTTATTCTATTATAAGTTAGCCTGATCACAGAAATCCAGTAAAATTATAAGTATTTATTTTCTTTTTACCACATCTTCCAATGATACCAAATTTTGAAATTAAAATTAACTTTAGCTCCTAAGCACTATAAAATTAGCCTGCCACAGTTTAATGGATGCTAACAAAATGCAAAAGACTCTTGCCGTGAAGTCATTTATAACTGATAGCAGTATCAGTAACCAGTAATGGCCTTTTTGCCAAGATATTTTGGCAATATGAATAGGAAACAGTTGTGCCCACACCAACCATGGGGTACATTATAGGAGAGGGAACCTGAGCACATGAAACCCTCTCTTTTATAATAGGCAGCAAGTAGCAAGTATGCCTTTGATTTGGAGAGAGAGATTATCTGTCATTTTCCTAAACAATAGATAAATCTGATTTTTTTATCTGATGAGAAACACTATATCAATCTTCAAATACTGTTCACTATACAAGCATGTGTTAAAATACTGCTTACAAAAAAGTCAGAGTGTACCTGTACTCACATAGACAGAGAGAAATGTGGAAGACTTACAGAAATTAGGCAATACAGCCAAGTTGTCAAGCTCTTTCTCTTGGCCTGATCTCTTGAGTTTTATTATGCTACTAAAATGCTTTATCAACAAGCAGGTATATAAGTCAAACATAACTCTTTACACTTAAGTGTCACATCAACAGACTGGAAAAATTCACTGAACATTCATTGTATATCAACATATTCAAGTCACCAAATATTGAAACACTTTTTAATAAACAAGAATGGAAAACAGAAACAATTTTAGACATGGGAAACACCCTAAAATCAACTTCAGAAGTAATTGTCTACTTTAGTTTAAAAACATATTGAAAACTAAAATTCTCACCTAAAATTGAATGAGATTTTGCAGAAATATGTTCTTCTGTATAATAGGGACCTGCTTTCTTTTGATTTTCTGGTAGTCTTTCAATGGTTTATGCATTCAGCAATAGTCAGGGTATATCTAAAGCTCCATTTTCTCCCAAAGGGATGTCTTTTTCTTTAACTTACATTTGCCTTAAATACTCAATTTTAATTTTCTCCTTGAAACGTTTTGTCATAATTCAACATGAATTGCTTGACTGTTTGGTATACATTACTCTGGCACAAGGAAGTATCCAATTTGGTTATGGTAATATTAATCATTTGTTTAAAAGTAATTGTCTCCAATAAAAATAAACTTTGTTTCATCTATGCTCATTTAACTCCTTATCTGTTGATAAATTATTGCTATGGTATTCTTGCATAATTCATAGTCTTAAACATCCATGTTCCTTCCAAAGTTGAAGTCATTCTGCAACAGATGGCCAAAATCTGTCTTCAACAGCTGTCATATGGTTCTTTCTTTCTCTCCAGGTGTATTTACTTGCCTGCCTTCACCTGTGAGTTCTGAAAATCCTATTGGGTTGAATTAAACAAGTGAAACAGACTTTGTAAGGAAAACCAAGCTAGGAAAGTATTTGCACTAACAAGGTTGATAGACTCTTTTCTGTTTTGAAATACTATCTAGACTATGTTATAATATTTGTGTTATTATATCCACACCAACTCTATACATTGCCATTACTGTTAATTTTTGACAACTTGTTAGGTAAAATAAGTTTAGCTTTCATTAACCTGTTTAAAGAATTAACACCAAAAAACTTTCACTTCTCCCAACACATAGCAATGACAGAAAAAAATATAAAAAGGAGCCAGAAATACATAGTTGAGCTTAATACAAAATTTTCATATATATATATATGAAATAGACAAATAGATAAAATTACAAAATGTTGAGAGGGGCTGATCTCTAGTTGATGAATAGGCAACGGTACCAGACAATATAACTCCTCTAAGGATAAAGGGAATGAGAGTGTTCACTTAAGATCAGAAAAAGAAAGGAGGTAGTAAATTTCTTCTTATATGGAAGACTGCTAAAAACAAAAGGCTAACAAGAGACTGATTTGAATTAAGGCTTTATCAAAAGCTATGGACTGAAACAAATGAGAAAGAAACACAACCAGAACTCCAGTATCCAAGCCAAGCTATATAATCTCCATGTGCTGAATGTACAATATCACCACTGTGCCTGCAATGAAGTAACTTATAAACATGATTATAAAGTCTGCCTAAGGGATCTGGCAATGGATAGGAAGCAATGGCAATTTTCCTAGACAGGCGAGGGTATGTACAAAGACATAAATGTATAAAGAATTGGAGAGAGGAAGAGATGGGCACAGAAATAGACATATAGGCACTCATGAAGTCCAAGATGACCAAATAGATGCAGCCAGGAAGAGCTTCTCTCACCAAAAAGATAGAAGACTAGTACACTCTGAAGAAGATCTTTGGAAAGAAGGCATTGAGAGTAAACAGAGGAAGGACATAGACTCCGGGCTGTATATGGAAGAAGCTGGAAATTCTGCACAGGATTATTAAGGACCAGGACTTATTCCTGGCCCCAAGGGGCTTCTAGGGAAGGAATGAGAGCAATAGGCATGGAGTGGCCAACTCTCACCTTGGGCCTTTGGGATCCTAGCTGCAGGAAACCCCCACAACCAGACCGGACATCTGAGCTTTCAGGCAGAACAGCCCAAAGAGACAGCAGAGATAAAATTTCAGCCTCTGTGTAGCCCAGAAGGTTTGACTCTGGAATGACTGCAGTGGAACATCGTGATAGGGGATCATTCCCCAAGTCTCACCATACTCTTCTAGGCAGCTTTGGACTTTTTTAGTTGCTGGACCTGGACATAGCAGAGCTGTTTTCCTCATGGCATGAGGCCAGTTTGATCTAAGTTTTTCCCTGTCTGCCATCCTCTCCCAGGGTTTCTGCTTGTTCATACCTGATTGCAACACAGCCTCAGCTGCCCAGTTGAAGTGTTTGCCAGTGGCCACAACCATAGCGTTTTCTCCAGCAGACCCTGCCTACTCCTTGGAGCACTTTTGCAGACAGACCTTCACCAGTGTGCTCTTACCCACAGCCTTCAGCCACCAGTATGCACTTGCCTGCAGCCTCCCCCTGGCACCCCACAAGCACACACATGCACGAAGGCATGTTGCTGTCTCACTGGCACACACATGTATGGGGCCTGCTTACTGCCCTGCGAGAGCAATTTGCCAGCAACATCTATCAGAATGTTGTTGCCAGTGGATGGGAACATGTTGACCCCTCCAGTATGGCAGGTGCTTGACTATGAGGGGCTAGAGACCAAAGTTGTGGGCCTAGTCCCAGACCTCTATGATTAGAGCACACAGTATGGGAGTGTTGACATGAGCCTTCCCCCCTGAAAGCATCCAGAAATAAAGCCAGTTGAGCAAACCCAACTTATACTGAAGCCAACCCTCAAGTGCATCAAAGAATATAAAAGGAAAAGGTCCCATTCAAAAAGGAGCAACTACAAAAATTAAGGAAACATTAGTCCACACAGGTCAGAAAGAACCAGCTCAAGAACTCTAGCAATTCTAAAAGCCAGAAGTCTTCTTACCTCAAAACAATCACGCTAGCTCCTGAGCAATGGTTCTTAACTAGAAAGAAATGGCTGAAATGCCAGCCATAGAATTCAGAATCTGAATGGCAATAAAGTTCATCAAGATACAGGAGAAGGTTAAAATTCAGTCCAAGGAAAACAGTAAAATTGTCAAGGGTTGAAAGATGACATAGCCACTTTAAAAAGAACCAAATCGAACTTCAGGAAATAAAAATTTACAAGAATTTCAGAATGCAACTGGAAGCATTAATAACAGAAGAGACTAAGCTGAGAAAAGAATCTCAGGACACAAACACTGCTCCTTCAAACCAATGGAGGTAGACAAAAATTTTAAAAAAGAATTCTAAAAATGAACAAAACTCCTGTGAAATACGGGACAAAGAGACCAAACCTACCACTCATTGTCATTCTTGAAAGAGATGGAGAGAGAGCAAGCAACGTGAAAACATATTTGAGGACATTTTTCATGAAAATTTCCCCAACCGTCCTAGAGAGAGTGACACACAAATTCAAAAAATTCAGTGAAACACTGTCTTATTCTATACAAGATGATCATCCCCAAGACACATGGTTATCAGATTCAACAAAGTCAGTGGGAAAGAAAAAATCTTAAAGGCAGCTAGAGAGAAAATACAGGTCATCAACAAAGGGAACTCCAGCAGGCTAACAACACACTCTTCAGCAGAAACCTTACAAGTCAGAAACAATTATGGGGGCTATATTCAGTGTTCTTAAAGAAAAATAATACCAAACAAAAATTTTATATCCAGCCAAACTAAGCTTCATAAGTGAAGGATAATAAAACATTTCTTAGACAAGCAAATGCTAAGGGGAATCATTACCACCATATCTGCCTTACAAGAGGTCCCTAAGGGAATGCTAAACATGCAAATGAAAGACCTGCCACCACAGAGATACACTTAAGTACATAGCCCACTGACATGATAAAGGAACTATATAATCAAGTCTACCTAACAACCAGCTAACAAAATGATGATGGGAACAAATCTGTATATACCAATATTAGCCTTGAATAATGAGCAAAAGTCCCACTAAAAAGATACAGAGTGGTGAGTTGGATAAAGAAGCAAAACCTAACTCTGTGCTGTCTTCAAGAGACCAATCCAACACTCTATGACACACATAGACTCGAAGTAAAGGAATAGAGAAAGATCTATCAAGCAGACAACAAAAAAGGGGTTATTTTTATTTCCAACAAACAGAATTTAAACCAACAATGATCAAAGGCGATAAAGAAGGGCATTGCATAATAAATAATTTAATAAGCATACTTAACTATCCTATATATATATATGAACCTAACATTGGAACACCCAGATTCATAAAACATGTTCTTAGAGACCTATGAGGAAACCTAAATAATTACACAATAATAGAGGTAGACTTCAACAACCCATTAACAGTGTTAGGTGGATTATCTGGGCAAGAAGCTAATAAAGATATTAAACTCAAAGGTATTAAAGATACTAAACTCAACATATGGCCAAAAGACTCTAATAAGCATCCACAAAATGCCCCACTGAACAGCAACGGAACATACATTTTTTTCATTTGTACTTGGCACATATTCTAAGGTCAACTATACACTCAACCATAAAGAAATTCTCAACAAATTTAAAAAAAATCATAACAACCACATTCTTCAGCCACAGTGAAATAAGAGGTGAGATCAATATAAATAAGATTTCTCAAAAAAATACAATAATATAGAATTAACCTCCTCCTAAATGACGCTTGGAAAAAGAATGAAATTAAGTCAGAAATCAAAAAATTCTTTGAAACTAATGAAAACAAAGATACAACATACCAGAATCTCTGAGACAGGACTAATGCAGTGTTAAGAATAAAGTTTACAGTGCAAAATGCCACATCAAGAAGTTAGAAAGAGCTCAAATAAACAACCAAATATCAAACTCAGAGGAACTAGAAAAACAAGAGCAAACTAACCCTGAAGCTAGAAGAAGAAAAAAAAAAAAAAAAAAAAAAAAAAGAAATAACCAAAATCAGAGCTGAGCTGAATAAAACGGAGATGCAAAAATCTATACAAAAAAACAATGAAAAAAAGATTGGTTTTTTGAAAGAATAAATAAGATTAATGACTGCAAGCTAGATGAATTTAAAAAGAGAGAGGCCAGGCATATTGGCTTACGACTGTAATTCCAGCACTTTGGGAGGCCAAGCGGAGTGGATCACCTGGGGTCAGGAGTTTGAGACTAGGCTGACCAACACAGTGAAACCCTATCTCTACAAAAAATGCAAAAATTTGCCGGGTGTGGTAGCACATGCCTGTAATCCCAGCTGCTCAGAAGGCTGACGCACGAGATTCACTTGAACCTGGGAGATGGGGGTTGCAGTGAGCTGAGATCTGCACCCTATTTTGGGTGACAGAGTGAGACTCTGTCTCAAAAAAAAAACCAAAAAAAGATAGAGAGAAGATTCCAATAAACACAATCATAAATCATAAATTACAAAAAGACATTACCACAGACCTCACCGAAATACAAAATTTCTCAGACAGTTATAAACACCTCTATGCACACAAACATAGACACAAAGTAGAGGCATAGACACACAGAGAGGAAAAATAGACACCAGGGCTTACTGGAGGGTGGAGGATGGGAGGAGAATGAGGGTCAAAAAACTACCTTTTAGGTACTATGCTCACTGCCTGATGAAAAATATCATTTGTACACCAAACCCCAGCAACTTGCAATTTAACCATGTAAAAAACCTGCACATGAGCTTCCTGAACCTAAAATATATATTGAAAATGGAAAAAGAACAAAAAAAGAAATAAGATAGAGCCAGAGATGAAACAGAGACAGAAACTCTCTGTCAAATTAAGCTTGCAAGTAAAAATATAAAGCATAGCAAAACCAAGACAAAACAACAAAACTAATATGGAGAAAGGTAGGAATGAATCACTAATGAGACTAAGATTAAAATTTATTATATATTTAAGTATGTAAATAAGTGATGGGATATTCAAAATGAAAATATGAAGTCACAATTTTTATTTTAAAAGCAAAAAAAATCAAAAGAAGAAAATTAAAATTTGAAAAAACAAGATTAGATATACATTTATATGAACAAATTAGAGGCCAGCAGCGGTGGCTCATGCCTATAATTCCAGCACTTTGGGAGGCCGAGGTGGGTGGATCTCCTGAGGTCAAGAGTTCCAGACCAGCCTGCCCAACATGGGAAAACTTCTCTCTACTAAAAATACAAAACATTAGCTGGGCGTGGTGGTGGTCACCTGCAATCCCAGCTACTCGGGAGGCTGAGGCAGGAAAATCACTGGAACCCAGAAGGCTGAGGTTCCAGTGAGTGAGCCGAGATCACACCACTGCACTCTAGCCTGGGCAACAAGAGTGAAACTCCATATCAAAAAAAAAAAAAGAGCAAATTACAATTTTGGTAAATAAAAAAGTCATTTGAAATATGATTTCATGAAGTTTGTGCCTAATATTGTCAAAAAAAAAAAAAAAACAAGTAGTGAACTGAAGTATTAAAATTGGAACTCTTGAAATTTTGGCAGTAATTTTACACTGAAATTTGTTTCATAAGGACAATTTAAATGATCATGTTAAGTAATTGAAACATTTGTGATAACTAATTTGAACATTATAAAGTCAGTTTGAACACTCTATTTGAGCATGTGTCAGGAATTACTAGTTCAATAATATCTATGAACTAGCCTTCTCTCTATGGCCTTATATTTTTCTCTTTCTTTCTTATGACATCTATGTTTGCTTTAGCTTTCCTGTTTTCCACTCCAGCGCATACAGGCCCCTCTCATGGTGAGCAGAGGTGTGAACGGTAGGAGAGTCACTCTTGACCAGTCCCAAGACTATTTGGTTATAAATTCTTATCTAAAAGCAAGAGAAAACTTTCTTTTTTATTATCTATAAATCGTTTTACAGGTAAGGGTATTTTTCTTCCTACCTTTTTCTTTTGTGGCCATATAACGCAGACAACGTCCCCATCCCTCCCGCAGGAAAGGGCTGGGTTTGGACATTTCTAACCGGAGGGATGGGTCTCCAAATGAAAAACTGTACTGAATAGACCAAAACACATATTTCTCATCTCCTTTAAATAAACATACTTAGGAGTTCTTCTAGGTGCCAGGGATAGATCGGTGAACAAAATAATTTAAAATCACTGCTTGTTGGAGCTTGTGTTACATAAACATGTAAATGTGGCCTGTTACATGATGATGCTATGAGATTATCAGGTAGCCTAAAACAATGACAGGCAATAACTTTGCAACAACTGAATCTCTGTGCAAAAACATACCTTCGATAATACTTTATGATCAACAAAGTCAGAACTACAAAATAACTGTGTAAGAAGGGAAAAGGCAACAAACCCATCACCTAGCTCCACCTTCAATGCTGCTCAGGTGCACCTCCTTCAGATGATCTGTGGCAGGCAGAGGTAAATCCAGAAAAACTGCTAGGAAGACGAAAAGGGGGTACTCATAAGGGTATCTAAGTCTTTCAAACATATACCTCCTGGAGGAGAAGAAAAGCATAAAACAAAGCACAATAAAAAAAGAAATTTTTTTTTTTTTTTTTTTTTTTTTTTGGCAAAGAATGATAAAGGAGAAAAGTAAAGAGGAAAAATTTGGAGTTCTGTAAGAAAAAAGAGACAACCCCAATCCTACTACCAAAACAAAACATTTAAATCATGGAAGTGCTTGGACTTCACTAGGATGGAAAAAGTGCCATTAAACTAGGAATCCTGTAAAACGTTTCAATATCACGAATATAAACAGGAAAGTAAAATCCAGATAATTATTAAAGAAAGTCAGAAAACATAATTTCACACAAATTTAGCAAGTCCATTCTTCTGAAATGGGTAAAATTTATTCTGTAAATAAAAATTATTTCCATGTTAAGAAAACTATCAATGCCATACATATCATAAATCTAAGGGAAAAGTCATGATTATTTCCATAAAGGCCAATAATACTTTGAAAATATCCAACAAGTCATTTATGATTTAAAAAACATTCAAGAAAATAGAAATGGAAGATACTATAAAAACATAGTTTTACATAGTCATATACAATTTTCTATTTATATGACATATTCATGAAAAACTATATAAGTATATATACACATGTATATATGTATATGTGTATATGTATGTGTGTATGTATGTGTATGTACTTAGTCTTGGGTTCTTAGTGCTAAGGTCAGTATGTTAACTTACAGAGAAACAGCAGAGCCATGTAATAAAGTTATTAATCACCATAGTTAGAAAAAAGTATTTGAGGCATGAGAATGTGTAAAGATGTTTCTATTTGTCCCACATCAAAAGCAGAAGGGAGGTAAAATGTTTTCCTTTTCTTCTTATTTTTCTTTACTTGTTTCTCCTTCCTTTCTAAGAGGGGAAAAAAAAATAGTGTCTTTGAAAGAGCAGGTTATTTGTTTTTGACATTAGGATCTCAACTTTTACCATCCCCCCAATTTTATCAAATGTTTAGTTTTCCTAAACAATAGCATCTTCTTCTTTAATAGATTTGGTTCCAGCACTGAAATTATATATTTGATATATATGTAATAATATTCCAAAAAAGTAAAAAAGAAAGTATTAATTTTTGTCCAGAGCTGTAGTTAATGAAGTTTCTAAAGAAATAGTATTAAAATAATTTGATCAAAGACATTTTCATAAACCATTTCATAGTTTCATGAAAAGTCTCCTACAAGATTTCAGCCTGTCTAGTATAAGAGAGTGCACAATTGCTTGTACTGAATATGAAACTATATGTATTCAAATATGAATAAGTACAAAAAAGGATGAAATTGAGAAAATGTATGTATGTAAAATTATATTTGTTTTTAAGTATCATCCCTCATCATATAAATGTGACGTTTTCAAGGAAGGATAGACATAAAAAGGTTATTTTATTTTCTTATCTCCTAATATATCACGCCATGAAAGTTATTTTGAAAATGAATATTTTTTTCCACCTACCATGATCCTCTTTGAACAGGCTTTACAGATGTTTTGCTCCTTTTTCCTTTTGCTTATTATTCTGATTATTTAGCATAGTTACTAGGGTAATTTATGCTGCAGTCCTTTTATTATTTGTTTCATTGTTATTGCCCTTGCAAAGATGTCTTAGTAACTTTGAGAAATTGAGAAAACAACATCCACTACAAAACCGCTGTTCATCCTTGTATGTATTAAGATACTGTCTTCTATAATTGAACATAAAATAGTGTTTAAATGTAAACACAATTTTTCTTATGTCTTCTTTTAAATATGCACAGATGTGTTAAAGTTAATTTAAAAGTGTCTTTAATATTATGTTGTTTTCTCCTTTAAACTCTAGAAGTTGAATTGCTGGCAAGGTTGCTTCTCTTTTGCCTTCATTATGCCTTTTGTTTTCTTTGTAGGAATTATTTATTATCAGACGCCAGCACACAATGTCTTCAGGGAACATCATCAGGATCATGAAGGAATGTGTTCAGCACATGCTTCCTTTATGCAGTTTCACCTACAGAGACTCAACGGGTCTCACAGCATGAGAAGTAAGGTGTAAAGATATCTGCAAGTTACCTGACTGTGAAAATCAGGCTGCACATTTGAACAACATCTTTTATTTTATTAATAGTGAGAAAATGTTTTTCATAAATTTACACACACCATGGGAGGAGTACTGGTTAGCTACTTAATAACATTTATATTCTGACTAAATGCCACTCATTTCCAATAACTTCACTATAGTAATTCCCTATTACCATATACCACGTTATAGCTATAATCATTTTGTTTTTCTTCATTCACATGTTATATGTATTTTTTTTTTCTTTAAATGCACTGTCTTGTGCTCTAAAGACAATGTGAAAGAATTGTGGTGAATTTGTCTTTCTCTTAATTTAATGAAAATAATTTTTGTTTTTTTAAATTAACATGATACTGTCTTGCTAGCTTTCGGTGTGTGTGTTGTTACAGATGAATTGTTTATCATGGGGGTTTAGTTTACAGAATATTTCCTCACTTATGTAATAAGCATAGTAATTGATAGGTATTTTTTCAATCCTCACCCTCCTCCTTTCTTCTACCCTCAAGTAGGCCTCGTGTCTGTTGTTCCCCTCCTTTGTTTATATGTACTCAGTGTTTTGCTCCTGTTTATAAGTGACAACATGTGGTATTTGATTTTCTTTGCCTGTGTTAGTTCGCTTAGGATAATGGCCTCCAGCTGCATCCACGTTGCTGCAAAATACATCATTGTGTTGTTTTTACGGCTGCAAAGTATTCCGTATTGTAAATTTACCACATTTTCTTTATCCAGTCTACCACTGATGGGCATTTTGGTTTGGTTCTGATTTTCCTGCAGAGAATAGTGCTGTGATGAACGTATGAGTGCATGCGTCTTTATGGTAGAATGATTTATATTCCTTTAGATATATGCCCTATAATGAAATTGTTGGGTCAAACAGTAATTCTGTTTTGAGTTCTTTGAGAAATTGCCAAACTGCTTTCCACAATAGCTGATCTAGTTTGCCTTTTCACCAGCATTATAAGTGTTATGTGCTCCATTTTCTCCATGATCTTGCCAGCATTTGTTATTTTTGACTTTTTGATAATAGCCATTCTGACTGGTATGAGATGGTATCTCACTCTGATTTTGATTTGCATTTCTCTAGTGATTAGTGATGCCAAGAATTTTTTCATATGTTTTTTGACAGATAGAACACCAGCTAGACTACTAAAGAGAAAAAGTAGAGACATCCCAAATAAACACAATCAGAAATAACAAAAGAACATTACCACTGACCACACAGAAATTAAAAACAAACAAAACAAAACAAAAACCTTAGAGAACAGTATGAACACCTCTGCACACAAATTAGAAAATCTAGAAGAAATGCATAAATTCCTGGACATATACAACCTCTCAAGACTGAACCAGGAAGAAATTGAATTCCTGAATAGGACAGTGATGAGTTCCAAAATTGAATCAATACTAAAGAGCCTACCAACCAGAGAAAACCCAGGACCAGACACATTTGAATTCTAATTCTACCATAGAAGAATTCTACCAGATGTAAAAAGAAGAGCTGATACTATTCCTACTTAAACTATTCCAAAATATTAAGGAGGAGGGACTCCTCCTTGACTCATTCTATGAAGTCAGCGTCATCCTGATAACAAAACCTGGTAGAGATACAACAAAAAAGAAAACTTTAGGCCAATATCCTTGATGAACATAGATGCAAATCCTCAATAAAACACTAGCAAGTCAAATCTAGCAGCACATCAAAAAGCTAACCCATCCCCCACCATGATCAAGTAGGCTTCATCCCTGGGATATAAGGTTTTTTCAAACCTTGCCAATCAATAAACGTGATTCATCACATAAATAGAAATAAAGACAAAACACGTGATTATTTCAATACATGCAGAAAAGACTTTCCATAAAATTCAATATCCCTACATGCTAAAAACCCTCAACAAACTAGGCATTGAAGGAACTAACTTCAAAATATTAAGAGCTATCTATTACAAACCCATGACCAATATCATGCTAAATGATTAAAAGCTGGAAGCCTCCCCCTTGAACATCGGAACAAGAAAAGGATGCTCTCTCACACAACTCCCATTAAACACAGTACTAGAAGTCCTGACCAGAGCAATCAGGCAAAGGAAAATAAATAAATAAATAAAAAGGTACTCAAATAGGAAAAGAGGACATCAAACCATATCTGTTTGTAGATGATCTGATTCTATATCTAGAAAACTTCATAGTCTCGCCCCAAAGCTCCTTGAGCTGATAAACACTTTCAGCAAAGTTTCAGGAAACAAAATCAATGCACAAAAATTAATAGCATTCTTATACACCAACAGTATCCAACATGAGGGTCAAATCAAGAACACAATCCAATTCACAATAACCATGAAAAGAATAAAATGTCTAGGAATACAGCTACCCAGGGAGGTGAAAGATCTCAAACACAAGAATTACAAAACATTGCTCAAAGAAATTAGAAATGACACAACCAAATGGAAGAACATTCCATGCTCATGGACAGGAAAGATCAATACTGTTAAATGGTCATACTGCCCAAAGCAATTAATAGACTCAATGCCATTGCTATCAAACTACTAATTACATTCTTCACAAAATTCGAAAAAAAACTATTTCAAAATTTATATAGAATCAAAATAAATAAATAAATAAATAAAGCCCAAATAGCCCAGACAATTCATAGCAGAAAGAATCAATCTGGAGGCATCACATTACCTGACTTCAAAATATACTACAAAAGGTAA
This sequence comes from Macaca fascicularis, assembly GCF_037993035.2. Taxonomy (NCBI): domain Eukaryota; kingdom Metazoa; phylum Chordata; class Mammalia; order Primates; family Cercopithecidae; genus Macaca; species Macaca fascicularis. Next base: position 35,779,954 of record NC_088391.1, on the reverse strand, counting down.
CAGTAACCAAACAGCATGGTACTGTTACAAAAACAGACACATAGACCGATAACACAGAATATAGAGCCCAGAAATAGTGAAGCACATCTACAACCAACTAATAGTTGACAAAAATGAGCAATGGAAAAAGGAGTGCCTATTTAATAAATGGTATTGGGATAATTGGCTAGCCATATGCAGATTGAAACTGGACCCTTATGTTATTTACATAGATCAACTCAATATGGAATAAAGATTTACATGTAAAACTTAAAACTATAAAAGCCCTGGAAGATAATCCAGAAAATATTCTGAACATAGTACCTAGCAAAAAAATTAATGATGAAGATGCCAAAAGCAATAGCAACAAAAACAAAAAGTGACAAACTATGCATCCAACAAAGGTCAAATATCTAGAACCTAAGAAACTTAAAAAAATAAAATGCAAAAAACAAACAACCCTATTAAAAAGTGGGCAAAGGATGCATTCAAGCTTCATATTGTGATAGTTGAGAGATAATCTTAAAAGTTTCTTAAGTGTCATACGATGTAACAGACTATAACAAAACAGAGCTTGGCGAGCTCACCCTGTCATGCTTCCTCCAGGGTAGCTCTATTTTTTTTTCTTTGTTTTTATTTCTTTTTTGAGACAGAGTCTCGCTCTGTTGCTCAGGCTGGAGTGCAGTGGCGCGATCTCGCCTCACTGCAAGCTCTGCCTCCCAGGTTCACGCCATTCTCCTGCCTCAGCCTCCCAAATAGCTGGGACTACAGGTGCCCGCCACCATGCCCAGGTATTTTTTTTTTCTTTGTATTTTTAGTAGAAACGGGGTTTCACCATGTTAGCCAGGATGGTCTCGATTTCCTGACCTCATGATCTGCCTGCCTCGGCCTCCCAAAGTGCTGGGATTACAGGCTTGAGTCACTGCACCCGGCCCAGAGTATATTTTTATCTGTTTTATTGAAATCAGTTTCTGAAAACCACTAATACAAGTAATCAATTTAGTAAATTTTTACCTCTGTAGATACTATCCACAGCTACCTATCTTCCAAAGGACTTTTTATTTTCATTACTATATTTTATATGTCAACGAGGTATTCTTTGTGCCTAAAAATCTAATACCAGATATTCAGCATGTGCAGTGACTAAGCTCTTTTCAATATTTTGTCATTCTAAATGAAACCTGTCAGTCAATAAACTCTATTTGCTTTTTGGTTATAGAAATAGTATATGAACTTCAAATGCTCTTGGTGTGGAAAGTATTGTTGATTATGTATTTGCTCCATTAGTCACATCTAATGCATCAGAGATGAAACACCTATGAAAATCATAGTGTTGGGAAAAACTTGAAAATATATAGCTATTTTAGTATTTGCTAAACAAGTAAATTACCACATATAATAGAAAAATCTGGAAAATCTGTGAGTTAATATTAGTTAATATTAAGACTGTGATGACATATCTTAATGCATTTTTCTATTATTAATCTCTATAATTACATCTAAATGCAATAAATATTACCTCCATTAATTCTGTTACTCGAACCTTGTAACTGTAAAGACTACTTGTAGTAATCTTTAATTCATCACTTTCTGTCATTCTTTACGTTCTATTCGAAGATAAATCCTGTCTGGTCTACCCGCAATATGCATCCTGTTGGCCTTCAGTTTTTATCTCCCCTGACAATATTACCTTGGTCCAAGCTATCATCATCTCTCTCTTACCACTAAATTACCCCAACAACTTGACTTTGTGTTTCCACTCTACATTATCTTCATTCTAGACACATCCTAGAGTCTAAATTCTCTATATATCTTACATTTTCTACATTATCCAGTCTATTCTGTACATAAAAATTATAGCTATTATTTTAGAATATTTAGTTATCTCATGTCTTCACTTAACAGTTTTCAAAGGCTTTACATCATTATTAAAATCATAATCCAAATTCTTTTTTTTTTTTTTTTTTTTTGAGACAGAATCTCGCTCTCTAGCCTCAAGCAGGAGTGCAATGGCGCCATCTCGGCTCAACTGCAACCTCTGCCTCCCGGGTTCAAGTGGTTCTTCCGCCTCAGCCTCCCGAGTAGCTGCGATTACAGGCATCCGCCGTCACGCCGGGCTTTTTTTTTTTTTGTACGTTTGTAGAAATTGGGTTTCACCATGTTGGCCAGGCTGTTCTCGAACTCCTTACCTCAGGTGATCAGCCTGTCTCTGCCTCCCAAAGTGCTGGGATTTGCGGCATGAGACACCACATCCGGCTCCAAATTCTTACAGAGATCTACAGCCTCCTTGTAATTCCTTTGACATAATTTTTCACATCTCCTCTTCCTCACTTCAACCCACACTTTGCTTCTTCTCAAAACAACATGATTGCTCTGGACTCCAGGACTTGACACTTACTTCTTCTATGAGAAATGCTCTCCTAAAGAACTTAGTCTCTCAGTTTTTTATCTGCTCAGTTTTCACTACATGAGAAAGCCTTATCTGAACATCCAATGTTATATACTAAGCTGAACCGTGTAATAATGCAAGATTTATATATTTTGGATTTAGAGTTTATTTACCTATGATAATTTCCACTCTCCATCTCTCTGTCATATGTTTTCATGGACTTTGCAGCACTTAATAACTGTCTAGTCTCATACTTAGTTTTTATGTGTTTATCTGTCCACTGTCTGTCTTCTACTAGATGGAAGCTGCACTGTGATAAGACTTTGTTTTATTGCCTTTGAACAGCATCCAGAAAAAATAGGAAGCAATCAAGTAAAGTAAATAATCAATTAAAATGTATTAAACATATAAAGTACCATTTTATAGATTAATTTTTTTTAATCTCCCATTTTATCAAGCAAAAGTTGGAAGATCTGTGATAAAATCACTGACTTGTATGAATCCAGGCCTTTTTTTTTTTTTTTTTTCTAATTTTCTTGTTTGTCATATATGTCTTTTTATTTAATTTTTTGTTATTACATATAGTAGTGTTTGAATATGGAGTTAATTTTTTATTTGAAGAACATGGAGTGACATGGCAACTCTGGCTATGAAGAGTTATGTGTTTCCAGATTTTCTTAATATACTATATGCTATATGAAGGACACCATAATGTGACCTGGATAGTAAAAAGAAAACCGCATGTGTTCACGAAGAATAAGCAGCTTCTCAGCATTTCCAAAGCTGTGTGATCATAATAATTGGAATAAAGTTCTTAGCCCAGAGAGTGCCAAGTCATTGAGATAATATTTAAGAAATCTCGGCCGGGCGCGGTGGCTCAAGCCTGTAATCCCAGCACTTTGGGAGGCCGAGACGGGCGGATCACGAGGTCAGAAGATCGAGACCATCCTGGCGAACACGGTGAAACCCCGTCTCTACTAAAAAAATACAAAAAACTAGCCGGGCGAGGTGGCGGGCGCCTGTGGTCCCAGCTACACAGGAGGCTGAGGCAGGAGAATGGCGTAAACCCGGGAGGCGGAGCTTGCAGTGAGCTGAGATCCGGCCACTGCGCTCCAGCCCCGGCGACAGAGCGAGACTCCGTCTCAAAAAAAAAAAAAAAAAAAAAAAAAAAAAAAAGAAAAAAAGAAAGAAATCTCTTAGTAAACCAGTAACACACATATTCTCTTTCTCTTCCCTTTATTTATTAGCCTGTTATTTCCAATTTGTTACAAGATATGCATATATATCTCCTTCTCTATAAAAAGTAATACATATGTTTCTGTTAAAAACAATTCTCTATAAATCTCTTCTAGAAGAGAATTCTCTATAAAGAAGAATACCATAACTATGGTATTATGATTAAAAAACTCAAAATTTAAAGGAGCATGTAAATTATAAATGGAGGTTTATAATTAGTAAGTAAAAATAACCTATGCTTTAATCTTTCAACTTTATACACCTTCCAACTACAATCTTTAAGCTTTGTTTACTTTTATTAAAGTATAGCACAGGGTTTACTTTCTGTTACTAAATTGAAGAAGGAATAAACAAAAGAGATCACAAAGTAGTTCTAAAAAACTAATATATTTCGATTTACTAAGTCTGAGACTGCATATGTTACTTTAAAAAGGTAATGTTTTACATTATACTCCCAATTAATGTTCAAGTGCCAGTTTTCTTTTTCTTGTTTAATGTTAATTTTCCTCTAATAAAATTGGTGCTTTTCAAGCTTGCCCCCTGTCACTGTTCCATTGACTCTTGTACTTGTCCCAAACTCATCTACTCTAATTCCTCTTATGCTGCTACCTTTAAAAGGACTCTGTACAGACAAGGTTAGAAATAGATGTGGTAAGCCGGGCGCGGTGGCTCACGCCTGTAATCTCAGCACTTTGGGAGGCCGAGGCGGGGGGATCACAAGGTCAGGAGATCAAGATCATCCTGGCTAACACGGTGAAACTCCGTCTCTACTAAAAATACAAAAAATTAGCCAGGCACGGTAGTGGGCACCTGTAGTCCCAGCTACTCGGGAGGCTGAGGCAGGAAAATGGGGTGAACCCGGGAGGCGGAGCTTGCAGTGAGCCCAGATAGCGCCACTGCACTCCAGCCTGGGCAACACAGCGAGACTAGGCCTCAAAAAAAAAAAAAAAGAAAAGAAATAGATGTGGTATAAACTCACTTATAAACTGACTTCTGTTCTAACGCCTTTCCTCATTTTCCTCCATCAAAGATCTGAAGTCTTATGGGTGAATCTACACTGAAAAATGTAGAAAATTAAATATGTCTTTACTATCTTTCTTCAGTCCTCCACAAATATCTGGGGACAAATGAATGACCATATACTGGGATAAATAAGAAAAGAAATAGCAGAGCCTGAAGTATAATGTATGCAAATTTTATCCAGGCATTTGATTATAGCAAGAAAAAAATAATATCAGGAAATGTAAATATACGTTTTTTAGTATTAATATATATTGACTTGATTTAATATCCTCTAACAAAAAATGCAAACATATACAAGCAGAGAGAGAAGAAACTACTCCCATTACAGCTTCAATGAGCTTCAGTAATCATCAACCATGATCAACCTTTCCCCATCAATATATTCTAATATTCACCTCCATCCCTACTGGATAATCTGAATCAAAGACCAAATCTCAGACACCATAGTAAATATCTATTTGTATAAATAATTTTATTTACATATAGAAAATACACATATAGAGAGAACACACACACACACACTTACATAAGCAAATAGAGAAAAATTGAAAGACAGAAAATCATAAAGTATTGGACTGAATTGAGACTTTTGAATTTAAGATTCCAGGACCATTGTAGACATGTGGACAATAATTTTAATGTAGTACTGCCCCTTAAAAACATTAGTATTCTTAATATAGAATGAATTCACATCATATAGTAGTCTTCAATTCTTTTGCATTTATTGAATTGGTTTTGTGTTTATCTGTTTCTTCCCTTGCCTTGTGGAGGTGTACTAAATCATCTGTATACAAAGAATGACATAATTTAAAAATCTTAATGAAAATGGCACCACCAAGTTTTCAAATGAAATTTAAATAAAACAGATTAACTACAGAGATATTGATTCATTATTTTCATTTATTATTTTACCCTTATTCAACAAATTCTTTATCCATATACGTAAACATATAAGGTTGACCCCCACACAGTAAAAAATCCATGTATAACTTTTGACTATCCCGAAATGTGCCTCCTAAAAGTCAGTTGGTGACTGTGAGCCTTACTGATAAGCTAGGCTGATTACAGTTACTCATTATTAGTAGTAATATAGTATCTAAAATTACATATTTTGCCTTTATCTCTTGTTTTCTTTTAAATTTATCAGTGTATAATAATAGACAGTTGATCAACACATATTTTGTATATGTATTATATTGTATACATATTATATTCTGTATTCTTAAAGTAGGCTAGAGAAAAAATATTAATAAAATTAAAAGCATAATGTATGAATATATGCATTTTTATATAAATAAAATTTGTGTTTAATAAAACATTAGCTTGGAAATACAATTATGCATCACATATTTACATAAATCTTCATAGCTTTTAAAGTGCTTTCATTTATATTGGGTGAATTAATTCTCTGAACAACCATGTAAAGTCAACATGAAGAAACTAAGATTTAGTTAGTTAAAGAGTAAATCAGAAGGATAGACTCGTTCCTGGTTTCAGTATAGGCTCTGGTCAGAGATTAAACTTTAGCTTCAAACAACTCCTAATGGTAAAATAGGCAACACTTATCTTTATACACAAGAAGTTCCTGATGTGACTCCCAAATATTATTTTATGGCTTTTACTGCAATAGTTCAAGCTTTCTGATTCTGCTGCATGTTGCCTACACACAATCTTCTACTCTACTGTTACACCAACACCTAATTTTCTAACTGCTTAAAAATAGTAGTGGTATTATAGTGTTGTGATTATTTAAGTTTCTTTTTCTAAAACTATGACCTTCATCCAACTTCATTTGGAACATTCATCAGCCTGGTGGTGAATAATTAGGAATAATATAGAAGAACACCTAAAATAAAATTGATAACATATCAATGTATCAAAATGAGAATTTTCAAGCATTTTATAGGTTTTAAAATCAATGTTCCCAATACACAGACTGACAACATCACTGACAACTCACTGAAGAGGTATATAGTGAATTCTAAAAGTTTATTGGCACTACAGTGGGCATCAAAATACCAAAATACTACAGGGGCCAGATAGATTACATAAAAGAGTAAAATGAGCCAGAGTAAATGCAATAAAGAATGATGATGACTGCGAAGAACTAAAGAGCACAGCACTCCACCTAAAGAGCTAGCAGCAAATCTAATGCCCATTACTTTTGTCTGTGTACAAACATTGTCCTGGTATAGCCAGATCTTCTCTTTTCCCAAGAAAATCAGATATCCCAAATTGTACATAACGTTTCCCGTTTTCTCAATCACTATGTGGGTCCAAGGCAGTTTGTAATCTATGGAAATGATAGTAAAGCAAAGAGTTTGTGCAGTCAGATTGACTGGAATCAAATTCACCCATAAACTACCTTACTTTGGAAATGTAATGTAACTCTCTTTCACCTGGAAGATTTTATTAATGCTAGTGTGTATCTTCTAGGGATATTGTTTAAATCATTTATATAAGCATCAAAATAATAAATTATCTCCAGTATAAGGATCTATTTGAGAAAATATTTTAGGGAATTTCCAGATATATAAATGGAAAATAGAAATAAAATAACTATAAAATAGCTTTCAAAATAATTGCTATTATTATTATGTATCCTTTTAAGCAAAAATAAAATCCAAGTGTACTCATTATTAGTAGTAACACACTGTCTAATATTACGTATTCTGCCTTTATCTGCTTTTCTTTCAAATTTATCATTGTATTATAATACATCATCAGATCAATCAATTATGTAAAGTAAATTAATTGTAAGAAATGTTATCAATATTTTTGGTCAAGGGTTTCTTAGCCTTGGCACCACTGACATTTGGGACCAGATAACTTCATGCTGTGTGATGCTATGCTGTGCCTTACAAGATGTTCAGCAGCATCCATGTTCACTAACCCGTTACATGCCAGTAGCACTCTCTCGTGTTTCACAATCAAAAGGATTTCTCAGCATTGCTAAATGTTATCTGGGAGAAAAAAAAATGTCCCCAGTTGAAAACAATTCTTATATTTATGTGTTCCTCTTCTTTCAACTCTAACCACCTGTAATGTCCATAGAATAACTGTCAAGGGGAAATTAATGTCTACCAAATGACAAATTTATCCCCTTAGACAGGACTACAGAATGCTATTTTGGAAAAGAAGCTCATGGTATAAATCTGCGAAATGTCTGCTTTCAGAATTATAAGGTAAAGCTTAATATGCCTTCCATTTCAAAAGTACAGTTGCACTGAAATGGTAAACTATGCTGTAACGGGAACTAAAACAAAACAAAACAAAACAAAAACCTGGTCCTGAACCTTATGTAGACTGTGGGGGAAAAAATATCAACAAAATTGATATTTGTGCTGTCTATAACATTAAGTCCACAGTGACAAAAGGGTATATAAAACTGCTAAAATAAGTTAACTCTGCCTCATGGGCCATTTTCTTACTTTACTAATAACCACATTCACGGCCGGGCGCGGTGGCTCAAGCCTGTAATCCCAGCACTTTGGGAGGCCGAGACGGGTGGATCACGAGGTCAGGAGATCGAGACCATCCTGGCTAACACGGTGAAACCCCGTCTCTACTAAAAAAACCAGCCGGGCGAGGTGACGGGCGCCTGTAGTCCCAGCTACTCGGGAGGCTGAGGCAGAAGAATGGCGTAAACCCGGGAGGCGGAGCTTGCAGTGAGCTGAGATCCGGCCACTGCACTCCAGCCTGGGCAACAAAGAGAGACTCCATCTCAAACAAACAAACAAAACAACAACAACAACAACAAATTCAAAATTTTAGAAAAGAGAGATTAATAATACAAAAGCACATTAAAATATATTATCACAGTCTTAATATTAACTGACAGATTTTCCAACTATATGCTGACACACAGAACCTCATTTGGAGGGTGAGTGATAATTAGGTTTTGACTATGTTAAGGCCATGTGAGTCTTGCCATCTTGAGAAGTCAGGAATAGAGCTGCTGCTGTTGAGAAAGACAGTCTTATGCATGTAGTATTTTGACCCCCAATGGGCCATAAAAGAATTGTCTTTTGGCATGTAACACTTTCTTACCAAGAGATAAAGTGTCCTCCAAGCCTATACTGTACTTACTACCTTGTGGGGAGACATTTTTTCTTGTTTCAGACTCATTGTATACTCCTTTTTTCTGCTTAAACGTGTGGTGTATGGCACCCGGACACTCCCTCTGCTATACCTGTCTTCCTGTGAGGAGGGGATGGATCCTTCTACTGCAACACAAGAAGAGGGCCTGCAGGCCAATTGGCCTAAAATGGTTGCCATGAGGGACTTGCTGGCGATAGATTTTTGCCCACATTTGGAGATGATTTTGCCCAGTGTCTTCTCTTTGTGGGTAGAATGATGCTCCATCCAGTGCTTGACTGCACAGTGTTTTTCTTGGCAACTCCAATACCAAGATTCAGTGGAAAAAGGATTGGGATTTCTATGCCTGGTGAAAGATAATAAACGTCACTTGCTCAACAGATGTAAGTATGAGAAGACTCATCTTTGTCTATATAGGATTTAAAGTTATTGCATTGAGTCAATAGACCTGGGAAGTGAGTCTTCAGAGAGAAGATGACTGGGTCTTATGGCATCACAACATAAAAATACAAAAAGGATTCAAAATTTTAGAAAAGAGAGATTAATAATACAAAAGCACATTAAAATATCATATCATCACAGTCTTAATATTAACTGACAGATTTTCCAACTATATGCTGACACACAGGATTATTGAGTAAAAACTGCTTCAGGAGAAGCCATGGAGACAGGAAGAAAACAAAGATAACCTATTGGCTGAAGAATAAACATATGTTACCATTTCACATTTTTCTCTGTTCTCCTGATTAACATTAGATAATCATATGCATCAATGTATCGAAAGATTTTCCTTGCCACTTAAAAAAAATCTTAAATTTGAGAAAGCAGTTATGTAAATTATGCACTTATGCTTTTATTTAAATGCAACCCAATGCAGAGAAGTTATACCATAGGTACACATATGCAATGTATACTTAGAGACACATAAAGAAAGACGATACTAGTGTAACCGTGGAGGTTAGGAACAATTACTACATTTTGAGTAAATCTACTAACTAGATTCCTTCGTCCACATGGTTTGTCCTCATATTCATTCTTAGTCTCAATCATGATATCTGGTGGAAGAAATTATGTTAATTTGGACTTCCTCCCACATTCTCTTTTTTCAGGTTTCAAACTTTTTCTTTTCTTTGTTTGATTGTGCTTGTCTCCAAGTCCTCATCTGTTACCAAATACGCTCCAAGGTAGGTTAGTTGAAACTGTCCTTTTCCCTACAATCCAGTGTCAATCCGTAATTTATTTAGCCCTATATGACTTAATATTAATAAAATAAGATAGCAAATTAAATTATTTCATGGCTAGCATCACAATATTAAAGTTAAAACAAGAGAGAATTAAGGGAAATCCTGAGAAATTATTTCCAATGATTTGGTTTGGATGACCAACACTTTGATGTGATTTGTGTGATTCCAACGATGTCTTAGATTTGCAATATATTGTTTTGTTTGTGAAAGTGTATGATGAAGTGGTTAAAAGACAGATTAATTAAGACATGACAATTGAGTAAGAGGGTTTTTTCCCCCCACCTAATTGTGTGGTATTATTTCCCTAAGGAATGGCTTAATCTCTTTAAGAGAGTTTTTTAGCTATGAAAGAGAGAAATATTAAACAGATAAAATTAAACAATTAAATTTAAAAAGATAAGATTAAAATTTTGTCTGCCATTAACATTTTATGCAAGGATATCTAAAAATGGTCAATAGACAGTAAAATAGAGGGAACATTGTTTTTATAACATTTTTTGTAATGTGTTTATATTTCAGGCACATGTTTTGATCCATGCATGTTTGATTTTATATAAATAATAAGCTAAGTTTTGTTTAACTTTGATTGGAGAAAGCATGCCTTGTTTCTAGTAAGGTGTGAATTTCTTGGGAGTAGGTCATTGCTTACAGTAGAATTAGCAGGTCCCATATTGATATATGTCTTAGAATCTTTCTGGAAACAGTTGCTTTTGTTTTTATGTTTCTAATTTATAAAGTTCATAAAGAGCAGGTGAGTTCATTCTAATACATTTTGTTACTGAAAATATAATAGGCTTCTCTTCCACATATGAGGGCTCTGATAATGCCATTACAGAACTGTGCTAACTTTATGGTAATAGAAATAATCCATAAAGCAAAATTAAAGAAACAGTAAAACTGCAAACATTAAAATGATTCAAGTATATACTCATATTCTCTTGAAATATTAGAAAAGTTTAAAATCTGCTGTTTTGGCTTTATTTCCTAATACATATTAGAAAAAAACTCTTCAAAATGTGTGTCAGTTGCTTTATACAGAAAAATAAAATAGTGGATATGAATGGGTATATTGAAAATCAACACTATTTAGTAATACCTAACTGTATAATTTTGTAATGATAATAATTGATGTTAATAATTTTAAAAATTAATAAGCTTGTTTTTCAGGTAATACAGTTATTGAGTGTTTTGCAGGCTTATTACTAGACATAGCCCTCTCCAAATTAAATATTTCTATCAAAACTACATAAACTTACATGAATACCAAAAGAGTTATAGAGAAAGACTAGAAGTATAAAACAAATATGACTTAATTATTTTTAAATGGAAATTTTTTATAAATTTTATAAAAATGAAATAGTACTTCTGAAAATTGTAGGCAACTAAAAAAAGCCTATTGCATTTATGATAACTGTGAGAACCAGAAACTGGTAGTTCTCAAAGGAGAAATTCTACCTCTTTTAGGAAACCAACAGAGATAGCTTTCATAAAGCAGTATCTACATTATTTTTTCTCACATCCTTATGGGTAGAGACATGAGTGAGTTGCCATTCATATAACTTTATGCATGAATATATATATATACACTATATATATATATATATAAAAAACTCACATGTACATCTGTAGTAATAATGCATGTGCATTCTAAAATGCACTCATAAGGCCAGGCACGGCGGCTCACATCTGTAATTCCAGAACTTTTGGAGGCCAAGGCAGGAGGATCATCTGAGGTCAGGAGTTTGAGACCAGCCTGGCCAACATGGCGAAACCCCATCTCTACTGAAAATACAAAAATTAGCTGGGCATGGTGATACACTCCTGTAATCTCAGCTACTTGGAAGGCTGAAGCAGGAGAATTGATTGAACCTGGGAGGTGGAGGTTTCAGTGAACCAAGATTGCACCACTGAACTCCAGTCTGGGCAACAGAGTGAGACTCTGTCTCAAAAAATAAAATAAAATAAAATAAAATAAAATAAAATAAAATAAAATAAAATGCACTCATAAAGTGGTACTTAAAGAAAAACATGAAGACAGTATTATAAAATCATTATTTTATATTTATTTACTGTAAAAATTATTACATTTTTATTATGGTAACATAATGTGATGCATTATTATATCTAAAAATTGGAATTTAACTCCTTGTTACACAGTAAATAAAAACCTAATTTTAAGTTAAATTTATTTCAATAGTTGGTTTTAATTGTGTTCAGAACTAGAGAAGATAATCACACAGACACATTGATGCAATATAAAAAAAAGTTTAATTCTGAAAATAAGAAGTTTTGAAAAACAATAATTTCAAAATGTTCTATCCCTACAACAATGTTTATCTTTTAAAAGCAGCTCAACTCTTTTTACTGTCTCAGTTAGCTTAAAAGTACAAATTGTTTGTTATTTAAAAAGAAATCTGCTAGACAGCATCTACTGACAGTGAGTTATTACCACTAAAGATGTCAGCAAATTTGGAAATGTCTTTCTGTAAAGAAAAATAACTCAGGTTTAAGTTCAATATGAGATATTCACTGAACTTCTCAGTAACAGAAAAGCTTTTCAGAGACACTACCTAATATATTACCAATAAAATAAGTAATTTATTTTGATTTCTTATTTTTATAGAAGTAATCATATAAATTACATAGATTATATTTTAAAACATGCTTTAAGTTGTCATAATTTGCTAAAAAACAAAAGTAAAAGAATAAAGTCAACTTTTTTCCTTGTTGAAGATTTTGCTATATTACTTTAATGAAAAAAGAGAAATATGGCAATCCCTATACTCTGTTCTGGGACATAGTTAATTTCCTTGGAAGCAGTGTCATTTCTTCAGGTCCCTTTTATGATTTGGATGGCAGTACCTAAAAAGTGTTTAGCCTGAGACAGGGTTGCTAAACCTCAACACTACTGACAATTTGAGGCGTCAGTTCTTCATTATGTATGCAGCGGGAGTTGGGGGGAGTGGGGTCACCCGTCAATATCCAATAAGGTAAAATCCATAATATCTTTCATTTAATAAAAAATTGTTAGTATATAAAGAAGTAGAAAAATATAAACCATAATTAAGGAGAAAAATAACCAGAACTGGGTTGCAGTTATTATAACCGTATTCCATATTATAAAAATTAAGTAATGACCTGGAAGCTATAAAAATAACCATATTGTATTCTAGAAATTAAAACTATATGTAAGATAAAAACCTATATGGAATATTAACAATTGATTAGGCACTGTAGAAGAAAAGGTTAATGAAAAGACACTATAATAGGAAGAATGCAAATTAAAACAAAGAAGAAGAACAGATTCTTAATAACCTGTGGTGCATCTTCAGGTGATCTGATATACATTTATTTGTATCCCCAAATGAAAGAAGAGAGAAGTAAAAACAAAAATATTAAAGAAATAATTCTGAACTTTTTCCAAATTCATAAAAAATCTTAAACCTTAAGAACTAAGGAAGTCAGTGAAACTCAAGCACAAAAAATATGAATAAAAATACACCAAAGTAATTCATAATCAAATATTTTAAAATCATTGATGAAGATAAAGTTTTAAAAGCAGCTGGAGAGCATGTATATATTAACATACAGAGAAACAAACATAAAGATAACAGCATTTTTTCTCATGGAAAAATATGCAAGTGAGAAAAGTAAAAAGTAAGTGAAACACTTAACAGTACTGAGAAAATAGTAAACCTAAAATTCTATATCTAATGAAATATCTTTAAAAAAGAAGATGAAATCAAGAATTCTTCAAACATGTGAAGGCTGATTTTATCTCAGGTAAAGAATATGGCTTCACAACAAAATCCTCTGTGTGATCTTTCCAGTTCGCTATAGGCAATTATAAGGTTTTATCTGGTAGGCTAATTGTGAGAAAGCTCCTTTACTCACAAGACATGGTGTATAGTGAATGCATCGCCGTTTCTAAAGGAAGTTGCAGTTATGTACTCAGGTCACCTGAGGCAGCCACGCACACATAGCACATCTCCACTCAAAAGATTCCTTATCGGGGACCTCTGCTGAGGTACTTTTTAGGCAGCTCTGCCAAGACCGCCTTATGGGAAGAGCCTTGGATAATGAATTTTTCACTACCTTGATTCAGTACTTTTCCACTCCAAGCACTTCTCCCTTCCCCTGACTCCTTCTGGACCGACAGGTCCAAGTAGAGCTGGGAACCTTTTGTTTGGGGCTCTCCAATAACAAAATAATTCCTTTCACTTGGGTTGCATGCATAGGATTCTTGTCTGGTACCAATCTTAGGGATAAAAGGAACACTTGGGAGCCTCTTCTCTTTTGCTTCTTATTTAGACTGTTGCAATGAATATATAAAGGCTTGTTACTTTCAGTTTGTCTCATTGTCCTAACTGATCACACTGACAACCTGGCAGCCCAACAACCAGCAGATCCACCTTTCAAAGACCCTTAAAGTTTTTCAGGCTGAAAGAAAATGCTACCGGTGGAAATAAAGAGTACTGGACATGGTAACTACAGAGATTAACATGCAATCTTTTTTTCTTACTATTTAAATCTATTAAAAAAAAAACATTAAAAACTTTTATTTATTTTATTTGAAAATTTGAGAAAAATAATAATATTCAGTAGGTTTTAAATTTACATATAAGCTTATATTTGCAGGAAGGGTAGATGGAGAGAAATAAAGGTATGCTATCCTAGGGTATTTATACTGTACGCAGTGTGGCATGCCACAATATTCCTTGAAGAGAGACGGTGATATATTAAAGAAGTGTAGCATAACCCCTAAAGCAATCACAACTCTAGAGAAATACACTTCTAGAAAATATGCCAAAAGAAGGTTAAAAAACCATAAGAAATAATTAATCAATAAAGATATAGCGAAAGAAAAGAAAACAAGAGATGGAACAAACTAAATATAAATAGCCCAAAGTTAGTATTACATATAACCATGTCAATAGTCACATTAAATATAAATGGTCTAAACCCCCCAATTAAAGAGCAAATATTTTCAGATTGAAAAAAAATAGCAAGGTCTTTTAATGTACTATGTATAAAAAACCCTGAAATTAAAATACACACATAGAATCAGAGTAAAGGAATAAATAATTAATACGTATGCCCTGCTAATACTAAACAAAATAAATACAAATTACACAAATATTGGATTAAATTTCACAACAATGAAAATTACGAGGAATAAAAAAGCTATCTCTTAATGATAAAATGTTAAAACATTAAAAGTACATAGTAATTCTAAATGTTTAGACATCTAATAGCAGAGATATAAAATAATACAAGGCAAAAAGTAATAGACTTTCAAGAGAAACAGACAAGTCTAATCTACAATAGATTGTATATTTTTCTTCTCTTAAAAATTAACAGAAAAAATAAACAAGAAATGATCAAGTCTATAGAAGAATTGAACACTATTAACCAATTTGACCTAAAAGACATTTATAGAACACTTCACTACCAAGAGCTGAATATATAGTCTTTTTAAGTGTGCACAAGTGTGAAATCCTTAATGGTGAAAGACTGAAAATCTCCCTCTAAGATCAGAAAAAAGACAAAAGATATTTGTATTTATCCCCTCTATTCAACATTTTACTGGAAGTTCTAGCAGGCAGTTAGTGCGCTAAGGCAAGAAAAAGAAATTTACGATTTACAGGCAACCAGTAAAAACAGGAATTAAATGCATTTAGTTTAAAAAAGAAAAAAAAGCCTCTTTTTTTTTTCTAGCACAAAGTACCATTGTTTAGGTAAAACAAAAAGTCATAAAATGCTTAAATGTATAATCAATGAGTTTAGAGAGATTATTAGAATCAGGTAACTAATATATATATATGCATATATGTATATACACATATATATATAGACACATATGTACAAACTCTAGCAAATAACCATAAGTTATTTTTAAAATTATTTTTAAAATAACATGAAATGAATTGCTTAGCTATAAATCTGTGAAAAACATGTAAAAGAATTTTAACAGACACTTCACCAAAATAGATACTTGGATTGCAACTAAGCACAGAAAAAGATGCTCAACTTCATAAGTTTTCTGCCCCACTCAAGTTATCTTTTATTTCTGTAAAAACCTCTCTCTCACTCTCTCTTCTTCTCTCTCCCTCTTTTTTTCTTTCTTTCTTTCCTTTCTCTCTCTCTCCTAGATAGATATATTAGATAGGTAGGCAGATAGATAGATAGATTTTTTTGTCTGCTTATCTGCTGTTTCTTTCCAGAATTTACCACCATTTTGTATAATTTGATCTCCCTGCTTTATGTGAGATCAGTAATCATAGATGTCTTCTACTGTTACTATCCTGGATTTCTTATCTAATATAACTAGAAAGTCCGTCCTCATATGATTGTCCTTCAGAATTGCAATTTCCTGTTAATTATACACAGTCGTAGTTTGCTTTTTTTTTTTTTTTTCTATTTCTCAGTGTTTGGGTTATTTCAAAAGTGGGGAGAAGCAACTAACCTAGTCCCCAGCCATTTTGAGATAGGTGATTTCAAAAAACAACAAAAGATCTTAAATTTTAAAGATAACAGGCCTAAGAGCAGATAAAATTAAGGCATAAAAAGTCAAATTCAAGACGACACAAAAGAAGTAAAGAATATTGAAGGGATGTAGCATTAAAAACCATTGTTTACAGACTGTAAAAGGATACCACTTTTTAATAAAAGCAAAGGCAAACAGATTTATATTTAAAATAGATCTTTTGAATGTTTTAAAAATGTATTTCACACTCTCCCTCCAAGCTTTCAATGACTTACCTCACTCAGTTTTTCCTTCCTTGAATAAATCATTTCAACTAGCAATCAGAAAGTTTAAAATAATAACTTTAAACTTTACATGTCCTCTGCTAAAGATTATTCACTGGCTTCCCATTGTTTACATAATACCCTAAGTTTTAATATGCAATCAAGGTATCCATTAAACTATCTTTCTTAAGATCTCCTTTTACTATTGTTTCGCACTTATCTATTCCCACAGCACAAATCTTGCCAATCCTGTCATACAACATGTTATCTTATACCTCTATGCCTTTCATTATGCATTTCTTCTTTCTAGGACCCCATCAAATATTTTTTGTTCATTTTTATGATTATTACTTATTTTTCATGACTAATTTCAGGTTTTACTTCTCCTTGAAAATCTTGCCTACAGGCTCTTTTTTTGAATTATTGCTTACTCACTTATGCCTCAATCTTAGTGGAGAACGTATCAACATGTGTCAATATTTCTTCTTTAATAGCCACAGCATTTTCTGAGTTTAAAAATGTACTTAGTTTTTTTCCCTCTGCATCTGGAGTATTGTAAGCAATCAATAACATACTTTTGATCTGAACTAGACCCATACTATTGGCAAGAAAGTCCGCCAACTGATTGAACATGTAGGAGTGAATAAGATATGAGCCGGTATCGATTAGAAGACAAACATACTTTATTGAAAAATCATAGTATGTAGTGCAAATAGAGCAAGATATAATTCAGGGGACACATTCAGGGAAAAACTAATTTGAGAACTGGATGATGACTGCTGGGATATTTATATTCTTGTCACTGGAAGAGTGAGATAAGCCAAGATTAGAGTTGTCATAACACAAACTGAAGCAGAGTGTGAGACTGAGACAGAAATATGATGCCGCCACTTCTCTTTGCACAAATTATGGTAACTTCAAATGAACAATTACAATGGTGAATTATTATTTTTGGTTAACATTGGAAGAGGAGTTTCTTTTGAGTTGTGTCAAGTAATAAGGAGAGGCTTGGGTTTAGTTGTTAAAAGAGCTTTGATGAACCTGCAGTCTCTAGAAAATTAGTATAGAAGACATTTTTATATCACCCAGAGAGGAGTCTTATTCACAGTAAATAAATTATATACTTGCAAATGCACATTTTCCTGCTGTTATATGTGCATTTATGGCTGAATTGAATAAAATCCATAAAGTAGGAAGCATTAAGCTTGTATTCTCTTATTTTTGAACTTTAAGTCGTGAGCTTGCTGAAGTGATTGATTTCCTTGACGAATAGCTTTAAAAGGGTTGGTATGAATGACTAGAAGACAAACATTACTGTAGGTTGACCTCACCAATGAAGCAATGAGATCTATTCCCAGATTAAATAAAACAGAGGCCTCAACACAAAGGTGTATAAGTCCTTTGATAGTAGAAGATAACATTTCACTTAATTTTCTGTTTATGATCTATTAAAATTTGTCGATGTTAATAACAAACGCTCTGTATCATGGTACGTTTTAAACATTACATTAAATAGTGATAAATATAGCCTTCAACATAGTAATAACATAATAAGCAAAAATTATTATTGTCACCATTATTATCATCATCATTAAGAAAGTTAATTTCTAATGAATTGTAACAAATCACATTATTATTATCATTACTGTTTTTTTTTTAAAGTTAAGATTTAAGGTGGTTTACTGAAAAGTATATTGGGATTAGAGTGATGGCTGAGTTAATGTTCCTGCTCTAGCACTTATATTAGTAAATGAATATTGCAGAACAAATTCATTAACTTCTCCCAAACCCCATTTTCTTTATTGCACAAAATGAATAATAATATCTATTCTATTTTTTCCAAAGTTTAGAGTATATTGTTTTATAGATGTTTAAAAAATAAAAAATGTTTGATTATTTTTTATTTACAGTCTTAGTGTTCTAGAGTTGAGGACAAAAGATGGCAATTATATTAAAATATGAAATCAATAAGTTATTAAATATTATATATTAAAAATCAAGAATTTGCAGCTCTAGAAGATTAAATTTTTTTTTTTTTTTTTTTTTTGAGACGGAGTCTTGCTCTGTCACCCAGGCTGGAGTGCAGTGGCCGGATCTCAGCTCACTGCAAGCTCCGCCTCCCGGGTTTACGCCATTCTCCGGCCTCAGCCTCCCGAGTAGCTGGGACTACAGGCGCCCGCCACCTCGCCCGGCTAGTTTTTTGTATTTCTTAATAGAGACGGGGTTTCACCGTGTTAGCCAGGATGGTCTCGATCTCCTGACCTCGTGATCCGCCCGTCTCGGCCTCCCAAAGTGCTGGGATTACAGGCTTGAGCCACCGCGCCCGGCCAGATTAAATTCTTATAGTTATTAAAAATAGGAAAATGGAGAACACAAAGATTATTATAGTTACTTAGCACATGTTTAACTATATAACTCAGAATAGAGCTCTACTACTGACTTTGGTCAGAAGCCTATAATCCCAACACTTTCTTCTGAAGTACAATTTATAAGTGTCAATATGCCAATTTTTATTATTACTCCTATTGTTTAAATTTAGGTTGGGTCACGGTGATCACAATTCATTGCCATCTGGCAGCTGTTTGCCAGCATGTGTGAAATAAGTTTTTCATCGCATTCAAGTTTTGAGTGGACAGATGGCCACACTGAAAAATAACCATGACGTTTGTAACTAATTGATATCGTTTCTGGAAGACTCAGCTGAGAAATCAGAAACTGAATGTGTGCTGAGACTGAACTCTTTAGTTACCCAATAGGAAAAAACTGGCTATAAGTTTTAGATATAAGAAGTTATCTAAATATGTGACTTTGCATTGCATAAAGTTGAGAAAGTTATCCTCAGAGAGTAAGGTTTGAAATAAATAAATAAATGAAAAGTGTGCCCATGCACGTGTGTGTGTGTGTGTGTTTAGTTGTAATGATTCCAAAGATAAAAAATTAACTATATATTCCCAAGTAATATTAAACTTATAATTAAAATTTAAAAATTCACTACCTTTTTTGTCAAATTTGTGTTTTAAATCTAGCGTTACAAATTCTTTAAGTGTGATTACTATAATTAAATAAACTTTCATTTTCTTCCCAAACTCTTAGTGTCTTTGTAAATAAATAGCTAGCTCTGCTGTCAACACAGAGTTCTCAGCTACCTTATAAGAAGAATCTCTCTGTAGTTCCCTGCAGAACACTAAATCAAATTTACTGCATAAGTCTTCTGTCATAACAATTTTGTCTACAACTATTTATCTTGGAAAATATCTTTTAGTCTATTTTCCATTTAACATTTCCCCAGAGCAAGGGATTTTAAGATAACACTAGAAGCTGTTTACACATAACAAATGATTATGGATCCAAATTTCACACAATGTTTCTGAATAGTAATACTTCTATACTACTCAGGAGAACTATAACATTTATAAAACTAATTATAATTTACTATAATATGTAACATTTCTCTAAATTAAAAAATATTTTACCTTTAAATTTGATATATTTAAAATTCTTATAGCTGAAATAGATTTAAATGACCTCTAGGTACATTTATTGATTTATTTTAAATTCACCACATATTACAAAATTATTGCTTTTGAAGAGAGTATCTCCTTATAGAAATTATCATTGGCAAAATAATGGGTTATGGTACATTTCCTCAAAGATTCTCTGGTTTCTCAAATGATTGGAAAGTTTTGGCAATAATCTGTAATTAATAAATGTCTTAATATTTGCTTTGAAAAATCAAGAACTTAAATTTCATTGCAACTAAGAAACATATCAGAAACTTAAAACATATGTTTATGTATATATGTGTAAAATATAATATATTCTAATGTTTCCTATAGCATTAGCAGTCTTAGGGCTTTGTAATTATGGAGAGTTTCAACTGAGCTCAGAATCTTCCACCACACCCTAAATGCCCAGTTTAGCGTTTTATTAAGATTTTAAAATGTTCAAGTTAAAGTATGGTAATTAGCATGCCTCCAATTTCTTCTATGTCATATGAAGGGCAAAAAATTAGTGATTGTTTATTAAACATTTACTGTATATTTAACACTATACATTAGATAGATGTTCTACATATGCAAATATATTCCTAATTAGAACACACCAAGGTACATTTTATTATTGCCATTAAAAAATGACCATTAGACATGTTAGGTAAATATGCAAAATCAAATAGTAAGTAGTAAAGTTTACCCTGGAAAGGAGTTCATTTTCACTACAAAGTACTCTCTTTCTGATTCTATAGAACAATTCTAATGTATTCCACAAGGAGGCTACAAAAGAATTATTGACTTTTTGTTTCTAATTAGCAATACTAAAACCAAATGAAGTCAAAGTAAAACTATACATTAAATGTGTCTGGGGATGGGAACACAAAAACCCTAAGCCAAATATAAGCAAATCAAATCCAACAATGTATAAAATAATTATACAACATGAAAAAGTTGGATTTACTCCAGAAATAGAGGACTAGTTCAACTTTCAAAAATTATTCATTGTAATTCACCAAATCAAAAAACCAAAAAAGAAAAATTATATAATCTTGTAAATAATTAATGCAGAGAAAAACATTTGACAAAATACAGTACCCATTTCTGATAAAAACTTAGCAAATTAGACATAAAAAATGGGATGTCTTCAATCTGATAAAGAATATTTAAAAACATACCTTCAGGCAGCATTATACTTTCCCACTAGATACAAGAAAAGAAAACTTCAGACCAATATTCCTGATGAACATAGATGCAAAAAAATCCTCAATAAAATACTATCAAACTGAATCTAGCAGCACATCAAAAATCTTATCCACCACGATCAAGTTGGCTTCATCCCCAGGATGGAAGACTGGTTCAGAATGTGCAAATAAACAAACATAATTCACCACATAAACAGAACTAAAGACAAAAACCACAGGTTTATCTCAATAGACACTGAAAAGGCCTTCAATAAAATTCAACATCCCTTTGTGTTAAAAATTCTCAATAAAATAGGTACTGAAGGAACATACCTCAAAATATTAAGAGTCATTTATGACAAATCCACAGCCAATATCATAATGGATGGGCAAAAGCTGGAAGCATTCCTCTTGAAAACTAACACAAGACAAGCATCCCCTCTCTCACCACTCTTATTCAACATAGTATTGGAAGTTCTGGCCAGGGCAATCAGGCAAGAGAAAGAAACAAAGTGTATTCAAATAGGAAAAGACAAAGTCAAATTGTCTTTGTTTGCAGATGAGATGATCCTATGTCTAGAAAACACTATCAACTCAGCCCAAAAGCTTCTGACACTGATAAACAACTTCAGCAAAGTCTCAAGATACAAAATTAATGTGCAAAAATCACAAACATTTCTATACACCAACAGACAAGCAGAGACACAAATCAGGAATGAACTCCTATTTGCAATTGCCACAAAGAGAAAAAATATCTAGGAATACAGTTAACAAGGGAAGGGAAGGATCTCTTCAAGAAGAACTACAAACTACTGCTCAAGGAAATCAGAAAGGACACAAACAAATATAAAAACATTCCATATTCATGGATAGGAAGAATCAGTATCATGAAAATGGCCATACTATCCAAAGCAATATATAGATTCAGTTCTATTCCCATTAAACTACCATTGACAATCTTTACAGAATAGAAAAAAACAAACAAGCAAACAAACAAAACTGTCTTGACATTCATATAGAACCAAAAAGAGCTCATATTACCAGGACAGTCCTAGGCAAAAAGAACAAACAAGTCTGAAGTCATCAGGCTACCAAACTTTAAACTATACTACAAGGTTATGGTAAGCAAAACAGCATGGAACTGATACAAAAACAGGTACATGGATCAATGGAACAGAATAGATAACTCAGAAATAAAAATACACATCTATAACCATCTGATCTTCAACAAACATGACAAAAACAAGCAATGGGGAAATGATTCCCAATTTAATAAATGGTGCTGGGAGAACTGGCTAGCCATATACAGAAAATTGAAACTGGACCACTTCTTTACACCTTATACAAAAATGAACTCAAGATGGATTACAAACTTAAATGTAAAACTCAAAACTATAAAAATCCTAGAAGAAAATCTAAGAAACACCATTCAGGACATAGGCATGGGCAAACATTTTATGATGAAATCACCAAAAGCATTTGCAACAAAAGCAAAAATTGACAAATATGATCTAATTAAACTAAAGAGCTTCTGCACAGCAAAAGAAGCTACCATCAGAGAAAACAGACAACCTACAGAATGGGAGAAAAATTTTCAGTCTACCCATCTGATAAAGGTCTAGTATCCCAAATCTATAAGGAGTTTAAGCAAATTTACAAGAAAAACAAACAACTACATTAAAAAGTGGGAAAAGGACATGAACAGACACTTCTCAAAAGGAGACATACATGCGGCCAACAAACATACAAAAAAAAAATGCTCAAAATCACTGATCATTAGAGAAATGCAAATCAAAACCACAATGAGATACAATCTCACGTTAGTCAGAATGGTGATTATTAAGAGGTCAAGAAACAACAGATGTGGGCATGGTTGCGGAGAAATAGGAACACTTTTACATTGTTGGTGGGAATGTGAATTTGTTCAAACATTGTGGAAGATAGTGTGGCTATTCCTCAAAGATTTAGAGCCAGCAATGCCATTTGACCCAGCAATCCCATTACTGGGTATATACGCTGAGGAATAGAAATCATCCTATTATAAATACACATGCACATGTGCATTCACTAAAGCACTATTCACAATAGCAAAGACATGAAATTAACCTAAATGCCCATCAATGATAGACTAGACTAAAAAATATGGTACATATATACCATGGAATACTATGCAGCGAAAAAAGAAATGAGATCATGTGTTTTGCAAGAACATGGATGAAGCTGGAAGCCATTTTCCTTATCAAACTAACACAGGAACAGAAAACCAAACACAGCATATTCTCACTTATAAGTGGGAGCTGAAGAATGAGAACACACGGATACAGGGAGGGGAACAATGCACATTGGGTCCTATCGGAGAGAGCAGGAGGGTGGGTAGAGCATCAGAAAAAATAGCTGAAGCATGTCGGGCTTAATACCTAGGGGATGGGATGATAGATGCTGCAAACCACCATGGTACACATTTACCTATGTTACAAACCTGCACATTCTGCAGAAGTACGCCAGAACTTAAAATCATTTTTAAAAAATCTAGACAAAGCAACAATGTTATCTCTCACCATTCTTATTCAACATTGCAAGAGAGTAGCCAAAACACTAATGAAGAAGAAGCACAATGTTGGAGGACCCTCACTATCTGTTTAAAGTCTCCCTATAAGGCTATAGTAATCAAAAAGATTGGTATTGGTAAAAGAACAGACACATTGATCAAAGAATTAAAATATGGAGTCTAGAAATAAGCAAGAAAAATATAATAAACCGATTTTTTGACAAAGGAGTGAAGACATTTCAATGAACAAATAAATAGTGGCTGGAAAAATTAAAAACCTACATACCAAAAAGTGAATCTAAATACAGACCCTAGACCTTAGACAAAAATTAACTCTAAATAGATTTAGACTGAAATGAAAATGCACAACTAAAAAAATTAAGGAGAAAGCACAGGAGAAAATATACATGACCTTGAGCTTGGTAATACCTTTTAAGAAAGAACAGCAATAATATTATTCATAGAAGAAACCAATTATTATTTGGCTTCATTAAAATGAAAAACTCTATCCTATAAAACATACTATTAGGAGATCAAAAAGACAAACTGCAGACTAGAAGAAAAAATTGGCAAAATACACATCTGATAGAGGGCTTCTATCCAAAATACACAGAGCACACTTAAAACTCAACAACATTAAAACACACAATCTGATTAAAAATTGGGCAAAAGGTCTGAACAGATACGTGACCAAAATGATATACAGATTGGCAATAAGTATATTAAAAGATGCTCAATATCGTTTTCCATTAGTGTAATACAAATCAACTATGAAGTACTACCATATACCTATTAGTATAATCAAAATCCAAAATCCTGAAAGTATGAACTGTGGATAAGGATCCAGAGAAACAATAACTCTCAGTCTTTGTGCATGGTATTATAGAATACTATGCAGCCATGAAAAAAAAATTAAATAATGTTTTTTGCAGCAACTTTGACGGGGCTCACTATCCTGAGTAATGCAACTCAGAAATGAAAAACCAAATACTGCATGTTTTCACTTATAAGTGGGAGCTAAGCTATAGGTATGCAAAGACATACAGAGTAGACATAGAGACTCAGAATAGGGGAAGGTAGTGGGGGTGATGGATTAAAAACTATCTATTGGGTAAAACATAATGACTGTACCATTTTTTTTTTTTATTGCAATAGCACTAGAAGCACAAGTTTTTTTTATGTGAATGAATTGTACAGTGGTGAGCGCTGGGATTTTAGTATACCCATCACCCAAGTGGTATATGGCACATATATACCATGGAATACTATGCAGCCATAAGAAAAGATGAATTTGTGTCTTATGTAGGGACATGGATGCAGCTGGAAACCATCATTCTCAGCAAACTATCGCAAGAACAGAAAACCAAACACCGCATGTTCTCACTCATAGGTAGTGATTATCAGGGTTCAGCACGGTAAATTAACTTCTTTTTCTTTTGTTTCTCATTCTCCATTCTGTATTCTTTGGAGGGAAGTCACCACATACACACTACACTTACAGAGTGAGGAGATATGTTCCAACTTTTAATAATGTGGAATCTACATTTTAATGATGAAGTATCTAAAGTATCTCAAATTATTCTGCATAGGAAATTGGCCTCTTTTCCCATTATTTATTATTTACTTTTATCAGTATAACCTCCTGGATATTTATATTATACTTTGGATTACAATCCAATATTCCTTTATTTTTGAGGTCTAGCCAAGATTTGGCATTGGGACTCATTCAGCTGGTTTCTTTATCCCTTTGATACACCTCCATCAGTAATAGAACTTTTGTTTTGATTTTTGGATTCTTTACTACTTTCTGGTTCTTCAAAAGCCTTCACAGTTATTTTGTATATTTCCTGCTGCAGTTATAGAATCATTTACTCTGAGAAATGCTGTGGTTTTCTTAATTGGAAAATGGTATAGAAAGTCAAATCTTGTTGCTGTGCATGCCCAAAACTACAAAAAAATGTTGCATTAAGGTCTCTCAATTGACACAATGAGGAAAACTATGTGTTTACTCACCCATGCATGTAGATATATCTATTTATAGTTCTATATGTTAATATCTGTATCAATAGAAAGCTAAACATACATTTATGTAGATCTCTCTTACTCTAATCTTTCTTCCCCCCCGCCCCGCCCCAGGCTGGAATGCAATGGCCGGTTCTTGGCTCACTGCAACCTCTGCTTCCCAGGTACAAGCGATTCTCCTGCCTCAGCCTTCGGAGTAGCTGGATTCACAGGTGCCCGCCACCATCGCTGGCTAATTTTTGTACTTTTAGTAGAGACGTGATTTCACCATATTGGCCAGGCTAATCTCAAACTCCTGACTTGAGGTGATCTGCCTGCCTTGACCTCCCAAAGTGCTGGGATGACAGGTGTGAGCAACTGTGTCTGGCCTATTCTAATCTTTTACAACACAGATCAATGTAGCTTCTTCTCTTTACTTACGTGTAACATTTCTTTTTTTTTTTTTTTTTTTAACATTTCACAAAAAGTTTTATTCTTTGCTGATAAGATTAACTATCCAACTTTTTCTGATGTCTTTTTACAGGATACAGCCAAAACAAAAATTTAGACTATATAATGAAGAATAATTTTTAAGTTTCTTTTTCCTCCAATCTCATATAAGTTGGAGATATGGGCAAGGAAAACTGCACCGCTCTGGCTGAGTTCATTCTCCTCGGACTATCAGATGTCCCTGAGTTGAGAGTCGGCCTTTTCCTGCTGTTCCTTCTCATCTATGGAGTCATGTTTTTAGCCAACCTGGGCATGATTGCACTGATTCAGGTCTGCTTTCAGCTCCACACCCCCATGTACTTTTTCCTCAGCCATTTGTCCTTTGTAGATTTCTGCTATTCCTCAATAATTGTGCCAAAGATGTTGGCTAATATCTTCAGCAAGGACAAAGCCATCTCCTTCCTGGGGTGCATGGTGCAATTCTAATTGTTTTGCACTTGTGTGGTCACTGAGGTCTTCCTGCTGGCTGTGATGGCCTATGACCGCTTTGTGGCCATCTGTAACCCCTTGCTGTACATGGTCACCATGTCTCAGAAGCTGCGTGTGGAGCTGGCATCTTGCTGCTACTTCTGTGGGACGGTGTGTTCTCTGATTCACTTGTGCTTAGCTCTGAGGATCCCCTTCTATAGATCTAATGTGATAAACCACTTCTTCTGTGATCTGCCTCCTCTCTTAAGTCTTGCTTGCTCTAATATCACTCTGAATGAGGCGCTGCTGTTCCTGGTGACCATTTTGAATGAGAGCGTTACCATCGTGATCATCCTGACCTCTTATCTGCTAATTCTTTTTTTTTTTTTTAATTTTGACTATTTTTTAAAATTTATTTATTATTATTATACTTTAAGTTCTAGGGTACATGTGCATAATGTGCAGGTTTGTTACATATGTATACTTGTGGCACAAGACAGGGATGCCCTCTGTCACCACTCCTATTCAACATAGTGTTGGAAGTTCTGGCTAGGGCAATTAGGCAAGAGAAAGAAATCAAGGGTATTCAGTTAGGAAAAGAAGAAGTCAAATTGTCCCTCTTTGCAGATGACATGATTGTATATTTAGAAAACCCCATTGTCTCAGCCCAAAATCTCCTTAAGCTGATAAGCAACTTCAGCAAAGTCTCAGGATACAAAATTAATGTGCAAAAATCACAAGCATTCTTATACACCAGTAACAGACAAACAGAGAGCCAAATCAGGAATTAACTTCCATTCACAATTGCTTCAAAGAGAATAAAATACCTAGGAATCTAACTGACAAGGGATGTAAAGGACCTCTTCAAGGAGAACTACAAACCACTGCTCAGTGAAATAAAAGAGGACACAAACAAATGGAAGAACATACCATGCTCATGGATAGGAAGAATCAATAACGTGTAACGTTT
Organism: Macaca fascicularis; assembly: GCF_037993035.2. Lineage (NCBI taxonomy): Eukaryota > Metazoa > Chordata > Mammalia > Primates > Cercopithecidae > Macaca > Macaca fascicularis. The sequence continues at coordinate 35,752,126 of NC_088391.1, read as the reverse complement.
CATTCCAGCATTGGAAAACTTGATTCTGAACATGTTTCATTCACTTAGTCTTCCAATTCCATTACATGTATATAGTAATTTCAGAATTATTAACCCTTACCCCCTTGGGAAAGAAAAACTTTATCTGTGAGAATACAGTACTTATATATGATTCCTTTTGATGTTAGTCTTACAGACTCCTCTCAGTTTTTAATTTACCGTGCTGAACCCTGATAATCACCACCTAAGCCAGGTGGTTAGGGTTTACATCAAGAATTGTAAGTCATATTGAATGCCCTGGTTGTGGTTTAATAAGTATTGCAATTTACTTCTGTGATTCCAAAAGTCTCCCCAAAATATCTTACCCTAGTCTGAACAAATAAAAAAAAAATAGATAAATCCCATTTTGGAATCATTAGACAAAATACCTAAAAGAATACTTCTCAAAACTGTCAAAGTCTTCAAAAACAAGGAATGTCAGAGAAACTGTCACAGTCAAAAGGACTCTATGAGAACATCAATAATACATGTAATGTGGAATCCTCAGTGAATATTGGAACAGAAAAAGACATTAGGGAAAAATAAAGATTCTAAATAATGCATGTTCTTTTGTTAATAAGAGTTTATCAATATTTAAATTAATTGTGACGAGTGTAACATAACAATGTAAGATGTTAAAAATAAGTGCAACCGGATATGGGGTACACAGAAACTCTCTGTATTATGTTTGCTATAATATTGTAAATCTAAAGTAAAAATATTAAAAACAAATGCCAAAATGTGTATTTTTTTCTATTAAGATTACCAATATACAAAAGTATAGAATATTTTAGTAAATCATTAAAATATATAAAATGTATCTAACGAAATAAATTTCTAGTGGGTTAATGTGGCTTATGTACACATTTATTTTAGATAAAATAATGAACAAAAACTGATATGTATCTAACCTCTGAAATATATAGAATATAACTAAATATTTTGTTGCTCTATTCCAGTAGTAATCTTTTCCAGGTTTCTATCACTGTATCATTCAAATTTACTTCAAGTGTTATATGCATGTGTGTTGTTTTAACTAATATAAAAGTGTCAAGATCTGAGAATTGTGTACTTTCCAACTTTGCATTCCATCATATAACATAATTCGTGGTTTGTTACACAAGCAATATTTATTGAAATACTGACCAAATAAATGAATAAGGACATATTGTTTAGGCATATAAAGATGAATGTAATATCAAAACACAATCAGATATCACTGTAGAATAGTTTAAATTGTTAAAAAAAAAAACTTTTTTCACTGTAAATGTGAAAATATTTTCTTAAGTTTGCTGTCATGTAATATCATATAAGATGATTTTAAAATTAATAGTCTGAATCAAACCAATATCATTTAAAAATAATTAAGAAACAGATCTTGGAAAAATATGTCTTCAAAAATGAGATAGGTGCATACATCCAATTATTATGCAAAATGTGACACTTAAATGTCTTTAACCCTCCAAAAGTTTCCTGCAAATATATATTCATGATTTTCAGTAGGTTAAAAACCACAGAACTGTACATTTTTAAATGATGAAAATAATGATATATTAATTACATCCCAATTAACGAAACAGAAATTAAGTAAATATAAAGATTTTAAGCATGTGATTCCATTCATAAACATGACATTTTCAAATTTTAGAAAGTTAATTATATAAAAACATAGCAATTGGTGAAGAATACATTATTTATAATGCAAAAACAAGTGAAAAGTGTTTTTATGACAGAGCAAGACATGTGTTATGTATTAAATATATCTTTATTTGCATCATTGTAAATAACACAATGGCAACTGTTATAACATAAATTTTTGTAATGTTTTAATAGGCATATGTAAGCATAAGACATTGCTTTGGAGTACTGTTCAGCCAAAGTAATTAAATGAGAAGTCAATAGGAATCAGACCAATTATTTGCTTTACATGACTTAGATTAATCTAACAATAGATTTTAGAGGATCGGGGAAATGTTTGAATACAATGTTTCAGATAATCCTCTACAAATACTAGTTCTCTCAGCAGTGTTTTTGAAAGGCATTGGGAGACAGCAATTGAGAGACTGAATAACCAAAAAAACCTAGACTGCAACTAACCTCTATATTGCTATTTGAAAGAATAATCAGTGCTATGTTGAACAGGAGTTGTGAGAGAGAGCATCCTTGTCTTGTGCTGGTTTTCAAGGAGAATGTTTCCAGCTTTTGCCCATTCATTATGATATTGGTTGTGGGTTTGTCATAAATGACTCGTTACTTTGAGGTGTGTTTCTTCAATACCTAGTTTATTGAGAGTTTTTAACATGAAGGGATACTGAGTTTTATCAAAGGCCTTTTCTGCATCTATTAAGATAATCATGTGGTTTTTGTCTTTAGTTCCATTTATGTGGTGAATTATGTTTATTTATTTGCATATGTTGAACCAGCCTTGCATCCCAGAGATGAAGCTGGCGTGATTGTGGTGGATAAGTCTTCGGATGTGCTGCTAGATTCGGTGTGCCAGTATTTTATTGAGAATTTTTGCATCTATGTTCATCAAGGATATTGGCCTGAAGATTTTTTTGTTGTTGTCTCTTGGCCAGGTTTTGTTATCAGGATGATCCTGGATTCATAAAATGAATCTGGGAGTTCATCCTTTCATTTATTTGGAATAGTCTCAAAAGAAATAGTACTAGCTTTTCTTTGTACCTCTGGTAGAATTCAACATAAATCCATCTGGTCCTGGGCTTTTTTTGGTTGATAGTCTGTTTGTTACTGCCTTGATTTCAGACTTCGTTATTGGCCTACTCAGAGATTCATCTTTTTTCTGGCTCAGTCTTGGGAGGATGTATGTGTTCAGGAATTTATCCATTTCTACAAGATTTTCTGGTTTATTTGCATAGAGGTGTTCATAGTAGTCTCTGATAGTTGTTTCTATTTCTGTGGGGTCAGTGGTGATACTCCTTTTTTTTATTATTATACTTTAAGTTCTGGGATAAATGTGCAGAAAGTGCAGGTTTGTTACATAGGTATACACATGCCATGGTGGTTTACTGAACCCATCAACCGATCATCTACATTAGGTATTTCTCCTAATGCTATCCCCCCGCTCAGCCTCTAATCCCCTGACAGGACCTGGTGTGTGATGTTCCCCTCCCTGTGTCCAGGTGTTCTCATTATTCAACTATGCCAATTATTCAATTCTGCCTTATAGATTCTTGATATTAGCCCTTTGTCAGGTGCGCAGATTGCAAAAATTTTCTCCCATTCTGTAGGTTGCCTGTTCATTCTGATGATAGTTTATTTTGCTGTGCAAAAGCTCTTTAGTTTAATTAGGTCCCATTTGCCAATTTTGGCTTTTGTTGCCATTGCTTTTGATGTTTTAGTCATGAAGTCTTTGCCCGTGCCTATGTCCTGAATGGTATTGCCCAGGTTTTCTTCTAGGATGTTTATGGTTTTAGGTCTTATGTTTAAGTTTTTAATCTATCTTGAGTTAATTTTTTATAAGGTGTAAGGACGGGGTCATTGCCTCCATTTGATTCTTCTCTCTTTTCTTATTAGTCTAGATGAAGATCTGATATCCAGAATCTATAAGGAACTTAAACAAATGTACGAGAAAAAACCAAACAACCCCACTGAAAAGTGGGCAAAGGACAGGAGCAGACACTTCTCAAAAAAGACATAAATGCAGCCAACAAACATATGAAACAAACAAAAAAAGCTCAACATCACTGATCATTAGAGAAATGCAAATCAAAACCACAATGAGATACCATCTCACACCACAGAATGATGATTATTAAGAAGTCAAGAAACAACAGATGCTGACGAGGCTGCAGAGAAATAGGAACATTTTTACATTGTTGGTGGGAATGTAAATTAGTTCAACCATTGTGGAAGACAGTGTGACAATCCCTCAAAGACCTGCAACCAGAAATACCATTTGACCCAGCAATCCCATTACTGAGTATATACCCTAAGGAATAGAAATCATTCTATTATAAAGATACATGCAAATGTATATTCATTGCAGCACTATTCACAGTAACAAAGACATGGAATCAACTCCAATGCTCATCAATGATAGACTGGATAAAGATAATGTGGTACATATACATCATGGAATACTATGCAGCCATAAAAAAGAATGAGATCATGTCCTTTGCAGGGACATGAATGGAGCTGGAAGCCATTATCCTCTGCAAACTACCACAGGAGCAGAAAACCAAATATCACATGTTGTTACTTACAAGTGGTAGCTGAACAATGTGAACACATAGACACAGAGAGGGGAACAACACACACTGGGGTCTGTCAGAAGGTAGGAGAGAAGAAAGCATCAGAAAAAAATAACTAATTCATGCTGGGCTTAATACCTGGGTGATGGGTTGGTAAGTGCAGTGTATCACCATGGCACATGTTTACCTGTGTAACAAACTGCACATCCTGCACATGTACCCTGGAACATAAAATATAAAAATAATAAAAAATAAAAGAATAATCAGGTGCCTTAACCATTAGCTAATGAGAAGGTAGACTTTATATTCTCTGTATAAATTAATGAAGTAAAGATACATGTTTAATCAGACAAAGCAAAACACTGTGAAGATTTAAAATTTCTGCAAGAAGGCATTATGGATCTGTGTTTTTAAAATAACAAACATGGAATTCTAACATCCTTGATTTCTATTTCTTAAAGCATAGAGAACGAATTTATCCTGGACATGGAATAAAACATCTAACTCAGATATTAACAATTCTCAGTAAAGTACCCACAAAATATGAGCCTGTGACCAATTTAATTGTTCACAGTATTCTTTAAAGAATTTGAACTATATATATGTATAGGTAAGCAAATAAGTTAGTTTTTTTTTAATATGGTGTTATTTACCATAACCTTGTTTGTATTGATAGAAACCTTTCAAAATGTATGATTAGAATAGCATAACTCTGTTTGTGAATTCTGTTAAAGAAGAGTGCTGGTGGTCCAAAAAAGTAATTTATAATTTTTCTGAAAGTCATCTGCATACAGCTACTTTCCACGTGGTAAGTTCATATGATCATTTCATCCTGAAGTAGTAGCAAATGTTTTAGGTACTAATGGCAAAGAATGGGGAGTGAAATATATTTCTGCTTTAACCCTCCAGGAAATTGCTCTGATTTTTCAAGAAAAATAATTACTAACAGTGCTGATTCTTGCAGTCAGGTTCCCGTCTGTTAATGGGACACTATCAATCCTATGACTCAATCAGTAACTTGATTGGCACATTGGAATTATCCTTCCTAATATATACAATTAAATAAACCACAAATGCAAGTCATATTGTCCTCCGTGATGTGCAATATAAAACTGCTCTTATAGCTGTTTCTTTACTATGTATTTGTCCTTCTCAATGGACTGGGAGCTCTATAAGACATAAGACCGTATCTCCCTCTCCCTCATTGCATTTCCCTGGACACTTGGCACAATTGTTGACACATTTTAAGCTCTCAATAAGCGTTTGCTGAATTTAAAACAAATCTTCATGTCCTGTGAATTCCAACTCATTAATATATTTATAATCTGTTGGCCTCTCTCCATCTCCACTGTAATGACTTTCATTACCATCCTGTCATTTCTAGCCTTACTTCTTTTCCATCTTTTCCCTGTATTGCATCCTGAGAGGCTTTTTAAACATACGCCTCTTGTCTTCCAGTCATAAGTGTAAGGGTCCTCATTGGGTCACTAATGATCTTGTGATATAGCTATTTGTTGTTGCTATTGTTTATGGAAAACTGTAACTGTTCATTTTGCCACTTGGCTAACACCACCAGATTAATAATATCTCTTACTGAATCTCTGTATTCCAGACATATAGAGCCACCTGTATGTTCTTGAAAGTGTTATTTATTTATTTACCACTAAAGTTCACAGTATCTTTTCTGATGAAAACACACTTCCATGAAACTCTACTTGGCTAACACCAGATATTATCCATGTCTCAGACCAGATATCAACAATAAGATATAGATGCAATCAACTTTTATGATATAGTTTGAATATATGTGTCTTTCCAAAATTTATAGGTTGATAATCACTAATGTGATAGTATTAAAAAGTAGGACCTTTAGCACATTATTAGGTCATGAAGGCTTTGACTTCATAAATGAATTAGTGATCTTATAAAAGGGCTTTAAGGGCTGGGCATGGTGGCTCACGCTTGTAATCCCAACACTTTAGGAGGCTGAAGCAAATGGATCGCTTGAGCTCAGGAGTTTGAAACCAGTGGTGGCAACATGGTGAGACCCCATCTCTACTAAAAATGCAAAAGTAATAAGCCAGGAGTGGTGGTTCATGCCTGTGGTCTCAGCTACTCAGGAGGCTGAGGTGAAAGCATCACTTGGACCCCGGCGGTGGAAGTTGCAGTGAGCTGAGGTCATAACACTGCACTCCAGTCTGTGTGACAGAGAGAGTCTCTGTCTCAAAAACAAATAAATTAACTAATTAAAAAACTAAAAAGGCATTAAGGACTTACCTTGCCTAATTTTTGCCCTTCTGAAACTTATATCATGTGAGGACACAAAGATGGCACCATCTATGAAGAATGGGCTTTTGCCAAACACCAAATGTGCTGGCACTTTGATCTTGGACTTCACAGCCTCCAGAACTGTGAAAACTAATGTTTTTCTTGTCTATAAATTACCTATTTTTAAGTATTTTGTTATAGCTGTACAAATGGACTTAGACAGAAATTGGTACCACAAAGTGGGGCCTTACTAAACAGTTACCTAAACATGTGAAAGCACCTTTGAAACTGGGTAATGGATAGAGGCTAAAAAGATGTCAATGTCCTAAAAGTAGCTATAGTGTATAACACAGCATTAAAAGCAATTCTGGAGAGGGCTCAGAAGAAGACAGCTGTAAGGAAAGCCTAATGCTCTTAGAGATTATTTAAGTAGTCATGATCAGAATGCAAGTAGAAATATAGACAATGAGGTCCATTTGTATGAGGTCTCAGATTGAAATGTGAAACAAGGTCTTGAAAACTGGGAGTTGTGGAAATGCTATAGAACACAGAAACTTAGGATGGCCACATACAGAAAGGAAGAAAGCATCTCCCTTGACCATTGTATCCCTGCAGAAAAGAACAACGTGGAACAGGAAGGGACAGCTTACTGTGAGAATAAAAGGTACTCAAGAGAGCCTCAGTGGCCCCTATCACAGTTGCACAATTGCAGACACTTGCAGTCTTGGCCACTAGAAAATACTGTGGTGTTGGAGGGATGAATGCAGCTTAGGAAGCTGCCTGCAGTTCACAGAGCTGCTCTACTCCAGAGAAGATGCCCATGCTATGACCTACCACCCACGGCCCAAGCTGCTGCTGTGCTGTATCAGAGCCACTGAAACAGACACCCAGAGAAAAGGTCACATTTCCTGTTGCTAGCGGGACCTGGGTACCCACTCAGTGCAGCAGGTAAGTTCAGTGCTCTGACTTTAGGGATTTGGACCTTGGGCACAGTAAAAACCAGTGACCTGCCTCAAGGGACTTAGATCCCATGGCCAGTGAAGAAGCAGCAACATCCAGCACCTCAGCCTCTGAGGACCTGGAGCCAGTCCTGGTGTAGCACAGTAGTCACGGTCAACAGTAGACAATATGGTGCTCTGTCCTCTGGGGAAACTAGGCCCCAGCCTAGCAGAGCAACTGCATTCCCAGGTGCCAGAGCTGACATGTCATACTGTCACCCAAAGAAGCCAAGTCTTGGCTAATCTGTGCCACCTCACCCTCTTGGCCAAACAGCCACTGTGTGCAACATCTCTGGAGCTGGTGGATCGGCCATCCAGATTACAAGCTGCCAGGGCACCCTACGTCCCTTGGAAGTGGAGTCATTATTGCACTGCCCTCTACTCCATGAAGTCTAAGCTACATCTGTGCTCAGTTGCTCCTGTGTTTTTTTGTATCTAAAAGCTCCCAGCCTCACAAAGCCTGGGCCACTGCTGTGTTCCACCACCAAAGGGTTCAGAATCACCACTATATAGTGTCTATCTCCTCTCCTGGTGGCTGATTTGCCACTATGCCTGTTGGCTTTGGAATTTGAATTATAGCTGTGTCCTGCTCCCCAGGACCTGACCCTATGAAACACTTTTTTTATTCCCCTCGGAGCCATCCAGTGCTACGCCCTGACTCCCAGGATTTTATTTGATGCTCAAAGCACCTTGCCCTACTCTACTGGCACCCAGATTCCCCAGAGTATAGGACACCAAGGTAGTTAGGGTGCCCAAGCAGCCACAATCACTCTGCTGGACCTGGACTCTAGTCCCTTGGAGGGTGAAGTGCTGGGAAACCCCCAGGATGAGAGCTATAGGTACATACCTCCCCCTTATACCTGAACTAATAGGGGAATACCTGAGAATCACAGTCTTCATCTTTGTGGGAGAGCTACTTCTACAAATGTCTTCGAGAGTGAATCTATGCCCATGTCATAGCTGCCGTAATAGTTCAGCAAAGCACTGAGGAAAGAACCCTAGCTCAACAGCTACTGTGATGACTTGTCCCCTGAAACACAATGTTACTGCGGCTGCCTGTGAGCTACATCAGACCCAATACCAAAAGTGATCCCCTCAGCTACTTCTCCACTCTATGGTGAAAAAAAATAACTAGAGGTCATCCAAAGTCCTTGTCACTAAGAAACCTAAACTACCCTGCTAACACCATTGCCACAAACTCCTACAGTCTAGGCCACTGAGGCACCTGAAGTCATCACTGACATTGAGTACAGCTGAAAAAGCTATATGTAGACTATACTAGTGTGCCTACCTGGAACCTGAGACAATGCATGCTGCCTACAAACACCCTTGGACTGACACCATTGGACTCATCTGCAGGTGAAACTTCTTTTCCTAGAAATGCCATTTTATAAATATGTAAGATAAGATTGTTTCATCAGATGCACAGACATTAATGTAGGGGGAAAAGAAGAAAAATAATATTAAAGGAACATGATAATTCTCTAGTAACTGAACCCCAGAAATGAAAATTTAAAAATTGCCTGACAATAAATTTAAAACAATGCTGTTAAGAAAACTTGGAGAGATACAACACAATACAGATAGAAAATTTAACTATGGCAGGAAAATAATTTATGACTGCATATGAAATTCAATAAAGAGATTGACGTGCCGGGTGCGGTGGCTCAAGCCTGTAATCCCAGCACTTTGGGAGGCCAAGATGGGTGGATCACGAGGTCAGGAGATCGAGACCATCCTGGCTAACACGGTGAAAACCTGTCTCTACTAAAAAATACAAAAAATTAGCCGGACGTGGTGGCGGGCGCCTGTAGTCCCAGCTACTCAGGAGGCTGAGGCAGGAAAACGGCGTGAACCCGGGAGGCAGAACTCGCACTGAGCCGAGATCGCGCCACTGCACTCCACTCTAGCCTGGGAGACAGAGCAAGACTCTGTCTCAAAAAAAAAAAAAAAAAAAAAAAAAAGGAGATAGACGTAATTAAAAAAATAACCAAAAAAAATCTTGGTGTTGTAGAATTCTGCGAATGAAATAAAAAATACAAGTGAGAACTTCAACAGCAGACTAGATTAAACAGAAGAATCTGTGAACTTGAAGACTTGTCTTTTGAAGTATCCCAGGCAGAGGCAAAAAGAAAGAAATAAAAAATCTGAAAAAAAAAAAAGAAAACCTATAGGAATAATGGAACACAATTAAGGAAACAAATACTTATAATACGGCAGTTACAGAGGGAAACTAGAAGGAGAAAGGCACAGACACATTTTGTTAAAAAATTATTACCTGAAATTCCTTAAGTCTTGGGAGATATATGGACATTCAGATCTATGAAGTTCAAAAATCCCTCAGAGTGTTAACACAAACAGATTTTCACCAAAGCACATAATAATCTAAATGTCAAAATTCAAAGGTAGAAATTTTAATGCAGCAAGATAGAAGTATCAAATCATGTACAAAAATATCTCATTTGACTATCAGTAGATTTATCAGCAGAAGGTTTGAAGGCTATACAAAAATAGGATGACATATTCAAAGAGCAAAATGAAAGAATGAAAGGAAGAAAAAATGAAGGGAAGGAAGGGAGGGAGGGAGGGAGGAAGGAAGGAAGGGAGGGAGGGAGGGAGGAAGGAAGGAAGGAAGGAAGGAAGGAAGGAAGGAAGGAAGGAAGGAAGGAAGGAAGGAAGGAAGGAAGGGAGAGAGAGAGAAAGAAAGCAAGAGAGAAAGAGAAAGAAAAAGAAAGAAAGAAAGAAAGAAAGAAAGAAAGAAAGAAAGAAAGAAAGAAAGAAAGAAAGAAAGAAATGTTTTGTAAATGTATCCTTCAGAAGTGAAGAAGAAGTAAAGTATTTCCCAGATAAACAACAGCTAGGGAATTCATCATTATTATGCTAGCCTTATAAGAAATTGTTAAGGGAGTTTTTTTGACTAGAAAGAAAAGGACAGTAATTACTGTCATGAAACCATATAAATGAAGAAAGCTCACTGGTAAATGTAAATATAGTAGTGCCAAATTTAGAATATTCTAAGAATATTCAGAATATTCTGTCATTATCATGAAAATATATGAATCTTCAAAATCTCTATGAAAGTTAAAAGTCAAAATAGTCAAAAATAACTAAAGCTAAACGTTTGTAAGGAATACACAAAATAAAACAATATAAATTGTGACAACAAAAATATAAACGGTGAGAAGTGAATAAAAGTTTATAGTATTTGTATGAAACTAAAGTGAAACTAATTACCAGCTTAAAATAGTCTATTATAACAACAAGAAGTTTGATGGAAACCCCACGGTAACTGCAAGGCAAAAATAAACTGTAGCAGATATGCTATAACAAGAAAAAGAAAGGAATCAAAGCATAGCAGTACATAAAATCACCAACCACAAAGGAAGACAATAAAAGAGGAAGAATGAAAGAAAGGACCTGCAAAACTCACAGAAAACAACTAACAAATGACAAGGGCAAATCCTTACCTATCAATGATAACCTTGAATTTAAATTATTCAACTCTCCAGTCAAACATTATAAAGTGTCTGAATGAATTAGGGAAAAAAAAATTCAACTATATGCTGCCTATGAAAGACCAGTTTTAACTTTAAATACACACGTTGGTTCAAGGGGGACGGATAGATGAAAATATTCCATCCATATGTTAACCAAAAGGGATCCAGAGTGGCTATACTTAAATCAGTAAAATAGATTTTGAGGCAAAAATTGTCACAAGAAACAAAGTCATTTTTTAATAATAAAGAGTTAATCCATCTAGAGAACATAACAATTATAAATATATATTCATCCAAAATCAGAGCACCAAAATATGTAAAGCAATTATTATTATTATTATCATTTTCTTTTTTTTATTATTATTATACTTTTAAGTTCTAGGGTACATGGGCATAACGTGCAGGTTTGTTACATATGTATACTTGTGCCATGTTGCTGTGCTGCACCCATCAACTCGTCAGCACCCATCAACTCGTCATTTACATCAGGTATAACTCCCAATGCAATCCCTCCCCCCTCCCCCCTCCCCATGATAGGCACCGGTGTATGATGTTCCCCTTCCCGAGTCCAACTGATCTCATGGTTCAGTTCCCACCTATGAGTGAGAACATGTGGTGTTTGGTTTTCTGTTCTTGTGATAGTTTGCTAAGAATGATGGTTTCCAGCTGCATCCATGTCCCTACAAAGGACACAAACTCATTCTTTTTTATGGCTGCATAGTATTCCATGGTGTATATGTGCCACATTTTCTTAATCCAGTCTGTCACTGATAGACATTTGGGTTGATTCCAAGTCTTTGCTATTGTGAATAGTGCTGCAATAAACATACATGTGCATGTGTCTTTAGAGCAGCATGATTTATAATCCTTTGGGTATATACCCAGTAATGGGATGGCTGGGTCATATGGTACATCTAGTTCTAGATCCTTGAGGAATCGCCATACTGTTTTCCATAATGGTTGAACTAGTTTACAATGCCACCAACAGTGTAAAAGTGTTCCTATTTCTCCACATCCTCTCCAGCACCTGTTGTTTCCTGACTTTTTAATGATTGCCATTCTAACTGGTGTGAGATGGTATCTCATTGTGGTTTTTATTTGCATTTCTCTGATGGCCAGTGATGATGAGCATTTTTTCATGTGTCTGTTGGCTGTATGAATGTCTTCTTTTGAGAAATGTCTGTTCATATCCTTTGCCCGCTTTTTGATGGGGTTGTTTGTTTTTTTCTTGTAAATTTGTTTGAGTTCTTTGTAGGTTCTGGATATTAGCCCTTTGTCAGATGAGTAGATTGCAAAAATTTTCTCCCATTCTGTAGGTTGCCTGTTCACTCTGATGGTAGTTTCTTTTGCTGTGCAGAAGCTCTTTAGTTTAATGAGATCCCAGTTGTCAATTTTGGCTTTTGCTGCCATTGCTTTTGGTGTTTTAGACATGAAGTCTTTGCCCATGCCTATGTCCTGAATGGTACTACCTAGGTTTTCCTCTAGGGTTTTTATGGTATTAGGTCTAACATTTAAGTCTCTAATCCATCTTGAATTAATTTTCATATAAGGAGTAAGGAAAGGATCCAGTTTCAGCTTTCTACTTATGGCTAGCCAATTTTCCCAGCACCATTTATTAAATAGGGAATCCTTTCCCCATTTCTTGTTTCTCTCAGGTTTGTCAAAGATCAGATGGCTGTAGATGTGTGCTATTATTTCTGAGGACTCTGTTGTGTTCCATTGGTCTATATCTCTGTTTTGGTACCAGTACCATGCTGTTTTGGTTACTGTAGCCTTGTAGTATAGTTTGAAGTCAGGTAGCGTGATGCCTCCAGCTTTGTTCTTTTGACTTAGGATTGTCTTGGAAATGCAGGCTCTTTTTCGGTTCCATATGAACTTTAAAGCAGTTTTTTCCAATTCTGTGAAGAAACTGGTTGGTAGCTTGATGGGGATGGCATTGAATCTGTAAATAACCTTGGGCAGTATGGCCATTTTCATGATATTGATTCTTCCTATCCATGAGCATGGTATGTTCTTCCATTTGTTTGTGTCCTCTTTTATTTCACTGAGCAGTGGTTTGTAGTTCTCCTTGAAGAGGTCCGTAAAGCAATTATTAATGAACATGAAGGAATAAATAGCAATACAACAAGCACAAGAGATTTCAATATTCCACTTTCAAAAATGGATAAATCAACCAGACAGAAAATTTATAAGGAAATTAATTAAAGTACACGTTAGACAAATGGACCTAAAAAATACATATGGAACATTTCATCCAGTATCAGCAAAATATACTTTGTGATAGTGCACATGAAACATTCTCTAGGATAGACCATAAATTAGGCCACAAAACAAGTCTTAACACATTCAAAAACACTGAAATTTTATCCAGAATTATTTCTAGCCACAGCAGTATAAATCTGTGAATCAATGACCTGAGAAATCTTGAAAAATTCACAAATTTGTGGAAATTTAACAACATGCTATTGGACAATCAATGATTCAAAGAAAATATGAAAAGTTACACTTAAAAATATCTTGAGACAAATGAAAATGGAAACACAACACACTAAAACCTATGGGATGCAGCAAAAGCAATTTTAAGAGGAAAATGTACAGCAATGAATGTCTACATTAAAGAAAGAAAGACTAAAATAAATAGCCTAACATTATGCTTCAAGATACTAGAAAAAGAACAAGGTTAATCCAAAGTTAGAAGAAAGAAAATAATACAGGTCAGAACAGAAATAAATGAAATAATGGTTAGAAAATAAAAAGTAAAAGAGAACCAAGAGTTTTGTTTTTTGAACAAATAAACAAAATTGACAAAACCCTAGCTAGACCAACTAAGATAAAGAAAGAAAACTTAAATAAATAAAACTATAAATGAAAGTAAAGACATTATGACAGGTGCCTTAGACATGAAAATGAGTATAAGGGACTATTTATTAAAAATTATATGTCAGCTGGGTGTGGTGGCTCATGCCTGTAATCCTAACATTTTTGGAGGCCAAGGTGGGCAGATCACCTGAGGTCAGGAATTTGAGACCAGCCTGGCCAACATGGCGAAACTTTGTCTCTACTAAAAATACAAAAATTAGCTGCGCATGGTGGTGGGCGCCTGTAATCCCAGCTACACTGGAGGCTGAGGCAGGAGAATCACTTGAACCCCAGGGGACGGAGGTTGCAGTGAGCTGAGATCACGCCACTGCACTCCAGACTGGGAGAAATCGAGTGAAACTCTGTCACAAATGTGTGTGTGTGTGTGTGTGTGTATCCAAACTGGATAAACTGGAAGATGTGAGCAAACTCCTAGAAAAATATAAACTACTAGTATTGATTCGGGAAAAAACAGAAAGCTTGAATAGCCCAGTAAGCAATAAAAACATAAAAATATTAGTTAAATACCTTCCAACAACAATAAAAAACCCAGTAGCAGATGTTCCCCTCTGCTGAATTCTAAAACCACTCAAATAATAGATTGTACCAATGCTTCTTAAATTCTTCCATGAAACAAAGCTAGAAAACATAATGCCAAGGAAGTTTTATGATGGCAGCATGATCTTAATACCTAAGCCAGATAAAGATACTACAAGAAAAGGCTACTATAGGCCAACATCTCTGATGAACACTGATGTAAATATCCTAAATAAAATATTAGGACACAAAATTAAATAACACTTCAAAAATTATATATTATGACCAAGGGGAATATATTCCTGACATGCAAATCTGTTTTAACATATGCAAACCAATCAATGTAATAATTACATTAACAGAATAACAAAATATTTGACAAAGTTTAACATCTTTTCTTCATAGAAGGGAAGTTCCTCAGCATAATATAGGTCATTTATGAAAATGTCACAACTCACATAATATTCTACAGGGAATAACTGAAAATTTTCCGCTAAGATTCAGTACAAGGAAAGGATACCTACTCTCACCACTTTTGTTAAATAGTACTGTAAGTACTAGCAAGAACAATCATATAAGAAAAATAAATAAAAAGCCTCTGTATTGGGAAAGAAGTGAAGTTATATCTACGTGCAGGTGACATAATGTAATATGCAAAAACATCAAATATTCCACAAAAGAACTGTTAGAATAATAAGCAAAACCAAAAACATTGCAAGATCCAAAATAATCAAATCACAATATTAATAGCATCTATATTAAACTATATTAAAGCAAACCTAGCTGAAAAAAGCAATTTTTAAAAATTCATTTATGATAGTATATAAAAACATAAATAAATTTAAACTATCAGGTGAAAAATTTGTACACTAAAAACTATAAAACATTGATGTAAGAAATTGAAAAATAAGAAAAAAATGAAGAAGATACAAATAAATGAAAAGTTAGCTCATGTTCATGGATCATAAGAATTAATTTTGTTAAAATAGACTACAAAAAACAACATGAAGAATATGCAAATTCAATGCAATCCCTATGAAAAATCCCAAAGCATTTTTTCACAAAAATAGAAAAAAAATTCTAAAATTTGTATGAACTATAGAACATTCTGAATAGTGAAAACAATACTGAGAAAGATAAACAAAGTTGATAGCATCCCAGTATCTGACTTCAAGATGTATTACAAATCTAGAGTAATCAGAAGAGTGTGGTATTGACATATAAACAGAAACATAGATGGATGAAATACAATAGGCCAGATTTAAGTCGAAACATATACAGTCAACTAATTTTTGACAAGGACAGAAAGAAGACATGATGAGAAATAAATTATCTCTTCAATAAATTGTGGTGAAAAAACTATTTCCACATGCAAAAATGAGATTGAAGAACCTTATTTTACACAATGGACAAAAATCAACTTAAAAGGAATAAAAGACCTAAATGTAAGACCAGAAATGATAAAACTCCTGGAAGAGAACGTAAGGAAAAAATATCTTGGACATTGGCATTGGTGATGATTTTTTTTTTTTTTGAAAATCATATCAAAAGCTCAAGCCACAAAAGTAAAAATAAATGAATATGATTACATTAAACTCAAAAGCTTCAGCTCAGAAAAGAAAACAATCAACGAAATGAAAAACCGATCTAGAAACTTGGAATAATATTTCAAAATCACATATCTGATAAGAGAGTAATATCTACAATTTGTAAGAACTCTTATACCTCAGTAGCAGGAAAAACAATAACCTGAACAGACATTTTTCTAAAGAAGACGTAGAAATGGCCAACAGATATATGAAAAGGCTTTAACATCAGTAATCATGAAGGAAATAAAAATTAAAACTACTGTGTAATATTACATCATATGTATTAGAATAGCTATTTTTAAAAGAAAAAAGAGATAACAAGTGTTGGTGAGAATGTAGAGAAAAGGGAATCCTAGCACATTGTAGGTGAGGATGAAGATTTTTACAGCCATTATGTAGAGTGGTGTGGAAGTTTCTAAAGAAATTAAATCTGGATTTACCATATGACCCAACAATCTTTCTTCTGGGTATACATTCAATGAATATGAAATCATCATATCATAAGAATATCTGCACTTTCATATTCACTGCAGCATTATTCACAATAGCAAACATATGGAAACATCTAAATGTCTGTCAGTGGGCAAATGAATAAATAAACTGTATGCATATGTATATGCATATCATCCATTAAAAAAGGCAATTCTGCCGTTTGCTACAACATGGATGAAGTTGGAGGACATTTTGCTACTTGAAATAATCCAGACCCAAAGAAAAATATATATTGCACAATTATACTGATATGTTGAATCTAACAAAAAAAAAATATATGTAAACATAGAGAATAAAGCAATAGTTACCAAGGGAAGTGGGGCAGAAAATGAGGAGGTAGAGGTCAAAAGATACAAATGAGCAGATATGTAGGATGAACAAGACTAAAGATTTAACAACATGAGGACTTTAGTTAATAAAATGTATTTTGTTAGGGATGTTTGTAAAATAAATAGATTTTAGCTACTGTTGTCACAAAAAAGGTAACTACATGACATAAATAAATATGTCAATTTGCTTTATTATAGTAATCACTTTAATATCTATATGTACCCCATAACATCATGTTGTAAACTACAAATATACACAATAAAATTTATCTTAGAAACAGGAGGATGGGTGCAGGGGAAGTAGAGGTTAAAGATTTGGGAAAGTCTCAGTCTTAAAAGGCATGTTAGGGAGAGTATACCAAGGTTATGGCCAAAGGAATATTTGAAAAGGAGAATTATACAAATTGAAAGAAGCCAAATAATATTCATGAAGACAATAGAAGAGTGATCATTAAGGCATTTCGGAGATCTTTGAGGCTGCCATTCCCATCACAGGCCCAAAGTGCTAAGGTCTTGTTGGTAGAATTGTGTCAATGGACAGGACCTGGGTGCCAGTGGGACCTCTGGGCTGGCTGTCCCAGCTGCCTTAAGTTTCTGCTCTATGTGTTCTGGAGCAGCACTCCTTGGCTGTCCCAGCTGTGGCTCAAACAGTCCACTATGTACCTCAGGCTGCCACTCTAGAGGAAACAAGAAGTAAATCTTGGTGGCATCCACATGGTGCTAACTCTGCAGGTGCACAGAATGTAAGACCTGGACAGGCATGGCTGCCTCCATTTGGATTTCAAAAGGTGCTTCAGAGAGCCTTAGAACCCAGGCAAAGTACTGTCACAGGGACCAAGCCACCACAGAAAGCCCCACTAGGTTGGTGATAGGGCTGCCACTAGGACCCCAGACCAGTAGAGCAATAGGAAAGCAATTTCAGCCTGGGAGAAACTCAAGCATAGGCCTCCAAGACTTAGAACTTCTGCATGGTTTGCTCCCAGCAAAGCCGTGAGGATAGAGTTGATGGGAGCCTGGGGAGCCCAACCCTCACCCAGAATTGGAAAGAGACCTGTTATTCCTTTCTTCTTTTCTATTTCTGCCTTTTAGAATGGAAATGTCTATTCTATGTGTGTCCTACCACTGCACTTTTGGCAGCATATAACTTGTTTGATTTCACAGTCTCACAGCTGGAGAGCAATTTGCCACAGGATAAATAGTACCAAATCCAAAACTCAACAGAACACACATTAAATCCTATGACTTGAGAATATTCTTCTTCAACTTTATGTCATACCTTATGGACATATTTGTTTCAGGCTATTCATAATTTAATTTTATAGTGTAAATTTGATAAGCTCTATTTTTCAGGAAATATGATAGTTTCATGAAAAGTAGCAAATTTATTGATATAGTGTTGCTCATAATACGTGCTTTTATTGTTTGTAAGATCTGTGATGGTACCCATCTTTCATTATTTAAACTGATAGTTTGTGTATTTTCTTTTCTTCTTGATTATACTTGCTAATTGATTGTCATTTTTAAAATATTTTAAGGGAAGCAAATGCTGTTTTACTAATATTATATATTGTTTGTCTGCTTTGTATTTCACTGATTTCCTAGTCTACCATTATTTTTAAATTTTCTTTTACTTTATTTGGGTTTCCTAGGTCATCTTAAATCTCTACTTCTAACATAAGAATTTTAAGCTATAAATTTCACGCTACAGACTACTTTAGCAGCAAACCACACATTTTCATGTGATTTATTTCATTATCATTCAGCTCAAAATATTTTCTGTGGCTCCTTGTAATTAATTATTTGACGTTGATTTTCTCTGGAGACTGTTTATTATTTTGTAAGTGTATTAATCCTATTGAGTTTTTCGGTTTTGGCAAAAATATATTTAATCCTGTGAAATAAATTATTGAAAGTATGTACCAGCATATGAACTACCTTCACCAGTGTCCATGGACACGTTAAAAAAAAAAATGTATACTTCACATGTTGAAGCTTTTTTTTTTGGTTGTATATGTTTAAGTTATACAATGTTTAAGGTATACAAAATGATGTTATGCTATATATATGAATAGTTAAAAGGTTACCAGAATGAAGCAAATGCACATATTCATTAACTGACATAGTTACCTATTTGTTTTTTTTGTTTTTTTTTGTTTTTTTTTGGAAAGAGCTGCTAAAGAATTTTGTTTAGCATGAAATTAAAATATAGTACAACTTTATCACCAATATCCTAATGTGACATATTAGATCTGTAGACTTATTCATTCCAATCATCTTGTATGTTGCATCCTCCAAACTACATCTCTCCATTTTCTCCCCTACTCATGCCCTTGGTAATCATTATTTTGTTCTCTATCTCTGTTTTTTTTTTACTTTTTTCAAAAAGATTTTGC
This sequence comes from Macaca fascicularis, assembly GCF_037993035.2. Lineage (NCBI taxonomy): Eukaryota > Metazoa > Chordata > Mammalia > Primates > Cercopithecidae > Macaca > Macaca fascicularis. Next base: position 35,732,932 of record NC_088391.1, on the reverse strand, counting down.
ATATAAGTGAGATCATGCAATATTTTTTCTTTCTTTGTCTGGTTTAATTCACTTAGCATAATGTCCTTTAGGCTCATTCATATTTTGGCAAATGATAGAATCATTCTTATTTTTTAGGGTTGAATAATACTTTGTAGTATATTAAAGACCAGATTAGACATTATTATGCCAGAGAAGACATAAACATGGCCAGTAGGTATATGAAAGGTGTTTAACATTAGTAATCACCAGGGAAATGCAAATCAACACCACTATGAGATAACAATTTATAACCAATAGGATGGCTGTTATCAGAAAGTCAAATAATATCTAATCTTTTTTCAAAATACAATATATTAACTATGGTCACTATGTTGTGCAATAGATATCTTGAATTTATTGCAATTATTTTAAAGACAAAAGATAAATGCTGGTGAAGCTGTAGAGACAAAATAGAGCTTTAGTACTCTGTTGGTGGGAATGTAGGTTGACACAACTTTTCTGGAAAATGGTATAGAGGTTTCTAAAGAAACTGAAAATATGCAGTAATCCTTCTTCTGAGTGTATATCACCCCAAAAATGAAATCACCACTTCATAAAGTTATCTGCACTGCCATATTTATTGCAGCATTATTCAAAATACACAAAATATGGGAATAACTGAAGTGTCTATGGACAATTGCATGAATAAAGAAAATTATCTTCATTAAAATTATCATTTTTAGTCTCTGGCAACATTATTTGCCTTGAAGTTTACTTGGTTGATCATTAATAAAACCATTCTTGACTTTTTAATGCATAATTTGGCCATGGTGTATGTACTTTCAAGTAGTCTGTGTTTATAGTTACAATGCTTCTATTATTAACAAGAAACAGTTGAGCATTTCTTGAGAAAATCCATGCTACCTTTTCCTTTTAATTTGTATTTAGTCTATTCAAATTTGATATGATTACTGTTCAGGTTGGTGCTCAGTCTGTTATTTTGCTGTTTGATTTTTACAAGTCTCTTCCTCATTCTTGATTTCTATTGAGATGATACAATGTATTTTTTAGGAGCCTGTGCTATCTCTTCTACTGTCTCATGAATATCCTTTTTTGTATGTATTAGAAGTTTCCCTATATAGCCCATTATGTGTCATTAACTTATCACAGGTGACCCTGAAACAACACTATTTTATTTGAAAAAGTAATAAATCACAATATGATATCTTTTATTCTTCTTGATGTTTTCTCCATGAATTAGTATATGCAAATTAATTTTTAGAATCAAAGAAAATTGAATTCCTATGGCAAACATCAGAAGGAGGAGAATAAAAGCAATGAAGTTTTTAATTAATGGTACACACTTAGGAAAGTGACTATCCCTGATGGATGGATGATAAGATCAAATAAGATAACTATGGGCTTTGTATTAGTAATAACTTATGCATTTAGCAACACGGCTCATTTTAAATTGTTTAAAATATCTAATATAAACAAAAGAATAATGACAAAAAAATGAGTTACACCAAGTTTTACTGGTATAGAAAAAAATGCCCACTATATATTAAATACTAAAATGCATTTCAACACACATGTATTTCTTGTTTGAGTGTGCATGCATAGAAACTGAAAATATATGCTAAAAGATTAATTGTAATTATTGTTACTAGAATTTATAAAACTCATACTTTCAAGCTAATATGAATATATTTTTACACTTTTGGATGTGATAACTTTGAATTAACAAAAACATGTAAGATTTAAAAGTTAGGATGAAATCAACCAAAGGGAAGCAGAGAACAGTGAAAGTAAAACTAAAACACAATCAATCAGTTATAAATATTTTTATAATATCAAGAATTTTTAAAGTGTTTATAATCTGGTAACTAAAACCAGTAAAGACAACGAGATGGGAAGATATAAGAAATATTTAATATTGTTTATAGTAATCTGTCCAGATGATATTATATAAGAAATGATATCCACTTCACTGATCAACTCTGCATTTGTCCTGTACATAACTACTGTGACAGCAAGTCTTCCCCAATTTTGGTAAGATTCTAAAACTCTTGACAACCTTCTCCTTGCTTTAACTATGTATCTTTATTTTTAATTTCAAACTAACACTTCAATTAAAGGCATATATTTGCACTAATGTTTCTGATTTTTGACCTCATCACTTCCACTTAGCTGCAACTTCTATTTCTTATTGGCTGTATATCAAAATTTATTTGTACGTTGAGGTGTGGAGAGAGAGAAATATAAGAGAATTCTTACTTAATGGATTCTACTTTGTAAATGAGAAGTCTAGTTCATCTATAAAAGATAAAGAAGAAAGGATTTAAAGAAACAGGCAAATATCTAGAATAACTATTGAGAAAAAGAAAAGTAAGATGTCAAGCAGCAATGAGTCACTTATAGATCTGTCATTCCACTTTCAAACGAATCATATTTATCTGGTGCACTCTGGCCCCATAGAAGACACTTATTTCCTCAGATATTGTTTGCAACCTTTTAAATTCTGTGTTTCTCTTTCTCTTGCCTATTCTACTTCCCACTATCCTCTTATCAGACATACTATGTTAATATTTTCCAATATGAACCTCCTACTAAAAGTGGTTTTGTTTTTAAGAATTAAAAGATAAAATTGAAATACTGTGGTCAATAAGTAAGTAATAGCAAATAATACATCTGTTTTCCCAAGGACATAGCTTATGCATATTATTACCAAAGAACAATATTGCTTCCTTACTTGCTTACTATTTTAATGTTACTGGAGAACAAAGGGTCCTTTCCTTTGAGCCTGCCTCTAGTTACATGCAAGTATTATGACTTACTGTTACTAAGGTTTACTATTTGTCTTTCAAGGAAGGTAATAAAATCATTGCTAACATCTCTCCTATTAAAAATAGTTGTCTCCAGTGTATGTGAAACACTCTTAAGTATTCTAGAATAGATTGAAGAAATAATCATGAAGTTTTGGGGAAAAAATCTCAACAGCTTAAACAACTGTTAATATTTTATTACTGCTTAATATTGTTTTGGACCAAGAGTATACTTTCAGAAAAAGAGATATTCATTAATTGATATCTCTATGCTAGGTTGATGACTACCGGATAGATGCAAAAGTAGTACCGGCCCAAGATAGTTAGTCCTCCCTGATTTTGGTGAGATTCTATAGTTCTTACATCCTTCTTCTTGTTTTAACTATGTACCTTTATTTTTAATTTTAAACTAACCCTTTCAATCATGACACAAATTTTTCTGATTTTTAACAGTTGTTACTTACTCTTAGATGGACGTTCTATTTTGTTTAGCCTGCTAGCCAAAAGTTCTCCAAATATCTAATAGTAGAGAAATTAAGCTCTTATGGGCAAAGGCATAGCCTTCAAGGTTAATGAATCAGACAAGACTAGGTGAAGTCTCAAGACATATTTAATTGCATTATGAAGGAGAAAACACACACAAAATGTCCTCCATTTATGATTATTTTCTCTAAGTGCTTTATGATCTGACAATGTGTATTCATTTATTCATTAGTTTGACTAATACTTAATGAGCTCTTAAAGGCCATGCACATTTCTAAGCAGTGAATGAGACATGCAAAGTCCTTGCTTTCAGTAGGATAACAGAAAATAAACAAGTAAATAAACAAATAAATACTTAGTGTTAAAACAGGTAGTGAAAAATGCTATGAAATATGCCGAAATAAATAAGTATACTTCATTACACACTGTTATATTAACTCCCTATAGATTTAAACATTCTTATAACATATTAAAATACCCTTTTTTTTATTTTTTTGAGACGGAGTCTCGCTCTGTCACCCAGGCTGGAGTGCAGTGGTGCGATCTCGGCTCACTGCAACCCCTGCCTCCCGGGTTCAAGTGATTCTTCTGCCTCAACCTCCTGAGTATCTGGGACTACAGGTGCATGCCACCATGCCTGGCTAATTTTTGTATTTTTAATAGAGACAAGGTTTCACCATATTGGCCAGGCTGGTCCATCTTGAACTCCTGACCTCGTGATCTACCTGCCTCGGCCTCCCAAAATGCCGGAATTACAGGCATGAGCCACAGCACCTGGCCTCGAAAAGCAAAACTTTTACATAATTTGACCAGCCCCACAATCAATCCTAGAAGCACAATCACATCTACTCAGCTCCAAACTTCCTATTTTTGCATTCTGATCTTGGTTTCAATTACAATGGTCAACTATTTGGATATATTTGGACATATCAATTCTAGGTAGACGCTTAGGGCAAATCTCATCATTCTATCATCATCCTACTTGATGACTTACCAATCACAAAAAAAAATGACTCTTCTTATAATTGAATTATGTTGTATTTAATTTGTTTTTAGCCATTTCACCTTGGTTTTCCTCCTCATCTGATACAGGTTATGTGGCAAGTGCCCTATTGATGACCATTCTATATTAGAGTAGCCATGTCCCTCATTCACACAGAGTATTTAAAACTATTTATAAGCCATTTCATTGTCTTCTTTGATTTTATATTCTTTGCCAACTAATATCTCTACATATACTTAGGTACCTGTAACTTCCCAATTTTCTGTTTGCTTTCCATATAAAGACCTGCCATGTTAGTTTTTCAGTCCTACTTAAAATATGAAGCATTATATACACTATACTTTATTTTTTATTGCGATTTTTGTCCCAAACTTCAAAATAATGAGATGTTTTTCATTCTTGAAAGTGTTATATTCAAGAGCAAGTGCTATTTTAACACCTTTGTCATGTTTAAATGATCATTATTTCAATGTATTATAAATACTCGTGACGATGAATTTCACAAATAAAATTCTGAACTCCTTCTCTAGAAGTCATCCTAAGTTATTTCTTTTGATAAATTATTCACTAGGATCAATCTTGAAGTTATTACTGGGTATCTTGAACCCACAGAGAGCAGATAATTAGCATGAGTAAAGGTGTTAACAACAGTGTAGGCCATAGCTATGTGCAATTTCAGTACAAAAAATCCTAGAGAGGTGATCTAAAAAGACACTTATTAACCAAGTCCCAAAGAGCGAGGATTAACCAACTCCTGTTCTACTGCAATATAGATGGATTTTTGATGTCAAGTGAGTACCAGGGATCTAAGAAAGACATTAATGGTAGTGTGACAGGTATGGACCTGTGAGAATTGTTTTTACCTCTAAGCCTTTAGAAGTACCCAGCTTTGCTAAATAATACAGCAAGCATTCCCATTAAAAAACTTTAAAAACTTTGGCCAATATTAGGTCAAATGTGTCAGTGGGAGGGCTAGAAACAGAATCTACATTTTTTTTTCAAGTCTCCTGGTGAAATCCTCATTTGAATATTTTCTTATGATATAAATTGTTCAACAATAATTATTCAATTATTCTAAGAGAATGATAAATGCAGTTTAAAAATTGAGGAAAAATTCATACGGCATAAGATTAGCATTTTGAAATTTAAAATTCAATAGTATTAACAAAGTTGTGCAACCACCACCTATATCTATAACAAGTTCCAAAATATTATTATCATTTCAAAATAAAAACCCTCACTCATTAATAATTTCCTATACCTAACTTCTCTCAGTACCTGGCATCATTAGCTGGCTTATGTCTCTATGAACTTACCTATTCTGGATATTTCATATAAATGGAATTATACAATATGTGACATTTTCAGTCCGCTTTTTTTTTTTTTTTTTTTTTTTTACTTTGCATAATGTTTTTGTGGCTCTTCTATGTCATAACATGTATTGGTACTTCATTCCTTTATATGGTTGAATAAAATTCCATTGTATGGTTTTAGCATATTTTGCTTACCTATTGATCTATTAATGACATTTGGGTTTTTCCCAACTTTTAGATATTATGAATAGTGTTGCTATGAGTATTTGTGAACACAATTTGGTTTGAATATCAGTTTTCAATTATTGGAAGTATATGCTTGGAATGGAATATTGATCCTATGGAAATTCTATGTTTAAATCTTAGACTAACCATAAAATTGCTTTTCTTCCTAAAATTCCACAGTGCTGTACCATTTTTATTCCCACCAGCAATGTATGAGCATCTCAATTTCCCCATCTTCTTGCCCAAACTTGTTATTTTTTCTTATTTATATATTATTATAGCTCTTTTCCTCCTTCTCTGGCTAGATAATTTCAATTATTCTATTGTCAATTTTGCTTATTTTTCTTCTGTATACTCAAATCTGACGTTGAATCCCTCTAGTAAAATTTTTATTTTAGTTTTTGTATTTTATGACTCTAGAATTTCCATTTGGTTCCTTTTTGTAATTTTCATCTCTTTACTGATATTTCTCTACTTACCAAGACATCATTCTTCTTACTTCCTTTAGTTCTTTATGATTTGTGTTAGCACTTGGCATATTAGCACAGTTGATTTAAGATCTTTGTCAAGTAAATCTAATGTCTATGCTTCCTCAAGAACAGTTTCTGTTAATTTTTTATTTGAATGGGTTCTACTTTCTTGTTTGTTCGATTTTTTTTTTATTTTTAGTTGAAAACTGAACAATTTGAATATTATAATGTGGCAACTTTAAAAATGAGATTGCCTTCACCCTACTTGTCTTGTTTTTATTTCTTGCTACGAATGTAGTTTTTGTTTGTTTACTGACTTAAGTCTGTATTTTTTGTTATGTGTAGTCTTCAACATCATTATTCTATAAGTTTTGGTCAGTTAGTATCTTGACAGATAATATTTTGAATGTTTGGAATCCAACCAAAATCTAAATAAAAAAAAAAGAAAGAAGATAAAAGAAAGGAAAAAGAAGTAGAAAAAAAAAACAAAGAAAGCAAATAAAGAAAGAAGAGAAAAGAAAAATGGAAAAATTTCTTTAAGTGTTTGCAGATTGGCCTTGTGGTGAGGCACTCCTTTAAAATTAGCTGACGATTTACAGCTCTGCCTTAGCCTTCACTTCCTGCTTTTGCTGAGCCTAAGTATAGGCCAGAAGTTAATACACAGGGTTTTCTCAAGTCTTTTCTAAGCATGTTTTCTACCCTATGCATGCATATGGATTTCTAAATTCCCCTGTATGAATGAGAATATTTACCCTAATATTCCAATGAAACACTCTTCTCAGCTTTGGCTTCTAGATATTTGCTGCACCTATTATTTACCTCAACTGTCAGCTTTTATTCTAGACAAAAATAGGTTACTCTTTAGTCTTACAATGTTCTTGAGTAATGTGTTCTTTAAAGCTGCCATTCTACTCTGAGAGATTCTAGGGTAAATGAAGCAAATGGTAGCACCTTGAATCATTTTTTCAGTTAGTTCTTAGGTTAGAATAGACAAGCACAATTTTTGTATAAGAAGGTCTTCTCTGTTCTCTCCAGAACCAATAATATAAGGGCTCCAAAATGAAACATGAGTAGCCATCTTCAAGATTAATGCTGAGCCAGGGATCCTGGCAGTGAAAGAGCAAGTACAAATTTTGCAAAGTTTCCTAGTATTTTTAGTTGCCTTTTTCTGATACAGCATTCTCTCGGTTGCTGTAAAGTTTTTACTATTTTTCAGAGTTCTGACAAAGTTGATTCTGACAGATGTTACTGAATTTTTCAGTATGTGTGTGAAGAATTTTGTCCTTGAAGCTACCTAGTCAGCTATTCACTGACATCCATGACACATATTTTTAGGTGCATTCAAATAATGGTAGTTTCTAATTACTGTTTGCATATTTCTTTCTGTGCATGTATTTTGTATATTACATTGAAATAATATAGCATTGGCCTCATCTCATGATCACACAAATCAGATTACCCCAAAAGTGTAATTGCTTGTGAATCAATGAAAAGGCAAGAAAGAATAATATCTAGAAAGACATGTATTTTTTGTTTTTTTTTGTTTTTTTGGTAATTATTTTCAAACTCCACCTATGGAAAATGGTATGGCATATTTAAAACTTCAGATATGCAAAGGATATTAAGGAGCAACCAAAATCTTTTCCATTTCTATGATTTTAAAGCATTCTAAATTGTATTAATATAATTTTCTATATAAATACAGTTAACCAATATAATTTTTAATATTTATAATTTCTCATTTCCAACACTTTCTGTGTTTTGCTGTTTAGAATTGTGAAATATTTGTGTTTAGAAATTCTAAACATTTCTGATTCGCCTTCAGTTATAAACATTTATTACTGAAATAAAAATAATATCCCCAAGAAACTAAGATCATTCAGTTTTATTTAGTAAGTGTTTAATTAAACAATTACTCTATCAGGTACTGAGTTAGGCACTGGGAATACAATGATAAATGAAGTATGCCCTTGAAGAAGTTCACAATTAAGAAGAGGAAAGTAAAGTAAATTGTTGTGAGCCTTTAGCGGTCCCAGGGTGAGAAATTCTGGAACTTATAATTTTGAATAAACCTTTTGCAACCATATTAAAATTCTTTTCTTCCTACTTTTTTGCATTACATAGTGCAAAGTCCTTTTAGTATAAATTTTCATTTCCAAACATAATAATCCTATTTAATATTTTAAAATAAGCATATATAACAGCATATTAAAAATCATAATTCCATCGGCAAAGCAGAATAAGTCATTCATAATGCATCTGATTAGGTTCTTTATAATAAAATATTTGCCAAACAATCAGCGATGACAGTGAGTTAACCAATCAAATAAACTGTACTGTGATTAATTTTTTAAGTAAAAAGACAATTTTCATAGCAGTAGCCTATGTACCATGCACTATCTTCTTTTAAGTCTAAAATTAGAAAATGCCAAATTCTGACTTCATTTTAGAGATACCCGCTTACAATAGGGCTAGATAAGAAACCAAATTGAAACAAAACTATAGATAAAAACTTCAAATCTTTTGTTTCAGTTCAAACCCATTGAATGTATGATTACTCTTGTCATCTTTTTAAAAAATCCATTATCTCCAATATGCACGTATTGTCAACAAATATTATCAGATTTATGCAGTTTTTAATCTGGGTACATTTCGTGAATCAGATTTACTTCCTTTATAATGTTATTATAGAAGAAAACAGTTGGCAACATGTCTATTAAGCTTATTTAAAATTTTTTAAATCTAAACTTTCTCTACTTGGCAATTTTTTGTGCCATTGCTATCACTCCTGAAAACACAACTACATATGTACTTTATTTTTCTATGTTGTTATTCTTTTAACTACTTAATTTTTCTCTAATACATGGCTGATAACATGTCATACTGTAGCATGTCAAATGTCAAATTACTCTCCAAGTAGTTGAAGCATTAGAAAGATGTGAAATCACTCATCTAGGTAATATACTATATAAGTCAAGCTCAAGAACACACAAAATAAGTTCATAGAATTAATGAAGGCCATGTATAAAGGCCATACCAAATAGAAACATTTTTGTTAATCTACCAACATTAATGGAGTTCAGTTGTTTTGAGTTAGAACAAGTATTCAACATGAAAAACAAAAATAATCTTCTTATATAAATACAAGATTTCAGCTTTCATCATGAAATTAGGTCCTTTATTATTCTGTCATTATTCTGGTAGTATTAATAATTGATTTTCCTCCTTGAATAGACTTTACTTTTTAGCACAGCACAGGTTCTCAGCAAAACTGAGCAAAAAATATGAAGTTTCCATATGTTTGTACTCCCTCATGTACATAGCCACCACCACTATCACAAACTATCATCACAGTGGCATATTTGTTACAATTGTATTAGACGTTTATTTTGAACCAGTTTCATTTATACAAGCAGGTAATTTTATATCTGCAACCACTCCTACATGGATGTAGTATGCATTAAGTAACAGAAACTTTGAATGTAATTTTGGTTTTACATGCCTTTTTTACCATTATGTCCATTTATAAAATAAACAATGCCTATACGTCATATAACTTATGTTAAAAACATATGATAAATGCTAATTAATAAATAATTTGTTTAACTTTCTCTTCTCAACAAAATACTTTTGAAAAAATCTAGAAAAGTAACATAAGAGCAATCTTAAATTATTATGTTAAATATCAGTATTTGAGATGATGACGTAGTTTCTTCCCAAATAAATACACCTTCATCTTTGAAGGTATCCATGCATTTTAAACACATAATAAATTTCATTGCTGATATCATAATTTAAAATGCAATTACTTTTTTGTAAAAGAAGTAGATGTATTTCTCTAATAACCATTTTAGATTTCATTTTAAGCTATAGTTTGTGGCTAAAGTAGAGCATTTTTTTTGGCTTATATAATATTTGTCTATAAAAATGGACATAAAGTATCCAGTAAGTTTTCCCTGTAACTATATAGTAATATATTGTACCAGAGAATAAAACTGTTTATGTACATTTTACTTTTTGATATTTTCATTTTGAATTAAGGTAATTTGAATGATTTTCTCTACTGTCTATTTTTTAAATTAGCAGTCAAAGTTATTATCATTTTTATACATTCTATACATTCAAACTTGAAGCTTCAAATAGAAAATTTCTACTGAGTTTAGTCCTGATAGTACCTGTTTCTGGTAGAGAGACATTCCTGCTCAAATTTTTCATTTTAATTTAGACTGAAGGCTTATCCACATTTGTCTTGGTATAAAGAGGTTAACAGAAACATATTGGAACCATTTTATTAAACCAAACACAATATTTTATGTGAATTTTTAAATGACAGAAGTATCTATCTCTGTAACTGTTCAGAAGTAATAAATCTGATTATTATCACCTGATTTCAGATTTGTGTAGAAAGAGTCTATGTGAGCAAAACTTTTTTTTTTTTTTCCTGAGAGTACCTGAATTTCACTATTAATATGATGGTGTAGAAACTATCATTTATTGTGTAAATATTTTAAATTTATATAATTATTTATTTTTATTTGAAATATTTATTGTGCAAATATTTTAAACATCTATTAAGATGATAATATGATACTTTGCCAAAATTTTCAACCTTTTGTTGATACTCATTTCTTTATTCAGCAAATCTTCAGTAAATATTTGCTGTGGCCCAGACGCTATTCTTACTGTTGGTGATATAATAGTCAAAAGGAGAGGAAGTCCAAGAATTCAGAGATTTTTATGATCTAGGTTGAGACTCCACAAAATAAGCACACAAAAAAGTAAATGACATCGTATGTCACATGTTGAAACATGCTAAAGAGAAAGAAAAACCAGGGGAGTGTAACAGAGATCTGTGGACAATTGGAGTGTTTAATGGTCATTTTTCCTAGGGGGTCTAGAATAGATCACACTGAGAAGAAAGTGATATTTGAATAAAGCCCTGAAGAGTTGAGTGAACAGCTTGTGAATATCTGGGATAAATTTTTAGTAGGAAAAACTGCAAGTGCAAAGACTCTGAGTCATGAGCATACCTGCAATGTTTAAAAAAAATTCAAGAAGACCACTTTCGTGCTCACTACGTGGGAGATCAGTAGAAAAATACATCTGAGAGCATTTGTTGGATGGTATAAGACAAAGTTTGTCATTTTATATATTTGTCTTTTATTATAAAAACTAGGAGTGAGATGTGGCACATGGTAGAATTTTGAGCAGAGAAATAACATGATTTGATTTAAGCTTCTAAGATTACTTTGACTGATATGCTGAAAATAGGCCTGTAATAGGAAGGCAAAGGTAAAAGCACAGAAAGAAAGGAGAAAAATATATTTTAATAATCCTGAAAAGGGAAGAAGGTGACTCAGACCAGAAGAGTAAATGTATGATCAATGGCCAAAAAAAATTGAGAATGAGTTAATCAATATTTTAGAAGGAAATTTCTCTGTATATAATATTCTATTTTATATGAATATATCTATATATGTAAGAAACCAACACACAGCTCTGTATGTAGTCCTAGTTTTTTTTTACATTTTGAATAAATATATCTTCTGACAGAAGCAGTGTCTCTTTTCATATGATGTTGATTGTATTTATACAATTATTGCTGGTACTATTCTGCCTTCAGATCATTATTACCGCAAACTAGTGGTCTATAATATTTTGCTTAAAAGCTCATTTCTAGTTAAAATTTTAAGAAAAGGAGAAAATATGTTTATGTTTGTAGTTTTTAACCATGATGAATTTAATTTGGTGTCAACAAAAAAATAATTTTCATCAATTTTATTGATACGGCAGCTTTGCCTCTGCCAATATCCTAGGTTGACTGATTGTTGAAGTTGTGTGTTGCATAGAAGTGGTATATATATTTTTACAGCACTGCAGTTTTACCTAGTGCTTTACCTGAAAACAGTCTTTGAGGCGTTTTATGCAGACTTTTTGGAAAGCATGTGTACTTAATATTACTTTAGGACAGAATAATTTTCATATTTTTTCCGATTGCCATGCTCAGATTATAAGGGCACATGACTTTCCCTTTTTAATAAAACATGGAGGCATGTTGTCAGCATAAGGCTGGCAAATATGTTTTTCGGAGTCTCCCTCCAACTCCCGCTCATATTGTCCTATGTTAGACTTGGCCATGAAAGAAATCTAGCAAGACTTGGAAGGCAGAGTGGAAGCAGAAATTATTATAGTACTCTTGGTAGGTTGTGGTACATATACCTGATGACAAATACGGACAGCTATAACATATTTCCTTCTGTTTGCATTAGACTGCTCTCAGTGCTGACAAATTACAGCCCAAAGCCTGCTGTCTTGAACTATAAAAATGACAGTTCCCCCAGAGGCACTGATTTTCACAGAGGAAGCAGATTTCTTAAAAGTGGCAATTATGGACCTCTTCGCAAGTTCCTCTTTCATGGCTCTGTTCTAACTTGCAGACATGTAGGGTTTCTCAGACTTTCCCACAAGTTCCAACTTGTTCACCACTGTTAATGCTTCCAGCAGATTCGGTGGCTGTTACTCATATCCTCGGATTCCCCTTTCCCGGGTTTCACCTCCCAGCTCCTCCTGCATTTCCGAAAGGTCTAATTTCTGCATGAAATCTCTCATTTTAACAATGTTTGTATTGACCGATTCACACAATTATACAGGCCAATTACTCAAACTATGAGAAGTATTTTTAACCATTTCCTATTCTACATTTTTGAGACTGTAGAATTATATGCAGAAAATGTGTGTAAGTTAATCTATTTATAAAATAGCAATGTATCATGATACCTCATGACGTACACCAAGAGAAAAACCCTGCTTTAAAAAGAGAAAATATTACATTTATTGATTGGCATGTATAGTAATTATACTTATTATTGACATCTTTTGGTAGGTAACTCTGTACAAGACAGTGGACTTAAAATTTGCCACAACCATGTATAGTGAATCTACTCATATGTGCTTACTGCAGTGAAGAGATTGTAGTTTAGAGATGGCAAAGTCAAACAGATGTTGCAAAATAGAAATGCAAATAGAATAATTCTAAAAACTGAGCTATGTTATAGATGTATATGTAAACTACATCACAAGGAAAAGACACATGTAGTATAAAGCAATACATAACATAGGGTATATTTGAACCATATCCCTATTTCTAGCTAAACAATAAGGAAACATGATCTCCTGCCTTCATATAACATGTTTAGTTTGGCAAAGATTTTGAACATATAAAATAATCTCTGCTACACGGAGAGCATATTTATTTTAGAAGTCAAAACGGTTTTTTTGTTTGTTTGTTTGTTTTTTGAGATGGAGTCCTGCTCACTTTGGAGTGCAGTGGCACAATCTCTGCTCACTACAACCTCTGCCCCCTGGGGTCAAGCGATTCTCCTACCTCAGCCTTCCGAGTAGCTGGGAGGACAGGTGTGCGCCACCATGCTCAGCCAGCTCATTTTTGTATTTTTAGTAGAGACCGGATTTCACCATGCTGGCCAGGCTGGTTTCAAACTCCTTACCTCGTGATCCGCCCGCCTTGGCCTCCCAAAGTGTTGGGATTACAGGCTTAAAACCACCATGCCAGCCAGAAGTCAAAACCATTTATATATTTATCAGACTCCCTGCCTAGAAAATGGGTCGAAATGAAAAATATACGTATATCTATATATAGAGAGAGAGAGCTGTAATATGTAGACTCAACGATCTTAAGGTGAGTACACACTTTCTTTTTCCAATAGAAATGAAGCTGAGAGGCATAGGTGAAAAGGGCAATCAAGTAAGCTTATCTTCTTCCTCAATTAATTAACCTAATGTCACAGATTACTTTTGAAAGTGAGCTTACTTCTCCCAATAGATTCTTTCATTATGGTGCCCAGATTATTGCTGAAAGTGATAAATTATAGGGTTTAGTGACTCTAAAGGAGCTATAAGCTACTAAATTTGCCGAATTTCTAGAATGAAATTATCACTAGCAGTAGATGATCTGTCTCATTTACTAAATCATATAAATATAAAATCACTAATTATTGGCATTCAAGTAAAATGGTCTTCTGTCATATTTATTGGTTAATTATAGATTAAATGAGAAATTACCATTGTAAAGTATTTCTACACTCATCATGAAGGAAGTCTCATTGCGGTAGTTATACAAAGTGCAGTGTTTATAGATCTATAGCCAAACATAATGGTGTTTTAACCATGTAGTATAACCTGTATTTATGCCTAAACTGTAAAAGAATATTTTACGGTTCAAAATTGAAGATGTGATGAAGTCATTCTGATAGATTCATTTGATAATTAGTCTATAAGGCTATATAAAGGCATATGAATAATGACTTAGACAATTAATTTCCTTTCTTCCTCAGGAAATAAAATATAGTATTAATAAGTGTCTATTTAAGTCATTTTCCAATAGAATAATCTGCTGAGAAAATAAACCCAAAGTATAGGTATATGAGCATACTTTACCATATTACCAGACAGGTAATGTGAGCATACTTTAAAAAATTATGAACAATGGCACCTATGCAAATAAATTAAGAATAAACTTAAGGTGAAGTTACTTATTATACTCCTATGATGATCATATATTTTATCTATAAATGTTTCAGATCTGTAGTATATTTTATCTCATACTACATCTAAGCTTTTAGGTGCTGCTTGAGCTAATTTCTTAACAATGCAGGTTCGTTCTGGGATAAATTAATTGTCTTGAATCGTAAAAGAGTTCTTACTGACACTTGAAAACCATTCAATTTTTTTTCCTCTGATTTTTCTCCCTATTTACATGTAGGTTACTCAGAATCTTCATCATTCTCCTTATCTGTCCATCCCTCTTCACTAACGTATCATTTAGATGATCTTATTGTCTAGTCATTAAGTATAAATTATTTCAAAGTATTGATCCTTTCTACAAATTTATGTACACATATGCACATTCATACTGCCTTTTCTTCAAACTCTGACATGATGGCTCCTCCTGTTTAAGACCCACAGGCCCAATTTCTGAGCTCTCATAACCATCTCCTTCCATCATCACAAATTTGACTTGGATAACTATTATGCATTTCTCCCATGACTTCAACTTCTTCCTGTCTGTTCGTTTTTATTATCTTACAAACATACACAAATATTTTCCAATTTACGTATTTTCCTTAAAATTGGGGGCTCCTCTCTCATTGCTACTCCTACTCCAAAACCACATATTCTCACTCATATGTGGAAGTTAAAAAAATATTTTGAGCTCATGGAAGGGAAGAGTAGAATCATGTAGAGTCTGGGAAGGGTAGGGGGAGGGGGATGAGAAGAGATTGGTTAAATGATGCAAAGTTATCATTTCTTGGCCTTTTGGCTAAGATCAAGTGATACAAAGTTACAGCTAGATAGGACGACTGGGTTCTGGTGTTGTGCAGCACTATAGGGTGAGTATGGTTAACTATAATGTATTGTATATTTCAAAAAACTAGAATAAAGGATTTTGAATGTTCACAACACCAAAAATGTTTGAGATGATACATATGTTAAGTACCTTGATTTGATCATTATATATTGTATACACATTAAGCTATCACACTGCACCCCATATATTACATACAATTATTACGTCGATTAGAAATAAAAGGAAAAACAGATTATTCGAAAAGAGAATATATTGAAAGAGACACAAAATAGACACATAACATGTTTACATAGCAATATTCACGGAAAAACATAATGCAATGGAAGAGAACAAGTACTACAAACTATGATTCAATAAAATTTTTCTGAAATAAAATATTACCGGAAAATACATAATGAAAAACAAACTATTATGAGGGAAAATGACCCAGATGGCCAACAGAAATACCATGGTAAAATCATTAGATTTTAAAGAAAAAGTTAATTTTCTTTGGCCTCCAGACAATGATGTCAACTCAGTTAGAAATGAGATAAAATGAAATCGTTATCATTTTTGACAGCATCTCTTATGACAGAAGATAATAAAGTAACCTCTAGAAGATATTCAAGACGATAAAATAAGAAACAATAATTTTATACTTTTCCACAATATAAAAGCTGCAGAAAAAACTGTTATAAAGAAACTGAAGTCTTAATAAATTTAACCAGGTGTGATGGCAGGCACCTCTGATTCCAGCTACTTGGGAAGCTCAGGCGGGGGCCTCGCTTGAGCTTGGGAAGTTGAGGCTGCAGTGAGCTGTGATTGTGACACTACACACTAGCCCGGGCAACAGAACGAGAAACAGAAACAAGAATCTGGAATCTTACAAGGATCCAAGATGTCAGGGAATAATGAGCTCTCTGAAAGGTCTAAAGTTGATTTTGCTTCAGACTATCAGAAAGACGCTGGAGAGACATCAGCACAGGCCTGGAGGGGAGCAAATACATACATCGCTTATAGAAACACCAAAAATTCTTACATGATTTTTGGAATAGACTGGACTCCAGGGATAGTTTTAGGTATGTAAATAAGTCATAGACACTAAGACATTAATTTTTTCTGTTACCCTCTCCGAAAACAAAACAATCATATGCCATGGTTAGAATAACATACAAATCTTTGATTTACAAAGATACCACCTTGGTTAATTTGGTTCTTTTGTTAGAGTAATCAATGTCTGGCACTTCATGCTCATTCCCCATTCCATTTTTCTCTTAAAATTCTTTCTTTCCAGAAATTCTCACTCATACTACTAAACTTGTAATAGAAAACAATATATTTTCCTACAGCAAAATATTGTCAAATGAGATCTAGGATATGATATGCAGTCTCTGATTGGCAAATAGATTTGGTGAAGGGTGACAAAATTTATGCTGAATTTTTAACATCACAAATTATTTATTTTACATCATTCTCTTTTACATTGTGTACCAGGTTGCTTTAATTGTAATCAGCAACCATAATGTTGATCCAACAAAAGTTAGTGCTTTACTTCCTAGTGTAATACAGAGTAGTTATCTCAACATAGGTAACTGTAGCCTATTTAGCATTAAATATAATTCCTATCTCACACCAAATAAGTCAAAAATTTAGCATAATTATTATGCTTTATTTCAGTAGTTTTAAATCAAATTTCATTTTCTTTACACTATTTGTATAAACTAATTTGGGAGGATATATTTTTATTTTTAAAATTGGCAGATAACATTTTATATATTTGTTGTGTACAATATGGTGTTTTGAAGTATATATATGATGTGGAATGACTAAATTTAGCGAATTAACATATGCATTATCTCATATAGTTTTCATTTTGTACTAAGAGTACTTTACATTCACTGTTAACATTTTTCCAGACTGTAA
Organism: Macaca fascicularis; assembly: GCF_037993035.2. Classification (NCBI taxonomy): domain Eukaryota; kingdom Metazoa; phylum Chordata; class Mammalia; order Primates; family Cercopithecidae; genus Macaca; species Macaca fascicularis. The sequence goes on along the minus strand of NC_088391.1, from coordinate 35,715,365 downwards.
TATATTATTAACTATATTCACCATGTTACACAATAGATCTCTTGAAATTATTCTTCTTATCTAACTGAAATTTTGTTATCTTTTAATGAATATTTCTCCAAACACTCCTGTACCCTCAATCAGTCCCTGGTGACCATCATTGTACCATTATAGCAACTCAACAGCATGAAAATAACCTGATTAAAAAAAAAAAAATCACGGGCTGGGCACGGTGGTTCACATCTCTAATCCCAGCACTTTGGGAGGCTGAGGCAGATGGATTACAAGGTCAGGAGATGGCGAACATTTTGGCCAACACGGTGAAACCCCATCTCTACTAAAAATACAAAAATTAGCCAGACGTGGTCCACGCACCTGTAGTCCCAGCTACTGGGGAGGCTGAGAAAGGAGAATTGCTTGAACCTGGGAGGCAGAGGTTGCAGTGAGCTAAGATCACACCACTGCACTCCAGCTGGGTGACAGAGCAAGATTCCAGCTCAGGAAAAAAAAAAAAAAAAAAAAAAAAAAAGTCACGATTGACCGGGCGCAGGGGCTCACACTTGTAATCACAGCACTTTGGAAGGCCGAGGTGGGTGGATCATGAAACCAAGAGACCAAGACCATCCTGTCTAACAAGGTGAAACCCCATCTCTACTAAAAATACAAAAATTAACTGGGCATGGTGGCGTGTGCCTGTAATCCCAGCTACTTGGGAGACTGAGACAGGAGAATTGCTTGAACCTGTGAGGTGGAGGTTGTAGTGAGCCAGATCATCCCACTGCACTCCAGCCTGGCAACAGAGCAAGACTCTGTCTCAAAAGAAAAAGAAGAAGAGGAAGAAGAAGAAGAAGAAGAAGAAGAAGAAGAAGAAGAAGAAGAAGAAGAAGAAGAAGAAGAAGAAGAAGAAGAAGAAGAAGAGGAGGAAGAAGATTCACGATTATTTGTAGATTATTTTGTTCATTTTATTTAAAATATATAGTTCTATGAAATTTCATCACTTGAATATTTGAGTTTCATAGACCTTACATAGACACACACATAAGTACATGTAAAACCTTGTGAAATCAAATGGCAAAGATGTGGAAACAACCTAAATGCCCATCAATGATAGACTGGATAAAGAAAATGTGGTACATATACACCATTTAATACTATGCAGCCATAAAAAAGAATGAGATCATGTCATTTGCAGGAACATGGATAGAGTTGGAGGCTATTATCCTCAGACTCAGGATAAGAAAACCAAATACTGCATGTTATCACTTGTAAGTAGGAGCTTGATGATGAGAACACATGGATACATCAAGGAAGACACACACTGGGGCCTACTCTAGAGTGGAGGAGGCTGGGAGGAGGGAGAGGATCAGAAAAAATAGTTAATATGTACTAGGCTTAATACCTAGGTAATGAAACAATCTGTACAACAAATCCCTATGACACAGTTTAGCTATAATAACAAACCTGCATGTGTACTCTTGAATTTAAAATAAATATTTAATAATTAAAAACAACAAAAAAAAACTCCTGAACTCCAAGCAGTGTCTAACCTCTGCTTAACTGTCTTGTGGCAAAATTATAATTATTGTAACTACATGAGTGACAATGCAAAAATAATTTTAAAATTCAGTTTTCCTCTCAGGACACATTGATTCACTTATTGTATAATGACATATTGGTCCACTCATTTTTATTTAAAACTTGAACTAGGAAAAAAGGAATACATTTTCAGATCAGGGATATATTTTCATTCAAGAGCAACCATATTGAATTTATTGCTTTTTTCAGGTCAAGTTGACCTTGCATCAGAGACCAGCACTTTGAAGCTTTTTGCTACAGGACCTCCTGAACCTGTTTCAGGACCTCATTTTGAGACTTTGCAGACTGGAGATTAGTCAGTCGCTCATTGATCCGCTGATCCACTACCTTTGAGTGGCAGTCTCGGTGGGTGCAGCTCAGATGGAGGCCTTTTCCAGGAAGAAACCAATCTGCTTTCTCTCTGGCCGCTGTCTTTGTCTTTATTTTAAATTGCAAGGAGTAAGATCACACATTATGGAAAAAAAAAAAAAAAAATCACACATGATCCTGAACCTTTAGTTCAGGTGAGGGTGAAAGCTATTTATTTTCAGCGCAATGACTGTTCTGCTGATTCTTAGGACATGCTTCTGGGAACAGTGCTCTTTGGATCTGGATTCAGTATAATGCCCTGTGCAAATGTTTCTCTACCTACAGAAGGAGACCGCCAGGCTCATGGTGTTGCTAGCAGGAGGCAAAAGGTGAGATAGGAGCAGTGTCAGACACATGGTTACATACAGGGGAGGTGAGGATGTCCCCAGAGTTGGGGCTACTGGGAGAACTCCTTACCTGTCCTACCTCCAGGCTCCCAGAGTTTCTGTCCCTGTGAGGTCCCCAGGTGCAACACAGCGTAGCCCACCCCCATCCATATTTAAATTATAATCTTTCCAATAAAAGTAGAAATAGATACTTTATGTCATATTTTAATGCTTTACACAAAACCAATGTGATCACATAGAAAGAAAAAAAATAGCAGAATTGTTTATGGATGCCTTAGGGATATAATTTTAAAGTCAAACTTATTAGGCCATCTCAATTTAAGATAAATTCTAGTATATACAATAAAAATATGAGGAATATTATATTTAAAGTTCTTCAAGAAATTTAGTCATGTTACGACATCTTTCTTTTACTTTTCTGTCTTTATTTGGCAATATTTGTTTTAAAGCTTTCTGCTCTCTTGATTTTATCTTCCAATTTAACAAACGAAAGACACAATGCTGTAAATAGAGGATACAAAACTCTGAATTTTTTAAATTGTTATTTTCCTTGTATTTCTTAATCTTATTCCCCAACTTCTAAACAGTGATCTATCTGTTGTGAAAGTAGTTAATAACATTCATTATTATTCTCTGCATATCAATATTACCTATTACTTTGTTCAATGGACCAAGTTCCTAAAAAGTATACTTGTAATTATGATTTATAAGAATGCATATATAAATAAATGAATAGGTAAAATATTATTTTGATTAGAATATTTACAGTTCCATTTTAATCCCTCAGCTCAATTTACATTATAAAATTTGATGTGGCTTTAGGATTTAATTTATCTTACAAAGTGATTCATGTATTTCATTTCTAGCATTGACCATAAGCCTCTCAATTCAAATAGTCATATAAGGTTCAATGTTGTAAGAGTATTCAATTTATCATATAAAACGATCTATAATTAATTTTGAGAGAGTAATAAAATGTAACTATCTGTTAACAGTGGCACAAGTAATATCCACAAGCTACTGCAGTTGAAGAAAGAGTGTAAGTCTGTAATAACTACAAATTTCTTATAAGTGAAGAGATAAGCACTCTTACCTCAATCATATAATCTTTTAGTTTTCTCATAAAAAAATAGATCCAGTAGCACCTGTCCTGTCTAGCTGACAATGGTTGTATGAGGATCAAATATTACAATATGTATAAAAACAATTAAACATGTAAGCAGTTGTTTGGCACAGAAAATTATGTTTTATTTTTGTTACAAACAAAAGACAAATATTTTATTTTACCATGAGAGATGACAACACATGATTATTTTTTCATGGTTAGAAAAAAATGGTAATTCAGGATCTTAGAATAAAGGATCCCTGGGTCTGTTTATTATTTCTTTCTTAGATTGTGACCTCAGAGACAAATTTGAAAAATCTTCTATTTTAATTATATTTATGTAAAAGTATCTGATTAAGTACATAAGAATTTTTTAAAAAGGAAATCATAAAAAGACAACCAATTACAGTGTAATTGACTATCTTACAGATACAAAGCAATGGGACAGGCATAATGGAAGATGGAAATACTAGACCAATATGTCTCTCTGAAAAGCTTCTAATTTAAAATAAGAAATAATGTGCACACAAGAAAAGGCAATACAAGTAGAATTGTCTTCTTAAATGCCTTTATTTACAAAGGTGTGTTATTTCTCTAGTGCCTTGATTGCTATTTATATGCCTTATTGATTAATGTATAATAAATTTTGTTCAGTGTATATGCAAATACAAATTGGTTAGAACTATGCCTGTATTTTCAGTTCTCACTCCAAAGCTTTCAAGATTTTTACAAGTGAATTCACATAATCTCCCAGTTATTTATACCTTTTAGACTCAAAAACTATATTTTAAATATTTTTACTAATTTTTGTAATTTAAAAGCATCAGAAAAGTTGTTAATAATGAATGATTACATTAGAATATCAGAACTTCTAATAAAGAGAAATAATTTGTTGATATTTTGCTCTAAATATTTCCACGTACCATTGATTTCTAATGTTTTAGTCATTATAAATATGCATAGTGAAAAAATCATAAGTACAAGTGCAAAATAAAAACATGAAATTATTATTGTCATCACACTCATATAACATTTTTTAGTGTTTATATATATATGTGCAATTTACAGCAACATATTTATATTGAAAAAGTTGTTTCTTAGTCTACATTTAGTAATAAAATTCTTTGGTTACATCTTCCCCAAGCAATGTATGTTCATAATCTTACAATAAGTTTAGAATATTCACTTACTAGTCTGTAAAATAGATATGTCATAATAATTTAACCAAACAACAGTTTCCCTAAGTTTTTATAGCTAATAAACATTTACAAATGTTGTTTAGCTTTAATAGTAATACAAAATATAAACAGGACTTGAAATGCTGCTAATATGCTTCTACCACCTTTGACAAAAATTGGCAAATTCTTAATCAGCAACCTAGCTTCCTTGTTCATACCCATGATTTATTAAAATTAAATTTTAGAGTGGATGTATGTTTAATATGATTTATCTAACTCCATGGAAATTTAAGGTTGAGTTTTAAAACAATGTAAAGCAATGATGTATGAAAAGTGTGCAAAGATCATTTCTGTTTTGCCTCTCAAACTACAAGTGCTTTAATATACATTATACTATTTCATTATTTATATTTTATTGAGTTATTGTCACCTCATAAGTTGATATGACATCTAGAAAGATTAAGTGGTTTCCATTCATTAATAGAGAAAGTATCTACAGAGATCACAGCACAAAAACCACCACCACCAACTCGTTCAACTCTATTATTTGTCTCTATACCACACAAGATTTGCCCAAAGACACAACACACATATATATTACAATAAAAAGTCCGTCTTTAGGAAAATTAAAGGCAATGTATTAGATAGGGTAAAATGACATTTTTTACATTATTTTTTATTTATTATTTGAAAAGAGGAAATGAATGAAAATGAAATGAAAAGAGGATAAACAAAATGAAAAGAGGAAATTGCTATTCTTAAATTGACCTATGAATAATAATTTCATTTTGATGTAAATTTTTAAGATATAAGACTTTGAAAGATTTGCAGAGAGTAGGGGTTTTGAAGGTGGATATCAACCAAAAAAAACATTTGGCAAAGGTGGAAAAGTGAACATTACAATGCAAAACTGAATAGGCTAAGATTTGCAAGGTAAAGGAGCCTGAAGGATTTAATCCTTCTGTTCAGTACAATATTACTGACTGAATTATATATTCCAGTATAACATTGTGTATGATGTTAGCCAGAGAAGATAGGAATAACTGTATATTTGTATCTACAAGCCTTGATGCATATTCATATATGTATGATAAGCTTAGTTACCTCTTCTGTTATTTCCATAGTGATTGTAAAAGGATTATCTTCTTCCTGCATTGAGAAATTCTGAAATGACTGCTATATAAGCAGTAGCATTATTTCCCCAGCACTGGGGAATGTCATTAGTTTCAATAGTTCTAAGGCACACATTTTTCTTCTTTTCACCGTTTCTTCAAATGTCAAGAAAGGGTGATTACAGTTTTTCTCCATCAAGTAAATACTCAGCACAGTGTCATTACAACTCGGGACACTGGGAATACCTGTAGAACAAAGCTGAACACAAATAATATTTAATGATTCATATTTTTAAAAGTGATTTCATCAGCCTTTTTTTCTTCCTCTCTTTTTTTTTTTCCATCAGACTTCTACTGCCCAGAAAAATTATCTCTGACAGAGTAGATAATAGCAATTGCTAGTCAGTGTTTCAGAAAGCCACTCAGGTTCTTAAGAGAAAACTTGCCATTCTAGAAATCAAAATGTTGTTTTGGAAGGTAATTGTGCTTTGTGATTTAGACCTCAGGAAGAGTTTACAGCTGATCTGAAGAGGAACTCTTTAGAGGTCCTATGATTATAGTGTCACTGGTTTTGTGCGTGGTTATGTGCTTTATTTCATTGACTTTCGCAATTAGCCCCAGGATTTATTTCACTTGATAAAGTCCTGAGCAAAAGTTTCTTTTGCAATAACAATTTCTTTTTCTTTTTTTTTTTTCAAGACTAGATTATTTAAAACCACCATTCATTAAAGATTAATGAACATTAATGAATTATTAATTACTAGGAGGGAAGATTACATGAATTTGCCTTGGACTCGACAAGTTGTCAAGGATTCTTGCCAAGGCTGCCAAGCTCAGTGAGTTCCAGGGATGGTGTGACACTGAACACTAAAAGTTAAGTGACATTCCTAAGAACTTGGAGGAAAGCATGGGAACAACAACAACAAAGACATTTCCCTTAAGTTTGGCTGTCTCTTGTTTGTGAAAAGAAGGGAAGAATGATATGAAATATTTTTCTCTGTTTAAAATCATCACATTAACTGTATATCATGAAAGAATTCCTAACCGTAGTACCCACAAAAATAATTTTAAGATCAATAGTCAGAAAAGTATTATCATTTATCTTTGTTTTTCAATAATTTCTACTAAATAAAAATAAGTGTTTCTTCAGATAATTATTTAAAGCTATATTTAGATATAAAAAATTTGAAGCACACTGATGATAAGTGTGTCTGAGACACAGGCAGAATTGGGACTCTGATGCATTAGTCACACTTTAAAATTTAATTTCTAAATCCAAGATCTGCTCAACAGAATAGAAAATGAGATATTGTGCTATTCTGAGTAGGAGTTCAGCTTAACTAAAAGATTTTTAATGGTAACGAGTGTGTATATCTTTGATTATGTAAAATAAATTTATTTGAACTATATTTTCTATCAACAGGAGATAATCTGTGCAGATCCCAAAATATTCTAATTTATTCTTGTATGTATCACCTCAGCATAAGGGATACTTTAATATGAATTACAAATTTTACCAGTTAAAGTATTTCAGAAGTCAATATTTCTAGAATAAATTTATTTATTCTTGTACACACCAAATTTAACATACAGTTAGGTTACTATCTATTTTAAAATTTTTCATTTTTGTGCTTATATAATAGGTGTACGTATTTAGGGGGTATGTATGATATTTTGATACAGGCATACAATGCATAATAATCACATCAGGGTAAATGGAGCATCCATCATATCAAGCATTTATACTTCTATTGTGTTACCAATAATCCGATTATACTTTTTTTATTTTTAGATGTACAATAAATTATCGTTGACTGTAGTCACCTATTGTGCTGTCTAGTGCTAGATCTTATTCTATCTAAACGTATTTTTGTACCCATCCCCATTACCTAACCACCACCTATCCCAGCCTCTGGTAACCATCATTCTGCTCTTTCGCAATGAATTCAATTGTTTTAATGTTTAGCTCCTACAAATAAATGAGAGCATACGAAGTTTATTTTTCTGCACCTGGTTTATTTCACTTAACATAATGACATCCAGATCCATCCATGTTATTGCAAGTGATAAGATCTAATATTTTTCAATGGCTGAGTAGTACTCCATTGTGCATAGGTACTACACTTTCTTTATCCATTCATCTGTTAATAGACAAACACTTAGATTGCTGCCAACTCTTGGAGACTGTATTCGAATGGTGCTATAATAAACATGTGAGTGCAGACATCTCTTTGATATACAGATCTCCTTTCTTTTGGGTATATCCCTGGCAGTGGGATTGATGGTCACATGAGAACATGGGAGCTCTATTTTTAATTGGTTGAGAAACCTCTAAACTGTTTTCCAAAGCAGTTTTACTCATTTACATTCCTATTAACAGTGCACCGGGGTTCGTTCCCTTTTCTGCACATATTGAGCAGCATTCATTATTACTTGGCTTTACCATGAAAGACATTTTAACAGGGGTGAGATTATATCTCACTGTAGTTTTGATTTGCATTTCTCTGATAACCAATAATCTCGATTATTTTCAATATACCTGTTTTCAGTATACTTGTTTGCCATTTGTAAGTATTAGTTTGAGAAATATCTATTCACATCTTTTGCCCATTTTTAATTGGATTATAAGGTTTCTTTTCCTATTAAGTTGTTTGAGCTCCTCATATATTCTGGCTATTAAAGCTTTGTCAGATGGTTAGTTTGCAAATATTTTCTTCCATTCCGTGGGTTAACCTTTCACCTTGTTGATTGTTTGCTGGGGAGAAGATTTTTAACTTGATATGATCCTATTTGTCCACTTTTGCTTTGGTTGCCTGTGCTCGTGGGGTTTTATTCAATAAATCTTTGTCCAGTTCAATGTCTTGGAGAGTTTTTTCAATGTTTTCTTTTAGAAGTTTCATAGCATGAGATCTTAGATTTAAGTCATTATTCCATTTTGATTTGATATTTTTATATGGTGAGAGATAGGCATCTAGTTTCTCTCTTCTGCATATGGATATCTAGTTTTTCAAGTACCACATATTGAGGAGAAATTTCATTCACCAGTGTATGTTCTTGGCATCATTGTCAAAAATGAGTTCACTATGGATGTGTGGTTGTTTCTGGATTTTTTATTCTGTTTAATTCATCCGTATGTCTGCTTTTATGCCAGTACCATTCTGTTTTGGTTATTATAGTTCTGTAGTATAATTTGAAGTCAGGCAATTGATTATTTTTCCAGTTTTATTCTTTTTGCTAAAGATAGTTTTTGATATGCTGGCTCTTTTGTAGTTCCATATTAACTTTAGAATTTTTTTTTCTATTTCTGAGAAGAATGCTATTGGTATATATGATAGAGAATCTATATAAATCTTAGGATTGCTTTTTCTATTTCTGTGAAGAATTCCATTGGTATTTTGATGAAGACTGCATTGAATCTGTTCATATGGAAGCTCTATTTTTAGTTGTTTGAGAAAACTCCAAACTGTTCTCCCCAGCAGTTTTACTAATTTACGTATCAAAATACTCATTACATCGAATCTGTATATTTCCTTAGGTAGCATGGACATTTCAACAATATTGATTCTCTAATCTATGAACATGGAATACCTTCCCATTTTTTGGTGTCCTCTTCAATATCTTTCATCAATGTTTTAAAGATTTGTTATAGAGATCTTTCACTTCTTTGGTTAAGTAAATTCCTATCTATTTAATTTTATTTGTAGCTACTGCAAATGGAATTTTTTCCTAATATATTTTTCAGACTGTACACTTTTGGCATATAGAAATGCCATTGGTTTATTATTGTATGTTGATTTTGTATCCTGAAACTTTACTGCATTTGTTTATCAGTTTTAACAGTTTTATATAATTTTTATTTAAGATTTTTTATGTACAGATTAGGTTTATACATTTATGGTGTACATGAGATGTTTTTATAAGGGCATGTAGTGTGTACTAATCACATCACGGAAAATGGGGTTTCCATTCCCTTAAGCATGTGTCATTTATGTTACAAACAATCCAATAATACTCTTTATGTATTTTAAAATATACATTAAATTATTATTGATTGTAGTTACCTGTTGTGCTATCAAATACTAAGCCTTATTCATTCTTTCTAATTAAATTTTTTTGTACTTGTTAACCATCCCGACCTTGCTCCCACGGCCCACAACCCTTCCGAGACTCTGGTAACCATCCTTCTACTCTCTATTTCCATGGTTTCAACTGTTTTGATATTTTGATCTCACAAATAAATGAGAAAATGTGATGTTTGTCTTACTGTGCCTGGCTTATTTCACTTAAAATAATGACTCTCAATTCCATCCATGTTGCAATTACAGAATGTCATTTTTTAATAGTTGAATAGTACTCTATGGTGTATAAGTACATTTTCTTTATCCATTCATATATTGATAGACAGTTAGGTTGCTTCTAAATCTTAACTATTGGAAACAGTGCCGCAACAAACATAGGAGGTGCAGATATCTCTTCAATATACTGAATTTCTTTATTTTGGGTATATACTCAGCAGTGGGATTGTTAAATCATATGGTAGCTTAATTTTTGGTTTTCTGATGAATTTCCAAACTGTTCTTTATAGTGGTTGCATTAATTTACATTCCCACCAACAGTGTGTATGAGGGTTCTCTTTTCTCCACATCCTACCAGCATTTATTATTATTGCCTGTCCTTTGGATATAAGTCATTTTAACTAGGGTGAGATGATATATCATTATTGTTTTGATTTGCATTTCTCTGATGATCAATAATCTTGAGCACCTTTTCATGTTTTTCTTTGTGAACTGTGTCTTTTTTGTGAGAAATGTCTATTCAATTATTTTTCCCATTTTTAAATTAGATAATCAGACTATTTCCTGTAGAGTAATTTGAGTTCCTTATGTACTCTGGTTATGAATTCCTTGACAGAAATATTTTCTTCCATTCTCTGGGTTGTCTCTACATTTTTTGTTGTTTATTTTATTTGCTGTGTAGAAGTTTTTAACTTGATGTGATCCTATTTGTCCATTTTTGCTTTGGTGGCCCCTGCTTATGAGGTATGACTCAATGTTCTGCAGAGTTTTTCTAATGTTTCATTTTAGTACTTTTATAATATGAGATCTTAGATTTAAGTATTTAATACATTTTGATCTGAATGTATTTGGTGAGAGATAGGGGTCTAGTTTCATTCTCCTGCATATGGATATCCAGTTTTCTCCACATCATTTATTGAAGAGACTGTCATTTATGTTCTTGGCAACTTTGCTAAAAAAGAGCTCACTGTAGATGTGTGTATTGGTTTCCAGGTTCTGTATTCTGTTTCATAGGTCTAAGTGTCTGTTTTTATGCCACTTCCATAACATTTTGGTTACTATAGCTCCATGTTATAACTTGGAGTGAAATAATGTGATTCCTTCAGTTTTGTTGTCTTTGCTTAGGATAGCTTTGTCTCTTCTTTTGTGGTTCCAAATACAGTTTTGGATTGTTTTTCTACTTCTGTGAAGAATGTCATTGGTATTTTGATAGAGATTGAATTGAATTTGTAGATTGTGTTGTGTAGTATGGACATTTTTAAAATGCTTCTTCCAATTCATAAGCATATAATATTTTTCAATTTTTTGTGTTGATCAGTGTTTTATAGTTTTCCTTATAGTGATTTTTCACTTATTTTGCTAGGTTATTTCTAGATATTTAATTATTTGTGGCTATGGTAAATGGGATTACGTATTTAAATTTTATTTTCAGATTGTTTACTATTGGCATATAAAAATGCTACTGATTTTTGTATGTTGAGTTTCCTTCCTGCAACTTTATTGAATATATTAGTTCTAATATTTTTTGGTGGAGTTTAGGTTTTTTGAAATATGAGATTATATAATCTGCAAACAAGAATAATTTGAATTCTTCTTTTCCAATTTAGCTGACCTTTATCTTTTTTTTCCTCTTCTCTGATTACTCTAGCTAAAACTTCAAGTAACATGTGAAATAACAGTCTTTAGAGGGCATTTTTGTTGTGTTGCAGATATTAGAGGAAAGGTTTTTAGTTTTCCTCCATACAGTATGATACCAGCTATGAGTCTGTAATATATGGCTTTTCTTATGTTAAGGTATTCTACCCAGCTTTTAAAGGGTTTTTACCATGAAGAGATGTTGAATTTTGTCAAATGCTATTTCAGCATCATTTGAAATGATTATATGGGTTTTGTCCTTCATTCTGTTGCTATGAGGTATTGTATTAATTAATTTGCCAAAATAAATCATCCTTGCATCCCTGGGATAAATCTCACTTGCTCATGATGAATGATAATTTTAATGTTATTGTTGAATTGGTTACTAATTTTTTTGTTGAGGACTTTTACATCAATATTTGTCAGGGATATTGACTTGCAGTTTTCTTATTTGTTGTTGTTGTGTCTTTGTCTAATTTGGTAACTGGCCTCATAGAATGAATTTGGAAATATTCTCTCCTGTATCTTTTAGAATGATTTTGAGTAAGATTTGTATTTGTTCTTTTTTAATGTTTGGTAGAATTCAGCAATGAAGTCATCAGTCTCTAGCTTTCCTTTACTGAGAGATATTTTATTATGGCTTTAATCTCATTACTTATTATTGGTTTGTTCAGGTTTTGAATTTCTTCTTCATGGTTCAATCTTAGTAGGTTTTATGTGTCTAGGAATTTGTCCATTTCTTTTTTTTCTGAAATAATTTATTATTATTATTATTATTATCATTATTATTACACTTTAAGTTCTAGGGTACATGTGCACAATGTGCAGGTTCGTTACATATGTATACATGTGCCATGTTGGTGTGCTGAACCCATTAACGCATCATTTACATTAGGTATATCTCCTAATGCTATACCTCCCCCGTCCCCCCATCCCACAACAGGCCCCAGTGTGTGATGTTCCCTTTCCTGTGTCCAGGAGTTCTCATTGTTCAGTTCCCACCTATGAGTGAGAACATGTGGTGTTTGTTTTTATGTCCTTGTGATAGTTTGCTGAGAATGTTGGTTTCCAGCTTCATCCATGTCCCTACAAAGGACATGAACCCATCCTTTTTTATGGCTTCATAGTTTTCCATGGTGTATATGTACCACATTTCTTAATCCAGTCTATCATTGATGGACATTTGGGTTGGTTCCAAATCTTTTCTATTGTGAATAGTGCCACAAAAAACATACGTGTGCATGTGTCTTTATAGTAGCATGATTTATAATCCTTTGGATATATACCCACAAATGGCATGACTGAGTTAAATGGTTGGTAGACTATTAATTATTGCCTCAATTTCAGAGCCTGTTATTTGTCTATTCAGGGATTCAACTTCTTCCTGGTTTACTCTTGGGAGGGTTTATGTTTCCAGGAATTTGTCCATTTCTTCTAGATTTTCTTGTTTATTTGCATAGAGGTGTGTATATTGTTCTCTGATGGTAGTTTGTATTTCTGTGGGATCAGTGGTGATATCCCCTTTATTATTTTTTATTGCATCTATTTGATTCTTCTCTCTTTTCTTCTTTATTAGTCTTGCTAGCAGCCTATCAATTTTGTTGATCTTTCAAAAAACCAGCTCTTGGATTCATTGATTTTTTGAAGAGGTTTTTGTGTCTCTGTCTCCTTCATTCTGCTCTGATCTTCGTTATTTCTTGACTTCTGCTAGCTTTTGAGTGTGTTTGCTCTTACTTCATTAGCTCTTTTAATTGTGATGTTAGGGTGTCAATTTTAGATCTTTCCTGCTTTCTCTTGTGGGGCTTCTGTGCTATAAATTTCCCTCTACACTGCTTCTTTTAGATTTTCCAATTTATTGGCATATAATTGTTCTTAGTAGACACTTATGATCCTTTGAATATCTGTGGCATCAGTTTTAATGTCTCCTTTTTCAACAATGATTTTATTCATTTGGATCTCCTCTTTTTTTTTTTTTTCTTATTTAGTCTTTCTAAAGGTTTGTCTAGTTTGTTTAACTTTTCAAAACAATTGACTTTTTGTTTCATTGATGTTTTGTATTTTCCTTACTTTGATTTTATTTATTTATGCTCTGATCTTTATTTTTTTCTTCTTCTACTAATATTGGATTTTGTTTGCTCTTGATTTTCTAGCCCTTTTTGGTGCATTGTTGAATTGTTTATTTAATGGTTTTCTTCTTTTTTTGATATTGGCACTTATAGCTGTAAAATTCCCTGTTATTACTGCTTTTGATGTATCCCATAGATTTTGGTATGTTTCATTTCCATTACCATTTTTTAAAAAAAAAATTTTTCAACTTCCTTCTTAATTTCTTCATTGATCCACTGGTCTTTCAGGAGCATATTGCATAATTGCCATGTATTTGTTTGGTTTCCAAAGTTCATCTTGTCATTGAGTTCCAGTTTTATTCCAGTGTGGTCAGAGAAGATGCTTGATATTATTTTGAATGTTTTGAGACTTGTTTTGTGACCTAATATATGATCTATTTTTGAGAATGATTCATGTTCTAGCAGAAAGAATGTGTATTCTTGAGCCATTAAAGGAAATATTCTGTAAATGGTTCTCTTAGAACCATTTGGTCTATAGTGCAGATTAAGCCTGATGTTTCCTTGTTGAATTTTTGTCTGGAAGATCTAACAGTGAACTTGAAGTTTACAGCTTTAATTGTATTGCAGTCTTTCTCTTAGCTTTATTAATATTTACTTTATGTATAAAGTAAATATATATACTTTTTGCTCCAGTGATGGGTGCATATATATTTCAAATTTTAGATTCTCTTGCTGAATTGACCCCTTTATCATTATACAGTGGCCTTTGTTGTCTCTTCTTAGACTTTTTGTCTTGAAATCTATTTTTTTTTTCTGATATTACAATAGTAACTACTGCTCTCTTTTGGTTTTCCTTTGCATAGAATCTCTATTTCTTAATTTTCAGTCTACTTGTGTCCTTTTGGGTAAAGTGTGTTTCTTGTAGGCAACAGATCAATGGGTTTGATTTTTCATCAATGCAGCTACTCTGTGTCTATTGATTGGGGAATTTGGTCTCTTTACATTTAATGTTGTTATTGATAAGTAGGAACTTATTCCTGCCAATTTCTGATTTATTTTCTTGTGATTCTGTGGTCGTGTCTCCCTTCTGTCTTTCTCTTCTGTCTTACTTTAGTGAAGGTGATTTTCTCTGGTGATATGATTTAGTTTCTTCCTTTTGAGTGTGGGTGTGTCAGTCTGATTTTTAGTTAGAGATTCCCATTAAGTTTACAAATACTATATTCAAACCCATTATTTTAAGCTGATTATATCTTAACACTGTTTGCATAAACAAACAAACACAAAAAAGAAAACTAATAAAGACTTTATGTCTTTATCTTATCCTCGTGCTTTTTAGTTTTGTTTTTTACTATTTATATCTTCTTATACTGTTTATATCTTGTAAAGTTGTTGTAGATATTACTTCAAATTGGTTTATTGTTTAGTTTTTCTACTTCAGGTAAGAATAGTTTACATAGCACACTTACAGTGTTATGGTATTCTGTGCATTTCTCTGTACTTGCTGTACCAGTTACTTTTGTACCTTCAGATGATTTCTTGTTGCTCATTAAAGTCCTTTTCTTTCTGGTTGAAGTATCTCCTGTAACATTTCTTATAGGACAGATCTAGTGTTACTGAAATTCTTAGCTTTTTTTTTTTTTTTTTTTTTTCCTGCAGAAGTTTTTATTTCTCCTTCATGTTTGAAGGATAATTTCACCATATATGCTATTCTGGGGTAAACGTTTTGTTGTAAGGTCTCCACTGTAAAGTCTGCTGCCAACCATTTGAAGATTCATTGTCTGTTGTTTCTTTCTTTTTTTTTATTCTTCACCTTAGGGAATTTGATTTTTAAATGTCTTAATGTGGTCTTCTTTGGGTTAAATCTGCTTGAGGTCCTATAATGTTCTTGTACTTGGATATTGATATCTTTCTTTTGGCTTTGGAAGTCCTGTGTTATTATTTTTTTGAGTAGACTTTCTATGCCATCTCTTTTTCTACCTCCCCTTTAAGTCCAATAACTCTGAGATTTACTCTTTTGAGGCTATTTTCTAGATCCTGTACATGTGCTTCTCTTTATTATTATTATTATTTTGTGTCCTCTGAAAGTGTATTTTTAAATAGCCTGTCTTCAAGCTCACTAATTCTTTTTTCTACATGATCAATTCTGCTATTAAAAGACTAATATAGTCCTCACAATGGCAACTGCATTTTTCAACTCCAGAATTTCTGCTTGAATCTTTTTAATTATTTTAATCTCATTGTTAAATATAACTGATAGAATTCTGAATTTCTTCTAGGTCTTATCTTAAATTTATTTGAGTTTTTTTTTTTTTTTTCTTTTTTTTTTTATGGAATCTCATTGTGTTGCCAGGCTGGAGTGCTGCAGCGCAATCTTGGCTCACTGCAACCTCCAACTCCCTGGTTCAAGCGATTCTCCTGCCTCAGCCTCCTGAGTAGCTGGGATTACAGGCACATTCCACAATGCCCGGCTGATTTTTGTATTTTTAGTAGAGATGGAGTTTCACCAAGTTGGCCAAGATGGTCTTGATCTCCTGACCTTGTGATCTGCCTTCCTCAGCCTCCCAAAGTGCTGGGATTAGAGGCATGAACCACCATGCCTGGCCTATTTGAGTTTTTTAAAAGCAGTTATTTTGAATTATCTTTCTAAAAGCTCATATATCTCTGTTTCTCCAAAACTGGTCCCTGGTGACTTATTTAGTTTATCTGGTGAGGTCATGGTTTACTTGATCATCTTGATACTTGCAGATGTTCTTTGGTATCTGGGCATTGAATAACTGGGTATTTATTATAGTCTGTGCAGTCTGGGCTTGATTTTACCCATTCTTTGGGGGAACGGTTTCCAGATATTCAAAAGGACCTAGGTTTTGTGATCTGAGCTGCATCTGTTTATTAGAGGACCCCAAGCCCAGGAATACTGTGGTTCCCTTAGACTCACAGCACACTCCCTTGATAGTCTTGGAACATACCTGAAAGAATTCTTTGGATTACCAGGTAGAGACTCTTGTTATCTTCCTTTACTTTCTTCCAGACAAACAGATTTTCCCTTTCTGTTTTAAGCCACCTGGAGCTGGTGGTGGAGTGACACAAGCACCACTGAAGCCACCACCCCTAGGACTGTTCTGGGTTAGACATGAAGCCAGCACAGCACTAAGTCTCACCCAAAGCCTGCTATAACCATTTCCTGGCTACTACCTATGTTTGCTCAAAGTCCTAGGGCCCTACAATCAGCAGGTGGCAAAGCCAGACAGACCTATGTCCTTCCCTTCAGGGTGGTAATTTCCACCAAGCCAGGGGTCCAGGTGTGCCATCCTGGAGCAAAGGAGTGGAGTCAAAAACCTCAGAAGTCTACCTGGTGTTCTATTGTACTGTGGCTGAACTGGTACTCGAACCAGAAGACACAGTTCTTCCTACTCTTCCCTCCCTTTCCAGAGTCAGAGGAACCTCATCCCATGGCCACAACCATCTCAGGCTCATGAGGAGTACTGCAAGACCACTGCTGATGTTTGCTTACAGCCCAAGGGCTCCTCAGTCAGCATGTGGTGAATGCTGTCTGGCCTGTGACTCACTTTTCAGTAGAGTGGGCTCCCTTCTGGCCCAGGGCAAATCCAGAAATGCCATCCGAGAGCCAAGTCCTGGAATCAAAGACCTCAAGAACCTGCTTTCTGCTCTACATCCCTGTGGCTGAACTGATCCCTAAGGTGCAAGACAAAGCCCCCTTTCCTTTTTCCTCCACTTTTCTCAAGCAGTGGGATTGTTGCCCTGTAGCCACCATAGCTGATAATGTACTGAGTCTCACCAGAAGCCAGTAGTCTTACCTAAGGCCCTTGACGTAGCACCTAGGTATTTTAGAATATAACAAAGTATTACAAGTATTAATTTTTATACTCATGGGCCATTTATAGTACAAATAATGCTAGGATGATCCAGAAAAAAATCAGAAAGTTATTAATTTTGTTTAACAATGCATATGTCTGTCTTATATGAATTTGTGTAGCATATAACTTATCAATATGCAAAAATAATTAAGTAGCACAATATTTTAAGAAAAAAATACTGAAAAGCTTGTATAAAAATATGTCAGTTTCTTGCCATCACCATCACATTCCAGAGCAAACTCACCTAAATGAACGCTTATCATTATCTTTCATTAAACCTACATGCTTAAACTGAGCTTCTGCAATACATATAGTCTTTTTGTTTTTTTTAATTTTTTGGTGTTTTTTGAACCGTGAAGATTTCTTACCTTTTCAGTATATTTCTCTCTCTCTCTCTCTATCCTCCCTATTTTTTTTTCATATATCAATACCCTGTGTAATAATGAATGGGGCTAAACCTTATAATGAGTTAGTATGAAAGATTTTATCTTTTGGGATCCTTAGTGTTCTATCTTTTGTAGATGTTGAAGAACAATACATTTCTTTAGCCTGTTAAGCTGACTGTAAGTAGTAATGTTCTAGATGGGCTTGCTGAGTTGCAGTCCACTAAAACAGAAAAAAAAATTAAGATTTTTTTTCATATCCTAATTTTCCTGTACCCTAACTACTCTAACCTATACATTAGCTTTTGTTGAGACAAATAAATGTATAAGTTCATTTTCAGAATCTCCAATATCAAAATCTGATCATTATTCACCTGTTTATTTGATCTAGTTAAGGTCTGTTTGCTTTTGAAAAATCACCAACTGAGAAATATGTTTCTTACATGTGTTTCAGATGGGAACTGATAAGATCTGAATACTGTTTTTAAGAGTGAAAATCTTCAGCACCACATCCATCTTTCAATTAGCTGCCAGACATTTATTATGAGGTCTCTGGGTGTGAAAAACAAAAACAAAAACAGTTTTTCTGTCTAATAGTCTGTGGTAGCTTTGAAAACATGAAGTAGGGCAGGATTTGTTAACCTTCCCTTGGCACTATTGATATTCTAGGCTGTATAATTCTTTATTTTAGGGACTATCCTGTGCAATGTAAATATTTCACCATATCCTTGGCCTCTACTCACAAAATGTCAGTGATACTCCAACCCTACACCCAAGTTCTTCTAGCTGTGGCAACCAAATATGTCTCCAAACATTGTCAGATATCTCCAAGAGTAGGATTTTAGCCAAAACAACCCAGCTGAAGTAGAATAATAAGATTGTTAGTTTTATGACCACGTTTACTGTTAATATAAGGAATTCTTTCATTTGCACATGGCAAAATACAGTGAATGAGAAATAAATTATTTCTGATGAATGTGAAAAATGGTAACAATTTATATAAGACAAATCGTGCAACTATACATTTTCAGGGTTCTTTCTCTTTAAAAGTGTTTTTGTTTTTCTTATAGGTTTTGCACGCATGTTTATTTTTATGTAGATTGAAATTGCTAGTACTTGTCTGTTATCTGTAAAGAAGAAAAGCTTTTACCTCTTTCACAAAGAAGAAGATTAATTAGCCAATTACAATGCTGTGTTTATAATTGCAATAATATGTAACTGTGAACAGATTTGGAAGAAACTCTTGGAAATTACCTAATCATCCAAATCTGTCATTCATGCATTCTACAGAAAAAAGTTATTTAAATAGATTAATCTTTAATCATAGATAAGAAAGAAAATAGAAATAAATACTAAGGTAGCAACTAGATGTAAGTATAGTTATGTTCCTTTACATAATGCATTTTAATATGTGATTAATACATATAAAAGAAAGAAACAAATGCCCTTAGTTATTGATATTGGGGATTTGAAGGTCATGGTCTCTACTCTATTTCGAATAACACATTTTTCCATGCTACTTTATTTTTTTGTTGTTGATACATGTAATGTTACATATTTATGTAAAATATGATACTTTTATATGCATAGAATGTGTAATGATCAAGTCAGAATATTTGAGATGTCCATCACTTTGAGTATTTGTCATTTCTATGTGTTGAGCGACTGAATGGGCACATCCTCCGGTGTTCAGCAGGCAGCGTATGCTTAGCAAGTGGGCTTCACATGGCCACCACCCTTTTCGGTATGACCATTGTTCTTTTCCTTGTCACATAAAAAGCAAGGACTCAAGAAATAATCTTATATTACTTTTAATACTTTACTTTTGGATGAGCATTTAAGAAAATATTTCTTGTCTTTGATCTCAATTTAGCAGATACAGTGTAAAAACTAGAGTAAAACCCTCTTCAAATGGCATTGTGTTTAATCATATTTCTCAAGACTTGTGAAATATGAGAAATATTAACATAGATTATAAGAAAACATTTACTGAATGTGAAAAAAACTACTCAGAATATAGAAAAAAAATTACTCATTTTATCTGCCAACTTTTCCAAGCAATGACCAATAACATATATAAAGATTTAAGTCAGATTAAACATATGTAAATAAGTATATTGTCATAAAAATAAATCTGAAGTGGTCAGATCGCTTGAGCTCTGGAGGTGGAGGTTGCAGTGAGCTGGGATCACACCATTGCTCTCCAGACTGGGTGACGGGAGTGAAACCCTGTCTCAAAAAGAAAGAAAAATGAATCCTCATTTCCACCATCACACAACTGAATACCCATAATATATATATATATATATATATATATATATATATATATATATATGCCAGTAATGCTAATTTAAATGTACTTCTCTGATACAGTCCACTATTCAGTTACAATTATTACACTTCTTTTGTGAAAAAGATGCTTACAAAGTCTTCTGATGTAATTAATGTTATGCTTTTCTAGTGCTTGTGGAATCCTAGCCTTAGACCAAGTAAATGACTTTAATCTCGGCTTTGTAAAGCCCCAAGACAGAAGTTAACTATTTAACCTAATACCCTATGCTTTTAAATTTATTGACAACGCAGCAAAAATGTGCTATGGTTTGAATGTTCCCTCCAAAACTCATGTTGAAATTTAATTATCAATGTAGTGGTACTGGGAAGTGGAAGCTTTAAAAATGGTTTAATGCTGTTCTTGTGGAGTGGGTTAGTTACACTGACAGTGAGCTCCTGACAAAAAAGATGAGCTTGGCCTGATTTCTCTCTTGTGCACTCACTTATGCCTTATGCCCTCCTGCTATGAGATGACCTTTTATATTAGAAAATGTGTAGTTATAAATTATTTTTTGTTTCCTTTGAGATGTAAATCTTCCCTCCTCCTGACCTCCCCTTCCTCCCAACATCCGCCGCCCCCCACCCCCGTCGTCCCTCCCTTTCCCCCTCGCACCCCCGCCCCTCCCCTTCTCCGCCGGCCTCTGCCTCTTGCTAGGTTTTTTGTTTGTTTGTTTGTTTGTTTGTTTGTTTGTTTTCAGGTGGAGTCTTGCTCTGTCTTCCAACATGGAGTGCAGATGTGCCATCTCGGCTCACTGCAACCTCCTCCTCCCGTGTTCAAGAGATTCTCCTGCCTCAGCCTCGCAAGTGGCTGGGATTACAGGAGCACATCGCCACGCCCCGCTAATTTTTGTAATTTTAGTAGAGACAGGAGTTTCACAATGTTGGCCAGGCTGGTCTCGAACTCCTGAACTCAAGTGATCTGCCTGCCTCAGCCTCCCAGCGTGCTGGGATTACAGGCGTGAGCCATTGTGCCTGGCGAGGAACATCTTATAAGAAAGTGACAGCCATCCCTTTTAAATATAATCATTAGGAAAGATAGTAGTCTTGTCTCTGTAGAAGGGTAGGAGCCAAACTCAGATAAGCACAAATTAACAAACACAGATGTCTTAATCACATTAAACACCTCTCTGATAATGTTCTCCATTACTTTTCTACTAATTCACTGTAGCGCTTTAAAACTATTCTTTTCTGTTTCCTTTTTCAGTGAAGTTGAGGTCAGTCTCTTTCCTTGATTGTTATAATCTTGCTACTTTTCCTAATTTCTTGTCTAGGGATTGTGTGGAGTGGGTCTTTCAGCTTCACAAGGAGGAATACACAGAAGAAACCCTTTGGCTTCCAGATAGCAATTAGCTTGAAAATAACTTGTTCACTGCTAATGCAATAGTTGTGAATAAAGTCTACCTTGTCTGTTTAATTGGTCTACTACAATTTTTTGACATATTCCAATGCCTTATAGGTATTAAAGATCATGGAACTGAACGAAAGTAAAATCAAAAACAAAAATGCTATATTCTGATTAGTTATATTGCTGTGATTAACTGTCATCTGTCTCTGACCCAGGAATCTCGTATGTTCTACAAGTATCCACGAAACTGTGTCAGGCCTGAAAGTAGTATAAAATTCTCACACTTTTCACAGTTCTTGAAATTAGCAATCTTATTTCAACACTATGTAAGTCCCAGTTTCTCATATTAAATTTTAATAAGCCCTGTCATTCTGCTGGTTCTCTCATTAATGTGTTAAATGTGACATTGACATATACTGATTATCTAGCTGTATGACAATGAGAATTTTAACAATTTAAAAACTGGTGCCCTTTTTATAGTGTTAATATGCCAATGTCCACTTATCATTTTCAACAACGCAGTTCATATTATAGGACATTATTTTAAAGTGTATGGCTATTTATATGTCATAACATACGGGGACAATTCAGTTCCATTATTGTTTTAGCTAGCTAATTTGTAGGAGGCAAATTGGCATAAGATATTTCACCATACCTTATCTATCTACGATTAGTGATTTCCTACTGTTTTCATTAAGCATTAAAAATATATAAGATTATTATTCTTTATAATAAGCCAACAACTTGATTTTTCAGTTGTTGAAACTTTTTTGCCAAATGCCTTTGTGTGTGTGTAGAGGCATGATTAGGCAATGACTGTTTACTGAGTGTGTACTATTTATTGAGTGAGGCATTGAGAATATTTTAATGAAAGAGGAAAATGTAGTTATTATGTTAATTAAATTTAACAGTATGTAGATATTTAATTTTGTATGGAGTCAATACATGTGTTTAAAAATGTAAATGATAAAAGATAAAATAGCTTAATTTTTTTCTTAATATAATCTAGCTCATTTTGGCAAAAAGTCCAGCTGGTGAACATATAGGAATAAATATAGTTAGGATGAAAACAAATCCTTATTTTGTTCAAACAGCATATTAAAAAAAATGGCAATTC
Organism: Macaca fascicularis; assembly: GCF_037993035.2. Classification (NCBI taxonomy): domain Eukaryota; kingdom Metazoa; phylum Chordata; class Mammalia; order Primates; family Cercopithecidae; genus Macaca; species Macaca fascicularis. The sequence goes on along the minus strand of NC_088391.1, from coordinate 35,692,653 downwards.
TGCACAATCTCTCCCAGAAAATAGAAGCAGAAGAAGCAATTCCTAAATCACTCTATTAGGCCAGCATTACCCTATTACCAAAACCAGACACAAACATTACAAAAAAAAAACCCAAAAAAACAAAAACCTATATTTCTTCTCTTACAACTATGAATGCCAAAGCAATAAGCAAATACAAATACAAGAACAAAAAACACTTAAACAAAATGTGTGGTAATTCTGTCTAACAATGTAGAACATTAATTATTCACCATGACTAAGGGAGATTTATTACAAATATGCAAACCTGATTTCACATGGCCAAAAAAAAGTAAATAAATAAAATCAACACAATCTACCTCATAAACTAGTTACAGAAGAAACATTTATGGTCACATTTATTCATAGAAAGCATTTAACAAAATTGAATATTAAAAAAAAAAAAATGCTCAGCAAACTAGGAACGTAGGAAAACTTCCTAAACTTGATAAAGCACAACTCAAGAAATTCTATAGCTAACATAGTTAATGCTGAGGAACCAGAGATTTTCCCCTAAGGTCATGAAGAAGGCAAGAATGTTTTCTCTTACCGTTCCTATTCAAGCTCGTACTGGAAATTCTTGATAGTCTAATAAGACAAGAAAGGGAAATAATGAGTATGCATATATCACAGGGAAAAATAATACTGTGCCTGTTTCTAAATCACACAATTGCCCATATAGAATACGCCAAACAATGGACAGAAAATACTTAATACTAGCAAAAGTATATACTATCAACATTGGTTATTTTACAAAACCATTTTTTTCCTATATATCAGTAATGGACAATTAGAACTTGAAATTTAAAATCATGAAACCATTTATAATATTACAATAAAATGAAAAACATAGATATTATTCTAATAAATTATGTACAAGTTCTGATAAAGGATGTGTGTCCAAATAAACAAAGAACTTTAAATAAAAAATTAGAAATCAAACAACCTACTCAAAATGGGCCAAATATCCGAACAGACATCAATCAAAGAAGATGTACAATTGACAAATAATTTACAGATCATCAAGGCTAAAATGATCTATATTTGAAAAATGACATTTTTCTTAATATAGATACAGATGGCTATATATAGAATTACTTATATATATGTATATATACAAGTTAGTAGACACACATATATGTATATGTCCATATAAGATCGTCAAAAATGAACCAGTAGCAAAGAGCGTCCTCAGAGCCCAGATGTTGATTTCTAATCCTAGTCTTCAGTTGAAGGAACCATATTGAAACATTGTAGCACTGTAGTGCTAGAAAGTTAAACAAACAAACAAACACTATAGGAAAAAAATAAAGCTTCTGTAATGAGAGTATATCAAAACAATACAGTAGCCAAATAAAAGAGTTCAATGGCCAAAGATGAAACCAGTTGAGTAATAAAACAAGTAAAATAAATAAAGTAGTATTGGGTTATATACCAAAGTATAAAGTATATATCCAAGTACTCATATCAATACAAATAAATGACTGAAAAATAATAAGGGAAGAAGAGAAAAATCACTTAAGCAAAAGAATTCTAAAGAGTACAATTCTTCCAACAAGAACAGTATGCAAAGAGAAAGTAAAATATAAAAGTCTACTGAATAACAGTACCTCAGATAGTTGACCAAGGTTTACATTCACAGTGATAAATCATATCGATAGCATGTACCCTATACTATGATGAGAATGTACTTTTCACTATGGTCTTCCTCCCCAAAACATATCCACCAAGTCTAATTACTAAATAAATCCATAATTAGACAAATTCCACTAGGGAGACACTCTGCAAAATACTTGACCAGTCTTCTTTAAAACTGTCAAGGTCAAAAAAAAAAAAAAAGAAATCTGAAAAACTCTCACTACTGTGAGTAGCCTAAGAATAAATGAAAACTAAAGTCAAAATGGTATCCTACATGGAATTTTAGAACAGAAAACAGTACTGGAAATATTGACAAAATATGGAATAAACATTAGTTCCTTAATTGTAAAAAAATAAACCATACTGGCAGGGCACGGTGGCTCATGCCTGTAATCCCAGCACTTTGGGAGGCTGAGGCAGACTGACGGATCACTTGAGGTCAGGAGTTTGAGACCAGCTTGGGCAACATTGTTAAACCCTGTCTCTACTAAAAATAGAAAAAAAAATTAGCCGGGATGGTGTCAAGCACCTGTAACCCCAACTATTCGGGAGGCTGAGGCACAAGAACCATTAGAACACAGGAGGCAGAGGTTGCAGTGAGCCAAAATTATGCCCCTGCACTCCAACCTGGGTAAAGAGTCAGAATCTGTCTCAAACAAAACATAACAAAACAAAGCAAAACCTTTATCTCTTGCCTGGGTGCAGCTAAAGGACTTGTGTATGGGTGTGGGTGGGTATGTGTGGGTGTGAAAAAGAGAAAGGATTCCATAGAAAACTGGACTGGTATTTTGTTTCCAAATCTTCACAGATAACACATTATATTTTATTATATTTAAAGATCCCCAGGTAACTCTAGTTCACAAATTAAAGAAGAAGTTGTATTCCTTAAGTAATGTGAAAGTTATCCAACTAAGTGATGATTTATAATGTAAACATAATTGATTTGCAAATAGTTAGATTTCTAAAATATATGAGTTTTGGAAATGAAATTATAAATCATGTTAAAGGGAATTGGCTAAATCTGATTACAATAGGAAATTATTTTCTTATTCTCTTTAAATTATCTTTTTATTCATAAATAAAATGATTAAAATTTGCTGATTTTCCAAATTCCCAGTTTTACTAGTTTTATATAAATAGATATTTCATGCCTTATGTTTATTCAATTTGAAGGTGTTTAAAAATTTCTTATTGTAAGTTGACAAATTCTGGGGTACAAATGATGTTATGATTCATGAATACAATATGAAATAATTAAATAAAGGTAATTAATATATCCATCACCACAAATACTTGTCTTTTTTGTATTGGGAACATTTGAAATTTGCCCTTAGAAATCTTGAAATGTACAATACACTATTATTAACTATATATACCATGCTGCACGATAGATCTCAAATAAACAAATCTTATTCCTATAGTTAAACTGAGGTGCTGCAACCTTTGGCTACCATCTCATCACTTACCCCACATCCTCAGCTTCTGGTAACTGCATTCTATTTTCTTCATTAATAAATTCAACTTTTTTAGATTACACATATAAGCGAGAACATGTGGAATTTGCTGTTCTGTGCCTCACATATTTCACTTAACATAATGTTATCCATGTGTATGCACCTTGTCACAAATGACATAATTTCCTTTCCTTTCTAAGACTGAATAGTATTTTTGTGTGTATATATGACACATTTTCTTTATCCATTCATCTGTTGATGCACATTTGACTTGATTCTATAACTTGGCGATAGTGCTGCGATAAATATGGAAGTGCAGACATCTCATTAACATATGGATTCCAAATCTTTTGAATAAACTCCCAAAGGTAGCATTGCTGGATTATATAATAATTATATTTTCCCACTTTCTGTGGAACCTTAATACAGTTTACCATAATGTTTGCATTAATTTAAATTGCCACCAACAGTGTACAAGGGATCCCTTTTCTCCATATGGTTTTAAACAGTTGGTAATTTTTGTCTTTTTGATGATCGCCCTACTGATAGGTGTGAGGTGAAATATTGTAATTTTGATTTCATTTCCTTAACGATTAGATCTATTAAATATTATTTTCAAATATCTGTTGGGCATTATATGTCTTTTTCTGAGAAATGTCTATTCAGATCCTTTGCCTTTTTTTTTTAAGCCAGATTTGTTTTTGTAAAGAGAGTTATTTGACTTCCTTATATATTTTGGATATAATCCCTTATTGAGTCTATGGTTTGCAAATATTTCCTCTCAATCTGTGTGTTGTCTTTTCTATACTTTATTGCTTTTTAACGTTATATGTCCAAATATTTTACTCAGTTACTTTGTATTAAATATTTAGAAATGTAATCATTTCATATTTTTATTTTTTAAAGTGTTTAGATATGTTTTTCAAAATTTTGAAAATATTAGTTAGCATGAATTATGATAATTGTGTTCATTACAACCACAGTAAAAACACTGAAAAGAAAGAGACGTCCATAGGGACAAAAATTGTAAAAATAGTATATTTACCAATAAAACCAGCAATATAATAAAAGGTAATAGATTATGGACATTAAAATTAAAAATATTGCTTTTATAATGTAATTAAATTTAACAAATAATTAGAAAAATAATAAAAATATGGCCAGATGTGGTAATCCTAGCACTTTGTGAGACCGAGGCCGGCGGACCACGAGGTCAGGAGTTTGAGACCAGCCTGGCCAATATGGTTAAACCCTGTCTCTACTACAAATATGAAAATTAACTGGGCATGGTGGCATGTGCCTGTAATCTCAGCTACTTGGGAGGCTGAGGCAGGAGAATCACTTGAACCTGGGAGGTGGAGGTTGCAGTGAGCCGAGATTGCACCACTGCACGCCAGCCTGGGCAACAGAGCAAGACTCTGTCTCAAAAAAAAAAAAAAAAAAAAAATATATATATATATATATATATATATATATATATATATATATATTTTATATATATATTTTGTGTGTGTGTGTGTGTATATGATATATGACTTCTTCATAGAAAACTACAAAACATCACTAATGAAGACTTAAAAAATATTAAGATCAATATATTCATAGATTGAAGAACTTGGTATTGTGTGTTAATTCTTTTCAAATTAATCTTATTCTAAAAATATATAGCAAAATGCAGATTGCATATAGATAGAGCAGTCTTAAAGATGAATAATAACTGAACAATCAGATATCAATTACCATCAAACTATAGTAATTAAAATAATGTGGTATTGGTGTAAGTTTACAGAAACTAAAATATATAACAGAATAGAGATTCCAGAAGTACACTTGCTTATAAACGGCCACTTGATTAGGATCAATATAATATTATTAAGAAGAAAATTATGCTCCCTATCTTACACTATACACACATACACAACTTCAAATGAGTTTCGATGAAAAGGAAAAGAAAAATTTAATGCATTTTGATGACATTAAAGTATACAAAGATTTCTTAAATATGACAAAAATGTACTACTAATAAAAATGTAAACTATAAATTGGATCATATTAAAATTAAGAACTTTAGTTTACAAAAGCAATAAGAATAAAGAAAACTACTAACAGTATAAAGAGTTACTGGAAATGTATATCTAAGGAAGGACTCAAACCCATAAGACAGAGAATTTTTACTAATGACTAAAAATTGAGACAATACAACAGGAACACTGTTTCATTGTTAGTAAAATATAAACAGTGCTCAAGATAATGAATAAGTTAAAAATGCAACTACAGTATATTACAACTAATAACCTAGCAGCATGGCTAAAATCGAAATATCGAAACTGTCATATGTGGTAAGGATAGGAAGCAACCACAACTCTTATTCACTGCGGGAGGAAGGGTAACTTGTTATGGTCACTTGAGAAAATATTTCTGGGTTTTCCTATTACAATAAAACCTTGACATACTCTATGTTCAAGCTGTCATGCTTCTAGTTTTTTCTTTATATATTCACCAAAATGTCAAGTAGTAGGATGATTAGATTATAAGTATTTATAGTGGAACAAATTTAAAATTATCTAAACACCCACAAGTAGTAGAATGGGTAAATAATGTGTGGTCTATTTACACAATGAAATGCATAAAGCAAGGGAGTGAGAGAATTAGCAAAAGGATGGATGAATTTTAGGGAGTTCATGCTGAGAAAAAGAAGCCAGACATAAAGGAGTATGTACTGTATTATTTCACTTGTATAAAGTATAAAATAATATGTGAAACTCACCTATTCTGGTTACCGTTTAGTGGGAGGGAGTGTTCTTCTTAAAAACAAAACAAAACAAAACTAATTGACTCAACACTAATCACTCTTCTGTAGAAACATATATATTTTCCTGTCTTTATTGTGATATAAATAAAAATAAAATTATATATATTTAAGTATATAATGTGATTATTTGAGATATGCGTACAATGTGAAATGATTACTCCATAAAGATAATTAACACATCTATGATTTCATGTAGCTACCTTTTGTGTTTGTGTGGTGAGAACATTTAAGATCACTGTCTCTGCAAATTTTAGTATAAAATACAGTGTTATTAACAATAGTCATCATGCTATATATTATACCCTCAAAACTTATTCGTCTTATAACTGAAAGTTTATACCCTGTATTCAACTTCTAGCAGAGGATAAAAAAATACACCCAGAGACTAAAGAAAACAGTGCTGAAAAAATTCAGTGAATTGTGATGACTTTAAATCCAAAGGTGTATTGCAAAAAACATTTCTTCAAGAAAGATGCCAACTAAGATGAAAAACAAAAGAGCATAATCTATTGTGGATGCAATATTGGAAAAGAATAAACACAGACAACAAAAAAATAAACATAAAATATATAAATGGGATGGTTGAGGATATCTGAATGTGGATTGTAGATTACAATATTATATAAATGTTGTATTGGTTGATTGTACTACATATATGGTCATTGTTATGATGTAATAGGATGCTATTTTCCATAGGCGATAGGAATGAAGCATTCTGTCTACAATGAACTAGAAAACGATGCATGTGTGTAGAGTAATTGGGACAAAATCATGATAACTGATGAAGCTAGAGGAAGTATATTTGGTTTATGATTCCACACTATGCTTACAACATTTGTATAGGCTTAAATTGTTAAAGATGCAATGTTGGGAGAAATAAATTAGAAATACAAGTAGATCTACCCTTTCAAGTGAATCTAGACCTTGAATTTTTAAGAATTTGGTAGGATTTCTTTTCTGAAAGGAAATTGTTAGAAATTGGGTTTTTCCTGATAATAAAACGTCTACCTGAAATTCAAATTTTACCTCAGTAAAATTAGATAATATATATAATTAAATAAAGCATAGATATATATGTTCAGAGAAAACAATTTCTGACAGTTAAATTTTTGTATATTTGAGCAGCAGTGTTGGTTAATAGCATTGAAGGACTATTCTGAGATTAATAGTTTAATATTAATAGTTTAATATTTTTAAAAGTACATATAACCAAGAATAAATATAGAATATTTTATTATAAATAATCTGAGATGGTTTTGCTGTATCCCCACTGAAATCTCATCTTGGATTCCCACATGTTGTGGGAGGGACCTGGTGGGAGGTAACTGAATCATGGGGGAGGGTCCTTCCCATGCTGCTCTTGTGACAGTGAATAAGTCTCACAAGATCTGAGGGTTTCAAAAATGGGTGTTTCCCTGCATAATGCATCTTCTTCTCTTATCTGCTGCCATGTGAGATGTGCCTTTAACCTTCCACCATGATTGTGAGGCCTCCCCAGCCATGTGGAACTGTGAGGGCATTAGCATTAGCTTCTTTCTTTTGTAAATTGCCCAGTATCAAGTATGTCTTTTTTTTTTTGAGTTGGAGTTTCACTCTTGTTGCCCAGTTTGGAGTTCAATGGCGTGATCTTGGCTCACCACAACCTCTGCCTCCCAGGTTCAAGTGATTCTCCTGCCTCAGTCTCCGAGTAGCTGGAATTACAGGCATGCGCCATCATGCCTGGCTAATTTTGTATTTCTAGTAGAGAGGGGGTTTCTCCATGTTGGTCAGGCTGGTCTCAAACTCCCAACCTCGGGTGATCCACCTGCCTCGGCCTCCCAAAGTGCTGGGATTACAGGTGTGAGCCACCACGCCTGGCCTCAAATATGTCTTTATCAGCAACGTAAAAACAGACTAATACAGTAAATTGGTACCAGTATAGTGGGGCACTGCTGAAAGGATACCCAAAAAATGTACAAGCGACTTTGGAACTGAGTAATAGGCAGAGGTGGAAACAGTTTGGAGGGCTCAGAAGAAGACAGGAGAATGTGGGAAGGTTTCGAACTCCCTAGAGATTTGTGGAATGGCTTTGACCAAAATGCTGGTAATGATATGGACAATGACATCTAGGGTGAGGTGGTCTCAGATGGAGATGAGGAGCTTGTTGGGAGCTGGAGTAAAGGTGATTTTTGCTATGTTTCAGCAAAAAGACTAGAGGCATTTTGCCCCTGCCCTAGAGATTTGTGGAACTTGAACTTGAGAGAGATGATTTAGGGTATCTGGCAGGAGAAATTTCTAAGCAGCAAAGCATTCAAGAGGTGATCTGGGGGCCGTTAAAGGCATTTAGCTTTAAAAGGGAAATAGAGCATAAAAACTTGGAAAATTTGCAGCCTGACAATGCAATAGAAAAGAAAATACCATTTTCTGAGGAGTAATTTAAACCAGATGCAGAAATCTGCATAAGTAATGAGGAGAGGAATGTTAATCCCCAAGACAATGGGGAAAATGTCTCCAGGGCATGTTAGAGGTCTTCTTGGCAGCCCCTCCCTTCACAGACTCAGAGATCTAGAAGAAAAAGATGGTTTTATGGGCCAGGCCCAGGGCCCCGCTGCGCAGCCTAGGGACTTGGTACTCTGTGTTACAGCTGCTCCAGCCATGGCTAAAAGGGGCCAAGGCACAGATTGGGCTGTTCATTCAGCGGGTAGAATCCCCAAGCACTGGCAGCTTCCACATGGTGTTGAGCCTGTGGGTGCATGGACATCAGTTGAGGTTTGGGAATCTTCGCCTGGATTTCAGATGTATGGAAACGCCTGGATGCCCAGTCAGACGTTTACTGCAGGGGCAGGGCCATCATGGATAACCTTCACTAGGGCAGTGTGGAAGGGAAAACTGGGGTTGGAGCCCCTACACAAAGTCTCTACTGGGGCACTGCCTAGTGGAGCTGTGAGAAGAGGGCCACTATCCTCCAGACCCCAGAATGGTAGATCCACTGAGCTTGCACCATGCTCCTGGAAAAGCTGCAGACACTCAATGCTAGCCCATGATATCAGCCAGGAGGGAGGCTGTTCTCTGGAAAGCCACAGGGGCAGAGATGGCCGAAGACCATGGGAACCTACCTTTTGCATCAGTGTGACCTGGTCGTGAGATGTGGAATCAAAGGAGACTATTTTGGGACTTTAAGATTTAACTGCCCTCTGGATTTTGGACTTGCATGGGGCCTGTAGCTCCTTTGTTTTGGCCAATTGATCCCATTTGAAATGGCTGTATTTGCCCAATGTCTGTACTCTCATTGCATCTAGGAAGTAACTAATTTGCTTTTGATTTTACAGGTTCATAGGTGGAAGGAAGTTGTCTTGTCTCGGATAAGACTTTGGACTGTGGACTTTTGAGTTAATGCTGAAATGAGTTAAGAGTTTGGGGGACTGTTGGGAAGGCACGATTGGTTTTGAAATGTGAGGACATGAGATTAAGAAAGAGGCAGGGGCAGAACGATATGGTTTGGCTGTTTCCTCACCCAAATCTCATCTTTAATTCCCATGCGTTGTGGGAGGGACCTGGTATGAGGTAATTAAATCACGGGGGCAGGCTTTTCCTGTGCTGTTCTCATGATAGTGAATAAGTCTCACAAGATCTGATGGTTTTATTTATTTATTTATTATTTTTTTTTATTTTTTGAGACAGAGTCTAAATTTGTTACCCAGGCTGGAGTGCAGTGGCATGATCTGGGCTCACTGCAACATCACCTCCCAGGGTCAAACAATTCTCTTGCCTTGGCCTCCTGAGTAGCTGGGATTACAAGTGCACACAACCACACCTGGCTAATTTTTGTATTTTTAGTAGAGACAGTGTTTCACCATGTTGGCCAGGCTGATCTCAAACTCCTGACCTCAGGTAATCCAACCACCTTGGCCTCCCAAAACGCTAGGATTACAGGCATGAGCCACGGCGCCCAGTGGTCTGATGGTTTTTAAAGCGGCAGTTTCCAGGCTGGGCACGGTGGCTCATGCCTGTAATCCCAGCACTTTGGGAGGCCGAGGCGGGCCGATCACGAGGTCAGGAGATCAAGACCATCCCGGCTAACGTGGTGAAACCGCGTCTCTACTAAAAATTAAAAAAAAAAAAAAAAAAATTAGCCGGGCTTGGTAGTGGGCACCTGTAATCCCAGCTACCTGGGAGGCTGAGGCAGGAGAATGGCATGAACCTGGGAGGCAGAGCTTTGCAGTGAGCCCATAATACACCACGGCACTCCAGCCTGAATGACAGAGCGATACTCCCTCTCAAGGAAAAAAAAAAAAAAAAAAAAAAAAAGGTAGTTTCGCTGCACAAGCGCTCTTCAGTTGTCTGCCGCCATGTGAGATATTCCTTTCAACTTCTGCCATGATTGTCTGGCCTTCCCAGCCATGATGAACTGTGAATGCATTAAACTTCTCTCTTTTGTAAATTGCCCGATCTCGGTCTGGTATTTCTATATTGGCACTGAGAAAGTGGACTAATACATAATCATATAAGCAAAAATTACAAAAGTTTAACATCCAAAATTATTTTTATAAAATACAAGACATTTAACCGTTACTATAACAAATATTTTTAAGAATAAAAACATAAAAGCACATCAGCCCTAATTAATATAACTAAAACCGTACCATATTTTAAAGTTTATATAACTTTTTCAATTACATTATCAGAGTAGATTTTTATATTTCTGTTAGGGATGTAGAGGACATACTATTTTAAATGTGAAGAAAATAGGTTCAAAGTTTCAATAATTGGCTTAATTCCATAGGACTAATAGAAGCTAAGATTTTACACACATCCCTTGAAACAGTGTCACTATGTAAACAATCTCCACAAATCCTGTGTGACATATATATATTTAATGGCCAGTATATGTCCATTTATTAAGTAGCTCTAATTGAGGAAATTGTCCATGGACACATATTTCTGCAAATCCTGTAAGAAGATGTGTTGATGACAGCTTCTGTTCTTCACTGTCTTTTAAAGAATATGTGCTTGCATAGCAAATAATCGTGAAAGGTAATGATAGCGTCTTCATCTGGAGCACAGAATGGATTCATTTGCTATATACTATAATAAAGATAATGTCCCCTCTGGGCCAAAGGTTGGACACATTTGCTTAAAGTCCCTTTTAAAAGATTGGAGTTTACTAAACTTGGAATTTCTAAACTGTGAATCAAAAGCTTTACATGCATAGAATTCACTTAAACCTGCATCTGCATGATTCCGACAAGACTTAAGACTGAGTGACTTGAGATGTGAGTAACTGGTAGCAACACGAAGTTCAGACAAGTCAGCTTTGCTGTGTGTAATGAAGTCCTTCATCTCTGATGCAGGAGCTGTGTATCTCCAGCCAGTATCCATGAAACTATGAAAGGCTAACTTGTTAACATGTAAGTGGGGCACAATTTCAGGCTTTTAAGTTCTTGACATTCACTATGTTCACATATAAAAGTTATGATGTGTTTATTTACTGCTGTAAGAATACTAGAATACTACTTTTTGTGAATTTTAACTTGTTAGCCTCCTTCCTTCCTTCCTTTCTTCCTTCCTTCTTTCCTTCCTTCCTTCTTTCCTTCTTTCCTCCCTCCCTCCCTCCTTCCTTCCCTCCTTCCCTTCTTCCTTCCTTCCTTTCTTCCCTCCTTCCAGTATTGTCAATTGAAGTTTACCATCTTAGCCTCTGGAAATTAAAAGAAATGTTTTATGAAGTGATAGTGCTTCCACAAAAACATAAAAGACAATCCTGAAAGTTCGTGTGGGAGAGTCAAGCATACATGACCTTATTCAATCTTTATTTGTGATTTCACATTGACAGACCCACCAGTAATAGAGAAAGACAGGACTTTTGAATTCCAAACATTTTTCAGTTTGTTATTTTCTGAATATAGTTACTTCAGAATTTCCAATCAATTTTTTTCAAAACTTTGTTGGAAGTAAATGTCAGATGTATGTTTAACTTACTGACATGTTAATGATTTTAATGAACTAATTAGTCTGTACCCATTTAAAATTATTTTAATATAATTTTGGTAATTCTTTTAACTAGACTTTACCTTCAGCTTAATTTTTCCCCGTACAAAATGAGGCAGAGCACAGATATGAATTAGGTACTTTCATGAATAGCTTATATTAACAAATTTTAATTGGTAAATTGTGGCTTCATTTAATTTTATACATATTGAAGCTGATAGAAAGATTCGCCTTCCTAAAAAAAAAAAAAATGGAAAATACTGATAAAAATTCTTCAGCATAGTGCTGCTGAGATGGACACAGATGTTCGATAACACTTGAGAGAAAATTTTTGTGACTGTAAGGTCATAAAGATTAGAAGTTATAGAAATATGGCAGACATGTCATGTCCAAAAATGTTTTGCTGATATAGTTAAATGATTTCAGATGTATTATTTACAGTTTAAATTGTTATCGATTTACATTGAACATTCCCAATTTTTCAGATTCATAATGCCATTCTAATGAAATGATTACTTTTAAAAAAATAGCAGAAAACTTAAGAAACTTCTAGTAAATAATTATACCAAGAAACAGGAAATCTTTCATTTATTTATTTATTTTTTTGAGAAGGAGTCTGACTCTGTCTCTCGGACTAGAGTACAGTAGCACTGTCTTGGCTCAGTGCAACCTCTGCCTCTCAGGTTCAAATGATTCTCTGTCCTCAGGCTCCTGAGTAACTTGGGTTAAAGATATGTCTCACTACACCTGGCTAATTTTTGGATTTTTAATAGAGATGGGGTTTCACTATGTTGGCCAGGCCGGTCTCAAACTCCTGACCTCAGGTGAACCACCTGCCTTAGCCTCCCAAAGTGTTGGTATTACAATCATGAGCCACGGCACCCAGTCAAGGAAATCTTATGTTATGAAATCTGGGTATAGCTTTTATATATCTTACATATGCTACCAATAAGTTAAATTATTTTGACTTTATAATCAAAGTGAAGCTTCATTGATCCCAAAAATTATTCAATGAAAAGTGAATTATTCTGTTAAGTAGGAACCAAGACTTGTATTTACATTATATTGTCTGGAGAACTACAGTCAAGCAATAATAATTGTTTATTAAATATTTTTGTAAATGAACCAGTGAAGGGACAAAATACATGAAGAAATTCCAGTTAAAATATATACCCATAACAAAATAATCCAATGATTAAAAATAAGAAAAAAAATTGTTTCTGATTTTAATTAACGGCAAAAATATAATTACAGCAAACCAAATTCCTCAAGTATTTTTATAAAGAAAGAAGACAAGATTTTCAGGAGAGACATATTATTTCTGCTCCATTCCCTCAGTCCCACATCTAATCCATCAGCAAAGCCTGTCAAATTTTTCACATGTGCACAAATTTATTTTTCATCTTCAGCAGAGTCTTATATCAGCTGACGTCTTCTCTTCATTAGAGTGCTGCAACAGACTCCCAAATTCCATCCATAGTTCACTTCACTTCATACACAGCTGATCACATATCAGGTATAATAATTGATAAAATATAAATACGGCTATCTTTCTTCTTCCTTTAAAAAGTACCCTTCAGTGAGTTCACATACTACTGAAAATAAATTCAAATATCTTATTACATGGTCTTCAAATCCTGATGTTATCTGGCCCTTAATAATCTCTCCATTTATATGTTTATCATACTTTGCTTTTCTGATTATGCCCTATGAATCCTAGATTCCTTTTTGGTTTTTAACTTGACACACTCATCTTTCTCCTTTCTTCAACTTAACTATCATTTTTCTAAGAGTTATTCTTGACCCTTATAACCATACCTAAGATTATTTATCCTATTCTTTATAAGGAGTCCTCCATTTATCTCAATAGTAGAAATTATTTAGGATACATAATTGAATCATTGTATTATAAAATGTTCAATGAAAATATAAAATAGAAGAAAACAGTATAAAAAACACCACACTTGCCACTGCAAAATTTTTTAAAGTGGCCAGTTTTGCCATAAGCATTGGCTGGTTTTTCTTTTTAAAATGCTTTATGGTAATCTAATATACCGAGAAAAGAAATTTCAACATAAGCATCATTATAATTATTGTAGTTGTTGTTAAGCTATAGAAATGTTAAAACATACAAACTTTCTGCACTAGTTTTCTACTACTGCAGTGCAAGTTACTACACACTTTTCCATAAAATAAAAAAAAAAAATTTCTTTCATACTTCTGGAGTTCAGACATCTGAAATCAATATTGTGTCCAAATTGCATTTGTTCTGGAGGCTTTCAGGGAAGACTGCACTTTCTCCCTTTTCCAGCCTATTCCTCAGCTCCTGGTCCCTTCCTTGCTTCTCTCTTATCTCTTGCTTCTGTCACTACATGGAATATGAGTATCACTTTAGTCTCTTATTTCCCTCTTATAAATACCTTTTGTGATTACCTGAGATGCACTTAGAAAATCCAGGAAAAAATCTCTCCATCTCAATATCTTCACAAATTCAAGCAATTAGGACTTTCTTATCTTTTGTGGAGCATTCTTCAGCTTATCACACTTCACAAATATTTAAGCAATGCCTAATGATATCACGCTGTAAATTATTGTAATAGTTGTGAATGTTTTTTAAATACTTGTAATAGTTTAATAACATCTTTTAACATATAGATATCCTCTGGCATCATTATTTTTTTCAAAATTTTCTTGTGGCCTATAATAACGTATTTATTTCTTCAGGAAGACAAGTTTAGGTAATTTCTTGTCAAGTTCTAAAATAAATGTTGTTGGATGGATTGGAAAGTCTTACAGAGGTGTGTGTTTGTGTGTGTGTGTGTGTGTATTTGTGTGTCTGTGTGCACATGCACGTATGTGCCACATGAGTGTGACATATATTTTGAATTACCCAAAACTTTTAGTTTGATTAGAAATAATTTAAAAATAATCACTGTCGGATACTGGGATATAGTTTTTCGGTTTGAACCAAAATATTTTATTTTCTGCTCTGGTACTATAAATGAGATCATTAATGTCCAATCTATTTCCTACTTGCTTTAGTACAAAAACTCATTTTATTTAATATAAACTTTTAATTTCACTATTCATTGAATTTAAAACATTTTTCTTTTACAAACCACTTAGGTATATTGTACAGTAAAACAAGCTTTTTTAAAGTGTAAAATATTAATGAGTTTCATCAAATGTATCCACCTATGGTACTATCATATGAATTATATTACAGAGCATTCACATTAGAAAGTACGTTTCACTCTTATCCTATCAATATCATCCCCAGCGTGATTTTTCATTTTTAAAAAATACATAGAAACATAATTTATTTTTTCTAATTGAGCCTGCAGATTATGGTTCTACTAAATATAGTTTTTATAGTATGTTTCTAGATTACATTGAAACCTCTATGTGTATAATTATGCTGTTTATGAATTATTAATTCACATATCAATTTCTTCCTTTGCAATTCTTATTTAATTATTTTTTAAAATAATTCACTAGGTAGCACCTCCAACAAAATAGAAATAGCAAAATTAACACCCTTCCTTTTTTCCCTATCTTAAGGGAAAATTAATCACCATTAAATTTGGTGCCAACTCTTGAGTCCACAGATAGTCCTTCACAAGATTTATTCATGTACCTTTTATTCCTGGTTTCCTGAACATTATTTTTCTAAACGAACATTGAAAGAATAGCCCTTATCGAAGATCCCATTCTCTCATTAAGATGGAAAAACACAAGAGCTGAAATAATCTAAAACTTTGGAAGCAATAATAACTCTTATTCACTTCTCATTGGCCAAAGCAAGTCACAGGGCTAAACCTGACATATGGAGGAGGAAACATTCTCTTTCCATCAAGAGAGACTGAAAGTCACATAGTAAATGTCAGTTATACATTCTTTTTTGCCAGTAGAGCATTACATAAATTACCGTATGTATCCAATGTACTAAAATATAGGACAGCTTTCTCCAAGGCTCATCAAATGTAAACTGGGTCACTTTCCTTTATTGATAAGAAATTTTATCCCTGGCTCATTATCATTCTCCATAGTACTTCTTCATAATTCCTGCTAATTTTTAATATCCAATGGGTTTTTTTGAGGTGGAGTCTCAACCTATTGCCTAGGCTAGAGTGCAGTGGCACAATCTGCTCACTACAACCTCCACCACCCAGGTTCAAGTGATTCTCCTGGTTCAGCCTTCTGAGTAGCTGGGATTACAGGTACCCGCCATTATGTCCGGTTAATTTTTTGTATTTTTGTAGATACAGGGTTCACCATGTTGGCCAGGCTGGTCTCGAACTCCTGACCTCAGGAGATCTGCCTGCCTCAGCCTCCCAACGTGCTGAGATTTCAGGCATGATCCACTGCACTTGGTCTCCAGTTGAATTTTTGAATTTTCTGGCTTTTCTTCTTTTCTTTCTTTGCCCTTCCTTTCTTATTCTCCTTCTTTCTCCCCTCTTTCTTTCCTTTAATGATATCGTTATCCACTCTGCTACAGTCACTCCCCTGGTCATACGTGAGACCCTGTTATTAACATCAATAAAATTCCCACATCAAATCAATTTTAGTCATATCATTCTTCAACCACCATCTACTTTCTTGCTCACGCCCTCTAATGCTCCAACTCCATGAATTAGTCAACTCACAGAGGCAAACACTCCTTTGATATTACCACCTATCACTTTTCCTTTGCCTTTTTTATATCCTTATATAAACTTACCTAGGATTCTGTTCATAGCGTTAAAATTGCCTCCTAAATAATGCAGTGCACAATGAACAAAACTATAAGGGGTGGGACATCCTTATTATAATAATGAGTCTCCTTTGGAATGTTCATGATCTTCTTCACCTAAATTATGTTATCTTCTCGATAGAAAACTTTCACTGTTCTCCCCTGTTTATCCAACCATCCTAGACAACTTCGGAAACTTGAACTACTCCACAGTTCCAGTGTCATACTGAATGAAGTATTTGAGTAGTGGGGGACTGCTGTGTTACATCATCTCCCACTGAAAAACTCCCATACTGTATATATATATATTTTTTAGTTTCTAATTTCCCAATGCTATCTGAGAAGCTAGAGTAAACTCATGACTGACATTCTCTTCTTCCTGGTTTTTAGGACAGTGCCTCAGCTGCAAATGCTCAAGATCCTTCTCGTGTGTGATTATAGCTTGAGTTTGAATAATCAACTTTAGTAACATTTCCCCCTTTTTCTGTATTTTTGCTATGTTAGAACTTAGCTGTTTGCAACATTGAATGCTGAGCTGAACAGAGGGGGAAAAATTAAGGAAGTACTGGGGGTAACTTGGTTATTATCACAAATATTCATTGTCTACTTTTAACTATTTCTTGATACACTGTGAAATGTGTGTAACTGTACTTCATTTCCATTTTTAAGTTTAGAAAACTGGTGTTCTGGGTTATGTGTAACTTGTCCAGAAAAACTAGTAAATAGCAGAGCAATAAGTACACTTTTAGTTTTTTGCCTTGAGACAGAATATCTCAAGTCACTGTTATTGAATAATGATATTCTTCTGTTGAGAAATCAAATGAAATGTTACTGATTTCAAGGAGATTTTATTGAAATTGTTGTGTCACCTAAAGATGAAAAATGTGATGTTTATTCATGTTGAAAAATAGTTTCTACAAATCTGTGTTGATAACATTGCAGGCAATTGTCAAATATATTATGAATACTTTGTATTATATTATACAATCATATACATAATTTATATAGCTATATTTTAAAAATATAATTAAAAATTTTAATATAATTTTTAAATGATTTTTTAAATTGATTATAAAATAATTTTAAAAATTGATTTATTAAATGAGATTGATATACAAATATGTGTGTATATTCACACACATTCATCCTATGTTCTAATCCATTTATATCCTCTCTATTTCAGTAGTCTGGTTAGAAGACAGTATATATATTGATTTAATGGGGAATAAATTAATCAACTCAGGTTACCATAACATACCATAGACTTACTTAATGACTTACACAACAGGAATGTATTTTCTCACAGATCTGGAGGCTACAATTTCAAGGACAGAATGATAGGGACTTTATTCCCTCCATCATGGAATATATAATTCCATGGAATACATAATTTCATTGTGGAATATATATATTCCACTTATGGAATACACAATTCCATCTCTCCTCCCTCTCTCTTATTCTTGTAAGTTTACTAATCCCATCATGACAATCTCATCTTCATGCCCTAATCTGACTCTAATTATCTCCCAAAGTCCTTGCCTCCTAATACTATTACATTGGGGGTAAGAGATTCAACATATGAATTTGGAGGATGATACAAACTTTCAGTTCATAATGGGGATGGTTTAAATAGATTAAAAGGGTGAGTAACTCATTTTATGAGGCCAACATAACTAACTCATTTTATGAGGCCGACATCATCCTGATACCAAAGCCTGGCAGGAACACAACAAAAAAAAGAGAATTTTAGACCAATATCCCTGATGAACATCAATGCAAAAATCAACAATAAAATACTGACAAACCGAATACAGCGGCACATGAAAAAACTTATCCACCATGATCAAGTGGGCTTCATCCCTGGGATGCAAGCCTGGTTCAACATATGCAAATCAATAAACATAATCCAGCATATAAACAGAACCAAAGACAAAAACCACATGATTATCTCAATAGATGCAGAAAAAGCCTTTGACAAAATTCAACAGCCCTTCATGCTAAAAACTCAATAAATTTGGTATTGATGGAACGTATCTCAAAATAATAAGAGCTATTTATGACAAACTCACAGGCAATATCATACTGAATGGGCAAAAACTGGAAGCAGTCCCTTTGAAAACTGGCACAAGACAGGGATGCCCTCTCTCACCACTCCTATTCAACAGTGTTGGAAGTTCTGGCTAGGGCAATCAGGCAAGAGAAAGAAATAAAAGGTATTCAGTTAGGAAAAGAAGAAGTCAAATTGTCCCTGTTTGCAGATGACATGATTGTATATTTAGAAAACCCCATCATCACAGTCCAAAATCTCCTTAAGCTGATAAGCAACTTCAGCAACGTCTCAGGATACAAAATCAGTGTGCACAAATCACAAGCATTCTTATACACCAGTAACAGACAAACAGAGAGCCAAATCATGAATGAACACCCATTCACAATAGCTTCAAAGAGAATAAAATACCTAGGAATCCAACTTACAAGGGATGTAAAGGACCTCTTCAAGGAGAACTACAAACCACTGCTCAGTAAAATAAAAGAGGACACAAACAAATGGAAGGACATACTATGCTCATGGATAGGAAGAATCAATATATGAAAATGGCCATACTGTCCAAGGTAATTTATAGATTCAATGTCATCCCCATTAAGCTACCAATGACTTTCTTCACAGAATTGGAAAAAACTACTTTAAAGTTCATATGGAACCAAAAAAGACCCCGTATCGCCAAAACAATCCTAAGCCAAAAGAACAAAGCTGGAGGCATCACGCTACCTGACTTCAAACTATACTACAAGGCTACAGTAACCAAAACAGCATGGTACTGGTACCAAAACAGATATAGACCAATGGAACAGAACAGAGCCCACGGAAATAATACCACACATCTACAGCCATCTGATCTTTGACAAACCTGACAAAAACAAGAAATGGGGAAAGAATTCCCTATCTAATAAATGGTGCTGGGAAAATTGGCTAGCCATAAGTAGAAAGCTGAAACTGGATCCTTTCCTTACTCCTTATATGAAAATTAATTCAAGATGGATTAGAGACTTAAATGTTAGACCTAAAACGATAAAAACTCTAGAAGAAAACCTAGGTAGTACCATTCAGGACATAGGCATGGACAAGGACTTCATGTCTAAAACACCAAAAGCACTGGCAACAAAAGCCAAAATTGACAAATGGGATCTAATTAAACTAAAGAGCTTCTGCACAGCAAAAGAAATCACCATCAGAGTGAACAGGCAACCTACAGAATGGAAGAAAATGTTTGCAATCTACTCATCTGACAAAGGGCTAATATCCAGAACCTACAAAGAACTCAAACAAATTTACAAGAAAAAAGCAAACAACCCCATCAAAAAGTGGGCAAAGGATATGAACAGACACTTCTCAAAAGACATTCATACAGCCAACAGACACATGAAAAAATGCTCATCATCACTGCCCATCAGAGAAATGCAAATCAAAACCACAACGAGATACCGTCTCACACCAGTTAGAATGGAATCATTAAAAAATCAGGAAACAACAGGTGCCAGAGAGGATGTGGAGAGGTAGGAACACTTTTACACTGTTGGTGGGACTATAAACTAGTTCAACCATTGTGGAAGTGTGGCAATTCCTCAAGGATCTAGAACTAGAAATGCCATATGACCCAGCCATCCCATTACTGGGTATATACCCAAAGGATTATAAATCATGCTGCTATAAAGACACATGCACACGTATGTTTATTGTGGCACTATTCACAATAGCAAAGACTTGGAATCAATCCAAATGTCCATCAGTGACAGACTAGATTAAGAAAATGTGGCACATATACACCATGGAATACTATGCAGCCATAAAAAAGGATGAGTTTTTGACCTTTGTAGGGACATGGATGCAGCTGGAAACCATCATTCTCAGCAAACTATCACAAGAACAGAAAACCAAACACGGCATGTTCTCACTCATAGGTGGGAACTGAACAATGAGATCCCTTGGACACAGGAAGGGGAACATCACACACTGGGGTCTATTGTGGGGAGGCGAAAGGGGGTAGGGATAGCATTAGGATATATACCTAATGTAAATTACGAGTTAATGGGTACAGCACACCAACATGGCACAAGTATACATATGTAACAAACCTGCACGTTGTGCACATGTACCCTTGAACTTAAAGTATTAAAAAAAAAACCAAAAAGGTATTTTCAGAATTCACATATCACAATTTTCTTCTAAGCAAGTCATGGAAAAATTGAACCCTCCTAGATTTTCTAGGATCTCAATTATAATTAAAATTACTAACTGAAGTTTGAATACCCTTGATTTTCCTGGTTTTATGTATCCTCAGTTTAAGCAGGGTATTTCAAATCTATATTTTATTAGCTCACAGCTAGAATAAAAAATTTGTGTCATACTATCAGTCAGATACGATTTGAGAGAATTAATCTGCTTTTGGATATTGTTTCTATTTCATTGATTTTCAGTTGTGTTCGGTAAATTTTCTGTCATTTGACATCAACCATTGTCGTTTAAATTTTATATATTTAAGTGTGTCTTTGAAATACTGATTACCTGTCCTAATACAAGTAAGTATAGGACAGCACACTAGGAGAGATCCGGAAAACATATGTCCAAGGAATTTCCCCAGAGGCATTTAAGAAAAGACATTCATGAATTTTAGGATATTTTAAGATAAAACTTAAGGTGATGCATGTTTGTTTAGGAATGGAGGCATTGGAGATTTGAGGACCTATATGAAGTGAATGTGTTTAAAAATGCTTCTTTTTTCCTGTTTTTAAATGAGATAAACTGTGAAATGCTGCGCTGACTTTGTTTCAATTGACAAAGTTACTTGCGTACAGTAGTATAGTATTTACATGTAAAAACTCTGGTGCAGTCTATATATTTTAAAATTTTAGTTTCACCGTTTACTGACTGTGTGATTCTTGGTGAGTTTTGCATCTCACTTTCTTCTTTTTTTAAATATAGATGAGCATAACTGCTTCATAGAGTTTTTAATGAAGATTCAGAGAGCTAATATATATATACATTGCTTAGAACTGTTTTTGATACATACAGTAAATAATCAGTACATGTTATTTGTTGTCATTGAATTATGACTGATTAAGCAGAAGCAAGAAAATGGTTTATCATAGTTGATTAAGAACCAATGCAGTTGACATAAATAAAAGTAAAAATAAGAATTATAGTGGCTTATTATAGCAGTACAGGAAAGAATTTGCCATAGAATTTGTGTATCAGGGAAATGGGTTATGGAAGTTAAGTTAAAAAAGAGAGGAAAGATAAAAGTGACATGATTTCTCATCCGTACATGGGAATTGGCTCATAGTATTACATGGATCATAGCATTGTTGACTCTCAATTAAACTTACTGTATGCCCTTCACTGGAGTTCTTGGTGTATTTTTTAAAGGAATACTGAGATTTGGTCAAATCATAGCTGAGATTATTGCATATCTAAAGCCAAACCTCCCTCTTTTACCTCTTATAATTGCAAGTGGATTTAAAAGTAGGGTTTGTGAAGGAGAAGTGAATAAATTGCTGTTTGTGATTAAAGAACTGGGAAACTAGGTGGTAACCGTTCCTAAAATCCTTAGAGAAACACAGCATTAATTGTTTCATAACTGATTAGCTGAACTGTTTGTACACACAGCACAATGTGGCCAAAATATTAATATACTTTGACTAAACTTCACTAAATCTTCTCTCCTTCCCTCAGGCCCCAGAAATTTGGCCAAAATTTGGCCTATCCTTAAGCTTTTAAAGGCATAAAAACTTTTCTTAAAGGCCCTACTTAGAATCAGTTGATCTGAAGGAAGGCAATTATTTACTTATCTATTTGATGATAACCTACTACACCCTCCTACAATACAACTGGTTCTTTCTAACCTTGTTTATTTCTCTCATGGAAGAAAAGCCCTTTGCTCCCTGACTTTGAGATGCAGGCACATCTTGACAGAAAAAGCATTCTCTATTGTTATAGTGCCTATCCAGCTATTGCAACAGCAACCCCACCCTGTATTGAAATAACATATACATTTTTCAAGTTTTATTTTAGATTCAGTGGGTACATGTGTAGGTTTGTTACCTGGGTATATTTTATGGTGCTGAGATTGGGCTATGAAAGATCCCATAACTAACTGAGCATAGCACCCAAGTTAGTTTTTAAACCCTTTTAAAGTTTTAAACCCCTCTCTGTCTTTCCTTCCTCAAGTCATTTTCAGTATCTATTGTTGCCATTTTTATGTTCATGATTACTCAATGTTTAGCTCCAATTATAAGTGAGAACAACATGTACTATTTGGTTTTTGGTTCCTGAACTAATTTGCTTAGGATAATAACCTCCAGCTTCATCCATGTTCTTGCAAAAGACATGACTTAATTCTTTTCTATGGCTGCAAAATTTCCATGGTGTATTTGTACCACATATTCCTTATCTAATCCACCACTGATGGGCACCTACATTGATTTCATGTCTTTGTTATTGTGAATAGTGCTGCAATTAATGTGCAAGTACATGGGTCATTTCGGTAGAACGATTTCTTTTCTTTTGGATATATACTGAGTAATAGGATTGCTAAGCCAAACGGTAATTCTGTTCTAAATTCTCTGAGAAACCTCCATACTTCTTTGTACAGTAGTTGAACTTATTTACATTCCCACCTACAATATATAAGCATTTCCTTTTCTCTTCAGCTTTGTCAATATCTGTCGATTATTTATTTATTTATTTATTTATTTATTTATTTTAAGTTCTAGGGTACATGTGCACAACGCGCAGATTTGTTATATATGTATACATGTGTCATGTTGGTATGCTGCACCCATTAACTCGTCATTTACATTACATGTATCTCCTAATGCTATCCCTCCCCCCTCCCCCCTCCCCACAATAGGCCACAGTGTATGATGTTCCCCTTCCAGTGTCCAAGTGATCTCATTGTTAATTTCCCACCTATGAGTGAGAACATGCGGTGTTTAATTTTCTGTTCTTGTGATAGTTTGCTGAGAATGATGGTTTCCGCTATTCTGAATGGTATAAGAAGATATGCCATTGTAATTTTGATTTCATTTCTCTGATGATTAATGATGTAGACTTTTTTTTCATATGTTTGTTGGCTACTTGTATGTCTTCTTTTGAGAAGTGTGGGTTCATGTATTTTGCCCATTCTTTTAATGAGATTATTTTTATTTTGCTCCTTCAATTGTTTGACTTCCTTATGGATTCTGGATATTAGATCTTTGTCAGAAGCATAGTTTTCAAATGTTCTCTCCCATTCTCTAGGTTGTTTATTCTGTTGAGTTTCTTTTGCTGTACAAAACCCCTTTAGTTTAATTAGATTCCACTTGTCAACTTGTGTTTTTTTTTTTGGAATTACTTTTGAGGACATAGTCATAAATCCTTTCCCAAGCCTGATATCCAGAATTGTATTTACTAGGTTTTCTTTCAGGATTTTTATAGTTTTAGGCCTT
Organism: Macaca fascicularis; assembly: GCF_037993035.2. Classification (NCBI taxonomy): domain Eukaryota; kingdom Metazoa; phylum Chordata; class Mammalia; order Primates; family Cercopithecidae; genus Macaca; species Macaca fascicularis. The sequence continues at coordinate 35,668,550 of NC_088391.1, read as the reverse complement.
ACACTTAAATATTTAATTCATCTTGAGTTAGTTTTTGTATATGGTTAGAGGTAGGAGTCCAGTTTCATTCTTCTGCAGATGATTAACTATCCTAGAACCATTTATAGAATATAGGATCCTTTCCTTGTTGCTTATTTTTTTGTCCACTTTGATGAATATAAGGTGACTATAGATGTGTGGGCTTATTTCTGAAGTTTCTATTCTGTTCTGTTGGTTTATGCATCTGTTTTTGTACCAGTACCATGCTTTTTTGGTTACTGCAGCCTTATAGTATAGTTTGAGGTAGGGTAATGTGATGTCTCCAGCTTTGTTCATTTGCTTAGGATTTCTTTGGCTATTTGGGCTATTTTTGGTTCCATATGAATTTTAGAATAATTTTTTTCTAACTCTTGTGAAAAATGACATTGGTACTTTGATAGGAGAAGTGTTGAATCTAGATTACTTTGGGCACTATGGCTATTGTAACACTATTAATTTTTCTGGTCTATGAGCATGGAATATTTTTTCAATTTGTTCATTTCATCTCTCATTTCTGGAATGACTTTTGGGTAAACAACGAAATCAAGGCTGAAATCAAAATATTCTCTGAAATAAATGAAAACAGAGACACGGCATACCAAAATCTCTGGGATGCAGCAAAAACAATGTTAAGAGGGAAGTTTATAGTGCTAAATGCCTACCTTGAAAAGTTAGATCTCAAATTAACTACTAGAGTTTACTCTTAGAGAAACTGAAAAAAAAAAAAAAAAAAACCAAGAACAAACTAATCCCAAAGCTAGTAGAAGAAAGGAAATAACTAAAATCAGAGTAAAAATGATGACATTGAGAACCCAAACCCATGCAAAGGAGGAATAAACGAGATTGATGAACTGCTAGCTAGATTGGCAAAGAAAAAAAGTGAAACAATCCAAAGAAGCACAATAAAAAACAACAAAGGTGGCAATACAAGTGATCCCACAGAAATACAAAATTTCTTGAGACTATTTTGAACATATTTATGCTAATGATCTACTATATCTAGAGGAACTGTGGACATTTCTGGAAACACACATTCTCCCAAGATTGAATCAGGAAGACATCAAAACCCTCAACAGACCAATACCTAGTTCCAAAACTGAATCAGTAATAAAAAAACTGCCATCCAAAAAAAGTCCTAGGTCAAAAGTATTCACAACCAAATTTTATCAGATGTAAAAAAAGAGTAGTATCAGTTCTACTAAAACTTTTCCAAAATATCAAGGTGGAGGAATTCTTCCCTAACTCACACTGTAAAGACAGCATAATCTTGAACCTTGATACCAAAACCTTGCAAAACACAACCTAAAAAAAAAAAAAAAAAAAAAAAAAAAAAAAAAAGATAGGCCAATATCAGATGAACATGGATGCAAAAATCCTCAACAAAAAACTAGCAAGCCAAATTCAACAGCACATTAAAAACACAAAGTATATAATCACCCTAATAGACTTGGAGAAAGCTTTGGATAAAATCCAACATCACTTTATAAGAAAAACCCACAAGAAACTAGGCATCAGAGGAACATGGCACAAATTAATAAGAGCCATGTATTACAAACCCACAGTCAACATCATACTGAGAGTGCAAAAACTGAAAGAATTCCCCTTGAGAAATGAAAATGACAAGGATTTCACTCTCGCCACTACTATTCAACACAGTACTGGAAGTGCTAGCCAGAACAATCAGGAAAGATAAAAAAATAAAAGGCATCCAAATAGGAAAAGAAGTCAAACTATCCCTTTGCTGACATTATGATGCTATAGCTAGAACACCCTGAAGACTTCTCTAAAAGGCCCCTGGACCTGATAAATGACTTCACTAAAGTTTTGGGATGCAAAATGTCAATGTACACAAATCAGTAGCACTTTATGCACCTATACGTCTAACCAAAAAAGTGGAAGATTTCTACAAAGAGAACTACAAAATATTACTAAAGCAACAATATTTTTAAATACTTTTTTTTTTTTTTTACGAAAGTTTGGATTTGTTTTATTTGATATCTCGTATTTGGAATTTGTCATAACCTCCCATTGTTGTCATTTTATAAGTTTAGTACATCCTTGGAACTCCCTTTACCTGATCAAGCATAATGTTATCAACAGACTTATTGGTTTTCTGACCTGCTGGGTACAAGCGAGTAGCAACAATCGCATTGCAGTTTTTGACATGTTAAAACATATTATTGTTTCAATATATATTTTATTATTTGTGCTGTCCTTAGTACTTGGAAAAATAATGCATGTAATTTTCAGACGCATTACAGGAGTCCAGATTTATCAGAATAATAGTACTTCATTAATATATAGTAAAATGGTATTTTTATTAAAATATTAAAGAAATATTTATATTCATGATTTTTTATCTTAACTAGATTAAGGTTAGTTTGAATATATATGCATATATATACATATAGACATATATCTATTCATATATCTGTATATAGACATATATCTGTTCTTAGCATTTCCTAATCTCCAAATGTTTTAGGAAGCTGGCTTTAAGACAAAATTTAATGCAAAACTTGCAGAGACTAATTGTAGGCTTCTTCTAATAATTAGACCAGAAACTGAGGCAAAAGTCCTCTATTGTCTGAATAATTTAATTAATGTATGACAAGGACTATAAAGACTTTTCATTCTTTAGATACTTTTGGATACTTAAGGGTGACACACACTTCTATGTTACACTGTGCTCTAAGGCGTGATTTTTTTGTTTACTACCTCAGCTTGCATAGGAGGAGCACTTTAGGGACTTCTACCTGTCTTTTCTCACTATGACAGTCCTTTCGAGATAAACTAAGTACCTAATGTGGGAGTTAGATCAAGTATGTCTATCCCAATGATACATTCAGGGATCAAAATGTGTCCATAAAATATATCCCTCTCTGAATGTATTAAATTACCTACGATTTGGACCTTACCCAGAACACAGTTTCTTCCCTGTTTCCCATATGTCATCATTCTAACGCAAGCACCGTGATGGCACTTTGAATCCGACTATCACTGTCACTTTGGAACCTGTGTCAGAAACCCTAGAAATGGCTAAGTAGTTATCTTTCCTCCAGTGTACAGTATTCAAGTAAATACTTCTAGTCTCTTTGAGATAAAGCCGAAAGAAGTTTCATTATGTACAATCGTCATGGTCTTACAGGGTTCTTCCTCTTGGGAATCTGGCTTCTCATTCAATCAAAGTGTTCTGGGTCTAAAACTGACTGGGATCTGGAAACTGGACGAGGCATCGGGACTTTATGCTGATGTCAGCGGCCCGTCTTGAGCCTTGCCCTCCCAGGCGCAGCGGCCGCCGGCATGATGGCTGCGGCAACTACGGACCGCTGCCGCTGCCATCAATAGTAGGCCGCTGCCACTAACAGGATCATCAAGAAGTAGATGATCTTTCTTCTGATCATCTAGCCTCCATTTCTTCTGAGGGTAGAAGTTGAGTAGAGCAGTGTTGTACTTGCATGCACCTAGCTTCTGGTACTAAGCTCCACCCCCTGGTTACTATTGTGTTTGGTATTATCATTTTGTTGCTCCCAACGCACCTGGTTCTGTTACAACCTCTGTTACCATCAGTCTTTGACAAAGGGGGGAACACCACTGAGTTCCTTAATGATGCTGGCATTTTCTTATCAGTATATTATTTGATAGCCCTATTCAATAATATATCTTCTTGTGGCCTGCCTGTGGAAAACAAACATCTGGTGGGTTTCCTGGTGTCACGTAGCATATTCACTCTAGCATACCCATGCTCCATGCCTTTACTCTTTTATTCCATTCATCCGCAGACTGCCACAATAATTTAGACATGAGATTTTACTTAACTTAGTCCATCAGCTCTTCCTTGCTTCCAGAAGCCCTCTAATGCTACTATCACCTGGATGTCCTTGCCACAATCTTAAATCCCGTATCTCACGAAAATGCTCCCAAGTCAGTACTTCTCTCTTATCTATTCTCATGTGTGCATCCCTTGATCATGCACCCTCAGAGTCTTTCTACTTGGATGTTTAATCCATTAGATGTGGGTTGCTCCTGAAAGGATGCAACCATAGGTGAGATAACTCCTTTCAACCAAAGTGAATTCTGAAGAGGCTGACAGTGGAGGACTATCTCCTGACAGCACTCCCAGTAGCTGGGCAATAAAACCTCATCCAAGTGTTCAACACTGAAGAAAAAATGTATTATTTACTCTAAAAAACTTAAATGACATTTTACACACTTCATTTCCAAGATTCTGAATCAAAAAATATTTGTTCTGGTGAATGTTATCTTTTGTTTAGATTCCTATGTAATCTTTTAGACGATGTCAGAATTCTTAATAATTCTTATTAAGTTTACAAATAAACTTAAATTTATAAATACATTTAAATAATTTTATATAAATAAATATATTTATATAAATAAGTTTATTTATAAATTTTTCTTGGTTGTTGAACACTTTGATGTGCTTTTACTGCATCATTATAAGTAAACATAATAAGTTTATAAACACAATAAATTCCGGTTTATTTCCTGTTTTAATGAAATTATTTATAATCTTTGCTCAATAATAAATAATTTAAAGGACCTTGGTTTCCATTATTGTCTAAGTTTAAAAAAATTGAAAGGATTTTTTTTTTAACACAATCCATAACAAAAATTGTTTTTTATTGATTCCTTGTTTAGGCAATTATTATTCAGAATCATTCTATAAACGAACAATGAATGGAAAAATGAACATTTTATTCTCTTCTTTATTATAAGTTTATTAAAATACATTTACTACGTTTTTAATTTAGTACACTCTAAAATTATCAAGATATGAGAAACACAAATTAGGACATTACAAAAAAAGTTTGTCGCTTTAATTTTTTTTTTTTTTTTCTTTTTGAGATAGAGTCTTACTCTGTCACCAGGCAGGAGTGCAATGGCGTGATCTCAGCTCCCTAAACATCCGCCTCCTGAGTTCACGTGATTCTCCTGCCACAGACTCCCGAGTAGCTAGGACTACAGGTGTGCACCACCATGCCCAGCTAATTTTTGTATTTTTAGTAGAGACAGAGTTTCACCACATTGGCCAGGATGGTCTCAATCTCTTGACCTCGCGATCTGCCCACTTCGGCCTCCCAAAGTGCTGCAATTACAGGTGTGAGACACCGCGCCCAGCCAGCTTTAATTTTTTAATTCCATTGGTCCAATACAAAATTTAGGCTTGAGTAAAATATTCATACACACAAGTTCTGGCTAATTTTATCACATTATAGTTTAGATTTAATGTAAGCAATTATATTAAAAAGTGTTATTCACATACATGTTAGGAAATTTTTGTTACAATTTATATCTGTTGGATGTATGTTTTACTTTATTAATACTATATTTGTGTTTGTGTCTGATAAGACTATCTTAAAATCCATGTTACATATTTATAGTTCTTTTAATTTGAAAAATTTTGAGCAGGTGCAGTAGCTCATGCCTGTAATACAGAACTTTGGGAAGCTGAGGCAGGAGAATCACTTGAACTGAGCAGTTTGTGACCGTCCTGGGCAACATAGAAAGCTCTTATCTCTACAAAAAATTTTAAAAATTAGCCAGGCGTGGTTGTGCGTGCCTGTAGTCCCAGGTACTCAGTTCAAAGTTGCAGTGAGCAATGAATGTGCCACTGCCTCCAGTCTGGGCAACAGAGTGAGGCACTAACTCTGAAAAAAAATATATATATATATATAGTAGATGTGATTATTCCATTCATATTTTCTTCAATTGTTTTATATATATGTAATATAACGTTTATCTAAGTAATTATTATATTACTATATTATATAATGCATATATATTATATAGTAATATAATAATTACTTAGATACATGTTTTTAGATATATGTGTGTGTGTGTATACATATATATATAAAATGAAAGAAAGAAAGGAGTTGCGTTGCGGGGGCAGTGGGTGGGGTGGGGGGGAATCTTGCTATGTTGCCCACGCTGGACTTTAACTCAAGGGATCAAATGATCATTCAGCCTCTGACTTCCAAGTAATCAGAACTACCAGTGTGCATAACTGAGCCTGCCTTTCCTTGATAATTGGAAAGAAAGCAATTACCAAGCACCATTAGAACAATTGTTTTCTTAATACTTTTTATGGTCTGATATCCACTAAGTTAAGTAGAATCTCATGATCTACCTCTTTTATGATCAATGACATACAGGTAGTTGCATATCCTTTACCCTTGGAGACAAAATTTCCCTGTGTAAGCCTTCATCATCCACATAAAGAATGAAACCTAAAAATTACCTCAGTATTGTTCAGCTTTATAAAGGGCAAATGTTCCAAATAACTGAATACATAAGATGTATGAACTTTTAGAAAACAGTTTCACTGTCATAAAAATTCATTGAAATAAAACTATGATATTTGTAAAATCAAAATGTAAAATACATTTAAATAACATATATATATATATATATATAGTTTTTAAAAATATTAATTCTGGTATTTTGTTATTTCCAGTATAAGCTAGAGCTAAAATATACCCTAGAATTATAGAAACTTAAAAGTGAAACTAACAAGTATATTTGTTAAATTTTAAAGTTTGCCTAAAATTTCTAGAAATACGAAATAGTCTAAATGAGGACAAAGATTTTGGTATTCATTTTTTACCTTTTTGTAATGCTGTCAGTACTTAGAAGAATGTTTGACATATAGTTGGATATTAATGAAATATATTTTGAAGTTTTCTGCATATATAATAGCAAAAATTTTTATATTGATGCATATAAATTTTTCAATTTCCAATATCTACTTCTATTACTGAATCTATGTCTAAATCAATGATTTAGATTTTGAACTACATTGAACTGTCACTTTTATACAAAAGTATTAACCGCGGATTTGTGATTTTCACCTACTCTCTAAGAGAGAAAATTACCTATCATTATCCTACTAGCACCAAATTAATACTTAATAATTTTAGTGGTATTATATAAGCATCAGTTATTAATGGCTTTTTGCAAACCAGAATGGCTTATTAAAGTTGCTAGAATAATTAGTGGCATTGAGACTAGTTCAAGAAATGCTTTTTAAAATGAGGGAATGTGTTGACTGCTTAAGGAAGCAATTGAATTTAACAGACTATTGAAAGAGAAGGAGGTGCGGGCTTGAGGAGAAAAATTGTAAATTAGATTCCAGACTCTTTTGAGCTGAGAGTATAATATTCAAATAGAAATTTCCTGTAAGAAACTAATGATAGAGAACTTTAGCCCATGGTAATAATCATGTATGGAGGTACAATTTAGGGGCTCAGTTTCAGAGATATAATAATAAAAACTCTGAAAAATGTGTGGTATCTTTCAGAGGGATACACACACACACAGATATATATGTTTTTATTAAGTGATTGGAGAAAGGTTCTCAAAAAGAGACTCTAAGCAAGAATTGCAAATGAATAGGAGAAGTCTGCTTTCCATAATGGCTGAACTAATTTACTTTCCCACCAGCAGTGTATAAGCATTCATTTTTCTCCACAATCTCACCAGCACCTGTTATTTTTTTTTTGACTTTTCAGTAATAACCATTCTGACTCATGTGAGATGGTGTCTAATTGTGGTTTTGCTTTTAATTTCTCTAATGATTAGTGATGTTGAGCATTCTTTCATATGTTTGTTGGATGCATGTATGTCTTCTTTTGAGAATTGTCTGTTCATGTTATTTACGCACTTTTTAATGGGTTGTTTCTTTGCTTCTTGATTTGTTTAAGTTGCTTATAAATTTTCATTCATCAGATGCATAGCCTGCAAATATTCTCTCCCATTCTGTAGGTTGTCTGTTCACTTTGTTGATAATTTATTTTGCTGTGTAGAAGCTCTTTAGTTTATTAAGATCCCACATGTCAATTTTTGTTTTAGTTGCAATTGTTTTTGGCTTCTTTGTCACAAAATCTTTGCCAGGTACAATGCCCAGAATAGTATTTCTAAGGTTTTTCAGAGTTTTCAGTAGTTTTAGGTTTTACATTTAAGTATTTAATCAATTTTTGAGTTGATTTTTGTAAGTGATGTAAGGAAGGGTTCCAGTTTCAATCTTCCCCATATGGCTAGCTAGTTATCCCAGTACCCCATTTATTGAACTGGGAGTCCTTTCCTTATTGCTTGTTTTTGTTGACTTTGTCAAAGATCAGATAGTTGTAGGTGTGTAGTATTATTACTACACTCTCTATTCTTTTCCATTGGTCTATGTGTCTGTTTTTGTTGCCATATCATGCTGTTTTGGTCACGGTAGCTTTATAGTATAGTTTGAAGTTGGGTAATGGTATACCTCTAGCTCTGTTCTTTTTACTTACGATTCCCTTGGTCATTGGGCTCCTTCTGAGTTCCATATAAATTTCAAAATAGGGTTTTTTTATTTTTATTTTTTTGCCAGTTCTGTGAAGAATGTTATTAGATATTTGACAAGAGTAACAATGAATTTATAAATTGCTATTTGGGCAGTATTGCCATTTCAAATATATTGGCTCTTCCTATCCATGCGCATTAAATATTCATCTATTTGTTTGTAACATCTCTGATTTCCTTGAGTAGTGTTTTGTAATTCTCATTGTAGAAATCTTTCACCTCCCTGGTTAGCTGTCATCCTAGGTATAAAATAATAAAGTGAAAAGAAAAATCATAGTATTTGCATATTTCAAAGGAAAACAACTTTTATAATGCTTTTCATTTTGATCTATGATATATTGAATATAAAGCAATTACTGGAATTGTTATATCACTACCTGATATGGTTTGGGTCCATGTCCCCACCAAATCTTATGTAGAATTGTAATCCTATGTTGGAGGTGGGGCATGGTGGGAGGAGGTGATTGGATAATGATAGTAGAGTTCTCATAAAAGCTTTAGCCCTATTCCCCTTTTGCTACTGTATAAGATATATATATATATATATATATACACACACACACACACACACACACACACATATATATATATATATAGAGAGAGAGAGAAAGTTTTGAGATACATGTTCAGAACGTGCAGCTTCGATATATAGGTATACACGTGCCATGGTGGTTTGCTCCACCCATCAACCCATCATCTACATTAGGTATTTCTCCTAATGATATCCTTCCCCTAGCTCCATACCCCTTGATAGGCCCTGGTGCATGGTATTCCTTTCCTTGTGCCCATGTGTTCTCATTGTTCAACTCCCACTTGTGAGTGAGAACATGCAGTGTTTGGTTTTCTGTTCCTGTGTTAGTTTTCTGAGAATGATGGTTTCCAGCTTTATCCATGTCCCTGCAAAGGATATAAACCATCGTTTTTATGGCTGCATAGTATTCCATGTTCTATATGTGCCATATTTCCTTTATCCAGTCTATAATTGATGGGCATCTGGGTTGGTTCCAAGTCTTTGCTATTGTGAATAGTGCTTCAGTAAACATGTGTTTGCATGTGTCTTTATAGTAGAATAATTTATAATCCTTTGGGTATATATCCAGTAATTGGATTGCTAGGTCAAATGGTATTTCTGGTTCTAGATCTTTGAGGAATTGCCACACTGTCTTCCACAATGGTTGAACTAATTTACACTCCCACCAACAGTGTAAAAACACTCCTATTTTTCCACAACCTCTCCAGCATCTGTTGTTTCCTGACTTTTTAATGATCGCCATTCTAACTGGCATGAGATGGTATCTCATTGTGGTTTTGATTTGCATTTCTCTAATGACCAGTGATGATGAGCTTTTTTTTTCATATGTTCATTGGCTGCATAAGTGTCTTCTTTTGAGAAGTGTCTGTTCATGTCCTTTGCCCACTTTTTGATCGGGTTTTTTTTTTTCTTGTAAATTTAAGTTCCTTGTAGATTCTGGATATTAGCCCTTTGTCAGATGGAGAGGTTGCAAAAAATTTCTCCCATTCTGTAGGTTGCCTGTTCACTCTGATGATAGTTTCTTTTGCTGTGCAGAAGTTCTTTAGTTTAATTAGATCCCATTTGTCAATTTCGGCTTTTGTTGCCATTGTTTTTGGTGTTTTAGTCATGAAGTCTTTGCCCATGCCTATGTCCTGAAAGGTATTACATAGGTTTTCTTCTAGGGTTTTTATGGTTTTAGGTGTTACATTTAAGTCTTTAGTCCATCTTGAGTTAATTTTCGTATATGGTGTAAGGAAGGAGTCAAGTTTCAGTTTTCTGCATATGGCTAGCCAGTTTTCCTAACACCATTTATTAAATAGGGAATCTCCATCAAGCTACCATTGACTTTCTTCACAGAACTAGAAGAAACTACTTTAAATTTCATATGGAACCAAAACAGAGCCTGTATAGCTAAGACAATCCTAAGCAAAAAGAACAAAGCTGGAGGCATCACACTACCTGAATTCAAACTATATTACAAGACTACAGTAACCAAAACAGTCTGGTATGGGTACCAAAACAGATACATAGACCAATGGAACAGAACAGAGGCCTCAGATATAACACTACACATCTACAGCCACCTGATCTTTGACAAACCTGAGTTCTTACAATATCTGATCATATAAAAGTGTGTAGCATCTCCCTCCTATGACTCTCTTTCTCCTACTCTAGCCATGAAAATGATCACCGCCCCTCTGCCTTCAGACATGACTAAGGTTCCTGAGGCCTCCCCAGAAGCCGGGTAGATTCCAGCATCATGCTTCCTGCACAGCCTGTGGAACCATAAGACAATTAAACATATTTTCTTTGTAAATTACCCAGTCTCAAGTATTTCTTTCTAGCAATACTTGAGGTAATTGCAAGGACTCTAATATACCACTGTAATATTATTTCTGATGATTAATGAAAAGGATCATATATATGTATATGTGTACGTATGTATGTGTGTGTATATATGTAATATGTAGAGAGTTGCATGACATAAATATGTTTTCAAACAAAATGAAAGCATATTTGCTTTTATGATTAAATTTTATAACTGAATTATATCATTTTCTTATGAATCTTATATGTTATCTTTATCACATACTATGTAAGTCATTTATGCAGTAGTAAAAATTTTGAAAACAAAATGCTTCCAAATAATGTTTCAAATATCTTGAAAGTTTTGGGAAAAATAGTTATGTAAAGTTTATTTTACCTGGAAAGCTTCTTTAATTCTCCTCTAGTTCTCTCATTTCAGGACTAGGTACAATTGTATCATTTGAATTATATGGAAAGCTAAATTAAAAATAATTTCAAGTTAAAAATTAGTTTACATTTATGTTATAACGGCATATCAATATCATTACATTAACTCCTAGCACATATTCTGCAATTAATAAATCAGGGAATGGTATTAGAAATTACAAATCTAATCAAATTCATAATTCATACTTTCCAGTATTCACCCTAACTCTCACAGCAAAAGATATCTATTTGATTCCCAACTTGCAATACTCACAAGAAAGTTTAAGTGTGTGATTGTGTATTTTTTTTTATGAATCATGTTAATTTATTAAACTTATTATACTGTTTTAAATCCTATATCTCTTGTTCAGAAACACATATTTTTATATATGCTACCTGCTAATGCATCCCCTACTTTATGGGTCTAAGAACTTCCATTTTCATGACTATTTTTCTACAACAATCCAAGTAGAAAACCTGTATTCTTTACGGTTTTATAAAGTTTTCCTATTCTTTCCATTTATTACCCACTTAAACAAATAACTGGTACTACCCTCAATCTTCCCTATTACTGCTGCCTTCTCATCACCCTCTAATGAATTTAATTTCTCCAATCAAGATCCACAAATTGATTTTGTTTCTTGAATATATTACCAGAAAGATATACCATAAATAGATGCAGTATCACCATGATTTTGTAATTTCAAGTAATGAGTTTTTGTAGTTTCTATAAACACCAAATCTAGATTATTAACAGTATTTAGATCTTTTACATATTAGCTATATATTGCATATAATCTTATCCAACATTAAAATTTTACAGAAGAAAGCTAATTTTACCTATGTAAACAGATCAGGAATGCAGAAATGAGATGTCTGATGTTTGTCTCCCATGCCTTAAATGAAAATGAAATTTGTTAAAAAAAATGCAGACTTTGGAAATTTTTGTCATGTAAAATACATATATACAAATCTATGGACCACTATGTGCTTTATGACCTGGATTTGGACTATGAATCCATTTAACTTTTGGCCTCTAAATTGACTCTCATTCTAATAAAAGGATCATAATGATGATTTGCATTCGAGGTTATCAATGCCAAATTGGACTCTGTCCATAGTTCTTAAACATGTAAGGATATTTCCCTTTCCTTTGGGCACAGTTAACTAAGTGAATGTCCATATGTTCTTTGGGAAATGACTGAGAAATTATTACCATGTATACACGCCACTGTGTCATGATTGTTTATTCATATGGGGTCCCATCCTTTTCTTCTGTCAATAGTTTCTAGATCTGAGAAGTTCAAACAAAAACTGGAAACCAGAGAAGAGAGTTGACTGCTTTTAGGAGTGGCTTCCCTCAGCTTTCTGATCATCCATCCTGGAATGCTTTTGCCATATAGATTTAACAGACTTCTTACGAAAGTCAATGTACCTTGATCCTGGGAAGCCATGTTCTATTAATCATCTCTTGCTCTCCATACGTCAAGACCACTGAATCCCAATCTTTACAATAATTGTAATCTCCTTAACTTTAATGGTTAAGCATATCTATCTGACCTCTAATATTTTAGAATGCTACCGTGCCCTTTGTAATCACTGAGTCCAATTCTATAATGCTATCTCCTACTTTTAACGTTGCTCAAAAGAGAACAATGAAAATTGAGCTTAATGATACTAGTGAAATTCTTACCAATGCATCCTTATTGCTTTGGTGTAGACAGAGCATCTTTTGTACCTTCCAAAATAAAACATCAACTAATGAGTTTTCTCACCTTATGTAATGTGTACCCATGAGTATGCTCATGTTTGTGATCTTTTTCTTCTCCCTTCACTTACTATGGGTCATCACTTTTCCCAAGATTCCAAGTGTCAACATAGTAACATATTTTCACTGGTTCTCAGGGTGTTTACCAGGGTATTAAATTCTGTATCAGGATAGGCTATCCACATATTTCAAACTCTCCTGGTTCAACTTTAAATTCCATTCTCATTGATTCAGTAATTTCAGGATTCAGTCACAAACATAGTCCCCAAGCTTCTGCTAACACAGGTTGACTTGGTACTCCAACTCCTTTGGCTAATCACTTTCTTCTGTTAGTAGTCCAAGCACTTTCTTGATTCTGATATATAGTCACTGGCATGGGATATTTATGTTGTTTCCGAAGAAGAGTTAGAGTTAGATCTTAAGGAAGATGTGTGCTGTTCTTTAAGACAGATGCCTTTCCATGTCTTTAAGAGAAGAAGGGCTTACCAGATTTTAACAAGGAGAAAATAATTGCTTCTGCAGGCCCAGGATGATCAAAAACTGGGGATGGAATATTTTTAGCTTAATTCACCAAGAAGTCCTCACCCATAATTCTTTTGCATTGAGGCTCTTTCCATAAAAATACATTAAAAACTTTATGATTGAGAATCAACTTATCTGAAGCAATGTTTCTCTTATAATTAAGTTTTGGGCTTGGTTTTCAGCTTTTTCCAGACTCTGGCTACAGGAGATGAGTTTCTTTATATATTACCAAAAAGGTCCTTTGTTATTTATGCTTTGCCTTATATTGGTGATTTATTATCTTCAGCCTACCCTTGTCTTACATAAATACCATTAATTCAACAGCCATTAGACGGCATATTCTTCTAAATATTATTTATCTCATACCTCTCAAAATCCTGAGATTGTTTATATTTGAGCACATTCCCTTCCACTGATATTCTGTCCTACTTCATCTCTAGTAAATGTTTTAACAATTTCAAAACAATTACATACTAGGATCTACCAATGCTCTAACTCCATTAGAGGTGAAGTTCTCATTGCCAGCTACCCAGTAGGTGACCCAGTTTCCTATAAGAGTCTGCATCATCGCACTAATCTTGGTAAAAAAAATGTCATAGATGGTGTTCTCTGGAAAGAGGATATTTAAACTCTGAAACTGACATGCAAGAGTTTCATTAAGAATTGCTTAACAAATGAGGATTGGATAAAAAGAGTATTTAAACTCTAATGCAGCTGCAACAGAGGTCTCAGTTGGTCTAACAGTGAGCTCTGAAGCTGTAATGACTTTTCACAATTTTTCCATATCAGGCAAAGTTGAGGGCCACTGTGGCCCTTAATTCAATGGATACGATATGCTCAAAAGAGGGACATACTTTTGGGTAAGGCAGCCTTCTCTATTGCAGACAATTGGTGGAGATGGATGCATCTATGAACTATTAGAAATTAACACACTGGATAAATTAGTGCCTCATTTCCAAAAGCATCTGCCAATGCATGTAGCCTGATTTGGCATATGTTATGCTAAACTGAGGCTTGATCTCAGATTAGTTTCTGAAATTCACAGAAATGAATTTCATAAATATTTACCTGGAAGAATAAAAGGGGAAAGCATTTATTCATATAAATCTGACCCTCACATTTCAAGGATAAACCCATGCACATTTACTCTCTCAAAGTCTGAGTTACACATTCATATTGCTCTTCACTTTTCCTTGGGCATGATATAGTATTATTAAAGAAAGCACAGCTGAAGGTTTGTGGTTCTATAAAGTAAGAATTTTGTGATGCAAATAAAAGGTGAGAAACTGTAAAATTTATCAAGTGTAAAGGTGTAAAGCTGGCCAAAACCTATGCAGAGTTGGTCATTGAAGTATTAGCTGGGATAAGAGGTAGGGGTGACATGATTCAAGGTTGCTCGAAAGATTTATCTGATTCAAGAATTAAAGTAAAGAAGGGATGACTAATAATTTTTATTCCATTTGACCAATACACATTGTTGACACTATCAGTAATGCCATTTTCATGAATACCTTATTATTAATGGTGATGAATAGTGGGGAAAAAATGACATCACAATTGAGATAACAAGCCTACAAAATGGCTATTAGTAATTTTCACCTCCTATTTACTCGTGCTCTTGTATAATACCTTCTCACAATGAAGAGATGTCATATGTAACCTGTAGGGAATTTAAAAAAAGATGGTATGTGACTTCCAAGGCTAGGTCATAAAAAGCATTATATCTTGAATTATTTGCTTTGACAGAAACTAGTCGCCATGTCAATAAAACACTCAAGAAGCAATATGGAGAAGTCCACATGGAAAGTAGAGGCCAGCTTCCAACAGACTTGTGAGTAAGCCAACTTGGAGAAGATTCATTATCCTTAATCAAGTCTCCAGCTGTCTTAGGATACTGAGACACAACCATGAACTGCTCCAAAGTATTTGAACAATCGATACCATCTGAGATAATAAGTGACAATTGTTGTTTTGAGTCATTATGATTTGTAATAATGTGTTACACAGCAATAGGTAGCTAGTACAACCATTACTTTATGAACATCCTGTCTTTTTATCAAAGTGTGCCAATATGTATTACATATAATTGTAGAACTCGACAGGTGCCACATTTAGGCTACTAGCTCCTGGACGACCTAATTCGCTTCAAGCGATTATTCATAGCAAAAGGGGCATGCTGCAGCCACCTAGTGAGCAGCTTAGGAAATACAATTATGGTATCATAATTGTATCACAATTAGAATTATGGTATCATAATTATGTTAGTAGGAAGAACAACAAAATACTATCAAGTGAGGAACCAAATAGAGATGTTTCAGAATGTAAAATGCAGGAGGAAGATCAGTTTCATTTACAAATCTCTCTTAAATACCTAAATCCGCACGTGTCATACAATTGATGTTCAACAAATAATTATTGAATTGAGAAATGAACGAATGAATGAATGAATGAATGAGTTTTCCTAGGGTCTCTGGAGGCTAATAATGGAGAGTCTCGCCATATCAGTGGGTTTTAATGGGATCTTTACACATGTTAAAAGCACCTGAAATGTGATTTTGAGTCAGGCAAGAAAAAAATGGAAAGATAAAGTAGCTTGAATCAAATGTCAGATACTAAAACTACCACTTGGAATATTTTACGGAGGCCAAAATAAACATAAATAAAAGTGTCCCAACTAACTTGGCAGGTAGGATAATTTCAATTCATCTGGACTATATATAATTGGCTCAATTTTTTCTCTTCTAGAAATTTCAAACAAGTGGGATCATGATAATATTTTAGTTATACTTAATAATTCATATTTATACTTTTTTTTTTTTTTTGAGACAGGGTCATGCTCTATCACCCAGGCTGGAGTGCATTAGCACAATCTCAGCTCACTGCAACCTCTGCCTCCTAGGTTCAAGCGATTACAGTGCCTCAGGGTCCCAAGTAGCCGGGCCTACAGGTATGTGCCACCACACCTGGCTAATATTTGTTTTTTTAGTAGAGGCAGGGTTTCTACTAATGTAAATAAAATATATGTCATTGCTTCCATATGGACCCCAACCATAACCAATGATACGAAAAACCATCGTTGGCCAAGGTGGTCTTAAACTCCTGACTTTAGTTGATCTGCCCACCTCAGCCTCCCAAAGTGCTAGAATTACAGGCGTGAGCCACCACACCCTGCCATGATTTTTAAAGCCCTATAGAAGGCAATTTTATTTTGCAAACAGACATGACATTGCTAATGGCTACCTGAAAGGTTTATTGGGAACACTTGCTGGGAGAATATTTAAATGTTTGTCATGGATCTATTTATAATTGTTAATAACTTACAGGAAATATTATTAGAAGGAATTTAATTAGTTTAGGCAAATGTGTTAGAATTAAGATTAACAGGATACAGTATATTAATAATGTTAAATTTATATATTTTATGTCTCAGTATTCTATGCTTACATTATTTTAAAATTTAAGATAAACTAGTATGTGTTAAGTATGATTTGTAGATACTTCCATATCTTATTTGTTATGTTATGCATGTTGGATGTTATTACTATTAATTATTCCAGTTTTACAGAAGACAAAACTGATGTAAAATGACTTTCTAAAAGTTGTCAAATATGAGAAAGATAGATGCAACTCCCAGATTTTATGACTTCAATATATATTCTCTCCATACTTAATCACAGCCTCTCGCAAAGTATACCACAACATGATCAAAGGAAAAATGTGGTTCAGTTATGCCAATATTTTTGTATATGAATGACTAATCATGCCTTCAGAATTTATTGCACCCATATATTTTTTACCTTTAAAACAACAAGAGCTTTTATCAAGCAGTGCCTTAAAAAATATTTATTGACTAATAATGGTGTCTCAGCATACTTCTTATTGAAAAACCTGAAGACAATTTTAACAGTGCCTTTTCTAAATTGCTTACAATCTAATAAGACTTTACAAACAGATAAATACATAGTTTTGCATATATGATACTCTGTTGTGCTGAAGGCATATGCAGAGGACAATGGTGGCATAGAACAGGACACTTAATTCTGCCTAGTTGTGTCAGCAATGCCTCTATTGGGAAAATACACCCAAGATGAGAATGGGAAGATAAGGCGTTAACAGGCTAAGAAGAATTATAGAGCGAGTGATAACAACTTGGATACAGACAAATGAAAGTGGAATATTATCATGTCGGTGCGGGACTACAAGCCATTTGATATTATGATAGAATGAAATTCAGGAAGGAGAATGTCAGGAAGTGACTAGATAAACATAGAAATGTGGGCCCTTTATTTCTTCATGAGTTCTTGATTTGTAATTTTAATTTTACTTAAGTGATGATAGAAAATTAACGAATATTGAAACTTTTCCAAAGCACTGTCTAACCCTCCTGGTTATAAAACCTTCTCGCTAACAGATGTCTGAAACATCAAAAATAGTTCAATGCCATGGGTACAGAAGCAGTAGATAGCAAAAAACAACAACAACATTATTTTATAGGTCAAGTGAGGAATAGATGACTTTATGTTTTCTAAAGTTATGTAATGTCATAGCAGGCATTCCTTCTCTTGGCACTTACAAAGAGTTCTAGAGGTTTGGCACAGCTGTGGCATGCAAAGGCAAACTTGCAAGAGAGCACATGGTTTGAGACTGTCAATCTTTTTCACTGTTCGTATCCGAAGTTCAAAAACACATTTTGACACACAATGGAATCTCAATAAAACATTGGTGAGTAATAAATGAATGAGAATAATAATAAGATTGAGGTAATCTATTGAGCAATCACTAAGGATTTGCTTTTAAATACAAAATAATGAGAGTCTTGTGTCAGCTTGTAGATACAAGTTAAGTTGCAAAGGATGGCTTGTCAAGCATTGCTGTTTTCTGTCACATTCAGAGGAGATTGATATTTCAGCAATAGCATTCAGAAAATATATCTGACATGTGCTCAAATACTGGTTGTATAGATAGTTCTAAACAATGGAAAAAAGGAACTATATTTCAAGTTAAAATGAATACAGATTAAGTTAGGATGGTGAAATTTTCTAATAACATTTCCAGCTGTTGTAAAAAAAAAGTTACTTTTTTCCCCTACACAATCAAAAGTTTAATAGGGTTGACAATTTATCAGTCTGAGTAGAATAGGGTATACTTCAGTAACACATACACAAAGGTTCAAAAGATTTGTTGTATAAAAAGTAGTAACAACACTGTTCACTTCTCAACAACTTCAAGTCTGTTGTGAATTTGGAAAATGTCCAGGGCAACAGCTTTCTCAACAGTGAGTCAGCGATGCAGACTACTGGTGACTCCACATACTGTAACTAAATAGACTATAATAAATGACTTCCCAGTTGAAGGAGCAGCGAAATCAAGGTGGAAAAATCAAGTCCCAACAATTAAATGTTTGCTTTCAGAAATGATACAACTTCTACACACTTTTCATTGTCTGTAGTCAGTGAAATGATGACACTTAATGTTAAGTGGCCAGGGAAGCAAACTGAAGAGAAAAGAATAAGGAGTATCGATGCTCAACTTTAATGTCTACAGTTGATATATAGATACATAAAAATTGTAAAATCAACCTGAATCAGTCTCAGTTTTAAGTGGAAAATTCCATTTCTTACTATAAATTCCTTACTCTAACTCCACGACAAAGTGAGAAATATTAAAAGAACTGTGTATCATACTCGAGAAATAGAATCTTCTCCTCTGATTATAGTGAATAGTCTTTATGATGAGCTGAAAGAAAGGTTACTTGGGTCTAACACATCATCACAAGCTTTATTTCTAATTAGCTGTCTATATTTGACAAAACACATCCAGAGATGAGACTCAATTCTTTCATCACATGCCAAGATTGATAAAATGTGTACCTCAGTGAAAATTAAGGGTTCACAATTTCCCTCAAGCTCTCAAGTATGCTAAATCTTGCATGTTCATATTATTTTGGTACATATTTGCTTATAACAGGTTTAACAATTCTAGAAGGAGGAATTCCTTTGATGAAATATAAACTGATCTTTCTGAATATATCACAATGTTTGACTCTGTGTCAGTATTTATATCTAATGACTGTTCTGATATTAGTCAGCTTTATATTTCATATTCTTGTGAGTAGAAGTAGCATTTAGTCATTATCCAATGGCTGTCCTATCTAACAAAACAACTGTTAGTAAAATGGTTTTTGGAACATAAAGAATCTGCCCAAATTGGTATCTTATAAGAAAGAGTTGAACAAATATTTTGGAGACTTATTCACTTTCCAGTACTTAAAAGGTATTATCATATATTTATATCTGGTGACAACTTGGCAGTAAATATCAATTAAAGTTTCCTTTTTAACATTTCCCGGGGGTCAACAATGATCTTATGTTTTTCTTTTAAAAGGATAGTGAAGAAAGTAAAATAAGTGCCAATAGAAATCTGGGAGAAAAGTCACCTTTAAAAAACTCAACAAACAAGATGCATTCATTTAAGAAAAACTAGCAGAAGAAATTCACAGGCTAATTTGTCCTGAGTGGTATGCGAGTCAGTTAGCCAGGAAATTCAATGGCTGAATGCTTCACTGGCTCTGCCACCCAGTGGGCAGGGCAGAGCGCATAACTCAGACTATCACCTGCTGGCTGATAGTGCTATACCTGCACATGTGTCTTATACTTTCCCACTGATAAGTGATTAACCCCATGTACTAGGCTCATCCAGCAGGACTCAAGTGGTTAAACTAATTACATTGGTAGTGCCCTACATTAACCACCACATGAATTCCAGCTGCACTTCTCCTGAAGCGGGGCAGACATTTCCACCTGACTTCAGGGCCAAAAGGATGCCTGCTGAACTTCATAAGGAGACAACAAATGTTTCCTGCAGTTCAAAGCTTTCTCTAAAGCTACTTATACTAATCATTTCAGAATATTGTTTATTAAAATGATTATAAAACTGTAACACGAAATCAGCTATTGTCTCTAGCCTTTTTAATAACTCTTACATAAAGCTTATCCACCCAAACTGATAGCTACCAGCTTTGTCATTTTATGGTAAACATCATAAACCTAGACATTTTTTAAAAAATTCATTTAATTATTCTTCGATTCACACATTTATTCATTACATTCATCTATGGAAAATTGACAAGTAAAATATGACAATTGGAACAAATAGGAAAATTCCATAGCATTAAAGAAACAAGGTGGGTTATGGTAATTTATTTATTTATTTATTTATTTATTTATTCTGAGACAGAGTTTCGTTCTGTCACCCAGGCTGGAGTACAGTGGCACGATCTCAGCTCACTTCAGCCTCGATCTCCCAGGCCCAAACGATCCTTCCACATCAGCCTCTCAAGCAGCTGAGACCATGGCGCGTATCACCATGCCTGGATAATTTTTGTTTAACATTTTTTTTTTGTAGAAATGGGATCTTCTTATGTTTCCCAGCCTGGTCTTGAACCTCTGAGCTCAAGCTGCCTGCCTGTGTCAGCCTCCCAAAGTGCTGGGATTATAGGCAAGAGCCACCACACCCAGCCAGTAAGAGAGAAAAAAAAAACAAAAAAACTAAGAAAAAATGAAGAGAAAAAACAGAACACAGTCTCAAATGTCAGTAAGTAACTCTTAAAAATCCAAACAAAAATTCCAACACTGGCTAGTGATTTGGTTTAGCACTTATGAATGGGACATGGGACAACCAAATGTACAAAACCTTTTAGATACAGGTGCTTCCTTGCTTCCCAGTATCTATTACTTTCTACTTCTCATCAAGCAATTTTGCTTGGATCAGCAAAGTATCCAGTTAAAGTAATACATTCCTGTATTAGTAATCTATTGCTGCATAACAAATAACCACACACTTAGCGGATGAAAGCGACACCGTGTACTATCTCCCTATTTCTGTAAGTTAGAAACCTGGGCAAAGCACAGCTATGTTCTCTACTACAAATGTCATAATGCTAAAATCTAGAAGTTGGCTAGGCTGCATTCTTATCTGAGGCTGGGTATCCTCTTTCAAGCTCATTTATCTGCAAAACTCAGTTTTCTGTGGTTATAGGACTGAGCTTCTCCATCTATTGCTAGCTCCTGGTTGGATGTCACGCTCAGCTCCCAGATGTCACCCTTAAGTCCTCTCCCACCACAGCAGTTTACTTCTTCATAGCCAGCTGGAAAACCCTTCTTCAGTCAGTTACATAAGAAAGCAATCAAGGCTGAGCCTGGTGGCTCACGCCTGTAATCCTAGCACTTTGGGAGGCAGTGGAACAACTGAGGTCAGGAGTTCAAGACCAACCTGGCCAACATGGTGAAACCCTGTCTCTACTAAAAATACAAAAATTAGCCAGGTGTGATGACACATGCCTATAATCTCAGTTACTTGGGAAGATGAGGCAGGAGAATTGCTTGAACCTGAGAGGTGCAAATTGCAGTGAGTTGAGATCGTGCCACTGCACTCCAGCCTGGGTGACAGAGCAAGACTCCATCTCAAAAAACAAACAAACAAACAAACAAAAACTATCAGGAGAATAATTTTCCCAGATCCTGCCCACACAGTGGGGAGGAGTTGATAGATCGCTTGGCTTGTACACCAGAAGGTGGGGCTCTGAGGAGCCATTTTAAAACTTGGCCCACCACAATCCTATCTACTCTTGCAATTAATGGTGACCATGTTACTCAGTTTGGGCCAAAGAGTTATGTGCAAAAGTGCATAAAGCAGGGTATACTTTCATGAATAAAAACACCAAATTATTTGACTAAATGGACTTTGTCCCTCTTTCTTTGTGAATAAAAATTAAACAGAAGGCCTGGAGAAGCAGCAGGTATGTAGTAATGTAGAAGACAAAAGTAGACACAAATGAAAGCATAGGAATTAAAGAAGGAGGCTAGGTTGCCTACATCTTCAATGAACCACTTGATTAGTTCTGTACTGTTTTACTCAGGACTTATTTTTATGACAGAAATAAACACCCTCACTTGTTTAAATCACTTTAGTTGGGCCTCAGCAACATAATCCTTCAGACTCTCTAAGACCTTTGGCAAATATAGTTTTTTTTTTTTTTTTTTTTTTTATTTATTTATTTATTTATTTATTTATTTATTTATTTATTTTGAGACAGAGTCTCACTCTGTTGCCTAGGCTGTAGTGCAGTGGCATGATCTTGGCTCTCTGCAACCTCTGCCTCCCAGGTTCTAGAGATTATCCTGCTCAGCCTCCCAAGTAGCTGAGATTACAGGTGTCTGCCACCATGTCCTGCTAAGTTTTGTGATTTTAGTAGAGATGGGGTTTCACCATTTTGGTCAGGCTGGTCTCGAACTCCTGACCTCAAGTGATCCACCCACCTGCCTCAGCCTCCCAAAGTGCTGGGATTACAGGCGTGAGCCACCACACCCAGCCTAAATATACTCTTAATTGGAAAAAAAAAAGTTATATTCAAAAACTTAAAGATATAATTTTTAAAAACTGAAATAAATTATATGATTTTGAATTCATGTTTCTTTGGAGGTTATTTTCTAAGATTCTATTTGAATTTGTATATCACTCATCTGCTATGCTTATTTGCATATGAACTTGCATTCCCTGTTTACCTTTCTAGTACAGAATTTCTGCTTTGTCTCTCTGTCCTAGCCTTCTATTTCTCCAGTAAGCCAAAAAAACATTCCACTAGTTCCTGTTCTCTTGGATGCTTCCCTGATATATCATCTATTCTTGCCCATCAGAAAGCAAAATCCTCTTCTTCATTCTGATGCCATATTATTTCCAGACAAAAGCCCAGCTGAGAATAAATTTATATTCAGGAACAATGTTATCACTATTCACACAATTTGAACCTCTTTTCTACCTAGAACAGTACTGCTCTTTCTTGTTTGTTAGATTGGCTCATTTACGGTTACATGATTGAATGATTGTATAGTAATTAGCTTCACCCTAACTGACCTCTGTCATCTTGAGTCCCACCAACAAAAGAAGGACTACACTTTCCCTCAAACTCATTCACTCATTTTCTCCATCTTTCTTTTATAACTGACCTGTTTTGCTTAATTCTAAGCAATAATCCTCTCTTTGGAGACACAAATATACTATCCTAATTTAAAATATAGTCCTGGGTTTAAAATCTCCATTTGTCAGATTACTTAGCCAAACCATACAATTTCATTTATTTCTTGTCAATATTTTTTCACTCAAAAGAGAATTTAACTTAAAAACAATGTATCGGCTGATCTGAGAAATTATCTATTATGTAGTTTTTCAGTTAGCAATAGACAAAAGCAGAAAGAGTGGATCTCTTGTATATGGATGCAAAATACGTGAAGGCTGTGCATATAGATGAATTTGAAGGCTTTTCTGAAGTATGACACAAGACAAATTAGCCACATGTGTTCTTTCTGGATATTTACACAATTTCAATAAAAATGAATTGGCATTTACTATTGCTGATAACATTAGCAGATTATTATACAAAATTTAAACTTATTTTCCTTTTAAATAAATCAATTTTTTGATCCTCATATTCAGGTGATGAGGATATCCTTGTAATTCTTCAGGTTGATCAGATTTACTTAGAAGACACGAATGGGTAGCACTTACTTAACTTGTGAAAACATAATATTACTAGAGATGATAACAATGTTCAGTCTTCAGAAACATGCACACATATTTAGTGTCTAAATTATTTGTGAGGTTAACAAAAAATGTAGTGGATCCTATAGCTTATATTTGTTTAAATTAGCGAGATTTACATAAATGTCACCATTCATAAAATTTTCCGGAGAGGTTGTCTGTATCTTTTTTCAGTTGAGATGTGATGTGGATTTATTTAGAGACAAAAAGCAGTAAAGGGTCAAGATATTTTAAATCTTCATCAATAAAAAGACACAATATATTTTACTTTTTAAGAATTCAGGCTTTTGACATTGTAATTCTTCTACAAGAGTGTTGGAATAATGTGTATTTATTCATTCAATAATGAGCTAAAACTTGTGCACTTATTCTTTCAAACAACATAGAGTCAACACATACTATAAGTCAAACATTGCCAGGTACTGGTATATACGACTGAATCAAGGTCTTTGTCTTCAACAACAACTAATACTTATTCAGCACTATGTACTGGAAACTATTTTACATATGTTGTATGTATTACTTCAAGTGGTTATCTCAACAACCTTATAGGTTGAGATAATTGTTTACGTTAGGTTTTTATTTTTTTATTGAGATGGAGTTTCCCTCTTGTTGCCTAGGCTGCAGTGCAATGGCGCTATGTCGGCTCACCACGACCTCTTCCTCCTGGGTTCAAGCTATTCTCCTGCCTCAGCCTTCTGAGTAGCTGGGATTACAGGCATGTGCCACCACACCTGGCTAATTTTGTACTTTTAGTAGAAGCGGGGTTTCTCCATGTTGGTCAGGCTGGTCTTGAACTCCTGACCTCAGGTGATCTGCCCACCTTGGCCTCCCAAAGTGCTGGGATTATAGGCATGAGCCACCACACTCATCCTATGTTAGGTTATCTTATTTTAAACATTTTACAAATGAGAAAACCAAAATGGAGAAAGGAAATTTTCTTAGTAATAAGTATTTTCTGAGTAATAAAAAATGAAGTGGGGATTCAAAATAAGGCAATATGACTTTGGCATCCAGAATCTCAAAAATTCCAATGAGGGACTTGGGACTTGTCTCTCTAAAAGTATCAACCCCATAATAGCTCATTTATGTCCTATATATATTTAATAAACATCAAAGAGGAGATGTAAATAGGTATGTGTTGCAATAATGTGCAAATATTTGCACATTGCAAAGAATCTCATTAGATAGATTCTTTGCATTGGATTAGAACATAATCTTTTACTTCAATGAAATTTGTTAGTATCCACTTTCTGAAGCCTACTTCTGTCAGTTCATCCATCTCAGCCTCAGCCCAGTGCCGTGCCCTTGCTGATGATGTGTTACAATAGTTTGGTGGAAAAGAGGCCACTCTAGCTTTTGGAATTTTCAGCATTTTTGTGTTGATTTTTCCTCATCTTTTTGGATTTATCTACCCTTGATCTTTGAGGCTGCTGACCTTTGGATAGGGTGTTTGTGAGGTCTTTTGAGTGGATGTTGTTTTTGTTGTTGCTTTCTGTTTATTTGTTTTTCTTTTAATGGTCAGGCCTCTCTTCTTCAGGTCAGCTGTGGTTTGCTGCAGGTCCGCTCCAGACCTTATTCCACTGAATCTTTCCTGCTCTTGGAGATAACACCAGTGGAGTCTGCAGAACGGCAAAGGCGGCTTTCTGTTTCTTCCTCTGAAACCTTTGTGGCAAAGGAGCACTGACATGATGGCAGCCGGAACTCTCCTGTATGAGGTTTCTGGTAATCCCTGTTGGGAGGTCTCACCCAGTCAGGGGGCAGGGGATCAGGGACCCACTTTAAGAAGCAGTCTGGCTGCCCCTTGGCAGAGCAGGTGTGCAGAGCTGGGGGGACTCTCCTTTGTCCATATTGCCCAGACTCCTCAGAGCTCTCAGGAAGGGAAAACTAAGCCCCCTGAACCTAAGACGATGGCTGCCCCTCCCCGCAGGTGCTCCATCCCAATTTGATCACAATTCTGTCTGTAAACCCCTGGCTGGAGTTGCCGAAATTCCCAGCAGGGAGGCCCTGCCCAGTGAGGAGGGATGGATCCAGGTCCCACCCACAGAAGCAGTCTCACCCCCATCTGCCACAGCTTCTGTGCTGTGCTATGGGGAATTCCTCCTGGTCCAAACTGCCCAGTCTCCCTGGCAGTGACAGGAGAAAACCAACGACTGAAGCTGCAGTAATGGTGGTCGCTGCCTGGCGGTCACCCCTCCCCAAGGGAACTCTGTGGTCTTAGGCAGTCTCCAGGCTGCTGTGCTGGCCAGTGGGGGTTTCAAGCCAGTGAGTCTTAGCTTGTGGGGTTCCATGTGAACGGGACCGGCTGAGCAAGGCTGCTTGGCTCTCTGGTTTCAGCCCCCTTCCTATGAAAATGGATACATCTCCTGCCTCACAGGAGTTCCGAGAGCCAGAGCATGCAAAAACTCTGCAACTCAGTGTCTGCCCCAGCCGTCGCCGAAACCAGAGGCCTCCCTAAGTCTGCATAGTTATCTTTGTGCTCAGAACCCAAGGCCCTTATGTTGTAGGCTCATGAGAGAATCTCCTGATCTGTGGATTGCAAAGGTCTGTGGAAAAAGCCTCCTATTCCAGTGGGTACCACAATCCCTCACCACCTCTTTTGGCTAGGGGAGGGAGCACCCATTGCCTTGTACAGCTCCCACGTGGGCCATTGCACCACCCTGCTTTTACTAGCTCTCTGTGGGTAGCACCAACCACTTAGTCAGTTCCAATGAGAGAAACTGCATCAGTTGACGATGCAGAATTCACTCATCATTTATGTTCTTCTCAGTGGGAGCCACAGACTGAAGCTGCTTCTACTTAGCCATTTTGGCCCCTCCCTACCAATTATTTTTAATTTGTAATTTTTATGGGTACATAGTAGATGTCTATATTTATGGGGTACATAAGATATTTTAATACAGGTATATAATGTGTAATGATCATATCGGGGTAAATGGGGTATTCATCACCTCAAGTATTCATCATTTACTTGTGTTACAAACACTCCCCCCAGTTATTCTAAAATGTATAATAAATTATTGCTAACTACAGTTACCTTGTGCTATCAAATTGTAGTTATTTAATAACTTATTTTTAGAAGAATTTTAGATTTTCAGAAAAATTGAGAATATAGTACAGAGAGTTCACATCTATCCCCTCACACAGGGATACCTGTTACGGACACCCCACATGAGTATGGAACTTTTATTGACAATTGATGAATAAATATTAATACATAATATTATTAATATAAATCTATACTTCATGAAGTTTTCCTTAGTTCCCCCCTCCCCACCAACTTTTGGAATTTTTTACCCAACATATTTTTCTGTCGCAACATCCCATCTAACATATCCCATTACACTTACCCATCATGTTTCTTTAGGCTCCTCAATTACTCAGACTTTCCTTAGATGACATTGACAGCTTTGAGAAGTATTGGTCAGATTTGTTTAGAATCTCCTTCAACTGGAATTTGTCTATTTTTTTTTCTTTGTTGATGTGTCTGTTCAGATAGATTATACATTTGTTTTTAATTGGGTCATTTTGAGTGCTAAGTTTTAAGTATTCTTTGTATATATCGTACACAAGTTCTTTATCACTTACGTCTTTTTAAAATATTTGCTTCCTGTCTGTAACTTCTCATTCCACTATTTTAATAACATCTTTCACAGATTAAAAGTTTTTAAATTCTAAGACATTCTAACTTACCTTGTTTTTTATTTATTTTATCACAGAATCGGTTTTGGCATTATGTCTAAAAACTCATAACCAATCAGAGTTCACGAAGATTTCCTCCTATGTTTTCTTATAGAAGTTTATAATTTTGCATTCTACATCTAGATCTATGATCCATTTTAACTATAGTGAAGTGTATAAGATCTGTGTGTAGATTTTTTTTTTTGCCCATGGACATCAAATTGTCCTCACATCTTTAATTGAAAAAGATATCATTTATCTTTGATTTGTCATTGCCTCTTTGTCAAGGTCAATTGCCTGTCTTTTTTGTGAGTCTATTTCTGGACTATCCATGCTCTTCGGTTTTTCTTTCTTGTTTCAATTTTTTTAAATTTCAACTTTTATTTCAAATTCAGAGAGTACAGGTGCAGGTTTGTTACATGGTCAGATGGTGTGATGCTGAGGTTTGGGGTACAATTGATCCCATCACAGAGGTCTTCAGATTATAGTGTCTAACAGGTAATGTTACAACCCTTGCCCCACTTTCCCCATCCACACTCTAGTAGTAGAGTGTCTCTTATTGCTGTCTTTGTAGCCATGAGTACCCAATGTTTAGCTCCCCCGCTTATGAATAAGAACATATGGTATTTAGTTTTCTCTTCCTGCATTAATTCGTTTAGGGTAATAGCCTCCAGCTATATTCCTTTTGCTGTAAAAGATGTGAGTTTTTTCTTTTTTAT
This sequence comes from Macaca fascicularis, assembly GCF_037993035.2. Lineage (NCBI taxonomy): Eukaryota > Metazoa > Chordata > Mammalia > Primates > Cercopithecidae > Macaca > Macaca fascicularis. The sequence continues at coordinate 35,640,145 of NC_088391.1, read as the reverse complement.
GAGTGTGTAGTATTTCATGGTCTATTTGTATCACATGTTCGTTACAATCAATGGACAATGAGGTTGATTTCATGTGAATAGGGCTATGATGAACATACGAGTACATGTGTCTTTTTAATAGAATGTTTTTTGAATATATACCCAGTAACAGGATTACTGAGTCCAATGGGAGTTCTAAGTTATTTGAGAAATCTTCTAACTATTTCCACAGTGGCTGAACTAATTAACTTTCCTCAAAACAGTGAAGAAGTGTTCTATTTTCTCTTCAACCTTGTCAACATATATTGTTTTTTAACTTTTTAATAATAGTCACTGACTCATATAAAATATCTCTTGTGGCTTTGATTAACATTTTGCTGATGGTTAGTGATGTAGGACATTTTTTCATATGTTTGTTGGCTGTATGTATGTCTCCTTTTGATGTGTCTGTTCATGTATTTTGCCCACATTTTAAAGGAGTTATTAGTTTTTGGCTTCTTCAATGGTTGAACTTTCTTATAGATTCTAGATATTAGACCTTTATCAGAAATAGTTTGTGAATATGTTCCCTCATTCTGTAGGTTGTTTGCTGATAGTTTCTTTTGCTTCTAATTAAACTAAAAGAAGCTCATGAGTTTTCATGAGACCTGATGGCCTTATAAGGGTCTCTTCCCACTTCAAACATGTACTAGCCCATTTTCATGACATACTCAAAACTGGGCAATTTACAAAAGAAGGAGGTTTAATGGACTTACAGTTCCACGTGTCTGGGGAAACCTCACAATCATGGTGGAAGACAAAGAGGAGAAAATCATGTCTTACATGAATTACAGCAGTCAAAAAGAGAGAGAGCTTGTTCAGGGAAACTCCCATTTTTAAAACCATCAGATCTCATGAAACTTATTCATTATCACAAGAACAGCACAGAAAGGACCCACCATGATTCAATTATCTCCCACTGAGTCACTCCCACAACACATAAGAATTTAAGATGAGATTTGGGTGGGGACACAGTCAAACCATATTAAGGTGACACTTCTCCTTCCGGCCACTTTGTGAAGAAAGTGCCTTGTTTCCCCTTCATTTTCTGCCATAATTTTAAGTTTCCTGAGGTCTCTCCAGTCATGGTGAACTGTGAGTCATTTAAATCCCTTTCGTTTATAAAATGCCCAATCTCAGGTAGTTCTTTATAGCAGTATGAAAATTGACTAATACAGTAAATCAGTGCCACAGAGAATGAGGTACTGCTATAGAGATACTGGAATTTGTGGAAGCAACTTTGGAACTGGGTAACAGGAAGAGGCAGGAATAGTTTGGAGGGCTCAGAAGAAAACAGAAAGGTATGGAAAAGTTTGGAACTTCCTAGAGACTTGTTGAATGGCTTTGACCAAAATACTGATAGTGATATGGACAATGAAGTCCAGGCTGAAGTGGTCTCAGATGGAGATAAGGAACCTGTTGGAAACTGGAGTAAGGGTGATTCTTGTTATGCTTTAGCAAATAGACTGGTAGCTTCATAGAGATCTGCAGACATTTGAACTTGATAAAGATAATTTAGGGTATCTGGGAGAAGAGATTTGTAAGCAGCAAAGCATTCAGAATTTGACTTGGGTTTTCTCAAAAGCATTCAGTTTTATGCATTCAGAAAAGATGATTTGGAATTCAAATTTATTAAAAGGGAAACAGCATAAAAATTTTGAAATTTTGCAGACTGATAGTTTGATACAAAAGAGAACCCTATTTTCTGAGGAGAAATTCAAGCAGGCTGCAAAAAATTGCCTAAGTAATGAGCAGCAAAATGTTAATCACAAAGACCATGGGTAAAATGTCTCCAGGACATGCCAGAGGTCTTCATGGTGGTCTCTCCCATCACAAATCCAGAGGCCTAGGAGCATAAAATGGTTTCATGGGCAGGACTCAGGGCCTTGTTCCTTTGTGTGGTCTCAGGACTTGGTGCACTGTGTCCCAGCAGTGGCTAAAAGTGGCCAACATACAACTCAGGCTGTTGCATCAGGGGAAGGAGCCCCAGGCTTTGGTGGCTTACACATTGCATTGAGCGTGCAGGTGCACAGAAGTCAAGAATTGAGATTTAGGAACCTCCTCTACCTAGATTTCAGAGAATATATGGAAACAACTGGATGTCCAGAAAGAAGTCAGCTGCAGGGGTTGAGCCCTCCTGGAGAATCTCTGCTAGAGTAGTGAGAAAGGGAAATGTAGGGTAGATGCCTCTGCACAGAATTCTTGCTGGAAACTGCCTACTGGAGCTGTAAAAAGAGGGCCAAAATCCTCCAGACCCCAGAGTAGTAGACCCACTGGCAGCTGGCACTGTGCACCTGAAAAAGTTGCAGATACTCAGTACCAGCCTGTGAGAGCCAGTGGGAGGCAGAACGTACCCTGCAAAGCCAAAGGGAAAGAGCTGCTCAAGGCCATAGAAGCCCACTTCTTGCATCATTATGACCTGGATGTGAGACATGGAGTCAAAGTAGATTATTTTGAAGCTTCAAGATTTGACTGCCCTGCTGTACTTTGGACTTGCCTAGGGCATGTAGCTCCTTCATTTTGTCCAATTTCTTCCATTTGGAACAAGTGTATTTACCTAATGCCTGTACCTCCATTGTATCTAGGATATGACTATCTTGCTTTTGATTTAACAGGCATATAGGTGGAAGAGTCTTGTCTTGTCTCAGATGAGAGTTTGGACTTGGACTTTTGGTTAATGCTGGAGTAAGCTAAGACTTTGGGAGACTGTTGGAAAGGCATGATTGTGTTTTGAAACGTGTGGACATGAGATTTGGGAGTGGCAAGGGGCAGAATGATATGGTTATGCTTTGAGTCCCCACCCAAATTTCATCTTGAATTATAAACTTCATAATCCCCATAATCCCCAAATGTCAAGGGAGAGACCTGGTGGAGGTCATTGAATTATGGGGGCAGTTTCCCCCATGCTGCTCTCATGATAGTGAGTGAGTTCTCATGAGATTTGATGGTTTTATAAGGGGCTCTTCCTCCTTGGGTCTGCACTTCTCCTTCCTGCTGTCTTGCAAAGAAGGCAGCTTGCATCCCCTTTACCTTTGACATGATTGTAGGTTTCCTGAAGTCTCCCCAGTGATGCTGAACTGTGAGTCAATTAAAACTCTTTCCTTTATAAACTACCCAATCTTGCGCAGTTCTTTATAGCAGTATGAAAATGAACTAACGCATCTTTTATGTTCCATTAGTCTCTGTGTCTGTTTTTGTAATAGTACCATGATGTTTTGTTTACTGTAACCTGACAGTATAAAGTTGAGTAATGTGATGCTTCTGGTTTTATTTATTTTGCTTAGGATTTCTTTGGTTATTGAGGATCTTTTTGGTTCTGTGTAAGTTTTAGAATAGGTTTTATGGTAATTCTGTGAAAACGTATTTGGCAGTTTGCTAGAAATAGCATTGAATCTACAGATTGCTTTAGGAAGTATGGACATTTCAACAATATTGATTATTCCTATCTATGAATATAGAATGCCGTTTAAATCATTTATGTCATCTATGTTTTCTTTTAGCAGTGTTTAGTAGTTCTCCTTGTAGAGATTTTTTACCTCCTTAGTAAGATGTATTCCTGGGATTTTGTGTGGGTGTGTCTATTGTAAATGTACTTATTTTCTTGATATTACTCTCATCTTAAACATCATTGGTGATATAAATGCTACTAATTTTTGTAAATTGATTTTTGTATTCTGAAACTTTACTAAAGTCATTGATCAGTTCCCGAAGCCTATTGGCAGAGTCTTTAGTGTTTTCTAGGTATAGCATCACAGTGGCAACCAGATAGTTAGTTCAACTTCTTTTCCTTTGTGGCTGCCTTTTACTTCTTTCTCTTTCCTGATTGCTCTGGCTAGGACTTCCAGTACCATGTTGAATAGAAGTGGTGTGAGTAAAATCCTTGCCTTGTTCCAGTTCTCAAGAAGAATGCTTCCAGCAGTCATAAAGCACGTTTCAATACATTTATAAAACATTTAAAATTATACTAACCATACTCTCTGATTACAGTGGAATAAAACTAAAAATCAATACCAAGAAGATCCCTCAAATCACACAATTACATGGAAATTAAATAACTGGCTCCTGAATGGCTTTTGGGTAAGCCACAAAATTAAGGTAGAAATCAAAAAATTCTTTGAAATAAATTAAAGCAAATACATCATACCAAAATCTATAGGATACAACAAAAGCAGTGTTAGGAGGAGTTTATAGAGATAAATGCCTACATCAAAAATTTAAAAAGTCTAGAAGTAACAATCTAACATCATGCCTAGAAGGACTAGAAAAACAAAAGAAAACTACCCTAAAGGTTAGCAGAATAAAAGAAATAACTAATATCAGAGCACAAGTGAATGAAATTGAAAACTAAAATTTATATAAAAAATTAATGAATCTATAAGTTTGCCTTTATAAAGGACAAACAAGATCAATAACTGCTAGCTAGATTAACAAAGAAAAGCAACAGAAGATCAAAACAAGAACAATCTGAAACAACAAAGATAACTTTAACACTGATACCACAGAAATACAAAAAATTCTAAAAGACTATTATGAATACTTCTATGCATGCAAATTAGAAGATCTGGAGAAAATGGACAAATTTCTCACAAAACACATTTACTTAAAATTAAACGAGAAAGAAATTGAAACCTTGAACAGACCAGTATCTACTTCCAAAATTGAATCAGTAATAAAAACCTACTAACCAACAAGGCCTTGGAACAGATGAACTCACAGTTGAATTTTACCAGATGTAAAACAAAGAGCTTGTACCAATTATACTACAACTTCTACTAAAACTATTTCAAAAGATCAAGGAAGATGGGAGTGTTCCATAACTCGTGAAGCTAGCATCATCCTGACACTAAAATCTGGCAAAGACACAATGTCAAAGAAAACCTATAGGCCAATAGTGCTAAGAACATAGAAACATTCTCAAAAAATTAAAACAAAAACAAACAAACAAAAAAGATAAAACTAAATCTTTTGAATTGTGTGATTTAAGAGATCTTCTTGGTATTGACTTTTAGTTTTACTCCACTGTAATCAGACAGTATGGTTAGTATAATTTTCGTTTTTTATAAATTTATTGAAACTTGCTTTATGACTGAGAATGTGATCTATACTGGAATATACTATGTGAGCAGATGAGAATAATACATATTCTATGGTTAGTTGATGTTTGGAGTATTCTTAAATGTTTATTAGGTCAAGTATCAAATTCAAATCCAGAGATTTTTCATCGGTTTTCCGCCTTGATGATCTGTATAATCTTGTCAGTAGGTTATTGAAGACCACACTGTTATTGGGTGGCTAAGTCTTTCATAGGTATAGAAGAACTTGTTTTATGAGCATATTGCTTAGTTGTTGGGTGTGTATATATTCAGCATAGTTAAGACTTATTGTTGAATTGAACCTTCTATCATTATATAATGCCCTTTGTCCATTTTAATATTATTGGTTAACATCTGTTTTATTAGATGTAAGAATAGTGACCTCTTGAAGACAGCAAAAAATGGGTCTTGTTTTTTATCCAGCTTGCCATTCTGTGAATTTTAGGTGGAACTTCTAGACCATTTACATTCAAGGATATATTGATACATGAGATTTCAATCCTATTATGATGTAGTTAGCTGGTTGTTTTGTAGTTTCTATTGTGTGGTTACTTTCTGGGGTTTCTAGGCTATATGCTTAGGTGTGTTTTGTGGTGGTAGGCATCATTCTTTCATTTCTATATTTATAACTCTCTTAATATGTCTTATAAAGGTGGTAACAAGTTCCCTTAGCACTTGGTTGTCTGGAAAAGATTTTATATTTCCTTCACTTACAAAGCTTTGTTTGGAATGATATTGAATTCTTGGCTGGAACTTCTTTTCTTTAAGAATGCTGAAAATAGGCTGCTAATCTCTTTTGGCTTGTAAAATTTCTGCTGAGAAGTCTGGTGTTAGCCTAATGGAGTTCCCTTGTACATGATTTGACTTTTTTCTCTAGCTGCCTTTATTTATTTATTTTTTTGACTTGGGCAGTCAGGTGTGTCTACAGGCATTGATGATGCTAATATTGTATTATATTTTGGAAGTGTTCTCTAAATTTCTTATATCTCTATGTCTACCTCTCTAGCAAGATTAAGGCAATTTTCTTGAATTGTTCACTCAAATGTGTTTTGAAGGGTGTCTTTAGTTTTTCCATCTCTCTCAGGAATGTAATAACTCATATATTAGGTTTATTTATAAAATTCCATATTTCTCAAATACTTTGTTTATTTTCAAAAATTAGTTTTTCTTTATTTTTGTCTGACTGAGTTAGTTTGAAAGACTTGTCTTCAAGCTCTGAAATTCTTTCTTCTGTTTGATGAAATGTATCGATAAAATACTCAATTGTATTTTGAAATTTCTTAACTGAAGTTTTCAATTCCAGAAGGTCTATAGATTTTTTAAAAATAATAGTTAACTCTTTCTTCATTTCCTGAATTACTTCAGAAGTTTATTGGTGTTTACATTGAACCTTGTTTGGGATCTTCTTGACCTTCCTTGCAATCCATCCTTTAAATTTTTTATCTGTCATTTCTGAGTTTCCATTTTGGCTAGGTACCTTTGCTGGAAAGTTAATGTAATTCTTCAGCCGTGTCAGTACATTTATATTTTTCATGTGCCGGAATTTTTGTGCTGGTCCCTTCTCATCTGGAGATGCTGACACTTCTACTATTTGTAATTATTTTTATGTGAATAGGACTTTTTTTCATTTTCTTTCTGTCTCTATAATATTATTGTTTCCCCTTTCCTCTTTCCTCCCTCCCTAGCAGATGCAATTCTAGAGAATGTTGGAGAGGGTCTTTTGGCTTTGTTTCTATAGCCCTATATACTATGTCAGCAGATTTTATATTGGACTGTGTGGTTTTACCTACAAGCCAGTAGATAATGATTATGGGTAAGAGTCAGCTAAGGCCAACACAGCTAAGTGTTCACTTATTCCTTATTTACTGGCAGAAGCTCTCTATTGTCTCAGGCAATGGGCTGAGCCATATGTCACACAGTTGTCTAAGCTTTCTGCTCAGCCCCAGAGTGTGGTGGGTGCAAGATAGGAAAATCTGGACTGGGTGGCCCTGCCTACAGGTCCCCTGATGGCAGGCACAGGTAGAGAGCAGAGGCAGAACCCAGTGAGCGGTCACCAAACACCCAAAGATGTGACTAGATATGGAGCTGGGAAATCTCCTTGGCCCCAAGATTTCTGCATGGAGATGGGGAGGCAGCCTAAACTCCTAATCCAGGAGAAGGGATACCCCAGATGCTTAGGGATATGACTAGACATGAAGTGGAGAGGGCCCCCTTTCACCAGGATCCACGCACAGGAAAGGTGGGGTGACTCCGGGTGTTGATTCAGGCATGGGGGTGCTTTGAATTTTGGGAGTTCTGCCAGGGCAAGAAGCACCAAGAGTCCTGTTGTTCTACAATCTAGGTAAGCAGACTGGGCCACCCAGCAATAACACATACAGACTGGTTCCAACTCACCATGCTGGCCTTGGCTACAAGTCATCCCCTAGAAGCCACAGTTGTAGTAGCTTTCCTCCTACCTCAGTCTTGTGATGGGGGACAGCACAATCCCAGTGCCTATTGTTGAGGTACTTTGCACATTTCTTACTTTAGTGTTCCCTACCTTGCTCTAAAGCAAGTGCTCCAATCTCAGACTTAAGAATAAAATGCCTTGGTGTTTATGCTGCCATGTAACCAAATAACAACTTACAACTTACCTTATATGCACCTGGATTAAAAATGGTGTCCTTCTCGGTCCTGGGTCGGGGAAAATTTCTGCAGCTTTTCCCATTACTTTCCTTCTCAGTGTCTCCAAGTCGCTCCCCAAGTTAGCTGAAGGGCTTAGGAGAAACAAAGCGCTCTTCCTAGAGCAGCCCCAGAGGAAAGGTGAGTAACAGAGGGGGACTCTCTGCTTCTCTCATGTACTGGGGCTTCACTCACTTTTATCAGCCAGATCCCACCATGTGGGCTGTTTGCCCACATTCTCCTATCAGGGATTTGGAGGGTCCATGATTCTGGTGGATTCCTGCTTTCCTTCTTGAAATGCTTATGGACTTAATCTTTATGTATATCTTGCTATTTTCAAGTGGCTAAGGCACACTAAAAGCCTCTAATCTGCCATCTTGTGGGGAAAAAAAAGGCACGAAACAAACTATTCTTTTTTAAATGTGTCTTTTATTAATAAAACATTATCGTGAATATTATAGTTTTACAGAAAGTTTTGAACTTGGGGAGTGTTCTAATTCCCCAAAGAACAAAGTATTCTAACTTTGTTCTTTTCCGTCATTGTGTTGGCTATTCTAGATCTTTTGCCTTTCCACACAAACTTTAGAAACATTTTGTCAATATTAATAAAATGCTTACTTGAATTTTGACTTATGTTGATAAATATAGGAAGAGTATGCATCCTAAATATGTTGAATTTTTTCCCATGTCACAAAATATGCCTCCATTTACGTAAATATTTAGTTTCTTTTACCAGAGTTTAGTAGTTTTCCACGTTTAGATCTTGTGCGTATTTGGTTAGAATTACTTCTAAGTATTTCCCTTTTATGGCGCCATCATGAATAGTGCTATATTTTTTATTTCAAATTCCAATGGTTCATCGCTGGTGCACAGAAAATCAATAGGCTATTGTGTACTAACCCTGTGTCCTACAACTTTGCTGTAATTGCTTATTGGTTCCAGAGGACTTTTATTCTTTCCTTTGCTATTGTTTACATGTCTTTGGGCAGGAGGTTTTGTCAGTTTTGAGAGATTTTCTACACAGGTGATCATGTCGTCCGTGGAAAGGACAGTTGCAATTCTTTCTTTCCCACCCATACACTGTTTTCCTATATTGTCTTATTGCACTGTCTAGGAATTTCAGTACAATATTGCATAGTGATTAGTGAGAGGGACATCTTTTTTTTGTTCCTGATCTTAGGACAGAGTCTAGTTTCACACCATTAAGTATGATGTTACCTGCAAGTTTCTTGTATATTTTTATCAACTTCTCTATTATTAGATTTCTGAACACTGTTCCCATGTTGGATTTTGTTAAATACTTTTTCTCGACTTGATGTAACAACATAGCTTTTTTGTGTTTACTCTTTTATCAGTTGAATTATACAAATTGATTTTCAAATATCAAATCAACCTTGCATACCTAGAAGGAATCTCCATGGCCATGGTGTATGATTCTTTCGAAATATTTTTGATTCAGTTAGCTAATATATTCTTGAAGATTTTTGCATTTATGTTCATTAGAAACATTGGTCGATAGTTTCCTTTCAATGTATTTTTCTGTTTTTCATATTAAGGTATTGTTGGCTTTATAGGGTTAGTGAGGAAGTATTTCCTCTGCTTGTATTTTCTGGTATAGTTTGGAGAGAGTTTCTATTTTCTCTTTAATAGTTTTATAGAATTTACTGGTGAAATTATCTGGGTTTGGTGATTTATTTTTGGTAGGTTTTAAATTATTGTTTCAGTGTAATTAACATGGCAGGCCTAGTAAGATTGGTAGTACTTGTATGTGAGTTTTGGCAATATATTTCCTTTAATGTAGCTCTCAATTTCATCAAAATTATTAAATTTGAGCCAGGCATGGTGTTTCATGCCTGATATCCTAGAACTTAGGGCGACAGAAGTGTGAGGATAGTTTGAGCTCAGGAGTTTGAGACCAGCCTGGGTAACATAGCAAGATTCTGTTCTCTCAAAAAAGAAAAAAATAGTAATCTTTCAATTTGTAGGTATAGAGTTGTTCAGTACAATTCTTTATTATCTTATTAATATTCATGGAGATTAGTAAAGGTGACCCATTTGTCAATTTTTTATTGGTAATTTGTTGGTTCTCTTATCTTTCACTTTTCTTTTTCAGTCTGGCTGGTGGTATGTCAGGTTTATTGATCTTTCTAAAGAAACAGGTTTTAGTTTCATTGATGTTCTCCAGTGTTTTCTAGGTTTTAATTTAATTTATGGTAGCTGTATATTCTATTATAAATCTCTTCTCCCTACTTTTTGCTTAAATTTTATTTATTTCACTAGTGCTTTAAGGCACCAATTTAGATTATCAATTTCATATTCTTCTACTTTTATAATATATAAATATATATATGGTTTAATTATTTAGTGGCATCACACAAATTTTCATAACATATATTTTTAGTTTTAATCAATTATTATAATTCATCTTATGTTTTGACTATGTGTTATATAGAACTGTTATTTCATCATCAAATATTTTGTGATTGTGTATCTACCATTTTGTTATTTACTCCTAGTTTAATTCCACTGTAACCAGCCATACTTCATATATTTTCTATGACCTTAGATTTGGTAAGGTATATTTTATGACCCAGATGAGATTTTCAGTGAATGTTTTATGTGAGCATGAGAAGAATGTCTTATTTGGTTATTGTTGGATGGAGTAGGTGATAGTACTATTCAGGTTAATTACATACTTACTGAGTTTTGCCTATTTGATCTTCATTTACCAAAAAAAAATGTGTTTAATATTTCAGCTATAATAATGGATCTTCCTGTTTCACCTTGCATTTCTGTTAAGTTTTTGCCTCATGTGTTTTGATGACCTAATGTTAATTTATATATATTAAAGATTGTTATGCCATCTTAGAGAATTAGTTCCCTTATCATTAGGTAATGCTTCTCTTGACACTAATAATTTCCTTGTTGTCATGTATAATTTATCTGAAATTTTGATAGCTACGCCAGCTTTTTTTATTAAAAACAAAAAACTATTGTTACTTTGTCATATCTTTCTTCACTCTTTTGCTTTAAATTTGTGTCTTTACATTAGCATATAGTTGTGTCTTTTATTTTTTAAAATCACTGTGGCTGTGTCTTTTATTAGTGAATTCAGACTATGTATAACTATGATAATTATTAGTACGTTTGAATTCACATAGACCATGCTTGTAACTTTTTTTCTATTAATTACACTTTTCTTTGTTTTGCTTTTCCCTTTCCCATTTAGGTGAAATAGGAAGATGAAGGCTGGAGTTGGATAATGATCCTTCTATTATGAGCTTTGGTAACGTCATTTTCCAGAGGGTAGGTTTTTGCTATAAATAGTTCACTCTATTATTTCAAAATGGTTACATTTTTCCCTCCCCTTGCTGAAGACATAAGGCATTTTTTTCTTGGCTCTTCATGAGAACATGGTGTAGTTCCTGGAGGGGAAACACATGACAGTGTATGAGACACACCTCAGTCCATGATCTTAGGAAACTCTTTCTTACTTAGATAATTAGACTTCACCATTGGTCAAACTTACCATTTTAGTATTTCCACAAATTTACAAACATGACAGATTCTGCTCCAGGTAAGCTGACCTTAGCAATGTTTGTCTCTTTCTCCAGTATTTGGAGTTGCAGTTCTCCCTGTGAGCTCAGTTTTCAGTTTGCTTAGCTTGTTTGTTTTTCTTATCACTTATTTATTGTTATTGTTATTTTTTATTTGAAAACATTGCATAAATAACTGTTTTGGAAAGTAGTCCACTAATAATACTTTGGGGACTAAAGGTACCATTGTGATAAGTTTTTCTTAAATTCTCAATTTTTGAACCAGTCCTGAATTTCCAGTTAAATATATGTATTTAAAATTATTTTATTTTAATTAGATGCTTTTAATAAAAAAAAAAAACAGAATGCAGACTACTCACTAAAATAAAGAGTGGTACAGGTTACTTTAGGGATGCCTATACACTGTGATCCAGGAAACTCCAATTAACAATATAGCCTCTGTGATATAAGATGCAGTGTTGTAAGAACAGGTTAAAAAAAATGGTTAAGATAGCTTATTTAGAGAATGACATAAAATAGGGACACAGAATATCTACTGAGCGATTCATGATTTATGTAACCTGAACACAATTAGTATTCTTCTTCCTGCTCTGAAACTGGATTTCTCTTTGTTTAACCTGATTTTGAAAGAGTGAAAATGGCATTTTAGAGTTTATTCCAATGCTGAAATACACTGAAATGTAATATATTACATGCAATACATTGAAATGTAATGTAAGTATTTATGAAACTACAGTCATGACAAAATCTCTAAATAATCATGTTTAGACTTATATTTCCAGCCAAACATACAGTTAAAAAAACCCCTAAAATGATCATCTCTTTAAAGATTAAGAAGATTATGGTATTTTTAATTTAACATAATTTGATATAAAAAGTTTCTTAAGAGGAGAAATTGTGTCTTATCATTTGTCATTACTAAGCAACATAATGAAATAAAAGTATAACTATCTAATATACATAAATAAAGATTCTCAGCAAATACATGTATTCTCTCGATGCTATGTGATTTCTTAGATCTGCCCACTGCCCACAGAGGCAGGACTAATCTCTAAATGGACTAAGTTACATTTTGTCTTTACTTGCTTGAGTCTATTTGTATGGCATTTAAATTTATTATAATAGGTAAAAGGTGAAATTTTCTTTCATATTTTTTAATATCTTTACCTTTTTGTGCATATGGCATAGCTTTTATAAATTTGATCTATTTTTGTAATTAGAATTTTGGTAAACATTGTATACAATTTTCCTTAAGAAAGCCAAGTGTTTGTTTATAAAAATGACTAGAATATGAGTTTGAAGTGGCTCTTTTTCCTTCTTCATACAGGATAGTCATAAATCTTATTAGTAAAACTCAATTGCACATTTTCATCAAAAATGAGGCAGTTCCTCTAATTCAAATGAACATACACGTTTAAATACAGTAGCTGCTCTTGAGAATGTGTGTCAGTGCGCTCAGTAATTCACCATTGGTGAAGACTGATCTCTACTAAAAAAAAAAAAAAAAAGAAAGAAAAACTGAGCATCCAAATTCATAGAGCCTATCAAGAAATTCAGAAAGCCTATCAACAAGAATAATGCACATACCATTCCAACACTGTGTGAAGTGAGAGGACATGAGACAAGGTCATTCTTAAGCAACAAATTCTGAAGACAGACCAAAGTGTTCTGCATATCAAGCAGGTTGTGAGGTCAACGTGCAGAAAATATCACAACATAAGTTAATGCCTGCGAATGACACCCTAAAAACAACTTTTAAAAGCAGTCCTGACAGCTAGAGCATCTGCAGAAATTACCTCCACATGAAACGTTGCTTGGTGCTGCAGAAGGGGCCTCCTGTTAAGGAATACATTTGACAGGTATACAAAATAAATGCAAATTGTTTTTTTTAAAAAAGCCTATTTTTGTCTGTTTATTTTAAATTATAGCTGCATTTTTATTTTTTTATTTTAAAAAGTAAAATATTTAGTTTTCGGATAATATGACAATGAATTTTTAAATTTATAATTTTTGAGCTATAAAACTATTTTACTGAGAAATGTAGGGCGGTGAATACTAAAAATAAGCTGTGCCTTTATTAAGAATTTCATAAAGAGTTTCATGTTTAAGAGAACCAACAAGACAAGATCAAAGGTAAAGTGGAGAGGTGAACTTAAAGTTAAATATACAAAAATAAACATGTAGAAAAAGAAAGAAGTTTTAGGGAGGACCAGAGGACTAAAAAGTGCTGTGATGGAATATTTCTAAATTTTGAAATGTTTGACTTCAAGAGAGATTAGTCTATATAAACAGAATTATTTCCCTAAGGTTTTGGGAATGGTCATATGACAGTAAACCTCCTGATGGGCAATGAGTTCTTTCATTTCCTTTGACTCTTCCTGTTACCATACTTGCTTCTCCTTTTCCAATGATTACATTTTCTTAAGTTCCCCTCATATGCCTAAGTCCTTTTATTGCATCATTTCCTTAGATTTATCTCAATTTCTCAATGCCTTTCTCTTTACTCTGAATGCCTTTATCTCTCCAACTAATAATATTCTGGCATACACATTATTCAATAGAGGTTTCTTAGCTATCATCATATAAAATGAAAAAAAAAAATTAAAATATCAATCCTTCATTGTGAATCAAGGGACAAGATGAATGTATTGTCTGCTTACCATATACTGTTTTTAAAACAGCTTTTTCTGAGAATGATGGTTTCCAGCTGCATCCATGTCCCTACAAAGGACACAAACTCATCCTTTTTTATGGCTGCATAGTATTCCATGGTGTATATGTGCCACATTTTCTTAATCCAGTCTGTCACTGATGGAGCACAGGTATACACATGTAACAAACCTGCACGTTATACACATGTACCCTAGAACTTAAAGTATAATAAAAATAAATAAATAAATAAATAAATAAAAACAGCTTTTTTATAACCATAAGTTGAATATCATTATTTTCATTTTAATGGTGAGCAAAGCTAGGATCAGGAAGATAATTGACATGTTTGAATGTCAGTAACAACAAAGCTTGAGAGTTTCAATTGATAAAAGGTAGACTCTGGGCCCATTCTACAAGGTCTGCAGTCTAGATCTTTCAGTGAAACTGATATTTCTCACACAGCACTTCCTAGCTCAGTTACTTTCTCTAGCCTCACAAGTGCCTTTTCTAATATTTTAAAGACTATTACAGCACTATTCCCACACGGAAAATATTTAGAGAGCCCAAGGGAAACTTTAAAAGCCTTGGTAATGATTTTGAGGTATAGAATGTCTTAATTCCTATAAATAAAAATGTCTCCCAAGCAAAAACAACAATGATGATGTTTAAAATATTTTAGTGACATTGCTACCGCAAATAATAGGTCACAGTACATGGTATTATTCCAGAAAAGTTAAGTAGGTGAGCACAACAAATTTTAAAAAGAAAATAGCATCACTTTCTACTTTTCACTTTGCTGTCCAGAATCAGAACATGTGGACTCGAAACTCAAGTGGGAAGGATTGCCCATCAGGAGGTTTATTGTCACATGACCATTCCCAAAACCTTAGGGAAATAATTCTGTCCATATAGACTGTCATCTCTCTTGAAGTCAAAAAGGCTCTCATTTTCTTTCAAAATTTAGATATACTCCATCACAGCACTTTTAGTCCAGTGGTCCTCCTTAAGGCTTCTTTCTTTTTCTTCATATTTATTTTTGTGTATTTAACTTTAAGTTCACCTCTCCATATTACCTTTGGTCTCTGTCTTCTTGGTTCTCTATTACCTCAGGACGATTCTGCATCATCTATTCCTCTATCTTTCACTGCACATGAAGTCTCAAATCATCTATATAACCAAGCTGGTCATGATTGCTCGTATTCATCTTTAATAAACATTCTTATTTTTCTTGATGCAGCAAAAGCATTTCAGGAACAGATATTCTTTAGAGACTGTGGTATTTGGTATTTGAAGATGATATATTATTTGTATTGATTTTTCATGCATCCATGTGCTAAGAAAGTCCTGTGCCCATAAAGGAAAATATGTCTATTATTTTTGTTTGCAAATTGATGAATTCACCCATCACACTATGTCTGAGGTAACATTGTGATTTTCTCAAGCTTTCAATAATATGATAAGCGAATCAAATCAGCCATAAAATAGTACATGTGACCCTGTCTTTAAATTAATTAAGTGATTACATCTCCCTTACCCATTTCAGAAGTTTTGAGGGGCAACATCAAATAGTAATCAGTAAAAACCATGAAAATGTACTTACCTAAATTGATGATCAGTGATCTCTAGTGTGTGTGTGTTTGTGTCTGTGTCTGTGTGTGTGTGTGTGTGTGATGTATTAGAACTGGAGATGTGGCTATTCTAAGGTAAAGTCAAACTTCTGTTAATTTATTCATTAATTTAGTTATTTGTTGACATGAAAAACATACATATTAAGTATCTTAGTGCCAGACATTTTGTGAAGCATACGAATACAGTAGTGAATGAAAAAGAAATGGCATTTCTCAGCATGATCTTTTCAGATCAGCAGATGACTTACCAGAAAGAGAATTATACTACTGACTGGTAAAGCTTTGTTTATTAAACCTATTTTTTTAAAAACAAATAAAATAGAAAAATAAAAGGATATTTGGTCAGAAGAATGTATTTATCTGCAGTATGCTTTCCTTAAATCCAACTGAACCACCAAAAAAGAAGTGTTGCAATAGTTTTACCAAGATTACAGATTGCTGATTGGGCCATATTTTCTATAGGATAAGCATAGAAGGATGTGGATAAATTATAATTTATATAGGACCTTGGGTAGTCAAATGCCCTTTCTGCTCCAAAAGATTCTATGCGAACTTCTGTTTTTTTATTTACATTTCTTTTTTTCCATATGGTCTTTAAGCTCTTTGAGATTAAGCGTTATTGCATTTCCAGTGTGGATGCAATACTATCAGTAATAAGTATCTGTGTAACAAATGAATAATCACTGTCCAAAAAGACAGGGCAGATTGTGAGCACAGAGGAAGGATTTACATGTGAGGTAAGCTAAAATAAGTCAAACCTTTAACAATCATGTTGAGCCAAAGAGCTTGAGACAAATACGAAGGCAGAACCAACCTACAATAAGTGAGATTAAAGCAAAGGGAGTCTGGCAGACTGAGCCTAGAAAAAGCAGCATCTGAAATATAGCCACAGCACTTTTTTTTTTTTTTTTTATGAGCTTGCAATCTCAACTGTAGGCAGGGATAAAACTCATGTATAGCAAGCCAACTTGGACAGATGTTCAGAAAACACCATTGATTAAAGGGTACTTGTTTAGCTGAAAAGTTAATTCACTTTGATAGATGCGTACTTCACTGCAAATGAAAATTCCATCTTGCTTTATATTAACACCTTCCACAGATAATTTGAAACTAACTAAATTTGATGCTATTATTTTTTCTGAGATATTTTAAGCAATTCATAAAGCAATTTTAATTTTAAATGCTATTTTCCTTGAAAAGGAAAAAAAGGAAATTAATGAGCACACATTTTCTGTATTTTAGAAAAATGAATTAATTTTGATTTACCTCTCTAAATTGTATGTTCTAGTTCTTCAAGAAAAGCATCCAATACAACCACAAACATATACAAATACTGACCAGTCAATGACTATTGCAGTTCCCCAAAATGATATAATGCTCAGGATATCCAGCAATTTATTTACCTTTTTGTTAAATATATGAATTCTGATGTGCGAATGTAAGATGGGATTTGGACCATAGTTTTACTATAAGTTAGAATCTGGAATGTAATTATCAATCTTAAAGATAAATGTTAAATTGCATTTTTGTATTTTATCATTGTAAAAAGTAGTTACTAGTGCCAGAAGATAGAAGCTCTAATGGATGAATAGCTTTTTATAAATAAGATAAAAATGCAGTAAAATATAAAATATTTAAATATGTAATCTGAGTCATGAAATTGTATAATATTAAACCCAAAATTAATATTCAGATAATTTATCTAACTTTTTGAGTATATGAATACAATATTGCGGTGTTAAAGTTGAATTTTTAATTGTTGTCAACTAGTTTTTTAATAAAATGATAATAGGTATTTCGACAAAAATTTACCAGTTAAGATAGATACTTTGTCATAAGCATCTATCATAAGATTCTTTGTCATAAGAATTCAGAAAGGACCTAAGTAGTTTTTTCAATTTACATGCAAAATATCATAAATTGCAGGTTTCTTTCTTTCATTTTCCCTTCTTTTACTTTTTTAAAAGTGATATCAAGAAGTGCTAGGGCGTTGCCCATTGAAATTAAAGGTGCTGGATGCTTTGCTACATCATTCAGATCTCTCTTCTGCATTAGGGACTTGTCCCCCCCAGATTCTGGAAGTTCTGCTAGCAGATGGGTCTCATCTGTCAGTCCTCTCTAGTTATTTCCTACACAGAAGACAGCTGCTTTGCCCAATTCACGTTTCCTTCACAGGGCGGCCCTACCACAAATTACTGATCAAGGAAGGCAAGGGTAGAGAGGCCTACCCTTCTCCCCAACTCGGAGCGCCTAGAGGGATCATGTAGCTCTAGTGGCTATAGTGGAATGAACTAAGACCTTTGATAGATCTGCCTTGCAGCCAGAGCTCTCTTTTTGCCCAACCCTGTTTCTTTCCCCTCATTTTCACAGGTTTTGATCACTAGGAAGCACCTTAATAAGTGTTGTGCACTCTGATCTCACTCTTGGGGTTGTCTTCCCAGAGAACTTAAGCTGTGATATCAGAAATTCCCTACAAATAAAATATATATTTTTTATATAAAATCCATGATCCAAACAAGTTCCTCTTCGTCAAGATTTGTACATTCCCTATAATTCCCATGTAACCTACACATCTTCAACCCCTCAAACACTTTCACTGAATCCATTGTAACTCATGAACTATTGGCAGCAAATTTCTTTTTGTATCTGCAACATAGGCATAGCTGTTAGGAATCTGCCTTTTAGGGTTGCACCCTTTTCTTGGCGATAAATTAACTCCTAAGCATCTGGAGCAGAGATTCCACTGAGCTAGAATGTTGGATAGTGGGGTTTTATTAAAATGGTATGTCTCTCGGATACCTAGCTAGATTTGCCCAATAGCAAGCACATGTGTAGTATTGCAAATTATGGTGTATTGTTATGAAGTTTTATAAAAATAAAAAATAATTCAGCTGTGAACAGCACTCAGAATGCTTATATCCATTATATAATGTTTCTTATTGCACAGCCATGTGCATGCACAGTAAGAAAAAGATTTACTAAGGCTACAGAAGCTTTCACTGTATCTTGTCATCATTCCTTTCTTTTATGTTGCTTACAGCTCATGGCACAACATTATAAAAATTGTCCTGAATATATTCTTAATATCCTGTACCCTCTATCATTTCTCACATAACTCTGGTTAAATCCTAGTCTCTCTGAAACTGCACCAAAGCAGCTAAGTGAGATTGTAGAAAACAGTAAAGCCATGCTGCATGGCTGCAACTCAAATTTGTGTCTTCTAATAAAGTCTTGTGTGGGGGACAATGACATCTCATTTCCTTAGATTATTCTGTTCTATATGAGATTTTACACTTCCTCCTTCTTCAAGCCCCCAACATTCTGCCACATTTTAACTTTCTGATAATATCCATATGCTTTCACCCCCACATCTACAAACAAATTTCTTACCCACATACCCCACCTTCTGCCTACCTGTCAACTGAGTCCTGTTTCCTGTCACGTACTAACATCCAGGGTCAAAAGTTATATCTTCTCTCACCTGAGATATCAAGTGCTCCCTCTCATAGAATCACTCATCCTAAAACGTTCTGTAATGTCACACCATGTTGTAAAACTCTCTTGATTCCATGTACCTCTCTAGCCTCATCTCTCTGCTCCCCATAGAAAAAGACAATTAAAAGTTTGTTATAATTGCTCTCTTCACTTCCATTTCCAAAATTCCATCTTGAAACCAAAGTTCGACCATTTCTTCCTTTGCGTTTTACCAGGCCTCTAGAGCAGCACGTGTTCTTGACGTAATTTATAATGAAATGATACATTGCAGAGAGACAAATTTTCTCACATATCTGAATCTCCTTTCCTGGTGCTTCCTCATCTCTTAATCTCTATACTCTGGAGTGTCCAGGGTATTGGACCTCTTCTCTCATCTATCTATGCTCAGTCAATCTCAAGGTTTTGAAAGTTTTCTATAAACTGTTAACTCCCAAATTTATATCTTGAAGCCCTATTTTTCCCTGGACTCCAAATTTGTGTAGCTTACTTCCTCATTCACATTTCCAATTGGATGACTTAAAAGTCAATACATTATAACCAAATTTGAAGTGCTGATTTCCACCCTCCTATAAGCAATCGACCTGCTCCTTCTGTTGTATTATCCACTTCAATAAACATAAACTCTGTTCTTTAGTTGCTGAGCATAAATTTCTACAATGATCTTTGATTCCTTATACTCCACATCTATTAAATACGTAAATTGCTTGAGTTTTATTTTCAACACATTTCCAGGGTTTGATGCCTTCTTACCTCCTCCATTATTTTTGGGCACCTACATTATTGTAATTGACTCATAAATGGTCTCTTTGCTAGAACTTTTACTTCTACGATTTACTTCTAATTATTTACGACACAGCAGCTGAGGCCATCCATTAAAAAAAAAAAATCAAGGAAAACAATTTCACCCTTCCATTTCCTGTCTTCCAATGGCTTTTTATTGTACTAGGAATAATGTCTAACTATCAACATTAATATGGAACTATTACTAATGTCTAAATGGCACCAGTTTTAGCAGAGTCTCTTCTCCCTCTTATTCTGTCACTTCCTTTATTCTGTGAGCTCCATGTCACTTGGCCTTCTTACAGGGGCCAGGAAACACCACACTACCTATCTCAGAGTCCTTGTCTTGGCTCTCATCTTGGCAGAAATTCCTCTTCACAAATACCTGCAGATTTGCTTATTTATTCCAGGCCTCTGCTCAGATACCTTCCTGAGCATCTCCCAAATAAGCCACCTTCCCCATTGCTGGGTGGGAATTCCACATCCCCACCCCCATTTCACAGAAGTACTTTTTCCATAGCACTTACAGATTCACATATGTAAATGATTGCTTATTGGATTGTGTCTGCTTCCCTCCTGTAGAATATAAACTCTGGGAAGACAGGATACTTTTTGTTTTATTTTCTTTCCATTGAGTTTCCAATGCCTGGAATAGTGCCTGACCCATAGTGTCCACTCAATAATTACTTGTAAAGAGACACACGTTCATTTTGACTCTACTTGAATAGATATTTTTTAGATTTTTTTCCAATTACATCATTCTGTAAGAAAAGTTATAAAATTGCCTCCACTGATGTTTTTGACCAGTTTGCAATCCACGAGATTTATTGGTTCTACTGCAGGAATAAATTCCAAACTGAGGGAGCTAATATTTATTGAGCACCAACAATATGACATGCATAGTATTTGGCATTTTAAAAATGTGCTTCTCTTAATCTCTACAACAATGTTATACATTTAGATATCTATCTCATTTACAGAGAAAGATGATGATGTTGTCTTCATGGTATGCAGCATTCATATAAAAATGCATCTCTCTCAATTTGAAGTATTTTATCTTCTTGTGATACCTTATTGAATAATGCAACTCTATATGCCGAAAACATCTATTCAAGAAAAATTTATTTTAGGGATTCCCTATCAAAGAAACTCTATTGATGTGGACAAAAACCCATTTACTGATGGAAGCGAATGTATCATACAGCTGTAAATCATATTGTAGTAGCTATATTAAACTGAATTAATTGCTAATACGTTTTTCGCAAATTTACTGTTTCTGTCATAAAGAAGTAAGTCCTATAAAACTTCAGCATTATTTCTATTATTGAATTTACGTTAGTTATATTGTTTTCTGAACTTTAATATAGAGCTATCAACCTTGAAATCTGAAAATAGAGATTACATATTTTAGAGTATTTGAACCCTCAAGAAATATCAAATTTTTAAAAGTACTTTTTGGCAGTTTGATTTTTAAAATTCTCTTACATTCTTATTTTCTTTCCAGTATTTTAGAGGTAAATATTATTCATTTTTTTCAAAGTTTATTGGTTATTCTCTTCTAATAAATTCAACATATGATTTACTTTTACTTCTTTGTATTTCTAACCTCTCTACCTTCTCTTTTAAAACAACTTTGCTATCTTAATTAGTGTTGGCAAAACTTCCAATTTGATATCAGCTACAAATTTCATTTACATACTGTTTTCTCCATCTTCCAGATCATTAATTAAGTTGTTAAATAAGATCAGCCCTCACACTGATCCCTGTGGCACTCCATTAAATACGCTGACATTTTGTTTGTTATAGTTCAGTCAGTTTTATATCCACAAGGCTCTGCTTTTATCTGAGTCAATTTGAATTTGTTATCACTATTCCATGACACTTATGAAATATTTTATTTGCTATTTTTAAGTAGATATATTCCACATTCTTGACATTATTGCTTTCTCTGCAATGATGCTACGGTGAAAGTAGCCTGGGAGTTGTCTTTTTATTGTGGCTTTTAAATTACTATTGCTCATATAAAAAAAAAAAAAAAAACTTAGATATTTTTATCTTACTCTGTCTTCAATTATAACTGATTTAACTACCAAATTCAGTCTTTTATTTTTTCTGAAACCCATACATTTTTAATTCTGGTTTATCTCTAATTCTACATTACTTTTCAAAAAACACTTAATTGATGCAATGTTTCCATTGATAATTTTCTTCATACTAAAATAGTCATAATATCTAGAATCACTGGAGGAAGTTTCATCACGTCACATTTTTGTGTTGAATTTATTACTTTTTCATATTTCTATTATTCTTTATATTTCAAATCAAATATATGCTAATTTATCCGAAAACATGCCATTCATTGTTAATCAAAAATATTTTATGTTCATTTTGCATAGATTTTACATGATTCTTAGTGTAGATTTAATGATTTTAGTAAAGCCTTGGTGGAATTCCTGTCGAATCTTAAATTATGCATGGAGCATCTTTATTTGGAGATCACTTTTATAGTACGTAATAATACATCATCCCATCATTTCCCAAATTTTAGACTTATTTGTACCTTTTCATTCTTAGTAATAGAATAAGTATATTCCTTGTGAAGCAGTTTAGATAAGTGTTATTATAAATTATGTGATATTTTTGAAAGCCACTTCTTTTACTTAGCTTAATATTTTTGAGGTTTACTGCTTCTTTTCCCTCATTTTTTAACTTTTATTTTAAGTTCAGGGTTACATGTACAGATTTTTTACATAGGTAAACTTGTGTCACAAGGGTTTGTTGTACAGATTATCTCACCACCTGGGTGTTGAGCCTAGTACCCATTAGTTGTTTTTCCTGATCCTCTCTCCCCACCCATCCTCCACCCTCCAAACATTCCCAGGGTGTGTTGTTCCCCTGTACACATCCATGTGTTCTCATCATTTTAGCTGTCACTTATGAGTGAGAACATGTGGTACTTGATTTTCTGCTTCTGCATTAGTTTGCTAAGGATAATGGCAAAGGCTCATTTTGAAAGACAGAAAATAAATTAATGGACGTCTAGGGCCTAGGTGATGGTGGGGAGTGAATGCAAACAAGATAAAATTTACTCTGAAATGATGGGAATATTTTAAAGTTAGATTATGAATATCAGTATGTAACTGTAAAAACACTAAAAAGCATTAATACTGTACACTTAAAATATCATAACATTATATAAATCATATCCCATTAAAGCCTATCAAAAAAACATGTCAAGAAAAAAGAGTTTAGATAAATTTATTTCTTCAATATTATTATCAAAAATGTATTGGCTCTCATTTGGCATGCATTTCTCTTTGAATAGTCTATTATTAAGTATAAATAAGAAACATGAATTAATTTATAATAAAACTATTATTTTTTTTTTATTTTGGTTACACCATGTTTTCCAGCTTAAAGACTTATGGGCTACAAAACATATTGTAACAATTCATAATGTAATTATACTAAAGCTGCTGTTTCAAAAAGTGCGCTGAGCACTGAATATTCCAAAATAAAGGAGACACAACTTAATCTTTAACAGAAGTGCTAGAGATCACTTGTCAAAGACTAATATGAAGGAGAGAAAAAAATGAACTGAACCTTGGTTTTTATAAAACAGTTCCCAAAGGAAAATTAAGTCAATTTGACTGGTAGAAACTTTCGAAGTCTCAGAACTTAGAGGACTAAGGTATTAGGAAAGGAAAGAAAATAAGAAAATCATCACTGGTATTGGTTAGGCCTCTAAATCTTTTCCCTCCACTTTCAAGCTCTAATTTCTACCCTTTAGTGATAAACATTTATTTTCTGGGACACTTTTCAGTTAGATTTCTTCAGGTAAAGAAACCAAGTGTGTGTGGGAGACACAGACTTGAAGAACTGGAAATTTACAGTAGCAAATACATGGAATCAACCCAAATGCCCCTCAATGATAGACTAGAAAAAGAGAATGTGGTACATATACACAATGATATACCATGCAGTCATAAAAAAAGAATGAGATCATGTACTTTTTGTGGACACGAATGGAGCTGGAGGACATTATCCTTAGCAAACTAACACAGGAACAGAAAACCAAACACCTCATGCTCTCACTTACAAGTGGGAGCTAAATGATGAGAACACATGGAGGGGAACAACATACACTGGGGATTTTCAGAGGCTGGAGGGTGAAGGGTGGGAGGAGGGAGAGGATCAGGAAAAATAACTAATGTATACTAGGCTTAATACCTCAGTGATAAAATAATCTGTAAAACAAAGTCCCGTGACACAAGTTTACCTGTATAACAAACTTACACATGTACCCCTGAACTTAAAATAAAAGTTAAATTATTTTTTAAAAATAGAATGGTAGGAATTAAAGCAATACCACATCCAATGTATAAAACTCAGTATTTTCTAAAATTTAAAATAAAGCAAAAGGCAGAAATAATAAAAATTGAGAGAAGCAATGAGATAGGAATGACTTCTAGAATCAAATAAAAACAATGAATGAAAGAAGGAAGAGAAAAAGTCTAGTAGATACTTTTAATTCAAACGAACATCCAGAAAAGTTTCTAAGAATGAAGAATTTGAGTTTTCTAGTTATCCAATGAGTGCCAATCTCAATGTACAATAATAGTAATACAAAGCTATTAGTATTCAATTTCCAGACATGAGAGTTAGCAAATGTCTTAAAGCTTTTACAGAGAAACAAAACGAAATTTATATTATATACAAATTGTTGAAAATCACACTTTCTTGAGTTTTCCAAACACAATGTTGAATTCTGATATAACAAGATTAAATGATGTAAAATACAATAGTTGGTGAAAGATTGAAAACATTTTCTACATAAAATTTTTATTTTACTTTATTTCTAGAGCTGCATAACCAAGCTGCAAATGTGGTGGTTTTAAACAACAATAATGCATTCTTCATAATTATGGAGGCCAGGAGTCCAAAAGCAAGGTGGGAAGGACATGCTCCCTCCATGGCTTTACGGGAGAATCCTTCCTTGTCTCTTCTGGTTTATGGTGGCTTCACATGTTTCTTGGCTTCAGGCTGCATGACTCTAATCTTTACCCTTCATCTCCACATGACCTTATTCCCTTTATGTTTGAATCTCAAATCTCCCTACATTTTTTTCTCACAAGAACACCCGTCATTATATTTAGAAACCATACTACACCCTGGATGATCTCTTCTGGAAATCTTTAGTGTAATTTACATATGCAAAGACTAGTTTCTTGAATAATGTCACGTTTACAGATTATGGGGGTTGGCACAGATATATCTTTTTGAGGCTGGCATTCAACCCACTATCCATATCAGCTATTAACCCAGGTGAATATATAAAATTAAAGTAAAATACTAGAAAATTGATCGCCCATGCACTCTTTCTTGGAATCTAATGCAATCTGTGCCTTACCAAACAATGAATTGACCAGGAACTAGTATCGCAAGTAACCAGTGAACACGAGTTCCGACCGAAGAGCTTATGAAGTAAAAGTCCCCAAAATGAAAGGACCATTTCATGGCATTAGTGGTTCATCAGGCCAGAGTCCAAATTAAGCAGAAAATAATAAGAATTCAAGAGGGAGGACTCTAAGACAAAAAAAGAAGAAGTACAATTTACACAGTTAAGCGTTTTGAAAATATTGGCATGTGTTTAGCAGATCTGGTGAAACAGCTGAAATAGTAATGTAACTGTTATAAACTAAGTTAATACATGAAAGGAAAATATTAAATTTAGAAAAAATAAAGACATATGCAGTGAAAAAAACAATATATGACATACTTTAACTCAGAAGTGAACTATAATTGTATTAAAAGATATGCATTGATTATAGATTTAATTAACAATTGTGATGAATCTCATTGAATAAAAGGAAAAAAAGTGGTTTAAAAAATTGTTGACAGAAAAGATGTAAAGCTTCCTCTGTGATACACGATGTTACTAGATAATGTTAAAGTTGATATTGGACAAAATAACAGTGTTTCATGTTACTTGGAATTTGAAAAAAGGAATAGTGGAAAAGAAAGGAGCAGATTAGAATTCTACCCTTTGTCAACAAAAGGTGGATTTTATTAAGTATAATTTTTAAACTATGTTCATATATACCTTTAATTATAATTTTAAAATTTAATGTTATTGGACTGAATGACCTTATTGGATATCTGTGTAAACATTGTCATTTGAAGTTAGAGTATTTTGAGATTTATAAATCACATAATTTGGCATTAAAAAAAAAACTTGAAAAAAGTGCAGCTATCAATAACCTCATTTTCATGCTGAAGGTATTTGAAAAAATAGTGGTATTTCAAAGACATATACTTAATAAATGGCAATATGATATTTCAGTCTGATCTTCTGTTGTCTAATATTGTTAATTTTCTTGTATGAATCACTGTAATCAATGTTGAACAATATTCTTTCTTTCATTGAAACCTTTATTTTATATTAAACAAAATATAACATTGTTATTTTCCATGAAAATTTTACAAAAAATTACCTGAAATGTTTCTGAATTTTTCCTATGTCTGCTTTTTATTATTTTTTCCTGTATACACATTAAATTTGGCATATCATAGTTGCTTCTTTCCTAACTATTCTTGGAATCACAGGGCAACCAAATGTAATTAAGCAACCTGAACAAAATTGTACCCATAAAAGTAAAGCGTAAGTTTTCAAATCCTAAATTTATAATCTGAAAAATGATTGCCTTAGGATATTTATACCAAGTATTGTTTCATCAGCATTCAGCACCACTGACAAATCATAAAAGAGGGAAGAAACCACAGACACACAAGAACGGATGAAAAAAAGACTTGCGAACAGAAAATCAACACCCACAATGCTTCAAGGACCCTGACTGCAAAAACATTGTTCTTTCATTTTAATGGAACTCTCCATTTTCAAATCTATCTTGAGACAAGCAAATTGCATGACTGTTTTGTCTGCTCTGCATAATAAGCATCCCTGCACACGACTATATACATACAGCTTACAGGAGGGCTTCCTTGGTTCTTTTTTGTTTTGTTTATTCTTTAAATGCCCTATTTTGAAATGTGATTTAGGATAGGATTTTTTTTTCTCTTGAATAATCCTTGTTAAATACCAATAAATAAATTAGAAATATCACCCAAAATGCCACATCACTAATTTCTTTATATTATTTTTTCTTCTCATTCATTTCCTAAGAGAAATAAACTAGTCATTTTAGTAGAATAAAATAGTATAATTTATTTTGAATCAGTATTCTATCTGATATCCAGATTTGTTTAGTGAAAGGTAAAAAGTGTAGAGGGAAAAATTATTTAAATATTTCATATAACTATTTTAAAGGCATCAGATATAGACAAAAATTTGATATTGGAATAAGGGTTATGAAAGCTACAGGGAATTATGTTTATGTTAGAATAAAATCTTGATTGCCTGTTGTGATTAAAAGATCAGAGAACATGTAGGTGAATTTTAAATATATATATATGTATATAAAATCATGTATATCATCCAAGTATATTGTTTTTCTTTCATTAAATTAAATTGGATGAGGAGCTAAATATATGTCACATACGAGAAGAGAACTGAGAGCTTCTTTGTTGTTATAATCTTGTTTTTAGTCTAGTTTCCAGAAAACTTTAAGCCTCGCCAGTATATCCCATTTAAATCATAATAAATCTAGAATTTAAAAATTATGATATTTAGAAAAGAGATCTTTATTTCATTTGTCTTGAATAGTTTGGAAGTTGCATTAGTGATCTGTTGCTGCTAAACAAATTACTCCAAATTTGCTCCTTAAAATGATAAATATTTATTGTTTCAGTTTCTATGAGAGATCTACAAGTAGCTTAGCTGCATGATTCCAGAGCAGGGTCTCTCATAAGATTATAATCAAGCTATGGAACAGGGATGCAGTTATCTCAAACCTCAAATTAGGGAGGATACTTTCCCAAGTTCACTTACATGGTTCTTGGCAAGTTTCAGGACATCCGCATGTGAATTAACTCACACATTTGCTGGCTGTTGGCTGCAGAGTTTAGTTCCTTGACATGTGGGCCTTGTGTAGACTACCTGACTGTCCTCACAACACTGCAACTGGCTTCTCTTAGAATTATGACAGAGGGAGAGAGGGAGAGACAGAGAGAGAGAGAGAGAGAGAGAGAGAGAGAGAGAGAGAGAGAGATCCAAGAGGAATATTGAAGTCTTAGGTAACCTAATCTTGGAAATGCCTCCTATACTTTTACATATTCTATTCACTAGACACAAGTAACTAAGTTTAGATGGTACACAAAAGAGAATTAGGGTTCACCTCTTGAGGAAAATGATATCAAAGAATGTGTGGACCTATTTTCAAAATTACTCCAAGAGTCTTGTTACCAATATTTAATTTAAATTGTAAGCACTACTTAGAGAATCCAAACTTCTGCCTGTTACAATCAGCAGTTACTGACATCTTTTAGCCAAAGGCCCATAACAATTACCTGTCCTTGTCCATGTACAGGGTATGTAAACACAATTTAGGGATCAGGAAATCTTTAATATTAATAGCTATAATATACTCTGCTACTGATGCTAAGCTGCAATTGTTAAATAGTGAGAAGCTCTTCTTATTCTAATATCAGATAGGAAGAGGTCTTTTCAAGCTCTTCTCACCCTATATTACAGGAATTCATTATACAAATGCTGAAGATACGACTTCCTCATCTTCTTCCTTGAAGAATAAATTTCACAAGATATAAGCAACAATATCATGCTAATATGTTGCCTGAAATGACATGGATAGTCTATTACTAACACGGAATAAGAGTAGAGATTCAGTTTCTGTTTTCCCTCTATCACCAAATTCACTGATTTATCTATGGCAATTCAAACATTCTCTCCTATTAGGAAGTTATTACAAACAAGGAGTTATCCTGAGACTAAATTGGATATTGACTGAACAAGGCAGAAACTAGAAGGATCTCTACAGAGCTAAGTAGGAGATAAAATACAACCAACTTATTCCCTTGTTTGGATAATGAAACCATCTCATTATTTTCCTAATTACTCTGTCACTTCATGATCCCTACATCTAAAATTTGTTGAAAATGTTAAGAATAAAAGTTAAGTAGTGAGCTCAAAAGTAAAAAAGCACCAAAAGAAATAGATACAAAGAAACAGCTTCTGGCCGGGCGCGGTGGCTCAAGCCTGTAATCCCAGCACTTTGGGAGGCCGAGACGGGCGGATCACGAG
The DNA here is from genome assembly GCF_037993035.2 of Macaca fascicularis. Taxonomy (NCBI): domain Eukaryota; kingdom Metazoa; phylum Chordata; class Mammalia; order Primates; family Cercopithecidae; genus Macaca; species Macaca fascicularis. Next base: position 35,611,044 of record NC_088391.1, on the reverse strand, counting down.
GTCAGGAGATCGAGACCATCCTGGCTAACACGGTGAAACCCCGTCTCTACTAAAAAATACAAAAAAAAAAACTAGCCGGGAGAGGTGGCGGGCGCCTGTAGTCCCGGCTACTCGGGAGGCTGAGGCAGGAGAATGGCGGGAACCCGGGAGGCGGAGCTTGCAGTGAGCTGAGATCTGGCCACTGCACTCCAGCCTGGGCGACAGAGCGAGACTCCGTCTCAAAAAAAAAAAAAAAGAAACAGCTTCTTTTGTAATTACGAAAACAAAAAAATCAATTTAGCAACCACAGGAAAAATAACAAAGGTACACATGTGCCTGTTGGTAGGATTTATATGACTTAGCAAAATTATTCATCATCAGCATGAACAGAATTAGCAATCTTTGTGAGGGTAAAATTTTTAATGTTCAAAATTAGAAGTAGACCTCCCGGCCGGTGAGTCACACCTCTTCACATCCTGACTTCCCAGTGAGAAGGGTACAGGTAGAAAGTTTATAGACACTAGATGTATATTCCTTAAGATACTTGCTTTTTTGCAATCCTAAAAGAAAAAGTAAAATCAGCCATGTCTCATTGCTTTTACTTACTTTTAATCTTCTCAGGCTTCATTTTGCAGAATCTGAGCACAGCAATTATTTTTGAAAGCTATTTTCCAATATACTCACTCTCCTGTATGTATATCTGATAATGTTCATTTCTTTTTTGCCATTTCTCTTTGTATTTGTTTCCTAGAAATAGCTTTGTACAACTTACAGCTTTGTGTAATCTTGTTATCTGTCACTCAACTTTTATTTATAAATAACCTCTTCTTCATGTTTCCTCAGACCTACATTTCACATTATATAATGCCTTTCAATGTGGCATAACATTATTAAAAACGTTTTTAAGTAGTATGAGTGGTTACTTGAAATAACACTTTAATTGATGTTGTTAATAAAATATATTTTTTTCCTCGAAAGGATTCAAATTCCTAGTTCAAAATAGGATATTTCTAAACAAGGTAAATGTTACTCAATCTTAAATATTGGCATGATTTTCTCAGTACTTATTGATTCACACATTGTTTTGTAACTTTTATTAATTGTGACTATTAAATAGCAACATGATGTAATATGACTAGCATAGTGTCTCGTATATAGAAGTTATTCAATATATGTTTTCTCCATCTTTCTCTTTATCTCACCTACAAAATCTAATGTCTTTGATCCTATAAAATTCTAATTTTTAAATCTTGAAAAGATATGAAACCATTATACTGAATGATTATTTTTATACAAGAGCATCAAAGTCATCATTACTACTTTTGGGATGCATAGATTCATTCAGTACCAAGCAGTCTCAAGTTAACAGCAATGCACATTTACTTTTTATAGAATAAACAAATTTAAGGAGGAGATTAGATTTTTTCTAAAATATCTGTGAGATAGGAGAAATGTAGTATTTTTAGGTAAAAAAGTAGCGTGTTTTTAACTGACTCATGGCAATGCGGTCATATTTAGGATGTAATGATAATTTTATTTATCTTATTCCTTCAGTTGCATTTTATCATGTAAACACCAATGTTTTTGTGCAAAGTTTCTCTTCATCTGTGAAAATATCTTTTCTTTCTTAATGTCAATTTCCAGAGTAACTGAAATGGGTTTTACATATGTGAAAGAACATTTGAGTAGGACATATAAAAGCTAAGGCTTTAGAATTTGACCCTTTTAAAATAGATTGATGACCTATTCAATTTAAACATCCTGAGGTTCCGTTTCCTCATCTTTCCAATGAAATATTTTATACGACCTCTGACGATCATTAACTCTACAAATTATTCAATTCAATTAATTTGAGATACATAGGAAAATGAAATTGGAAAAAGCCTTATTTCAAGTTTTAACATTATTGAGTAAAAAATATTAAATAGAATGCAATTTCTCCTCTTTTGTTTCCTTTTTTATTTTTATTCCATGACTTACTGACTTCTACTTAATTTCTATTGTGAACCTGTAACTTCCCTTAAGACCACAGACATTTACTGAAATTACACAACCTTACTGAGTTATCTAATAATTAGTTCTATTTCAAAAGAACTATTATATCGATTAGCCCTCCTGTGCATAACATCAAGACATTCACATTAGTTGTGGGTGGTAGCAGGTTTACTATCTGTGGTATAATCTAGAAGGAGTCTGTTAGTAGGAATTCAAGATAACGTGTTACCTTGACAACAACAGGAAATGCCTGGCTACTCAGCATGTGTCTCTGCAGGCTCCTAGGTAATTCCTCAGATATTAACGATAGAGTGCTTGTTACACTTGTATCTTTGAAATAATGTTTTTTTATGTGAAATTAAATATACTGAGTTTGTGCTGTATCATAGTCGATATTGTAAGCAGAGTTGTGTTTTGCGTGTTGGTTATCTTGATTTCTCTCATATTTTAAAGTTACCTTTTCTGTACACAGACAAAATGATTTCTGAGAAGACACATCTGAAATACTTCATAGGGCTGGTCAGTTTTCAGAAGATTTTGTGCAGAGGTGAGGTGTGTGTGCGGATAGTAGGGGGCTTGGGAGGTGGTGTGGGTGTGTGCTACCTGACTATATATTTCAGTCGCAGATGGAACAGGCATTTCTATATAATTAATTAAATTTTATTGAATAAACCTCATGACATCAAGGCAAAACCCAATTGTTATGAACCTAATTGGAGATTTTATTATGGCAGTTCTGTCACTGCTAATTGCAGATTTGGGATAGTGAATTCTCTGCACATCTTAAGCTCTAGTAGCTGAAACAAGGATCTAAGGAACAATAGACAAGAGAAAGATTGTCAAGATTCTGTGATCTTAGTGCCAGATTCAAAACAAATATTAAGAAAACCTTTCAGACGAAGTCTCAATAACAGATTAATGAGAAAGTTTAGCTCTTTCAAACGTATTTTCGTTGTAAACTATGACATAGAAACTTCTCTCTATTCTGGAGATTATAATACTGAAATCCCAGCTTTAGAATAATCATGAATTAATAAATTATACAATTATGAGAAAAAATAGATTTGGGTGGCCACGATCAATTATGAGTAAATAAAAACATTTTAGGTCATATTTTATTACTAAAATTAAATTGTTTAAGAGGTACAAGAATATATATTATTACTATTCCAAACATTTAATTAATAAAAATTGGCACTCTGCATTAATTCTCAATAGTCATATCTTAGTGTCCAGATACCCCTTCACCAGATTTTCCCTAAGCAGCTTTTGATTTTTTCATGTTTCTCTCATTATAGGTTGGATAATGTTGTTGTAGCAAATTGAAAAAATACAGTATTTGTTAACACAATCAGGTGTACTTTTTGCATATGTTACATGTCCATGACAATTTGATGAGGAAGCTCATCTTTGTCATTCAGCCACCAAGGATGATAGTGATTCCATCTCTACATGTGTTTTCATGATCACAACAGTAAAGAAAAGATACCATGGTGAATTGTATTCAGAATCTCAAAACTTTGGTATAAAATCGAGTAACGGCAGTTTTGCACACCTTAACTGAGCCAAATCAAGTCATTTATCTAAAAGCTAGTTTAAAGGGCAGAAGTACATTCTTTTAGCACAGAGAGGGTAGTGAACATTTGTGAACATGAATTTAGTCTACCACATCTACAAAGCATATACGCTACTGATTGTTCTGATTCTTGTCCATCTTTAATTTGTGTTCACTCCTGAACATCTATTAGCATTTTCTATGTACTGTGAATTTTAATTGGGCGTGTCAATATATAATTATTATTTTTAATTGCAAATTGTGTTAGTAGAAACAAGTAATAAATATTCAAATTCAAATTAAAAATAATTTGTCTTTCTATATTTAAGGTTGTAGCAGTATATTTCAGAAATATATTTGGGTACATAAAAGCTGACCAGAATAGAGCATTCCTGTCTTCAACGCTTGAAAAAACTTGTGTTTCAGTTGAAACATTTTATGTTGTTCAAAAGAACAACAAAAAGAAACTTCAATTTTTTTGGAAAAATATAAGAGAAACAGTGCAAAATAATTGATTAAAACTTTCACTTATGACTCTGATAATCATTCAGTTTATCATCAATTATATTCAGTGATAAATCTGGCAGTTGATTGTTTTGCACAAATAGCTGGAAAACTTGTAGATTCAGTGATATATCTGGTGGTTGATTGTTTTGCATGAATAGCTGGGAAACTTGGCATAAAATTTATGTGCTCCTTTAATATTGCTTTTTATTATTTCTGCTTCAATATGTTTTTAAAGGAAGAAATTTATTTCAAATAGAACAGCTCACAACTACCTTCTAAATAAAATTTAAATCATATGCATTTTCAAATACTGTTCAAACTTTTATTGGTTGTTACTATAGAGTTTGTAAAGGGACCTAAAACCATACCAGTGTTCTTAGAAAGTAGACACATATATTATAACGTAAACTTTGACATTACCTTGCTCAGACTCTCAGCGAACCTTTTTTTTTTTTTTTTTTTTTTGGTTCCCTGACTTAATTTTCTTGTCTCTAAAACATACATAATGTCATCATGCCTAACTTCAACTTAACCAACTTAACAGAGTTACTGTGATGTGGAAATGAAATAATGCCTGTGAAAATTGATTGGGAATTGAAACAGTATATAAATAGAAATCTGTGAGCATCCTTTGACTTCTAACAAGGTAATTTTTACCAATATAACTCTAAAAAGAGAACATTTTATGTCACATTCCATACCAGCTGTCATTTTAAGTGTTGTAAAAAGAGTGAAAAAGGATGTCTGCCTTATGATGCTCAGCAAATATTAAACTGCTATTATTTCTCTCTAGACACAGAAAAAAATACATATGTGCTTCAGTGAACACACACAAAAAATAAGTCTTCCCAGGGAATTCACTATTTTAGAAGGCAGAGTAAAGCCAAATGCAGGAAAATCCAGGACATAAGAAACATCTCAAAGAGTTGCAAAGATAAACTAGCAGAAAACTCAGCAGGTAAATGTAGAAGACAAGTCCAAAAACAAGCAATACAAAGAAAACGTGGAGAAAATTTTTGGAACAAATCAACTGGACACAAGCTCCAGATGAAATGATAATCAATAAGCAGACAAAATATGTTGGAAAACCTTTATTTCTACAAGAGTACCGGAGAAAACTGTCTTGAGGTTTTCATTTTTAATCTTCTTCTCACCCTGACACCATTTTTTTTTTTTTCCTTTGACTGAATGGAAATCTTACTTCATCAAAGGATCACAGTAAGTTTTTGTTTAAGAAAACAAAGCAATAATAACCAACAAAAATTTTCAATCTCTCTTATCCAGGAAGTTTCTCTGCTAATATAGGAGAGTATGTAAACTGAACCTCCCAAGAGAAAAAAGAATTGATGTACCCTTTGTACTTCTCTAAAATATTGTTGAATGATTGTAAATTGTCACCGTGCAGAAAATCAAGCTTTCAAATAAGCTTATATGACAATGTTGGTTGACATGGTCTACCTACCATTAAAACACAATCACATTAAGAGAAGTTAAATTTTATGAATTAATGTTTAGTAGACTATTAACACAATGAATGTGTTAGGAATCCTTCTGTTGCAATTTTTATTGTAAAACGTTCGTAAAATCAGGTAAGTGTATATTTTAAAATTTTGTTTTTCTTCTCTGTAACTCAAATAATGCCTTTTATTTGAAAGATAAAAGTCCTGATAAAAATCTTTACTGCTTCTCGTTCCTCTTATTTCAACACATCCATAAAAATACACATGATATAATTGAAATTTTTTCATGAACTCAGGCTTTTTTATACTATGAATTAATTGTAGCTTTCTTCAAACTATTAAACTGTACGTTCAGAAAGGCTATGGGGCTCACCATTGATTAGCAGTAAAAAGTTAATATCATGAAATACTTATAACTTCAAATATTTCGTAATGTACGTATGTATAATACATTGCTATATGAATAAGTGTAGATGTTACACATTTGTTCTTTCCTAAGTGGCGCTATATGTGTATTGTACATTGTCAATGTGCAGAAAATGGAGAACAATCAAAATATATGGAAAGTTGTAAATTAAAAATAAAAATGTCATTTAAGTAGACTTAAATAGGTGGCTACATAGCTCCACCTCTAAAAGGGACTGATTTTTTTTGTTTTTTTTCCTAAAAAATCCTCTCAAAGATAAATAATTGGTAGGGTATCATTCTTAAAAATAAGGTAATGAGATGGTTCTAAGACGGAATGTCTTACCATTGATGCAATCAAATTAAAATTACCCTTTACATATACACATAACAAGATGTTTCATGATTATACAGATTCATTATGAAATAGGAAGTACAGAGAGAGGTTTAACATGAAATGGGTCTAGGAATGGCTGTGAAATCTGGATTGCTTCATAAGACATGACGGATATCATTAGGAGTTAAGGTTTTACTTATTATCAGGGAACAGAAGATAAAAAGACATACATTAGTTTAACTTATCTGAATTACTAAGTAGCCACCACCTTATTTTCTATGACTGAGAAATATAGAATTTTGATTATTTTACAAAATATGGATATTTGGCTACTTCTTTGGCTAGCCAAGAAAAATATTATGTCCATGAATGAGCTCTTCTTTATGCATACATCACTGAAGCATACATTTGGAATAATACCTGAGTTTTCTATAGCAAAAAAAAAAAAAAAAGGAATATAAACGACAAACAACAATAAAACTTTGAGCTATAGGGAATTTTTATCAAATAAAGAAGAATTGCAATTATTTGCAGTAAAATTTTATCTCCATTGAAGAATGTAAGTAGTAATTTGTTTCAGTGGAAGCTCAAATGTGCAATATCTAGGAAAAATATGAGATGCTCTTCTAATTTCATGGGATCAGTAGCAATAAAGTAAAATGATATGGAGAAAATAACGAAGATTCATGTCAGAGCACCAAGCACTAAATTATGTGTAATTACCGATTTTGAATAACAAATCAAAGCAGAAAGGTGAGTACATATAGTCATTGTCGTCATCATTACCTACCTTATTCTGTAAAAATCTGATTTGAACAAAACATTTTCTCTATAAAAACATGATTTTTACAAGAGGCTAATTTCAAAACAGATCCTCTGTGAGTGTGAATACAAATGTAAATTTTAAAACACTAAAAACATATGAACAGAAAAACAGGTTACTTACATGATATTAAGCCAGATGGTTCCCTAAAATAAGTAAGCATATATGATCATATTATACCTCAATAGTATATAATCTACAGAGTTGTGATGGTAAGCATTTAAGATAGTTACTTAGTTCTGCATTAATTTAAATGTGTTGTAATTCATGAAGGCAAAACATTAATAATTACAGGAGGATATAGATAATATTACAGAGTATACATGTGAAACAATTGATATAAACTATTAAGGACACAATCAGCACTGTAAGTAGCTAAATATAGTTTGTATTTATAAATATAGTTTGTATAAATATAGTTTTAACTCCTATTTTCCTCAAGATTGATGATAGCAGATATTTATTAACAGTTTTAACATTTTCCAAGAATTGTTATAGTCATTCCAGGTATTTTCCTTGTTAATTAAATTCTAAAAATAATCTAATGAGTAAGGCACTGTCTTTCCTTTACAGATTTTAAAATAATAAATAGTAGAGTATAAGAAAGGATAAATATGATCTGTTAAAGCAATAACAAGGGAATAAAATTTATATTGTATAAATATAATGAGAGTTGTTGCAAGAAAATAAATAAACTATAAATATGTTTTATCAAGAGACAGAAAGGAATGGCAAATTTACCTCAAAGCACAGCTTTGTCTGCATCCCATAAAATTTAGTATTTTGTGTGGTAATAATTTTGATACTATTCACATTTGTAGCAATTGTTTATATTACTTTATTAGCCCAAAATTATTTATTAAAGGTAATTTAAAAATATCCAAGTATTCTTTTCTTATTTAAATGGTTATTAACATCTCAGTTGACTGCAGTGGTATACAGAATGGTACTCATTATTTCTATAATATGAAATATGCTATATTGAAATTATGATATAATCATTTAAAATGGAGGCATTTTCGGTTTTGGTATAAGATTAATATATGCATATACAATATATAAAAATATAATAAATAAGATACACACGTATATTTTCACTTGCATATGCCTCATGAGCATGTGTAATCTTAAAAAGTATACATTGTAGGCCGGGCGCGGTGGCTCAAGCCTGTAATCCCAGCACTTTGGGAGGCCGAGACGGGTGGATCACGAGGTCAGGAGATCGAGACCATCCTGGTGAACACAGTGAAACCCCGTCTCTACTAAAACTACAAAAAACTAGCCGGGCGAGGTGGCGGGCGCCTGTAGTCCCAGCTATTTGGGAGGCTGAGGCAGGAGAATGGCGTGAACCCGGGAGGCGGAGCTTGCAGTGAGCTGAGATCAGGCCACTGCACTCCAGCCTGGGCGACAGAGCGAGACTCCGTCTCAAAAAAAAAAAAAAAAAAAGTATACATTGTAAATATAATATATGCCTATTGAAAACCATACATTTATATTTATTATCTGTTTTGTCTTCAAGCTGTTAAAATGTGTTAAACTATGCACTTACTAAATATGACAATGAAAATAAAACAGTCTTTTCTAGAGAGCATATCTTATAATAAAAGATGAAAAATGCAAAAATTTGAAATGCAATTGTTTTAGTTGTAGCTATAACATTGAACAAATAGAAGCACATTAAAAATGCAGTTTTCTAAATAAGTTATTGCATATTCTTAAAGAAAATAGAACAGTTATAATATTATATAATAATGTTGAAAATATTTATTGTTTAATTTTAGGTAAAACGGACAGGGGATTACATTTTAGCAACCATAGAATTATAATTATATGAGATTACTTTTGCGTGATATAAGAAGATAGACTTTCAAATGCGTTATTCTGGTTGGTGTGGAAATCAGTGATTTATTTCCTCGTAAATAAATGTTTATGTTATCATTTATATTAATTAATGTACATGTACATTTATGCATGTACATACACAACACGAACCCATATATATTTCTTCAAATAATGTACCTTAATAATAAAAGTAAAATTATACATTTTTCTAAAAGGTGAGCCAGCAGTTTAATGAGGACAAGAAAAAATATTTATTAATCATGCATGGATGTCAAGGGTTAATATAACCCCTTTGAAAACAAAGGATTCAAATGATATAAATAAGTGCTTGTTTTTATCCAAGTGATGAATTTAGAAAAGTTTAAAAACAATAAAAACACAGAATATAACAACTTTTTTTCATCATAAGTTTTAATGGAGTTGTAAATGGATACAATTATATTTCCTAAACAAAAAATTATTTTAGAAGTGTATCTTTTTAATAGAAAGAAGTATAGTAAAGTAGGTGTCAGGTCAGCTTAACAAAGACAACAATAAATCATTAGAAAATTCAAAAGTTCAGATTTTGGCAGTTTTAGATCAATAGTTTCATATGACCAGAGACTTTTATACTCAGGTTCCTTCTGAGAAAACTATCCAAGTGTTTATTAATGACCCATATCATTCTGTAGAAAGTGGATAACTGTTTCTAATCATTTTCTTTGAGGCATATGTTTAGATTTCTTGATATTTATTATACTTGAAAATATAACCCAAGATAATTTAAAATGTTTTGCTTCCTAACTCGTCAGCTACTACAAAACTGATGCATCCTATGCAATCAATTATCTTCACCACAGTAAAATACATTCTGCATATATAAATAGATTTATAGGCTGGGCGCCGTGGCTCGAGCCTGCAATCCCAGAACTTTGGGAGGCCAAGGCCGGTGGATCACCTGAGGTCAGGAGTTCGAGACCAACCTGACTAACATGGTGAAACTCTGTCTCTACCAAAAATACTAAAATTAGTCAGCTGTGGTGGCGGGCACCTGTAATCCCATCTACTCGGGACACTGAGGCAGGAGAATCGCTTGAACCCATGAGGCAGAGGTTGCAGTAAGCCGATATCACGCCACTGCATTCCAGTCTGGGCGACAGAGTGAGACTCTGTCTCAAAGCAATTAAGAAATAAAAATAGATGTATTAAATGAAAACAAATTTAAATTGATACAAATAATAGCACAGTGCTGTAGTAGACATATTAGAACAGTTTATTCTTTAGAGCAAAGTGCATACAGGAAGAAGAAAATTAAAACTATAATGTGTTATTGGCAAGCAATATTCAAAATATCACTAAAGTTTTATATTTTAAAATGTAATAGTTCCTGATAACATCAGTTTCTCTATCCACAGTTTTATAAAGATGGGATCTCCCACATGTTTTCATCTTTTAACTTTCTTGCTAAAAATTTAAGTTGAATATTATGTGTTAGTTTCATTTTAATTTTATCTACTTTGATGTATTTTTAACTAGAAAATACATTAAAACATTAATACACAGGAAAATAAGTACTTGTATTTTGATTCTGACCTTAAGTTGAATATTCATGTTGCGTTTCTATGAGAACCTAGCAAAATGATGAATTTTACTGTTTTCTAAAATAAAAATTAAAAGGTTAAGGGTGTACTTAAATTTTTTTTTTTAATTTTTTGAGACAGTCTTGCTCTGTCACCCAGGCTGAAGTTTAGTGGCTTGATCTCGGCTCCTTGAAACCTCTGCCTCCCGGATTCAAGTGATTCTCCTTCCTCAGCCTCCAGAGTAGCTGGTACTACAGGTGTGCACCATCACGCCCATAGAGACGGGGTTTTTGTCATGTTGGTCAGGCTGGTCTCAAACCCCTGGCCTCAAGTGATCCACCTGCTTCAGCCTCCCAAAATGTTAGGATTACAGGCATGAGCCACCCTGCCTGGGCGTATATCTAATCAATATTTTTCAAATATTTTATTCTGCAGATAAAAATAAATACTAATTTTATATTTTATTTTCTATTTTATTGATTCAGTAAATAAGACCTAAACACCTGCTCTTTTCCAAGTACAGTTTAAATGCCAGATTCATAAATGTGAGCAAATAAAATAGCAAAAAAAACCCACAAATAAAAAGCATCAGAATCACTGCTGTAATGAATATTATAGTGGATAAGAAGATATGCTTACAGTTAAAATTTTTCACAATAAAAATTGCCTAATATTTATAGGCAAGAAATATTGATTCTATTATTTGTTGCTTAATTGAATATAACTTATGAACCTATTTCAATAATGGTATTTCTATTCGTTACATAGTAATTTCAGTTGCCTAAAATCTAAAAATCAAAAAAAAAAAAAAAAGTCTGGTTACATTTTCATAGATATAAGAAAAAGAGTGCCATGTGGCCTATTTGAATCTGCTCCATCTCACAAGCACCTTTTTTGTAAAATTAACTTTTAAATAATGCATTTATTCCCAGAAATCAATGAAAGTTCCTCATACTTCATATAAAAATTGAGCAGGCAATTTTTAGTGGTTTTTTTTCCACCATTCAGTTAAAGGCTACTTCTGAGGCTTGTGATGATGTGATCTTTAAGTCATTCATCCGTGATAAAGAGATAGAAAGGGAGCCTGGGAGCATTTTTGTGTTCGTTCTGCAAAGGTTGTGTTCAAAGACAAATTGAAGTTATTCAAAGTCTCTGTATGACCGCTCTAAGCTTCAGTTAAAAGGTTATTTTGTGTTCTTGGTTTAAAACTGAGGTCAGTTAATATCATCAGATGTTCAAAAATAACACTAATTTTCACAATACAAAATATATTTTTAAAATAGCGTGTTGCCCAAGACACAAACTAAAGCCAAGAATTATCTTTCCTAGATATCAAGTATTGAAATCATTATTCTTTAAAATACCCCATCTTATTTTTAAAACTCCTTTTTTTTGTTGTTTCAGATAACTTCTTGCTCAAATAGCATATTCAAATATAGAGCTTAATGTTTTCCCCTATCCAAAGACTATTAAAAACCCGTATTATACAAATTTGAATGTGTTAAATCCCCAAAATGTAATGCAAAAGCAATAGAACTTATATCAGGAATAAAAAAATGTTGAGTATTTCTACACGAAGCTAACTTCAAGTTATGCAAAAATGAAAGACTGTGGTTTCTTTTTTTTTTCTTTTCTTTTTTTTTTTTTTTTTTTTTTTGAGATGGAGTCTTTCTCTGTTGCCCAGTCTGGAGTGGAGTGGTGCAATCTCGGCTCACTGCAGTCTCCTCCTCCCAGGTTCATGCCATTCTCCTGCCTTAGTCTCCTGGTAGCTGGGACTACAGGCGCCCGCCACCACGCCCGGCTAATTTTTTTGTATTTTTAGTAGAGACGGAGTTTCACTGTGTTAGCCAGGATGCTCTCGATCTCCTGACCTCATGATCTGCCAGCCTTGGCCTCCAAAAGTGCTGGGATTACAGGCATGGGCCACCGCAGTGGCCAGGCTTCTTAGGTCCCTATAACTGTGACACTGGGTAGTAACTTAAAGTTTTTTAAACTATAGTTTTCCTAATTAGCATAAATTAAAATAAGCAAAATTATCTCATGACTGTAATATGTGACTCCTGAACAAAATCACATTTATTTAATCTAGTGATATAAGGGTGAAAAGTAGTTTGACAGAGATTTAATAATGTTTTCATTTTTGAAATCTGATAATCTGTATAGAGTCCTAGGGCCTGAACTTACTACATTTTCAGTTTGATAGTGAAGCAACCACTTCACTACAACAGTTTTATAAAAATCATAAAATTGTTAATTCACTTTTCCAAATTTATCATATACATTTTCTATCTTTGTCTTTCTGCAATGTACTTTTGGATAGTTGATTAGATTCAAAGAAATATAATTCACTGAAGACAGACTGATTTTTTTAAGTGCTTTCTTTCAATATTAAAGTTTTAATTAATTTAAATAAATCTGTTGAGTGCTTACTATTACAGGAAACCTTATTTTGAAGTATCATGTGTGATCTTTGAAGCTTCTCCTTTTACCAGGTTGTGAACTTGAGCAAGTAACTTTTTATACAGCAAGTTTCTCAGTTTCCTCATTAATAATAGTGATTTAATAATAATAACACTTTTGTAGATTTGTAAATAAGACTAAAAGGAGTTAATATAAAGTCTTAAAATAATAATTGGAATATAATGAGTTACACATAAGTATATGTTATTTTTACTGTTATTACTATGGACAGGAATCCAGCTCCTGGTTAAATTTCATGTGCGATTGTTAAGCAATAACAAAGGGGAAAGCTGCTTTCTCCCCTCAAGACTTGGTGCTCGATCAGTGCACCGCAGTCCCTAAAGGCAGTTGCAGTAAAGGACTTAAGCTCCCCTGGCTGGGCTCTTCCTACTCCCTAGACCTGGTATTTTCATTCCTAGGTTGGTCTCTTTATCTGAAGCCTTATGCAGAGGACCTTTACAGGATGGAGACTTCCTTTTGCGGGAAGAAAGGGGAAATCTTGATACATCTCTCCCACTCTGGATCAATACCCAGTGCTTTTCCATTGGGTCCTTCTCTCTCACCGTTCTCCAACCCCAGGGTCCATAAAACCATGGAATAATCCCCAAGTCTCAGCTGCTTCTCCTGGTCCTCCACAACTCAACGTTCCAGGCAAAACAATGGCAGGGGGTTCGAGCTGTCAGGGAGGGGAAGTGACTGTTTTCTCTGGCTTTAGCCTCTTATATATACCATAGCAACAAGTGATTAAAGGCTTATCTTTTTCATTTTTGGCTTGTTGCCGTGTTCAGCTACTCTGACACCCAGCAGCTCAACTCTCCCCGCGCTCGTCTGAGCTCCTGACATATGGGTGATGGGTGACGCCCTTGATTGAAACTTTGGTAATGCTATTATGAAACTCATCAGTGTTGGATGCTACTAGATCCGTTCCAAAGCAAACGTAAGAGTAGTTCATTTCTTTAAAACTTAACTGACTGGAGTTAAAAGAGAATATTATAGCGTAGGATTCTCAAAATTAGAAAATTTAGTGTATCATTATAGAACAGTTACAACTGTAGGCAGAACCAAGAGTTTGTATTCTGAGGAGTTTTTACAATAGCAACAGAATATTTTCCTCGATAATATTGGCCAATTTAAAACAAATAAGCTGGTACCGTGTTTTACAAATGCATTAAAACACATTAGCTCTCAGTTATCAAAAAAATTCATAGAATTTGCTAGCAAAATAAAAAAAATAAAATTACAAATCTAATAGTCGTATAATCATTAAGACCATGGTTTATAAGTCTTAATCATCCCTCTAGCACTTACTAACTCTGTGACTTCAGAAAATTATTTAAACTTTCTGCTTTTCTACATCCGAAAAATACGGACAATAATGTCCTACTGGTTGTTGTAATAATTGAGTATACTAACATAAATAATGTGTTTACAACGTCTTCCATAGCAAAGTAATTTTTATACAAATGCCAAATATTATTCAACTATTTAAACTATTATTTTATTATAATAATATCAGTATTATTTTTCAGCATTTATCAAGCAAAATTTAAGTGTTTTTCTGTTACATGGAAGTCCTGGGCAAATCTATTCAATGTTTACTCATTTGAAATAACAAAATATCTCTACATATTACGAGAGAATAAAAATAGTCTGATTTATCAGAGGGGGGACAATTGACAGGTACTCTGAAAATTAGCAAGGTGGAGTATTGAGCAAAGTGCTAAATAGAAAGTAGGATTTCACAGTTGTACCCTGGGATAAGTACTATTCCAACCTGAAGGGCTATTAACACAACTGGAAGATGTGACTGAAGTTCAAGTTATCAAAGGGGTGAGATGAGAGCCAGACCAATAATTGTAAACTTCTTAATTCTATCATTTAGCTTATTATTTTTCCAGGCCTTTCATAATATCTTTCAATTTTAGTGCAAATGTCTTAACCTTCATGACAACTCTAGAGGTGTTATTAGAATGCTACAGGAACTTCCTTCTAAATACCATGGCTATCTGTACACAGTTTTCCCCAACTCCAATAGTTTATACACATTTCTATTAAAATGTAGAGTTTTGTTCAACATATACACGATTATTGACTAGCCAAACCACTCAGAAAGAAAAATGTGTGATTATAAATGATACTTGAAAACTGTTTCCTAAACAGCAATCCTATCATTCCAAAATTTATACGATCTTACAGAAATAGCTGCCACTTATGACCAAACAGCCTTGATAATGAAGCTAAACCGAGAGAAAAAGACTTCTGGCTACAGGTCTTCAGCATATATTATCGAACGACTATATATAACGAGATGAACTTTACAGACACGATGGTGGCATGTTGGAATATAAAAAGTAAATCCTGATGGTCCCAATAAAAGCAACAGTGAACAAAGTAGTAGTCATTTTACCAAATGCTGCTACTGATGGACATGGGTGATCTGTGCTTGGTCTGCACCTCTTTTTTGAACAAACACAATAGCAACTGTTTTTCTCTGATCATAATGACTCTCAATTAGAGTTTCATTCTCCATTATGAGTTTGTCAACTGGCAGGACAATAAGCAATACTACTTAAGGTAATGAATGTATATTTCTAAGATTTACATTAAACAAAAATATTTAAATGAAAAATAAAATAACAGGGTTAAAATATTTTTAAATTTATGTGCACATTTTGAATTAAATTAGTGGTATCTGATATCATGTATCTCTCTGTAAACTCATTTATTAAACCTGAAGATATAAGGGTAGATGCAATAATATCATGCTAGTTAATCATTGACAGGGTCTTGCTGATTTTGTGCATAAGTTTCTAAGGTTTTAGCCTTCTAATTGTTGAGTATATACTTCTGCATCATAGATGGCTAAGGCTGTTGTTTCCCCCTTTTCAATTTCCGTATCTCCTTCCTCATGCAAAATCTCTCTGAAATCAAAGTTTCTCTAAAATTATGATAGAAGTGGGGGTAATTTAAAGCCATGTGCACACTTTTCTGTTCTCTATAACTCAAGAGAGAAGCTAAAATTAAAAAATAAAATATATTATGTAATTACTATGTGAAAAATGCTTTTACTTATACCAGTCCTATTTTGGGAAGAATGCTATACAAATGAATTTACATGTTACTAAGATAAAACATTGGGGAATCTCTCTAGCACACTGGTCTGGGCAAGATTTCTTGAGTAATACCTTACAAGCATGCACGACCAACCAAAAATGGACAAACGGGATCACATCAAGTTAAAAAGCTTCTTCACAGCAAAGGGAACAATCAAGGAACTGGAGAGATAACCCACAGAATAGGGAAAAACTGTTTGCAAGCTATCCATCTGATAATCAGAATATATAAGGAGATCAATTCTGTAGTAAAAGTATCTAACAATCCAAATAAAAATGCATGAAAGGTCGGAATAGATATTTCCCAAAAGAAAACATGTGAATGGCAGCCAGGTTTACGAAAAGGTCCTCAACGTCATTGATTGTCAGAGAAATGCAAATCAAAACTGCAATGAGATATCATATGACCCCAGTTAAAACCGCTTTTATCCAAATGACAGGCAATAACAAAGGCTGGCGAGTATATGTGAAAAGGGGAAGCCTCATATCCTGTGGGTGGGAATGTAAATTAGTACACCCATTATGGATAACAGTATCAAAGTTCCTCCAAAAACTAAAAATATAACTGCCATAGAACATTTCCAAAGGGAAAAATTATCTATATTTTTCATTTTCAAGTGAAAATTTTAAAATTCCACATTCAAATATTAGATTACAGTCATGTGTTGCATAATGACTGCAGTCAAGTAATGTATCATTTCACTCTGCTCTATGATAATGGGCAAAGTTATATAAGCATAGCATATCAATTAATTAAATATTCAACTAACAAATATGGGATACTATTTGTAAATTATAATAAATATGGTACTAATGAGAATGATAGCACTATGATTAATTTCACAGTTAATTTTAAAGGAATTAATAACTATTATGACATTATTTTAAAATTCTATTTTTATATAATATGAAGATGAAAATTATTAGTAATTTCACTACATTTTATGTCAAAACATTACAGTATATTGAAATCAGTATTCTTTCCTTTTTAAGTTCATCTTAATATTAGTAACAATTTTAATTATTTTTTGTTTATATGAATAAAATGGAATACCTAATCATTTAGCTTTCACAGTAATGATAATTAATGTGAGTGTAAATTGCAAAGCATTGTCTCATTTTTCTCTAGTTTCTTTTAAATTATAATTGTAGTGTTCTACTTTCTTTGGAATTCTTCTTGTTTCCCTTAAGCATTTTTATAAAGTAATTTTGAAAACGGAAGGTTTAGAGACAAATTAAGAATATTCATTCTGCAATTTATTTCTTAATTCATTTAGCAAATATTTATTGAACTCACACTTTTCTGTTCCCATGACTAAGAAGCACACAAAATATTTTAGGAGAAGGCCTCTTCTTTCATTGAGCAGCAACATCTTTTGATTACAAACATATATACTGCAAGAAATCTTGTGGCATCTTACTATTTGGGTGACAGCCTTCAAGTGTGCTGGCAACCATCCTGATTTATGTAGGTTCTCCTCTTGTCTGATCAGCACCCTTACACATGCATAAGTATTCTCCTTTATAAGATAAATTACATGCTCAACCTAGGTAACCCACATATAATGCCTGAATCAAGAAGGTTGAACTTGGCAGATAATCATATATATTATTAAATAAAAATTAGTCCGTGGTTCAAGTTAGTTGGCAGCTGTTCTTGAATAATCTTATTTACCTGTTGTCTCCCATCCCACATGTTTTTTATAAGTTTTAACACCAAATTCGCAGAGGGAATGTGACTTTTCCTGGAACTACATTGGCCTCAGATATTGAATAATTGTTTTACCTTAAATAACTATATGGAGAGCTACATTGTTCCCCTAGTATTCTGCGACACAAACTGAGAAAACTTTCTGGAATCTAGACACTATTACCACTGAACTATTTCACTATTCTATTTTACTATCTAGAAATTGGGGCACTTATGCCCCCTGGAATATTAGTCCTTTTGATATTATTGCCATTCTAGATTACAATAAAACTGTCTAACAATTTTGTACATTGTGGTTTAGGTATAACACTTTATTATTATTATTATTATTCATTTGAAAACTGAGATACAGCTCCATCAGTTCTCCTATGCCTGATGCTACAACTGTAGTTTGATATATTGTCATGTTGGATATTGAGATCTCAATATGAAATGCATCCAAAGCTTTTCCAAATTTTCATAAGAAAAACCTTCTTGATTAGGATTATCAGCAAAGACATATATATATACACACACACACACACAAATTATTTATGTACAATATTTTATGACAATAGAAGTATTCATATTTATTTTAGAAAATATATGAGCTACATTAGAAGCAGAAAGTAAAATAAATATTACTCTTATCACTAGTGATAACTCAAAATATTTATATTGTGTACTGCAATCAATATTTTAACATAAATTCAGTAAATATTTTCCATGTTCTAAAGGGGTATACAACATGATTTTTTGATACCTGTGCTTTTTTTCAAGTATACAAAATTATTTAACATATTCCTTATTATCAGTCATTTGTTTCTTTAAGTCAAATTATCACCAATAAACTGGGCACATAGTATTTTGAATTTACATCTAATTAAATTTTAAGATAAATCCTAGAAGTAAAACATTTGTGTAATTTTCTGAAAACTTTTGAAAAATTTTGGAGAATGTCCTCTAGTGAAGGTATAACAATTAAAATGGACTAAGTCTTATTTACATCCTTGACAAGAGTATACCAATTAGATTTTTTTAACTTATTAGATGATCCAACTTAATTATGTGTATGAAAAAATTGATATTATTAACTTTCATAATTGAAAATTCTCGAGAACTTTCTGGTGTTTGGCAGAACTTAATCCAGTAGCTACAAATTGTCACCAAGGTGTGGTTTTCATTCCTTGGTCTACCCTGTCTTCTCTGGTTATAGTTCTAAACCTGTCTATTTTCCTCAAATGCCTACAGCATTCATGTTCAGGTTAGTTAAGGGAGAGAGTTCTTTTTCCTGTAAGTACTTCTAGTTTACTTAAAAATATAGAACTTATGGACAGTGTCAACAAGTATGATGTGCTGCATACCCATAAATGGGGAGGTGATTACTTACTCCAACACAGATTACTAAATGAAGAGTTTAAGCTCTTGGGAAGCAGAAAAAAGAAAACAATATGAAAAGCAAACAAAATATGTGTTGGGTTTAATTTAATACAAATATTTATTTTAAATATTTTATATTTAAAATAATATAAAATAAAATAAAATATTTATTTTAAATATAAAAATAATGTCTCTAATCACATAATATACATATATTTAATATATATATTTTATATATATACACATAAAATTTAATATATATATTATATATATATACATAAAATATATATTATGTGATCAGAGACATTATTTTTAATTGTATTTTTTTCTGTACTGGTATGAGTTTAAAATCAAAATTTATATTAATTAAGGGATCTTTTGTCATTATGAAAAGATAATGTGTATACATGTATATGCATGTATACACACACACACACACACACACAGACACACACACAGGCATACCTTCAGAGATATTGCAGGATTGGTTCTAGACCACTGCATAAAGAAATAGTTATAATAAAAAGTCACAATATTTTTGACTTCCCAGTGCATGTAAAAGTTATATTTATATGGGGCCGGGCGCGGTGGCTCAAGCCTGTAATCCCAGCACTTTGGGAGGCCGAGGCGGGCGGATCACAAGGTCAGGAGATCGAGACCACAGTGAAACCCCGTCTCTACTAAAAATACAAAAAATTAGCCGGGCGCGGTGGCGGGCGCCTGTAGTCCCAGCTACTCAGGAGGCTGAGGCAGAAGAATGCCGTGAACCCAGGAGGCGGAGCTTGCAGTGAGCCGAGATCGCGCCACTGCACTCCAGCCTGGGCAACAGCGTGAGACTCCGTCTCAAAAAAAAAAAAAAAAAATAAGTTATATTTATATGATATAAAGCCTGTTGAGTGTGCAAAACCATATGTCTACAAAAAAAGTACATATTTTAATTTAAAAACACTTTATTGCTAAAACATGCTAAAAATCATCTGAAACTTCAAGCAGTCATTTTTTTTTTTTTTTTTCTGGTGGAAGGTCTTTTGTGATATTGTTGTCTGCTGATTGATTGGTGGTTGCTGATGTTTGGGGTAGGTGTGACAGTTTTTAAAATCAGACAACACTGAAGTTTAAAGCACCAATTGACTCTCACAAAAGATTTAACTTTAGCATGTGATGCGGTTTGGTAGCATTTTACCCAGAGTAGAACTTCTTTCAAAATTGGAGACAAATCCTCTCAAACTCTGAAATGTTTTATTAACTAAGTTTGTGTAATATTCTAAATGCTTTGTTGTCATTTCAACAGTATTCAGAGCTTCTTTACCAAGAGTAAATTTCATCTTAAGAAACCACTTACTTTGCTAATCTATAAGAAGCAAATCCTTATCCATTTAAGGTTTATTGAGATTACAGCAATTCCGTCACCTCTTCAGACTTCACTTCTAACTCTAGTTCTCTTGCAATTTCATCCATTCTTCTGCCCCTTCCTCCACTGAAGACTCGAAACCCTTAAAGTCATCCATGTCAGTTGGAGTCAGCTTCTTTCAAATTCTTCTTAATGTTGATATTTCGATCCCTTCCCATAAATCACAAATGTTCCTAATGGTATCCATTGAAAGAGCTTAAATAATTTTTCAAAAAAGTATTTATCCATAAAGATATAAATATTTTCTCATAAATGACATGAAAAGATACTTTACAAAGGAAGATGCACAATCGACAACAAACACATGAAAAAATGCTCAACATTGCTAATCATCAGAGAGATGCAATGAGATACCCTCTCACACCAGAGTGGCAACTGTTAACAAGCCAATAAGCACCAGTTGCTGGAGAGGCTGTTGGTTGGAATGTAAATTAGCTCAGCCACTGTGAAACGTAGTTTGGAGATTTCACAAAGAACTTCAAATAGAACTACCATTTGACATAGCAATCCCACAACTGGGTATATACCCAAAGGAAAATACTCTATCAAAAAAGCACATGCACTTGTTTGTTCATTGCAGCACTATTTACAATAGCAAATACATGGAATCTACCTATGTGCCCATCAACAGTTGACTGAATAAAGACAATGGAGTACATATACACCAAGAAATACTAGACAGCCATAAAAAGGATTGAAGTCGTGTCCTTCCCAGCAACATGGATGCAGCTGGAGGCCATTACCTTAAGTGAACGAATGCAAGAACAGAAAACCAAATATTTTATGTTATTACTTATAAGTGGTAACTAAATATTGAATGTGCATGAACGCGAAGATAGGAACAATAGACACTGAGGACAACTAGACAGGGAAGGAGAGGGGTATGGGCTGAAGTATCACCTGTTGGGTACTATGCTTACTGCTTGGATAATGGAGGATCACTGGGACAGCAAGCCTCAGTGTCACACAATTTACCCATATATCAAACCTGCACATGTACACTTTAATCTATGATAAAAATTGAAATTATTAAATACATAATATGAATTTACACTGCTAATAAAGTTCATTCATTTTTCTTCTGAAAATGGTTTATAATTAACCATTACTTTTAAAATAAACTTTAATGTTCATAAAGATATTGAGGTTAACTGGGTTAAATAATATACCCATGCCTAGCCAAAAAAAACTTAGTGCAATAATTCCATATTAAATTTTCTTAAAGATCAGGCTAGTTTTGTATTTAGAGATTTTTTATATAAAATTTTAAAATATGTTAACCTGTAATGTATAAAATAAATATTATAGTATGTATGCTTTAAAATATATATTTGTTTATTTTTTAATTTTAAAGAAACTATCACACAACATCAATTGAATTGATGGCTTATAGACAAATAAAGCTCAATGTAGTTGAACCTAAGTTGAGAACCATGATGGTGGAATTGAAGCAGTAGTCACAATAGTGCTGTATCATGAGTTTTTCTTAATATTTTATGTAGTCTCATAGAGAAGTACATCAATAAAGTAATTACTTATATAATACTGTTTTATTCAGTAAAATCACAAATGAATGAAATAACCATATGATTAGAATCTTCTACCTTGTTTTACCAAATGGAGCATATTTAATAGTCATAACAATTACTTAATGAAGCTGAGATTTGAAACTATGTTTGGATGATCACACTAAAATCAAACTCTTCGGGAAAATAGCTTGCATTTTAGTTACTTTACTGAAAGTGAACATAACCTAATAGCCAACTACATCTAGACATTAAGAAAAGACAATTCAAGCACTAGTAGAACCAGTGCCAAATAAAAAAATAGGTTAAATTGTGAGGAGACACTCTGAATATGTTGTTGATACACACAATACTGTATCCTGAGTTGAAACTTAAGTATATTTAGAATTTTTATGCTATTGAGTTATATGTTAATAGGCAATAAACAATGATAAATAATCCATCAGCACATATTTAAGAGAAAATTCTTAAAGCAAATAATGTCTCCTTTACAAAAGGTGCAAAATAATGTTCAAAGTAAGTTGAGAGAATTCAGGATAATTTTTCAATATTTTGGAGGGTTTATTTCCTAACAAACAAAATGACTGTCATAACATGTAAATAATATGATCTGTAAGTGGTGACTATATTTCCATTACATAATGAGTCATCTCTCAGATGACCAAATGTATCCTTCCAGGAGAGAAAAGTTACCAATAGACTTACCACCTATTTTACACAAAGCACTTGAAAAATAATTCTTAACATTTTATAAACAAATATGCATTACTACAGATATTTTCAATGCATGTATTATTACTAAAATATTTTATGCTACTAAATTCTATGATTGTCACTACAAATATGGATGGCATAATTTTGTAAGGTTGATCTAAGCTGAGCTCTAAAATTGATATGCATTCTAATTATTTAATACAGCCTAGAGTCTATATGAATCTTGTATAAGACTCAGAGGTATGTAAAGGTGTAACATTATGTAGATGAAAGCTAAAAGATAGAAGAAAATACAATTTTTCTGCAAAATAAAGCAACTGGAAATAATGTATGGATTTTCTTATTATATTGTGCCAACGGACCTTGGCTTTGGTTCTAGGCAATTAGGTTTCATTTCATTTAAAGATTTCTAAAAGACTGAGAGAAATCTCAGTAAAATGTTAAATCTAAGGTATTACTTACCAACCTGACACTTTTATCCCTTAACCACAAAAACTAAGTTTAGATAGAACAATCTTGGAATATGCAATTAAAGTCAAATATTACCACTGACAATTCACTTTGTTATTCTACATCTATATGGCCATGGGGGAATAGTCAGAACATTTCAGAACCTAAAATAAATCCATAGCATAATTTGTTTTAAGCTATATTTATTCCTAGAGGTAACACTTTCAAAATAGTGAAAGATGGTGCACACAGATGTGGTTTCTCCTTTTCTTCTCTCTGAATTGTCACTGATCTTTTCTTACGCTTTGTAGGGACCTGACAATCAGGTCTAGAATTGAAAGCACTTAAGCTGACTCTATTCCTACTTTGATTATAGAATTGGTTAGTCAGATCTAGCTTTGGAAAAAAAATGAGCCAAATGCATCAAAATTTCTACATGAATCTTAAAAACTAAAGATTCAGAGAGTAGTAACATGCTTTATTAATAGCTATTAATTAATAATAATTATTTATTGTTTATTTTAGTTTAGGCAATGCTTAAGTTTCCTCATTTAATCCTCACAGCAAGAGTTGTTATTATTATAACTATATGTTAGTTATTATTGTCATATTTTGAGTGAAGTCAGCAAACCTTAGCATTTTTAGTTTTATTGGTATAATCAATTATTTGATTAGAAAGCCCATAATTATTGTACTTGAAAATTTTGATAAACAGCATCTAAGAGAAAGTGGAATCCTATATTAGGTTATCATATCATGAAAAATAGCTATTGAAACTGCATAAATATTCCAATAAACGATAATGGGTTAAGACATAAGTAATCAAAATACTGTCATAGGGAATTGATTATAAAATAGAATGAGCCATCTGTTCATAGCCACAGCACAGGAATAGGACAGACAGAGGAATATTTTTGTTTCTTTTTTTATTTTTATATTTTTGTGTGTGTGTCTTTAAAATCTGGCTTAGGGTAAGGTTGAAAAATAATAATTTTAACTACGGATTAAAAATAAAGTAAATTATAAATATGCAGACATTATCAAAACTCTGGTTGTTTTTTCCTGTACAAAAGTACATGTGATTTAAAGAAGATATTTCAATTTATTGAAAGTATCCTGTACATTTTTTAAGTATATAGGATTCATCATAATTACTATGGGATATTAGTCTATCATATTGTAGTGGATTTTAGGATAAAATCTGAATATAAGAATGTGCATCAGAAAAGGTTGATCATTTACACCTAATGCTGCTTCCTATAAAATGCATTAAACAGGATTCATTTTAAAATATATCACCCTAGGCCAGGCGCAATGGCTCACGCCTGTAATCCCAGAATTTTGGGAGGCCAAGGTGGTGGATCACCTGAGGTCAGGAGTTCAAGACCAGACTGGCCACCATGGTGAAACCCATCTCTACTAAAAAATACAAAAATTAGCCAGGTGTGGTGGTGTATGCCTGTAATCCCACTTACTTGAGAAACTGAGGCACAAGAACCGCTTGACCAGAGGGTGGAGGTTGCAGCGAGTCAAGATAGTGGTACTGCACTCTAGCCTGGGTGACACAGTGAGACTCTGTATCAAAATAAAATAAATATATATTTGAAAGTGTTCAATAAGGGCATAGTACAATGTGTCTTTCATGAATAACTCTCCAAATTTTTCTCTCAATATCTTAGCTTAAGTATATTTTGCCAAGTTAAGGACTATTTAAATTATATTTGTTGTCATTTAAGAATTTGTCAGCAAAACATTATATCTGTCCCTAAATCAAAAGAGATAATCATAGGGAAAGAGTAGCATTATGAATCACCATCAGGGTACACGGATGGATACCATCTCATAATTTTTTATATTGTCATTGAAAAGAAGATCTCCAGCCTGGGTAACAGAATGAGACCCTGTCTCAAGAAGAAAAAAAAAGAAAAAAGAAAAAAAAAGAGAAAGACAAGAAAAAAGTTTAAGAAAATAATGAAAATCTACCCATTGTGAATAAAGAAGAAATAAGTCAGCTAAATCTGTATCACAGAAGATTTATCTACATTATAGCAAAGCAGCATGCTTCACATATAACAAAACTAAAATTAATTTAAGTCACAATGTTTGGTTATTCTTAGATGTGTAAGAAAGCTGAGCAATTTTATAGTCACTAAAATGTCTCAGCTTTACAACTTAGTGAGTTTTCAAAAGAAACGATAATACAATGTACAAAAAAGTTTAATTTGGGTCCTATATTATTCCACATAAATATCATATTGCCAATATCAATTATGTAAGTACATGAAATTACGTATGAAGTTAGTTATTTTTCTGTGTAGCTTATGGTATTTCATTGAGTTATCTTCACTAATATTGCAGAGGGAATAGATAAGCACCTGCCTAAAAATAGGAAAGATATCTAATTTTTTAATTCCAGATCACTTCCATCAGTGACTGTACATCATTGATATCTAAAACAGTTTGTGAAAGAGTGGTGTTATTTCTTTGAAGTTTTGGTAGAATTTACCAGTGAAGCCAGTTGAGTTCTTTGTGGGATGTTTTTAATTACTCAGTCTCTAATTTTTATAGTTCTATTCATATTATCTCATTCTCTTTGAGTCAGTTTCAATTATGTGTATCTTTCTAATAATTTGTCAGCTTCATCTAGGTTATATAATTTATTGGCATGTAATTATTGATAGTATTCTTTAGGAATCACTTTTATTTTATTAAAATTAGCAACTAATCACTTTGATTCCTGGTTTTATTTTTTAATATAGGTATATACATACAGCTATATATTTTCCTATAAGCATTACCATTGATACAGCCATAAATTTTGCTATATTCTGTTTTGAGTTTTTTTATTCATAGTGAGGGTATACTCCTGTATAAGTCATAAGACTATGTTTCAATTTTGAAGATGTTTATTTTAATTTGTATCCAAAATACCATAAAATACTTTTTTTTTTTTTTTTTTTTTTTGAGACGGAGTCTCGCTCTGCTGCCCAGGCTGGAGTGCAGTGGCCGGATCTCGGCTCACTGCAAGCTCCGCCTCCCGGGTTCACGCCATTCTCCTGCCTCAGCCTCCCGAGTAGCTGGGACTACAGGCGCCCGCCACTGCGCCCCGCTAGTTTTTTGTATTTTTTAGTAGAGACGGGGTTTCACCGTGTTAGCCAGGATGGTCTCGATCTCCTGACCTCGTGATCCGCCCGTCTCAGCCTCCCATAAAATACTTTTTAAAAGATGAATTGTTAGCATTGCATCATATTACCTCAATTTTGTCTGTCTTTTTAGGCATCTGGTTATGATCACTCTTGTTGAAGCCACTAGAATCACTGAAGTCTTATCTGTTAATAATAATGGGATTGTCGCAATTCTATTGATGTGGTTCTTGCATGTTCTCCATAATACCCATTGTACCTGAGGCTAAACCAATAAAAAATGACTAAAACTTTAGCTCCTCACATATATTTTATAATTAGGTAAAGCACTATGTTATAACATGTCTGATCTGGCTTCTCTGGCGACTTCCAACAGGGGACAAATAATTCTTAAGTTGTAGAGAGTTAACTGTCAGGCAAATTATGAACACTGGGAAAGAACAGATAAGAGAGAACTTGGAGATTAATCTTTTTCCTTTCATCTCTTCAATAGACAATTCTGGGACATAGACTCCTGGTACAGACTGCCCAAGACATCTCACATGATCAAGCAATGGGACATGTCTCTTCTTGTCTCATGAAACAGTGAGTAGTTGGCAACACACAACGTGTTTATAATTTGTCCTTTATGCATCACTGTGTTTTTCCATAGTTCTTGCTGCACTGGAATCACATTACATTAAGCATTAGCACATATATATTCCATCAGGCTGTGTTTCTAATGAGCCTGAGCCAAGACAGTAGATATCAATAGTATCTCTATAAAGCAGATTATGGTAGGTGGGCTGGAAATAATTCTTGACATTGATGACATCACAATTAATTAAGCCGTAGTTAATTTTAATGAGGTGCAAATGGGTGACAAGGAGATAGCAGTCAACTACATGTGGTGCATAGTAAGAAAATGGTTAGCACTATTTATAAAGATCATGGTATAGAAAAACTTATTTGAGATATTTTAATAAATAATAATATTATATATACCCCATTTAATTATCAAAACACGCACTCAACAGAAAAAAACAGGGCCTCTTTGGCATCTTTAAAAATATTTTTCTTAGCAGAGACAGAAAATTCTGTGCTGAAAATCAGCCTCAGCATCTGATTATAAGCATGACAAGCTACAATGTACACATCATATCCAGTCTTAATAGGTCTTCTCTTCAAGTTAGGTCTCTGGATTGAAGACATTTGGTTAGACAAGTATTATTTATTTTATTTTATTTTATTTTATTTTATTTTATTTTATTTTATTATTTCTTGGACAGCGTCTTGCTCTGTCACTCAGGCTGGAGTGCAATGGCATGATCTCCGACTTACTGCAACCTCTACCTCCCAGGTTCAAGTAATTCTCATGCCTCAGCCTCTCCAGTAACTGGGATTACAAGTATCCGGCACCACACCTGGCTAATTTTTGTATTTTTAGTAGAGACGGGGTTTCACCATGTTGTTCAGTCTGATATCAAACTCCTGATCACAGGTGATCCACCCATCTCGGCCTCCCAAAGCACTGGGATTACAGGAGTGAGCCATCGTGCCTGGCCAACAATTTTTATCTTTCTTCTTCCATGTTTCAGCAGTTGTTTCTTAATCAGTATCTCTATTTATGTGCTTTTTATTAATTCTCCATCCACTGAAGTTTGGCTTCTGCCCAAATCATCTAGAGGTCACTAAGGTTGCCAAGGACTTTGCAATTGGTGAACTCAGACTATCCTCAGGGATTTGATCACTGCTCAGTCTATGTGGTTAGCCATTCCTTGTCTAAACTCCTCCCTTACATTGACAGCTATCTCTCCCTGCCCTTGCCTATGTGATTTATTTTAGTCTTAGTTGTTTCTTCTGCCTTTATCTTCCTTAAAACTGTGACTATGTATTTTAATTCAGTTTTTGGTCTTCTTTTATGTAAACTTTCACCCTCTTGGGCAATAATCCATTTTCTTTAAGTAAGCTGTCCATATGAGACCCAAATCTGGAGTTGATGTCTAGGTTTCTCCTGACTTCAACTCATGGCTTTGCCTGGATAGCCCAGACACTGCAAACTTGAGAGTTCTTACAGAGTTGCCATGACAACAAAGTCTGTTTACACCTCAGCCACTGCAGCACAGGGTACTCTCAACCTTGAGGAACCAGAGAAGAAAGTCTTGGGACCAAATTCAACCCTGTCCTCGCCCTATCCACTGACCCCCACCCCCGCTGCAGGGTTAGAGCATGCAGCCTAGGAGTACTGAGCTGAGTGTTGGCTTTGTGAAATCTTCCAGAAATGAAGTCAGTTATCTGACCCCAATTTAGATCACAGTCAAAGCCTCAAGTGATTTAAAGAATATAAAAGTGAAAATCCCCATCGAACGGACAGTAGCCTCAAACGTTAAAGCAATATCAGCCCTCACAGATGAGAGACATCTGATGTAAGAACTCTGGCAACTCTAAAAGCTAGAATGTCTTCTTACCTCCAAATGACTGCACTAGCTCCCCAGCAATGGCTCTTAATCAGACCAAAATTGCAGGAATGACAGACATAGAATTCAGAATCCACATGGCAATGAAGATCATGAAAATTCAAGAGAAAAGTTGAAACCCAATACAAGAAATCTGTGGAATCCAGTAAAATGATACAAGAGCTAAACAATTAAATAGGAACTTTAAGAAACAACCAACCTGACCTGATAGAGCTGTAAAACTCACCACAATAATTTTATAATTGAAAGTGTTAACAGCAGAAGATACAAGCTAAAGAAAGAATCTCAGCACTCAAAGAGTAATTCTTCAAATCAACTTAGACAATGACGACAACGAAGAAGAAGAGGAGGAAGGAGAAAATTAAGAAGAAAGAATATAAAAGAATGAACAAAATCTCCAAGTTTTGTAAATAGATTATGATATTATAAAAAGGGACAAAACCCATGACTCATTGTCATCACTGAAAGTGAGGGAGAGAGAGCAAGCAACTTGGAAAACATATTTGAGGATTTTGTCCATAAAAATTTCCCCAACCACACTAGAAAGGTCAACACTCAAGTTTAGGAAATTCAGAGAACTCCTGTAAGATACTACGTAAGATAATCATCCCCAAGACACATAGTCATCAGATTATCAAAAGTCAAAGAAAGAGAAAAAAATATTAAAGGCAGTTAGATATAAGGGGTGGTCACTGGCAAAGGAAACCCCATCAGGATAACAGTGGACCTTTCAGCATAAACCTGACAAGCCACAAGAGATTGAGGGCCTATGTTCAGCATCTTTAAAGAAAAGAAATTCCAATTAAGAATTTCATCTTCAACCAAATTAAGCTTATAAGCAAATGAGAAATAAAATCACTTTCACACAAGCAAATGCTAAGGAAATTTGTTACCACCAGACCTGCCTTGTAAGAGATCTTTAAGAGAGTGCTAAACATGGAAAAGAAAGATAATTACCAGCTGCCAAAACAACACAGTTAATACACAAACCATTGACATTATAAAGCAACTACACAATCAGGTCTACATAACAATCATCTAATAACATGATGATTGGATCATATCCCACATATCAATATTAACCTTGAATGTAAATGGGCTTAATGCCCCCACTTAAAAGGCACAGTGTAGCAAGATGGTTAAAGTAGCAAGACCCAACTATATGCTGTCTACAAGAGACCCAGCTCACATTCAGTGAGACCCATAGGCTCAAAGTAAGTAAAGGAATGAAGAAAAATTCATGAAGCAAAGGAAAAGCAAAAAAAGAGCAGGGCTGATTTTTTTTTTTTTTAAATTTCTGACAAAACAGACTTTAAACCAATAGTGATCAAAAAGGACAATAAAGAGCATTACATAGTGATGAAGGGTTTGGTTCCACAAAACTTAACTATCCTAAATATGGATGCACCCAACATAGGAACAGACAGGTTCAAAAAACAAGTTCTTAGACAAATGTAAAGAGACATAAATGGTCATGCAAGAAGAGCGAGAGACATTACACTCCACTGACAATATTAGACAGATCATTGAGGCAGAAAACTAATGAAGATATTTGTGACCTAAACTCAACCCTTGACAAAATGGAACTAACAGACATCTACAGAACACTTCACCCAACGAAAATAGAATATACATTTTTTTTATCCACATATAGCACATACTCTAAAATACACAACATGGTCAGGCATAAAGGAATTGCCCCCAAAAAACTCAGAAAAACTGAAATTATACCAACTACAATCTCAGGCCATGGCACAATAAAAACAGAATCAATACAAAGAAGGTCTCTCAAAGTCATACAGTTACATGGATATTGAACAACCTGTTTTTGAATGACATTTGGATAAATAATGAAATTAAGGCAAAAATCAAGAAATTATTTAAAGCTAGTAAAAACAGTGATACAACATACCAGCATCTCTGGGAAACAGCTAAAGCAGTGTTAGAAAAAGTTTATTGTGCTAAATGCCCATATCCAAAAGTCAGAAAGATCTCAACTTAACAACCTAATATCACACCTACAGGAACTGGAAAAACATGAGAAAACCAATTCCAAAGCTAGCAGTAGAAAATAAATAACCCAAATGAGAGCCAAACTGTTGAATGAAACTGAGATGCAACAAACCATACAAAAGAACAGCAAAATCAAAAGTTGGTTATTTGAAAGAGTAAACAAAATTAATAAACAGCTAGCCAGATTAATTTAAAAAAAAAGATAAGATCCAAATAAACACAGTAA